>NC_080165.1:131738448-133101276 GCF_950295315.1 Erinaceus europaeus | reverse complement strand
AGGCTGGGAGTATGGATCGACCTGCCGATGCCCGTGTTCAGCGGGGAAGCAAAGGACATAAAATACTGATTCAAAAGGATGTAATGTGCAGCACTGCATTCATAGCTGTACTCCTCACAACAGTCAATCTCAATGCACACTGATGGGTAACTGGATAAGGAAGCTGTGGAAAACATACTCAGGGAAATACTATTCTGCTATTAAAAATAGGTAGCATTTGGGGCAAGATGGATAGAAATAGAGATGATTGTACTAAGTGAAAGGGGTAAAGAAGTGAAAGACAGCAACATGGTAGCTTTAGTCTTATGTGGAATATAAATATCTTAACTAACATGAACTCGCAATAATAATAACTACTATTACATGGGCCTTTTTCCTTTTTATAAATATATTTTTATTATTTTTTATTTATTCATGTTTTGGCTAGAGATAGATAAACAGAGAGGAAAGGGGGAGATAGAGAAGGAGAGAGAAAGAGAGACACCTGCAGAGGGGTAGTTAAAGAGATACCTGCAGGGGGTCGGGTGGTAGTGCAGCGGGTTAGGCACACGTGGCACAAAGAGCAAGGACCGGCTAAGGACCCCGGTTTGAGCCCCCGGCTCCCCACCTGCAGGGGAGTCGCTTCACAGGTGGTGAAGCAGGTCTGCAGGTGTCTTGTCTTTCTTTCCCCCTCTCTGTCTTACCTTCCTCTCTCCATTTCTCTCTGTCCTATCCAACAACGAACAACATCAACAACAATAAGAACCACAACAAGGCTACAACAACAAGGGCAACAAAAGGAGAAAAAATGGCCTCCAGGAGCAGTGGATTCATGATGCAGGCATTGAACCCCAGCAATAACCCTGGAGGCAAAAAAAAAAAAAGAGAGATACCTGCAGCACTTCAGGAGGGGACTGGGACCTTAAACTAGGTCCTCACAAATGTTGAAATATACATTTAATCAGGTATGCCTCTGCCTGGCTTATTTATTTGTTTAAGACCACTGCTTAGTTCCTGCTTATAGTGATACTAGTATTGAATCTGGGATCTTAAAGCCTCAGACATGAAAGTCATTTGGCATAACCATTATGCTCTTTCCCAGGCCCTAAATGGACTCTTAGACTCTGAAAACTATAGTGATTACTAGAGGGGACAGGGAGGAAAAGGTTGGTGGGATAAGCAGAGGGGTATCTTTAGTATAGTGACACTGGAACTTTGGTGGTAGATGTGGTAAGCAGTGCATACATATATACAAGTGTGAAACTGTCCTAAAATCTTACATTGAAAAGAAATTCTAAATCACTGCTCAGCTCTGGCTTATGGCAGTGTAGGCAACTGAACCTGGGTCTTCAGAACCTCAGGCATAAGAGTCTCTGTGTAACCATTATGCTGTTTACTCCTGCCCCTGATTTCATGCTTTAAAGTTTATCACTCTAAATCTTTGGCAAACTAATGTGTCTTCACAGACTTTATGACAAAATGGAATGACAATAAAATGGTTGTAGCACAATCCTTTCCATAAATATACTTTTTTTTTTTTCCAGAGCATAGTTCAGCTCTGGCTTATGGTGGTGCAGGGCACTGAACCTGGGACTTCAGAGTCTCAGGCATGAGAGTCCGTTTGCATAACCATTATGTTATCTACCCCCATCCCATAAATATACTTTAATTACCATGAGGGTTATCACTGGGGTTCCTTGCCTCTACTCATCCTACTTTTCTCATTCCTCTTCTTCCTCTTTTTATTTGACACAACAGAGAGAAATTGAGAGGTAAGTGAAGACAAAGAGGGAGAGGGAAAAGGTGAGAGAGAAGAGGGAGAGGGAGAGGGAGAGGGAGGAGGGGAGGGGGAGGGAGGAGGGGTAGGGGAAGTGAGGATGGAGTAAGGGGGGAGGGGGAGAGAGAGCGGCAACTCTCCTTCCCCACTCATGAAGTTTTGCCCCTGCAGGTGGAGACTAGGGACTTGAACCCAGGTCTTTGCACATGGCAACAAGTAAGTTCAAGTAGACATGACAATGCCCAGCCCTTCCCTTTTGAGAGAAGCTAATATCTAGGTTGTACACCATGTAGGACGTGCTACTTCAGTGGGTCCCCAATGCCTGTGTGAGTAAGATTATTGCTGAAGGCCCTTCCCCCTGGCCACACTTCCTTCCTTCCTGAAGGCCCTTCCCCCGGCCACACTTCCTTTCTTCCTTCCTTCCTTTCTTCCTTTCCTTCCTTCCTTCCTTCCTTTTCTTTCCATCCTTCCTTCCTTCCTTCCTTCCTTCCTTTCCTTTCCTTGCTTCCTTCCTTTTTATCTTTATTTATTGGATAGATGTTGGTATGCTTCTAATTCTGCTTCTAAAAACCCCTTCTGTTTCATTTGGTTTAATCCCCCCTGCTTAACACTGTATTCTATTTACATAGCCACTGTTTCATCATGAGACAGTTTCTCTGTCTCTGGAACATTTTGCTTTGGGCCACACTTTGGTTCCCTGACTGGAAACTTTGGTTCCTTATGACTGTGATCGTAGAGCTTGTAAGATGCACGGAGATTTCTCCTTGGACTTTCTGGATTCCCTCTCCCATGTTTCCTGAGGAGAAGGACTACATTTTGCTCCAGGCCACAATTTGGTTCTTTATGAAAGTGATCGTAGAGCTTGGGATATGCATGGAGATTTCCCCTGGGACTTTCTGGACTTCTCGTATGTTTCCCGCTGAGAAGGACTACTCTAATTTGAGGAACATTCTCCAGTACCCTGGCAGTCCCCAAGAATGGAGACACATGGTTAGTTCTACTCTCCTGATTGGATTCTTTCTTCAATGGGAAGACACTTTTAAAAATGGGTGCCTGCAATCCTGCAGGAAGAGTCAGAAGCACCCTAAATGGAATTTTGAGGAGCTTTTTGGACTAGGACGCCCTCCAGGGACTCATGATGCTACATGGTGAGATCTGGATAATCTGGTTCAAGTTGCATTTCGTAAGAGAGTGATTTGAATGACTGAATTTTTGTATGACATTGACTTAAAAAAAAAAAGTTGGACGCAGTCATGATTTCTAGAGACATCCAGAAACAAACCAAAAAATTGTTTTTTCCTCCTTTGATTTTTTTTTTTTTTTTACATCTTGGCATAAATCTGAAATGTGTAATCCTGAAAGCGGTATGAGTTATGGGCAGGGCAGATAGTGCAATGATTATGTTAATGATTCTCATGCCTGAGGATTCTAACCATGGTTCTTCTGTTTACCTTTGCACATTTTATTGAGTTTAAACTGTTTAAACAACCTTAAAATCATACTAGAAAAGACTTCCAATTATAATGGAGTTATCAATTATAGTAAATTTCTAATCTGCTACAAGTTTTGTTTGACAAGTAAGTGAATTTCAGCTGTCAAGTCTTCACATGAAAAATCATCTACTCAAATGGAATTCCTGGAAATCCATTTGGACCCCTGTTCTCTGACTTCGCCCACAAGATGGCATGACTACAATGCACCCCCAGAAATGATGTGACCTGGCACAACCTGAAGAAACAGATTCACAGACTCCAAAGCTCATTCTCTACAGAAAAGCGGAATTCCGGTGGCTGACATTCGCCATCGAGACAGACGTGCAGTGTTTCATCGCCTGGCATTTCTTCCGTGGTCATCTACTTTCGACTGACACTTCCATCAGACTTACTGGTACACCTCTTGGACACTTTACACAACTTTACAGCATTTTCCCTTTACGCTGCTGGGTTTCTCAAAGACTAACTGCAGTCAGCTGCCTTGGGACTTTATAGGCCATGTCCCCTTGCCTGCAGGCCCTGTCCCCAGAGGTAGAAAACTCCCCCTCCTTACTAGGTCATGCCCACAGAGGTAGGAAACGCCCTTTGAGGCAAGAGATGCCCACAGAGGCATGAAGCGCCACCAGAGGCAATAGATGCCCCCAGAGGCAAGAATGCCCTTTCGCCTGCAAGGCCTTGCCCTTTGAGGCAGGAAATGCCCCCCTTAGGCCTCCCCTTGGCATCACACTCGTTCTTGCTGCTCTCCTATTTTGTTCCTCCATGTCTTATGCCAGTTCTTTTGAAAACACCTGTATGATATAGGTTTCTGTTCACTCCACACTCCTGATACTATGACCATTAGTTAAAAAGAAAGGGGGGATTGTTGGTATGCTTCTAATTCTGCTTCTAAAAACCCCTTCTGTTTCATTTGGTTTAATCCCCCCTGCTTAACTGTATTCTATTTATATAACCACTGTTAACTAAGCACCGGCATGCCTGCATAGCATTGGTTTGATCCCACTTAAAGCTGTGGTCTATTTACATAAACCACTGTAAACTAAGCACCACCCTCCCTCCAGGGCATTGGTGGTTCAGTGGTAGAATTCTTGCCTGCTCTGCCCCCTCTCCTTGTCACACCCTGATTTTCACCAATCTCTTTTTGCTCCACCCTCTCTACGTCACATCCTGTTTACACCCTACTTGGCAAGTATGTATAAGGACAGGATTGTGAGTTTAGTTTAGTTTACCTTATAGCTTAGCTTGGCTTAGATTGTGCTGCATTCCGCGTGAATAAAGAGATACTGCATACAGCTCAGCCATGAGTCCCTGGTCGTCTGTCTCCCATCAGTGAAGCTCAGCCTGACAGATAGAGAACATTGTAAATTAAGAGGAAGGGAGAGAGACAGAGACACCTGCAACACTGCTTCACCACCTGTGAAGCTTTCTCCCTGCAGGCAGGGACTGGGGCTTGAACCTTGGTCTTTGCGCACTGTAAGTGCACTCAACCAGGTGTGCCACCACCCATCCCACCACACTGTTTCTTTCTACCTCCACTCATTGTTCTTCAAGTACCACTTCCTTTGCAGCTTCCATTCATATGCTCAGGCACCTGTGGGGACTGACCTCCTCTTTCTCTGAATGATCAGCTCCTTTAACCTCCTGTCCTCTCTAATTTTTTTCAGCATGACTCTGGTCTAGAGAGTTGCTCACACATTTTCCTGGGCGCTTCCTTTGCACCTTGTTATCTTGCATTCTAGAACTATCAGTATTGCAATAATGACTTGTCCCTCCGACTTTCTCAGTTAACTGACAGAATTCACTAAGAAGAAACTGAGTCTTTCTCCTGTTTGTATCTCTAATGTCAACCCAATGCCTGGCATGCAAAAGTGCCCAGTGTGTCCTGATTATTAAATGAATGAGTATAGGCATATATTGTTTTTTTCATTAGGTTTACTTATTGGATAGAGACAGCCAGAAATCAAGAGGGAGGGGATGATAGAAAGGGAAAGAGACAGAGACATCTCCAGCACAGCTTCACCACTCGTAAAGTTTTCCCCCTTGCAAGTGGGGACCAGGGGCTCGAACCTGGTCCTTGCACATTGTAACATGTGCGCTCAACCAGGTGTGCCATCACCAGGCCCTAGCATATATTGTTAAGACACTAACTAATGTTCTTTGATGTTGGTTCTCCAATGGTTTTCATTAACAGTAACAACTTTCTGGTTCAGGTGGTAGAGTTCCTTCTAAAATTAGAAGCTAGTTAACTACTTTAGGTAGGGCAGAATTTGCTAATACAAGTACAAGTCTGATGGTTATAAGCAATTAACATATATTTAACTGACTGGGATTCTCACATCATCTTTAGCCAAGCTAATGAGACTTGGAAAGCAATTATATAGATTGTTATCTGTTAATTTTTTAGTCCTACAATAAATAAAAGAAGAAAAAGGAGAAGGGTGTGATTAATGTAGCTAGTTAATGATAAAAAGCACCCAGAAGTGGAAGGCAGATGGTGTGCTGGGGACTTCCCTATCATTTTGGCTTCTTGCTTAGATTGTCACACCTTCCTCTTTTATGAGAGATCTGTAATCCCAAAACCTATTAAGGAAAAAAAAAATCAAGCAACACAAACCATTGACTCTAGGATTCCAACATCAACTGCTATTAATTCATCTCCTTGGCATTTATCTAAAGAACATAAAAATACCTATCTGGGGAAAAAATAACTATACACACCTATGTTCATAGCAGTGCTATCTGTAATGGCCAACATTCAAAAGCAACTCAAATATCTAACAACATATGAATGATTAAAGAAGTTGTGATATGTATGTATGTATATATATATATATATATATATATATATATATATATATATACACAATGGGGTACTACATAGTTGTAAGAAACTATGACATATTCTCCTTTGCTGAAATATGGATGAAATTAGAGGCAATCACATTGAGTAAGAGAAGACAGAAGGAAAAGAATGAAGACTGGATGATCTCACGCATCCGTAGGCTCTAAGAAACAAAGCCAAGGACAATACAGGTTTCTCACTGGATTATAAAGTCTGCTGCAACAGATGCAGGGACTCAGAGATGGAAGGGAGGGAGAGCTACTAAGGGGGAGATATCTAGGAAATCGTCCATTTCTTCCAGGTTCTCTAGCTTGGTGGTTCATAGAAGCCTCACATGATATGTTGAATTTCTGCGGTGTCTGTTGTGATATCTCCTCTTTCACTTACTATCCAATTTATTTGGGTCTTCTCCCTTTTTTGTTTTGTGAGTCTGGCTAAAGGTTTGTCGATTTTGTTTACTCTATCGAAGAACCAACATTTACTTTCGTTGATCTTTTGTATGGTTTTCTTATTCTCAGTGTTATTTATTTCTGCCCTAACTCTAGTGATTTCTGTCCTTCTGGTTGCTTTAGGGTTCCTTTGTTGTTCTTCTTCTAGGTCTTTAAGATGTGCAATCAGGCTGTTTATTTGTGCTTTTTCTTGTTTGCTAATGTGTGCTTGTATAGCTATGAACTTCCCTCTTAGGATTGCTTTAGCTGTGTCCCAAATATTTTGATAGCTTGTGTCTTCTTTTTCATTGAACTCTCGCAACATTTTTATTTCTTCCTTGATTTCCTCTTTGACCCAGAAGTTGTTAAGAAGTGTACTGTTGAGCTTCCACATTTTGGCACTGTTACTAATCTTTTGTTGATTGTTAAGTGTTAGTTTAATTCCACTGTGGTCTGAGAAGATGCTTGGGATGATTTCAATGCTCTTAAATTTGCTGATGCTGTCTTTGTGGCCTAAAATATGGTCTATCCTTGAGAATGACCCATGTGGATTTGAGTAAAATGTGTATTCCAGTTTTTTGGGATGAATGACTCTGAAAATGTCCAATAGTTCTAGTTTATCTATCTCTTCATTTAGCTCCCTTATGTCTTTATTGATTTTCTGCCTGGATGATCTGTCAAGTTGAGAGAGTGAGGTGTTGAAGTTCCCTACTATGACTGTGTTGCTGCTAATATATTGCTGTAGCTTTCACTAGATGTTTGATGTATTTAGATGGCTTCTCATTGGGTGCATAGATGTTAATAATTGTTAAGTCCTCTTGATTGACTGATCCTCTGAGCATTAAGTAGTGTCCATTCCTATCTTTTTTAATCTTATCTATTTTCAAGTCTATCATGTCTTATATGAGAATAGCTGTTCCTGCCCTTTTTTGTGGGCCATTGGCTTGTATGATAGTTTTCCATCCTTTCACTTTAAGTCTGTGTTTGTCTTGTTGAGTTAGGTGGGTTTCCTATAGACAGCATATTGTTGGCTTGTGTTTTCTGATCCATCTTCCTGCTCTGTGTCTTTTAATAGGTGACTTCAGGCCATTGACATTTATTGATATCAAAGATTGAGGATATTTTAACACCATTCTTGTAGAGTTTTAGAGTGTTTTGATATATGTCCTATTTGTGGTGGTCTGGTTGTTTATAGGAGACCTTTCAGAACTTCTTTCAGGGCAGGCTTGGTGATGGTTGCTTCCTTCAACTGTTGCTTGTCTGAGAAGGTTTTGATGCCTCCATCTAGTCTGAATGACAGTCTAGCAGGATATAGTATTCTTGGCTGAAAGCCTTTCTCATTAAGCACTCGATAGATATCTTGCCATTCTCTTCTGGCCTGTAGTGTTTGTATGGAGAAGTCTGCTGCTAATCTTATGGGTTTTCCTTTGTAGGTGACTCTTTGTTTTTCTCTTGCAGCCTTCAGGATCCTTTCTTTATCCTTATTCCTTTCCATTCTAAGTATGATATGTCTTGGTGTCTTTAGGTCTGGGTTAATTCTGTTTGGGACCCTCTGGGCTTCTTGAATCTTTATGTCTTTGATGTTGTCTAGGCTAGAGAAGTTTTCTGCTATTATGGCCTGGAAAATGCTTTCTTCCTCTCCTTCTCTTTCTTCCTCTAGTATACCAATAATGTGTATATTGTTTCGTTTGAAGTCATCCCATAGTACTCTTTTGTTGTTTTCAGCATCTCTTAATCTTTTTTTGAGATCTCTTACTTCTTTTTTAGTTGTCTCTAATTCATCCTCAATCTTGCTGATTCTGTCTTCAGCCTCAGATTCTATTCTCTCTGCCCTCTACTGTTTTCTGGAGTTCATCTATTTTGTTGCCCTGCTCTGATACTGTTTTAGCTTGTTCAGCTAGTTGCATTCTTAGCTCAGCGATTTCAGCTTTCAGCTCTCTAATAACCATGAGATCATTAGTATTTTCTTCCATATTCTCATTTGTTGTTCCTGCATTTCTGATTACAATTTTTTCAAATTCTTTACTCACTCCTGTTATTATTTTCTTAGCTAACGTTCGGATGTTGAACTCGTTGTTTTGTGCTTCACCCTCTGGAGGACTTTTAGCTGGACTCTTGTCCTGATCAGATTCTGCAATATTTTTTTTTGTTGTTTTAACCATTTTATATACTATGTTATGAGTTCCCTTTATCAGTACTTTTCAAATTATTGATCACTATTGCCTGGATTGACTTGTGTCTAAGTAAGATAATTAAAGGGTTCACAGTGGTGGAAGTTAACAGTTGTTTCAGTCCCTGAGTTGGAACTCTGTGGTTTAAAAGCCTCTTTTTTTTTTCTTCCCTGTAGGCTATGGGAGCCTGAGGGCTTTTAAACTATCAATAGGCTTCTTAGCTTAATCACTGACTCCTGACCTAGAGATAAAGCAGGGTGTGGCAGAGATAATCCAGTGGTTATACAAAGAGACTTTCATAGCCCCTCAGCTATGCCACCAAGGTATGGGTCTTCTCTTGAGTTTCCTGGTTAAATCTCTGTCCCCTGGTGTCCCTCCCTGTCACTGCTCCAGATTTTGAGGGTAGTAGCAATGGAGACTCAGAGTTGCACTTGGTGAGTCTCTGGGGAGTCCTCTCCTCCCTTCAGCCGTCCCCTTGTTGTGGAGCAGACTGGAGGTGGTGTCTCAACTGATAAACTGTTGAACTGTTAGCAGTCACTTAATCTCTCCTTAGGCTCCTCTCTCCTCACTGTCACCAGCCACACGTGTTTGTACTCGCCGGTGATTTACTGGGTTCCTGTGGTCATTCTAGTCCTGTCTTGTTTCAGTCCTGGGTGGTCTCCTTTGGTATTCCTAGTTGATCTGGGAGAGAGGGAAATAAATTCTTAATCCAGATTGGAGTTGGAAGGTAGCTCCTGTTGTAGTTATTATTGTTGTTGTTGATGTCATCATTGTAGGACAGAAATGGAGAGAGGATGGAATACAGAGAGGGGGAGAGAAAGATAGACACCTGCAGACCTGTTTCTCCACTTGTGAAGCGACTCCCCTGCAGGTGGGAAGCCGGGGGCTCGAACTGGGATCCTTATGCCAGTCCTTGCGCTTTCACCACCTGCACTTAACCTGCTGTGCTACCACCTGATTCCCACTAATACCTATCTTGAGCAAATATGGACATGTAGATTTTTAAAATTTTTTTTATTTGTATTAGATAGAGACAAAAAAATTAAGAGAGGAGAGGGAGATAGAGTGGGAAAGACAGAGAGACAACTGCAGCCCTGCTTCAACACTCCTGAAGATTTCCCCCTGCAGCTGGGGATGAGGGGCTTGATCTGGGTTCTTGTACACGCTTAACCAGGCATGCCATCACCTGGCCCCTAGCCTTCTGGTAAGTAAACCAACATTTCCTCAATAAAGTGATACTGTAATTGTAAACAAGTCAAAATCAATTGTTGTTGCTGCCCTTCCTGTCAGGTATGATTTACCTCATGATTTTTTTTTCACTCACACCATCACAAGGGATATAGATGCCACTTTTATTCCTCACTGGGTTGGGGTAATCCAACATTCAGGGTTTACAATGAAAAGACAGAATCCAGGTTTGAGCCCCCGGCTCCCCACCTGCAGGGGAGCCGCTTCACAAGTGAAGCAGGTGTGCAAGTGTCTTTCTTTCTCCCTCTCTTGTCTTCCCCTCCTCTCTCCATTTCTCTCTGTCCTATCCAACAATGCCGACATCAGTAACAAGAATAATAACTACAACAAGAAAACAACAAGGGCAACAAAAGGGAATAAATATTTTTTAAAAAATAATTAAAAAAATTAAAAAAAGAAAAGACAGAATCATTGCCTATGGATAAACTGTCTTTGGTGATAGTGGACCAGGAATAAGCCAAGTCCATGGTCTGACACCTTGAACTTTTAGGAAACAGTTTCTGTTTCCCGGTTCACACTTTTGCCTCTTCATAGCCTCCAAACTAGAACTCTGGATTGATGTAAAAAAAAGAAAAAAGAAAAAAGAAAAACAAACTAGTAGCTCATTATAGCTGAGTTCAGTAAGGTTAAGAGTGTTTCCCAACATCACTTAATCCCACGCCAGGCAGTCTCTTTCTGATGAGTCTGACAGTCTGATTCCTAAAGATGGCCTTCTGGCTCTCACTTCTTACACTCTCCAGACATGATCCCTGCTCTTGTAAAGTTTGCTTGTGCAATTCATGCTTATGTGCAACTTGTTTTTCACCCTTTACTTGTCACCCATTACATGTCACTGTCAGACCGGCTGGTGGTGCACCTGGTTGAGCACACATGTTACATGCCACTGTCAAAAGAAAAAACTTAAAAGGTAAAATCATGACTTTCCTGGTATTATAAAGTGAGCACAAGTAAAATTCTTTATCTGACTCAATAATTAATGATGGGGGGGGGAAATGTTACAACAGCTCAAAGGAGAATTAAATTTGCCATAGATCAGAAAAGCAGAAAGTATCATGCCTACAAAATTGGTCAAGATCCACAGAACAATAATCAATTGCTTTTCCTAGATATGTTTATCTGAATCACTACAGACAACAATCATCTTCATTACTATACCTTTCTATAACACAGTAAAATATAACTCAAAGATAATGAAAATTGGACACAGCTCCAAAGACTGTGTTACATGGAATACCCAGTAGTCAGTCTAGGTGTCTTTTGTCGGACTAGCTTCTCAAGCGGAGACAGACGACCAGGGACTCATGGCTGAGCTGTACGCAGTATCTCTTTATTCATGTAGGACGCAGCACAATCTAAGCCAAGCTAAGCTAAACTAAACTAAACTAAAACTAACAATCCTGTCCTTATATATACTTGCCAAGTAGGGTGTAAACAGGATGTGACACAGAGAGGGTGGAGAGAAAAGTGACTGGTGAAAATGAGGATGTGACAAGGAGAGGGGGCGGAGCAGGCGAGACTTCTACCACGGAACCACCAATGCCCTGGAGGGAGGGTGGTGCTTAGTTAACAGTGGTTTATGTAAATAGAATACAGTGTTAAGCAGGGGGGATTAAACCAAATGAAACAGAAGGGGGTTTTAGAAGCAGAATTAGAAGCACACCAACAGACTTTCAAGTTTTCTTTATACCCTGAACATAATATTTTATTATATATGAATATTTCATAATATAGCCACACTCTTTCTCTAATTCTCTTTTTACCCTCAAACATTATAAGTTATAGGAAAACATTTTCTCTTTTGAATGAAGTGCAGTAGAAGCACCTGGTCCTGTACTCTTTAAATGGCATTTATTAAAGATGAGTATTCCACAATCAGATATGTATTGTCCTCAAAGGTTTGCTCCAGTATCATAGGCTATTAACTTTTTTCAAAAACAGTGTCATGAACAAATTATGCCAGGGGAGTCTTCTCTCATGTCTAAATAATCATGTGCAATAAAACATAGAACATTCACAAAGATAGGAAACTTTAAGGTCCTAATTAAATATTTTGACTCGAAACCTGCCTTTTCTTTAACAGAACATCAGAGCACAAAACAATATTCACCAGAAGTCCTTCCTAAAGAAGCACATGGTTTTATTTCTAAAAAGACTACTATTTCTTCCTTCTCCACCTGTCTCCTGCCTTGAAATTTTAGGCGCTTTCAGTCCCCTAGTTCTTCTTCTAGTAATGAACACTCACAGAGTAAGCGTAGAACTGGTAAAAGGGAAATCAGCACCTCCCACGACTCCCCAGAATCATCCATCCAAGCGTGGTTTGGCAACTGTTGTTGAATATTCAAGTTGCTGCAGGGTCTAGTCATTTTCTTGCCTCTGAACAAAACAGTGTCTAGGACAAAAATCAATGTGTGAACACTTTATTTGGGAGGTGCAAGAAATATCTGATGAGTCGTAGAGAAGATAATCAAGTAATAGATGATTAAGGATATGTAACTAAGCTTCAGTCAGAATGGGAGTGGGGATGAGGTTTCATTTCACAGAGAGTCTCAAGGAAATGGTGCAAAACACACACTCAGAATGATCCCATTAAAGGGTACATTGAGGGATATTTATACTACATCCTGTGAGCTGTTGAATGAAGACTGCCCCTGAGAGGCATTAATTCCCCTAGTAATTGCAATCTGCTCTAGGTTCCAGAAATAAGGCCCCTAGAATCAAATAGATACTAGTAGCTGGAGTCGACCGGAATTATCAAAAGGCTGAGGGGCAGAGGAGAGAGTGCATAGTGGCAGATTCTGCCAGAAGGCACCTTTTCCCCCTAGCCCGCCCAGTAGGACTCAGTATTCATGTGACTCGGCCTTCTCTGATGTTTGTTTATGCTGCCAAACTCACTTATTTCTTAGTTTTAATTCCAGAAAACTAAAGCATGAGAGAATCTGAGTGTTAATCTGGTCTTATTTCCATCGTTCTTATTGTAACAGATTTTATCACCTTGGCCTCACTCAAAAGTCATTGCTCAGCTTCGGGGTAAATTGTCCTGTGATCAGTTCTATACCCGGTTCGTGTTCCTAAATGGATATAGATAAACCAGGTAGAGCAAAAATATTCCTGCCTGAGAAGCTGAGAAGAGTCCACGGTCTATGAAAAGGACAGCTTCCTAGACACCACCTGTTCCTATACAAGCAATGGTTACACAGGCAGGGAAGATAGTACGATGATTGTGCAAAAAGACTTTCATGCTTGAAGTTCTTACCTCTCAGATTCAATCTTTTTTTAAAATTTATTTATTGGGGATTAATGGCTTACAGTTGACAGTAAAATACAATAGTTTGTACATGTGTAACATTTCTCAGTTTTCCACATAACAATTCAACCCCCACTAGGTCCTCCTCTGCCATCATACCATCATGTTCCAGGACCTGAGCCCTCTTCCTTACTTTAGTTCAATTAATATATGTATAGTGCCTGATAAAATCAGTAGTGGACATATTTGTTCCCTTTTCTTCCCCCTTTCATTAATTATAGCTGGGGCACAGATAATCTGAATGGTTGAGTCCAACCATCCTCATCCTGTATAACCCTTAGCAATTTAAGAGGAAGAAAGTCATTTCCTGAGTTTTTAAGGGCCATTTACATACAATTCACTTCCTTGTAAAAGCTCTTCATGAAAACCATCATCTTGGTAGCAAGTTTGCTTAAACTTCTCAGAGTTACTGGGCTTCCCAAGGAAAGGTCTCTAAAAGTCACTATGTTTCCTGTTTGTCCACATTGATAGGGGATTTTGCACCAAGTGCACATTCCCAGAGCCATTTCTGATGTATCCCGCCCAGAGGAGCTTTGCCATGTGTAGTGTGTTGCCTGTGGTCCTGTACTCACTCATTAAGCCCACTCCTGTGACTCTGAAGTCCTTAGTCAGAGTTCATCTTGATGCATTAGTGTTTGGCCTCTCAAGAAAATGAGACTGTTCCAAGACCCAGGCTAGCAAAGCACTTGCTTTCCTGTTGACTTTTTTTTTTTTTTTTGTCTCCAGGGTTATTGCTGGGTCTGGGTGCAGGTTCAACCTTCTGTACCACTATAAGCCATAACTGAATAGTGTTCTGGTTTTTAAAAAATCACCTTACCTGGTGGAAGAAGTCAAACTTAAACTCATTAGAATATTTAATTTGAAGCTGTGTGTGTGTGTGCGCGTGCGCGCGCGCTTTAATACAGGTATTTCCCCCATTCAATTGTATACCTGGCCCTTAAACAAGGGTTTGATTTTCCTAGGTCCATTTGTCTCAGACAAGACTTGTTTGTTGTTGTTGCTTTTCTATTCATGGTCCCATATTCACAGCTTCAGCCCAGTTGGTTGAATTTGTGGAAGCATAATAGCTGATGCTGAGGCCAACTGTAAGTTCTACATTGATTTTCAACTATGAGGGAAACTTCTCTCGCTAACATCCACCTGACTGCCATTGTTCAAGGGTCAGTTGCACTTCAGCTCATCTTAATTTGACTTATCCTCCACTTTATATCTCACCACTCTATCTTCTCACTTGACTATTTCTGTGAAAAAAGGGCTGATGTTTATTCAGTAGGATCTCGCTATACAAAGAGTTTCTGTAACTCCTGGTTTCTAGGAATATATTGTATGTGTGGGAACACTGTATTTTAATTAAACTCCTAAGCATAATTTTTATGTTCTCTGTGAGTCTTTTTGCTCCCTGTTACACTCTTTGTATTTTCTTTGTAGCAGTCAACATTCTCTCTCTCTTGCTCGCTCTTTAATATTTATTTATTCTCTTTTGTTGCCCTTGTTTTATTGTTGTCATCATTATTGGATAGGACAGAGAGAAATGGAGACAGGAGAGAAAGACAAGAGGAGGAGAGAAAGATAGACACCTGCAGACCTGCTTCACCACCTGTGACTTGACTCCCCTGCAGGTGGGGATCCAGGGGCTCGAACCAGCCTTGTGCTTTGTGCCACGTGTGCTTAACCCACCATGCTACTACCCGACTCCCTAACATTATCTCTTTTTAAAAAATGTTTTTATTATCTTTATTTATTTATTGGATAGAGACAGCCAGAAATTGAGAGGGAAGGAGGTGATAGAGGAAGAGAGAGACACCTGCAGCACTGCTTCACCACTCGCAAAGCTTTCCCCCTGCAGGTGGGGGTCGGGGGGCTCAAACCCTGGCCCTTGGGCCTTGTAACATGTGCGCTCAAGCAGGTGCGCCACCACCCGGCCCCTCAGTCAGCATTCTCTACAACTTTTATTGTCTGTTTACTATTCTTTTTCCAGCTCCCACATAAGTTTCATAAGAGCAGGTGCCAGAATGAGGTGAAGGAATTAATGTTTGTTGGGTAAACTTGCCACTAAATCAGATATTAAAAGATGGGGTTTTTTTTCTAGGAAATTATGTGGGAGAATTAATTTGGACTGACCCACGACGTCTATTGGTTAGTGCCTATAGTGATAATGACAAGAAGCAAGGTGACTAGTCAGGGTCACGGTGTATTGTCTGTCATAATTAGAATTTTAGCCTGGGTCCCATCAACACAATTCAGTCCAGCAGGCTACCTGTTTAGAGGTAGAAAGGTTCTAAGAATCATCAGGCAGGACAAGCAACATTGGAGCATGTGAGGTAAGCATCAAACCACAAGAAACATCTAGCAACCAGCACTGCAAAGGGCAAAAGATACCCACCCAGAGAACGAACCTCCTTCCCAGATGAAGAGTGAGCCCTATACGGGCCATTCCTGAATGATTGGAATTCCAAGTCCTGGAGAGAATTCACAGCCACCACACAGCTGACAGCAGCTTATATTCTGCAAGCCCCACTCAGCATGCCAAAGTTCCCTCAGAGCCAAAACAAACAGCTACACAAGTGATTCACCAGGAGATAAGAAATAAACAGTTCCGGATATGGTAACAGAAGCTTGCACTCAGATGTGTGCCAAGGACAGGTACTTCGACTGACTATTTGTATTTGGGTCTTCCTTTTGTTTCTGATTTTGGGAATTCACATTGAAATGAATTTTATAATTAAGTAAAGTCAAACTCAGTAAACAAAACATAAATATTTTCCATCCTGATTGTCATCTGCTACTCAGCAAAGCTAACACTACATCAGAGGAGAATATTAAAGGGCACTAACTTTTATGTCAACTAGGAAAGATACCCTTTAAAAAAACTGTATAAATGAGAACAATTTTTTTCATAGGAAATGTGCCTATGAAGATTTAAGAGTGTTACTAATGAGCTAAGTAGCTTTCAGACTAAGGGCACTAGAGGCAGAGACTGACTGATCATGTCCAGATGTGAGGACAGTGTGATACTGAGTTTTAGAAAGGCAATATAATTAATAACAGTTAGGCTTTTATTCATAAAATTGGCACACTCACTCAGTGATTCTGTATCAGCGAATCTATAGAGAAGAATGAATTTCTGTGGTACCTAGAAAAAAAGTTTTATTAGATCTTTTAATGTAAATAGAGTTGTTAAATTATGAGAGGGATAATATTTGCGAGTGGGAAAAAAAATATCAGACCCTCCAGGCCCCTGATCAGGATACGAACAAGGTGTCGAATTAACATATTCACTAAATGAAAGTAAGTTTTTAGGAAAGAGTATGGTTTAAAAAAAAAGTGACAGTAAAGAATTAACTAAAACTATCAGGAATATTCTCTCTTTAATGACAACACATCTATGAATCTCCTTTGTTCTCTTGCAATGCGCATTATACTTTTCATTCAAATTGATAACAATGACATTCTCTGAAATAATGTTAAGTTACATATAGAGCTTCGAGACAAGGGACTGCTATTCAACCCCAGAAAGCCCTGAGGTTTCTAGATATTACTTCAGAGAGATGAGAGTGGGCCTAAAACTACATAAAGGTGATGAGTGCTTACAAACCCCCAACCTCACATCTCAGCTCCATCAGCACTGATTCCACTTCACTTCATCCCTTCTTAAGCATGGCTGCACCTGTCCCATCTACTCAGATCTTCAGATCTGACTACAGTTCTCTGCCTTGGGCATTCTCCCAGTCAATCAGTATTACAATATCTACACAAGTAACACTCTCATAAAATCATTCGTTCATTCACTTGATGTACTGCATGATTATCCTATATCAGGTATTATTGTTCTTACAAGGGGGAAAAAGAAAACAACATCAAACACATATGCCTGCAGATATATTGGTGAAGGAGGCAGACACTGTCAATAAAATGTGTTTTATGAGTGATGAACTACCTGAGAAAATAGGATATACATAGAGAAATTGGCAAGCTGGGTTGGACTGAAGTGAGTGAAGTGTTGTTTTGTGGCATCACACTAATAACTTGAAAGTGCTGAGTATCTGTACCACAGACTTTTGTGACTGCTTTGCTCAAGGGCCCAAGCTCAAGTCGCCTCTCTCCATCTGCAGGGGGGAAGCTTCAGGAATGATGGAAAGTCTCTATTTCTTTTTTTTTTCTTTTTTTTAAATTTATTGGGTAGAGACAGAGAGAGATCCAGAGGGAAGGGGAGATAGAAAGGGAGAAAAGAAAAGAGAAACCTGCAGCCCTGCTTCACCACTCATGATGCTTTCCCCCTGCAGGTGGGGGCTGGGGGTTTGAACCTGGATACTTGCACATTGTAACATGTTTCTCTGTTTTTTCCCTCCTCTTTACACTTTTTTTCTCTAATTCTCTGTCTCTATAAGAAAATAAATTAGTAAATACATAAATGATATATATATATATATTTAACACATATCTGTGACCTTGAGAGAACTATTACAGTTTTTAGTGGAGGTAATGGGGACACAGAACACTGGTGGTGGGAACAGTGTGGAATTATAGCCCTGTTATCTCACAATTTTATAAATCTACATTAAATCATTAGTAAAATAAATAAAAAGAAAAATGGGAGAAATAAAATATTAAAGACCACAAAAAAATGAAATAACTATTTTTTTTAATCCCTTTCAGGCTGGTTGGTGGTGCAGCTGATTGAACACACTCATTAAGATGCACAAAGGCCCAGGCTCAAACCCCCATCCCCACCTGCAGGGGAAAACTTTGGAATTGGTAAAGTGGTGTTTCAGGTGTCTCTCTTTCTTTTTATGTCCCCTTTCCCTCTCTATTTCTCTTTCTCACTCATTAAATAAATAAATAACCCCTTTCCAGGAACACAGAAGCAGGTACCACTTAAGACCTGGCTCTCCCAGGGCAATACAAAGCATTATCATCCACTGAACTGGCCTCAGGGGATTCCAACCTTCCAAGGTGATATAAAACATTATACATCAAACAGACAGAAGAGTTTGCCACAAGAAGTGTCTGTCCCCTTACATGATTCACACATTAAGTTGATCCAAAGGAATCAGTCTTAGAACTACTGAGCTCCTTTACATCAGAGCCCTCATTTCTTTACATTTAAGTACTTTCTTTAAATCCCCCTAGTCCTTTACAGTCAGGGACATCTTATTTTAGAGAACTAGTTCCATTTCTTTCTTTCTTCTTCTTCTTCTTCTTCTTTTTTTTTAACCAGAGCACTGCTCAGTTCTGGCTTATGGTGGTGGGTGTAGGGGATTGAACCTGGGACTTTGGAGCCTCAGGCATGACAGACTCTTTGCATAACCATTATGCTATCTACTCCTGCCCCTAGTTCTGTTTTTTTTTTTTTTTTTCATTGTCTTGTGCAGATGTCCCCTTTTAATCAATTTCTTCCTTTGTGGAATACACCTCATTGTAACTCACTGACTCTAAGCAACGAAATGAGTAAAACTCCATGGTCAGTAATAATAGGATAGTCACTCCAAGGAGTGAATAAGACAGGAAAAAGAAAAAAGGAGTAAGGATTCAATTATAAGATGCTCCAGCACTAGCATGTCAGGAGAAAGGAGGAACTAAAGAAAGGGAGAAGGAATAACCAGACCAGTAAGAGGAAATGCAAGAACTGCAGTGCCTTCAAACTTTTAGAACACATTGTATCAAACAGTAAGAAACTACCAGCTTCAGATAGAATGCTACTGATAGGTCTGGTAAAGTCAGAATGGAGAACTGATCATTGCATTTAGCAAAACAGAGATCATTGTTAACCTTAAATAGAGCAGTGTCAACAGTGAATCAGTAGAGAAAACCTCATTGAAGTGAGTCTATGGGAGAACAGGAGGAGAGAAATCTGAGATAGTCATTATAGGAAATTCAAGGACATACAGTGCAAAGAGCAGAGAAATGGGGCAGTAACTGACAGAGGAGTTGAGGTCAAGAGAAGGATGCTCTTTTGTTTTATTCGAAGGTGAGCGAAATAACAGCAAGTTTATCTAGTAATGAGAAATTAGATTGTAGAGAAACTTCAACAGAGGGGAACTTTAATCCTTTAACCCCTTTTCTCCTCCAGGCTAGTTTCATTCCTCGCCTTTCTTTTTCTTCCTCTTTTCCTCCCCCATCCTCCTTCTCCTCCTCCTCCTTCTTTGCCTCCTCCGCCTCCTCCCCTCCTCTCCCTCCTCCTTCTCCTCTTTCTTCTTCTCCTCCTTCTTAATTTTATTGGTGATTTAATATTTGTTTACAAGATAAATTTAAAGATTTAAACTTAAAATTACAAGGTAACTGTGGGACACTCTGCACCATCCCCACCACCAGAGTTCTGGATCCCCAACCCCCTCCATTGTAAGCTAAAGAAGTGCTACCAAGGTCAAAGATACAGGCTATTATTATTTCTACAACTATCTATCTGTACGTGTATGTATTTGCCCTTTGTTTTTCCTGTGATCCCATCTTTGCTTCCCTTCCAAGTTACACATCCACCTATTAACTACATCCAAATGTCCCTCCCCTTTTCTTCTCTCTCCAGGTACAGGTGGAGTTGGAATTCAGAACCCTCTGATCATCTTCCCCCTATCATTTCTCCACCATTGAGAGTATGGACCAAAATTCTTTTTGTGGTGCAAAACGTGGGAGTTATGGCTTCTGTAAGTGCTTCTCTGCTGGACATGGGCATTGGCATCTTTTTCTCTTTCCCTAGTGGGGTGGGGCTTTAGAGAGGTGAGGTTCTGGGACACATTGGTGAGGCTGTCTGCCCGGAGAAGTCAAGATGGAATCATGGTAGTCGCAATTATGCGACTTGGTGGTTGAAAGGCAGTAAAGATACAAAGCAGTATAAAATGACTAATGAATAGGAATTAAAAAGTAGGAACAGAACAGATGACAATAAGGATTTTAGGGTAGAAAGAAGTTAGGAAATCTATTTTAGGTATATTTCTAGGGGACTATGACTATCACAGTTTTTGCTTGAGTTTGATAGCTAACATGGAGTTAGATAAAAAATATTGTCTGAGAAGATGGAGTCAGAGTTGAGAATGGGACTAGAAAGTTAGATTAAGACAGAGCGTTAACTCCCAGTCTTGAAGAAAATCTATGACTAAAATTAACTGTTGAGGGTTGGGCAGTGGTGCACCAGGTTAAGTGCACATAGCACAAAGCATAAGAACCTGATCAAGGATCCTGGTTCGAGCCCCCAGCTCCTCACCTACATGGGGGTCGATTCACAAATGGTGAAGCAGGTCTTCCAGTATCTTTCTCTCTCCCTCTCTATCTTCTCCTCCCCTCTCAATTTCTCTCTGTCCTATCCAAATAATAAAAAATAAATGACCACAGGAACAGTGGATTCATAGTGCTGGCACTGAGCCCCAGCGATAACCCTGGAAGAAAAAAAATGAACTGTTTCACCCCATCCCCCTAATCCAGGGTCTATATATGTTTATATTTTGCACAGGAGTCTGTGTAACCTCTGAGTCCCTGTCAGTCTGAGCTCGAAGTTTATGGTCACAGCTGGGAACATTCTAGGCTGCTCTCATTTCAGGACCAGTCTTCCTTGAGTGGCAGGGTAGGATGATCCAGCCTTCCTTTGGAAAGTGGGGCAGTCCCTACCATTGCTACTTTATAGTGAAGACAAAGTCCTAGGAAGACTGCAATGACCACTGATGGAAATGACCAGTGATGGCAGAGAGAGGGAACTATTAGAGGTCTAAGCCCATCATATTTGTGTGGGAATCTGAGGATACCCTGATTAGGTCCCCAGATGATGGGTGGTCTGGTATTGACCAAAAAGGACACTGTTAAGTGAGCCAGTCTCTTGCCTTTATCCAGCTTTTTTAGTCTTTTCTTTATCTGATGAGCCTAGACTTTCTCCCAGTTGTTAAAGCATGAGTGTCATTTGTGGTTCCTAGCCAGAATTAGGTTTTTGTGTCTCTCTTTTCTTTATGTCCCTATTTATTCAGCCTGGTCCCATGACTGGCTACTTCTATTATAGTTATGCTTACTCCATAGAAGGCATCTTTTTGTTCTTTTCTTCCAAAGTCCACCATTTTCTTTCTTCTCCAGAACTCTTGGGTTGCCAGTTGGCTTTACTATCATGGATTCACACTACCTGACCGCAGTTGAACCTACAAAGCTATCCAAGTCTTCTTGTATTTGTAGTTCTTCCATGGGTTATTTTCCAGCAGATGACCAGCAGTGTTTATTCCAGTCTTTTAAGAATGCATTCAGCATTCATTTTTTGACATTTATTAAGCAGCAACCATGTTTCAGACACTGGAGCCTTAAGCCCAATCCCTGCTGTTCCCTGGATTCTTAGCAAATCACCTTTGCTCTACTTCACTGAAATGACTAGTGTGAATTTCTTCTTTTCCTTTTTCTATTACTTTCACAAATTTTTTATGGCTACTACAGATAATAATACTTTCTCACAGTCAGGCATAATACATGCAACAATTATTTATGGTATATGTACACAATAGAATACTATTCAGCTATTAAGAATGATGAAATTGGGCTGGAGAGATAACATAGTAGTTATGAAAAAAGTCTTTCATGCCTGCGACACCAAAGGTCCCAGGTTCAAACCCCAGCACCACCATAAACTAGAGTTGAGCAGCTGTCTGGTAAAAAAAAAAAAAAAAAAAAATTACCAGCTTCACCTCATCTTCAAAAACTGAAAGAATCATATTAAGTGAGATAAGCCAGAAAGAGAAAGATGAGTATAAGATAATTTCACTCATGGTCAGAGCTTGATAAATAAGAACAGAAAGGAAAAACACAAAGAATTTGCACTGGGTTTGGTAATGCACCAACACTAAGGCTTCTGGGAACTGAGGAGAAGGAGCTGAGGGAGGGGTGGTTAGTGTCCTGGGTGGTAGAGAAGAAACCTAGGCAGAGAGAGGTGAGAGTATTTTGCAGACGCCTCTTATAGCAAGATGAGAAATTTCACCAACGTGTCAACAACTAAACTGCAAATCATTAGTCCCCTCCACATAAAAGGAAAAGAAAATTAATTTAAGACAGAATTTTACTCCAACTTCCATTTGCCTGGTACACCACACACTTATCTGAGAGTTACACCAAACAGGAATGAGTGTCCCCCCGTGTGTGTGTGTGTGTGTGTGTGTGTGTGTGTGTGTGTGTGTGTGTGTATTTTACTAGAACCATGTGAATGCATGATTCCACTTCTCCCCAGCTGATATTTTCATTGTTATTTTTTAATTTCAGAGACAAAGAAAGGTAGAGAAAGAGAGAAAGATACCACAGCACTGCTCCACCACCCATGCAGCTTCCTGCATTACCTCCATGGTGCTTCTATTTCGTACCAGGGTTCAAATCTTTTTTTTTTTTTTCAGGGTTCAAATCTTAGCCTTTGTACATGGTAAGGTAAATGCCCTGCTGGATTCTTTGTTCCTGGTCTTCTACACTGCCAATGTTAAAGACATTCTTTGCATCACTGTTTATGAAAGATAAAGTTTTTGGCTGGGGAGACAGCATAATGGTTATACAAAAGCCTTTTAAGCCTGAGGCTCTGAGGTCCCAGGTTCAATCCCTAGCACCACCATAAGCCAGAACTGAGCAGTGTTGTGGTAAAAAAAAAAAAAAAAGATAAAGTTTCTCTGATGACCTCCTTCACTTCAGCTTTGATTTTATCAACTCCAGTATTTAATACCTTGACTTACCAACAAATCTCCCTGCATTTTTAACACTGCCTAGTCTTTATTGAAATCCCTTACCTTCTTCCTAGCACTAGCAATTGCTATATTTACTGACTTTTAACTAACAGTTAAAGCTAACAGTTGGTTCAGCTAACAGCTCTTTTGCTTGTCTTCTCATATAAACAGATACATAGATAGAGTCAAAATATATAGTCCTTAAAGAATATAATGTTTTGTTTGGCTTTATATGTTAACTCTTCTTTCAGCCACCAGGTTCCAGATGCTACCATGATGCCAACCGGACTTCCCTGGGCAGATGACCCCATCAATGTGCCCTGGAGCCCCGCTTCCCCAGAGCCCTGCCCCACTAGGGAAAGAGAGAGAGACAGGCTAGGAATATGGACCAACCTGTCAGTGCCCATGTTCAGCAGGGAAGCAATTACAGAAGCCAGACCTTCCACCTTCTGCACCCCACAATGACCTTGTGTCCATACTCCCAGAGGGATAAGGAATAGGAAAGCTATGAGGATAGGGGATGGGATACAGAGTTTTAATGGTGGGAATTGTGTGGAGTTGTACCCCTCTTATCCTATGGTTCTTGTCATTGTTTCCTTTTTATAAATAAAAATTGTATATACAAAAAGAATATAATGTTCACTTTTGCCAAGTTGATAGTCCATCTTGAATAGCAAAATGGAAACTTAGCAATGTATAGGGAAGACATTTTTGTTACTACTCAATCAGCTGAACAGATTGTTTGGGTTTTAGACTGATTTCAACTTCCCCTTTGGGGAAGTACAGAAGGTCATGATTGAGTCCTGGAAATCTGGAGTCGGGGCGTCTGACAGGAAAGTCATTAGGGAGTGGGCTGCACCACATTTCCTCTTGTAAGTTCACTTTGGCTTATCTCCACGTTAGCCTATTTGCTGCTATTGTTATTTCATTCTCTTTTGGCACCATCTTTAATTTCTCCCATGAACTCCAGAATAAATGTTAAACAAAGTAGAGAACATAACAGGGTTTTAACATCATCACACTAGTATTTTCCATTGTTCTCTTCTTGTTCCTTATGTCAAAATAAGTTACTGTAGCCATTATTCTGAATAAGCAGGAATCACAGGACACATTCAGAAGACAGCCTAGTTCTTTCCTTCACGATCACTTATCTGCTCAAGGGTACTTTTAATATATATATATATATCTCAAAAAGAAACACCAATACCTTTAACGATGTGTTCTTCCTAAATATTTAAGAAAGAAATAATCTTGGTAGTAAGCAAATGGATGAAGAAAAAGCACTTTAGGGGGTCGGGTGGTAGCGCAGCAGGTTAAGTGCATGTGGCACAAAGCGCAAGAACCGGCGTAAGGATCCCCGGCTCCCCACCTGCAGGAGAGTCACTTCACAGGCGGTGAAGCAGGTCTGCAGGTGTCTATCTTTCTCTCCCCCTCTCTGTTTTCCCCTCCTTTCTCCATTTCTCTCTGTCCTATGCAACAACAAACGAAATCAATAACAATAGTTGTTGTAACCACAACAAGGCTACAACAAGGGCAACAAAGGAGGGAAAAATGGCCTCCAGGAGCAGTGGATTCATGGTGCAGGCACTGAGCCCCAGCAATAACTCTGGAGGCAAAAAAAAAAAAAAAAAAAGAAGAAGAAGAAAGAAAGATGTTAGAATGACCTATAATTGATAACAAAATAAAACAAGAAGAATATAATAAAGGAAAATTGGCTTGGTGAAATAACTTACCTAGATAGTGCACCTGTTTTGTCATGAGTATGAGTTGTCTTCAAGTCTGCTTCCCAGCACAGTGGAGGAAGCTT
Organism: Erinaceus europaeus; assembly: GCF_950295315.1. Taxonomy (NCBI): domain Eukaryota; kingdom Metazoa; phylum Chordata; class Mammalia; order Eulipotyphla; family Erinaceidae; genus Erinaceus; species Erinaceus europaeus. The sequence goes on along the minus strand of NC_080165.1, from coordinate 133,076,568 downwards.
CATTGCTGTGGTTATCTTTTAAAATTTCCTTCAGTCTTTTTGTCTGTCTCCTATCTGAAAAAGTTGGCCTAGAGTGGTGAAGTCCTAGTGGCAACAACAACAGGAAAATCATAGGCATCTCGCTTAAGAACTCAAGTGTAAAAATCTAAATGAATGTTGGCCACCTGAACTCAGTATGGAACAGATTTTATCCAGGAGTATGACACTGTGATCAACCACTTTGAAAGGTTAAAGGAGAAAAGCCATATGTCTCTAGATGGAAAACAGCATGTAATACAAATATAAAGCGTATGTGCATATATTAAATTCATTATAATTACCATTTCTTGGGAGGAAGGGAAAGAAATGACAAGATACCTCAACGCCATCTCTATTGTGCAATGTAAAGTACTCCATGCAATCTAGGCAATAGTAAGAATAGTCTAGGACTTCCTTAAAGGCACAAATACTGTAGCATTTCATTGTTTTATATGCAATATCAATCACATTCCAAAACTTACAATGTTTGAATCACAAACGTTTCAGGTCTAAAATCAACAATAGAAAACAGAATAATGTCAGAATAATATCTTAGAGATTCCCAACGTAATTTTTGTCAGTATCAAAATAGCTTAGTGAGCTATAGTTTCTCTTTTACCAATGCTGGTAAAATGCTTTCTTTCTTTTTCAAAAGTACACCAATCCGTACTGCCCTGAATTCACTGTTGACATCACGCCTAAACTTTCACTTATATGCGTGATTATTTTCAAAAACAACTTGTAGGATGTTAATGCCTTTTTCATCCTAAGAGTTTGCATTTCAAAAATCACAAATCTTTCTCAAGTTATGATATTAAGTTAAAAACTAAAAGGAAAATTATAAGTGCCAGACCTTCCACCTTCGGCACCCCACAGAGAATTTTGGTCAGGCAGGGTGGTGGCGCGCCTGGTTGAATGCACGTGTTACAATGCGTAAGAACCCAGGTTTGAACCTCCATTCCTCACCTGCAGGAGGAAAGTTCTGCAAGTGGTAAAGTAGTGTTTCAGGTGTCTCTCTGTCTCTTGTCCTGTCTCTCCCCTTCCCCTCTAGATTTCTGACTGTCTCTATCCAATAAATAAATAAAGATAATTTTTTAAAAAAGAATTTTGTCCATACTCCCAGAGGGATAAAGAATAGTGAAGCTTCCAGTGGAGGGATGGGACACAGAACTCTGGTGGTGGGAACTATATAGAATTTTACCACTGTTATCTTACAGTTGTGTAAATCATTATTAAATAACTAATAAATCATTTTTAAAAAACTATAAGGGAACTCAATTTTGTTAAAAAGGAGAGATGACAGAGCCCTTCCCCACTAGGGAAAGAGAAATACAGGCTGGGAGTATGGATCGACCTGTCAACGCCCATGCTCAGTGGGGAAGCAATTACGGAAGCCAGACCTTCCACCTTCTGCATCCCACAATGACCCTGGGTCCATACTCCTAGAGGAATAAAGAATAGGAAAGCTATCAGGGGAGGGGAGGGGAGACAGAGTTGTGGTTGTGGGAACTGTATGAAGTTGTAACCCTCTTATCCTATGGTTTTGTCAGTGTTTCCTTTTTATAAATAAAAAATTAAATTAAAAAAGGGAAAAAAAGAAAAAGATAAGGAGAGATGGGAGAAATCACTGTTAGTACCTGCCAATCAGGACACTCTACAGAGCATTCTACTTGAAAATTCATTCCACAGCAGAGACCCAATATAAATGTCAGATTTAATTAACCTTCCACTCTTGCTGGAAGGATTTGCCCCAATGTCTTAAAAATACTCCCAGCACAGATTTCATAGTGAAAATTGTTCTATATGCTGAAATAATTATGTAGTTAAGCATTCAAGTCAGAAGTCAGAAGGGAACAGTGGTCTGGGAGGTGGCACAGTGATAAAGCTTTGGACTCTCAAGCATAAGGTCAAGTTCAATCCCTAGCTGTACATGTGCCAGAGTAGTGTCTGGTTCTTCATCTCTCCTCCTATGTTTCTCATAAATAAATAAAATCTTTAAAAAAGGGGGGGGAACAACAACAAAAATTCCAAAGTGTTACCTTAAACAAGCCAGAACAATACACAAATGAGAACCAACCACTCTGTGAATACCCCAACTGAGAGTTCAAGAAGAACCAAAGGAGTGGGGAGGGGTAAATAACATAATGGTTATGTAAAGAGACTCTCATGTCTGAGGTTCTAGAGTCCCAGGTTCTATTTGACCCCCTCCCTGGCCCCCACCATCATAAGCCAGGGCTCTGGTAAAAAAAAAAAAAAAAAAATCGATGGAGTGAAGTTCTGATGTCAAACTAGTGACCGGGAGCTGCTATGAGTGAACTTGACCATGTGCAGTGGGCCCAGAACTGAGCAGCTTGGCTCTGTCCCCCTTGAGGTGAGTAGTTACAAGTGCCCAACAATTCTCTGACAAAATAATGACTGTTTTCTGAAAGGATCACAAGCCTCTAGAATTGGAATCAGAAAACCCTATCCTTTGAATCAAGAGGGTGAGGTTTTAGTTCAGTCTTCTGTTAGAAGCTTCTGCAGAATTTCCAAAGTATGCTGATAGAATCACAGTTGGATATCTTCCAGTGTGGTTTGGGAGAAATGAAATATAGATGTTTGAACAGGGATAGAGGATGGTGTATAGAGGCATCAGAACATAATAAATAAAGAAGGCAGAGAGGGCTTAGGAGAGATAGTACAATGGTTATGGGGAAAGAATTTTATGCCTAAGGTAAAAAAGGCCCCAGGTCCACAACACAACCATAAACCAGAGATAAGTGGTACTCTGGGGAGAGATAGAGATAGAGAGAGAGAGAGAGACTGGGAAGTGGTGCAACTGGTAAAACACACAAGTTACATGTGTGAGGATCTAGTTTCTAGTCCTTGGTTCCCACTCGCAGGGGGAACTTGATGAGCAGTGAAGTAATGAGCAGGTGTCTCTTTCTTCCTTTCTTTCCCCCTCTAGTCCTATTTCTCTCTGTCTCGATCATAATAAAATAAATTTTGAAAAAGAAGGGAGGGGTGGTCCAGGAGGTGGCACAGTGGGTGAAGCATTGGACTCTCATGCATGAGGTCCTGAGTTCAATCCCCAGCAGTACATGTATCAGCATAATATCTGGTTCTTTCTCTCTGCCTATCATTTTTCCTGAGTAAATAAATAAATAAATAAAACTTTTTTAAAAAAAGGATTGGCGGGAGGAAGAAGGAGCAATAGAGGAAAGAAGAGAGAGAAAAGAAAAGGAAAAAGAAGACACTCTCAAGGATAGGATGCGCTGTTCCGGCAGGGTGGGGATGGGGAGGTTGGAAGGAGTGTGAGATGCAGGTGGGGGAAAGGCCACGAATGCAGGCCTGGGGGTGGACCGGCAGAGCTGGAAGAGGCAGTTGGTAGGGGCTGCAGGTGCTGCAGGTACCGGGAGCAGGACCCCAGGCCTGGCAGTGGGAGGGGGCGGGGAGGCAAGGCTGGGGAAAACCACAGGTGCAAGGGGGCGGGGCTCGGGAGACCTGCAGGATCTGGGGGGCGGGGCCCGGAGTGGATGCAGGTCAGGAAGGGGGGGGGGGCTCCAGGCTGTCTCAAGGTATGGCTTCTGACACACGTTGGAGGAGTAGTCACAGATGATAAGAGAACAAGGTTTCAGCCTTCCTGGATAAAAGGACTTCTCCAGACAGGTTGTCACCCACAGAGGCTGCCCTGAAGCTCCCTGATAAAGAAAGGGGGGGGGGGGGAAGACTCTCAAGGATAGATCTACAGAGAAAAACAAAACATAAAGTCAGGATAAAGAGAGTGAGATAATGAAAGTGAAGGACAAAGGTCAAAGGGGTAGAATGAGAAAACAGCCCGTATGATGCACGAGTGATACTTCGTGGTGTCGGAAGCCTTGCTTAGCAAAGCACACAACTTGCCTCTTTTCCTTAGTTTACACACATGGTCCTCTCTGTCTCATTCTACCCTTTTGACATTTATCCCTCATCTTGAGAACCATCAGACTTCAATTCCACAGCCCTTTTAGCGCTAACAACTAGATTTGCCAGCCTTTTTGTAGCCATATAGCCTACAGCACCACTTGGCCTCCGCCCCACTCCCATGGTGCAGAATCACTGGCAAACGTCTCCCTGCTGTCAATTACTTAACTCAGGGCATGGACTTCGCTGGTTTCTGTGTGGTCCCTGATGACTCTGAGATCCCTGTTACTTCCACTCACTGTTCCCATTTTCTCTGTTCCAACCATCTGATCTCCTGGCCCTCAACCTGACCACTGACTGACCTTTGATATTCTTTCTAACGGTCAGTCTTTAGCCCTTTCTCCATTTGGGAAAGGAGTTTCCTGGCAAATGCTTTGGGGTTCCACCTGCACTGTAGAACAAACAGTGATCAGCCTAGTAAAATAAAACAGAAATGACAAAGAGAAAATGAAATGGAGACAATATCCCAGGTGATATGTGTATGAGAAATTTCAAGAGGACAAGATATCTTAAGGGGGAAAAAAAAAAAAGAATAAAAGGATGAATGTCAACCAAAACACTGAAGAGTCAACAGAAGTAAGTTAAGTAGACTGAGGTAGTTTTCTAACCTGTTTTAGTTGTTTTCAATTCCCTATTACCCCAAAAGAAACCGCTTTCAGAATGAGACCAGTGGAAACTTTAGAGTAATGCAATTGGAAACGGCTGATTTAGGTGATGTGTGTGATGAGAAGAAAGCATTCCTTTATAGGGGCTTCTGATAAGGATGTACTTTCAGGTGTTGTCAGCTTACTGCTCCTTCACAGAAATGTTCTAGTTGGCATACAAACTGTCAAGTTTTCAGTATCCTGTCTGTATTTTCCTGCCCTTGGTAAACATAGAAGGGGAGAGAGAGAGAGAAGGAGAGTGAGAGAGGGAGAGAGAAAGAGAGAGGAGATAAGAGAAGAGGAAATAAAAGAAGAGAAAAGAAAAGAAAAGGAGAGAGAGAGGGAGAGGGAGGGCAGCTAAGCACCTAGTTTTGCAGTCCCCTATTAAGAACTAATTCTTCCACTCTAATTGGATAGTTAACTCGCTTTCTCAACATCTTGTCAGTTAAATATCAGGCTAAAACAAAATATGATTGGGCTGTGCAGTTTTTTCCTCTCTTTACTTTAAAGTGATTTAAGCAGCATCTCTGATGTTTTAAACATACCCTCCATTCAAATTAATCTGAAAGTCAATTATTAAAAAATAAAATAAAATAAAGCAAATTGCATATATGTGTGTGGTGTTGGGGCCTGGCACATGGAAAGGTTCTGTTGCTCCAAGACCAAGTTTTTTCTATTCTTTCTTTCTTTTTTTTTTTTTGCACCCAAGGTTAGCACTGGGGCTTGGTGACTGGCATTATTTTCCAGGCTTCGAGATTCTTCTTTGCTTTGTTTTCTTTTCTTTCTTTATTTTTGTTTGTTTTTTAAATATTTATTTATTTATGAGGGATAAGAGGAGAGAAAGAACCAGACATCACTCTGGCACATGTGCTGCTGGGGCTTGAACTCAGGACCTCATGCTTAAGAGTCCAACACTTTATCCACTGTGCCATCTCCTGGACCACTGTTTGTTTATTTTTTATTAGTGATTTGCAAGATTATAAAATAGTAGGGGTGTCATTCCATAGCACTCCCACCACCAAAGTTCTGTGTCCCCAGCCTAATGGTATCTCCCATAGTTCTCCCAAAGTCTTGAAGACAGGTTATTATTTTTTTTTCTTTTCAAGTTTGTGTGTTTCAATTCTCTGTAGTCTATATAGGAACGGAACCACCTCGTAGCTGTCCTTCACTTCCTTATTTCTGGCTCCATCCATTTTGTAATTCATTTGAAGGATACAATATCAACTTTTTAATTGCTGAATAGTATTCCATTGAGTATATGTTCTGTAATTTCTTTATTCAGTCATCAGTCAGTGGGCATTTAGGTTGCTTCTATATTTTGACTACTATGAATAATGCACCTAGGAACATGAGGGTGTCTATGTCCCTTTGAACTAGTGTTTTCATGTCTTTTGGATAAATGCCTAGAAGTAGTATAGCTAGATCATAAGTTATTTCCACTTCTATTTGTTTAAGCATTCATCTCCATAATGGCTGTACCAGCTTGCATTCTTGGTGACCACTTTTGCTTACTTTTTGTTTATGTTTTTTAATTAATAGAGGATGAGAGATAGAGAGGGGAGAGACACTTTCAGTACTGTTCATGAAGCTCCCACCCTGCAGGTGGGGCCCAAGGGCTTGAACCCTGGTCCTATAGCCCGATAACTTGTACCCTCTACCAGGTAAGCCACTATTTTTCTTTCTTCCTTTCTTTCTTTCTTTCTTTCTCTCCCTCTCTCTCTTTCTTTCTTCCCTTCTTTCTTTTTCTTTTCTTTTTACCACAGCACTGTTCAATTATGACTTATGCTGGTACTGGGAAATGAACCTGAGAACTCAGAGCCACAGGCATAAAAGTCATTTGCAAACTCGAGGAATCATATTGAGTGAGATAAGCCAAAAGGAGAAAGATGAATACCAAATGGTCTCTTATTAGTGGGACTTAATATATTAAGTAGGGATGGGGAAGGGAGAGCACAAGGTGAAACATGAACTGGACATGGTGTATTGCACCAAAGCAAAGGACTCTGGGGGAGGGAAGGGCAGACAGGAGAGAGAAAAAAACTTTGGGGTTCTGGTACATAATTAATGTGTGTGTGCATTTGTCATTGAATCCGCTGTAAAGCATTAACCCCCTCAATAAATTTTTTTAATTGTCTAAAATTCTAATATCTAATTTTTTTTAAGTAAGGAAATTTGCATAGCCATTGTGCTGGCTCCTAAACCCATACCATTCTTTTGGTTTCAGATAGACAAGGAGAGATCTTACTGGAGCTTCCACCATGATATGGCCACCCAGTGTGTTTGGCAGCTCAAAGCCAGGCTGTATGCTGGCAAGGCATAGCATCCTATCAACAGAGCTACCTTATGGCTCTTCAACTAAGAAGAACCTTGAGGACTAAATTAATAGCCTTATTCATTTTCCAATATCCACTGGCCTTCTTCATATTGGCAATAATTCATCTAGTAGTTCTCATCCATTCTGTCAGCTATAAAATAACTGAAAAGATGTACAGAGTGAAAATGTTTGTACCAAAAAGGACCAAGGAAGCTATGCCAGGCAAAAAAAATCAATCAGATTAATTATTGCAACGTTACTCTCCTTTCAAGAATGGCAGAAGTCTATCAGGAAGACAATTAATGCTGATTAGAGAATCCCTCATTGGCTGTTTTTTTCCAGAGATTTATTTTTTATTTTTTTTATTATTATCTTTATTTATTTATTGGAGAGAGACAGCCAAAAGTCGAGATGTAGGAATGTTGTGTGTGGGCCGTGGAGAAGAGAGAGAGGGGGTCTGGAGCTAAGAGGAAACACAAATCTTTATTTGCGCTGGCTTCACGGGTGGGTAACAGAGACGACCAGAGACATATGGCTGGGCAGGGAAGCTGTATTTCTTTATTCAGGAACAACGATTCATAAACTAAACCAAACTAATCACCAAACAGAACTCTGCTGCCTCTTTCCCCCCGCGGCGGCGCCAAGCATTCTCTAACTCTGGAACTCTGGAACCCTTTCAGGGTTCCTTGGGGCGGGGCCAAGCAGGCCTGCGAAACTAGCAGGACTGATCCAATTTTCTTGGTGGGGGAGAGCTAGAACAACCCAATGTAAAGCATACAACAATTCCCCCTTTTCTTTTTAACTAAATGACTACAGTATCAAGGGTGTGGGGTGAACAGAAACTTATATCGTACAGGCATTTAAAAAAAAAGAAACTGGCACAAACATGGAGAAACATGTAAGCAAGTAACAAGAACCAGTGTGCTGCCAAGGGAAGGCCTGAGGGGGCCTTTTTTGCCTCTGTGGACAAAACTTTATCAGCTTAAAAAAAACATTTCTTGCCTGTGGGGGGTGTACTTGCCTTGACAGGCATTTGCATGGGGGTGGGGAACGGCCTAGAGTCCCAAAGGCAGCTGGCTGCAATTTATTTACTATGAAACAAAACTTGTTATTAGCATAACCACAGCACAATCTAATGTTTCTAATAGAGAAGGAATTTGAGACTTTTACATATCAACAACGTCTTTTAACCTTTTGTTACACCCATTCAAGATGGAGTCACGTTGTACTCAGGAAAGGAAACCTCAGGCATGAGAATAATTAGCATAGCCATTGTGCGATCTACCATTTCTAATAGAGAAGGTAATGGAGAGTTTTACATATCAACAAGTCTATTTAACCTTTTGTTATATCCATTCAAGATGGAGACACACCCTAGGTGTGCGCAGGTCTTTAGACCAACTTAGTTAAAATATATTGTTAACTAATATTTACCTCAGACTTTAAATGTAAGTTAATTTTATCTTTATGAGAATTACGTTGAAAACCTTTTTTATTTAACTTTGTCTAGTAAGAATTTAGCCTTAAAGTTACTGTTTACCAAACTTTAAACACACACATAAACATGGTAATTAATACACAAGGAGAGAAACCTTTGTTATGAAGACATGTCATTTTAAACACGAATTTAAATCTGTACTGTCTTAGTTGTTGGGTGGGGTCACCATCTGGAGATGGCTTCCTGCGCAGCTCCACTTCAAGGAATTGCAGGTTGCGATCTCTGCGTATTCCAGCTTGTCTGCCTTCAGACCGGACCAGCAGCTGGAGATCTTGTGTGCTCAGTTTCGGCAGGGAGCCCAGGGGTCCAGGAGGTCCGGGATCATTCCAGAATTCATAGCACGAGGGCGGGCGGGCCAGCCTTGTAGAAGACGTGGGCCTAGGTGCCCGGGGTGGCAGCCATGATAGGCCACCACGGCCCTGCCCCATGGCCCTGCCATGTCTGCTTCCCTGCTCGCAGTGGCCGAGCAGCATGGAGGGATCACACATCCAGTGCCCTGTGCCTCGCGGTGGAGAGCCGGCTCCTGTGGGCTGGCCTGCATGCTGGCATTGGACTCCTGCATGGTGGCATTGGGCTCCTGCGTGGTGGCATCGGGCTCCTGTGTGTTGGCATCGGGCTCCTGCGTGGTGGCATTGGGCTCCTGCGTGGTGGCATCAGGCTCCTGCGTGGTGGCGTCAGGCTCCTGTTTGGTGGCATCGGGCTCCTGTGTGCTGGCGTCGGGCTCCTGTGTGCTGGCGTCAGCCTCCTGCGGGTTGCGGGGCTGCGGGGCTGCGGGCACGGTGCGCGGGGTTGAATGGGCGCAGCCGGCTGGCTGGCTGTTTAACCAGGTGGAAACAGCAGCTCCGCGCCTTGCCTCCCTCCCACTGGCTCCTCCCACTGGCTGTTCTCAGTTCGCCCGAGCGAGTGGAAACCACAGAGTGGTCAAGAGATAAATGTTCCAGAAACAGCAAAACAGTCTCATGAAGAAAGAGCAGAGGCCTTTGGAGATCTCTTCACAAGCAGAAGAGAAGGCATAGTACATAGGTAGCCAAGTTGTCTTTACTTATCTGAGAGATGCACAGGTCAGGTCCACGTGGGCGCCATTTGTTGTTAAAATTCAGCGACTCTACCTGGCCGGGCTAGCTTCACGGGCGGGTAACAGAGATGACCAGAGACATACGGCTGGGCAAGGAAGCTGTATTTCTTTATTCAGGAACAACGATTCATAAACTAAACCAAACTAATCACCAAACAGAACCCTGCTGCCTCTTTCCCCCCGCAGCACCAAGCACTCTCTAACTCTGGAACTCTGGAACCCTTTCGGGGTTCCTTGGGGCGGGGCCAAGCGGGCCCGCGAAACTAGCAGGACTGATCCAATTTTCTTGGCAGGGGAGAGCTAGAACAACCCAATGTAAAGCATACAACAGGGTGCTAGAGAGGCAGGTTGGGCCACGTGGAGGTAGCGAAAATGGCCGCCTCATGCAGTAACCTTTCCTGCGTCTGAACACCGGAGTGAAGTGCTGGCAAGAGAGCGAGGTGCTTAAGAAGAAGGGCTTTTATAGGAGTAACTTTCTCTAGAATGGGAAGAGGGAGGAGTAACCATAGCACTCCAGGATAGGATAATAGCTCTCGTGAGAATGGGAGGGGGGAGGAGTAACCAAAGCACTCCAAATATCGTGGGGATATAGACAATGCCCTGAGGGCACAACATGGCTGAACAGGCACTCCAAGAATGTCCCAACTCTCGCGGGAACTAGCAGTAGCCTGAGGGGACAACATGGCAGATGTGACTGCATCAGCACAATTTCCCAGCATGGGAGGAGATATAGAGGGAGAGAGACAGAGAGACACCTGCAGACGTGCATCACCTCTTGCAAAGATTTCCCCCTGCAGGTGAGGACTGGGGGCTTGAACCTGGATCCTTGCGCATTGTCACATGTGCACTCAATCAAGTGCGCCATCACCCTGCCCCCTTCATTGACTATTTTAGGGATCCATTTCCAGGAGACTCAAAGTAATAATTAGGCCTTGGTTTGGTGTCATAGACCTTATCATAAGCAGTTCCATTTTGAGACTTATCTTATTTTTTAATTTCTTTATATTGTCTTTATTTATCAATTGGATAGAGACAGCCAGAAATCAAGAGGGTAGAGGGAGGTAGAGGGGGAGCCCTGCTTCACCACTCACAAAGCTTTCCCACCATAGGTGGGGACCAGGCGCTTGAACCCAGGTTCTTGCACGTTGTAACATGTTCGATTAACCAGGTGCACCACCACCCAGACCCTGTTGTCTTATTTTTAACACTGCATATAAAAATGGATATATGAGTCAAGTCAGTTAACTGTACAAACCTTCATTTATAAAATACTTTAGTCCTGAGGTGTAGTGTACAGTATGGAGGCTACTGTTAACAATAGCATACTGTCTGTTTGAAAATCACTAAGAGAACTGATCTTAAAATTTCTCATCACAAGAAGAAAAAAAATGTGTAACCAATGCAAACTAGATTTATTGTGATGGTCATTTCTCATTGTATGAAAACTGGCCTGTGCTCATTATAGATCAACAAATAAAATAAAAATAATTTAAATATACAGATCACTTAGCACAGATCATTCAAACCTACCAAAAATAGTTATTATTTTAAAAGGAATAATAAGGTATCTTTAAAGTTACGGAACACAGGTTTTCTTTCTTTTTTAAATTTTGTTGTATTTTGGTAGGACAGAGAGAAAATTGAGAGGGCAGGAGGAGAGAGAAAGAGAGAGAGGGAGAGAGAGAGAGAGAGAGAGACCTACAGGACTGCTACTCCACTAGTGAAGCTTCCCCTTGCAGCTTGGGACCAGGGACTTGAACCTGGGTCCTTGCATATGGAAATGTGTGCTTAACAAGTTACATCTCCACCCAGTCCCCTGGAACACAGGTTTTCTACAATTATTAGTTGACCAGGTGATTACTGAGAGTAATGTTTTTTGAGGTGATTATAATTATTTATTACTCTTAAAAATCACATGGATAGAACTGGGGAGATAGTATAATGGTTGCTCAAAAGATTTTAATGCCTGATGTTTTGAGGTCTTAGGTTTAATCCCAAGAATCACAATAAACCAGAGCTGAGAGGTGTTCTGGTAAATAATAATAATAAAAAAATCCACATGGGTAAAAGTTACCATTCTATGGTAACAAATGTATTTACACAAATTTGCGGATTTCTTTCTTTCTATTTCTAGCTTGAAATCACATTTTGGTTCGGCAAGAGGCTTGAGTAATTAACTTCACATTTGCAAGAACGTCACAGAGTGTGAAGAAACCTAGTCCCAAACTAGAGTTTATATCATAGAAGTTGCTTTTTTTTAGGAGAAAAAGCAAATGGTCATGTTTGAGAGCACTTAAGTTTTCATAAAACACTTGTAAATTTATTATCATGTGTACTGTGTTCCTTCATCTGAACCAGCAACATCTGTTAGTTGGCAGTTCCTATCAGTGTCAGATAGTCTGTAAGCAACCCCTCACCATTTATATTATTTTCATTTCCTTCACTAGCTGAACCTTGACTATCTAATTTGTGTCTGGTGTCTTTCAAGGGATTCCTGTGAGAGGCAGAGAATGGATGCAAAGAGCCATCAGACCCTAGAGTCTTCCGAGAAATAAAAGATTGGAGGAGGTAGCACTAAACTGCTCTTGTGAGTCTGCTCAATTTCCCTTTGGTTTTTAAAGTGACCTCAGGGAATAGTCACTACTTGTAGACCATGTGCTTAATGGAAGGGACTAGGGCTTGAGGGTCCAATAAATCAGGCCTCAGTCTCTACTAATCATTGAAAAGCTGCTACCTTGGCCATATCAATTAACCACTCTCCAGTTTTCTCATCTGTGAAAGATAAGTAAAAATTGCTATCTTGTATTGGGTTTGCATGAAGTTAGTCAGGGTAGTTTTGATTCAGTGTTAGACTAATCTAATTCAGTGTTGGGCTATGATATGGGTTCAATTTTTTGCTCAACCATTCATTTGCTATGTGATTCTGGGCAAGTTGCTTAAAGTCTTTGAGCTTCAGTTTCCTCAATGTATGTAAAGTTGTGAAAATGTTTCCTACCTTAGCATGTAGTTGTGCTGAAACAAATAAGATTATCCATAGTGAGGATGTGGCATAACATGTACCTGGCACACAGTAAATGTTCTAATGAACATTAGCTGTTACAGCAAGCAGCGAACACTATAAATACTCCTAGCTGTTCTTTTAACTATGGAGCAGATAAATAGGAAGTAGTTGTGCTAGAAATACGCAAAGGCAGACTCTTCTCTTTACAATACATTCTCTTTTTTCTTCCTTTCAAGTTTGCTCTGTTGCTCATTAACAAAGGTCTTGGGGGGGGGGAGGGAACTCAGAAAGCCTCTAAGTGTATTTCCTTCACAATTAAATCCTTGTGTTTTCAGAAAAAGCATCATCCTGGGATGGAGTCCATTAGACTATGCACCTAAAACTGTAAATAAAGTACAAAAGATTTTATGAGTCCAAATTAAAGAGATAACATTATTATCATTAGTGCCCCCAGTAATATTTTTCCACATGTGCTTTTTTTTTTAAGGAAATAATAGTGTTTGATTTAGAAATTAAATCATAAGAGGCAGTGGGCTGGCTGTGGCAGACTTGGTTGAACACATATGACAGTGTACAAGGACTCAGGTTGAAGTCCCACCTTCCCCACCAGCAGAGGGAAATCTTTGCAAACAGTGAAGCAGTGCTACAGGTCTCTATAAAATTAATAATAATAACATTTTTCAAAAATCAAATCTAAAATCATAAGAGGTGATTGTGCCAGTGTTTTAAAATCTATCAAAACATTTCTTTGGGTAGTAATTGAAGTTTTAGCTCAGGGAAAATGTTTCTAGTTCAGATGATGATTAGCGAAGACATATTTTGCCTTCTTCTGGCGGGCGATGCACATGGGATCTGAGAGAGAGAATAAGACAACAGCAAAAGTTTTAGGGAGCTTGTAAATATCTTAAGCCTGGGGGCTTATTAAAATAAACAAGTTAAGAAATTATCATGGGTAGAGCGGGGCAAGTGGTGGCACACCTGGTTAAGCACACACATTAAAGTGCACAAGGATCCAGGTTCAAGTCCCTGGTCCCCCTCTGCAGAGGGAAGACTTCATGAGTGGTGAAGCAGGGCTGCAGGTGTCTCTCTGTCTCTTTCCCTCTCTATCTCCTCCTCCTCTCTCAATTTCTCACTGTTTCTATCTATCTAGTAATAAGTAAATCAATAAAAAGAGTAAAACAATTTTTCAACAGTTTATATAAATAAAGTACTTTCTAGCCAGACTTGTCAGATGGCTGAGATTTAACGCTCTGCCACTTACGTATTAATAAGTTCTAGGATAAGCATTGCAGTAACATCACATTGCATGATTCCCTCTTGATTATCAAAAAAAAAAAAAAGAAAAGAAAAGAAAAGAAAGGTAGTCTGGCCTGAGAAGTCTGAAAAAAAAAATTAAGGTACCCCCCCCAAAACTAGTTTTTAGCTTTTATTCTCCATTACTATTCCCAATTACTTATAGAGGAAAAGTTTTTTGAGAAAAGCCTCAACCCTAGTTCACATCCTTTTTCTTAGGATGCCCTTAAGATGGAAAAGTTAATTCAAAAATATTATAGACTTGGGGGCTCCCCCTAGTGGTTGAGAAGAATCATAAACTTTTGAGACTTAAATGGCCCTCGCTAAAATGACCACTGACCACTGAAAACGTATCCAAATCGGAAAAGAAAAAGTTACAGTGGATATAAGCTGAAATCACAAAACTTAGATTTGAATCAGAGCTCTACCATTATTTAGTTATGAAAACTCGAGTCTGTTTGGCTTCTATAAAACTTCAGATTGAATCTGGAATTTCTCACTGGAGATGAGAGGCCATGTCAAAACTAGAGGTGTGCATGATACTATTTATCTGGTGTCCAGACATAAAATATACTAATGGTACTGCTCAGCTATTACAATTAGGGAATTCACCTTCTTCATCTTATCTTGGATGGCGCTTAAAGGAATCGTGTTAAGTGAGATAGGTTGGAAAGAGAAAGATGAATATGGGATGATCTCATTCATAAACAGAAGTTGCAAAACAAGAACAGAAGGGAGACACAAAGCAGAACTTTTTTTTTTCTTTTTACAGCCCTTTCTAAAGGGAGAAAATGTTACTAACTTGCAGTTAGTACAAAAACATGCCCTGGAGTTGACCTGGTCTGCAAGATATGACTGGCTTCTAGAATTGACCAAAGAACTGGTATCTGAGTTGCAAGACTTTCTCACCTAAAATTTTCTTCTCCAAACAAAAATAAACAATAAAAATTTCATTCTTTCTTTAGCAGAAAAACCACCATGCAATTGTTGGTATACAAAAATAAAATAAAATAAAATAAAACTACCACCACTATGAGGCTAAATAAAGTAATGGCATTGGCATTTGGGTGATCTTAGATTTTCAGACTGGAGAGCATAAACTCAAGGTGTAATCCCAAGTTTTATGTTCTATGTCTATATTTATATGGGTTGATGGAGGGGGGGATGGGGTTTGGAGAAGTATAGGATTGCAAAAAATAATACTGGTTACTCATTAGTCAAAATGGTGCTGGTCACCAGAGAAAGAAGGGGCGGAAATCATTGCACAGTTCTTAGAGAAGGATAGGATATATGTGGCTGGAAACTGATTCTTGTCAGTAAACTTCTTCGTTTGTTTGTAGTTAAAAGTTCCATAGAATGGAGTCTCAGGCACCAGATAGGATCAGTTTAGTTGACCTTTTCTAACACAGTTCAAATTGTTGAGCTCAAAAATAAAAATAAATAAATCAGCTGGTAATGATACAAGCAGGATTTATTCAGAAACAGAGAAGATGAAACAGGCAGAGAGGATGTGTTCTTAGTGATAACCACGTGTACTTCCAGCTTCACCCCTTGGACTTCTTGCCGATTTGCACTGTGGTTCACCACACCCTTAGTTCCAGAGAAAAGGGTTAATATTCATGGGAGAGGACAAGGTGTCACATTGCTTCTTTGGTTTTCTGTCTAGCAGTGCTTGGACTTGTACTCATTTTCCTCCAGATACCATTTGCACAGAGTAGTGAATACTGATGCTGACAAAACTCTCATTTAGAACACAAGTCACACTTAGGCTCAAACTGAGGCCTAGCCTAGTCCAGCTAAACTAATCTGCAGCACAATGAACTGAGCTTGAAGTCCTTGTCAGTTCTTCAGTTGTAGACTAAATACCTGGGAAGTGTGGCCAGGTGGTGGCGCCCCGTGTTGAGCACACATGTTGCAATGCACAAGGACCTGAGTTTGAGTCCTCAGTCCCCCACCTGCAGGGTGAAAGCTTTGCAAGTGGTGAAATAGTGTCATAGGTTTCTCTCACCTTCTCTATCACCCCCTTTCCCTCTCAATTTCTGGCTGTCTCTATCCAATAAATAAGTAAAGATTGTTTAAAAAATTAAAAAATATATACCTGGGAAGTTAGCACATCAGGACTGTGATGATGGACTCATGTGGTCAAACCACAACTACCAATAGTTGATTGGAACTGCACAGGTTCACATGCATTTTTTAAAAATATTTATCCCTTTATTTAGATAGAAACAGAAATTGAGAGGGGAGAAGGAGACAGGGGGAGATGAAGAGTCAGAGAGAGAAAAAGAAACTCTTGCAAGCACTGCTTCATCGTTCATGAAGCTTTCCCCCAGCAGGTGGAGACCGGGAACTTAAGCCCAGATCCTTGTGCATTGTAAGTAGACATGCTTTTAAGAGAGTTGACCAGAGATGGCACCCCAGGTGGAGCACACATGTTCAAGAACCCAGGTTCAAACCTCAGACCCCACCACGGGGCTTCAGGGGCAGTGGAGCAGCGCCACAGGTGTCTTTTTCTCTCTCTCTCTCCCTCGCCCTTCTCTCCCTCCTCCTCTCTCTTTCTGACAGAAACAGAGAGATATTGAGGAGGTTGAGCAAGAAATTATTCACAGGTTATTGACACATTTTAATTACCAGTTTTTTGAATGGTCAGGACATTTTGTTGATTATGAACAAAACAACTCACCAAAAAATAACACTACTGACTTGTACTTGACAAATATAATTTTGCTTCAGTTACTTAAGATACAGCTTCTCACCGCTGGTAAGGAAACAGTGTGCTGTGAATGAGCTAAGTAGTGACATTTGCAAAACATAGGACCTTAGGGCGGCAGCCATATGGTTCATTTCTGCTGACAAGTGTGATCTCTGCTAGACAATGGGTGAAGATGTGCAGGCATTATGAAAGCTTCAGTTTTACCAAGAGAAAATTGGGATGATTTGTTGAATGGGTTTACTGTATATCCACATGTATTAACAGAATTCCAGACTGTATAGGCCCTAAAATAATTTATTCAGAACTCCAAGAAAGGCGCTGTGCTGAATCTTAATACTAAAGTATTTAAGCACAATTGTTCGATTATCTCAACAAACAACAACAAAAGCCATGATACAATTTAAAGAATGGACAGGCCTTTCTGTCTAGGTCATCATGTAACAACTGTTTCTCTCTTCTCTCTCTCTCTCTCTCTCTTTTTGTCTCTCTCTCTCTCTCTCATTTTAATATGTGGACACTCTCAATTTTCCTGAATAAAATAGAAAATTCCTGAAAAAAAAAAAGAATGGACAGGAAACAATATTTGAAACAGCAGTTCTGGTGGTGGGGGTTGATAGCATAGTGCTTATGTAAAGAAACTCTCATGCCTGGGGCTCCAAGTACCAGGTTCAGTCCCCCACACCACCATAAGCCAGAGCTGATCAGTGCTCTGGTAAAAAATAAAAATAAGTAAATAAATATAAAATCGCAGTCCTAGTGTGTGAATCACCATATGCAAGAGATATGAAACCCATGACTGTTCGCAGCCTCTAGTACTGCAAAATTTAAGTGAAAAAATGCAAAGCAGAACACACACGGGCTGTCATACACATCAGTGCTTTAGGTGGATGGAGAGGAATCTAGGTTTTTCCTCTCTAAATGTTATAGTATCTAACCTCTTAGATGTCTGAAAGCTAATTTAAGGTCTAGGGGAAAAAAAAAAAAAAGGTAAGACTCATCTATGAAGTGATCTTTGGGATGCCCAGAGCAAATGTAGATCCCAAGTATATTCACTGAAATGTCAGCATTTCTTTGTCCTCCCTCTCTGTGGTGAGACAGAGAACTCCATTGTTTATTATGTTAGGCAGTTCTTGTTGGCAGATCCCACGTGAACACCACCAAGACCAATTCTCCTTCCTTGGAAGAGGCATGCTGGAGGAGGAGACCTCTATTCTGCCCACTAGGTCAGTTCACAGAGCTCAGGGAACTGGGAGAAAGGTTGCACACTGGACCTCAATCCCTCTATGGAAGCAGCAGCTTCTCGAGCATCTTGGGAGTCATGGCTTAGCTTCCCAAGGAGCCAGTCATGTTCCTGCCTGAGGGCTGGCAACTCAGACTTGAGGGGAACCTTTTGAATGGTAACTGAAAATGCAGTTCTGAGCAAAAGGAAAGGATGTGTGTGACATCAAAGTAAAGTTTGGTTCTCCTTCGTGTGTGGCAAGTGGAGGCAAGGGCATAGGTGTGCCATGAATGGAAGGGAGGGATTACAAAGGACAGAGAAAGGAGCATTGCCAACTCTTCTTGGAAGCATGAAAAATATCCAATTAGATTCCACTGCATGTGGCCCGAGAGGTAGTGCAGTAGTTACAACTTTGGGACTTAAATGCATGACGTCTTGGAATTTGATATGTAATATGGCATGTACCAAAGTGATACCATGGTGTAATCTCTCTCTCTCTCTCTCCCTCATGTTAATAAGTAAGTGAAAAAATATTTTTTAATTTTTTTCCCTCCAGCATTATAGCTAGGGCTCAGTGCCTGCACCACAAATGCACTGCTCCTGGAGGCTATTTTTTCCCCTTTTGTTGCCCTTGTTGTTTATCCTTGTTGTTGTTGTTCTTATTGCTGTCACTGTTGTTAAATAGGACAGAGAGAAATGGAGAGAGGAGGGGAAGACAGAGAGGGGGAGAGAAAGATAGACACCTGTAGACCTGCTTCACTGCTTGTAAAAGCCACCACCCTGCAGGTGGGGAGCCAGGGGCTCGAACCAGGATCCTTACGCTTGCTGGTCCTTGTGCTTTGCGCCATTGGCACTTAACCTGCTGTGCTACCACCTAATCCCCATTTTTAAATTAAAAAATAATTTCTCTCTCATTAATTTCATTTTTTCTTATATTTGACAGGACAGAGAGAAATTGAGACGGATGGGGAAGGTAGAGAGGGAGAGAAACAGAGACACACCTGCAGCACTGCTCCACCACTGGTAAAGCTTCTCCCTGCAGGTGGGGACTGGGGGCTTGAACCTAGATCCTTGTGTACTGCACCACAAATCCACTGCTCCTTAAAATTTGTTTAAAAGATTCCATTGTACAGAATACAACAAGAAAAACTATCTCAGATGAATTTCTTGTATGTAAAAGCAATAATGCTGAGGAGATAGCATAATGGTTATGAAAAAGGACTTTCATACTTGAGGCACCAAAGGTCTCAGGTTCAACCCTTAGCATCACCATAAGGCAGAACTGAGAAATACTTCGATGATGATGATGATGATGATGATGATGATGATAAATAAAGCATAGATCCTAGGATAAAAAAAAAAAGAAAAAAGAATTGTACTTTGAAGGAATAAAAAAGGTCACCTTGGATCCTGGATGGCTCACATGTCTCCCACATGTGAGTCCCGGATTTGATTCCTCTAACAAGCACAGGGGTAGGAGGAGTTGGGGGGATGTGGTGTGATGTGGTGAGAGGCTTCAGAGGTGACAGAGGAGTGTTTGGCTGTCTCTCTCGCTCTCTAAAAATACAGAGTAAATATTGGGCTGGGCAGGAAGCTCAGTGGTATGCATATTAGAGACCCTTTGTTTATTCCAGCTATCTAATAAAAAAAATCCCTGGTTGGGCAGGGATAGATAGCATAATGCTTATGCAAACAGACTCCCATGCCTGAGGCTCCAAAGTCCCAGGTTCGATCCCCTGCACCACCACCATAAGCCAGTCGAGCAGTGCTCTGGTAAAGAAAAAAAAAGTTGTGTGTACAGATCTGAGAAATATTTAGGGGCAGCAGTAGCACTTTGTGACTGATTAGATGTGGAAAGCAAGAAAGAAATGATTTAGGACCAATCAAGTGATTTCTGGTTTCATCATCTTTATGCACTGAATGAGTCAGCCCCATTGCTGTGGGCTCTCTGTCCTCTCAGAAGCAGAAACAAGGAAGACATTGCTTGAGTTACCCACTCAGCCTTGCCTTGGGCTACTCTGACACCAAACACTCAAACAAGGCAGTTTTTGAATTCCTTACTAAGACAATTACTTCATTTTGCCACAAATAATGAGTATATTTTTGGAACCAAAACATGGAACACAAATTCCTATGTAGTCTGACAAATGGGCAGGGCTGTGCTTCTAAATAAAAGTGTAAGGTCATCGAGATGTTTCTAGTTTCAGGGCTTCCAAGGGCGATGCATGGTGGGATCAGACATGGTGGAAACTTTCTGATAGTGTATTTTAGGGTTTCAAGCCATTAGCAGATGCTCAGAAAGCCATGTCAATAAAAAATTAATTGGGGTAAATCTTAGGATGACATAATCCCCCCACATGTGACCTCTGAAAAAAAAAAACAACTCCTTTTCTAAAAAACCATTCTAATTTCATAAAGCCCACAGAAAGTCAGAAATGAATACAGCTGCATATGTCTTTCTTTTAATTAACTGGGGGGTGGGGTGGGAATCCTAATTCATTGTCTTTCAATAGGCTAGAATTCCTATTCTAGGTTACTGGAAATTTCATGAAAAAAACTATCACTGGAATCTCTCTGATGGTATTAGGGCAGGAGGTGTGGGGTCCCCTTTAGTTAATCTCAGTGCTTCCAAACTATCATATAATGGACCAGTACTCAGTCTCCTGTAGTCTCATGAAACCTAGGAGCATTGTTATGTAAGATCACTGTCATCTTTAAATAAAATAAATAAATAAAGATCTTCTACTGAATCAGTGTCTTCTTTTGAGTTCTATATTTTATTTGTTGGGAAGATTGGGGTAATTTCTGTGGCATTTCTATGTAACTTGGTGCAGATTTCCTCCCAGACTGTCTTTTCAAGAATATTTGTAAACAAAACAGCCACGAGAGAGAGAGAGAGAAAGAGACAGCCTGACTCTGAAGCAGCAAGCAGATTTGTTTTCCAGCAAGAATAAAAAGCTATTGTTTATCTCTGGCATAAAGTTTGGCCAGGTTTTCTAATAACCTCCTATAAGCTTGGGGGTTTCCTAAACTCAGTTTTACATAAATACTCGGTGTGCATAGAACCCACCTATGTTAACCCCCCATGGGACTTCAGGTTCAAGGTAACCTAAGTGATTTTTTTTTTTTTATACTACAGAGAGAAATTGAGAGGGGAGAAGAGAGGGAGAAGAAGAAGCAGAGGGAGAGGAAGAAGAAGAGGGACACCAAGACCTGCAGGCCTGGTCCACCCTGCAGGTGAGGATTAGGGGCTAGAACCTGGGTCCTTCCTTGCACATAGTAACATTTGTACTCAACCAGGTATGCCACCATCTGGTCCCCTGACCCGAAGTATCTTAATGCTCATGTACTGAAGTTCTTTGTCTCTCACTAGAAGTTTCTTCTCTTCTGCAGGTATTAATGAAGCAGTGATCAGCTAACTTTTTAGCTTGCAAGCAAAGTAAAAAAAATCAGACTATCTTTGAGTCATCTTTTGACTTGATGTTGGGGGAAATGATGATAAAGAAGTGATAAGGACGACAAAGACAAAGTAAGCAGCTATTGTGAGTTTAATGTTCTCATTAGGATGCTGTTAGCTTCCTGGTTAATCTTGATTGTTTTCCTTGCCCCCATTAGAACCAGCATCAGGTCAATGTGTGGTTAGACACACTTGGCTGTTAATGATAGTAGCTACAGCCTGGGAGATGGCAGAGGAAATAGAACGATAGGTTTGCATGCATGGGATCTCACAGTGAAAGACTGGTTCTCCTCTCATAAATAAATAAATAAACATTTTAAAATAAATATTCCGCTACATAGTAGCTACTTCTTTGTCTCTATCACTCAATACATGATCTTTTTTCTTCTCTTTTTCTTTTTTTTGCCTCCAGGGTTATTGCTGGGGCTCAGAGCCAGTACTGTGAATCCACTGCTCCTGGTGGTCATTTTTCATTTTTATTGGACAGAGAGAAATTGAGAGGCGGAGGGGGAGGGGGAGATAGAGAGGGAGAGAGACAGAGACAGCTGTAGACCTGCTTCACCACTTGTGAAGTGACCCCCCCCATGCAGGTGGGAAGTTGGGGGCTCGAACTGGGATCCTTATGCTTGCGGGTCCTCGCACTTTGTACTATGTGCGCTTAACCCAGTGCACCACCAACCATCCGCACCCCCTCCCGTGATTTTTGTATCTTACAACCAGTTTTTTTTGTAACTTCATTTTTAAAATATTTATTTATTTTCATGAGCGAGAGACAGAGGCAAAAGCACTACTCACTCTCTGTACCGCTAGCATCTCTGCACCGCTAGCATCTCTTTCTGAATGCAGAAATATTCACGTTCATTTTTTTTTCTCACAGCCCATTAGAAATCTGTGTGAGGAAATGGCGGAAGAATGTGTCATGCCTGATCTGAGATGACTGAAAGGAAGTCTAAGATGAGCTGACCCTTGCTTGACAAGGTCAAGTGAGAAAGTAATCCATGACCTCAGCTTCAGTTCGTGGGCTTTAATATGCATACACCGTGCTCCTGGACCCTGTGCTGGGAGTTC
This sequence comes from Erinaceus europaeus, assembly GCF_950295315.1. Classification (NCBI taxonomy): domain Eukaryota; kingdom Metazoa; phylum Chordata; class Mammalia; order Eulipotyphla; family Erinaceidae; genus Erinaceus; species Erinaceus europaeus. The sequence goes on along the minus strand of NC_080165.1, from coordinate 133,054,326 downwards.
ACATCTCCCCAGGCTTCTCCATGGGGGCTCATTTGAGGCGCGGCTGCCTTCCATCCTTGTATTTCCAGGAAATGAGAATCCGATTCCTTGTAGTGGTTACTTTAAAGGAAAGGCACGTGGATGATTCTTAAAAGGAGGTGGGCATTTGAAAAATGAATAAATACATAAACCTGAGAGAAAAGTTGTTTTCTGTTTTTGTTTTTGTTGTTTTTGTTTTAATTCTCATCCCACTTTCATTCTAAGTGGCCTGGCCCCTGCTGCAACATATATATTGGCCATGACATTCTCTGATGTTGTGAGCAGGTGGTAAAAAAAAATCTACTAAATGGATTACCAACTCATTATTTTCCTGGCTCCTCCCTTTGCCCAGAATCCAAATTCCTCAGGCCAGGGGATGCCAGAAGTATAGGAGATTTGAAAACAAATGTGTGTTTACAGAGCCATTAGCGCACACACACACACACACACACACACACACACACACACAAATTCAATATCACTACCACACTATCAGCTGCAATACTAATATATATTTTCTTAACAAAAAAAAACTATTCACTGTTGCTCTAAGGAGAATTTTAAGGGCAAGCACACACTAAAACTGTATCTGCTGAATTGCTTATTGCTGTGTTAAGCTATCATTAGAGTTGAGTTTGCAAGACTTACATAGTTAAGAAGCCATTTGGAGAGACAGAGATACAAAAGTAAAACAGAAAATAAAAGGGAAAAGGAGATAATGCTAACAATAGAGGATGAAAAATATTGGTACATGAGAATACTTTTTTTTATCTTGTTAGAGCTAGAAGCCAAGATAGGGGTTTGAACTGAGAATTAAGCTCTTTCCCCAGCCACTAGATCTGATAGCATGTTATGAAAATCAGGGTATGGGACCTCAATATGACTGTGATTCTTTCTAGTGTATCCGCTGTTGCCTGTCTCTTGGCTTAGGCACGTCTTTCTCTGATTTTTGTCTCTGCACTGCTTCTAGACCTTCTGCCTCCTTCTAGTTCCCTCCTTTTGGCCTCTTGGTTGCACGCTATTTCCTATCTTTCTTCCTGCTTACTTATTCAAGGTTGGATTGAATGTAAGTCACTGAATATGGCTTCTAAGAATTATAAAATTTGTCATCTCCCAACTCTGAATTAGGTAGTTTTGACTTAACTTTCAATAGCCAAAGCCTTCTGGAAAAAAAAAAAAAAAAAAGAATGAAAGGAATGGTTCTAGATCTTTTCTGTCACCCAGGGTGCAGTTTTCTAAGCATGTTCAGCATGGTGACACTGTGTCAGTCTATATTACATGTTGATGTCCTTTAGGGCTGATAAGAAAGAAGCTGATAAAAGGAGAACTGTATATATAGATTCCCTTTTGTTACCCTTGGTTTTTTTTGTTTTTTTTTACTGTTGTTATAGTTATTATTGTTATTGTTATTAATGTCATCGTTGTTAGGACAGAGAGAAATAGAGAGAGATGGGGAAGACAAATAGGGAGAGAGAAAGATAGACACCTGCAGACCTGCTTCACAACCTGTGAAGCGACTCCGCTGGGGCTCGAACCGGAATTCGATGAGCCTGTCTTTCTTTGTGCTTTGCGCCATGTGCGCTCAAACTGCTGAGCTACGGCCCAACTCCTGAGAACTTGGTTTGTTTTTTTTTTTTCCTCCAGGGTTATTGCTGGGCTCCGTGCCTGCACCATGAATCCACCGCTCCTGGAGGTCGTTTTTCCCTTTTTTTTTTTTTTTGTTGCCCTAGTTGTTGCAGCCTCGTTGCGATTATTATTGCCATTGTTGACGTTGCTTTGTTGTTGGATAGGACAGAGAGAAATGGAGAGAGGAGGGGAAGACAGAGAAGGGGAGAGAAAGACAGACACCTGCAGACCCTTTACCGCCTGTGAAGCGACTCCCCTGCAGGTGGGGAGCCGGGGCTCGAACCGGGATCCTTACGCCGGTCCCTGCGCTTTGCGCCACGTGTGCTTAACCCACTGCGCCACCGCCCGACCCCCAGAACTTGGTTTTTTAAGCGTAGAGAGAAATGAGACAATATTTCTTATAAAATAAAGCATTTAAAGTACATAATTTTAATAATTTCAAATATGAACTACAGGCTACATAAAACATGGAACAGGAGGTAAAATAAAATGTGACCACCTGGCCAGTTGTTTTTTTTTTTAAATCTACATCTAAAAACAGGGCTGGAAAGATAGCTCACTATGAAGGGCTGTGCCTTGCTGTGTGCAGGTCCAGGTTCAAGCCTTAGCACCAAATGGGAAGAGATATGACAATAGGAGGAAGCCCCAGTGCTGTGATCTCTCTCCCCACTTGCTCTATTTCCTTCTTTCTGAAAGAAATCCTGCAAGACTCAGATGGTGAAATGTGTGATCAAAATCCTAGTTAAAAAAAGAAATATAATATATGTATGTATATATGTATAGTCATATATATATATATATATATGATTTAAAATTTTTTAAGTTGAATAGGTCTGGAACACTTCCTAATCTGATTCTCATAAACAGTAGAAAACAGACTTTCTAAGGGCATCAGGCTATAAGAACTTCCAGAGTCCCTAACACAGTGAAGCCTCCAGAACTTTCTTCATACCACCAGGTAAGCTGATACTAAATACAAGTAGATTGAAATTTATTAGGAAGACAATAAATATGCTGGAAATTATTTTTCCCCTAGCATATACTGTGGCACTTTCTAAGAATTGCTCAACTACCTATAGTTACTAGAAGTCTTCATATTTCAAAACCATAAATAATTCCAGTGTTCACGGGAAACTCAGAAGACATGAGCAAAACCAGAATTTATTATTGATGAATGTATTGCTGCCCTCCAAGGAAACATTGTGCTTAATGCTCAGCTTACCTAATTTTTCCATCAATAAATCCAGGACCTCTAATTGTTTATAGTATCCCTTGATAGGCTCAGTGGAGAGAATGACAACTAATGGCTATTTGTTGTTAAAATATTCGGCGGCTCTAGCTGGCCGGGCTAGCTTCACGGCGGGAAACAGAGACGCGGAGACAACGGCTGGGCAGGGAAGCTGTATTTCTTTATTCAGGAACAACGATTCATTAACTAAGACAAACTAATCACCAAACAGAACTCTGCTGTCTCTTTGCGGTGGCACAAGCACTCTCTCTTACTCTTGAACTCAGGAACTCAGGAACCCTCCAACTCTGGCACTCTGGAACTCTGGCGGGTTTCCTAGGGGCGGGGCCAAGTGGGCCCATGAAATTAACTGGACTGATCTAATTCTCTTGGCGGGGGAGAACTAGAACCCAATGTAAAGCATACAACAATTCCCCCTTTTCTTTTTAACTAAATGACTCTAGTATCAAGGGTGTGGGGTGAACAGAAACATATATCATACAGGCATTTTTAAAAAAGAAACTGGCACAAACATGGAGAAACATGCAAGTAAATAACAAGAACCAGCATGTTGCCAAGGGAAGGCCTGAGGGGGCCATATCTGCCTCTGTGGGCTAAACTTTATCAGCTTAAAAAAAAACATTTCTTGCCTCTGGGGGGTGTACTTTCTTCGACGGGCATTTGCATGGGGGCGGGGAACGCCCTAGAGTCCCAAAGGCAGCTGGCTGCAATTTACTTACTATGAAACAAAACTTGTTATTAGCATATCTACTGCACGATCCAAGGTTTCTAATAGAGAAGGAATTTGAGACTTTTACATATCAACAACGTCTTTTAACCTTTGTTACACCCATTCAAGATGGAGTCACGTTGTACTCAGGAAAGGAAACCTCAGGCACGAGAATAATTAGCATAGCCATTGTGCAATCTACCATTTCTGATAGAGAAGGTAATGGAGAGTTTTACATATCAACAAGTCTATTTAACCTTTTGTTTATACCAACTTAGTTAAAATATATTGCTTGTTAAATAATTTTTACCTTAGACTTTAAATGTAAGTTAATTTTATCTTTATGAGAATTACGTTGAAAACCTTTTTCATTTAACTTTGACTAGTAAGAATTTAGCCTTAAAGTTACTGTTTACCAAACTTTAAACATATACATAAACATGGTCATTAATACACAAGGAGAGAAACCTTTGTTATGAAGACATGTCATTTTAAACACAAATTTAAATCTATACTGTCTTAGTTGTTGGGGGGGGGGTTTCACCATCCGGAGGTGGCTTCCTGCGCAGCTTCACTTTTAGGAATTGCAGGTTGCGATCTCTGCACAAATCTCTGCGTACTCCAGCTTGTCTGTCTTCAGACCGGACCGGCGGCTGGATATCTTGTGTGCCCAGTTTCGGCAGGGAGCCCGGGGGTCCGGGAGGCCCGGGATAGTTCCAGAATTCATAGCAAGAGGGCAGGCGGGCCAGTTTTGTAGAAGGCGTGGGCCTAGGTGCCCAGGGGTGGCGGCCATGATAGGCCGCCGCGGCCCTGCCCCATAGCCCTGACATGTCTGCTGCCCTGTTCGCAGTGGCCGAGCAGTGTGGAGGGATCATGCGTCCAGTGCCCTGCGTCACGCGGTGGAGAGCCGGCTCCTGTGGGCTGGCCTCGGGCTCTTGCGTGTTGGCATAGGGCTCCAGTGTGTTGGCATCGGGCTCCTGGGGCTCTTGTGTGCTGGCGTCGGCCTCCTGCGGGCTGCGGGGCTGCAGGCGCGGTGCGCGGGGTTGTCTGGGCGCAGCCGGCTGGCTGGCTGTTTAACCAGGTGGAAACAGCAGCTCCGCACCTTGCCTCCCGCCCGCTGGCTCTTCCCGCTGGCTGTTCTGAGTTCGCCCGAGCGAGTGGAAACCACAGAGTGGTCCAGAGATAAATGTTCCAGAAACAGCAAAACAGTCTCGTGAAGAAAGAGCAGAGGCCTTTGGAGATCTCTTCACAAGCAGAAGAGAAGGCCATAGTGTATAGGTAGCCAAATTGTCTTTACTTATCTGAGAGATGCGCAGGTTGTGCCCCACGTTGGGCACCATTTGTTGTTAAAATATTCGGCGGCTCTAGCTGGCCGGGCTAGCTTCACGGCGGGTAACAGAGACGCGGAGACAACGGCTGGGCAGGGAAGCTATATTTCTTTATTCAGGAACAACGATTCATTAACTAAGACAAACTAATCACCAAACAGAACTCTGCTGTCTCTTTGCGGTGGCACAAGCACTCTCTCTTACTCTTGAACTCAGGAACTCAGGAACCCTCCAACTCTGGCACTCTGGAACTCTGGCGGGTTTCCTAGGGGCGGGGCCAAGTGGGCCCATGAAATTAACTGGACTGATCTAATTCTCTTGGCGGGGGAGAACTAGAACCCAATGTAAAGCATACAACAATTCCCCCTTTTCTTTTTAACTAAATGACTCTAGTATCAAGGGTGTGGGGTGAACAGAAACATATATCATACAGGCATTTTTAAAAAAGAAACTGGCACAAACATGGAGAAACATGCAAGTAAATAACAAGAACCAGCATGTTGCCAAGGGAAGGCCTGAGGGGGCCATATCTGCCTCTGTGGGCTAAACTTTATCAGCTTAAAAAAAAACATTTCTTGCCTCTGGGGGGTGTACTTTCTTCGACGGGCATTTGCATGGGGGCGGGGAACGCCCTAGAGTCCCAAAGGCAGCTGGCTGCAATTTACTTACTATGAAACAAAACTTGTTATTAGCATATCTACTGCACGATCCAAGGTTTCTAATAGAGAAGGAATTTGAGACTTTTACATATCAACAACGTCTTTTAACCTTTGTTACACCCATTCAAGATGGAGTCACGTTGTACTCAGGAAAGGAAACCTCAGGCACGAGAATAATTAGCATAGCCATTGTGCAATCTACCATTTCTGATAGAGAAGGTAATGGAGAGTTTTACATATCAACAAGTCTATTTAACCTTTTGTTTATACCAACTTAGTTAAAATATATTGCTTGTTAAATAATTTTTACCTTAGACTTTAAATGTAAGTTAATTTTATCTTTATGAGAATTACGTTGAAAACCTTTTTCATTTAACTTTGACTAGTAAGAATTTAGCCTTAAAGTTACTGTTTACCAAACTTTAAACATATACATAAACATGGTCATTAATACACAAGGAGAGAAACCTTTGTTATGAAGACATGTCATTTTAAACACAAATTTAAATCTATACTGTCTTAGTTGTTGGGGGGGGGGTTTCACCATCCGGAGGTGGCTTCCTGCGCAGCTTCACTTTTAGGAATTGCAGGTTGCGATCTCTGCACAAATCTCTGCGTACTCCAGCTTGTCTGTCTTCAGACCGGACCGGCGGCTGGATATCTTGTGTGCCCAGTTTCGGCAGGGAGCCCGGGGGTCCGGGAGGCCCGGGATAGTTCCAGAATTCATAGCAAGAGGGCAGGCGGGCCAGTTTTGTAGAAGGCGTGGGCCTAGGTGCCCAGGGGTGGCGGCCATGATAGGCCGCCGCGGCCCTGCCCCATAGCCCTGACATGTCTGCTGCCCTGTTCGCAGTGGCCGAGCAGTGTGGAGGGATCATGCGTCCAGTGCCCTGCGTCACGCGGTGGAGAGCCGGCTCCTGTGGGCTGGCCTCGGGCTCTTGCGTGTTGGCATAGGGCTCCAGTGTGTTGGCATCGGGCTCCTGGGGCTCTTGTGTGCTGGCGTCGGCCTCCTGCGGGCTGCGGGGCTGCAGGCGCGGTGCGCGGGGTTGTCTGGGCGCAGCCGGCTGGCTGGCTGTTTAACCAGGTGGAAACAGCAGCTCCGCACCTTGCCTCCCGCCCGCTGGCTCTTCCCGCTGGCTGTTCTGAGTTCGCCCGAGCGAGTGGAAACCACAGAGTGGTCCAGAGATAAATGTTCCAGAAACAGCAAAACAGTCTCGTGAAGAAAGAGCAGAGGCCTTTGGAGATCTCTTCACAAGCAGAAGAGAAGGCCATAGTGTATAGGTAGCCAAATTGTCTTTACTTATCTGAGAGATGCGCAGGTTGTGCCCCACGTTGGGCACCATTTGTTGTTAAAATATTCGGCGGCTCTAGCTGGCCGGGCTAGCTTCACGGCGGGTAACAGAGACGCGGAGACAACGGCTGGGCAGGGAAGCTATATTTCTTTATTCAGGAACAACGATTCATTAACTAAGACAAACTAATCACCAAACAGAACTCTGCTGTCTCTTTGCGGTGGCACAAGCACTCTCTCTTACTCTTGAACTCAGGAACTCAGGAACCCTCCAACTCTGGCACTCTGGAACTCTGGCGGGTTTCCTAGGGGCGGGGCCAAGTGGGCCCATGAAATTAACTGGACTGATCTAATTCTCTTGGCGGGGGAGAACTAGAACCCTATGTAAAGCATACGACAGCTATTCAAAGAGACTTTCATGTCTGAAGCTCCAAAGTCCCAGGTTCAATCCCCTGCACCACCATAAGCCAGAAGTGAGCAGTGCTCTGATAGAAAAAAAAGATTTTAAGATAATAGGAGTGTATAATTAACACTGTTCCCACCACCGAAGTTCTGTGTCCCCATCCCCACCCCCCTATAGGGAAGCTAAAAATCTATCTAGCCTCTCCTCCCACCCAGTTTTTTTTTCATTGGTGAAATATTCTAAGGACATTATTCCAAGTGAGATAAGGGAGTATGTGAAATAATAATAATAAAAAAAAACCCTGTAGAAGTAGAGAGTAGAATGGTGATTACCAGGCTAGGGCTTAGGGGAATTGGTCATAGGGCACATATATGCAGAAAGAAGATTAAATTTTAGAGCTCTAATGCAAAACATAGTGATTTTAGTTAATAAAAGTGTTAAGAGAGTATCTTTTTTTATTTTTATATTTATTTTCCCTTTTGCTGCCCTTGTTTTCCATTGCTGTTGTAGTTATTGTTGTTATTGATGTCACTGTTGGATAGGACAGAGAGAAATGGAGAGAGACGAGGAAGACAGAGAAGGGGTGAGAAAGACAGACATCTGCAGACTTGCTTCACCGCCTGTGAAGCGACTTCCTTGCAGATGGGGAGCCAGGGGCTTGCACCGGGATCCTTAAGCAGGTCCTTGCGCTTTGCGCTTAAGCCGCTGTGCTACCGCCCGACTCCCAAGAGACTATCTTAATAGTCCCACTACAAAAAAGAAATGAAAATTATATGATGATAAAGAATTAGCAACTATTTAGGTTATAATCTACTGCAATATATAAATGCACTAGATCTGCATGTTGTACATCTTGCACAATGTTAAATGTCAATAACATTTCAAAAATCTTAAAGATTTCCATTTATTTATTAATGATAGATGGATAGAGAGATAGATAGATAGATAGATAGATAGACAGATAGCGAGTGCAGACCAGAGCATCATGCTGGCACATGTGATGCAAAAGTCAAATTCAGGACCTCATGCTTTTCTAGTCCAGTGCACTATCCACTTTATCACCTCCTCTAGGCTTGACACACACACGCACACACACACACACACAGACATATATCTATATCGTGTGTGTGTTTGTATTACTAGGGTCTTAGCCTTATAGGCTGACTTAGTCAGAAGAGAGAGAGAGACAGACAGACAGAGACAGAGACAGAGAGAAACAGAGAGAAAAGATAGCACTGAGGCTTCCCAAATGCACTGAGAGCTACCTTTAAACCTCAGTTGCATAGCAAAGTATGAAATCAGGAGTCGGGTGGTAGTGCAGTGGTTAAGCACAGGTGGAGCAAAGCACGAGTGCCCGGATGAGCTTCACTGATGGGAGACAGACGACCAGGGACTCATGGTTGAGCTGTACGCAGTATCTCTTTATTCATGCAGGACACAGCGCAATCTATACCAAGCTAGACTAAACTAACAACTAACTAAAACGAATAATGTTGTCTTTATATATACTTCCCAAGTAGGGTGTGAACAGGATGTGATGCAGAGAGGGTGGAGAGAAAAGTGACTGGTGAAAATCAGGGTGTGACAAGGAGAGGATCAGGGTGTGACAAGGAGAGGGGGTGGAGCAGGTAAGAATTCAACCACTAAACCACCAATGTCCTGGAGGGAAGGTGGTGCTTTATGTAAATGTAAAAGTGATTTATGTAAATAGACGGCAGTGGTTATGTAAATAGAATACAGACAGTAGTTATGTAAATAGAATGCAGTGTTAAGCAGGGGGTATTTAAACCAAATGAAACAGAAGGGGTTTTTAAAAGCAGAATTAGAAGATACCAACAAGGAATACCAAAGGAGACCACCCGGACCGAAACAAGACAGGACTAGAATGACCACAGAAACCCAGTAAATCACCCGTGAGTACAAACACGCATGGCTGGTGACAGAGAGGAGAGAGGGGCCTAAGGAGAGATTAAGTGACTGCTAACAGTTCGACAGTTTGTCAGTGGAGACACCACCTCCAGTCTGCTCCACCAACAAGGGGACAGCTGAAGGGAGGAAAGGACTCCCCAGAGACTCACCAAGTACAAATCTGAGTCTCCATTGCTACTACCCTCAGAATCTGGAGCAGCAACAGGGAGGGACACCAGGGCACAGAGATCTAACCGGGAAATTCAGGAGAAGACCTAACCTCAGTGGCATAGCTGAAGGGCTGTGAAAGTCTCTTTGCATAACCACTGGATTATCTCTGCCACACCCTGCTTTATCTCTTGGTCAAGAGTCATTGATTAAGCCAAGAAGCCTATTGATAGTTTAAAAGCCCTCAGGCTACCATAGCCTACAGGGGGGAAAAAAAAGGCTTTTACACCACTGAACTCCAACTCAGGGATTGAAAAAACTGTTAACTTATATAAAATGGTTAAAACAACAAGAAAAAATAATGGAGACTCGAACCAGGACAAGAGTCCAGCTAAAAGTCCTCCAGAGGGCGAAGCACAAAACAACGAGTTCAACATCCAAACATTAGCTAAGGAAATAATAACAGGAGTGAGTAAAGAATTTGAAATAATTGTAATCAGAACTGCAGGAACAACAAATGAGAATATGGAAGAAAATTCTAATAATCTCATGGTTATTAGAGAGCTGAAAGCTGAAATTGCTGAGCTAAGAAGGCAACTAGCTGAACAAGCTAAAACAGTATCAGAGCAGGGCAACAAAATAGATGAACTCCAGAAAGCAGTAGAGGGCAGAGAGAATAGAATCAATGAGGCTGAAGACAGAATTAGCAAGATTGAGGATGAATTAGAGACAACTAAAGAAGAAGTAAGAGATCTCAAAAAGAGATTAAGAGATGCTGAAAACAACAACAGAGTCCTATGGGATGACTTCAAAAGAAACAATATACGCATTATTGGCTTACCAGAGGAAGAAAGAGAAGGGGAGGAAGAAAGCGTTCTCCAGGCCATAATAGCTGAAAATTTCTCTAGTCTAGACAACACCAAAGACATAAAGATTCAAGAAGCCCAGAGGGTCCCAAACAGAATTAACCCAGACCTAAAGACACCAAGACATGTCATACTTAGATTGGAAAGGAATAAGGATAAAGAAAGGATCCTCAAGGCTGCAAGAGAAAAACAAAGAGTCACCTAAGAAGGAAAACCCATAAGATTAGCAGCAGACTTCTCCATACAAACACTACAGGCCAGAAGAGAATGGCAAGATATCTATCGAGTGCTCAATGAGAAAGGCTTTCAGCCAAGAATACTATATCCTGCTAGATTGTCATTCAGACTAGATGGAAGCATCAAAACCTTCTCAGACAAGCAACAGTTGAAGGAAGCAACCATCACCAAGCCTGCCTTGAAAGAAGTTCTGAAAGGTTTCCTATAAACAACCAGACCACCACAAATAGAACATATATCAAAACACTCTAAAACTCTACAAGAATGGCGTTAAAATATCTTCAATCTTTGATATTAATAAATGTGAATGGCCTGAATTCACCTATTAAAAGACACCGAGTAGGAAGATGGATCAGAAAACACAACCCAACAATATGTTGTCTACAGGAAACTCACCTAACGCAACAAGACAAACACAGACTTAAAGTGAAAGGATGGAAAACTATCATTCAAGCCAATGGCCCACAAAAAAGGGCAGGAACAGCTATTCTCATATCTGACATGATAGACTTTAAAATACATAAGATTAAAAAAGATAGGAATGGACACTACTTAATGCTCAGGGGATCAGTCAATCAAGAGGACTTAACAATTATTAATATCTATGCACCCAATGAGAAGCCATCTAAATACATCAAACTTCTACTGAAAGAGCTACAGCAATATATTAACAGTAACACAATCATAGTAGGGGACTTCAACACCCCACTATCTCAACTTGACAGATCATCCAGGAAGAAAATCAGTAAAGACATAAGGGAGCTAAATGAAGAGATAGATAAACTAGAACTATTGGACATTTTCAGAGTCATTCATCCCAAGAAACTGGAATACACGTTTTACTCAAATCCACATGGATCATTCTCAAGGATAGACCATATGTTAGGCCACAAAGACAGCACCAGCCTATTCAAGAGCACTGAAATCATCCCAAGCATCTTCTCAGACCACAGTGGAATTAAACTAACAATCAACAAAAGATTAGTAAGAGTGCCAAAATGTGGAAGCTCAACAGTACACTTCTTAACAACTTCTGGGTCAAAGAGGAAATCAAGGAAGAAATCAAAATGTTTCGAGAGTTCAATGAAAATGAAGACACAAGCTATCAAAATGTTTGGGACACAGCTAAAGCAGTCCTAAGAGGGAAGTTCATAGCTATACAAGCACACATTAGGAAACAAGAAAAGGCACAAATAAACAGCCTGATTGCACATCTTAAAGACCTAGAAGAAGAACAACAAAGGAACCCTAAAGCAACCAGAAGGACAGAAATTACTAAAGTTAGGGCAGAAATAAATAACATTGAGAATAGGAAAACCATACAAAAGATCAATGAAAGTAAATGTTGGTTCTTCGAAAGAGTAAACAAAATCGACAAACCTTTAGCCAGACTCACAAAACAAAAAAGGGGGAAGACCCAAATAAATCAGATAGTAAATGAAAGAGGAGATATCACAACAGACACTGCAGAAATTCAACATATCATGCGAGGCTTCTATGAACAACTATATGCCACCAAGTTAGAGAACCTGGAAGAAATGAATGATTTCCTAGATACCTACCAACTTCCAAAACTAAGTAAAGAGGAAGTGGATAACATGAACAGGCCCATCACAGCTAATGAAATTGAAACAGTTATCAAAAATCTTCCCAAAAATAAAAGTCCTGGACCAGATGGTTTTACAAATGAATTCTACAAAACTTTCAAAGAAGAACTAATACCTCTACTTTTAAAAGTCTTCCAGAAGATTGAAGACACTGGAATACTCCCTGCCAGCTTCTATGAAGCCAACATCACCCTGATACCAAAAGCAGACAGGGACACAACCAAAAAAGAAAACTACAGACCAATATCTCTGATGAACATAGATGTGAAAATATTGAACAAAATTCTAGCCAACCGGATACAGCAGTATATCAAAAAGATTGTTCATCATGACCAAGTGGGGTTTATCCCAGGCATGCAAGGTTGGTTTAATATACGTAAATCAATCAATGTGATCCACCACATCAACAAAAGCAACACCAAAAACCACATGGTCATATCAATAGATGCAGAGAAAGCCTTTGACAAAATACAACATCCCTTTATGATCAAAACACTACAAAAATTAGGAATAGATGGAAAATTCCTGAAGATAGTGGAGTCTATATATAGCAAACCTACAGCCAACATCATACTCAATGGTGAAAAACTGGAAGTATTTCCCCTCAGATCAGGTACTAGACAGGGCTGCCCACTATCACCATTACTATTCAACATAGTGTTGGAAGTTCTTGCCATAGCAATCAGGCAGGAGCAAGGAATTAAAGGAATACAGATTGGAAGAGAAGAAGTCAAACTCTCCTTATTTGCAGATGACATGATAGGATACATGGAAAAACCTAAGGAATTTAGCAAGAAGCTTTTGGAAATCATCAGGCAATACAGTAATGTGTCAGGCTATAAAATTAACATTCAAAAGTCAGTGGCATTCCTCTATGCAAATACTAAGTTAGAAGAAATTGAAATCCAGAAATCAGTTCCTTTTTCTATAGCAACAAAAACAATAAAATATCTAGGAATAAACCTAACCAAAGAAGTGAAAGACTTGTATACTGAAAATTATGAGTCACTACTCAAAGAAATTGAAAAAGACACAAAGAAGTGGAAAGATATTCCATGCTCATGGGTTGGAAGAATTAACATCATCAAAATGAATATATTACCCAGAGCCATCTACAAATTTAATGCTATCCCCATCAAGATCCCAAGCACATTTTTTAGGAGAATAGAACAAATGCTACAAATGTTTATCTGTAACCAGAAAAGACCTAGAATTGCCAAAACAATCTTGAGAAAAAAGAACAGAACCGGAGGCATCACATTGCCAGATCTCAAACTATATTATAGGGCCACTGTCATCAAAACTGCTTGGTACTGGAACATGAACAGACACACTGACCAGTGGAATAGAATTGAGAGCCCAGAAATGAGGCCCCACACCTATGGACATCTAATCTTTGACAAAGGGGCCCAGACTATTACATGGGGAAAGCAGAGTCTCTTCAACAAATGGTGTTGGAAACAATGGGTTGAAACATGCAGAAGAATGAAGCTGAATCACTGTATTTCACCAAATACAAAAGTAAATTCCACGTGGATCAAGGACTTGGATGTTAGACCAGAAACTATCAGATACTTAGAGGAAAATATTGGAAGAACTTTTTTCCGCATAAATTTTAAAGACATTTTCAATGAAACGAATCCAATTACAAGGAAGACTAAGGCAAGTATAAACCTATGGGACTACATCAAATTAAAAAGCTTCTTCACAGCAAAAGAAACCACTACCCAAATCAAGAGACCCCTCACAGAATGGGAGAAGATCTTTACATGCCATACATCAGATAAGAGTTTAATAACCAACATATATAAAGAGCTTACCAGACTCAACAACAAGACAACAAATAACCCCATCCAAAAATGGGGGGAGGAATTGGACAGAATATTCACCACAGAAGAGATCCAAAAGGCTGAGAAACACATGAAAAAATGCTCCAAGTCTCTGATTGTCAGAGAAATGCAAATCAAGACAACAATGAGATATCACTTCACTCCTGTGAGAATGTCACACGTCAGAAAAGGTAACAGCAGCAAATGCTGGAGAGGATGTGGGGTCAAAGGAACCCTCCTGCACTGCTGGTGGGAATGTCAATTGGTCCAACCTCTGTGGAGAACAGTCTGGAGAACTCTCAGAAGGCTAGAAATGGACCTACCCTATGACCCTGCAATTCCCCTCCTGGGGATATATCCTAAGGAACCCAACCCAACACATCCATCCAAAAAAATCTGTGTACACATATGTTCTTGGCAGCACAATTTGTAATAGCCAAAACCTGGAAGCAACCCAGGTGTCCAACAACAGATGAGTGGCTGAGCAAGTTGTGGTATATATACACAATGGAATACTACTCAGCTGTAAAAAATGGTGACTTCACCGTTTTCAGCCGATCTTGGATGGACCTTGAAAAAATCATGTTGAGTGAAATAAGTCAGAAACAGAAGGATGAATATGGGATGAGCTCACTCTCAGGCTGAAGTTGAAAAACAAGATTAGAAAAGAAAACACAAGTCGAACCTGAAATGGAATTGGGAGTATTACACCAAAGTAAAAGACTCTGGGGTGGGTGGGTGGGTGGGGAGAATACAGGTCCATGAAAAATGATGAATGAAATAGTGGGGGTTGTATTGCTAAATGGGAATCTGGGGAATGTTATGCATGTAAAAAAAAAAAAAAGAAGTAGAAACGCAAAGCAGAAATTGACTTGAGTTTGGAGTATGGCACCAAAGTAAGAAAGCAGAAGTATACTAGAGTTTGCAGTGAGTACCTCCCTAATACTTCCTCTCCACTTTTCCAAGCTTTGGGTCCATGATTGCTCAACAATTTGTTTGGCTTTGTATGTTAACTCTCTTTTCAGTCACCAGGTTCCAGGTGTCATCAGGATGCCGGTCAGACTTCCCTGGATTGAAGACACCACCAATGTGTCCTGGAGCTCAGCTTCCCCAGAGACCCACCCCACTAGGGAAAGAGAGAGGCAGACTGGGAGTATGGACTGACCAGTCAACGCCCATGTTCAGCGAGGAAGCAATTACAGAAGCCAGACCTTCTACCTTCTGCAACCCTCAATGACCCTGGGTCCATGCTCCCAGAGGGATAGAGAATGGGAAAGCTATCGGGGGAGGGGGTGGGATATGGAGATTGGGCGGTGGGAATTGTGTGGAGTTGTACCCCTCCTACCCTATGGTTTTGTTAATTAATCCTTTCTTAAATAAAATAAAATAAAATAAAATAAAAAAAAGAAGATACCAACACACGAGCACCAATGTAAGGATCCCGGTTGGAGCCACCGGCTCCCCACCTGCAGGGGAGTCACTTCACAAACAGTGAAGCAGGTCTGCAGGTGTCTATCTTTCTCTCCCCCTCTGTCTTTCCCTCTTCTCTCTGTCCTATTCAACAACAACATCAATAATAACTACAAGAATAAAACAACAAGGGCAACAAAGGGAATAATAAAGAAAAGTAGGAACTCTCCCAGGTGAGTTATCTTGCTGGCACTCAGCTTTTTTTAAAATTTAAATTGTATATATATATTTATTATTGGAGAGAGGCTTTGAGAGGGGAGAGGGAGACAGAGAGGGAAAGAGACAGAGAGACACCTGCAGCCCTGCTTCACCACTCATGAAGCTTTACCCCAGCAGGTGGGGACCAGGTGTGTGAACCCAGGTCCTTGTACACTGAGATGTGTGAACTTAACCAGGTGTACCACTGTCTGGCCTCCATAATTTTTTAATTGATCACTTTATTGTAAAAAATATTGATACAAGACTGTTGTGGGTGGGTAAGATGACATAATGTTTATGCAAAAAGACTCATACCTGAGGCTCTGAGAAAGGGAAGGGAAGTGAAGGGGACAGAAAAAGGAATAAATATAAAAATAAAATATGTATATGACTGTTGCCATACATGTTCAATTTTACATCACCCCACAATGTGTTATCCAGCACTACCTGTCCTCTTACTCCACCATAGACACCATCAGCCCTATCCCTCCTTAGAATTCTTGAATCTGATGCAATAAACCATGTCTAATTATGATGACTATTTCTTGAATAAGATTCTGGGAGATTTTTTTAAGTCTTTTTAATTAAAAATCCCTTTGGGGAACTTCTAGAAATGAAATCAGGTTACCTGCCTCACATACCTTCAAAGGGAAACACATCATTAAATGTAGACTCTTTCCAATTATAGGATTCTATACAATGGACCTTCATGGCTTAGGGGGTTTCAAAGCCCAGTTGTAGCCGGACTTTTTGAGTAGCAACTTGACAGTCTTTAGAAGATAGAACAGCAGCAGAACAGCTTCTCCCCATGCTCCCCCCCAACCACATGATGAAATAGCATGTTCACAAGAGGTGCCCTCACAATAATCCTGGTCCATTCCTCAGATGCCTGTGTCTCTACCAGAAGTGAAAAAATGAGGCTGATTTTGGAATAAGTGTTTTCATCTGAAAGTAGGCAATGCTCTTTGCTGGCATATTTGCCTGGTCCAGTCCTGTTAGCTTCTCTATCAGAGAGACCTTATGCCCCCTAGTGGTGGGAACTGTACAAAGAAATGGCTTATCTATAGTCCCTTTCCAGGGCTGGCGGACAGTCATTCACTTAAGAGAACATTTCCTAAGGCAACTAAGTGCAAGAAATGAACAAGCAAACAACAACAAACAAAGTCCTCTTAGGGATGGTTGCCTAGGGTCCAAAAACTAAAATCTTAGAAAAAAAAGATTATAAACAAAAGTGAGGGAGAAAAAATGAATAAATGAGTGAGTAGTGTCTGAGAGAGAGGACAAATCAAAACACCACGTTGTTATGGAAAGTGCTGGGAATGGGACTTTGAACTTCAGACATGAAATCCCAATTCTCTACCAGTTGTACTATTTCCCTAGCTACAGACTGAAAGCTTTTTAAATGAGGGAACGTTCTTCACAGAAAAAATAAAATTGCACTCATTTGTTGGAAATAAAAAATAGGGAGTCGGGCGGTAGTGCAGTGGGTTAAGCACAGGTGGAGCAAAGCAAAAGAACTGGCGGAAGGATCCTGGTTCGAGCCCCAGCTCCCCCCCTGCAGGGGGGTTGCTTCATAAGAGGTGAAGCAAGTCTGCAGGTGTCTATTTTTCTCTCCCCCTCTCTGTCTTCTCCTGTCTCCATTTCTCTCTGTCCTATCCAACAACAATGACATCAATAACAACAACAATAACTACTACAATAATAAAAACAAGGGCAACAAAAGGGAATAAATAAATATTTTTTAAAAAATAACTGCAATTCTCCAGAGGCTGAATTTCTCAGCATGTTCTATGTGAATGAATCAATGCACAACAGGACCTGAGTAGCCTGTCTTGGTGTGGTGAGATATAGCTGTCCTTCAGTGTTAGTGTACTGTCCTAGGGTCTGAACCAAGACCAAGGAGTTGGGAAGTCCCCTGGTTTGGACTATGGATCCACTGCCAAGATCTGCTTGAAAAGGCAAGGAGACCCTCCTTACACTTTTCTTTCTGGATACCCATGATAGACGAATGGGAGAGGAACCAAAACCCTTATGACTTGGACTTTTATTTCCTTTAGGAGCTGTCTTGATAAGAGTTGGAAAAGAATTGGTTTTGAAATCCAGTATGTCCAACCTCTGTTACCAGGTAGGGTGTGCAAAGGTTCGAACCCTGAAAGCACAGGGGGGTACTGTAACACTGGGGGAAGCTCTAATTGTAGCATCTCTATTTCTCTCTTTAGAATTGGAGAGGGGAGGTAGATAGCATAATGGTTATGTAAAGAGACTCTCATGCTTGAGGCTCCAAAGTCTCAG
This sequence comes from Erinaceus europaeus, assembly GCF_950295315.1. Classification (NCBI taxonomy): domain Eukaryota; kingdom Metazoa; phylum Chordata; class Mammalia; order Eulipotyphla; family Erinaceidae; genus Erinaceus; species Erinaceus europaeus. Next base: position 133,036,471 of record NC_080165.1, on the reverse strand, counting down.
GTTCAATTCCCCTGAACCCATAAATCAGAGCTGAGCAGTTCTCTGGTTAAAAAAAAAAAAAATATATATATATATATATATATATATATATATATATATATATATAAATGCAGAATTGGATAGAGGCCGAGAGAGAGAGGAGAGGAAGAGAGATAGATGACAGCATCAAAACTCACTCAATGCCGTGGGGGGGGGGGGGCAGAAACCGGGGCCATGCACATGGTAAAGTAGCACACTATACAGTACAAGTGAGCTATTTCACTTGCCCACTTTTTTTTTTAATTATCTTTATTTATTTATTGGCTAGAAACAGCCAGAAATTGAAAGGAAGGGGGAGGTAAAGAGGAAGTCAGAGACATACCTACAGCTCTGCTTCACCACTTGTGAAGCTTTTCCCCTGCAGGTGGGGACCAGGGGCTGGAATCTGGGTCCTTGCACACGATAAGGTCCTCTCTCGCACTGTAACATGCACACTCAGCCAGGTGCACTCCCACCTGCTCCCCTCCCCACTTCTTTCTATATGAATGAGCATGCAGCCCAGGAGCACTGAAATTGCACGTCTAAGGCCCCAGCCCTGTAAAAATCAAATAAAATCAAATCGACTTAGCCCCTCTAATCCTGTTTCGTCCATAAAACATGATTGATGATACTTAGCAGAATTGCTGTGAACACTAAATATTTATAGTTTGTTGTTTAATAAACTCTCATATGTAGACGTCCCCATATAAATGATATGTCAAGATGCTGCCTAACAGATAGCAGTGGCTTAATACAGGTCAGTTCCATCATCAGTTCCATATTTCTTCAATCTTATTGTGAAGCGTAAGATTCCCTGATCCCTCCATGCCTAGGCTGCTGGATCCTGCCAATGCCCATGTCCAGCATAAAAGCAATGACAGAAGTCAGAACTCCCATCTTCTGCACCCCAAAAAGAATTTTGGCCCCTACTCCCAGAAGGATAAAGAATGGTGACGTTTCCAATGGAGGCGGTGGGTACACAGAACTCTGGTGGTGGGAACTGTATGCAGTCACATCCCGATTACAGTGATACCCCTTACAATCTTGTAGGTCAATATTAAATCACTAATTAAAATATAAAACAATTTTTTTCCTATCATAACCTTGACAGGAAAAAAAATTTTAATTTACCATTGGATAGAGACAGAGAGAATTGGGAGGAGAGGAGGAGATAGAGAGGGAGAGAGACGAGAGAGATTTTCCCCATGCAGGTGGGGAGCAGGGGCTTGAACCTGGGTCCTTGCGCACTACAGTGTGTGTGCTTAACCAGGTGTGCCACTACCTGACCCCCAAAAAAACCTTTTATAGTGAATGTAAAGTTCCACTTAAGCCATGGAAATTCTTTTTTTTATGATTGATTTTATTTAATACATGTGAAAAAGATACGTACAGTGCTGGGGATGAAACTGAGCACCTTGGGTGGGTACGTCCAATATTTCCAGTTGTCTTCTCCCCTGACATGCCATGGAGATCCTTCTTATATGACCTAGAGACTCCCAAGTTCCTGTCACTGGCTAAAATAGTAGTTAGACTGGGACCTGGGTGGTAGGGCTCTCGGTAAAGCAAGCCCCCATCTCCACCTGCAGGAGGGAAGCTTCGTGAGTAAAGCAGTGCTGCAGATGTTGATTTTTCTCTCTTCCTCTATCCCCCTCTATCCCTTCCCCTCAATTTCTCCATTCTGTTAAAAAAAAAAACACACATTTTTTTAAAGTAGTTAGAATTGACTGCTAATATAGAAAGGGTATGCTGTGGTGATCATATGCCCCTCTGTAAGGAGACCTACTAAACTCAGTGTCAGACCACATCTTCTTCCAGCATTATGAGCAAAAGTGCTACCACCTTGTCCACATGCCAAAGGCTTTCACTTTGGGTACTGTGATCCTTAAAGCTCCCTCTGGGATCTCACTAAGATAGAAAGTAGGGGGTGAGCAACCTGGCATAACCAATCTGCTAAACTTTCAGTCCTGGACTGCTACACACACACACGCACACACACACACACACACACACACACACACACACACACACACACACATGCGGGTGGGGTGTTTAGAATCAGTGCTGCTGTTCTGAGAAATTTTAGTTATATAAGCTGTGGTAAGCATCACGACAGGCACTACACATAATCTCTGAAATGTTGAAATCAGTTAAAATATCTTAAAACACACACACAGACCTTAAAATTGTCCTTTATAATAAAAATTCACCCTATTTTGGTGCTTCCCCCAGAATGATGCATAGCTCCCTCCACGTTTCCTGGATCCAGGCTAAAAGCAGCCTCTCAGATAAATCAACAAGAAAAAAGAGGGATAGAGCTCTGCTCACTTTACCATGGTACAAGGACTTGAGGCTGATGACTTGGTCTTTTTAAACTGGTGGGCTCTATGTCTGAAAATTTGTTCAAGTAGGAAAGCTGGGTCTTAAAACAATGACTTTGGGGGGCCAGGCGGTGGCGCACTGGGTTAAGTGCTCATGACACAAAGCTCAGGGACTAGAGCAAGGATCCCAGTTCGAGGCCCCTGCACCCCACCTGCAAGGCGATTGCTTCACAAGTGGTGAAGTAGGTCTGCAGGTGTCTTTCTCTCCCTGTTTTCCCATCCTTTCTTGATTTGTGTCTGTTCTATCCAACAACAAAATGGAAAAAAAAAAAAAAAAAAAGCCTCCAGGAGCAGTGGATTCGTAATGCAGGCACCGATCCCCAGTGATAATCCTGGAGGCAAATAATAATAATAATAACTTTTATTGGCACCACAGCCTGAGACTCCTCGTCATTCCTTTTGTGTGTTAAAGTCACCTGGAGACTTTGTTAAGCTAAGGATGGCTGGTCTCTGTCCCTAGAAGTTCTAATTGAGTAGCTCTGGGCTGAGGCTTGAGATTGGCTGCTGGAAACAATTTCCCAGATCATGCTACTGTTGCTGCAGCTGCTACTGCTGGCTCAGTTGACAGTGATTTTCCTCAAAAGCAACAATTCGAAGGTCATCCAGATGTTAGAGCCAGCAAAGCAACTTTGTATTTCCTTTCTTACCAGTTTAATTTTCCCACCATATTACATTAAGACCATTAAAGAAGTGTACTGTATTCTGTTTTTAAAAAATTCTGTACTATATGCAATTCTAAAAATGATTAAGTACATCTAGGATACAGCCTCTTGTATATGTGCAGAGTGACAGTGAAGGTTTATGTAGTTGTGAGTACCTATGTCCCTGGAGGTTACACCAAGTGCAAGAGGGGGCATAGACAGCAAAACCTCAGTTGGAACTGAGTCTAATGTGAGCCAGGAACCTTTTTCTTTCCTTCTCTAGTGAATGTTAATGTTATTCTGCATCTGAGGAATGTGCATCAGTCTAGCTTTCCACAGTGTTAAGTCTCTTAGGGTTGGGGAAAGTTTGGTTGATAAGCTACATCTGAAAAGGTAGCCTGGTCCCAGGTAATTAATTCCCTTTGATCTTGACTTTCAGATAGGATGCTTCTGAATTTTCATATCTTGTAGACTGGTTAAAAGTGAGCTCTGAGGATCCCCCTTGTGGTTGATCTAAGATATTCTCTAGAATGGGTTTTGTAGTAATTAAGTTAGGTAGGAGGCTTAGTACTCAGTGGGTGAAGGTATGGGAGTCACGAATAATATACACACAAAAAAGATACAGTCTTGTTTTTTTAAAAAAAAATTGACAACAAAGAATGAATCTTCCTTATTAAAGTTTCAGTGTATCTTCAGAGAAGTTAAAGGCACTGGGAAATAACAATGGTTATACAATAAGAGTTTTGTATAAAAAAAACTTAACAAAAGGTCCCAGGTTCAAATCCTCATCTCCACTATAAGTCAGAGATGAGTAGTTCTCGGGCAAGGGGTTGGGGAAGAGAAGGCATTTTTTTCCCCCACACTTTCATTTACAGATCACATCTATGAATTTTGCAGCTGTACATTTTTCCCCAAATAAGTCTATTGTGCTTCTTTGGCACATGCATTGAAGAGCATATAGTAAAAAAATCTTAGTAATCATGAAATTAAATAGTACAAGGAAAGTAGGATATAATAGAAGAAAACATGACCTCTGAAAATTAAACATGTTTCTTTAATATTTATTTATTCCCTTTTGTTGCCCTTGTTTTATTGTTATTATTTATTATTTATAGTTATTTTATTTTTATTTATTTTACTTTATTTTATTTATTTATTTAATTATTATTTATAGTTATTATGTTATTATTATTTATAGTTTATTTATAGTTATTATTGTTGTTATTGATGTCATTGCTGCTGGATAGGACAGAGAGAAATGGAGAGAGAAGGGGAAGACAGAGAGGGGGAGAGAAAGACACATGCATATCTGCTTCACCACTTGTGAAGCGACTCCTCTGCAGGTGGGGAGCTGTGGGCTCGAACCGGGTTCCTTATGCTGGTCCTTGCACTTTGTGCCACCTGCGCTTAACCTGCTGTGCTACTGCCCGACTCCCATTAAACATTTTTCAGCCCTGAATCTACAAGGAACCTAAGAGTAGAGGTAGTACTTTTGCCAAATGCCGACTATGGTGTGCCTCCTTATAATCTTGAATTTGTTCTTGGACGTTGGCTGCTAAAAGAGATGCTTAAAGGAATCAATCCTAGGGACAGGTAAATCAAGGACTTGAAGGAAAAAAATATATAGCTCTGAAGTCCCAGGTTTAATCCCTTGCATGACTCAAACTGAGCAGTGCTCTGGGGAAAAAACAAGTGTCAGAGTCCTGTCCATGGCCATATCACCCTCAACTCACCAGATTTGTCTCATCTCAGAACTAAGCAGGGTAGAGTTTGCAGTGAGTACCTCCCTAATACTTCCTCTCCACTTTTCCAAGCTTTGGGTCCATGATTGCTCAACAATTTGTTTGGCTTTTTATGTTAACTCTCTTTTTAGTCACCAGGTTCCAGGTGTCATCAGGATGCCGGCCAGACTTCCCTGGATTGAAGACACCACCAATGTGTCCTGGAGCTCAGCTTCCCCAGAGACCCATCCTACTAGGGAAAGAGAGAGGCAAACTGGGAGTATGGACTGACCAGTCAACGCCCATGTTCAGCGAGGAAGCAATTACAGAAGCCAGACCTTCTACCTTCTGCAACCCTCAATGACCCTGGGTCCATGCTCCCAGAGGGATAGAGAATGGGAAAGCTATCGGGGGAGGGGGTGGGATATGGAGATTGGGTGGTGGGAATTGTGTGGAGTTGTACCCCTCCTACCCTATGGTTTTGTTAATTAATCCTTTCTTAAATAAAAAAAAAATAAAAAAAAAAATCATACAAAAAAAAAAAAAGAACTAAGCAGGGTCAGGCCTGGTTAGGACAGTACTAGCACAAAGCCACTTCCTACTAACTAAACTGGGAGAGCAGACATCAGATGCAAATGTTGCATGGTAATCACGACACAAAAGCAAGCTATGTATGATAGAACAACATTTAGCAACTGGGGAGCATTTACACTGAGCATTTTATTTCTGATAGTTACATCTTTATAGTATTTACATAGTGCTTTAGATTTAGAAAAAACCAGGACAAAAGGAACTTGTAACTTCAAATGTTCCCAGCAGAAAGTATAAAAAAAATATATATCATGGCTTTACTAGCACAAATAATAGGATCTACATGATTACAAATAAACAGATGGAAGAAGGCACAGGTGATTTTACACAACTAGATTTTAAAATATAAATTATACAATGCCCTAAAGAAATGCCTTCAAAAATTTCATCTTTTTTTTTACTAAGAAATTGAAGCTCTAAAATCTTATTTCCATAAGAAATTCAAGCATTTCAAGTGATGAAAACAGAGCAGATCAAAATGCCCCAGAGACAAGTCAGTAGGGTAGATATTGTCACCTATGTCATGCTTGTAATACATCATTACAACAAAAATACTAAGTTTCAAAGACAAGACATCATATGAAAGAGACTAAGAAGTTTAACATAAGAACTTAGCACAACTCTAGAATTCTGGTTTGAATTACTCTAGTCTATACAATCAGACCATATTCAGGCCAAACTCAGTTAGTCATATCCTAGAATTTATCAAATTAAACATCATACTACACTGGTATATCATGAAGCAGAGAAAAATTAAGGTGTTACTTAAGCCATAATCTTAATGTTTTAGAATATGTTTAAGTGACTGTAATAGTAAATTTCAAAAGACTTATACTAAATTTGTACTCACAGATTAAAATTGTTAAGAAAAATCAGTCAGTTTTGAAACTGATACATAATTGCTTAAGGAAAAATTAGACTAACAGGGTATAAAGCATAATGGTTATATAAAAAGACTTTCATGCCTGAGCCTCCGAAGTGTCAGGTTCAATCCCCCGCACCACTTAAACCAGAGCTGAGCACTGCTCTGGGAAAAAAAAAAATGGGTGTACAAGAAAAATTAGACTAATTCTATATGATTTTAATGAAGTGATTTTTGAAAGTACATATAGTTTTGAATATTCTTTATTTCTAAAAAAAAAACCTCTTACTATAAATAATAAAAAAACTCATTTATTATTTTTCAAATTCATACTTCAGAAGAGAAAGTCTAAAATTATGTAATCCTAACAACACTTGCTAGAATTCAAAGAAAAAAAGTTATTTTAATAGTATTTGAGAAAAAGTTTGAGTTGTGTCTTCTGACCAACCAGTCATTTACTTGGTTCTTAACTATAAATGAATCATAATGGTTCACCTGCTTGGTTTTAAAGACAAATGAATCTGTTAGGTACTGGCACAGATGCTATGTGCGATAAACAACTGAGACTACTGAGCACTCTTTTTCCAACAGTAAGATTGAAGTTGTGATTCGAAGTGCAGGATGTTGGCTTTAAAAAAACAGGGCAAACTCACAGAGTCAGTAGGTCAGTGCTACTGTTTGGCCACTTTAGGAAAACCATCGAACTGTAAAGCTCTCTCTCGAAGAGAGACGACATGAGCCGCATTTACTCTGACAAGACAGTAAACACAAAAAGATGTTGCAAATTTCTCAAGATTTTGAGGTATTTTAATAAATATTCACTATACTCAGCACATCTTGGGTGAAAACAAAATCGATTAAAAAGCAAAGGAAAAAGCGGAGAAAGAGCCTATCTGCCGTATGTATCTGCCTTATGAGCACAAGCTTATGGGTACTTGTTCCAGAATGAATGAAAGAAGGTTTTCCTTATGAACAAACAAAACTAAAGCAGGAACATCCCTGGGGGTAGAAGTGTCCCTTTCGTAAAATCAAGTATAATGTCAAGTAGTTCCTATCACACTGGCCTAAATTGACTGATAAAAGTTTTTTTAAAAAAGTCTTTTTTAAACATTAATTATCTTTATTTATTTATTGGATAGAGACAGCCAGAAATCGAGAGAGAGAAGGGAGTGATAGAGAGGGAGAGAGATAGAGAGACACTTGCAGCCCTGCTTCACTGCTTGCAAAGCTTTCCCCCTGCAGGTGAGGGCCGGGGGCTTGAACCCAGGTCCTTGCGCACTATAACATTTGCACTTAACCAGGTGTGCCACCACCCGGCCCCATGACTGATACAAGTTTTTAAGTCATGGACATAAATTTGAAATTATCAAACCTGGTGGGAGGAGTTGGTATTCAGAATGGCACTCCATCTGACTAATAGTTCTGTACATGTACAGATAGCACACTGCATATATGATGTTGCACCGAGTGAGTTGGGAGGCTGAAAGTTGACTAGAAGGCTTTTCACAATTACGGCTTTTTTCTGATTTCTTCATCCCAATCAAAATCTAATGCGTCATCATCTAGCTCTGATAAACTGAACAGGTATTGTTTTGAAAGAGTTGATTTCTTGGTGGACTCCCCCAGCTGAAAAGTTCTCCTTTTACCGCCAACTACTGGGACTGTGATTGTAGGAAGAGAGCTTGGGTCCCTCTCACTCTGGTTCTTACTTTCAGGAGGAGGAGGGGGGAGAGGAGGAGAGAACTGTGATTTGTTTTCAGAGGAGGAAGTAAAGGAGAAGTTTGCCAATCTAGCTAATGTGCGTGCATGAACCTTGCTGCCAGTACTACTGCATGAGACCTCTTCCTTTCTGTCTCTTTCACAAGTAAGATAAGAAAGCCCAGTCTCATTTCCAAATTCTAATTCAGGTGGAATAACTCTCTTTTCAGAGACAGAATCTTTCCTCTCTCCTGCTCTGTCTTTCTCTGGCGGCTGACATGCTACCTCCCTCATCTTATGCAGCAGTTTATGTGAGCTGCTATTTTCTGAAGTAGACATCAAGTTTTCTGAACCCTTCACGGGCAGAACTGGCTCTCTTCTTGTTTTATGATGGGAACATTTAGGGTTCTGAGCTCTTATTGTTGTGCTGGAAGATACATGGCTGTTGTTGTCAGGGTTGTGAATCAGTTTTGACTTTTGTTTAAAAGTAAATTTTGCCAATTTGTCCACGGGAGGACCTGAACTCTCAGCGCTTTCAAGTTCATGCTCTTCCACCCGAGCCAGTAATTTCCGTCTCTTTCTTTTGGGAGTTTCTAGTGTTCTTTCTGGGCCTTGTACAGGAGTGGTCTGAGGGGGAGGAGAAGGGCTTGGAGGCTGTGAAGGTGCCTTTGTGGAATTTCTGCACAACTCCTGGGACCTCCCCTTGCGCAATTTGTGCAGTTTCCTGGGGACAAGGTGAGTCAGCACTGAGTCTAGTTCTTCAGTTGACATTTCTTCAGGAACTACTGCTGCCTTTTTTCTCTCAACAGAGTCTAGTTTCAGTACAGTCTCTGTTTCTCCAGGTGCTGAAAGCTGTCCAGTTTCCAATGGCCTTCTTGGGGCTGGCTCATTCTTTTTCTTCCCCTGAAATTTATTGCTGGGAACTTTTAAAGGCATTTTCCCCCTAGTTGTTTTGGGAACGGGAGACACAGAAACAGTGTTTTTAGGTTCAAGCTGATGAGCTGACACAGAGTCAAACCAGTCCAAACTATCATCTCTGTTATTTTTGTGCTCAGCGGAATGGTTTCTGTTTGTTGATATATTGGGTTCCAGATGGGATAGGGGATTGAGCAGAGCGCTTTCCGCGGGAGTACCTCCAGGGGAGAAGATATGTATACCACAATTGGTTTCCTGTTGTGTTGAAGTTCTGAATGTAGACTCTTTCACCAGATCATTGCTCATGGGTCCCGGAGCCATCTCTGTCTCCACTTCCTGTTGCTGCGACTGGCACACACTCTGATTCTGTAACCTGTAGCAGAGATGCATAAGGAAAATATACATTGAAGAGATGTGAATTTCTGACTTTTTCAGTTCTTTATTTTTTGAGATGTCATCTAAAGGTTTAAATCCAAATAATTCCAAGTTGGTTTAAATCCAAATAATTCCAAGTTGATATCAAATATGGTCTTTTACTGTAATAGGGGGGAAAATCATCCAGGGATGGATAGTGCTACTCCTGGTTGAGTGCACACATTATGATGCACAAGGACACAAGTTCAAGTCTCCGGCCTCCACCTATAGGAGGGAAGCTTTACAAGCAGTGAATCAGTGCTGCCAGTGTTTCTCTTCCTCTCTGTCCCCCCTGACCCCCTTAACTTCTGTCTCTAGCAAAAATTAATTAATTGATTAATAACATTTTTTTAAGATAGGAAAAAAATCATCCTTTGTCAGCACTATAAAATTTCAGTGTGGTGGTACACATTCTGATTTAATCCAATACTGTAGTAAAATAAAGAATACAGCCAATTTGTCTATACTTTTGGATTTCTGAAAGTTCAGTAAATTCATTTAAGATCAAAGGCTGAGTGCTCAGTCTGATCTCCCATGTTAAATGTTCAACTAGTGATAGAAAACAGACTTGTAGCATCTGCACTGTAGATGACTAACCAAGAAAGTGGCTCTAAGACTGTATGTGCTGATCTCTCACAGTTCTTTACCAAATTTAATATAGATACTGAAGGGCTAATGGGTCGTGACAGTGCCCTAGTGGGATTTCTGCCCATTCCTAGCCATATCCACCCCCAGCCTATATAGTCTGTACATATAACCAGTCACCTTCCTCAAGAGTGAACAGACAGATTCTTCAGTACTGCTGGCTCCCACTACCTCTCCAGAACTTATATCTGTGGCAGCTCATGGCAAGGTCCAGTTATGCTTCAGCATGTGTTCTGGGAAACAGCTTTTCAGCAGCTGATACAGAGTCAAAATGTACTGAGCCTCCTAGAAGGAGGGATCTGATGAGTTCAAATTTTGAGCATAATAATAGTGTGAAAAAAAAAAAAAAACACCTGCCAGAGGACAATTTCTAAACAGGGGCTGTAATTTTCCTAACAACCTGGAAATGTGTTTTTAGTATAAAGGGCAACATGACCCTGGCTTCATACTGCTTCCTTTTAGATTTAGACCATGCACCAAATCTGAAAAGAAAGTACCTCCAAAAAAACCAGATGAGTAAATTATTTTGAAAATGCATGAAATCACAGAAAGAAGAACAGAATAAAGCACATTATACTTAAATGTACAATTTAAATACACTTAAAACCAATTAAAGTGATAATGGCAGGTTTCTCTGAAAAATAAGATTATTGTGACTTTTTAGAAAATAAGTCCACTGCTGTCACTATTCAAACAACTCTATAAAGAGTACGTATGAAAGTCCTAGTTGTTAAAACTCTATATAGAAAAAGGTTCAAAGAGAAAGGGATTTTGAAGAATAATTTAGGTGTAGTAATTTTTTCCAATTCTGACTTGAAGAATTATAATTCTTTTTTCATCACTAGGGCTTCATTACTCTGGGTCAACTTTTTCAGACAGAGACAGAGATCAAGAGTCAGAGTCAGACAGGGAAAGACACCACAGCACCAAAGATTCCCCCCGCCCCCCAGTGTGGTGAGAACTTGGATCACCCTCAGAGCAAGGCAGGCACATTCCCAGGTGAGCTATTTTTGTCAGTCTTCTTTTGTCAGGAAAACCCCACAAAAGTTATAAAACTATTGGGTTATATTCACACTCAATAGATTTAGAAATATTAAAAGAGCAAAACAGTCATAACCAAAAAAAAATAGCTCTCAAAATTATTACTATCTAGTATATGTTGTGAATTAAATTGAAGTCATGGATACTCACGATTGTCAAAACTCTATATAATAATAATTTAGCCCTAGTAACTTATCCTAATTCTGACTTGGGGAGTGAAATTCCTCCCTAAATACCTACATTTCTTACACCACCTTATTTCCCTTTATTCTGTGGTTGGCAGAAAGGCTTACATTTGAAGCAGATTGTCAATAAAAAAGCCTGGGCTCGAACCTAGGTCATGCCAATGAAAAAGCAAGCACACTATTCAGGTGAACTATCTTGCTGGTTTCCCTTTTTATTTTTTATGTAGGGCTGGGTATCAAACTCAGATATAGCTATGTCACCTACCTCCCTTTCCCTGGGACTTTGTGGCCTAAGATTTTCTTTCACCAGGGCAATATAAAGGTAATGATCAAATATTTAGGGTGCATGGAAGACAGCTATAAAAACAGTAATAAAGGTCTTGAAATGAGTGCAGCCTAGAATGTTCCCAGCTGTAATCATGGACTGTGAGCTCAGACTGACAGGGATGCAGAGGTTACACTGGCTCCTGCACTAAATATGAATAGACATGGGCCCTGGGTCAAATTGATGGGCATTATAGTTAGCGGTATTTATGTACTTTCCTCATATTTGGGAGTTTCTCTACCCTGACCCAGCTTTCTAGTCCTATTCTCAACTCTGATGCCATCTTCCCAGACAATACTTTTAACCCACCTGCATGTTAGCTGTTGCACTCAAGCAAAATTACTAAAGTCATGGGCCCCTTGGAATATACCTAAAATAGACTCCCTTGCTTTTTCCCACATGAAGACCCTTAGTTCCACCTACTCTATTCTTGCCTTTAGGTTCCTCTTTATTAAAGCTTGTCCTGCTTTTCTGCCACTAAGTCGCAAAAGCTACCATGACGCCGTCCTGACTTCCCTGGGCAGACGACCTCACCAATGCCACCTGGAACCCCATCTCACCAGAGCCTTACCCCACTAGAGAAAGATAGAGACAGGCAGGGGTTGTGGATCAGCCTGCCAACACATCCATGTCCAGAGGAAAAGCAATTACAGAAGCCAGACCTCCCACCTTCTGCACCCCATAAAGAATTTTGGTCCATATTCCCAGAGGGATAAAGAATAGGGAAACTTCCAATGGAGGGGATGGCATACAGAATTCAGGTGGTGGGAATTACATGGAACTGTACTCCTCTTATGCTATAATCTTGTCGATCCTTATTAAATCACTAATAAAATCATTAAAATATTAATAAACCCTAACATTCCTTATATTATTTTTTGTATGTGCTCCTGGTGAAGGAGAACAATGAAACCAGGTGACTAAAATATTACGGATCTGGGCCATGCCTGGGATAGGTGACTTTCTTGGAGCTCAACTTCCTTTTTCTATACAGTAGGCCCTGCGACCTCTCTGAATAGCATTGGTCAGCGTCTTATATCAAGTCAAAGAATGAGAAAAGGAAGAAGCGGCGGTAGCAGATTTGACAAAGCCCATTCGCCAAAGTGGTTAGATTCTAAAATAGTAACTGTACAACCTGGATGTGATCTTTAGGTACCCTATAAATTATCTATTATATATAACTTACTAGACATATTACAGTAAAAGGATACTCATTGTTCTCCATGAGATTTACCCACTTATCAAGTCAATGAAATGCAGCAGTGGAAGGTCCTTTCCAAAGAGCATTAGCCTCTGTTCTTACATGTCTATGTCACTCCCCCCATCAAGAATTAGTGTCTAGGGGCTGGGCAGTGGCATATCCAGTAGAGTACACATGTTACCCTATATAAGGACCCAGGTTCAAGCCTCTGGTCCCCTCCTATAGGGGAGAAGCTTCAGGAGTGGTGGAGCAGTGAATGTTTCAGGTGTCTCTCTGTCTCTCCTCTCCTACCCCCTCAGTTTCTCTCTGTCCTATCAAATAGGAAGAAGAAAGGAGGGAAGGAGGGGAGGAGGAAAGCAACTAGTATCTTTTTTCTTTTTTAAAAATATTTTATATATTTATTTTTTAATGTTGTAGTTATTGTTGGATAGGACAGACGGGGGAGGAGAGAAAGATAAACGACACCTGCAGACCTGCTTCACCACTTGTGAGGCGACTCCCCTGCAGGTGAGGAGCCTGGGGTTCGAACTGGGATTCTTACGCCAGTCCTTGCACTTTGCACCACGTGCGCTTAACCCACTGCGCTACCGCCGGACTCCCTCTTTTTTCTTTTATTTGCATGGAGGCCAACTAAGAATTCTGACCACTCTACAGTAGAGAATCCAGTAAGTCCCCCAGTCATTAAACCACCTGGGCTGAAATACCACACATGTGAAAGAAGTTCTTGTGATAAGCTAAAACCAGGTGAGCCTGCAGCTAAACAGAAGTGAAGGCCCTCAGTCCATACCATGTGGAACAGAGAGACATGCCATCTCTACAGAGCCTTCCTCAAGACTGACTACTAAAATGGTGCTGATGATTTTGTGTTACATTTAAGCCACTGAGAGTTAGGGTATTGATTACATGGTGATGGATAACTGAAGCAGTCTCCTACAGATAGTATGGATATTTTTACTACATGCCAAACAGGATTTGCTGGGGCCTGAACCTCGGGCGTTTGGTGCCTCAGGAACCAAAATCTATTTGCATAACCATTGTACTATCTCCACAGCCCATGCATATTTCAATTATAGAACCTTCTTGATTTTTCTCTCCTTACCTTTCTAGTCTTCTTAGCTCTTCACTCAAGAGGTCGTGCAGCTCCAGCTTTTCCAGAATAAGTTCACACTGTCTGCGGTACTGTTTAAGAGGGTTTTTAGGAAAGGAAGTATGGAGTGCATTCACACCTCCTAGCAGTGCACCTCCCTGTTGGGGTGAGAAAATAGAAAATACCAGGAGAGTCAACAGGCCACTCCATATAAAGGAATTATACACCAAAGATCACTGATCCCAGATGGTTAAGACTAGCCCTCTACACTCCCATCAATGGTATCAGAACCACCCAGAAATCTTTCGCAAATTTCAGTGGTGTGCTCAGCCATTTCTTGGTGTAAATATTATTTGAGGAAGCCATTCTGTCACCAAGAGCACTCTTTAGGTGTGTGCTGAAGAGAAAGGTACTGGGATTCACTCACTCCTTTACACTAGTGGGCTAAAGCAATGTGACTGACAGAACATTTCTATGATAAAAGTTCATGTCTTTTTTAAAAAAAATATTTATTTATTCCCTTTTGCTGCCCTTGTTTTATTGTTGTAGTTATTATTGCTATTGTTATTGATGTCGTCGTTGTTGGATAGGACAGAGAGAAATGGACTGAGGAGGGGAAGACAGAGAGGGGGAGAGAAAGACAGACACCTGCAGACCTGCTTGTGAAGTGACTCCCCTGCAGGTGGGGAGCCAGGGGCTTGAACCGGGATCCTTAGTGGGTCCTTGCACTTTGCGCCACGTGCACTTGACCCATTGCACTAACGCCCGACTCCCAAAAGTTCACTTCTTTTAAATGGTTTCCTTTGACTATATTTCTAGGAATTAACAGGGCTAGAATATGGTCATTTTTATAACACTTGGTGTAAATTGTCATGTGTTTTTAATGCTTATAACTACAGTTCAAGTAGTAGATACAAAATATGTTTACCTGCATTGAAGACTCCATAACTGATACCGCTGTGATGGCATCTTCCAGAGTCACGGTGGTACGAAACATCAGGCGAGCATGAGCTAAGAAAACAGGATGTGTTTAAAATTATAAAGAGAGATATGCATGGGAGATAGCATAGTGGTTATACAAAGGCACTCTCATGCCTGAGACTACAAAGTCTCAGACTCAATCACCATAAGTCAGAGTTGAGCAGTGCTCTGGTGGAGAAAAAATAAATAAATAAAAACCATGAGATTATAATAGGAATTTTGTTTAGCTTTTTAAAAAATTTAATTTATTTATTCCCTTTTGTTGCCCTTGTTTTTTATTGTTGCAGTTATTATTGTTGTTGTCGTCATTGTTGGATAGGACAGAGAGAAATGGAGAGAGATGGGGGATGATGGGGGGAGAGAAAGATAAGATACCTGCAGACTTGTTTCACCGCTTGTGAAGAGACTCCCCTGCAGGTGGGAAGCCAGGGCTCGAACCAGGATCCTTAAGCTGGTCCTTGTGCTTTGTGCACCTGTGCTTAACCCACTTCGCTACAGCCTGACTCCCCAATAGGAATTTTTAATCAATACTATGGTGATTAATGCAATATCCCCCGTGAAAAATTATATATTTTTTCCCTTTTTGTTGCCCTTGTTTTTCTTTATTGTTGTTGTAGTTATTGTTGTTATTGATGCTGTCATTGTTGGATAGGACAGAGAGAAATGGAGAGAGGAGGGGAACACAGAGAGGGGGAGAGAAAGATAGACACCTGCAGACACCACTTGTGAAACGACTCCCTTGCAGGTGGGGAGCTGAGGCTCGAACTGGGCTTAACTCGCTGCGCTACCGCCCGACTCCTGAAAAATTATGTTTTTACGAATGAACTAGTGATAACAAATTTTACTGAAACAAGCACAGAAGTCTTAGTTCAATTAGTTTGAAGGCTGCTTTTGTATTAACAGGCTACATCCTTCTGTGTGGTTCATGGCCATTTTGTGTTGTCTGAGCTTCAGGCAAGAGGCCTATATAAGCATATAACTGACGTTCAGCAGTGTGTTGTTCTTATTTTCTAATTTATTACTAGATTAAAATTTAAAAATTAAACTACATTTTCTTTTATTTCGAATTTTTTTTCAAAAACTACCCAACTCACAAGTGTGGATTTAGGTATTGTTTGTTCTGTAAACAAAAGCTTTAAGTTCTCCAAAAATAAAGTATGCTTGTTTTATAGGAATTTCTAAAGCATGTGTCATGTATGATAGTCCACATTAATTATTCTTATTTGGTGGCTAGCAAAATAGCTCACTTGGATAATGACTATAGATCCATGCACTTAACCCAAGTCTGGGCCCAGCCCCACTGCACTGGAGGAAGCTTCAGTGCTGTGGTTTCTTTATCTTTCTTTTTTTTCTCTCTCTCTCCCTATCTGAAAAAGTGAGCTGGAATTAGTAAAGCCCCAGTGATGATGTGAAATTTTTGAAATATATTTTAAAGATCTGTTCCATATGAAATATCATTTCAGATGACAGAGGCCATATACAGTGACCTCAGACATGCCTGTCCTGTACTCCATAAGCTGAGTTCCCCGCTCCCCATAGTAATTATTTTACAGTGATGTGAACAAGAATTCAAAGTCTTGAGATGCACATCAGTGGTATGTATGCATGTGAATCTCATGTCTCAGGGATGGGACAAGGCAGAGCATTATTAATTTTGTGATATTATGTTAGTTGGTTGCTAATATAGCAACAATTCCAAACAGGAAAGTACTGTCCCCAAGATGCTAAAAGACTGAAATTGAGAACAATGCGCCCGGTAAGCAAGATTTCCTAATGCTGCCTTAAGTTACACAGAGCCCTAAGATGTTACAAAGATTTCTCTTGCTTAGTGATTCTACATTCTATTAAATATCCACAGTTTATTTCCAGAAGCATGGAGGTTTCATAGCTCAGAGCTTTTAATTTTCAACTGTCGAGTCAGCACCTCAGAGTAGGAATTATTTTTATGTATCTTTGAAGTCATGGTGCTAAGCCCTATAGCTAGCAAATACTGGGTCCCCTTAAAAGCATTATTTGTCAAATGACATAAACCTTCTGCTAATCGTATTAAGCTTTCCAACAGGCGGATAGTGGTGCGGGCAGCATTCCGGGAATCACTCTGTCTTTGCATCTGGTAGTACCGGAGAAGAACTTGATTTCCTACGTCAGACAGTGTGGGCTGCAGATTCCTGATGAGGCAGAAGTAGGTTTTCATCTTCTCCATGCTCCAGAGCTTCTCTGATTTGCTTGGGTAACCTGCATATATGAGATTGTGGGCTAGTTATTTCTAAAAGCAGAAAAAAAAATGTCATTTTAGGGTCCCTGTTCATGTATTTAATTTTCTTTATTTGAATAGACTCTTTTCAAAATATTTTATTTATTTTTATTTTATTGTCTAGAGACAGAGAAATAGGAGATAGAGGGGAAGAGAGTGAGAGAGAGACCTGCAGCACTGCTCCCCCACTAGTGAAGGTTTCCCCTTATAGGTGGGGGTCAAAGGACTTGAACCTGGATCTTTGCATATGGTAGCATGTACTTAATCAGGTACACCATCACTTGGCCCTCTAATTTTTTTAAATATTTATTTATTCTCTTTTGTTGCCCTTGTTGTTTTATTGTTGTAGTTACTGTTGTTACTGATGTGGTCATTGTTAGATAGGACAGAGAGAAATGGAGAGAGGAGGGGAAGACAGGGGGAGAGAAAGATAGACACCTACAGACCTGCTTCACCGCCTGTGAAGCAACTCCCCTGCAGGTGGGGAGCCGGTGGCTCGAATTGGGATCCTTACGCCAGGCCCTCTAAGTTTTTAAAAGATTATTTGGGGAGTCGGGCGGTAGCGCAGCGGGTTAAGCGCAGGTGGCGCAAAGCACAAGGTCGGCATAAGGATCCCGGTTCGAGCCCCCGGCTCCCCACCTGCAGGGGAGTCGCTTCACAAGCGGTGAAGCAGGTCTGCAGGTGTCTATCTTTCTCTGCCTCTCTCTGTCTTCCCCTCCTCTCTCCATTTCTCTCTGTCCTATCTAACAATGACAACATCAATAACAATAATAACTATAACAACAACGAAAAACAAGAACAACAAAAGAGAAAATAATAAAAAAAAAGATTATTTGACAAGACAGAAAATGAGATAGAAGAGAGAAAAAGAGGAAAGTCACTTGCAGCACTACTTTAATGCTAGTGAAGCTTCACCCATACAGGTAGGGACCAGGGGCTTGAGCCTGGGTCTAATGCATGGTAACATGTACACTCTACTGAGTATGCTACCAGCCACCACCCTTCCTCCAGTGCTTTTTTAGAATTACACCCATGAAGTATTTTCTTACTAATAAAATCATTCTCATGTATAGCTTTACAACACAAACACTTATTCTCCAGCTCAATAAAATATGTAACCAGCTAAATCAGTACCTGTAGTTTTTAATCTTTATTTATTTATTGGATAGAGACAGCCAGAAATTGAGAAGGGAGGGGGATATAGAGAAGTAGACAGAGAGACACCTGCATCCCTGCTTCACCACTCACAAAGCTTTCCCCCAGAAGGTGGGAACTAGGGGGCTTGAACCTGGGTCCTTGCACATTGTAACATGTGTGCTCAACCACGTGTGCCACCACCTGGCCTCAGTACCTGTAGTTTTACTGAAGGGCATAGCAATTTCTAGTTATGAAAAGATGTCTGAACTTCTAGGTCAGAAAACACTTTAGATCCCACTAAATAGCCAAATTACTTTTTAAACTAATTATTTGCTATTAAATGTGTTTCATATAGAAAACATAATAGAATAGAACCTTGGTAGTGTGGAACTATAACCTGTAATCTTACAGTTTTGTAATCCACTATTAACCACAAAAAAGTGGAAAACGGTAAGATTATGCAAAAGATGAATACACTTTACCTCACTTCACATAATTTTAAGTCAAGAGATATCTGGGTTTTGTTTGTTTTTTTTAAAAATATAAATAGCATCCCCCCTGAAGAAAGTAACATCTTGTGTTCTAGGAGCTAGTATATGGATTAAATGTTAGACTCTCAAGCATGAGTTTAATCCCTGGTGACACATATACCAGAGTGATTTCCTTGTTCTCTCTTCCTCTCCCTCTCTCTCTTCCTCTTATTAATAAATAAATAAAAAATCATTAAAGGAGACTTCCCCAGGCAGACTACCCCACCAATGTGTCCTGGAGCCCCACCTCCCCAGATCTCTGCCCCACTAGGGAAAGAGAGAGACAGGTTGGGAATATGTGTCTATTTCTTAATATGAACTATGTGTCTTCACATACCTTTGTTTTCTAAGATAAAGGAAGAAATTATACGGTCCCAGTCTTCATCCTTGGTATCAAGCAAAACCAAGACCAGATCAAAGCGACTTAAGAGTGGGCTGCCAAGGGCAATGTTCACTGACAAAGATTCATGGGGATCATATTGGCCTTTGGGGTTAGTTGCTGCCAGGATGGTGGTCCTTGTGTTCAACTTGCAAACAAGGCTGTCAAAAGAGAGGGCACAACTTATGGATTGTGGAGATTCAAATAAAAATTAAATTTGTTAATAAGGAAAAAAGCTGCTTGTTCACCTTCAAAATCTAGAGTTCATATGAAAGAGAGATTGTGGTATCACAGACACCACGTTCAAACAAAGTACATTTACACCAGCCTATCTTGAAGAGAACTATCTTTTCAATAAGCATGTATTCTGCCTCTACGAAGAAGCTAAGTGTGGTGCTGTCATTGGTGCTAGGGACTGAGCCTAGCATGTCCTCCACCCAGTCAGCCTCTGGGTCCTAAGATCTTGTCTTCTCACCTGTGTGACGTCAGTAGGCTAGTAGAGAGGGTGGCACTGCTTAGTGCTCAGGATGCATTTACTGAGTAAAACAAAACATGGCTGTTTTTAGATTTTAGACTGTAGTCTCACCCAGCTATGTCAGTATAACTTTATCAGAATAGCTATTATTGATGGTGTGGGGAAATATAAGACATCTCAGAATGAATGGAAATAACAAAAAAAAAAAATCATATTAAAACTGCTGTAAGAATCGAACTGCTGGGAGTTTCCGGAAGATGGTGGACTGAGAAGCTGCTAGTGGCTTGAGCTCCGACCACATTGACTGGAAATGTTAGGATTTTCTGCCTTTAGTAGGCCAGTCAATAAGGGGTCCTAGCGGTAACACCAAGGAGGTGACTATAACTTAATTTGGGTTAAAAAATAGAGTAAAAGAAAGGGAAAAAATTATTTTCTTTTAAATTATTATTCCTGAAGCGCACCCCCCTCCCCCATAACAGTCCCTGGGGACCAGAGATCTGCTCTGAGCAGGCTCCCCTGCTCAGCTTCTTTCTTTACTAAGATTCCTGTCCCACCAGGGGGTGTCATTCATTCTAGGTCTATTCCCTTCTGAAACCTTTGGCCTTTTTTCTTTCTAAGTAGCCAACCAGCTGCCTCTGCTCAGAGGGCCTGAGGCAATCTGAAGCCATCCAAGCTTCAGGACAGGTTTTTCACTCTGTTCTATTTTATTATCAATACAAGATAAACGCATTCCCCCTCTCCTTCAGGTTGACCAGAATTAACTCTTAGTGTATTTTCCATTGCTAGGGGACCGAGTGTCTTATTCACTGCTAAAATAATTTGTCTCACTTTTCCTACCGTCCCTATCCATTCTATCCCTCCCCCCCACATAGCTAATTAAATAATAAAAAATAAAATAAAATAAAAAACTCTTTCCTTTCACTGCTCTTTTATTACTGTTCTTTTTCTTATCTTTTTCTTTTTTCCTCTCTTTTTTCTTCTTTTTCTCATTCTTGTCATCCTTTCTTCCTTCCTCCTTCAGCTTTCTGAATTCACTGTATATACAAAGAGCTCAGCAAACTTAGCACCAAAAAAGCAAATGACCCCATCCAAAAATGGGCAGAGGATATGAACAAAACATTCACCTCAGAGGAGATCCAAAAGGCTAACAAACATATGAAAAACTGCTCCAGGTCACTGATTGTCAGAGAAATGCAAATTAAGACAACACTAAGATACCACTTCACTCCTGTAAGAATGGTATACATCAAAAAGGACAGCATCAACAAATGCTGGAGAGGCTGTGGGGACAGAGGAACCCTTTTGCATTGGTGGGAATGTAAATTGGTCAAGCCTCTGTGGAGAGCAGTCTGGAAAACTCTCAGAAGGCTAGACATGGACCTTCCATATGATCCAGTAATTCCTCTCCTGGGATTATACCCCAAGGACTCCATAACATCCAACCAAAAAGAGGTGTGTACTCCTATGTTCATAGCAGCACAATTCATAATAGCTAAAACCTGGAAGCAACCCAGGTGCCCAACAACAGATGAGTGGCTGAGAAAGCTGTGGTACATATACACAATGGAATACTATGCAGCTATCAAGAACAATGAACCCACCTTCTCTGATCCATCTTGGACAGAGCTAGAAGGAATTATGTTAAGTGAGCTAAGTCAGAAAGATAAAGATGAGTATGGGATGATCCCACTCATCAATAGAAGTTGAGAAAGAAGATCTGAAAGGGAAACTAAAAGCAGGACCTGACCAAATTGTAAGTAGGGCACCAAAGTAAAAACCCTGTGGTGAGGGGTAGACATGCAGCTTCCTGGGCCAGTGGGGGGTGAGAGTGGGTGGGAGGGATGGGTCACTGTCTTCTGGTGGTGGGAATGGTGTTTATGTACACTCCTAGTAAAGTGTAGTCATATAAATCACTAGTTAATTGAGAGGGGGAAAATTAATTGTATGTCTCGAAGTTTTTAAAACACAGACTGAGTCTTTTTAATATATAGGATGTGTATTTGATGTGTGGACTCTCTCAAAAGCCTAGACCAAGTAGATCAGAAGCAACCAATAGCACAGCTATATACAAGATACTGGGCACTGTACAGCAAACCCTAACAAAAGGACTTTTCAAAGTTAACCCAATTACCAAATAACGTGATAATAACATTAACTATCGATTGTCTTTTTGAACCCTAAGACAGCAGGAATCCTACATTTCCACTATAGAGCCTCTACTTCCCCCAGTCCTTGAACCTTTGGATAGGGCCCACTTTCCCGTATGCCTCTTCCAAACCATATCAAATAATATTGCATCTGCTGATTGCAACCTAATCAACACAACAACTGCCACCTCAACATGCTTCAGCTCAGACTGTGTCCAGAGACTTCACGTGTGAAATGACAACCCTTCAGCTTCATTACTCGGGTGAGACCTTTCCTTACATAGTATTCTCTAATTACATCCTAGGTGGTCCACTTTCTAACAAAGTCCCAAAACCTAGATATACACCAGTTTCTGTGAGAGAGAGCATATGTTCACATGTATCCATAAACTACTGCAAAATATATACCTGAAAGCAGAAGTACACTAGAGTTTGCAGTGAGTACCCCGCCTAACACTTCCTCTCCACTATTCCAAGCTTTGGGTCCATGATTGCTCAACAATTTGTTTGGCTTTGTATGTTAACTCTCTTTTCAGTCACCAGGTTCCAGATGCCATCAGGATGCCGGCCAGGCTTCCCTGGACTGAAGACCCCACCAATGTGCCCTGGAGCTCCACTTCCCCAGAGACCCACCCTACTAGGGAAAGAGAGAGGCAGACTGGGAGTATGGACTGACCAGTCAACATCCATGTTCAGCGGGGAAGCAATTACAGAAGCCAGACCTTCCACCTTCTGCAACCCACAACGACCCTGGGTCCATGCTCCCAGAAGGATAGAGAATGGGAAAGCTATCAGGGGAGGGGGTGAGATATGGAGATTGGGTGGTGGGAATTGTGTGGAGTTGTACCCCTCCTACCCTATGGTTTTGTTAATTAATCCTTTCTTAAATAAAAAATAAATTAAAAAAAAAAGAATCGAACTGCTAGGGAACAGGTGGTGGTATAGCCGATAGAGGGCACACATTATAATGTGTTAGGACTGGGGTTAAAACCCCGAGTCCCCACCCACAGTGGGGGCTTCACAAGTGGTGGAGCAGTGCTGCAGGTGTCTCTCTGCCTCTCTATTTCTCTGTCTCTGTCAAAAAAGAAAGAACTAAAGGCCTCCATGAATGGTAGAATCATCATACAGGCACTGAGCCCCAGCAATAACCCTGCTAGTTAGTAAACAAATAAATAATCTAATTGTCTCGGTTGATAAATCTCCCTACCCCATCTTCCCACCTCAAAGCCCCATAAACAGAAGAAATCTATATATAATACCTCCAGTGAAACTGAATATACTTAAGCAAACACTCACATATGTGAAAACCCACTCCAGATTAGAAGTTCAAAAATTCAGAATAGAAAACTAGCAAAAGAGGAAGGTGTCTATCCAGTGAAGACTCAGGGCAGAAACTAGGGGGTGGGGGAGGGAGGCATGAAAACAAACAAACAAATAAAAAGACCTGAAAATACAATAAAGGACAGAAAGGGGCAGTGGACCCAGTTGCTGAGTGCACACACTTTACTATGCGCAAGGAAGGACCTGGGTTTGAGTCCCCTGCTGTCGCACCTGGCCCTCAATGTGGATCAATAATGATAAGGAATGTTCCATTCTCCGAATGAAGATTGGACAGCATACTCTGCCTATCCCTTGAGAATGATGGATCCTGAAACTGACGCAGCCTGATGTTCCTTGCCATGACCATGAACTGTGAGCTCAGACTTCCAGGGATACAGAGGTTACATAGGCTCCTGTGCTGATTATGGGCCCCAGATCACATCAGATCAATGGGGATTACAGTTAACAATATTTATACACTTTCCCCATATTTGGAGGATACTCTCTTCCCTGATCCAGCTTTCTGGTTCTTTTTTCCAACTATGACACTATCACCCCAGACTTAGGATCATCTGCATATTAGATGTCAGGTGCAGGCAAAAACTAGTTGGGCCATGGGCCCATTGGAATATACCTAAAATAGACCTACTAGCTTTTTGCAAAACAGAAACCCCAAATATTCATACTCAATATTCCAGACTTTAGGTTCATAATTAGTCAACAATTTGTTCTGCTTTCTATCATAACTCTTTTTCAGCCACCAGGGTCCAGATGCTACCATGATGCCAATGGGACTTCCCAGGGCAGATGACCCCACCAATGTGTCCTGGAGCTCTGCTTACCCAGAGCCCCGCCTCTACTAAGGAAGGAGAGAGACAGGCTAGGAGTATGGATTGACCTGTCAACGCCCATGTTCAGCGGGGAAGTAATTACAGAAGCCAGACTTCCCACCTTCTGCATCCCATAATGATCCTGGGTCCATGCTTCCAGAGGATTAAAGAACAGGAAAGCTGTTGGTCTGCTTCTAATTCTGCTTCTAAGACCCCTTCTGTTTTGATCATCACATTAGGTTTGCTTGCATTGCTTAACGCTATGGTCTATTTACATAACCATTGTTTTGAGACCAGCACTGGTTTAATCCCCACTGGTTCGTGCTCTTTTTCCACTTCGCCCCCTCTCTAGTCACATCCTGTTTTCCACTGGTTCGCACACTTTTTTCCTTCTCCCCACCCCCTATCCTATGTACTTTCTCTTCCTGACACTTCTGCCTCAGGAGATATAAAGGACAGGATTTTCTAGTGAAGAGAGATTTTGATTGATTGCACTGCATTCTCGCTCATCAATAAAGATTGAACTGCGTTCCCAGTTCAGCCATGAGTCCCTGGCTGTCTGTCTCCTGCCCACGAAGCTAGCCCGGCATTTGGCTCCCAAACAGGGACCGGCAGAAAGCTATCAGGGAAGGGAATGGGATTTGGAGTGCTGGTGGTGGAAACTGTGTGGAATTGTACCCCTCTTATCCTATGGTCCTGTCAGTGTTTCCATTTTATACATAAAAATTTTTTAAATAAATAAATAAAGCAAAATAAAATAAAAATTGGTGGCTACAAAACATAGGCAAAGAAGACCTAACAAACAGGTAATTAAAATATTTGAAAGATAAAGAACAGAACAAATATATAAAACAACAATTCAAGAGAGGGGTACTAAAGAGAGTATGGAACTGTAAATAAAGTTTTATCAGAACACAGTCATACTGGGAGGCGGAGCTACGAGCAGCAGTTCGCTTTCTCTACTCTCCTCTCCTCTCCTCTCCTGGATCAACTAGGAATACCAAAGGAGACCAACCGAACCGAAACAAGACAGGACTAGAATGACCACAGGAACCCAGTAAATCACCCGTGAGAACAAACACGCATGGCTGGTGACAGAGAGGAGAGAGGGGCCTAAGGAGAGATTAAGTGACTGCTAACAGTTCAACAGTTTATCAGTGGAGACACCACCTCCAGTCTGCTCCACAACAAGGGGATAGCTGAAGGGAGGAAAGGACACCCCAGAGACTCACCAAGTGCAACTCTGAGTCTCCATTGCTACTACCCTCAGAATCTGGAGCAGCAACAGGGAGGGACACCAGGGCACAGAGATCTAACCGGGAAACTCAGGAGAAGACCTATACCTCCTTGGCATAGCTGAGGGGCTGTGAAAGTCTCTTTGCATAACCACTGGATTATCTCTGCCACACCCTGCTTTATCTCTTGGTCAGGAGTCAGTGATTAAGCGAAGAAGCCTATTGATAGTTTAAAAGCCCTCAGGCACCCATAGCCTACAGGGAAGAAAAAAAAGAGGCTTTTACACCACTGAGCTCCAACTCAGGGATTGAAAAAAAAATGTTAACTTCCACCACTGTGAACCCTTTAATTAAATTACTTAGACACAAGTCAATCCAGGCAACAGTGATCAATAATTTGAAAAGTACTGATAAAGGGAACTCATAACATAATATATAAAATGGTTAAAACAACAAGAAAAAATATTGGAGACTCGAACCAGGACAAGAGTCCAGCTAAAAGTCCTCCAGAGCGCGAAGCACAAAACAACGAGTTCAACATCCAAACATTAGCTAAGGAAATAATAACAGGAGTGAGTAAAGAATTTGAAAAAATTGTAATCAGAAATGCAGGAACAACAAATGAGAATATGGAAGAAAATTCTAATTATCTCATGGTTATTAGAGAGCTGAAAGCTGAAATCTCTGAGCTAAGAAGACAACTACCTGAACAAGCTAAAACAGTATCAGAGCAGGGCAACAAAATAGATGAACTACAGAAAGCAGTAGAGGGCAGAGAGAATAGAATATATGAGGCTGAAGACAGAATTAGCAAGATTGAGGATGAACTAGAGACAACTAAAAAAGAAGTAAGAGATTTCAAAAAGAGATTAAGAGATGCTGAAAACAACAACAGAGTCCTATGGGATGACTTCAAAAGAAACAATATATGCATTATTGGCTTACCAGAGGAAGAAAGAGAAGGAGAGGAAGAAAGCATTCTCCAGGCCATAATAGCTGAAAATTTCTCTAGTCTAGACAACACCAAAGACATAAAGATTCAAGAAGCCCAGAGGGTCCCAAACAGAATTAACCCAGACCTAAAGACACCAAGACATGTCATACTTAGAATGGAAAGGAATAAGGATAAAGAAAGGATCCTCAAGGCTGCAAGAGAAAAACAAAGAGTCACCTACAAAGGAAAACCCATAAGATTAGCAGCAGACTTCTCCATACAAACACTACAGGCCAGAAGAGAATGGCAAGATATCAAGTGCTCAGTGAGAAAGGATTTCAGCCAAGAATACTATATCCTGCTAGACTGTCATTCAGACTAGATGGAGGCATCAAAACCTTCTCAGACAAGCAACAGTTGAAGGAAGCAACCATCACCAAGCCTGCCCTGAAAGAAGTTCTGAAAGGTCTCCTATAAACAACCAGACCACCACAAATAGGACATATATCAAAACACTCTAAAACTCTACAAGAATGGCATTAAAATATCTTCAATCTTTGATATCAATAAATGTCAATGGCCTGAATTCACCTATTAAAAGACACCGAGTAGGAAGATGGATCAGAAAACACAACCCAACAATATGTTGTCTACAGGAAACTCACCTAACGCAACAAGACAAACACAGACTTAACGTGAAAGGATGGAAAACTATCATTCAAGCCAATGGCCCACAAAAAAGGGCAGGAACAGCTATTCTCGTATCTGACATGATAGACTTGAAAATAGATAAGATTAAAAAAGATAGGAATGGACACTACTTAATGCTCAGAGGATCAGTCAATCAAGAGGACTTAACAATTATTAATATCTATGCACCCAATGAGAAGCCATCTAAATACATCAAACTTCTACTGAAAGCGCTACAGCAATATATTAACAGTAACACAATCATAGTAGGGGACTTCAACACCCCACTATCACAACTTGACAGATCATCCAGGAAGAAAATCAGTAAAGACATAAGGGAGCTAAATAAAGAGATAGATAAACTAGAACTATTGGACATTTTCAGAGTCATTCATCCCAAGAAACTGGAATACACATTTTACTCAAATCCACATGGATCATTCTCAAGGATAGACCATATATTAGGCCACAAAGACAGCATCAGCCTATTCAAGAGCACTGAAATCATCCCAAGCATCTTCTCAGACCACAGTGGAATTAAACTAACACTTAATAATCAACAAAAGATTAGTAACAGTGCCAAAATGTGGAAGCTCAACAGTACACTTCTTAACAACTTCTGGGTCAAAGAGGAAATCAAGGAAGAAATCAAAATGTTTCGAGAGTTCAATGAAAATGAAGACACAAGCTATCAAAATGTTTGGGACACAGCTAAAGCAGTCCTAAGAGGGAAGTTCATAGCTATACAAGCACACATTAGGAAACAAGAAAAGGCACAAATAAACAGCCTGATTGCACATCTTAAAGACCTAGAAGAAGAACAACAAAGGAACCCTAAAGCAACCAGAAGGACAGAAATCACTAAAGTTAGGGCAGAAATAAATAACATTGAGATAGGAAAACCATACAAAAGATCAATGAAAGTAAACGTTGGTTCTTCGAAAGAGTAAACAAAATCGACAAACCTTTAGCCAGACTCACAAAACAAAAAAGGGAGAAGACCCAAATAAATGGGATAGTAAATGAAAGAGGAGAAATCACAACAGACACTGCAGAAATTCAACATATCATGCGAGGCTTCTATGAACAACTATATGCAACGAAGCTAGAGAACCTGGAAGAAATGAATGATTTCCTAGATACCTACCAACTGCCAAAACTAAGTAAAGAGGAAGGGATAACATGAACAGGCCCATCACAGCTAATGAAATTGAAACAGTTATCAAAAATCTTCCCAAAAATAAAAGTCCTGGACCAGATGGTTTTACAAATGAATTCTACAAAACCTTCAAAGAAAAACTAATACCTCTACTTTTAAAAGTCTTCCAGAAGATTGAAGACACTGGAATACTCTCTGCCAGCTTCTATGAAGCCAACATCACCCTGATACCAAAAGCAGACAGGGACACAACCAAAAAAGAAAACTACAGACCAATATCTCTGATGAACATAGATGCGAAAATATTGAACAAAATTCTAGCCAACCAGATACAGCAGTATATCAAAAAGATTGTTCATCATGACCAAGTGTGGTTTATCCCAGGCATGCAAGGTTGGTTTAATATACGTAAATCAATCAATGTGATCCACCACATCAACAAAAGCAAGACCAAAAACCACATGGTCATATCAATAGATGCAGAGAAAGCCTTTGACAAAATACAGCATCCCTTTATGATCAAAACACTACAAAAAATGGGAATAGATGGAAAATTTCTCAAGATAGTGGAGTCTATATATAGCAAACCTACAGCCAACATCATACTCAATGGTGAAAAACTGGAAGCATTTCCCCTCAGATCAGGTACTAGACAGGGCTGCCCACTATCACCATTACTATTCAACATAGTGTTGGAAGTTCTTGCCATAGCAATCAGGCAGGAGCAAGGAATTAAAGGCATACAGATTGGAAGAGAAGAAGTCAAACTCTCCTTATTTGCAGATGACATGATAGTATACATGGAAAAACCTAAGGAATCCAGCAAGAAGCTTTTAGAAATCATCAGGCAATACAGTAATGTGTCAGGCTATAAAATTAACATTCAAAAGTCAGTGGCATTCCTCTATGCAAACACTAAGTTAGAAGAAATTGAAATCCAGAAATCAGTTCTTCCTTTATCTATAGCAACAAAAACAATGAAATATCTAGGAGTAAACCTAACCAAAGAAGTGAAAGACTTGTATACTGAAAATTATGAGTCACTACTCAAAGAAATTGAAAAAGACACAAAGAAGTGGAAAGATATTCCATGTTCATGGGTTGGAAGAATTAACATCATCAAAATGAATATATTACCCAGAGCCATCTACAAATTTAATGCTATCCCCATCAAGATCCCAAGCACATTTTTTAGGAGAATAGAAAAAATGCTACAAATGTTTATCTGTAACCAGAAAAGACCTAGAATTGCCAAAGCAATCTTGAGAAAAAAGAACAGAACCGGAGGCATCACACTCCCAGATCTCAAACTGTATTATAGGGCCATTGTCATCAAAACTGCTTGGTACTGGAACATGAACAGACACACTGACCAGTGGAACAGAATTGAGAGCCCAGAAATGAGGCCCCACACCTATGGACATCTAATCTTTGACAAAGGGGCTCAGACTATTATATGGGGAAAGCAGAGTCTCTGCAACAAATGGTGTTGGAAACAATGGGTTGAAACATGCAGAAGAATGAAACTGAATCACTGTATTTCACCAAATACAAAAGTAAATTCCAAGTGGATGAAGGACTTGGATGTTAGACCAGAAACTATCAGATACTTAGAGGAAAATATTGGAAGAACTTTTTTCCGCATAAATTTTAAAGACATTTTCAATGAAACGAATCCAATTACAAGGAAGACTAAGGCAAGTATAAACCTATGGGACTACATCAAATTAAAAAGCTTCTTCACAGCAAAAGCAACCACTACCCAAATCAAGAGACCCCTCACAGAATGGGAGAAGATCTTTACATGCCATACATCAGATAAGAGTTTAATAAGCAACATATATAAAGAGCTTGCTAGACTCAACAACAAGACAACAAATAACCCCATCCAAAAATGGGGGGAGGACTTGGACAGAATATTCACCACAGAAGAGATCCAAAAGGCCAAGAAACACATGAAAAAATGCTCCAAGTCTCTGATTGTCAGAGAAATGCAAATCAAGACAACAATGAGATATCACTTCACTCCTGTGAGAATGTCATACATCAGAAAAGGTAACAGCAGCAAATGCTGGAGAGGGTGTGGGGTCAAAGGAACCCTCCTGCACTGCTGGTGGGAATGTCAATTGGTCCAACCTCTGTGGAAAACAGTCTGGAGAACTCTCAGAAGACTAGAAATGGACCTACCCTATGACCCTGCAATTCCCCTCCTGGGGATATATCCTAAGGAACCCAACACATCCATCCAAAAAGATCTGTGTACACATATGTTCTTGGAAGCACAATTTGTAATAGCCAAAACCTGGAAGCAACCCAGGTGTCCAACAACAGATGAATGGCTGAGCAAGTTGTGATATATATACACAATGGAATACTACTCAGCTGTAAAAAATGGTGACTTCACCGTTTTCAGCCAATCTTGGATGGACCTTGAAAAAATCATGTTGAGTGAAATAAGTCAGAAACAGAAGGATGAATACGGGATGATCTCACTCTCAGGCTGAAATTGAAAAACAAGATTAGAAAAGAAAACACAAGTTGAACCTGAAATGGAATTGGAGTATTACACCAAAGTAAAAGACTCTGGGGTGGGTGGGTGGGTGGGGAGAATACAGGTCCATGAAAAATGATGAATGAAATAGTGGGAGTTGTTTTGTTAAATGGGAATCTGGGGAATGTTATGCATGTAAAAAAAAAAAAAAAAAAAAAAGAAGTAGAAACGCAAAGCAGAAATTGAGTTTGGAGTATGGCACCAAAGTAAGAAAGCAGAAGTACACTAGAGTTTGCAGTGAGTACCTCCCTAACACTTCCTCTCCACTATTCCAAGCTTTGGGTCCATGATTGCTCAACAATTTGTTTGGCTTTGTATGTTAACTCTCTTTTCAGTCACCAGGTTCCAGGTGTCATCAGGATGCCGGCCAGGCTTCCCTGGATTGAAGACCCCACCAATGTGTCCTGGAGCTCAGCTTCCCCAGAACCACCCTACTAGGGAAAGAGAGAGGCAGACTGGGAGTATGGACAGACCAGTCAACGCCCATGTTCAGCGGGGAAGCAATTACAGAAGCCAGACCTTCTACCTTCTGCAAACCACAATGACCCTGGGTCCATGCTCCCAGAGGGATAGAGAATGGGAAAGCTACTGGGGAGGGGGTGGGATATGGAGATTGGGCGGTGGGAATTGTGTGGAGTTGTACCCCTCCTACCCTATGGTTTTGTTAATTAATCCTTTCTTAAATAAAAAAAATTTAAAAAAAAAGAACACAGTCATACTTATTCATTTACATACTGCCTATGGCCTCTTATGTTCTATGTTATAGGCATATATATGAAATCACATTGTTTATATCAGCAAAGGTGACTATTGGTAGCAGAGGCTTCATGACCCTAAAATACTTTCTATTTAAATTTATATGGAAAATTTGCTAGGGCTAGGAGATAGCTCACCCAGCCAGTTGTGTACATTGCCTTGCACTGAGTCTGTGCTGAAACTCAGGTACCACAGGGAAAAAGAATATAATTGGCCCAAGGGCTGGGATATATCATGATGGTTATACAAAAGACTTTCATGCCTGAGGCTCTGAGGTCCCAGGTTCAATCCCAGTACCACATTAACATAAGCCAGAGCTGAGCAGTCTCTCTCTCTTTTTCTCTCTCTACCTACCTATCTATATATCTATTTTTATATCTCTAACTCTTATCTCTCTTTCTCTCATTAAAATAACTTTAAAAAAAATTTGGCCCTGGTGAGTGGAATTTGTACATGAACAAGGTCCTGACATTTTAAGAAAAAGAAGTTTGACAACCCCTACTATCAGAAAGAAAACCTTCCTAAATGTCAAACATTTTTTGAAATTAAAATATACTGATCATACCAATAAATATAAATGAATTTAACTCACATATATAAGGATACTCAGGTTGTTTTCCAGAAGAAAAAATAAAACTGTCCAGGAATATTGAGACTGAGACACAACCTAGTAAAAATATTGTACGTTGTTAAAATTGGGTTGAAACTTGCAAAAGAATGAAACAGGTTCACCACATACCATGCTCAAAAAAATGAACTACAAATAGATCAAAGACGTGGACATTAGACCAGAAACCATCAAGTACACAGAAGAAAACATTAGCAGAACATTCTACAGAATGTTTACTTAGGAAATTTCTTAGAAGACTCAAGATCAACAGCAATGAAAACAGAAAAAAATAAGTCAACTGGACTATATAAAATTGAAATTTTTCTTTTTATTTCTTTTTCTTTTTTCTTATGTTTTTTTTTCTTTTCTGATTTTTTTAATTGGGGAATTAAAGTTTTACACTCAACAGTAAGTACAATAGTTTGTACATGCATAACATTCCCCAGTTTCCCATATAACAATACAACCCCCACTAGGTCCTCTGAATCCTTCTTGGACCTGTATTCTCCCCACCCACCCACCCACCCTAGAGTCTTTTACTTTGGTGTAATACTCCAATTCCATTTCAGGTTCTACTTGTATTTTCTTTTCTGATCTTGTCTTTCAACTTCGGCCTGAGAGTGAGATCATCCGATATTCATCCTTCTGTTTCGACTTATTCACTCAACATGATTTTTTCAAGGTCCATCCAAGATCGGCTGAAAACAGTAAAGTCACCATTTTTTACAGCTGAGTAGTATTCCATTGTGTATATATACCACAACTTGCTCAGCCACTCATCTGCTGTTGGACACCTGGGTTGCTTCCAGGTTTCGGCTATTACAAATTGTGCTGCCAAGAACATATGTGTACACAGATCTTTTTGGATGGATGTGTTGGGTTCCTTAGGATATATCCCCAAGAGAGGAATTACAGGATCATAGGGTAGGTCCATTTCTAGCCTTCTGAGAGTTCTCCAGACTGTTCTCCACAGACCAATTGACATTCCCACCAGCAGTGTAGGAGGGTTCCTTTGACCCCACACCGTCTCCAGCATTTGCTGCTGCTACCTTTTGTGATGTATGACATTCTTACAGGATTGAAGTGGTATCTCGTTGTTGTCTTTATTTGCATTTCTCTGACAATCAGAGACTTGGAGCATTTTTTCATGTGTTTCTTGGCCTTTTGGATCTCTTCTGTGGTGAATATTCTGTCCATGTACCCCCCCCATTTTTGGATGGGGTTATTTGTTGTCTTGTTGTTGAGTTTGGCAAGCTCTTTACATATGTTGGTTATTAAACTCTTGTCTGATGTATGGCATGTAAAGATCTTCTCCCATTCTGTGAGGGGTCTCTTGGTTTGGGTCGTGGTTTCTTTTGCTGTGAAGAAGCTTTTTAATTTGATGTAGTCCCATAGGTTTATATTTGCCTTAGTCTTCTTTGTAATTGGATTTGTTTCACTGAAGATGTCTTTAAAATGTATGCGGAAAAGAGTTCTGCCAATATTTTCTTCTAAGTATCTGATAGTTGGTGGTCTAACATCCAAGTCCTTGATCCACGTGGAATTTACTTTTGTATTTGGTGAAATACAGTGATTCAGTTTCATTCTTCTGCATGTTTCAGCCCATTGTTTCCAACAGCATTTGTTGAAGAGACTCTGCTTTCCCCATATAATAGTCTGGGCCCCTTTGTCAAAGATTAGATGTACATAGGTGTGGGGGCTCACTTCTGGGCTCTCAATTCTATGCCACGGGTCAGTGTGTCTATTCATGTTCTATTCATGTCTCTTCATGTCTATTCATGTTCCAGTACCAAGCAGCCCTATAATACAATTTGAGATCTGGGAATGTGATACCTCCGGTTCTGTTCTTTTTTCTCCAGATTGTTTTGGCAATTCTAGGTCTTTTCTGGTTACAGATAAACATTTGCAGCATTTGTTCTATTCTCCTAAAAAATGTGCTTGGGATCTTGATGGGGATAGCATTAAATTTGTAGATGGCTCTGGGTAGTATTTTCATTTTGATGATGTTAATTCTACCAACCCATGAACATGGAATATCTTGGCACTTCTTTGTGTCTTTTTCAATTTCCTTGAGTGGTGACTCATAATTTTCAGTATACAAGTCTTTCACTTCTTTGGTTAGGTTTACTCCTAGATATTTTATTGTTTTTATTGCTATAGTAAAAGGAGTTGATTTCTGTATTTCAATTTCTTCTAGCTTAGTGTTTGCATAGAGGAATGCCACTGACTTTTGAATGTTAATTTTGTAGCCTGACACCTTACTGTATTTCCTGATGATTTCCAAAAGCTTCTTGCTGGATTCCTTAGGTTTTTTTGTGTATACTATCATGTCATCTGCAAATAGGAAGAATGTGACTTCTTCTCTTCCAATCTGTATGCCTTTATTTCCTTGCTCCTGCCTGATTGCTATGGCAAGAACTTCCAACACTATGCTGAATAGTAATGGTGATAGTGGGCAGCCCTAATACCTGAACTGAGTGGAAATGCTTCTAGTTTTTCACCACTGAGTATGATGTTGGCTGTAGGTTTGCTATATATAGACTCCACTATCTTGAGGAATTTTCCATCTATTCCCATTTTTTGTAGTGTTTTGATCATAAAGGGATGTTGTATTTTGTCAAAGGCTTTCTCTACATCTGTTGATATGACCATGTGTTTTTTGGTCTTGCTTTTGTTGATGTGGTGGATCACATTGATTGATTTACGTATATTAAACCAACCTTGCAGCCTGGGATAAACCCCACTTGGTCATGATGAACCATCTTTTTAATATACTGCTGTATCCCGTTGGCTAGAATTTTGTTCAATATTTTTGCATCTGTGTTCATCAGAGATATTGGTCTATAGTTTTCCTTTTTGGTTGTGTCCCTGTCTGCTTTTGGTCAGAGTGATGTTGGCTTCATAGAAGCTGGCAGGGGTACTCCAGTGTCTTCAATCTTCTGGAAAACTTTTAAAAGTAGAGGTATTAGTTCTTCTTTGAAGGTTTTGTAGAATTCATTTGTAAAACCATCTGGTCCAGGACTTTTATTTTTGGGGAGGTTTTTGATAACTGTTTCAATTTCATTGGCTGTGATGGGCCTGTTCATGTTATCCACTTCCTCTTTACTTAGTTTTGGAACTGGGTAGGTATCTAGGAAATCGTCCATTTCTTCCAGGTTCTCTAGTTTGGTGGCATATAGTTGTTCATAGATGCCTGGCATGATATGTTGAATTTCTGTGGTGTCTGTTGTGATATCTCCTCTTTCATTTACTATCCCATTTTTTTGGGTCTTCTCCCTTTTTTGTTTTGTGAGTCTGGCTAAAGGTTTGTTGATTTTGTTCACTCTTTCGAAGAATCAACATTTACTTTCGTTGATCTTTTATATGGTTTTCTTATTCTCAATGTTATTTATTTCTGCCCTAACTTTAGTGATTTCTGTCCTTCTGGTTGCTTTAGGGTTCCTTTGTTGTTCTTCTAGGTCTTTAAGATGTGCAATCAGGCTTTATTTGTTCTTTTTCTTGTTTTCCAATGTGTGCTTGTATAGCTATGAACTTCCCTCTCAGTACTGCCTTAGCTGTGTCCCAAATATTTTGATAGCTTGTGTCTTCATTTTCATTGAAGTCTCGAAACATTTTGATTTCTTCCTTGATTTCCTCTTTGACCCAGAGGTTGTTAAGAAGCCTACTGTTGAGCTTCAACATTTTGGGACCATTCCTAATCTTTTGTTGTTAAGTGTTAGTTTAATTCCACTGTGGTCTGAGAAGATGCTTGGGATGATTTCAATGTTCTTGAATTTGCTGATGCTGTCTTTGTGGCCTAAAATATGGTCTATCCTTGAGAATGACCCATGTGGATTTGAGTAAAATGTGTATTCCAGTTTTTTGGGATGAATGACTCTGAAAATGTCCAATAGTTCTAGTTTATCTATCTCTTCATTTAGCTCCCTTATGTCTTTATTGGTTTTCTGCCTGGATGATCTGTCAAGTTGAGAGAGTGAGGTGTTGAAGTTCCCTACTATGACTGTGTTGCTGCTAATATATTGCTGTAGCTTTCACTAGATGTTTGATGTATTTAGATGGCTTCTCATTGGGTGCATAGATGTTAATAATTGTTAAGTCCTCTTGATTGACTGATCCTCTGAGCATTAAGTAGTGTCCATTCCTATCTTTTTTAATCTTATCTATTTTCAAGTCTATCATGTCTTATATGAGAATAGCTGTTCCTGCCCTTTTTTGTGGGCCATTGGCTTGTATGATAGTTTTCCATCCTTTCACTTTAAGTCTGTGTTTGTCTTGTTGAGTTAGGTGGGTTTCCTGTAGACAGCATATTGTTGGCTTGTGTTTTCTGATCCATCTTCCTGCTCTGTGTCTTTTAATAGGTGACTTCAGGCCATTGACATTTATTGATATCAAAGACTGAGGATATTTTAACGCCATTCTTGTAGAGTTTTAGAGTGTTTTGATATATGTCCTATTTGTGGTGGTCTGGTTGTTTATAGGAGACCTTTCAGAACTTCTTTCAGGGCAGGCTTGGTGATGGTTGCTTCCTTCAACTGTTGCTTGTCTGAGAAGGTTTTGATGCCTCCATCTAGTCTGAATGACAGTCTAGCAGGATATAGTATTCTTGGCTGAAATCCTTTCTCACTGAGCACTTGATATCTTGCCATTCTCTTCTGGCCTGTAGTGTTTGTATGGAGAAGTCTGCTGCTAATCTTATGGGTTTTCCTTTGTAGGTGACTCTTTGTTTTTCTCTTGCAGCCTTGAGGATCCTTTCTTTATCCTTATTCCTTTCCATTCTAAGTATGACATGTCTTGGTGTCTTTAGGTCTGGGTTAATTCTGTTTGGGACCCTCTGGGCTTCTTGAATCTTTATGTCTTTGATGTTGTCTAGGCTAGAGAAGTTTTCCGCTATTATGGTCTGGAGAATGCTTTCTTCCTCTCCTTCTCTTTCTTCCTCTAGTATACCAATAATGTGTATATTGTTTCATTTGAAGTCATCCCATAGTACTCTTTTGTTGTTTTCAGCATCTCTTAATCTTTTTTTGAGATCTCTTACTTCTTTTTTAGTTTTCTCTAATTCATCTTCAATCTTGCTGATTCTGTCTTCAGCCTCAGATTCTATTCTCTCTGACCTCTACTGTTTTCTGGAGTTCATCTATTTTGTTGCCCTGCTCTGATACTGTTTTAGCTTGTTCAGCTAGTTGTCTTCTTAGCTCAGCGATTTCAGCTTTCAGCTCTCTAATAACCGTGAGATAATTAGAATTTTCTTCCATATTCTCATTTGTTGTTCCTGCATTTCTGATTACAATTTTTTTCAAATTCTTTACTCACTCCTGTTATTATTTCCTTAGCTAATGTTTGGATGTTGAACTCGTTGTTTTGTGCTTCACCCTCTGGAGGACTTTTAGCTGGACTCTTGTCCTGGTTGGATTCTGCAATATTTTTTCTTGTTGTTTTAACCATTTTATATACTATGTTATGAGTTCCCTTTATCAGTACTTTTCAAATTATTGATCACTATTGCCTGGATTGACTTGTGTCTAAGTAAGTTAATTAAAGGGGTCACAGTGGTGGAAGTTAACAGTTGTTTCAATCCCTGAGTTGGAACTCTGTGGTTTAAAAGCCTCTTTTTTTTTTCTTCCCTGTAGGCTATGGGAGCCTGAGGGCTTTTAAACTATAAAAAGGCTTCTTAGCTTAATCACTGACTCCTGACCTAGAGATAAAGCAGGGTGTGGCAGAGATAATCCAGTGGTTATGCAAAGAGGTGAATTCAGGTCACTGACATTTATTGATATCAAAGATTGAAGATATTTTAACGCCATTCTTGTAGAGTTTTAGAGTGTTTTGATATATGTCCTATTTATGGTTGTCTGACTGTTTATAGAAGACCTTTCAGAACTTCTTTCAGGGCAGGCTTGGTGATAGTTGATTCCTTCAACTGTTGCTTGTCTGAGAAGGTTTTGATGCCTCAATCTAGTCTGAATGACAGTCTAGTCTGGTTAGTGTTTTCTTCCAGAGTCTCATTTGTTGTTCCTGTATTTCTGATTACAATTATTTCGAACTCTTTACTAACTCCTGTGATTATTTCCTTAGCTAATGTTTGGATGTTGAAATCATTATTTTGTGCTTCACCCTTTAGCTGGACTGTTGTCCTGATTAGTTTCTCCAATATTTTTCTTGTTGGTTTACCCATTTTATATATTATGTTATGAGTTCCCTCTCTTAGTACTTTTCAAATTACTGATCACTATTTCCTGGATTGACTTGTGTCTAAGTAAGGTAATTTAAGGGTTCACAGTGGTGGAAGTCAACAGTTGTTTCAATAGTATTTTAATCCCTGAGTTGGAGTTCAGTGATTTAAAATCCTTTTTTTTTTTCTTCTCTGTAGGCTATGGGGCCTGAGGGCTTCTAACTTAATCACTGACTCCTAACCAAGAGATAAGGCAGGGTGTGGCAGAGATAGTCCAGTGGTTATGCAAAGAGACTTTCACAGCCTCCCAGCTATGCCGAGGTATAGGTCTCCTGAATTTCCTGGTTAGATCTCTGTCTCCCGGTGTCCCTCCCTGCCGCTCCTCCAGATTTTGAGGGCAATAGCAATGGAGACTTAGAGTTGCACTTGTTGAGTCTCCGGGGAGTCCTCTCCTCCCTTCAGCTGTCCCCTTGCTGGTGGGACAGACTGGAGGTGGTGTCTCAACTGATAGAGAGTCGGACTGTTACCAGCCACTTAGTCTCTCCCTAGGGTCCTCTCTGTCACCAGCCACGTGTTTGCACTCACCAGTGATTTGGTGGGTTCCTGTAGTCGTTCTAGTCTGTCTTGTTTCAGTCCCAGGTGATCTCCTTTGGTATTCCTAGTTGATCCAGGAGAGGAGAGAAACAGATCTGCTGCTGCTTGTAGCCCCGCCCCAAATTGAAAATTTTCTATATAACAAAGAGAACCATCACCAAAACAGACAGACACCCTATCAAATGATAGATCTTTTAAAATTTTATTTATTTCCTTTTGTTGCCCTTGTTGTTTTTTTATTGTTGTTGTCATTGTTGGATAGGACAGAGAGAAATGGAGAGAAGGGGGAAGACAGAGAGGAGGAAAGAAAGACACCTGCAGACCTGCTTTACCACTTGTGAAGCTACTCCCCTGCAGGTAGGGAGCCAGGGCTCAAACTGGGATCCTTAGGACAGTCCTTGCACTTTTTACCACCTGTGCTTAACCTGCCCGAGTCCTCCAGATGGTAGATCTTTACATGCCATACATCAGACAAATAAAGTCAGCAATGAGATACCACTTTATACCTGTGAGAATGTCATACATTAGACAGGACAGGGAAAGCAAGTATTGGCAAGTTATGTGGAGAAAGAGGAATCCTTTTTTTTTTTTTTTTTCCTTTTTTTAAATTTCTTTATTGGGGAATTAATGTTTTACAATCAACAGTAAAAACAACAGTTTGTACATGTATAACAACATTTCCCAGTTTTCCATATAATAATACAACACCCACTAGGTCAAGAGGAACCCTTCTATACTACTTCTGGGAATGTAAATTAGTTCTATTGCGGAAAACAGTCTGGAAGTTTCTCAGAATACTAGAAATGAACCTCCCTTATGAGCTGACAGTACTCTTCTATGGATATCTACCCAAAGAAGATTAAAAACATTCATGCAGGGAGTCGGGGGCGGGGGTAGCACAGCTGGTTTAGCGCACGCGGCGCAAAGCGCAAGGGCCAGTGTAACAATCCTGGTTCGAGCCCCCAACTC
The DNA here is from genome assembly GCF_950295315.1 of Erinaceus europaeus. Lineage (NCBI taxonomy): Eukaryota > Metazoa > Chordata > Mammalia > Eulipotyphla > Erinaceidae > Erinaceus > Erinaceus europaeus. The sequence continues at coordinate 132,997,029 of NC_080165.1, read as the reverse complement.
CCCACTTTCAGGGGAGTCGATTCAAGTGGTGAAGCAGGTCTGCAGGTGTCTATTTGTCTCTTCCCCTCTGTCTTCCCCTTCTCTCTCCATTTCTCTGTCCTATCCAACAATGATGACATCAATAACAGCAACAATAACTACAATAATAAAACAAGGTCAACAAAAAGGAATAAATTAAAAGAAAACATGCATGCAAAAAGAGCTATACCTATGTCCTCAGCAGCACACTTTGTAATCACACAAAACTGGAAACAACTGCTCAGTTATAAAAAATGAAGAAATCAACTGCAACAGAACTTGAAGGAATCACGTTAAGTGAGATAAGCAAGAAGGACAAATATCAGATGATTTCACTTATGGTAGAACTTAGAAAATAAGGGAAGAAAAAGAAAGCACAAGGTGAAACTTGAACTAGGTTTGGTGTATCGCTGCAAAGCCAGACTACGGGGGAGGGGGAGAGGTGAGTAGGGTCAGCAGAGCATTGAGGACCACTGCACAATGACAAAAAATGATTTGAGTTGGTGGTGGGAGATGTGTACAGATGAGAAGTTGTAAGCTTCCAATAGCACAGCTATATACAAGATACTGGGTACTGTACAGCAAACCATAACAAAGGGACTTTTCAAAGTTAACCCAATTAACAAATAATGTGATGATAATATTAACTATTGATTGTCTTTTTGAACCCTAAGACAGCAGGAACCTCACATCTTCACTATAGAGCCCCTACTTCCCCCAGTCCTGGCACCCTTGGATAGGGCTCACTTTCCCGTATGCTTCTCCCAATCCATACCAAATAATATTGCATCCGCCGATCACAACCTAACCAAAGCAACGATTGCCATCTCAACATGCTTCACCTCAGTGTGTATCCAGAGACTTCACGTGTGGAATGACAACCCTTCAGCTTCATTACTCGGGTGAGACCTTTCCTTTTATAGTACACTCTAATTTCATCTCAGGTAGTTCACTTTCTAACAAAGTCCCATAACCTAGACATACACCAGTTTCTGTGAGAGAGAGCGTATGTGCACATGTATCCATAAACTACTGCAAAATATATACCTGAAAGCAGGATTACACTAGAGTTTGCAGTGAGTATCTCCCTAACACTTCCTCTCCACTATTCCAATCTTGGGATCCATGATTGCTCAACAAATTGTTTGGCTTTGTATGTTAACTCTCTTTTCAATCACCAGGTTCCAGATGCCACCAGGATGCTGGCTAGGCTTCCCTGGATTGAAGACCCCACCAATGTGTCCTGGAGCTCAGCTTCCCCAGAGACACACCTTACTAGGGAAAGAGAGAGGCAGACTGGGAGTATGGACCGACCAGTCAACGCCCATGTTCAGCGGGGAAGCAATTACAGAAGCCAGACCCTCTACCTTCTGCAACCCTCAACGACCCTGGGTCCATGCTCCCAGAGGGCTAGAGAATGGGAAGGCTATCATGGGAGAGGGTGGGTTATGGGGATTGGGTGGTGGGAATTGTATGGAGTTGTACCCCTCCTACCTTATGCTTTTGTTCACTAATCCTTTCTTAAATTAAAAATTTAAATAAAAAAAAAAAAAAAGATGAGAAGTTGTAGCCATGTGCCAATGACTACCCTGTAAAACATTATTTCCCAAATAAAAAGATTTAGGGTGGGGGAAGAAACATGTACCGAGTTTTTAGGCATGAAAACAAAGAGTAGAAGAATGAATAAAACATCATGGTATAATAAAGGAGAACAAAGATTTCATTATTCTTATAATGTAAATTATAATAATCTTGAAAGGAAATTTATGTATGTATATATATGTATATGTATATATATTTGATAAAATGCTTTAAAAAGTAGGTTCTTACAAAAATGTGAAATTGAAAGGCTGGTATATTGATACAAGTCACAACTCAAAAAGGCATAATACTGGATTAATAGTCAAGATAAAAAAATTGATAAAATTCACCTCAAACTATAATCTTACAAGTACTGAATATAACAATAACTATAACAACAATGCCGAATAACAGGATATATAATAGTCTTAAAAAGGAAATTCGTGGTCCGGGAGGTGGTGCAGTGGATAAAGCGCTTGACTCTCAAGCGTGAGGTCCTGAGTTCAAGCCCCGGCAGCACACGTACCAGAGTGATGTCTGGTTCTTTCTCTCTGTCCTCCTATCTTTCTCATTAATCAATAAATAAAATCTTAAAAAAAAAAAAAGTAAGTTCTATAGAATTAAATCAAAGTGACTCTCAGGCAAAATGTCTCTCTGAATTTTTATATATTTGAAAGATAATTTAAGAGAGGAAAAATGTAAAATTAACTGCAGATACCAGCAGCAAAAATTATTAAAGTTCTGCTTTCTGGCTTCCTACTCTCCTTTCCCAACAGACGGGGGAAAAAAAAAATCAAAACTGTTTAAAATCATTTCCTTAGGAAGCTATCACTTCAACTTTATCAAAAGGGTTTTACCAATGATGTATGTATTGATGTACTCTTTTCCCTAGAGCTGACTGCCACCCATTTTTTTTTTTTTAATTTGAGATGGGAGGGACAAGAGAGAGAGAGCACAGAGCACAGTACCAGAGCTCTCCCAGTGGCCTGGCGCTTCATGCAGTGCTCAAGTTCGATGTCTGGAACTGGAGCTCCTTTCCATCCTCTTCCCGTGTGTTCATATGTGTTCTACTATCTCATTCATATGAGCTCTCCTATGAAAGCCTAGTAGCTAGGTTCAAAGTCTGACTATGAACTTGTACCACCTACCTGTTCAGGGACTAGATAACTAGAGAAAGACTTCTGTGGTTAGAAATGTGAACAGTTGGCAAACAATTAATCCCCTCAATAAAAAAATAAAAATTTTAAAAGAAAAAAAAAAGAAATGTGAACAGCAATTCAACAGAGTGATCTCATGTCTGTTTAATCTAAAAATAAAACATGTAGGGTTGGAAATTTTTTAATTCAGGGTTATTGTGGCATAATTTACATAAAGTGAAATTGAAGTTTTTAGGTTTCTCTTTAATCTCTCCTGAATCTCAATCCTTCTTATCCATGGGTATGATCTCTCTTCTAATAGTTTTATTTTTTTTCTAGAATTTTACTTAAGTGGATTCATAAACTACATGTCCAGTATCTTTAACTTCACACAGCTCTTTCAAGACTATTGAGCATATCTGCATGTTTAAATAATTAAGTTGGAATCCACTGTATGAATGGTTCAAAATATATTTATCCATTTACCAGTTGATGGGTTTTTCGTTTTACTTGTTTTAAATCTTGGGCAATTACGACCACAGCTGTCTTTCTGTACTGGTCTATACAATGTGCACACACAGGTCATTTCTGGTCAATGGACACTTACATATTCCCCATCAACTAGTTGCCATTCCATTATTATAGCATCAGTATTAACAAATCAGATGACGACCCCTGTAGGTCTATTTCTGAACCTGTATTCTCCTCCACTGACTTATGTGTATGCACTGATGTTAGACTATCTTGATCACTGTAGGAAATCTTGGGATAAAGTAAGTGCTCCAAGTTTTCCTTTTTCAAAATCCTTCTGGCTGTTCTAGTTCATGTCGTTTTCCATTTTAATGTGCTTGGGTAAGCAGGCAGGGTTTGTGCTTACTTCCCAGCTGCAATCACCTCTCAGCTCTGTCTAATTATTGAGAGTGGGGGAAGTTTTCTCAAATCTGCTCTGCCCAATTTTTCCTAGAGGCACCTGGCAGAACCATGAATAAATAAATAAGGGCTTCCAAGTAAGAACTAACTCCTTGTTCAGCTACCCTGAAATGATAAGCTAGTTCACATTCAAGCCTTCAAGGAAATTATTGAAATTGTAGTATTTATTTACTTATTTATTTCCTCCAGTTGCTGGGGCTCAGTGCCAGCATTACAAATCCACCACTCCTGGTGACAATTTTTCCCTTTTTTAAATATTAAAAAACCTTTTTTTTTATTAGATAGGATGGAGAGAAATTCAGAGACGATGGGGAAGGGGAGACAGAGAGGGAGGGAAAGACAGACACCTGCAGATCCTCTTCACCAACACTGAAGCTATCCCGCCTGCAGGTGAGGTGCGGGGGTTCAAACCTTGGTCCATGCGCGCTTCCTTTCGCATAGTACTATGTGCACTTAGCCGGATGCAACACCGCCCAGCCCCTTTATTGTTTTATTATCTTTATTTATTGGATAGAGGCATCCAGAAATCAAGAGGGAGGGGGAGGTAGAGAGGGAAAGAAACAGAGACATCTGTAACACTGCTTCACCACTCATGTAGCTTCCCTCTTGCAGGTGGGGACTAGGGGCTTGAACCTGGGTCCTTGCACAGTGTAACATGTGCACTTACCCAGGTATGCCATCACCTGGCCCGGCCCCCTTTTTCATTAGTTTCTATGGCATTTCTCTGAAATCTCTTGGATGAACACTCTGGGTGCCTTGTTTCTTCTTAGACCTGTCATACTTTGGAATTGATTTGAGTTCTCTGGTTAAGTTTCAGGAAAGTTATGATTTTCTTGGTTATCTGGCATTTTCTCATTAGGAGGGGACATGCTCTTATAGCTTCCTATATTCTAAGTGTGTGTGTGTGGGGGGGGGGGAAGAATGAAGACTTTTATTTTGTATGTCTGTGGTCCTTTGAATTGCATCTAAGTAATAATTGTACTGTATTTTTAAAATATTGTTCTGTGATAGGTTGAAGAGTGGTGCAACTGGTACATCACCACAAATAGTATGAAAAGCACTAGGAGGGGACCGGGTGGTGGTGCACCTGGTTGAGTGCATATGTCACAATGCACAAAGACCCAGGTTCAAGCCCCCAGTCCCCATCTGCAAGGGGAAAGCTTTGCGAGTGGTGAAGCAGTATTGCGGGTGTCTCTCTGTCTTTCTCCTTCTCTATCACCCCACCTTTCTCAATTTCTGGCTGTCTCTATCCAATATATAAAGATAATAAAAAAAGAAAAAAGAAAAAGAAAAGCACTAGGACTGAAATAATTCTGGCCTAACAGCCTGCTTGGTGGTCAGTCTTTGCAGCAAGGTCAGTTTCCCATAACTGTCTCGGGGTCTGGGTGACTGAGTTTCAGCATGAATCTGCTTTGTTTTTCTCCTCACTGCTCAGATGGAGCTAAAGACTCATGTACCGCAACTCAAGTCTTTCTGAGTCACGTTCGGTAAGTATATCGGTAAGTATATTTAGTTTTCTATACGTTGTGATCAACCTTCCATTAGGGCTGGAAGATCGAAAGCAACAATTGTTTTTGGAAATTAGAAATGGCTTTTCTTTTCAAAATTCCTAACCAGCAATGTGCTCAGACTATAACTGCTGCATGAGTGAGTTGACTCGCATGCTAACTTTTTAAATCCCCTACCTGAATTCAGTCAACTCATGTTTATACCTCATAGACCTACATGGAAAAACTATTATTTTGAAGGATGATAAACTGTTATTCTGGAGAGAGGGGTGAACATACTGCAGTTCAGGAAGGTTGACATTTTTCCACAGTCATATACTAGCTTCAGTATTTCCACAGATGTTAGTTTTTATAAGTGGGTGAGTAAGAAAGACAGGAAGAGTAAGACACAGAGCAGAGCATTGTTCTGTCATATGTGATACTGAAGACTGAACCCAGAACCTCACATGTGCAAGGTATGCCCTCTACCAGTATGTCATCTCCCCACCCCTCAGCTCTATTTCCACACATTTTTTAAATATATATTTTATCAGGACGGGGGTAATGGTTTAGAGCACAGCATTTGCCACACAGGTACAACCCCTCAGCTCCCTCAAAATGTCTGGGTGTTCAGAAGACAATGGTAAAGAAAAGAACATCTTACCCAGCTTTGGCAACACTTATGGTCTGTTGCTCCATTGCTTCATGGATGCTGGTTCTATCATGCTCTTTGAGGCTGTTAAATTCATCGATACAGCAAAGGCCTGCATCTGCAAGGACTAATGCGCCAGCCTCCAAATTCCATTCTCCAGAGTCTTTTACAGCAGTTACTGTTAGACCTAAGGAAAAATTTTTAAAAAGGAAAATCTTGTCAGTTTTTATTTTCAAATTTATTTTATTTTAGGGGGCCAGGTAGTGGCGCACCTGGTTAACAGCACACACTAAAGTGCGCTAGGATGCAGGTTCAAGCCCCTGGTCCCCATCTGCAGGGGGAAAGTTTCATGAGTGGTGAGGCAGAGCTGCAAGTGTCTTGTCTCTCTCTCCTTTTTCTTTTTAAGGTGTTTTTATTTATTATTGAATAGAGACAGAGAAATTGCAAGGGGGTGAGGGGAGGTAGAGAGGGAGAGAGACAATGAGATACCTGTAGCTCTGCTTCACCAGTCATGAAGCTTTCCCCCTGCAGGTGGGGACTTAGGACTTGAACCCAGGCCCTTGCACACTGTAACATGTACATTTAACCAGGCATGCTACCGCCTATCCCTAGTCTGTCTCTCTCCCTCTCTGTCTCTTCTCCTCCTCTCAATTTCTGGCTGTCTTTATCCAATAATAAATAAAAAAAATATTTTTAAAAAATCATCTTATACCTATGAAGGAAAAGAAATACCTATATTCTACAAGGAAGGGCACTGAGCCAACGTCTTATTTTTAGTCTAACAAGATCAATTTTTGTCATCAGAAAACATACTTCCAAATACTCCATTACTGGAAAGTCTCAAGGACATTATGTTTTCAAAATTCTAAAATGTTTTCCTGAGAATTTTGTGGCAAACAGAAGTCTTCAAATTTCTCTCTCTCTCCTTGATAAGCACTCTCACAGAGTGGTCTTAAGTTCTGGAAGCAGAAAACAGATCCAGTGATCTTATGAAAAGAGGAACTATACTCTAAGTTGTTGACAAACAAATGGGTATAAAAGTAGAGAACAGTAGATATTACAGCCCAGTGATAAAAATGAAAACTTGTTCCCAATTGCAGCATAAGGGATGATTCCTTTCATGTTTTTCTGATCTTGAATCACCCATAAGACCAATCAATAAAGCAGTGTGGTCAAAAGCTGAAGCCTTGGCATCAGCTAGACAGATATGAATCCCAAGTCTGTGATTCTGGCTGGCATGTTGTACTAGAATTCCCTAATATAAGTAGGTCTCACTTCACCTGGAAAAGCAAGTAACAAGGAAATACAGATTCTTGGGTATTCAAATAGAATTTGAGTGTATGATACACAAGATTGATTTCAAAATCTATTGTTGAGAAGGGATAAAACCTCTGGCTTGACTTACCAATAGAAAAAAGGATACACAAATGACAAATTCAGGAATGAAAGAGGGAATATCAGGAGCCAGAGACGACCCGAACTGCCCCTGTGGCTACAGACAGACTATGACCCACATAGTCAACGACTGCCACCTCTCCAGATTCAAAGGAGGTCTCGAAACTTTACATCAGGGTCAACCTGACGCTGTTAACTGGCTACAGAAGAAGGGCAGACGCTAGAAGAAGAAGAAGTATATATCCTATACACATTAATAATGAGGAAATACAACAAACAGCTCTATGCCATAAGTTGTAAAACTTATATGAAAAAGAAAAAAAAAGGTCAAGTTCACTGAACTATATAAATTGGCAAAGTTCATCTATAAAGGACAGATTAACTTGTACAATTCTACATCTATTTTGAAAAGCGATGACTATGTTAATTATACTAAATACTTATGGATGATACAGTAATAATATTTTTTGTTGTCACTGGGGTTTCACTGCTAAGTACAGAGGTTTTCAAATAGAAAGGAGCGAAGACACCACAGCACCAAAGTTTCCCCCAGTGTTAAGAGGGCTGGACTGAACCTGGGCCATGTGCATGACAAAGTAAGTGTACTATCTAGTGGAACTGTCTCGCCAGCCTGAAATAATTTAATTGTATACAAAGCTTTTTAAAAGGAGCATTTTCCTGTTCACGTAATAAAATCAGTACTACTACAATACACAAATAAAGATACATTAAAAGAAAAATTGGGAGTCAGGCGGTAGCGCAGCAGGTTAAGCGCACATGGTGCAAAGCGCAAGGACCAGCTGAAGGGTCCCAGTTTGAGCCCCCGCCTCCCCACCGACAGGGGAGTTGCTTCACAAGCGGTGAAACAGGTCTGCAGTTGTCTGTCTTTCTCTCCCCCTGTTTTCCCCTCCTCTCTCCATTTTTCTCTGTCCTATCCAACAACAACGACATCAAGAACAACAATAAAACAAGGGCCACTAAAGGGAATAAATAAATCTAAAAAAAAGTTTAAAAAAAAAAAAGAAAAATTATAGGTCTTGGTGGTGGTATAACCTGATTAACTAAATCAAAAAAAAAAAAAAAACTAAGAAAAGGAAAACCTACTTCAATAGATAAAAAAGAGTGGACCAGGAGGTGGCGCAGTGATAAAGCTTTGGACTTTCAAGCATGAGGTCGCAATTTCAATCCCTGGCAGCACATGTGTTGGAGCGATGTCTGGTTCTTTCTCCTCTTTCTCATATATAAATAAAATCTTTTTAAAAAGTAGATAAAAAAAAAAAAAGAAAAAAGATCAGAAAAGAAAACACAAGTAGAAACTGAAATGGAATTGGCATATTGCACCAAAGTAAAATACAGGTCCATGAAGGATGATAAATGACATAGTGGGGGTTGTATTGTTAAATGGGAAACGGGGGAATGTTATGCATGTACAAACTATTGTATTTACTGTTGAATGTAAAACATTAATTTCCCAATAAAGAAATAAATTTAAAAAAATTGATAAAAAAGAAAATAAGCTTTGAAAAGTTCAGTAATCATTCATGACAAAAAAAAGTGTTACAAAAGTCAAGACAGATTGTAGCCTGATAAAGTGCTTTAATAAAAAATTTACTTAATGATTAAAGACTTGATCCGCGAGTCCGGCAGTAGCACAGCAGGTTAAGTGCACGTGGCGCAAAGAGCAAGGACCTGCGGAAGGATCCCGGTTCCAGCCCCTGACTCCCCACCTGCAGGGGAGTCGCTTCACAGGTGGTGAAACAGGTCTGCAGGTGTCTCTCTTTCTCTCCCCCTCTCTGTTTTTCCCTCTTCTCTCTATTTCTCTCTGTCCTATCCAACAACAATGACATCAATAACAACAATATTTACAACAATAAAACAAGGGCAACAAAAGGGAAAATAAATATTAAAAAAAAAAGACATGATCCTTATTGCGTCCTCTACCTTCACCCCCAACCAAGACCAGAACAAATCAAGGATAAGAATATTTATACCCATCTTATTCAAAAGTCATACCTTGGTAAAATAAAGCAAAGGAATAATTAACATAGATTGAAAATTAAAAGTCGATATTTATATAATTATCTATCTAGTGATAATAAATTTATAGCCTCGGAAGCGGTATAGCAGTGGGGCATAGGACTTGTAAGTGGGAGGTCGGGCATTTGCCAGAGTGATCCTCCAGTCCTTGTGCATAAATCCATAATCTTTTTTTTTTTTTTCCAGGGTTATTGCTGGGCTCGGTGCCTGCACCATGAATCCACCGCTCCTGGAGGCCATTTTTTCCCCCTTTTTGTTGCCCTAGTTGTTGCAGCCTCGTTGCGGTTATTATTACCATTGTTGACGTTGCTTTGTTGTTGGATAGGACAGAGATAAATGGAGAGAGGAGGGGAAGACAGAGAGAGAGGGGAGAGAAAGACAGACACTGCAGACCTGCTTCACCGCCCATGAAGCGACTCCCCTGCAGGTGGGGAGCCGGGGGCTTGAACCGGGATCCTTAGGCCGGTCCCTGTGCTTTGCGCCACGTGCGCTTAACCCACTGCACCACCGCCCGACTCCCCCATAATCTTTTTAAAAAGTGATAAAATTCAAGCAACTAGGAGGTTGTTTAATAGGCAGATCACACACTTTGCAGTCAGAGGCCTGAAGCTCAATCCCTGGCACACTGCATATATCCAAGAGCAGTGATCTGGAGTCTTGCTCTCTCATCTCTTTCTCTCTCTCTCATTAAATAAACAAATTATATACACACGCAATGAATTCAAGACTCAGGTAAATACACATATGGGAAATACAAAAGAAATCTTACAAGTAAACAATAAAGAATGGACAACCTAATTGTTTTAATTTACTTATAAAATGGAAACACTGACAAAACCATAGGACAAGAGGGGTACAACTCCACACAATTCCCACCACCAGAACTCCATATCCCATTCCCTCCCTTGATAGCTTTCCTTTTTTAAAAAATTTTTTTTCTTTTTTTTTATATTTGTTTACTTATTCCCTTTTGTTGCCCTATTGTTGTAGTTATTATTGATGTCGTTGTTGGATAGGACAGAGAGAAATGGAGAGAGGAGGGAAAGACAGGGGGAGAGAAAGACACCTGCAGACCTGCTTCACCACCTATGAAGCGACTCCCCTGCAGGTGGGGAGCTGGGGGCTTGAACCCAGATCCTTACGCCAGTCCTTGCGCCACCTGCGCTTAACTCAACTGCCCTACCACCCGACTCCCCCTTGATAGCGTTCCTATTCTTTAACCCTCTGGGAGTATGGATCCAAGGTCATTGTGGGATGCAGAAGGTGGAAAGTTCTGCCTTCTATAATTGCTTCCCTGCTGAACATGGGTATTGACAGGTTGATCCATACTCCCAGTCTGCCTCTTCTTTCCCTAGTGGGGCAGGGTTCTGGGGAATTGGAGCTCCAGGACACATTCGTTGGTGGGGTTGTCTGTCCAGGGAAGTCTGGTCAGCATCCTGGCTAGCATCTCGAACCTGGTGGCTGAAAAGAGTGTTAACATATAAAGTGAAACAAATTGTTGACTAATCATGAACCTAAAGGCTGGTGTAGTACAGATGAAGAGTTGGGGAGGGGGTCCTCCATTTTGTAGCTAGCTACTAGGCATATTTTATTTATATTCCAAAGGGCCTGTGGCTATACTAGTTTTTTGTTTGTTTGTTTCCCTGAGCCTGAAATCTGATATGCAGGTGGATCCAAGTTATTGTCTAAAGAGATGATGTCATGGCTGGAAAAAGGGCCAGAAAGCTGGAAGAGGGAAGAGAGTAGCTCCCTAATATGGAAAAGGTATATAAATATTGTTGACTATAAACCCCATCGATTTGATGTGATCTGAGGCCCATAATTGGCTTAGGAGCCTGTGTGACCTCTGCATCCCTGTAGATCTGAGCTCACATTCTGTGGTCATGAGTAGGAACGTTCCAAGTTTCCCCAATATCAGGACCCATCTTCCTCAGGTGTAGCATAGAGTATGTTGTCCAGCCTCCCTTTGCAGGATGGAACATTCTCTATCATTGTTGATCCAAGTTGAGGGCACGGTCCTATGAGAGCCCACAAAGGGGTCTATTTTGTTATTCCCAATAGAGATGACCGGTAACAATGGAGAGAGGGATTTATTTGAGGTCTAGGCCCATCATGGCTGTTTGGGAATCTCAGGACTCCCTGAATAGGGCCCCAGTTAACCTAATTATTTTTAATAGGCAAAAGACATGACTATACATTTTTTTCACATAAGTAATTTAAAAATAAGTAAATATACATTTCTTCAATAAGTAAATTAAAAATTTCCAACACTTCTAGCTATCTAGAAAATATAGATCAAAACCACAATATCACTTTACACACTACCCACAGTTATGAAAGAAAGAGGAAAAAAAAAAAAAGAAAGGGAGGAAGGGAGAAACAAAGAAAAAAACAAGACAAGATATACATTGCCCTGAGAAACAGAGTGCCGGAACTACATGCATGAGGTCAAAGTCTTATGGCCAGTACTGCATATGTCCAAGTGATGCTCTGGTTCCTATTCCCTCTGTTAATATATTGTTTTTAAAATGACGTAGTAACAATCCTTGGTGGGAATGAGGGGAAACTGAAAGGCCAAATGCCCACTTTCCCATTGCTGCTGGTAGGGATGTAAAATGGTACAATTACTTCAGCAAACCATCTTGTAGTTCCTTAAAAGGAGTTATTGAAGGACGCAGCAATTCCACTCTTAAGCATATACCCAGAGAAATTAAAGTATGTCCTTTACACAAATTTGAACACAAATAAGCTGTTATTGAAAAAACACAGTATAGCTATCACCAAAAAAATTACCATGTAATCATACCAGAAGTGGGTTCTTTGTCAGCTATTTTCAAGCCTTGGCAGACATGAAATCTACTATAAAAATCCACTAACTGATTACTTATTAGATCATTTCTGAAACCTCTTCCCTTCTTATCCTTTCTACTTTCTGACTTTTTCTACATAGCCCTGCATATAAAAACCTCCAAACTACAAAGCCTAGTTTTGTAGCTTCTATTAAGTTAAAAAGAAGAAATCTATCTAACGTAGTCTGTCTCTATAGTAACCAACTAGAAAAGCTGCAATGCTTAGCAGGGCTTTGTGCAAGCAGTAGTCTAGCTTTAGGATGCTCTAAAGATCTGAGTTCTTTCTCTACTTAATACCTCATTCCTGCTGGTCTCAGGAAAAGAAGAGAGCCTCCGATGAGTAGAGGAAAAGGAGGCCAGAGAGAAGAGCATGGAACGTAAAACATGTAGGAAGATGGAATACAAGCAGAGACAGAGTCCAAGAGGAAAACAAATTTAAAAGGAAAATGAACACTTGATGTAAAAAAAAAAAAAAAAGTACAGGTTCAAGAGACAAAATAATTAAGCTTTTACATTCATATTCTTCTGATTAGAAATAGTATAATGATATTAATGTGAACTAATTGTTAACATAGTGATGATGTTTCAAAAAGCTGGTAGCATCAATGATGCCCATGGGATGTTTAACATATAGTCGGGCTACTACAAGGGATCGAAAAAACAATAAGAATGAGTATATATATATATATACATATATATATATATTTTTTTTTTACCAGAGCACTTCTCATCTCTGGCTTATGGTGGTACAGGGGATTGAACCTGGGAGGTTGGAGCCTCAGGAATGGATCTCTCTCTTTTTAAAATTTTTTATATTTATTTACTTTCCCTTTTGTTGCCCTTGTCTTTTTAATTGTTGCTGTAGGTATTACTGTTGTCATTATTGATGTTGTCATTGATAGGACAGAGAGAAATGGAGAGAGGAGGGGAAGACAGAGAGGGGGAGAGAAAGATGTATTAGTCTGCAACTCTCATAAACTCTAGACAGAGTGACTAACTACACAGGAATCTATTTTTCTCACAGGCCTAGAGGCTGGACATAGAAAACCAAGATATTGGTAAGATGGTTTCTTTTGTGCTTTTGTGGTCTCCCTACCCCCCTCCCCCCTTTTTTTCGTCTGCAAGGTTATCGCTGGGGCTTGGTGCTGGCACCATGAATCCACAGCTCTTGGTGGCCATCTTTTTCCCATTGTTGCTGCTGCTGCTGTTTTCAGTAGGACAGAGAGGTCGAGAGATGTGGGCAAGACAGAGAGGGAGAGAGAAAGACACCTGCTGACCTTCACCACTTGTGAAGCCAACCCCCTGGAGATGGGGAGCCTGAGGCTCGAACTAGGATTCTTGCGCCTGGTCCCCTGCACTTCGTTCCATGTGCGCCTAACTCAGTGCACTAAGGCATGGTCCTCTGTGGTCTCCCTTCTAGGCTTGCATACTGCTGTCTTTCCACTATGTCTTCCTATGTTCTTTCCTCTGCATGTGCATGCCCTTGGTGTTTCTTTGTGATTTATTTCCTGTTCAAAGATCAGTCAGAATAGAGTAGATCCCACTCTAAGGTGCTCATTTTAACTAAAACACCTCTTTAAAGACTCCACCACTGAATACAGTCACATTCTGAGGTACTAAGGGTTTAACTTTTCAATATACGAATGGGATGGCAGTGCACTTCAGCCTATAGCAGTAACTAAGCAGGTTTATTTTCTCTGGTCTAATCACTATCTTAAATTTGTTTATCTTAGAGCCAAAACAACTCTCTTAGCTTTCCTTCCCAAGTAATCTGTATAGAGAATTGATTTTGCAGAAGGTTCAGACCGTGAAACACTCAAAGCATCACATGCAGCCTCTGAAGAAAGACTTCACATGATGATTCATGTGACATGTTGCAATATGGCTGTCTGAGAATAACCAAAAAGCTTCTCAGAAATAGATCCCAGTGTTTTGAGCTGGGGGCCAGGTGGTGGGGCAGCAGCAGAGAGCACTCTCATTACTACCCGCAGACAGAGACCAGTTTCAAACCCTCAGGCAGGCGGAAGTTTCACCCGTGGAAAAGCAATGCTGCAGGTGTCTCTCTATCCCCCCTTCCTTATTTCTCCCATTAAAAACATAATAAATCAAATAAATCTTAAAAACAAGAGTACTTTGGGTGTATGGAAACAGTTTCTCTTAAGTTCTAGTTGAGTGTCTAATTTACCATTGGCAAGAAAACCAAGTTCATCTCCACCCCTCAAGTCATTTCCCTGCACATGAGGAGGCATTTTTACGTATCCCACATAAATTTTCAAAAGATAGATGAAGAAGTCTCAGCAAAAGGAGCCTATGAACACTTTGTGAACAATGCCCAAAGAATGACGCATCAAAATTCTAGGTACTCAGTTACTAAGGAACCTCTCCCAGCATAGCAACACTTAACTTTCTCTTTGAAATTAATTAGCCAAGAGTAATGGTTCCATTCACATCAATTAAGAGGGAAAATGATTTATGAATGGCAGGTAATAAAGTCTTTACACCACTCAGTAAACAGAGTCTAAGAACCTCACAATTGTGCTAAAGTTCTGTTTTTTTCCTCCACAGTAGCAGTCTAACGGCATAAATTCACATTTTCTCAGTTCAAACCTGAATGCTTGGTGTGGCACAGTGGCTAGGCACTAGACTCTCAAGCAAGAGGTCCTGAGTTCAACCCCTGTCAGCACATGTACCAGAGTGATGTCTGGTTCTTTCTCCTATCTTTCTCATTAATAAATAAATAAAATCTTTATTTAAAAAAACCGGAATGCTTGGTTACAGACAAGCAAAGGACTGGTGCCACAAATTCCTATTTACTAAGGGGCCAGGTAGCACTTGTTTTGAAAAAAAAAATTAGACGTTTTGGTGTCTCTGTTTTCTATTCATCTTTTTTTTTTTTCTTTAATCTGTTGCCCTTCAGCACGTGATCCTTCCATTTCCTCCCTTTATGTTCCGCTAAACCCACCAAAGGGCACAACTGATCATATTCTAAGTAATCTATTTCTTAACCTACGGGTTTCAAATGGGAGTGGGAGGAAGCCGATACAGGTGCAGCTCCTAAAGGTACTTAATCCAGAGTTTTCCGAGCAAATGTGGAGATGCTTCTCTACATCCTTCATTTCCTTTCCATTTAACTAACCGCCCTGTAGCACCCAGATATCGGCCAAACACCCGAATTCCAAAATGGCTTTGCTCTCTGCGAGCAGGCACCCATCCGTCTATAAACTGCAATTTCTTCCCACTGCAACCAAGCCCTCTCTCCCTCTCTCTTTCCTCTCCTAGCCAATGCATCTACCGCCGAACAAGACCTCGTGTACACAGTCGAAGCGCATCCGCTAAACTCGGAAGGAAGCCGGCATAACCCTTGGACAGATGTCAAAAGAGCGTCACCCCCCCACCACACACACACACACACACACACACACACACACACACACACACACACACACACACACACACACACACACACACACACACACACACACACACAGACACAGACACAGACACAGACACAGACACAGACACAGACACACAGACACACAGACACACAGACACAGACACAGACACAGACACAGACAGAGACACGCGCGCGCGCGCGCGCGCGCTAAGCGAATCCCAGGGCGGGCGCCGCCCGGAACCGAGACCTCCCGCCTCCGCGGTGCCCGCCACAGCACGCGCCCCGCCCCGACCACGCCCCCTTGGCCACGCCCCCGAGGTCTTGGGCCCGCTCCGACCACGCCCGACGTGAGGCGCGGGAGCGGCCGGGCCAGGGGCGGGACCTCCACCGCCCCTCCCCCCCTCCCCCCCTCCCCCCTCCCCCCCGCCGCCGCCGCCGCCGCCGCCGGCCTCCGCGAGGGCCTCCCAGCCCGTATTCCACTCACTTTGTTCTCCGCCTTTGTCCTAATCCACACCAGCAGGTGGAGCCGCAGTTAAAGTTTCCGAGTCCATTCCGGTTTGGGAGCCCTTCTTGCTCGCCGCCGCGGCCCTCGCTGGAGGAGGAGGGTCAGAGCTCGGGTGCAGCCAATCGCGGGCAACGCTGCTAGTTATCAGAGCAGAATGGGCTGTAGTTTAGTGAAATAGGAAAGCTGCAAAAAACACTGGAGTGTTCCCGTGTAAATAAAAAAAAAAAAAAAGTTTCTCAAGTCGCCGCTGCACGACGTCGGGCCAGCGCCGGGGCAGGGGTCTGCGCTTTCCCGAGCGGCCGCGCGCTGGACTTTATTGTGCCGCAACCAGCCCCCTCCCCGGTTCCCATTGTGTGTGTGTGTGTGTTTTCAAAATATGGCAAAGGTTCAGGTGAACAATGTAGTCGTGCTGGATAACCCATCTCCTTTCTACAACCCGTTCCAGTTCGAGATCACCTTCGAGTGCATCGAGGACCTGTCTGAAGGTGAGTCGGCCGGGCCGCCCGCCGCCGGGGCTGTCAGTTGCGGGGCTGCCGACGTTGAAAGTTTCCGCGGGGCCGGGCCGGGCCTGGCGCGGGCGGCCGGTGCTCCGGAGGCTCTGCCGGGCGGGCGGGCGGGCGGGCGGGCCCGCGGGCTCGGCTCCGCGGAGGGAAAACTTGGAAGTTGATGGACGACGGCTGGCGGGCGAGGCGCGCGCGGGCTCCGGCCGCCGCGGCTCAACTTGCGGGGAACTTGTTCGAGCGGAGGTAGCCATGTTGTCAGCTTTGTCTGGCGGCCGGGCGGCGGGGGAGCCCCCGCACTCCAGTCCGCGGCGCGGGCCGCCGGGGTGTTGGTGGCGGCGGTGCTTGTGGGGAAGAGGCGCGGGTAGGTCTCGCCGGGCCGCCTTCCCCGCCGCCGCCGCCGCCAACAGCCCCGGGCGAGGAGGGAGAGGAGTGTGTGTGGTCGCGCCGGCGAGGCAGCAGCGGAACCATCTTCCCGAGAGGCGACGAGCGGGCGGGCGGCCCCGGCGTCACGACGCCTCCGCTCCGCGGGTGACGAGCACGGCGCCCCGCCTGCCCACCTTCCCGGTCCGGGCTGCGAGCTCACGCCGGGACTCGCCGCACTCGCCCTCGGGGGCCGGGGCCGGGGCCGGGGCCAGGCTGCCCTCGCGTGGCTTCTGCCTCCCTCCACCAACCAGCGGCAGAGGCGGGCGCTGGCTCGGCTGCTCCCGGGCCGCCACTGCCCCGCCGGCGCCCGGGATGCTCTGGGCGCGGGCTCGGCCCGACCGACGGGGACTCCTTTTTCTTCATGATTAAAAAACAAACAAGCAAGCAAACAAACAAAAAACCTCCCCTCTCCCCTTAACGGGAGAAACAAAGTGCTAAGCTAGAAAATTCCATGCAGCCGTACGCAAAATACTTGAACAGAATTCCCAGGACTTAATCATTAGCTTCTAAGTGTTGAAATCTAATTCAAGTAACTCCACATGCAATCCCTCTGCATTTAAAACACACGCCCCAAAAGGAAATGGCTATAGGAAATGGAAGGTAATGTCCTGATAGATGGCAGTGCAGAAAGTCTCCCTCTACCCCACCCACCCCCTTTTTTTTCAAAGTATGGTTTAAGGTCTTAAAAGATCTTTAAATATGTGCAGGGGTTATTTAAAAAGCTGAAGTTTGTCACGGGCTTGTCTTTGCTTTCCTTAGAGGTGTTAAAAATTAAGATGACCTAGTGCTTCGTTTTCAGAATGTGAGGGGAATGTTAAATTCTCCATGATTTTTATAATGGGCAACCTGTTCCTCTCAATTTACAAGTGCATGTAATATCATTTAGACTTAATGCTAATCACTTCATGCATTATAAAAGCAATATGCATAATAAGCTTTTAAAAGTTGTACAGGTATAAATAGTCCTGAACGCAATATCTTTCATCTTACTCTCATCAACAGTTAACACTTCACTCTCCCTTCCATACAGTTTCAACACCTATATAACTACATATGCATTCCATATATGTGATGCTTATGTTGAGAGATCATTTATTTATTAAATAATTTATAAATAGGCCATTGATAATTAAAGGAGGTTCTTTTAAACACCGAACTCATTTATTTACTCATAGGTAAACTACCAGGCCTGTTTTTCATACCCAACATTCTGATATTTTTATGACCAACTGCTTATAAAAACGAGCAAATGCAAATGTTTCAGGCATTAGAAATTCACACTACAGGTCTACTTAAAAGTGGTATCCTCCATTTGAGGAAGATAAATGGTTCAGGGTGTATTGGGATTTGACAATGGGTAGTTGAAACCTGTTTATGGAAGCAGAATTATGTTCCATTTTTAACTGGGATCTCAAGCCAGAATCACATCAGACCTCTTAAAATACTAATAACAGAAATATACCAAATCCCACTTGTATATGCCAGGGTACCTTTACTGAACTTTGACTCAGCAATTTAAAAAAAATTTTCCATTATCTTTATTTGATAGAGACAGCCAGAAATCGAGAGGTTTGTGTGTGTGGGGGGGGGGGAATATAAAGAGTGAAAGAGACAAGAGTGACACCTGCAGCACTGCTTCATTTGTGAAGCTTTCCTCCTGCAGGTGGGGACCAGGGGCTTGAACCTGGGTCCTTGCACATTGTGCATGTGCACTGCACATACCACAGTGATGCCCTGGTTCTCTCAGTAATCAATAAATAGGGGGGTGGGGTGGGGGGAGAAGCAGAAAAACTTAAGCTGAGTCATAGCAGGCTGCCGAGGAATCTGTAAAAGGTGCCATGCTTGTATACTCCACCTAGAGGCTGTATGATTGAGGAACCTGAGTTTACATAGCAAAGGTTCTAGGCTCCATATCTTCATATTACAGGGGTTTTTTTTTTTAATCTGCTCTTGAAATTACAGAATATTCTAATGAGTAATTTTTACTTAGGAATTTTAAGTTCCAAGAGGTTGGCCTCCTTCTCTCATACTTGTCAGCAGCCCCCAAGTGTACGTGAGACTTTGTGAGCTGCTATGATGTGCTTCAGGAAAAGACAAGTATTTGCTCTTAAAAACTTTGTTTTTAAAATAATACAGTTATTTATATTAATCCTGCAAGATTAGAAGACCCTAAATCTGTCTGATCTTATCACCAAACCTGCGTAAGTTTTTATTGTGACCTTCCTGCTGTCTTTATTATGCCATCTGTGAATTACCTATTCTCTGTTATATGGATCCACTGTTTTAAAGTTGACTAATATCAATAATTGCATCTACTTACAGTGACTACTTAATGATGCACCAGAACTGAGCCTGGCATTTCATTCTTTAACACTCCCAAAGACTTGCTTTCACTCCCAAAGACTATATACTTTCCACTGAGCCACAGGTCTCCCCAATAAGTATTAATTTAATATCTAAGTGCTGGTTTAACATTTAACATTTCCACACAAAAGGAGATACTTGCATGACAGCATTAATATAATTAAATGAGGCAATTAAGTTTTAAAATAAAACTACTTCAACTGAAAATCTGAGTAAAGTGGTAGACTCTGCCCTTTATTCCTTCAGTAATGAAAACAGAGATGAATGCTTCCATTGTTAGAAAACTGAATAAAACACTCACTACTAATTTGCAAATAAGTACTGAGCACTTTAAACCCAGTTGCTGTAGCAGGCATTCATCAGCATAAAACTTAGGTACAGGTATTCCCTGAGTTACAGCCTTACTATTTAAGACTGAATAGCTCCCCATAACCTCTGCCCTTCCTTACCACCCACCTCTTCCTCATTAAGTTTCATTTGACTGTTCTATGAGAGGTAATTTTTTTATTATTGGATAGAAACAGAAATTGAGAGGGAGAGAAACAGAGACACACCTGCAGCCTTGATTCACTACTTATGAAGCTCTCTCCCTGCAGGGGGTACCAGAGGCTTGAACCTGCATCCTTGCATACTGTAATGTGTACACTTAACCAGGTGTGCCACTACCTGGCCTCTTTATAGTTTGCTTTCTGACTCTTTAGTTTGTTGTGTGAATCCATTTTTATTTTTATTTTTAAATTTATTTTCCTTTTTGTTGCCCTTGTTTTTATTGTTGTTGTAGTTATTGTTATTGATGTCATCGTTGTTGGATAGGACAGAGAGAAATGGAGAGTGGAGGGGAAGACAGAGAGGGGGAGAGAAAGACAGACACCTGCAGACCTGCT
Organism: Erinaceus europaeus; assembly: GCF_950295315.1. Lineage (NCBI taxonomy): Eukaryota > Metazoa > Chordata > Mammalia > Eulipotyphla > Erinaceidae > Erinaceus > Erinaceus europaeus. The sequence goes on along the minus strand of NC_080165.1, from coordinate 132,976,871 downwards.
TCACAGCCTATGAAGCGACAGCCCTGTAGGTGGGGAGCCGAGGCCACGAACCGGGATCCTTATGCGGGTCCTTGGGCTTCACGCCACATGCATTTAACCCGTTCCACTACCGTGCAACTCCCTTGGAATCCATTTTTTTTTAATTATTTTATTTATTCCCTTTTGTTGCCCTTGTTGTTTTATTGTTGTAGTTATTATTGTTGTTGTCGTTGTTGGATAGGACAGAGAGAAATGGAGAGAGGGGAAGATACGAGGAGAGAAAGATAGACACCTGCAGACCTGCTTCACCGCCTGTGAAGCGACTCCCCTGCAAGTGGGGAGCCGGGATCCTTATGCTGGTCCTTGTGCTTTGCGCCACCTGCGCTTAACCCGCTGCGCTACAGCCCAACTCCCGAAATCCATTTTAATTAAGCTATCAGAGCTTCAACTTTTCATGTTTTACCGCTATAATCTAAAACATGATAAACCAACCGCATTTTAAACAAAAGAAGTGCAGTGATCAGACCCATGTCTAGTATATAGTAGGTATTTTACAAAACTGGGTTTATAAGTCTTGACTGTTTCTCAATACTTTTAATAGAGCCAATGGCACTATTCATAATGATACAAACAGTCTTCTTGGGTTAGCTTAATCATTTTTAAATCCCTTTAAAACAATTTCTTCATTCACTTGGCTTTTGGGTTACCTATCTTATTGACCACTAGTTTTGTATTTTACTTTCACTGATTTGTCCTCATCTTGATTTCTTACCTTAGGAGAACCCAAGGCTTACTCCTTAGGAATCCCCTAGGTTTTTACTTATTGACAGTTTTAGAAGTTTTAGTAGTTCTATTATCTCCACTTAGCTAATTGTAGAGATTTCAAGTTAAGTAAGTCAAAAGGTAAATTTTCAGTTGATGTAGCTTTTTTGTTTTGAACTAATTGTTTCCTTTTACCCTTTGGGGTATAAGTGACTCAGCTTCTAATTTTGAGGGGTTTTGTTTGTTTGTTTGTTTGTTTTTTAAGGGATGTAGAGGTCACATAGGCTCCTAAGCTGAATATGGGCCCCAGATCAGATCAAATCAGTGGAGTTTACAGTCAACAATATTTATACCCCTTTCCCATATTTGGGAGCTACTCGCTTCCCTGATACATCTTTCTGGTCCTTTTTCCAGCCATGACATCATCTCCCCAGACAATAACTTGGATCCACCCGCACATCAGATTTCAGGCTTGGAAAAAAAAAAATAGTCATGGGCTCTTTGGCCTACTACTAATTTTGAGTTTTATCCAGATTGTCACTGCTCTGCACTTTGATGACTGACTGCATGTGTTTCAAGCCTCCGTTAATGTTGAATTCTCTTACTTCTTCCCTTGCCCACACACAGTCTATACTAAACAAAGCAGCAAAAGTGGTCCTTTTGAAATAAAGTCAGATCATTTAATCCCTCTGCTCAGGGCCCTCCTATTTCCCATACCATTAAATGTTATGATCAAGTCTTTAGATGGGCTTTAAAACTTTGTATAATTTAGCACATGTGTCACCTTAATCTCATAGTTGATTCTTTGCTCATTTTCTGTCAGTCTTGATCTTTTTCCTGAGCATCCTCCTGCTGTTCCTTTTGACTAGATACTCAGACTGATTGCTTCCTCTCTTAGCCTTAACTAAATGATGCTGTGAGTTGTTCAGATGCAAATGCTCTGCTGGAAAATGCACACTAGAAGCTGGAATATAAGTGGCCTGGCTCTAGAACAGAGGTATGATAATGATACATCTTCAGAAAGGAAAAAAAGAAGAAAAGTATTGAATTAGTAAAAGGAGGTATAATCCTAAAGACTTTGTATACCCCAAGGGGGCAACCTCTCAGAGATGCTTTGTATACAGAGTTGGCTTCTCCCTTCTACCTTCACAAGTCCAATGATTTTACTCATCTGTAGGTTCTTAAACTTTGTAAGAGATACATGAAGGGGTTCCGTGAGGGAAAAATAAACCCTTTAACAGTTAATGAGCCGAAGCTCATTCAGAACTACAAGGGAAGTTCAGGTTATTTTCCCCCACTTTGGAACTCTTTGAGAAGGGAGCCATTCCTAAGTTTTGTTCAGTAAATCATTAAAAGATGTCCTGTTTGGAGGGTGAGGTGTGGGTCACAGCCAAATTTGGAAAATTCCAGATTGTTATAGGGGTGTTCTTGGCTAAAGAATGTCTCATGGAGCGAGAAGGAATTATGTTAAGTGAGCTAAGTCAGAAAGACAAAGACGACGAGTATGGGATGATCCCACTCGTCAACAGAAGTTGAGAAAGAAGAACAGAAAGGGAAACTCAAAAGCAGGATTTGACTGAGTTTGGAATAGGGCACCAAATAAAAATCTCTGGGTGAGGGCGGATGTTTGGCTTCACTGGGGGGAGGCGGGGAGAGGGAAGGATGGGATGGGACACAGTCTTTTGGTGGTGGGAATGGTGTTTATGTACTCTCCTATATAAAGAAGGAAAAAAAAAAAGAATGTCTCAAAACAGAACACATACACAGCCAGTGTATTTTACGAGTTCTAGAGACAACATACTACTCTTTTCCAAGTTTTGGGCCATATTTTGTGAAAAGCAAAGACTCACTGTTTTACAAAAGAACATTTAGGGAGCTGATAGAAAATTTAAGAATTTTATAGGAACAGTTCGATGCCATTTTGGATTTTTCCGCTATCAGATATCAGCCTTAGCAGCCAATAGAGTTAACAGGGCATAAAAGACTTGTTACCTCATCTCACAATGTAATTACTGAGTATGAAATAACATTTGGTTTCTAACCCTAGACTTGGAATGGAAAATTATCTATGTGGGCTCTGCAGAAAGTGAAGAATATGATCAAGTTTTAGACTCTGTTTTAGTGGGTCCTGTTCCTGCAGGAAGGCATATGTTTGTATTTCAGGTAAGATTACTACTTTCAGGTAAATACATAAATAGGTTTCTTAATGATCTTCATCCCTTTCCTTTGGAGCTAAGTCATCTGCTACACTCCCTTTTTATCTGCCTCATGTTTTAGGAAATGTCTGTTATGAAGGAATGCCACCTTTTTATTTTGCCTGACAGATGTTCATGTTTCTTACACAGGGTTTGCAGAGCGTACAGTAGACTTTATACTGTATCATGACACACATGTGATTAAGTTTGGGCTCTTCCTAAGACTAGTCCCTTAATACCAGACTTTTAGCGTGGCTGTTTAGCAGCCAGAACAAGAACTCAAAATAGCATCTATTAACTGGTACAGACTGTAATAGGCATTTTTCCGATTATGGTTTTAGGTACTAGCAGTGATGATGATATAAACAGGCTTTCAGTAGTCAGCCACTGAGCTAGATTAACAGGTATGTTAGTAGAGGTCTGTGAAGTCAGTAGAGGTCACTGAAATTAAAGATCAATAGTTTACTAAAGCATCAAATCCATACATTTTATAAAAGTGTCAAGTGATATGTTGTAAATTGCTATATATAAAACTATTCAATCATTTCTGAATTGTCGATGTTTCTTAGAGAGATGTATTTATAGTGAACCAAAGAGTAACTCCATGATAGGGTTCAAAGAGAAACTTACTTTGTTACAAGTATTTCTACTCAACAGAACCCTATCAGTTATTAGAACTTACTGAAAAGACTTCACATGAGGGGGGGAACCCAAGTCTTCCTATACCTGACCTCCATGTCTGCTCACTTTACAGTGAGATCAAGTTAAATGAGTACTAGTGAGCAAATAATCTCATTAGGTGTGGGCTGACACTCATATTGCTGGAGCCGTTAACCTTTCCCTCTCCAAAATACAGGTCTCAGAGTGTTGCTCTCTTAGCCTGAGAGAGCACAACAAATATTCAATACAGTGGTTTTAAAAAGTTCAGATGTATTAACACGTTCAAATGAATTAATTGAAAGTTTTATTAGCCTGAGTTATGTGATCCATAACCTTGGTGAAAGATATATATAGCAGAGAATGCATGTGTTGGAGGAAGTACCATAGTTAACACTGGTTCAGGTCTTGCTCAGCTTATTAGCCATATGTAACTTTAGACAATCTCCCTAACCTCTGTTAGTCACTCCAGTCATCTATAAAACGTGATTAATATCCCATCTCATAAGGATGTTAAGAGGATTAAATGAGGATTAAAGTAGTTAACTATAGTCGCTGACAAATAGTGTGCTGTTTCTGTAACTAGAAATCAATTTTTACTCTCCTTCTTGGAAGTGTTATATAAAGGAGCCTTCAGGGGCCTGGGTGGAGGCACACGTTATAATGAATGAGGACCCAAGTTTAAGCCCCTTGTCCCCTGTGGGGATGGAGTAATTTCACAAGTGGTGAGACAGAGGCATGATATGGGAGCTGGATCCCAAGTCAGTACTGAACTACCTCCACCCCTCTTTGAAACCATTTCTAGAAACATGAGCATTATTATCTGAGTATTATTTGGAAGTGATTTAACCCTTAGGAAGAGAGATGCATATGGCAGGGAACATATTTTCCAGGACATATCCCTGGTAGACTTCATACCTCTCCAAAGAGATCACAACCTCTTTGTGGCAGGAATTGTTATGAATCAATTTCAAAATACTTAATTACTTGTGTGTCTAGAGTTGTGCCCGACATGCCATTATCAAGATGAACTGATAGAACTTAGAAAAGTTTATGGAATAAGCATTTAAGATGTTGAGCATACACTAGTTGAGATCTGTGCCAAGTAATGTGAGTGCATAAAAATAATGTTGACCTATCTTTGAATTAGAAAAGAATTTTGAGTTAGAAAGGATGAGGTTACATTTGATGCAAGCTACAAAAAAAAGAATTTTCAGAATGTTGGTGAGATTTTTCAGGCAAAGCAACTAGGCATAAAAGATTATCACTGGTGGTGAGAATTATATGGAATTGTACCCCTCTTATCCTACAATCTTGTTAATCATTATTAAATCACTAAAAAAAAAAAAAGATTATCACTACATTATATGGAACTGGGGGCCAAGCAGTGGCACACATTACAGAGCACAAGGACCCGGGTTCAAGCCCCTGGTCCCCACCCGCTGGGGGGGAAGTTTCACTAGTGATGAAGCAGGTCTGCAGGTGTCTTTCTCCCTCACTATCTCTGCCTCCCATCTCTCCCCCCCTCTCAAATTCTGTCTCTATATAATAACAAACAAAAAAATTTTAAAAGAGTTAGCATAATTCTAGAACCAAGGTATAATACAGAGGATATGAATAGAGATATTAGTAGGAGACAAATTACAATGGGCCTTATAAATGAAGTAAAAGGACTGGAATTTTTATCTTAGAAATAGGGTTACCATCTGAGCTGTTAAAATCTGGCAAGTAAGGAATATTTAAGTAGTTATGGCTAGTGGCAGTGCTGCATATAGGTCAGAGCAGGGGTAGACTAGAAAACTTGAAGCAGTCTATTAGACAAGAGATAAAGTAGCATGAAGTCAGCCATCAGATGAGTGTTACTGAGACTGGCTAACTGTGATAGGAAAACTGAGGGTCTTTGTCTTGTTTTTCCAATTCTTATCTGCAAGTTAGAAGCAGATATGAGCATATGGCTAGCTAGGATAGGGCCTTGTTCACGCATGGCAGTACACAGAGTAACAGTGGACTAGTGGGAAGAACTCAGGAATGAAGGAATATTGAATGGAGTTGAGGTACCTGAGTTCTATGTGAGGCAGTCACATTCTGCCTCACAATGGGGCAGAATACTGGGGAAACGGAGGGTTTTAACTATGGTGACTAGGTAGGTGATTTTATGCATTTATTGTTTGGGGGATTTTTCTTTTTTTAAACCAGAGATGAAACCTAGGAGCCCATTTATACAGAGTATACTCTACCACTGAGCTATGTCTCCAGCCCATTGAATGCTTTTTTGTGTGTCAAACAGTAAACATTAGTCTTTGATCTTGATTGAGAATACCAGCTAGGGGAATTTCCAAGCTAAGACAGGTCCAGGGATGCATTAGTGTACCGGCAACAGTAAGCTGATTTACTGGCACTTCATCTATTTGGCACTCAGAATGGGACTGCCTCACAGAGAGCTCAGACACCTCAACACCACTCAACATTGCCTCAATCTTGACTTCTTCCAACTAGGCTCATTGCTATTCTGTGTATTGACATGGCCAGGGCCCTTATCTGCTTCTACCTCGCTTCATCTCCTGTGTTTTTTTGTTTTTTGTTTTTCCCTCCAGGGTTATTGCTGGGCTCGGTGCCTGCACCATGAATCCACCACTCCTGGAGGCCATTTTCCCCCCTTTTGTTGCCCTTGTTGTAGCCTCACTGTGGTTATTATTGTCATTGTTGATGTCGTTCGTTGTTGGATAGGACAGAGAGAAATGGAGAGAGATGGGGAAGACAGAGAGGGGAAAGAAAGATAGATACCTGCAGACCTACTTCACTACCTGTGAAGCGACTCCCCTGCAGGTGGGGAGCCGGGGCTCGAACTGGGATCCTTAGGCCGGTCCTTGCACTTTGGGCCCCTACTCCCCACAAGTAGGAGGGAAGCCTCACAAGTGGTAGATTCCTTATGTAGCCACTGAGCCCCAGTGATAAAACCCTAGTGGCAATTTTTTAAAATTTTGTTTCTCAGTTCTCTATTTTTATAAGTTTAACTGAATATTCCATAATCACTCAACAAACACAAAAAGCAGGTTTAGTAAGGATCCCAGTTCGAGCACCCGGTTCCCTACCTGCAGGGGAGTCGCTTCACAGGCGGTGAAGCAGGTCTGCAGGTGTGTATCTTTCTCTCCCCCTCTCTGTCTTCCCCTCTTCTCTCCATTTCTCTCTGTCCTATCCAACAGCGACAACATCAATAATAACTACAACAAGAAAACAACTAGGGCAGTAAAAGGGAATAAATAAATATGTACTTTTAAAAAGCAGGTTTATTTTCCTCTAGAAATAGTTATGCTTTCTTTTTTTTTTAGCAAAGCAGTTATGATTTCCTGTCCCAAAGTAATTACATATGCTGTAGAGAAATAATGTGAAGAAGTCATGATGCATTTTTGCATAGAAAAAGTATGTCATATATTGGATCCAGGCAGTAGTGCACTGGGTTAAGCAAACATAGTAGGAAGCATACTTATAAGTATCCCAGTTCGAGCCCCCAGCTCTCCACCTACGGGGGGGGGGGGGCAGTGTTGCTTCATAAGTGGTGAGGCAGGTCTGTCTCTTTCCCTTTTTTAAATTTTAAATATATTTTTTAAATTTTTTAGTATTTATCCTTTTTGTTGCCCTTGTTTTTATTGTTGTAGTTACTACTGTTATTGATGTCGTCTGTTGGATAGGAGAGAGAGAAATGGAGAGAGGAGGGGAAGACAGAGAGCGAGAGAAAGACAGACACCTGCAGACCTGCTTCACCACTTGTGAAGCGACTTCCCTGAAGATGGGGAGCTGGGGGCTCGAACCGGGATCCTTACCCTAGTCCTTGTGCTTTGTGCCACGTATGCTTAACCCACTGGGCTACCGCCCACTCCCAAATTTTAAATATTTTTATTATCTGTATTTATTTGATAGAGACAGCCAGAAATTGAGGGTGGGGGGGACCTGCAGCACTGATTCACCACTTGTGAAGCCGGGGACTGGGGATTTGAACCTGGATCCTTGTGTGTTGTAACATGTGCGCCCAACTAGGTGCATCATCACCTGGCCCCCTCTTTCTCTCCCCTCTCAATTTGCTCTCTGTCCTATCCAATTTTATATATATATATGACCAGCAGGAGCAGTGAATTCGTAGTGCTGGCACTGAGCCCCAGCGATAATCTGGAGGCAAAAGAAAAGAAAAAATACATCATGGCTTCTCTCACAACCCACTATATTGTAAGGGTATAAATCAGTTTCAAAATGGACATTTACTTGTCCAATATGATTTCAACTTTTTATTTCTGTTCAACTGTTAATGCTCAGGATAACCAAAACGCTAATCCTGCTTGCAACTAACAGCCTTGTTTGTTGGGTGTTTCTTTCCAAATTATTCTAGGCTGATGCACCTAATCCAGGACTCATTCCAGATGCAGATGCAGTCGGTGTAACAGTTGTGCTGATTACATGCACCTACCGAGGTCAAGAATTCATTAGAGTTGGCTATTATGTAAATAATGAATATACGGAGACAGAATTAAGGGAAAATCCACCAGTAAAACCAGACTTCTCTAAGGTACTGTTTTGACTATTCATTTTTTGTAACTTTTACTGTGCAGTTTATTTTTTTCCCCTTTTGTTGCCCTTTTTTTTTTTTTTATAGTTGTTATTGATGTCGTCGTCAAGACAGAGAGAAATGGAGAAGGGTGAAGATAGAGAGAAGAGAAAGATAAGACACTTGCAGATCTGTTTCACCGCCTATGAAGTGTTGTGTAGTTTTTAAGCAACTGTCTTTTCGTCATGTACTATATAAAAAACGACTTTTAAGACTAAGGAAATTTGAGGTCCTTGTACTGGGCAAATCCATTGTCATGGATGACCTCAAACCCTACCTCCAAATGAATCATTAGAAGTTGACGTTGCTGTTAGGGGTACATGGCACAAATTCCCCCCTACCCCACCACCGCCACAAGATGCCAGAGCTGAGCAGTGCTTTGGTTTAAAAAAAAAAAAAAGTTGCTCTGATACTTTCTAAACCATCAGACTCTCAAAGTGCCCCCCTTAGAAATGGGCTTTTGTTTATGGCATTTCACATGAATCTGTCTTTATAGGGCATTCAAATTCATGTTTGTTCTACTGATTATTCGATTATATATTTTTTAATTTTTAAAAATTATTATCTTTATTGGATAGAGACAGCCAGAAATTAAGAGGGAGGGGGTTAATGGAGAGGGAGAGAGAGAGACACCTGCAGCCCTGCTTCACCACTCGTAAAGCTTTCTCCCTGTAAGTGGGGACCGGGGGTTCGAAACCCCGGTCCTTGCGCTTTGTAATACATGAGCTCAGCCAGGTGCGCCACCACCTGGCCCTTCGATCATATTTTTGTCAGTACTTACAGTTGTGGAGTGCTTTTGCATTTGTTTTTCATATGAACAAATCTCAGAATACCTATATTGCTTATTTTATCTAATGTTAATAAAGGTCTTTTTTCTAGACATAAACAGTTTAAATTCTGAGAAGCTAAAACCTGTGGTTCTGCAGATCAATTTTCTTCTTTTCCTTTTTTTTTTTTTTTTTTTACCAGAGCACTGCTCAGCTCTGGCTTATGGTGGTGCAGGGGACTGAACTTGGGACTTTGGAGCTTCAGGCATGAGAGTCTCTTTACATAACCATTATGTTATCTACCCCTGCCCCGATCAATTTTCTTGAAAATACTCAATAGTTTATGGCTTTCTACTTGAAACTTTATTTTCATGAAATTTTCATGAAATTGAGCGTGACAACTACCATACTATGCAAAATTACATGAGACAACAGAACAGGCTCCTTCTGATAATCAAGCTGGGATGTTGTTTTATCCCAGTGTGTAGGACCTTGCACTGACTTCAGTTTATAAACTTTTATGACATCTAGAGAAAAAGAAAAAATCAGAACACTCTTGAATCAGTCATAACAAAAGGCTAGGCAAGATAAAAAACCACAAGAGGATTCCCGAGGTCCCAGATTCAGTCCCCAGCACCACAGCTAAACAGTATTCCAGGCTGTGTCCCTATCCATCCGTCAGACTGTCTATCATCTATCTACCTATCTGTCTACCTATCCATCCCTTTATCTCTTTCAGGCAGGGGAATAGCATAATGGTGATGCAAAAGGACTTTTCATGCCTGAGGCTCCAAAGTCCCGAGTTCAGTCTCTTGCACCATCACAGGCAAGAGCTGAGCAACACTTCGTTTTTTGTTTTTTTTAAAGTAATGAAGGTATAATTGGGGAGATTTCGTTTTCCTTGGAAAAATTATTGAAAAGATACCACTTTGACCTAAAAAAATAAGCATCCTCCTTCAGAACTGAGATTATTTCCCTTTTAGGAAACAGAAGTACAGATACATTAGATGGCTTGTTAGATAGTAAAAGATTGAGTTAATCTCCTCAAATTTGTTACATTCTGTTCTCCTTAGAGTACAGTATCTCTTGTCCAGCCCTGGTCTATTAATTACATTTAAGGAACTTTAGTTGACTTATACTCTAGCCCTGTAGGATTACTAATTTAAGACTATTAAACACCTATTTGTATGTTGTAACCAAACTTTCTCAGTATTTACTATCTATATATTTCTCCTTTTAGCTTCAAAGGAACATTTTGGCATCTAATCCAAGAGTCACAAGATTTCACATTAATTGGGAAGATAACACAGAAAAACTGGAAGATGCAGAGAGTAGTAATCCAAATCTACAATCAATTCTTTCAACAGATGCATTACCTTCAGCATCAAAGGGATGGTCCACATCAGAAAACTCACTAAATGTCATGTTAGAATCCCATATGGACTGCATGTGACCACCTGCCATCCCTTTAGTACAAATTAATCTATAAAAATATACAGAACTATTTCCCTGAAATTCCGTAAGTACATAGTCAAGACACAATGTGAAGAATTTGTTTTAAAAACATCCTGTAGAAAGTTTATAAGAAAACCAGTATTTGAGCAAATTGTGGACTATAAATACAACTATTTTTAAGTAATTTTTTCTCTAATGTGTTATTTTATTTGTTCTGAAACTACTAATCTGATTAAAATTTACATTATTTACTCCTACATGTAACTAAAGCAGTTATAAAGAAAATATGAATCAGTAGAGCAGGTGGTAAAGATGTCCCAGCCTCGGACAGTAATCTGGAGATCATTATTTGACTGGCCTTTAAAACAGCCAAGTTCACTTCATCTCAAGTTTCTTCCCATGACAGTTTGGTTTGGGGGCAATTCTCCCCCCCACACACACACACCTATTTTTTTGGCATGTCCTTTAAGGCATTAAAGTCAACTATATGCTATGAAGAACTTTGGGATTTGATTTTCCAGGTCACATAGAAAGCTATCATTCATACAATGTTAGGCAGCATTTAGTCTGGTTTCTAATAACAAGTGTTTTAATTGTTTGTAGGTTCTCTGGCTGTGGGTTTTTTTTTTTTTCTAACAGGTTAGGGCATCAGAACACACCCTAAGTCATACATTGTTACTGTCCAATGGATTTAAAATGCCAAGAGGACCCTGAATTTAAGGGTAGGAAATTATAGTGACTCAGATCTATTCATTAGATTTATAAAAACACTATGAATTTACTTCTTTAAATTTGTTGGGATAGGTTATGTTTTTGGCATTTATATAAAAAGTGGATTTCCGAAAGTACATTTACCTTGATTATGTTAGTTACTATATTGGAAAGACAGGTTTTCACACATGGTACCACTCTTCATATCCCCTACAACCCATACAGAATAAGGCTAGACATATTCTAGATAACTTCCAGATACTTTTTTTTTTTTTTTTTAAAGAAATCTTGGAAAGAAATTAAGTGGGCCAAAAGGTTGTTTTCCCTTGAGAGCTAGGTCCCTCCTCAAAAGTTTTAATGGGATTATACTCCATTAAAATAAATGTAGACTATTTTTCATTACTTTTGCTGCTAAGCAAGGGATTAGCCATATGATACAAAATTATGCAGTGCCTTCATATTTAAAACTTTTTTATACTGCACTTTCTAAAGCTATTATTTGAGGAAGGGAAAAGGACATTTGTCTGAATATGGGTTCTATGTTGTATATATTTCCTGTCATTCTAGAAAAGTGAATTTGTGAAGCAAAATTTTGGTGAATGTTAAACTTTGAAATTTAATATACCATTATTAAGATACTATCCACTAACTAGTTCATAGATTTTACAAATAAAATATGTCCAACTGTTAAAACTATATGAAGAAAATTTTCACTTTTGTTTAACTGCAATAAAAATGTTAAAATATTAAAATGAAAATAAAATATTTTCCAACAATAAGCGCAGTGATTAATATAAAAAGAACAAGATATGTGCTTATTAGAAATAAGGCATATATAAGCTAGACTACCAAATAAAAGTTTACTGTCACATTTTTATTCTGATTAAAATAGTTTGTATTTACATCAGAGGGCTAGGTTTTTATATCATTTTGTAGACAGCTAAATTTCTCTGAAATTTGGGGTTTAAAAACTTACCTCTTCTTAAATTTTTGTGTTCTGTAGCTTTTTAATTAATGGTTGAAAATAGGTTTCTAATTCCCAACATCAGGAATTAAGAAACTAGCACAGAAGTTTCTCCTTTGTAGCCTATTAGCCTCATTTATAGACACTGAGTATTAGAAGTATTAGAACTGGAAGTATTAGAACTGTTTTCCTTCCTTTTGGTTATAGTAAATAGCTGTGTCCAGAGAAGATAAACATGAACAAAATTATTTGTGTCACAAAAGATAAGCAATTAAGTCACTGGGAATGAGAATGTCATTTGAACTGAGACAACTTATTCAGGAAGTTTTAGGAGTGCACATTCACTTGTAAATTTATAGCCTTATAAAAATTCTAGGTTGCTCTATATTCTTCCCTTCTGGTTTTATTTATAGTTATGGTTTGTAGATTAGCAAAATGTACGGCAATAGTTCCAAAATATTTACAATAATCTGATTTATTATTATAGAGGCATTGTGTATTTATATATACACACAAAAATATATATATACCATACATATATGCTGCTACTCTACTAGCTTCCCCAGACCAGTTTAAAAGAAAAAAAAAAAAAGACTTTATTAGAGGAGGTCAGCAGCACTCAACTATCTGTACACTTTCTCTACTGCTGTTCATGGTGTCCCCATGTGGTGCTAGGGCTGGACCCCAGGGCTCTGTGCACACTTTACTGCGTAAACAAGCTATCTCCTCCTCCACCCTCCAAAATTTAAACATTACCTCGGAAATGCTCTGTAATTTTTTTTTTTTTTTTTTTTTTTTAAGCAGAGCACTGCTCGGCTCTGGCTTATGGTGGTGCAGGGGAATTGAAGCTGGGATTTCGGAGACTCAGGCATAAGAGTCTCTTTTCATGGCCACTACACTATCTACCCCCACCCTTCTGCATGATTTCTTGAGAAATACCTTTGTCTTTGTGGATACTGGTGTGCAGATGAAGTGTGCTTCAAACTTACTTCAATATCCTGAGGTTTCAATATCCTCCTCAGTTCATAGGTTCCTTCTCATCAGTGTTTTGGGTACTGTTCATTCCCATTAAAAACTTGAGAACCACTTAGAATGGGATTATCATGATGTAGGGTCACTGATGATGCACTTACTGTTTTTTTTTTGTTGTTTTTTTTTAATATTTATTTTATTTATTCCCTTTTGTTGCCCTTGTTGTTTTATTGTTGTAGTTATTATTGTTGCTGTCGTTGTTGGATAGGACAGAGAGAAATGGAGAGAGGAGGGGAAGACAGAGAGGAGGAGAGAAAGATAGACACCTGCAGACCTGCTTCACCGCTTGTGAAGCGACTCCCCTGCAGGTGGGGAGCCGGGGTTCCAACCGGGATCCTTATGCCGGTCCTTGTGCTTTGCGCCACCTGAGCTTAACCTGCTGCGCTACAGCCCGACTCCCTGCACTTACTGTTTTATGATAAGCTTTGCAGCTTCTCAGTTTTAAAAGAAATCTGCCCTCTTATGCTATGGTCTTGTCAGTGTTTCCATTTTATAAATAAAAATTAAAAAAAAAAAAAACTGAGGGAGTCGGGCGGTAGCACAGCAGTTAAGCGCAGGTGGTGCAAAGCACAATGACCGGCGAGAGGATACCGGTTCAAGCCCCCGGCTCCCCACCTGCAGGGGAGTTGTTTCACAAGCGGTGAAGCAAGTCTGCAGGTGTCTATCTTGGGGCCTGGTGGTGGCGCACCTGGTTGAGCGCACATGTTACAGTGAGCAAGGATCCGGGTTCGAGCTCCCAGCCCCCACCTGCAGAGGGAAAGCTTCATGAGTGGTGAAGCAGGACTGCAGGGGTCTCTCTCCCTATCTCTCCATTCCTCTCAATTTCTGGCTGTCTCTATCCAATAAAAATAAATATTAAAAAAAAAATCTGAACCTAAGTTAATAAATATTAGCCTCCCTTAAACAAGTAGGAAATATTTTCCCAAGCAAAACAATGTTTTTTTTTACTAAAAAACACTTTTTGGCTTCATAATGATTTTTTTTTTTTTTTTTTTTTTTTTTTTTAGTGATTTTCCCCCCTAAAGTTACTTTTAAAATGTTGACATTCTATGGATAGTTAATACAATGTATGAATGACACTCCACATTTTAATGATATATACTTTCCATACACTAAGACAGATTTTCTAAGAATTTTCAGTAGGAGCCTTTAAGATCTGTGATCTTGAAATATTTTACTATGCCATCTACTTTAGTCAAGATTTTTCTCCTATAATTATTCCAACATTTCCCCCCTAGATCTTCATCAAGTGCCAAGTGATAGATAACTTTTCCTGTATAAATAGGTTTAAGAGTTACATCTAGAGAATGGGAACACTGAATAGAATCATTCAAAACCAAAAGGGAAGGAGATCACTGGGATAAGTTTTTCAGGAAAAAAAAGTTTAAGTGAAATTTTAAAATTTGTCAGAGCTTCAAAAGTAATGATAGATACTTAGCCTAATATAGGGCAGTAATTCTAAAAAAAATAGTTTAAAACTTTTATCCAGTTACTGTTTCAAAAGAAAAATTATATAATACCTGCACTAGTTGATCCAATTCCTGTGGTAAGCACAGATCTTGGTGTAATTTTTGCTGCATACTTGAGGAATTGAGACTTCCCTGTGCCAGGATCCCCAACCAATAAAAGATGAGATTCACCTAGAAAAAAGTAAATGCATTTAATTCCTGTGAATAAGTATACATAATCAAAAAGAAGACAATCCCTTTAGAAAATCAACACAGGGCCTGGGTGGTGGCGCACCTGGTTGAGTGCACATGTTGCAATGCGCAAGGACCCGGGTTCAAGCCCCCAGTCCCCACCTGCAGGGGGAAAGCTTTGCTAGTAATGAAGCAGTGTTGCAGGTGTCTCTCTCTCCCATTTCTACCACCCCCTTCCCTCTCAATTTCTGGCTGTTTCTATCCAATAAATAAAGATATAAAAGAAAAAAAGAAAATCGACACAGTTTAACTTATTTTATGTACTGCTCCCTCATGCGAGAAAGATTGTTTTTTTCTTCCCAGAAATGTCTTGTTTAAATAGCTGGGCATGTCCCAGATATCTTACTGTTTGTTTGTTTTTTCATTTATTTGTGATTAATAGTGGATTCCACAAGAAACCCATCACCAAAGTTCTGTGTCCTCACTCTCCCACCTCCCAAAGATAACCTACCATAGTTTCAAGGAAGAATTTAACTTGAATTTTTTTAGGAAAATTAACTTTTCATAAATATCACTGAATGATTTCTGCATTTAATATTTGAAATCTAGATCCTATTTATGAGCTATTTCCAGTATTAACTTTTTTTTTTTTAATTTTGGCTTATGTTTCTGACTTAACTTTTAAATACAAAGGGAATAACCAAGACTAAATCTTACCATACAAGTGCTTAATATGATTAAAAAAATTTTTTTTTCTTGGTGGGGGTTAATGGTTTACAGCAAATAGTTTCGATACATGTGTAAAATTTCTCAATTTTCTGCAAAACACTCTCAACCACAGCTTAGGTCCTCCACCATCATCCACCAGGACCTGAACGACGCCCACCACCACCACCACCATCCCCCCACACACACACACTATCTCTCTTTTTTTTCTATCTCTCCTTTATTTTGGTGCAATACACCAAACTCAGTCTAAGTTCTTCTTTGTGTTTCCCTTTTCTGTTATTTTTCAACAATGTGGTTGCAGACATTTGTTTATAAACATGCATATAAAGTACTTTGAAAACACAGTTTATATTATTAGTGATTTAACACTGGTAATACGATTTTATTTAAGCGCTTTTGAATGTTTAGGATTTTATATGTACTTTATAAATATCAGATGATCTATGATTCCAACAGCTATCTGGAAATCTTTCCATCTTATGCAAACTTTAGTGATTTAATGAGTTATCTAAGATGTAATATTTTTCAAATACAACAGATGAGCATATGACTATCCTGTGATACATACTACTCACAGATAACATTTCCTCACTAATGTTTTGAGTACTTTCTAAATATATTAATAAGGCATTCCAGTTTAAGCTCAAGATTTAGCAGAGTGCCTTATAAATAGCAGTGGAGAAAAAGTATGTATGAACCTTGTAAGTACTATTCTATACTATATGATACTGTTCAGAATTTCAACTAAGTCTGATGTAGTCTCTGGTTATTGTGACCCTCACATTGCTTACATAAGGGCCAGATAAACCTATGTAATGCTAGATTCAGGTCATTAGTGTGCAACCCACAAAGGACTTCTGTGCCACCTGGGCATAACTGCATGCTTAGAGTAGTGTTTGCCTGAATGCATGATTTAGGGCATCTCATGGCAGATGGCACTTTGGCTACCTACTAGCAGAAGAGTTATCAGCAGGCAACTGACTTGAGAGCAGCTGTCTGAAATATACTGACAGTCACAGATGGAAAGATATGATGTGAAGTCATTAAATAGCACTATTTCTTTTTAATTTTTATTATTCATGATTTTGACAGTAGTTTACAAAAATATAAAATGATGGGGATGGTTGTGCAACCATGTATGTGTAAGGCACAGAACCTTACCTCTTGATAACCACCATAGTTCTCACAGAGCATAAGACACACAGTTTGGTTACTTTTTTTTTTTTCTTTTGCAAGTTACCTTAATTCCATATATGAGCAAAATCATCTGGTTGTGTGTTTTAACCTCTTATTTCACTTATCATAATCACCTCCAGTCTTATCCATTGTGTCCAGGACAATACAGTATTTTTTTAAATTACAGAATAGTACTTCATTGATAAGACATCTCATCATTTTCTCGTATCCAATCACCAATCACAAACGTATTTAGGCTATATTTTGTTATCTATATGTTGGCTGTTGTGAATAGTGCAGCTATGAACATCAGGTTGTGCATATACGTTTAATTAAGTATTTTCATGTCCACTGGATATATGCTTAGGAGTGGTATTGCTGGATAAGATATTTCCATTTTTACTTAAAAGGACTCTCCACTGTTTGCTGCCAGAATAAAAAAGCATCATTTCAAATGAGTCTCCTGGGAGACAAGGGGATTCAATGAATACAGACAATAGATAACAAAGATTTTATTTTGTGGGGCCAGGTGGTGGCGCACTTGGTTGAACACATGTTAAAATGCACAAGGACAAGGGTTCAAGCCTCCAGTCCTCACCTACAGGAGAAAAGCTTCGAAAGTAGTGAAGCTATATTGTAGGTGTCTCTATCTTTCCCCTTTCTGGTTGTCTCTACCCAATAAATAAATAAAGATAATTTTTTTACAAATTTAATTTAAAAGTCAAAGATTTTATTTTGTAGAACCTTTATAAGCTGTAGCAAAGATAATGTTTGTTGAAATATTTTGGATTTTCTTTTGTCTTTGGAATTCTGGGAAGTAGCTCCTAATACACTGATTGATAGATTCAGAATTAAACATTTTTTACAAATTTAATTTAAAAGTCAAAGATTTTATTTTGTAGAACCTTTATAAGCTGTAGCAAAGATAATGTTTGTTGAAATATTTTGGATTTTCTTTTGTCTTTGGAATTCTGGGAAGTAGCTCCTAATACACTGATTGATAGATTCAGAATTAAACATTTTTTACAAATTTAATTTAAAAGTCAAAGATTTTATTTTGTAGAACCTTTATAAGCTGTAGCAAAGATAATGTTTGTTGAAATATTTTGGATTTTCTTTTGTCTTTGGAATTCTGGGAAGTAGCTCCTGATACACTGATTGATAGATTCAGAATTAAACAGACGATATAATACATGTCAGCTTTGAAAGATACAACTTACAGAATAAAGTTCAACAAGCAATTTTCACTCAATTCAACTCCTCAAAAAATCTGAGCAGGTACTAACCTCTGACCCGTGTTCCTGTAGCATCAGTCCTTTGAATCCCACCGGCCAGCACCATGGCTACAGCAAGCTTTACTAGATGCAGCCCAAAAACTTGAGGGCACAAGCTGGCCAGTATTTCATTCCTTCCTAGGGATAGTAGAAAGATACCAAGTTTACAAACAATTTTTAAGAAATCCTAACGGGGCAGGTGTTGTTTTCGACGGGTTATGTTGTTTTCGCCGGGCTGGCTTCACGGGCGGGTAACAGACGACCAGGGACTCATGGTTGAGCTGTAGGCAGTATCTCTTTATTCATGCAGGACGCAGCACAATCTAAGACGAGCTAAGCTAAACTCAAGGTACAGTACTCTAAAACTCACAATGCTGTCTTTATATATACTTCCCAAGTAGGGTGGAAACAGGATGTGACATAGAGAGGGTGGAGAGAAGTGACTGGTGAAAATCAGAGTGTGACAAAGAAGGGATCAGGGTGTGACAAGGAGGGGGGGTGGAGCAAAAACATATCATGAAACAGTGGGGACTGAACCAATGCCCTGGAGGGAGGTGCTTGTTAACAGCGGTTATGTAAATAGAATGAAGTGGTTATGTAAATAGAATAGTGTTAAGCAGGGGGGATTTAAACCAAAAGAAACAGAAGGAGTCTCATGCATACCAACAGGCAGGTTGGTGGTGCACCTGGTTAAGTGCACACGCAAGGACCCAGGTTCAAGTCCCTAGTCCCCACCTGCAGGGGAAAAGCTTCTGGAGTGGTGAAGTAGGGCTGCAGGTGTCTCTCTGCCTCTATCTCTCCATCTCCTCTCCGTTTCTCTATTCAAA
The DNA here is from genome assembly GCF_950295315.1 of Erinaceus europaeus. Classification (NCBI taxonomy): domain Eukaryota; kingdom Metazoa; phylum Chordata; class Mammalia; order Eulipotyphla; family Erinaceidae; genus Erinaceus; species Erinaceus europaeus. Next base: position 132,958,106 of record NC_080165.1, on the reverse strand, counting down.
AATAAAATTAATAAAAATTTTTTTAATCCTAACATTTTCTTGTTCAAACTGATAATTCTGTAAATACACTGTCATATACAATAGTGAAGAGGACCATTTGCAAATAGCTATAAGAATTGCTATAGCGGGAGTCTGGCAGTGGTACAGCTGGTTAAGCGCACGTGGCGGAAAGCGCAAGGATCAGTGTAAGGATCCCGGTTTGAGCCCCCAACTCCCCACCAGCAGGGGAGTCGCTTCACAGGCAGTGAAGCGGGTCTGCAGGTGTCTTTCTCTCCCCCTCTCTGTCTTCCCCTCCTTTCTCCATTTCTCTCTGTCCTATCCAACAATAACGACATCAATAACCACAACAATATTAACAAGGGCAAACAAAAGGGAAAATAAATATTAAAAAATTTTAAAAAGAATCACTACAGCTTTCTTTTGGTCCTAAGAATTCTTTATTAGGGAATCAGGCGGTGGCGTAGCGGGTTAAGCACACATGGTGCAAAGCACAGGGACTGGGCTCTTGGCTCCCAGGCTCCCCACCTGCAGGGGAGTCGGTGAAGCACGTCTGCAGGTGTGTCTCCCTCTCTGTCTTCCCCTCCTCTCCGTTTCTCTCTGTCCTATCCAACGACAATAACAATAATAACTACAACAATGAAATAACAAGGGCAACAAAAGGGAACAAATAAAAAAAATTAAAAGTTCCTTATTAATGCAATGAGATAAAAACTATTCTTTTATTCCTGGGTGTTACCTGCCTGTTTCTATAAATTCGCCTTATGTTGAAAGGGACAGACCCTCATTCTCCATCAGGTCAACATGATCCCTTAAAAATAAGGCCAGCAGGAGTCGGGCGGTAGCACAGCGGTTAAGCACAGGTGCAGGTGGTGCAAAGCACAAGATTTTGTTATCAAGGTATTAAAAAGAACATGAGTCCACAAAACGGCTCGCTTGGACAGAGTATTGTTTTCCTGTGTACTCAACCCAGGTTCAAGCCCAGCCCACACCACACTGAAGGAAGCATTGGTGCTGTGATCTCTTTCAATGTCTGCTGCTTTTTCTTTTTACCAGAGCACTGCTCAGCCTGGCTTATGTTGGTGTGGGGTATTGAACCTGGGATGTTGGAGTCTCAGGCATGAGTCTTTCTGCATAACTGTTAAATCTCCCTTACCTTGCTTCTGCTTCTTTCCATAGAAAATAAATAAAACATAAAAAGAACACTGTAAATTACAACTCTGGCAATCAAGCTAGAGGGCTTGATCTATCATTTAAGTAGGACAGTATCTCTCTCTTTTTCTTTTTACCAGAGCACTGCTCAGCTCTGGTTTATGGTGGTACAGGGGGACTGAACCTGAGACTTTGGAGCCTCAGGCATGAGAGCCTATTTGCATAACCGTTGTGCTATCTACCCCTGCCCTAGTATCCCTATTCTCAATATGTTAAACCAAATCTGAGGTCTGCCTGTTCTATTCACTAACAGTGTGTATTTTGTTCAATCACTGGCCTAATTAACTCAGAGGCTTTAGAACCTAGGACATTGCCTAAGCCTTTCCTGAGCCTGTCTTAATGTATGAAATCATGATATCATATGAGTATATTTGTTATTAGAAATTAATATCCACGTGGTGGTAACTAATTTAATGTATTAGGTAAGTAATGTACTTTTATCTCTTGAGCCAGCCCTTTTGTTGCAGTGATAATCTTTTGAGGAGGAAAATCGTACAAGCACTTCTTTAGCTGATGAACTTTTTTAAAACAAAACCATGGCAAGTTGGGCGGTGGCGCAGCAGGTTAAGCGCACGTGGCGCCAAGCGCAAGGATCGGCGTAAGGATCTGCGTTTGAGCCCCCGGCTCCCCACCTGCAGGGGTGTCGCTTCACAGGCGGTGAAGCAGGTCTGCTGGTGTCTATCTTTCTCTCCCCCTCTGTCTTCCCCTCCTCTCTCCATTTCTCTCTGTCCTAGCCAACAACATCAATAACAACAATAATAACTACAATAGTAAAACAAGCAAGGGCAACAAAAGGGGATAAAGAAATAAAGAAAATTTTAAAAAATGATGGGGAGGGGCTATATAAAAAGGCTACTTAAGCCACCTAAGGAATGTTTAATGAATTTGCTTGTCATCTTTGCACAGGGGCCATATTAATCTTGTATCATTCCTACTTTAGTGTAGTCCTGCCGGAATAAGCACTTTTATTTTGTTTATAATGATTTTATTAATCTAGAGCTGTCAGGGAGCCCCCCACCCCCCAAGCACTGTTCAGCTCTGGCTTATGGTGCTGCATGGGATTGAACCCTGGACTTTGGAGCCTCAGCCATGAGAGTCTCTTTGCATAACCAGAGTACTATCTACCCCCAAAATAAGCACTATTACAAAAGCCTTTTTTTTTTTTTTAATTAACTGACAGAAGAAAACAACAAAAACAGACAAACAAAACAGCAATAAGTCATTGCCAGAGGAAGTCTGTCTCTCTTCTGGGGTAGAAAGTCTAGTGAAAAAAATAAAGAAGTTACTTGGATTTAAGCAGTTAAGAAAGCTGTTATGGGAGGTAAGTATATTTTGATGGGATATAGGCCTTGATTACACATACCAAGAAAGCAGGAATTTCTCAGAAAGACAGAGTAGTAGGGAAACTGATCTGGAAGACTTTCAAGACCAAACTTTTAAAGAAGCAGCTTTTGTGGAGTAAAGGTGGATTCAGTAACTAAAGTGCTGACAGAAAGCACATTGGTAAAGAGCATAGGTTTTGGTGTCATCCTCTATTTTAATACCAGTTTTCTGACTTGGGCTTTTTTTTTTTTTTTTTAACCTTTCTGCCTTTATTCTCTCTATATAAAGTGGAGATAAGGGTATTTAATATAATTGCTAAGAATCAAATGAGTTTAAGTGTAGCACATTAAAATAATTTCTGGCTCATAATAGGAACCATTTTTAGCTCTATTTTTATTTTTTTTATCTCAAGATTTCCTCACATTGTAGTCAACACTAAGGATAAACTGTTACACAAGTCTGAAGGACTAAAGGAAAGGGCCTGTCGCTCGTAACTTGTCTAAAGTTCATGGAAGAGACAACACTGGGAAAAATACTGCTTACTCCATCTTCTTCTTCCTTCCATCCCAAATTTGTTTCTAGACTATGAATGTGTCTATGGCCAAGTGATTCTACTTTGGCATTGTCCTTTCTAATTCCAATAAAGAGAGTTTCTTAGGTAAATGTCAAATACCTTAAAATGAGACAAATGGACTAAGAGACCCTTAGGCTACAACTTCTGTATCTGGTTTTCTATCAAAAAAAGACAACTAGCAATGGAAGAGATCCCTGATGTCACTTGGTCAAAACTGAAGTGTCTGCCATTCCCATCACAACCCACAGTATCAGGTCTTAGTGAACTTAGTCGACATCTAAAGGCTGAACAGTGTGATAATATCCAGAACTAGACAGCAAAATGAAGACACCCTGTTAGTTATAGCCCCTACCTTCACCCACCCCCAGCATGCTCACTTACATTTTGAAATGGTTAAATATGCCATACTGGGTACTTGGGAAGCTAAGAGAATCCAGTCATACTTGGGGAAAAAAAAGTTGCCTTGTTTTCTCTCTTTTTTTCTTACTTACATTTCTCACACAAAGTTACTATATCCCTTTTATCCAGGGAGTGAGTTGTACAGCTGTAGCCTACTAATTTAAAAACAAACAAAAGTTTTAATGGCCAGCAGAAAAGCATTTGTCATGGTCTGGTTAGAGCACTGGATGAGGCCCTTCCTTCACTGTTTCTGGGCACAGCTACACTGGCACTGGAATTAAAAGGAAACGACTGATTAAGGGAAGAGTTAAGAGTTTTATGTAAGGGCCTGATTCTCAGAAACAATTTGTTAAAGACTTTCTTTAAAAAAAATTTTTTTTTATTTGCTTATTCCCTTTTGTTGCCCTTGTTTTTATTGTTGTAGTTATTATTGTTGTCCTTCTTGTTGGATAGGACAGAGAAAAATGGAGAGAGGAGGGGAAGACAGAGAGGGGGAGAGAAAGATAAGACACCTGCAGACCTGCTTCACTGCCTGTGAAGCGACTCCCCTGCAGGTGGGGAGCCGGGGGCTCGAACTGGGTCCTTGCGCTTTGCGCCACATGGGCTTAACCCGCTGCGCTACCGCCTGACTCCCCTCAGAAACAATTTGAAGTAGCATTCATTTAAAAGTAAACAGATCTTCAAAAGGCTTGCTTTAATAAAATCACAAAATACAGAATTTCTGTTCTGTGTAGATTATATGCAAAGAATGATCAGAAACTAATACATAAAGTAATATAAAGCACTGCCTATATTTAGGTATGTGAGAGCCTTGTTTTTCTGAAATGGTATTTGTCTAGTTCAAAATGTGATTTAAGAATGAAGTAACAATATGTGTTAGATTTTAGGTGGAGTTTATTGATGGTTATCTATTCTTGGCTTCAGTATACCTTTCTAAGAAGATGCCACCAAAGAAAAAATTTAGACATTTGAAGATAGAATTGATGTTTTATACATTTTTAAATAAAAAATGTGCTGGACCCAAAGGCTGTGATGTTTTAATATATTTAATTATATCTTAGTCTCATAGTTATGTAATGACCAGACTTATTTTGTATCTTTCTTTTTTTTTTTTCTTTCTTCCTCCAGAACATTGCTCACTCAGCTCTAACTTATAGTGGTGCCAGGGACTGAACTCAGGAAATAAGACAGAAAAGACTGCTCAAAAAGGGTTTCAGTGGGAGACGACAACTAGCAATACTAATGCTACTACCCTTTAAACTCAGTCGCTGAATTGTGCAGTATAGCAGTCTGGCAGTGGCACAGTGGATACAGCACTGGACTTTAAAGCAAGAGGTCCAGAGCTGAATCCCCAGCATCACATGTGTTGGAGTGATGCTCACCTTCTTTCTCATTAATCTTTTAAAAACTTTTATGCAAGAAGCTGGGTAGTAGCATATCTGGTTGACCGCACATACTACTAAGCACAAGGACCTGGGTTTGAGGCTCTGCTCCTCACCTGCCACCTGCAGTGGGGAAGATTTAAGAGCAGTGAATCAGGTCTGCAGGTGTCTGTCTTTTCCACTCAATTCTCATTCCCCTCTCAATTTCTCTCAGTCCTATCTCATAGAAAAAAAATAATAAAAAGGAAATAATGGCCTCCAAGAGTAGTAGACTTGTGTAAGCACTGAGCCCTATCATCAGTATCCTTGGTAGCAATTAAAAAAAAACAACAAGCAAACTAATGTTATAAATGTGGTCGCTCTGTGAAGTAGCTGCAACACCAAACTTGCAAGTATGAAGTTCCAAGCTTGATCCCTAGAACCACACGGGCGCTGAGCGGCAGGGAGGGCAGTGGGCACGGCTGGGGAGCACGCAAATACACAGATCACTGCATATACTCTGTCGCTAAAGCTGACCTCAGCACTGTGCCAGGACTTCCATCCATGGTTGCCTGTATACTGCGTCACCACAGAACTGCTCTGCATTAATCTTTTAAATTTAATAATCATGTAGCATATAAGATTGTTCCTTAATCTCAGGCAATATATAACTACTAAGTAAAATGCCATTAGCAATTACCACTTTATACCCTTAAATCACAAACTCTGGCCAAAGAGACAGTGAGGCTATAGCATAGCAGAATTGAGTTTCTGAGGCCCCAGGCACCACCATATGCCAGTGTTGAGCAGTGCTCTGGTTTCTCATAAAAATTGTTTGTTTGTTTGTTTTTTTCAAAAAGTGACAAACCTGCAAAAGGATTGCTCTTATAGGATTTCCAGAAATCTTCAAATTCCTTTCGAACTTCTTCATCCACAATGATCCCTGCAGAATGTTCATTGTTCACTTGAACATAATTGGCTTTCAGAACTATCTCCACTTCACAGCGCACATCTTGTTGAAAGGGCCTCCACCTTTGCATCACCACTCCATAAACTGTGAGGTCATCACCTGAGTAAAAGCACCAAGCTGAGTCCCGCAGTAATATACTGCATGTACATAGCCATGTGACAAAGGGCCGGAAATACAAAGTCATTCACCCACTAGGGGATAGAATGGCATACACTCAGGCCAAAAACTATTTGGGGCCATGAAAATGCACACATTTCTAATTCTTTTTTGAATGCACTTGTTCCTGCCCAACTAAATACTAAAGTCAGTATTACGCCTCATGACAAATCACACGAAATTACTACCCTTCACATGGAAACTAGTTTGCCAGACTTTTTATTCACTGTTGTATTGAATGGAATGTTTATCCTTTCAAAATCTCCATAGTTCTCATTTAAATGAGATGAATTGTAGCCTAAGGTTAAACTAGTCCTTTTGGTGTTAGGACAGGAGACTTTCTCAATCTTTTTCTTTTTTTTAAACTTTTTTTCCTTTTTGCCATTTATTTATTTATTTATTTCCCACCAGGATTACTGCTGGGGCTGTGCCTACGCTACCCTTGTTGTTATTGTTACTGTAGCCATTGATGTTGTTGTTGGATAGGAAAGAGAAATGGAGAGAGGAGGGGAAGAGAAAGAAAGACACCTGCAGACCGCTTGTGAAGCGACTCCCTGCAGGTGGGGAGCCAGGGGCTTGAACCGGGATCCTTTCGCTGGTTGCTGCACTTTGCGTCACGTGCGTTTAACCCGCGGCGCTACCGCCCGACTCCCGACTCAATCCTTTGATGACCGATACTAGTTTATGTATTTAGTTTATATATTTATTTTAGTTGGTGACATTTTACTCGGTTCCCCTGCGCCCCCTTTAATGAGTCACGAGTACATGGACTACTCCAAAGCTTCTTCCTATAAACTGTAAATAGGATAGATTAACTGCTATTCCTTTCTTAGTTGGCTAACTTCCCACTGAGGAAACAAATACACTTGCTGGGCAGACTTCAATTTTTATAGATTTTTCCTAAGAAACCCTGGGTAGTCTATAGGCAAATCCAAACAAGCATCTGTGCTTATGAGTTACAGTTTGCTGTATCAACTAGCAAATATATATGAACAGCTCTCTCTATTTGGAACTGGAGGAAATAGAGTCAAAAAAAGAAAAGGTGGGGGTCGAGTGGTAGCGCAGCAGGTTAAGCACACGTGGCACAAAGCTCAATGACCGGCATAAGGTTCCGGGTTCAAGCCCCCAGCTCCCCACCTGCAGGGAAGTGGCTTCACAGGCAGTGAAGCAGGTCTGCAGGTGTCTATTTTTTCTCCCCTTCTCTGTCTTCTCCTCCTCTCTCCATTTCTCACTGTTCTATCCAACGACGACAGCAATGATAACCACAATAATAATAACAACAATGATAACAACAATAACAACAAGGGCAACAAAAAGGAAAGAATAACCTCCAGGAGCAGTGGATTCATAGTGCAGGCACCGAACCCCAGCAATATCCTTGGAGGCAAAAAAAAAAAAAAAAGTATAATCCGAAGCCCCAACTATTTCAATCTAAGTTGCTGGATAAACCCCAAACCCAATCCTGGCATTTACATTTTGTACAACAGACAAAATGAACTAATGTGCAAATTATTTATTTCCAAGGCTGTATCATATATATATATATATATATATATATATATACTGATATAGAATGCTATCATTCTAAAAACACAGCCATTCGAAAAACATAAAGATAGCACAGGAGAAACTGAGATGGAAAGAGTGATGGAGAAAGAGAGACAGACACCTGCAGCACTGCTTTACCACCTGTGAAGCCCCCCCCCATGGGTGGGGGCTGGGAGTTTAGACACAGGTCCTTGTGCACGGTACTGTGTGCACTCAACTGAGTGTGCCACTACCCAGCTCCTCAGTGTCATGTTTTATTTTTTTTCCCCAATAAAATATTTTCCTACCATTTCTTTGTAAAAATGATCATTTAAAGTGTTAGCAGTTCCACCTATAAGATGTAGGTCAATACCAGGCTCACACTTCCACAAATACTTTCATCTCATTTTTCACTAGGCTTTCTAGTAAAGACTGTATAGCGTCTTGTTATTAATGCAGGCCTCAGAGGGGCCTGGCGGTGGCACGCCTGGTTGAGCACACATGTTAGAAAGCGCAAGGACCTGGGTTTGAGCCTCTGGTCCCTATTTGGAATGGGAAAGCTTTGCAAGTGATGAAGTAGTGTTACAAGAGTCTCTGTCTCTCTCCATCTCTATCACCCCACTCCCTCTTGATTTCTGGCTGTCTCTATCCAATAAATAAATAAAGATAATTTTAAAATTTGTTAAAATATTAATAATAGTAATTTAAGCCTCATAATGGCAGCAGATCTGAACAATCTACAGTGTTCCAGACAAATCAAAGACTCTGCCCCTCAGAGATTTTCCAGAAATCCTTTTCTCTGTGTCTTTCTGAGTTATGCATGAGTCTTTAAGCTAATCAGACAGTCCCTGTGCTCTGCATGGCCCCTGTCAGCTCAGGGGCATCACTGGGGCTCGGCGCCTGAACTACAAACCCACTGCTCCTGGAGGACATTTTTTCTCTTTTGTTGCTTTTGTTGTTTATCGTTGTTGTTATTATTGTTGTTGTTGTTATTACTGTCATTGTTATTGGATAGGACAGAGAGAAATCAAGAGAGGAAAGGAAGACAGAGAGGGAGAGAAAGATAGACACCTGCAGACCTGCTTCACTGCTTGTGAAGTGATACCCCTACAGGTGGGAGCAGAAGGCTCAAACCGGGATCCTTGTGCCAGTTGTTGTGCTTCACGCCACGTGTGCTTGACCCACTGCACTACTGCCCAGCCCCTCTTTTATTTATTTATTTATTTATTTATTTATTTGAGTAGAGCTAGAAATTGAGAGGGGAGGGGAAATAAGAGTGGGGAAGAGAGAGACACCTGCAGCTCTGCTTCACTACTTGTGAAGTTATCCTCCTACAGGCGGGGGCCGGGGGCTTGAACCTGGGTCCTTGGGCATTGTAGCATGGACATTCAACCTGGTGTGCCACCACCCAGCTGCCTCAGTTTCTTTCCTAGTATCATCCCCACCTGCACACTAGACTATGTTCTCAAGGTGAGCAATGTAACTTACACACTTCCTTGCTAGTGATCTTGGGAAAGTTTTTATTGTTATTATTTTTTTTATTCTGCAAGGATTGTTTTGTTACATGATTTAATATTGATTTACAAAATTATAAGATAATAAGGGTATATATACCTTGGGAGTCTGGCTGTAGCTCAGCGGGTTAAGCGCAGGTGGTGCAAAGCACAAGGACCGGCATAAGGATCCCAGTTCGAGCCCCCAGCTCCCCACCTGCAAGGGAGTCGCTTCACAAGCGGTGAAGCAGGTCTGCAGGTGTCTATCTTTCTCTCCCCCTCTGTCTTCCCCTCCTCTCTCCATTTTTCTCTGTTCTATCCAACAACGACAACATCAATAACTACAACAATAAAACAGCAAGGGCAACAAAAGGGAATAAATAAATATTTTTTAAAAAGATCCTACACCTTTCCCACCAACAGAGTTCTGTGTCCTTATTCCCTCCATTGGAAACTTCAATAGTTCTCCCAATGTGATCTTGGGAATGTTAAAAAAAAAAAAAGTCTTTCCTAATCAATACCTCGAACCTTCCATACAACTACAAAATTCAATTTTGGGGGGTTTGGAGGTGGGGATGGAGTGAAGATAGGCTCAAACCTTGGGACTCATATCTGTAAGCATGTACTATATCACTGAGTCCCAGCCTTGGCCCCTTAAAAATTAGTTTCTCACCAGATTTGCAGCTGTCTACTAAGTCATCTTCCAGGATAACCTTCATGGATCGTGGAATGCTTCCAACAGATAGTCTTTGAACCTAGCAAGGAACAGGAAGTAGATGATTCTTAAGTAAATAATGACTAAGAATTCAGAATTTTAGCAGAAAACTATTCTTAGAAATAGGAAACATGCTTTCCATTTCTCTGGTACCATTACATAATTTAATTATGATGGGCGTTTACAGTGTTTTATTAAAACCAGTACTATCAGATTAAGAAACCAAAAACACCAATATGCAAAATATCTCCAAATATAATTTACTTGTGGGTGGTAAAAATAAACACATTCAAACTACTCAATGAAGTAAAAAAGTTACTTCCCTAGTGGAGGCAGTTTTCTGATTTCTATTCCTACCACTCTATTTCTTTGCTAACTACTAAGTAACAAAACCTTGGCCTTACACAATGGCCAATATCCAGTAAGTTATTATATTACACAATGGCCAATATCCAGTAAGTTATTATATTTCCCAGGCTCTTTTGTATCTGGAAGTGGTCACATAATTAAGTTCTGATCAAAGTATGAGCAGTCATATTGTGTGGTCCGGGAGGTGGCGCAGTGGATAAAGCATTGGACTCTCAAGCATGAGGTCCTGAGTTCAATCCCTGGCAATTCATGTACCAGAGTGATGTCTGGCTCTCTCTCTCCTATCTTTCTCATGAATAAATAAATTCTTTAAAAAAAAACTGAGCAGTCATATTGTGGGAGACTTTGAGGAAGACAGGTAGAAACTTGGGTTCAAAGGCAGATGCTTTTGCACATCCCCCATTTCCTGTTATCTGATTAGATACATATGTGATGGAGCTGAAGCCACCATTTACACCATAGATAACCATACAAGCCAGGTGTAGACCCCCCCAATTAACAGAGTGTGTGTGAGGGGCCAGGTGGTGGTGTGTCTGGTTAAGCACTCACATTACAGTGCACAAGGAACTAGGCTTGAGTCCCTGGGCTCTACCTGCAGGGAGAAAGCTTCACAAGTGGTGAAGCAGGGCTGCAGGTCTCTCTCTACCTCTCTCTCTATTATCTCCTCCTCCCCTCTCAATTTCTTTTTTTTTTTAGTCTATTTGTTATACTTATTTTCTTTTTGTTGCCCTGGTTTTTTATTATTGTTGTAGTTACTGTTGTTACTAATGTCATCGTTGTTGGATAGGACAGAGAGAAATGGAGAGAGGAGGGGAAGACAAAGAGGGGGAGAGAAAGTTTACACCTGCAGACCTGCTTCACCGCCTGTGAAGTGACTCCCCAGCAGGTGGGGAGCCAGGGGCTCAAACTGGGATCCTTAGTCTGTCCATGAGCTTAGCGCCACCTGCGCTTAACCCACTGCGCTACCTCCTGACTCCCCCCCTCTCAATTTCTGTTTCTATCCAAAAAAAAAAAAAGAAGGGATGTGTGCACACACACGTATGTGTAAATATATTTATCTCCAGATGTTAAGAATGATGTAGAAAGGCAGAAAGATTCTTTGTCCTCTATAATGAAAAATCCAAATGCTAGCCTTGAATTTTCCACCTACATTTTTAGACAAAATAAATGTTTCATTTTAAGCTCAAAGTAAAGGAAAACTAGGATTATTTGAAATTTATCAAAGTGCTTATGTATACTTCTTTTGGCAAAGCAGATAAAATTGGGCAAACAGGGAGTCGGGTGGTGGTGCAGGGGGTTAAGCGCACGTGGCACAAAGTGCAAGCACCAGTGTAAGGATCCAGGTTCGAGCCCCAGGCTCCCCACCTGCAGGGGGGTCGCGGTGAAGCAGGTCTGCAGGTGTCTGTCTTTCTCTACCCCTCTCTGTCTTCCCTATTCTCTCCATTTCTCTCTGTCCTATCCAACAACAACGTAAATAACAACAACAATAATAACCATAACAATGTTAAACAAGGACAACAAAAGGGGAAATAAATATTAAAAAAAATTTTTTTTAATTGGGCAAACAAAAAAAAAAACACCCCAAATTCTGCCTACTCCGATGTTTATATCTTCTACATTGTAATAACACAATTTCCACTTTTTAAAATTATTTATTTCTGTATAAATACAGAGCAATGGAGAGGAATGGAGGAGATCACAAGGGGGAGAGAGACTTGCAGCACTTCACTGCTCATCTAACTGTCCCCCACATGCGGGGCCAGGGAGCTTGAACCCAGGACCTTGCTCACAGCAGTGTGTGCTCAACTGGGTACACCACCACCCAGGCCCCACCGTCTCCATTTGTTACCCATGCAGTGTTCACTAGTCTCAGCAGTCTGCCACAGCTTTAAAAAGAAGCCCTTAAATTTGTTATTTTCCTCCCTTATTTGATCATTACCTGTTCCTGAATTTTGATTTCCTGATAATCTCTACACCTGCTTGGCGAGGAAGACAAGCCTGAGAGGCAGGTGAATCTTGACGAGTTACAACCCTCCAAGCTGGGACATGATGAAGGTCGGCAGAAGGTGTAGTACTGCTCAAAGTCAGCCTGGACCACAAACACATGCTTACACTTGTTGCACATGTAATCCCGCTCAAACTCTAGGACCTTCACCAGGCTTGTCCGGATCACTGTCCCAGTGACAGACAGAAAATGTCCGACATCCTTAGTTTTAGGAATGTGCTCCCGTACCAGCTCAGGACAGACAGGTAAACCTGATGAAATAAAAAGAATAAATAACAAAACAAAAAAAAATCTATGTCAAGCAAAAACATTAGAATATAACTTCATGGGATATTTCAGGCTCAAGGACGCGGGTTCGAGTCCCCAGTCCCTACCTGCAGGGGGAAAGCTTTGCAAGTGGTGAAGCAGTGCTGCAGGTGTCTCTCTGTCTCTTTCCCTCTCTCTATCTCCCCCTTCCTCTCGACTCCTGGATATCTCTATCCAATAAATAAAGAAAATAAAAAAAAATTTTAAAAAGAAAATATAATTTCAGGGGGAAAATCCTTTTATGTTCTATTTTTTTTAAGGAATACTTTTTTTAACCTATTTATTTATTTTACCTTTTTTTTCTTTACTGGGGTGATTAATGGTTTTCTGTCAACAATAAAATATAGTAGTTCATACATGTGTAACATTGCTCAGTTTTCCAAATAACAATCTAACCGTTCCCCCCGCCTCCACGTCTACCTCTATCTACCTTCATGTTCCAGGAACTGAATATCCCCCCAACCCCACCCCAGAGTCCTTTACTTTGGTGCAATACACCAACTCCAGTTTTATGTTCTATTAAGAAAAATTTCCAGGGACAGCGCACCTGGCTGAGTACACACATTGCAGTGCGCAAGGGCCGGGGTTCAAGTCCCTAGTCCCCACCTGCACGGGGAAAGCTTTGCAAGTGGTAGTGTTGCAGGTGCCTCTCTGCCTCTCTTCTTCTCTATCACCCTGTTCTCTCTTGATTTCTGGCAGTTTCGATCAAACAAAATAAAGGTAATTAAAAAAATAATAATTCCAAAAAAAATCCCAATCAACTCAATAAAGAGAAATAAAAAGGAATTACTTCAAATAACAATGATGAATAAACTTGTTAAAAGTACGTAGCTAGATGAAATAATAATCAAGACTTATTTGTTGTTTGTTTGTTTGTTTGCCTCCAGGGTTATCACTGTGGCTTTGTGCTAGCACTACAAATCCACCATTCCATTGTTTTTGTTGTTGGACAGGACAGAGAGAAATTGAGAGAGATGGGAGAGAAAGATAGACACCTTCAGATTTGCTTCACCACTTGTAAAGAGACACCCCTTATAGGCGGGGAGCCGGAGGCTCGAACCAGGATCCTTGCGCGGGTCCTTGCTCTAAGCACTATGTGCAATTAACCTGCTTCGCTACCGCATGGCCGCCAATCGAGACTCACTTAAACGGACCTATATTCTCAAAAATGTCTATCTCAGTAGGACCTAGATACAGTATGTCACCATTACTACCTTATAGTAGTTATATACTGTTACATGCCCTGTATAAAGCTGACTTGATTGAGTCACAGAGCTGAGTGACAGAGAGATGGGAGTGGCCAGGGAGGTGGCTGAGCAGCAGAGCACCTGCAGTGCACCAGAGAGGTTCAGGATCAAATTTCCAGCACTGCTTGCAAGACCTGAGAGCAAGTGAAAGCAACTCCACAGATGGCGAGGTTTTGTTCCAGTACCACCAGAATCTAGAGCTGTGCTCTGGTAGGGGGAAAAAAGGATATATATATATATATATATATTTTTTTTTTAACAAAGATTTTTGGTAATACTTTTCAAAATATTTACATCCCTTTTTTAATTTCCACTTTTCTGTAATGAATTAATTAAGTTCTTATTCCATTCATGCTATATTACTACTGGTCAGTTAGCATGACATTTTTTTACTTTTTATTTATTTATTTTATTATTTACTTATTTTCCCTATTGTTGTCCTTCTTGTTTTATTGTAATTGTTCTGGATGTCGTTGTTGGATAGGACAGAGAGAAATGGAGAGAGGAGGGGAAGACAGAGAGAGGGAGAGAAAGACAGACACCTGCAGACCTGCTTCACCACCTGTGAAGTGACTCCCCTGTAGGTGGGGAGCCAGGGGCTTGAACCGGGATCCTTACTCCAGTCCACCTGCGCTTAACTCGCTGCGTTACCATCCAACTCCCAAATTTATTTTAATTTTAAATTTGCAGTCATTAGAGTTATTTATTATAAGTACACAGGTGAATATCCAAGTAGGAAGCAGGATTATCAACCCAACTTGCTGTTTTAATTATAAACAAAATCAATCAACTTCTAAGAAAGATGAAGAAAGTAAAGACAAAAGAAAGTAGCTTGGGAGGGGCAGGCAGTCATGCAGCGGATTAAGCACAGATGGCACAAAGCTTAAGGACCAGCATAAGGATCCCGGTTCAAGCCCCCAGCTCCCCACCTACAGGGCAGTAACTTCATAAGCAGTGAAGCAGGTCTGCAGGTGTCTATCTTTCTCTCTCCCTTTCTGTCTTCCTCTCCTCTCGCCATTTCTCTCTGTCCTATCCAACAACAATGACAGCAATAACAACAATAATAATAACAACAATGGCAACAAAATGGGAAAAAATAGCCTTCCAGAGCCTTCATAGCAGCAGGTACCAAGCCCCAGCAATAACCCTGGAGGCAAATAAATAAATATATAAAATAAAATAAGAAAGTAGCTTGGGAGGAGGCTCAACTCAGTGAGCAGGACACATTCCTTTCATGAGGAGAGGTCCTAAACTGTATCTTCACCATTGCACATGCTAGAGAGAAACTCCTCTCCCTCTCCCTCTCCCTCTCCCTCTCTCTCTCTCTCTCTCTCTCTCTCTCTCTCTATATATATATATATATATATATATATAGTTTATTTATTTATTTATTTTTACAAAAAAGAGGGGAAAATGAACAGGTAAAGAAATGACATCATCTCCCCAGACAATAACTTGGATCCACCTGCATATCAGATTTCAGGCTCAGGGGAAAAAAAAAAAACTAGTATAGCCACAGGCCCTTTGGAATATAACTAAAATATGCCTATTAACTATCTACAAAATAGAGGATGCCCCACCACCAACTCTTCATCTGCACTATTCCAGCCTTTAGGTCCATGATTGGTCAACAATTTGTTTGGCTTTGTATGTTAACTCTTTTTTCAACCACCAGGTTCCAGATGCTAGCCTGATGCTGACCAGCCTTCCCTGGACAGACAACCCCACCAATGAATGTGTCCTGGAGCTCTGCTTCCCCAGAGCCCTTCCCCACTAGGGAAAGAGAGAGACAGGCTGGGAGTATGGATCCACCTGTCAACACCCATGTTCAGTGTGGAAGCAATTACAGAAGCCAGACCTTCAACCTTCTGCATCCCACAATGACCTTGGGTCCATACTTCTACAGAGTTAAAAAACAGGAAAGCTATCAGGGGAGGGGATGGGATACAGAGTTCTGGTGGTGGGAACTGTGTGGAGTTGTACCCCTCTTATCCGATGGTTTTGTCACTGTTTCCTTTTTATAAATAAAAGAAAAGAAAAGTGACTGTAATAACAATTTCTTTGGATTCTTGAATTCTGAGAATTTGAAATGCTGCAGAAATATCACCTGGACTATGCTGGTGGTGCACAGTGTGAATTTTTATGCATTAATATAATATATTTCATTGTCTCTACTGTGGTTTTTAAGACATGCCAGGGGTCAGGGAGACAGCATAACAATCATGCAAAACTTTCATGCATGAGCCTCCATGGTCACAGGTTCAATCCCATGAACCACATTAAATCAGAATTAAGCAGTGCTCTGGTAAAAAAAAAAAAAAAAAAAAAAAAGATTAAAATTAAAAATAAAATAAAGAAATATTTCTGTAACCCAGTTCTACCCTTCTCACTCTACTTCTGTTTCAGAAGCAAACTCATTGTTTAGGTGAATTTATATTGTCAAAATGTTAAAATTTAAGAAAGAAAAAAAAAAACCCTTTAAACTCACAAGAGTCAGGCCACAGAACATTAGCTGTTACTCTGATGTCATGCCTAACTTCAGAATGCCTAGCAAACCCACAGACTGACCAGAGTAATTTAAGAGGCCCTTTGAATTTCCATCATAGTAAAAACACGTAAAATTCTGTGTCCCCCATCCTCCTGCCTCTCAATATGTAAATATATTTATATTGCCACCAGGGATAGTGCTGGGGCTTGGTGCCTGTACAACAAACCCATCACT
Source organism: Erinaceus europaeus (assembly GCF_950295315.1). Lineage (NCBI taxonomy): Eukaryota > Metazoa > Chordata > Mammalia > Eulipotyphla > Erinaceidae > Erinaceus > Erinaceus europaeus. The sequence goes on along the minus strand of NC_080165.1, from coordinate 132,941,730 downwards.
CCTGGCAACTGTTTCTTCCTTCCTTCCTCCCTCCCCCTTCCTTCCTTCCTTCCTTCCTTCCTTCCTTCCTTCCTTTCTCATACCTCCCTTCTTTATTAGACAGGACAGAGAAATTGAGAGGGAAAGGAGAGAGTAAAGGAGAGAGAGAGACACTTTCAGTGTTTGTTTCACCACTCTTGAAGCTCCCCAGACCCACAGGTAGGGAGCCGGAGATTGAACCCAGGTATTTGCGGATGGCAACATGTGCTCTTAATTAGATCCACCACTGCCTGGTACCCTCAATGTATTTTTTTCAATTTTCTAAAATATTTTTGGTACCACTGGTAGCATCTGCCGCTTTTGTAATTCCCTGTATTGTCAGTTATTTTACTGTTAGCAGGCACTAAAGTCCATAAAGCTGTTCTAATTACAGTTTTTTTTTTTGATTAATATGAGAGGGGGAAAATCAATTGTATGTCTCAAAGTTTTTCAAAACACAAACTGAATCTTTTTAATATATAGGCTGTGTATTTGATACGCGGGCTCTCTCAAAAGCCTAGACCAAGTAGATTAGAAGCATCCAATAGCACAGCTATATACAAGATACTGGATACTGTACAGCAAACCATAACAAAAGGACTTTTCAAAGTTAACCCAATTAACAAATAATGTGATGATAACATTAACTATCAATTGTCTTTTTGAACCCTAATTACAGTTTTATGCACACAGAAGTGTATCTATAATAAGTAAACAGACGTAATTGTCTTCACATACTCTTCAATTGGCATGGCTGGTACCCAGTCTTCCAAATGTTTAGGACTGTATAAAATCATTAATCTATTCTAAAAGTGACCATTAACCAACTAGACAACATGTATCTTTCCAAGTATTAACATCAACTATTTCTTGATGTTCTGAATTTAGTATGTCTTATGAGTTCTCAAGAAACTCCTACAAAGTAACAAGGCAATAAAACCTTTAAGTAGAGGGCCAGGAGAAAACTTAGCAAGCACAGTGTGTGTGTGTTGTGTGAAGCCTGGGTGCCATCCTCAGCATCGTGTGACAGCACTAAACAGCACCAAACAAGCTCCATGGATGCTGGTGTGCTGCTTTCATTTCTGTTCCTCTGTCCTATCTCTCACTACCATTTTCTCTCCCTTAGCCCTTATGCAGAAATGGCGGGGGTGGTCATTTTGCAGTCTCACACATATGCAAGGATTTTAATCCACTCCCTAGCAACATTATTAAAAAAAAAAAAAAAAACAGGGCCAATGACATAACTCAGCAAGAGTACAGGACTTGCATATAGAACACTAAGGCTTCATCTCTGCCACTGCCAATGCCAAAGCTGGGCAGTGTTCTGGTCTCTCTGATAAAAAAAAAAATCTTGGGATTTGGGCGGTAGTGCAGTGGGTTAAGCGCACGTGGCACAAAGTGCAAGGACCGGCATAAGAATCCCGGTTCAAGCCCCCACCTCCCTACCTGAAGGGGAGTCGCTTCACAAGCAGTGAAGCATGTCTGCAGGTGTCTATCTTTCTCTCCCCCTCTGTCTTCCTCTCCTCTCTCCATTTCTCTCTGTCCTATCTAACAACGACAGCAATGGAAACAATAATAATAACTACAACAATGATAAAACAACCAGGGCAACAAAAGGGGGGGAAAAAGCCTCCAGGAGCAGTGGATTCATGGTGTAGGGACCGAGCCCCAGCAATAACCCTGGAGGCAAAAAAAAAAAATCTTGTAAAAAAAAAAAAAGCTTTTGATGATATTAAGTAAAATTCTTAACCTGATATCCTGGCATGAAGATTCTGCTTCATGGAGAAATCCTCAGGCTGAGAAAGGGACTGGAGAATTGTCAAGGCTGATCTTCGCAGTGCGCTGTCAAAAACGGTCAGTACTTCGTTGGGGAATGCGTTGAAATATTCCCCAAGTTCCATGTTTGTCTCAAAAAGGGTCATGGCATTAACCACAACTGGGAAATGAGCATCTTCATCTTTTTCCTTTAAGATCAGGAGAATGTCATTCTTATGGTATTCTGAAACATACGACTCGAATACTTGACCAACCAGTGTAACTTGTTCGTTGTTCATCTCGGTCTAGGTAACTAAAGAAAGAGAATAAGTGCACGTTACCTTACATGTTCTAGACTCACATACAGATGAACACAATGACTGTTTAGCTATAGATCATTCTAACTTATAGAATATATTCTAGATTGTCAACATATCTGAATTTCATCATTACTTAGATATGAGTTATCTGAATTCTCTGTTATAGTCACTTAGTAAATATATCTTCTTATGTGAGTGAAGTTAAATCTAAAATTACAGTAAGATACTCAAACCCAAAATGGTTTAACTTTTCCCCAAATTTCCTCTTCAATACTCTGTTTTAAAGTGTCCTTCTCTTTAACTATATGCTATGCATCTCAAGTATAAATCTTAAACATTAGTACTGATTCTATGTTTTATTGATATAAAGACTATTAACTTCATCTCATTTTTTTCATTCCCCACTAACTACAAACACATTCATGTGCATTCATATATATATGTAATATACACTTTTTCAGGTTGGTAGTTCAGTATTGAATAATTAACAGGTTGGTATTTACATTTAAAGGTGAACTGATTTACTATCATTTCTTATTATTCCAGGAAAACTCTGAATTAGTGAAAACAACCACCAATAGTTATAAAAAGAAACTAGATTAAACTGAGGAAAGAAAAATAAAATTGGTCTTTAAATGATAACTAGGATTGAAAATAAATGGCAATATATACCAATTTATATTTTGCTTATGTAACTTCCATGACATTTTTGTTTAAAAATTTATGCCTGGGGTGGGGGAGATAGCATAATGGTTACGCAAAAAAAAAAAAAAAAAAAACAAAAAAAAAAAAAACCTCACTGCCACATGGCAGAATTGAGCAGTGCTTTGGAAAAAGAATGAAATAAAATATTTTATTTATTTATTTTTATTATTGGATAGACAGAGAAATTGAGAGAAGAGGGAGAAATAGAGAGTAAGAGAGACAGATAGACAACTGCAGCCCTGCTTCACCACTTGTGAAGCTTTCCCTCTGCAGGTGGGGAAAAATAAATTATTATCTACAGATTGAAAAGGTAACACCATTCTATTTTCAAGTACACATACAAATCTTTTAAGTACAAGTACTGTATGAGGGGGGGTGGCACACAGGTTAAGTGCACACAGCACACAGCAAGGACCTGCTCAAGTATCCTGGTTTGAGCCTCTGGCTCCCCACCTGCAGGGGTAGCTTCACAAGTGGTGAAGCAGGCCTGCAGGCGTCTGTCTTTCTCACCTCCTCTCTATCTTCCCCTTCCCTCTCAATTCTCTCTGTCCTAGCCAGTAAAACAGAAGCAAAGAAAAAGAAAAGAAAAAAAAAGAAAATGAAAGGTCTTCTATGCTCTCAGTAAACCAAAGGAAATAAAGTCAAATGTGGTCTAAGGATGACAAAAGTGAATAAGGACTATAGGGTGGTTAATTTAAATGGGTTGGCAATATCCCAGGTGTCAAAAACATTAACAAATAAATTAATTACCTCTTACTTGATTTGGAATGAAAAAGCACTGGAAAATAAGTGTACATTATTTGACTTATTTGGCCAATATTTACTGAATTGTCCTCAAACTGAAAAAGGTTATTAAAAGAGACCATTCTGAAGTTAAAACCTTAGCATCCTAAATATTTATTACAGCTGACATATTTAGCAATATGTTGTTCTACTACTGTTCTACTGTTCTACTACTATGGAAGATGTGAAAGTTACAAGTTAATGGAATATACCACAGTTAAGCCAGGAATTCTGATAATTTACAAGTGAGAAGGTAATCCTGACAATTTACAAGAGTGGGATTAAGAGATACATTCTTAGACATCCAAGTAAATTAATGAGAACGATTTATGATGGCTACATTGTTAACTGATTTGTTTAGATGATATAAATTCAGCTAAATAAAGCAGAGAGCACCTGGGAGGGGGAACTAATCATACAGTAGTGTTACCCATTAGTTTTTGTTTGTTATCTTTTGCTCAGTTCTAGATGGTAGCGGTGCCAGGAACTGAATCCAGGACCTCTAGGCCTTAGGCACAGAAGCATTTTCCATACTTATTTATTTATTCTATTATATTCTTTCTTTCCAGTATTTTTTTTTTTTTTTTTTTGCCTGTTTGTTTTTAACCAGAGCAATGATCATTGATAGCTTATGGTGGTGCTGAAGATTGAACCTGGGGCATAAAACTCTTTTGCATAACATTATGCAAAAGACCTTCGTCTTTTCTTAAAAATAAACAGCTGGGGAGTTGGGCGGTAGTGCAGCGGGTTAAGCACACATGGCGCAAAGCGCAAGGACCAGCTCAAGGATCCCTGTTCCAGCCCCAGGCTCCCTACGTTAGCAGGGCAGTCGCTTCACAAGCAGTGAAGCAGGTCTGCAGGTGTCTCTTTCTCTCCCCCTCTCTATCTTCCCCTCTTCTCTCCATTTCTCTCTGTTCTATCCAACAACAATGACATCAATAACAACAGTAACCACAACAATAAAACAAGGGCAACAAAAGGGAATAAATAAGTAAATATAAAAAAATAAAAAGCTGGATTCCCAAAACTATACAAAAAAGAATCTAAGACTACCACGTCAGTATTAAACTTGCAGCAAATTGAGAGTTCCACGTCAGGGAGAAAGAGTACAGTCATAAAATTCATTGTTCAAAGTAAGTTTTGATTAAATTGTGCAACTTTTAAAAAGTATTTTATTTATTTGATTTTTGAGAGAGATGAAGAGAAAAAAAGACACAGAGAGAAACACCAGAGCACTGCACAGCTCTGGTTTATTGTGGTGCGGGGGATTGAACCTGGGACTTAGAAGTCTCAGGCATGAGAGTCTCTTTGAACCTGGGACTTATAAGTCTCAGGCATGAAAGTCTCTTTGCATAACCATTATGCTAGCTACCTCTGCTCAAATTGTACTGGTTTTTTAAATGCCATTCACCTTCAATAGCTGAGTAAAAGCGTTCCTAAGAAGTATATTAACCCTGTAAATATTGCCTAGTTGGAGACAGCTTTCGTGGACATACTGATTTAGAACTTTTTTTATATCTTTTTTTATTATTGGATAGAGACAGAAATTGAGGGACAGAGAGACACCTGCAGTCCTGCTTCACCACTTGTGAAGCTTTCCCCCTGCATGTGGAGACCAGGAGCTTGTAAGAGGGTCCTTGCACACTGTAATGTGAGCCCTTAACAAAGTGCGCCACCTCCAGGCCCCCTGGGGTTTTACAACTTTCAATTTCCCTTCCCATTCTTCTATTGAATAGTTCAGACCATTGTGCTACTTTATCCGTTAGACTAAAATAACTCAACTACGAAAAAAAAAAAAAAAAAAGGAAGAAAGAAAAAAAATAAGAGAGAGAAAGGAAGGGAGGAAGGAAGGAAAAATGAAAGAGAAAGGAATAAAAAAAGGAAAAAGAAAAAAGAAAAACAGCAACTATTAAGTGTGCGCGAGGGCAGCCTGCTGCCCAGACTCCATGGCCCACCCTCCAGGAGCACCGCCCCTCGCTCGGGAGGCCCCGCCCCTCCCCTCGCTCAGGAAGACCCGCCCCTTTCCCGCCCATCTCACAGGCTCCGCCCCTCTCCGCGCGCTGCCCCACGGCCCACCCTTCAGGGGCCCCGCCCCATGTCCGCCCCTCCCACAGGCTCCGCCCCCTCTCGCTCCAGCCTCCCGGCCAGTCTATCCGCCCGCCTGCCTCCCCGCCAGCGCCGCAACCATAGTGGCGAGTCGTGCTTGCAGGAGTGCTTTACACACTTCTGTCTCTAGATCCAGCCTCTGCCTTAAACTCCCTCGGCAGGGGTCTGCCTCTCCCGGGCAGGGTTCCCAGACCCGCCTGTCGCCCAACCGAACTTGAAGTTGAATAGTTCTTCAACAGACCAGATGTGGGCGAGACTTGCGGTGAACTGCGGGAGGAAAGAAAGGACGGTGAAACGAGGCAGCGGTTGTCACTTACTGGCAGACGCTCAGTGTCACCGAGGGGCGCTGCTCCTGAGACGCGGCGCCCTGGAACGCGGCGGCTGGGCGGTGGGGTCGCGACGTGGGCCCGGGTGCACGAGGAGGCCGTCGGGGGCGGGGCGCCTGCGCGAGAGCGCGCGGTCTGGGGCGGGCCTGGCTCGCGCCCCGGCAGAATAGGCGCTCGCAGTCGACGCAGGACCAGCCTGGCAGTGCCTCCACTGCGGCTCTTCCGGGGGGAGGAGAATGGAGCCTGCGCGCACCCCGCTAGACGCCCGGGACGCTCAGTCAGGGGGCGGGGCGAGCTGGGGCGGAGGTGGGCGGGGCTCAGCCTGGGGGCGGGGACTAAGCGGCCGCCCGGGAGGGGAGGGGAGGGGAGGGATGCGGTATATGGAACAAGCTTTGCTCTGACAGCTCTGACAAAGCCGCTAAATTTCTCCCACACTATCGTCTACACGTTTTAGGATGTTTTTTCTTTTTTTTTAAGTGTAGAAGATTTTACGTCTAACTCTCCGATCCATTTTTGAGCTTCTCTTTGCATATGGTTCTTCCCATCAGTATAATTACACCGATGTGGTTTAGGTTAATTTCGTTTGCATGTTGAGCAGCAGTGTTTGTCTGAGCTGTTCTTCTCCACTGAGTAGTCTTTGTACTCCTGTCAAAAATCGGCTGTGCAAAAATTACTAAAGTCACGGGCCCCTTGAAACATAGCTAAAATAGACGCCCTAGCTTTTTCCCACATTACTAAGACCCCTAGTTTCATCTGCTCTATTTCTACCTTTGGGATCCTGTTTATTAAACATTTCGTCCTGTTTTATATCTTACTGCCTTTCAGTCCCCAAGTTGCAGACACTACTATGATTCCAGCCTGACTTCCTTGGGCAGAGGACCTCACCAATGTGTCCTGGAACCCCACCTCTCCAGAGCCCTACCCCACTAAGAAAAGGTAGGAATAGGTTGGGGGTATGGATCGACCTGTCAACAATCATACCCAGTGGAGAAGCAATTACAGAAGCCAGACTTTCCACCTTCTGCACCCCATAAAGTTCTTTGGTCCATACTCCCAGAGGGATAAAGAATCACAACTGCTGGGATGCAAGCACAAAGAGGATTTTTATTTTATCTTATTTTTATTAGTGATTTCATAATGATTAACAATATTGTAAAATAACATACAGTTCCTACCACCAGAGTTCCATGTCCTATCCCCTCCATTATTGGAAGTGTCCCTATTCTTTATCCCTCTGGGAGCATGGACCAAAGAACTTTATTGGGTACAGAAGGTGGAAGGTCATGCTTCTATAATTGCTTGATTTATGTTGTTCCAGGGTTATATATCTTAGTATGTTTCTCCGATTCTATGCAACCACTCCTCAAACTTCCCATTTTTCAGAGAAAATGACTAGTTTTTTTTATTCCCTTTTGTTGCCCTTGTTTTATTGTTGTAGTTATTAATGATGTTGTTGTTGTTGTTGGATAGGACAGAGAGAAATGGAGAGAGGAGGGGAAGACAGAGGGGGGAGAGAAAGACACCTGCAGACCTGTTTCACCGCTTGTGAAGCGACCCCCCTGTAGGTGGGGAGCCAGGGGCTCGAACCAGAATTACAGACCTTGCGCTTCGCACCATGTGCACTTAACCCACTGAGCTACTGCCCAACTCGAAAATGACTAGTTTTAAAACTTACATGGAAAGAAATAGTCCAAACAATTGGAGGGAGGGACCAAAAAGGCTGAAGTCAAGTATTATCTAATTTATACATAATGGAATGTGGGGGGGAAAGATTGGTCAAATATATGGGAACAGAATGGATAACTAAAGACTGGCAAAGAGAACCTGGGACAGAATAGAAAGTTGTTAACCCATCCATAAAAACACAGTTGATTTTTAAAAATTTTTATTAGTGATTTAATAATGATTAACAAGACTGATAACAGTAAGATAACAGGGGTACAATGCCAAACAATTCCCACTATCAGAATTCCACATCCCATCCTCTCTACTGTAAGTTTATGGGGAGGTTGCATAGAATCTGAGAAACATGCTACTAAATGTTGGTATGCATGAGACCCCTTCTGTTTAATTTGGTTTAAATCCCCCCTGCTTAACACTATTCTATTTACATAACCACTTCATTCTATTTACATAACCACTGTTAACAAGTTCCACCCTCCCTCCAGGGCATTTGTGGTTCAGTGATAGGATTCTCGCCTAATCTGCCCCCTCTTTGTCACACTCTGATTTTCACCAGTCACTTTTCTCTCCACCCTCTCTATGTCACATCCTGTTTCCACCTTACTTGGCAAGTATATTATATATAAGACAGCATTGTGAGTTTTACATTACTGTACCTTGAGTTTAGCTTAGCTCAGCTTAGATTGTGCTGCGTCCTGCATGAATAAAGAGATACTGCCTACAGCTCAACCATGAGTCCCTGGTCGTCTGTTACCCGCCTGTGAAGCCAGCCCGGCGAAAACAACATAACCCGTCGAAAACAACAACTAAATATAACCCTGGAACAACATAATTCTCATCATTTTTAAAGGTTTTTATTATCTTTATTTATTGGATAGAGACAGCCAGAAATCAAGAGGGTAGGGGGAGATAGAGAGGGAAAGAGAAAGAGAGACAACTACAACACTGCTTCACCATTCACACAACTTTTCCCCTGCAGGTGGGGACCCAGGACTAAAACCCAGCTTCTTGCACTTATAATATCCACTCAACCAGGTGCAGCACCAACCAGTCGCATCATCTGTCCATCTGTTGAAATGTTTACAACATGCTAGATAAACTTATACTGTGATTACCATAATAGGCTCACTCATAGCTTTTTTATTTTTTATTATCGTTATTCATTTATTGGATAGAGACAGAAATCGAGAGGGGGGAGATAGAGAGGGAGAGACAGAGACACACCTGTAGCCATGCTTCATCACTTGTGAAGCTTCCCCCCTGCAGGTGGGGACTGGGGGCTTGAACCCAGGTCCTTGCACATTGTATCATGCACTCAACCAGGTGCACCACCACCCAGCCCCTCACACATCTTATATACAATAAAAGAAAATAATTTTTTTCCTTGTGATGTTATTCTTAGAATTTACTATCTTAACTTTCATATATATATAGCAGTTCTAGTTGTGGTCAGCCACACTGTTGCATCAATACATTACATTCCTAGTATTTAATTTAAAATTTTGCCTTTTGATCACTTTATTTCATTCCCCCACCCAACGCACCCTCCTGTGTCATATTCACAAGTTTGATCTCTTTCTCCAGGAGTTTGTTTTTGAGATTATATAAGTAGTGAAATTAACAGTACTAGTCATTCTCTGTCTGACTTGTTTGACTTAGCATAGTGTCTTCAAGATCTCTCAGTGCTATAACAAATGGTTAGGCTTTTTTCTTTTTCTTTGTTTCTTGTTGCAGTGCCAGGGCATATACAATTTCATGCTCACTGCAGACTTCTTCATTTTTGTTGTTGTTGTTGTTGTTTTGTCTTTAGTTTCAACTGGAGAGAGGGAAAGACACCATAGCATCAAGCTTCTACCAGTACTATCACACTCCTGTATGATTCTGGGGTTCGAACCCATAGTACAGCATACACTCTCCAGGGAAAATTTTTAAAGAATTTATTTATTTATGAGAGACAAAGGAGGAGAGAGAGAAAGAACCAGACTTCACTCTGGTACATGTGCTGTTGGGGATTGAACTTTGGACCTCCTGGTTGAGAGTCCAGTGCTTTATCCACTGTGCCACCTCCCAGACCACCAGGGAAAATTATCTTCCTGCCTAGGAGTTCCTTTTAAAAAAAAAAAAAAAAAAACACCATTGACTATTGCCTTGTGTATACATCCAACTTCTTTAATCATTTGTCCATTGATGGAGACTTAGATTTTTCTCATGTCTGGACTACTGCAAATAATACTGCCATGAATATGGAGGTGTAGGTAACTTAACATGAGCAGGGTAGGCTGTTATTAAATAACTTCACCTGAGGACAGATTTTATGTAGAACAGATTGGTCTGGTGTATTTCAAAATGGTTCCCTTTCCTTACCCGTTGCTGGAAACCAATTTTTTTTTTCCTTCGGTATTCAATGTTAGGGCCAGTTAGCTACTATAAATAAAACGTGTGAGTGGGTCCTTCTAGAATTACTATTCTCAGATTTGCCCACATGGAACCTCCAGTAATTCATCAAGTACAGGTAGGTTTCCCTAAGCAAGTACTGGCTCCGAGGCTGAGTGTGTGTGTCAGGTGGGGCTCAGTTTGTGAGTTTATGCTCTGGTAAATTGTGATCCTCTGTACTAGCCTGTTGTCTCTCTAGTTTGCCATAGTTTGGCATTGACCTCGCTTTTTTTTTTAAATTATCTTTCTTTGATAGAGATAGATATCGAGAGGGAAGGGGGAGATAGAGAGGAAGAGAGATACCTGCAAATCTGCTTCACCATTTGTGAAGCTTTCTCCCTGCAGGTGGGGACTGGGAGCTTGAACCCAGATTCTTGCACATTATAACGTGCGCTCAACCAGATGTGCCGCCACCCGGCCCTCTGACCTCACTTTCCTTATAGAGTTGAAAAGAGTTTTTCACGTTTGGGGGCAGTGGGTTAAGCGCACATGATTCGAAGCGCAAGGACCAGCATACGGAGTCCGGTTCAAGCCCCCAGCCTTCCACTTGCAGGGGGGTCACTTCACAAGTGGTGAAGCAGGTCTTCAGGTGTCAATCTTTCCCGTCCTCTTTCCATTTCTCTCTGTCCTATCCAATAACAATGACATCAATAACAACAATAATAATAACCAAAACAACAATAAAACAAGGGCAACAAAAGGGGAAAAAAACCCTCCAGGAGCAGTGGATCCATAGTGCAGGCACTGAGCCCCAGCAATAACCCTGGAGGCAAAAATTTTTTTTTAAGTTTTTCATTTTTCAGAGGTTTAGATTTTTTATTTGTTAGGATGAAGGGGGCTATTCCAAGCTTCTTATATGCTGGGTCAGAAAATATTGCTAGAAGTATCAAGTATCTTTTCAAGAAATTTAAAGAGATTTAAGAAAAATAACTATGTATTTGCTCATGTTCCAGTGTTCCTTAATTATATATTATAAAAGTGGTGACTCAAAATTGCATAATTAATGGAATGAGAGATAGTAATACTGTGCTACTTGACAATGACCTATAGAGCTCAAAGTTAAATTTTTTGGACTTAAAAAGAAACTTTTATTTTTTATCAGAGCATTCACTGTCATTTAACTTTAGCCTCTGGTGGCACCAGCAATTGAATCTGGGACCTCAGAACCTCAGGCATGACAGTTTTTTGCATAACCATTATGCTATTGCCCCTTCACTGGACTCTCTTACAAATGTGTGTGTGTGTGTGTGTGTGTGTTATCAGTTTCTACTTATTTCATCCTTTCCATCTCTAGGAGTTAGATTTGGGACTTTAAAATATATAATTCTCTATTATGTTTCTACTTAGTATGTTTTTCTACTAATAAGTCTCTCATGTTATTATATAGTTTAGATTGATTTATTTTGTTGTATTTCTGTGGTTATAACTACATTATCCAAGGGAATTATTTCACCAGCCCTATTGATTTATTTTTTTTAGTTACTACTGCCTGCTGTACAAACCAGAGGAAGCAGGAAATGGTGTACAAGCTGTTTGGGTTTGGAGAAAAAAGAGTAGGAGGGAACCGGTCACTGTGCTGAACCTGCTCGAGGCAGTGCCTGATCTGTGGGCATGGGACAGTGATTCCTCACTGTTTGAGACTCTAGTTTTGAGATTTGACTCTCATTCACTGTCAATATATGTCACAGTGTCAAAACAAGTCCTGAGGGGTTGAGAATGGAGAGTATATTCTACAGTAGGTTCTCTTTTCACTTCCTTGCTAGATTTAAAAAATATATTTTAGGGGACCAGACAGTGGTGCACCGGGTTAGCGCACATAGTACAAAGTGCAAGGATCCACACACCTATCCTGGTTCGAGCCCCCCCCCCCCCTGCAGGGGGGTCGCTTCACAAGCTGGGAAGCAGGTCATCGGGTGTCTTTCTTTCTCCCTATCTTCCCCATCCCTTATAATTTCTGTCCTACCAAAAAAAAAAGGCCACAGGAGCAGTGAATTCATAGTGCAAACACAAAGCCCCCTGTGATAACCCTGGAGGCAAAATAAATAACTAAATAACTATATAATTTACTTGTTAGAGATGAAGAGAAATGAAGAAGGAAGTGGGAAATGGAGGGTGGAGGAGATGCAGCACTGCTTTAACCACTTGTAAAGCTTTCTGCCTGCAAGTGGGGAGGGGGCTGCAGGGTGGGAGGGAGCTGGAACCTGGGTCCCTGGGCATTGTCACATGCTCTCAACCAGGTATGCCACCACCCAGCCCCTCTTGCTAAGCTTTTTAATCTTTGGGTGGAGCACTACAGCTTCTCTACTTTGGGCACGTGTCTCCTAGCTTTCTCTACGGTTCCCTTCTAGAAACGTTGCTTAGGCTAGCAGCAGTCCTGCCTTCTCTGTCCTGACCCCCCCCCCACCCTCCCACACTCCCTCCCTCCCTCCTTGCTATTACCACCATATGCATTCCTCTCCACCCACTTTCCATCGCAGTACTGATGCTTAGAAATCCACCCTGTACCTTCCAATATAATCTGATGCAGGGGCTGTTTCAGCAAGACCTCTGTGCTTTAGAATTTGCTCAGCGGTATTATTTTACTGAATAGCTCTGCTCAGCACTGTTCCACTTATGAGGAAAAGGAAAAAAAGGAATGTCTTACATGACCACCTTTGTAAAGGGAATACTGAGATCTTGAGAATTCGTAGTTTCTATTTTTTTTCCTTACTATTTTGTCTTCTTTGAATTCATTCCAGTGACTTGTGTTCTACTAAAATATGAGCAGGAATGTTTCTTGACTTTGAAGCTCCTAAAAACACTGCCTTTCATACAATATGCACTGAATAATAGTTGTTGAAATTTATCATATCACTAAAATGTTTGTTTTTATGACTTTGTTTTCACTTTAGACATCTTTTTAAATTTTTTGTTTCTGATTAATAGTAGGTTACAAGAGAGTAAGATTGCCGTGTATAGTTCCACACTATACCCACCACCAAATTTCTGTTCCCACCCTCCCATCTCCCAAAGATGGCACCATAGTTCTCACAAGTCTTAGAAATAGTCTGCTCGCTTTTTTTTTTCTTTTTTACAAGTTTAATGTGTATCAGATCTCTAGATTCATCTCTTTACTTATTTTGCTAAGCATAATCACCTCCAGTTCCATCCATTTTGTCCCAAAGGACACATCATCATGTTTGATTGCAGAGTGGTATTCTATATATATCTCGAGCCGGTCATCTGTTGATGGGCAATTTAGGCTGCTTCCACTCTTTAGCTATTGTTAATAATGCAGCTGTGGTCATGAGTAGGAACGTTCCAAGCTGCCCCAATATCAGGGCCCATCTTCCTCAGGTGTAGCATAGAGTATATTGTCCAGCCTCCCTTTGGAGGATGGAACATTCTCTACCATTGTTGATCCAACTTGAGGGCAAGGTCCTATGGGGGCCCACAAAGGAGTCTATTGTGTTGTTCCTGACAGAAAGGATCGGTAACAATGGGGAGAGGGATTTATTCGAGGTCTAGGCCCATCATGTCTGTTTGGGAATCTCAGGACTCCCTGATTAAGGGCCCAGAATGTGAGGTCAGATCTACAGGGATGCAGAGGTCACATAGTCTACTAAGCTGAATATGGGCCCCAGATCACATCAAATCGATGGGGTTTACAACCAACAATATTTATACACCTTTCCCATATTTAGGAGCTACTCTCTTCCCTGATCCAACTTTCTGGTCCTTCTGCCAGCCATGACATCATCTCCCCAGACAATAATTAGGATCCACCTGCATATCAGATTTCAGGCTCATGCTCAGGCAGAAAAAAAAAAAAAATCTACGATAGCCACAGGCCCTTTGGAATATAACTAAAATATGCCTACTAGCTTTCTACAAAATGGAGGTTCCACCAACTCTTCATCTGCACTATTCCAGCCCTTGGATCCATGATTGGTAAACAATTTGTTTGGCTTTGTACGTTAACTCTCTTTTCAACCACCAGGTTCCAGATGCTAGCATGATGCCAACCAGCCTTCTTTGGACAGACAACCCCACCAGTGTGTCCTGGAGCTCTGCTTCCCCAGAGCCCTTCCCCACTAGGGAAAGAGAGAGACAGGCTGGGAGTATGGATCAACCTGTCAATGCCCATGTTTAGTGGGGAAGCAATTACAGAAGCCAGACCTTCAACCTTTTGCATCCCACAATGACCTTTGGCCATACTCCCAGAGGGTTAAAGAATAGGAAAGCTATCAGGGGAGGGGAGGGGACCCAGAGTTCTGGTGGTGGGAATTGTGTGGAGTTGTACCCCTCTTATCCTATGGTTTAGTCAATGTTTTCTTTTAATAAATAAAAAATTTTAAAAAAAAAACAATGCAGCTATGAACACAGGGCGCATATGTCTCTTCAAATTAGTGTCTGAGTGTCCACTGAATAAATGCCTAAGAGTGGTGTCACGAGATCATAAGTTATTTCCATTTTTGTGTAAGGGTTCTCCATACAGTCTGTACCCGTTTGCATTCCCTTTTTTTCTACACAACCTTTGCAGCACTTGTCATATCCTAATTTGTTGATGTAAGTCATTCTCTCAGGTGTGAGATGGGACCTCAGACAACTTTTTAAGTTTTTTAATTCTTCATCAATTCACAGCATATTTCACTACTCTGCTCACTCTGAAAAAAGCAGCAGTGTGGGGCTAGGCAGTGACGCACCTGGTGAAGCACACATAGTACAGTGCACAAGGACCCAGGTTCATTCCCCTGGTCCCCATTTGCAGCGGGAAAACTTCACAAGTGGTGAAGCAAGTCCTGCAGGAGTCTTGTCTTTCCATCTCCCCCCTCCCCTCTCAGTTTCTCTCAGTCTGTATTCAATAATAAATAAAAATTAAAAATTACTCCTCAGATTCTCCTTGTTCTCTTCTGCCACTGCACCTTGGACTTGCTGCTTTATCTATTTTTTAAAAAATATTTATTTATTCCCTTTTGTTGCCCTTGTTGTAGTTATTATTGTTGTTGTCGTTCTTGAATAGGACAGAGAGAAATAGAGAGAGGAGGGGAAGACAGAGAGGGGGAGAGAAAGATAGACACCTGCAGACCTGCTTCACCACTTGTGAAGCGACTCCCCTGCAGGTGAGGAGCCAGGGGTTCGAACCCGGATCTTTACGCTGTTCTTTGCGCTTTGTACCACCTGACCTTAACCCACTGTGCCAACTTCATTTATTTATATATGTATTTATTTATTTGTTTGTTTTCATTACCACCATGCTTTTCACCTGGGCCTCCCCACGGTCTTTTATTTTTATCTTTTATCTGACAGGACGGAGAAACTGAGAGGGGAGGAGGTGAAGAGAAGGAGAAAGAGAAACTACCTACAGTCCTGCTTCACCTAGTGTGACGCTTCCCTTCTGTGGTGGATGCTGAAGGCTTGAACCTGGGTCCAGGTGCATGGTAAACTGGGTGCAGCACCACCTGTCCCACCCCGACTGGCTGTCACTTTTAAATGTTATAACCTTTCCCTTCATTAGATTACTTTAAGAAAACAGTTTTTGATTCATCTGTTTTGTTTTAGAGGTAATTGAAAAAACTATTTTACCCATCTGTATCATATAGTGAAGTTTTAGAAGTCACAGACAGAACTTTTTTTTTCCTCCCAAGCTTTCCTCTTTTCAATAATAAGAATAATTTAACTTTACATATTTTTGCCCTGGCTCAAAGACACTTCAGGCAGATACTGAAGTTTTAGCCCAAGTATGTTGGCCTTCAATTACAGGTGCTGAAGCAGGGCTGCCGATGTCTCTCTTTCTCTCTCCCTCTCCCCTATCATTTCTCTCTGTCTTATAAATTAAAAGAAAAATAAGGTAAATAAAATTTAAAAAGAAATGGATGCCTTATTTTGCACGCAACAGAAATCAATATAGTAAATAGCCTGCAAGATGGGATAGATACTGCAAGGAATGAAAGGATTTGTTCATTTGTGATAGTGATTCGTTGGTTCCACGTTCATATACCAATACATAACTGCCTCTTTCAAGATGAACAAGTTGGCTTTTAAGACAAATTAAGTTCTCCTTTGCTACAATATGGTTGGATCTAGAAAGAATCATATTGAGTGAAATAAACCAAAATGGAGGACAATACCAGATGATCTCACTCACATGTGGGATCTAAGAAACAAAGCAAAGGATAATACAGGTGAAAAGACAATACTCAATGAACTATTGCAGCAGATTTGGGGACTCAGAAGGGAGAAAGGAGGAACTCTAGTGGGAGGTGGAGGGTCTAAGTGAAACAAGATGATGGTTTACTTAAGAATACACTTTATTCTTAACTTATTATTTATTCTTAACTATCTTGGGAAAATTAGGAAAGATGGCCTTGTTCAACAGCAATCCTATAAATCAGTATTTCCTCAAGTAAGTGATACTGGGGGGGGGGATAGGAAAACTAAGATAAAATTGACTCTTTACCCAATAACTTTTGTCAATAAAGTATTAAAGTATAATATTAATCATAGACATTAGTTGTAATAGGTCAAGCTTTTCAGCTGTTTGAATAACAGAAACCACAGAATAAGTAAGTTGTGAGTATTTTACATACTTGAGAATGTATAATTTCCTAATCATTGTCACTTTAATCTTATAAATTAGTTAATTAGTGAGAAAAAGGGAGCATCACTCTGGCACATGCATTATTGGTCATCAAACTCCTGATCTCACATTTGAGAGTCCAACGCTTTAGGCCCTGAACCATCTCCCAGCTGCATAATCTGATAAATTTAAACACAGTTTAAAGTGACAGTTATACAGAACATCGGAATAAATAGATTATATTTTCCTGTCTTGACTTTATTATATTTATTAATGTCGAATAAACTGCCACTTTACAAACTTAGTAGAAAAAAAGCAAAGCGTTACTGTTTGTTCTAACAAAATTTATTATGCAGTAATTACAAAGGTTAAAGACTCTCCCATCTCAAATAAAAATAACTGTTAATAGTTATACATGTACCATAGTACCTTTTAGAGAGATTCCAATAGGCATCACAGGAATTACAGTGCAAAAATTGGAGAAACAAATACTTTCTCATTCACAGTGTTTAACATCGGATAGCCTCTTCACATAACAAACTGTTTAAGATCATGCTCGTAACAGTCCACACAGAGGTGTGCCAACACAATTCTTTCAGAATGTGAAGTAGCGGGCAAACCACTCCTGGCGTTGGGGATCTGGAGAAGCTTCATTCTGAGGAGGACTGAATTCATAAAAAAAAAAAAAAGAGAGAGAGAGAGAGAGACATGTAATCCAGCATTAAGCTGTTTTGTATAATGATGGGAAAAGTACACAGAACATCAGGGTAGATGACAACTGATTCCCTATGTTAGAAGGTTACTTTGAAAGATCTACTCCCCCTACACTAGATTTGTTCTTCACCGCATGGGAGTAGAAGAACTGTGGAGCTCAGATGAAGTCAGTTAAGAAGGAGCCACATCACAGTTACAAAAACCCAAAATCTGTGAAAAGTGTCACCTATGAATTAAAAAAATAAATAAAAACACAAGTAATTGAGCAATATAAGAGTGACCAAAATCTTGGTTCTCTCAGCACCTTTCAGAACCCAACATGAGCATTCACTTCTTTTTTAAAAAAATTTTAAAAAATATTTATTTTCCCTTTTGTTGCCCTTGTTGTTTAACATTGTTGTGGTAATTGATGTCATTGTTGTTGGATAGGACAGAGAGAAATGGAGAGAGGAGGGGAAGACAGAGAGGGGGAGAGAAAGATAGACACCTGCAGACGTGCTTTACCACCTGTGAAGTGACTTCCCTGCAGGTGGGGAGCCGGGGCTCGAACCGGGATCCTTATGTTGGTCCTTGCGCTTTTCGGTCCTTGTGCTTTTCGCCACGTGCACTTAACCCGCTGTGCCACCACCCGACTCCCGATTATTCACTTCTTACAGATGCATATATATATATATATAATATATAACATACATAGTAACCAAACTATACTGGTACTATGTGTGTTTTCTATGTAACTTCCATAATTCCATAAACAAACATTTTGGGGCGGGTAAAGACAATGCAATCAAAAGCGATTTCCTGCTCATTCACAGAGCTACATCATGTATTTCCTATCTTAATTTTAACTAAAGATTCTTGAGCTAGTTGAGAAAATAAAGAATCCCTACCGTCTGGGGGACATTACAAGGCGCGCAACAATGTTTATGGAAACTCCAGTAGTCATGTTCCTTGAGCTCATGCACATGCTCTTACTGATACCTGAACATAGCCATGCACAGGGGGGACAAGCAACACAAAATATTTAGCAGGAGATAAATTCAAAGGTTTCATGACTTTTTCATTCTTGTAATTTTTTTCTATATAAAATTACTAGTCTTTATGTCATTAGTCTACAAAAAAAAAGTCACTGTAAATTCATTACTGGTGGTACTGCTGAGATTGAGTAAGAATAAGTACAAAAATTTTAAAGCAAAATAAAATCAATAATAGGTCAACGTGAAATGACAGTAATTTCCGACTTGAATGGATAAATAATAGGATTCATTCAAAATTTTCTTATACTTAAGAACTCTGAGGTTATAAAATTGGAACTTAAGTTATAATAAAACTGGCTTTTTATGTATTTTTACTTACTATCATTAAGTTCCTAGAATTTAAGTAATTTTCATTTTGCCATGAGCAGAATAGTTATATGTTTGGTAAACAAAACTGGGGGAAATGAACTTAAGAAACATGAAAACTTTAGTGCTTTAAAGTTCTGTAAATTAATACTGCTAAAGGAAATTGGTGATAATAATATCCATAAATGTTAGATTTTTAAGCACATGAATTAGCACTTCTTTAAGCATGTAGAAAACTGAAAAGGTTTAGAAAAAAAATCTAACAGTCATAAGGACTTCTCTAGAGAGGTGATCAGTTTTGAAAATACTTCACAGTAATATTTATACGTGTAGGTTGTTCTTAAGGTAGTGGATTTCTGCAATGTAAGAAGGTAAATTCCTAAGTTAAAAAAGAAAAGAAAAAAAGATGACTGGTGAGACGGGGCTCACCTCAAAAATGTCTTGGGCTCTTTGGGTGGTACTGGCTGTGGAAGTGGTTTGCTGCTGTTGAATTCAATATCGTGGATGGGAGAATTAGGAATGGGATCCAGGCGGTTAGGATGTCCATTACCCACTCCACCAGATTCCAGAGCACTTAGATTGGGAACACTCACAAACCTGTTTGTTGGTGACTTATCATTCTTCTTCTTTTGCTGCATTAAAAATAATACATGTGAGGATAGTCCCTGCATGAGGACAAATGAGACAATAGGCAACTGTAGAGGATATAAATTTGG
This sequence comes from Erinaceus europaeus, assembly GCF_950295315.1. NCBI lineage: Eukaryota > Metazoa > Chordata > Mammalia > Eulipotyphla > Erinaceidae > Erinaceus > Erinaceus europaeus. The sequence goes on along the minus strand of NC_080165.1, from coordinate 132,922,272 downwards.
CACTGAGAAACTTTGGAAGCTTTATGTTAAATTCAGATGTTAAAGTGAACCAGTGTTACCCAAAGTGTGGTCTGGGGATCCTTGGAAGTGTTCTCTGCCTACATGGAATCCTTACACATACACATGCTGCTAGGGTAAAGAATGAGGAAGGTATTTTTAGGAATGGTTGATAGAGAAGAGGCAGAAAGAATGCCAAGAAGTGAAGAAAAACTGGAGAGGTACGAGGCAAAGGGAAGGGGAAAGGGTAGCTCTTGCAGACACCATAAGGTTAAATGTACTTGGGCTAAACTAGGAGAAGGCATTCAATATAATTTTAAAAGAGCAATCTGTGAACTTTAGTCATCTGTCAAAGGGAGGCAGTCCTTGCCTGGAAAAAAAAAAAAAGGAATGAGAAAATGCTTGGCAAAGTACTTTGAAACAAATCTCACATTTCTATTTCAGTCCCAATGCCGATCTAGAAAAACAGAGAAAATTAAATCTGCATTGAGTTTCATTTTCCAAATAATTGGTGATATTGTTAATTGGTCTATAATTGTTTAGAATAATTTATGGTTATAAAATAAGTGATCAATGTCTTTATTTTTGTTATTTAAAATATATGAGGAATATAACTCGGTAAGAACCTTACCAGTATGTAAATCATTAACTTTATACTCTTAGTTATGCCTCTATATTCAGTGAGCATACTCTTGCTAAGCAGAATAGAAATACATGTTATAAAATTTCTTGAATATTTTCAAACTTTACTAATTACATGTACTAGTTAAAGTACTAATTTCTTCCACAAAATGACTGCAGAGTTTGGAAAGAAAAATGTGACTAAAGAGTAAAATGACCCTTTCCTTACAAGCTAGGCACTAAGTGAGCTACTTCACTGGCCTGACTAAGAAAAGAAAGAGGGACTGAGTGGTGGCACACTTGGTTGAGCACAGATGCTACAATGTGCAAGGATCTGGGTTCAAGCTCGCAGTCCCCACCTGTAGGGGGGAAAGCTTTGCGAGTGGTGAAGCAGGGCTACAGGTGTGTTTCTGTGTCTCTCCTCTATCAGCCCCTTCCCTCTTTCGATTTCTGGCTATCTATCCAAAAAACAAATAAAGATAATAAAAAAAGAGAAAGAAATGGAAGAAAGAATAATGCCTTCAGAAAAATTTCTTAAAACTGAAGTCAGCTATCAACAATAGCTAAGAAGTTCTTACAGATATGCATCTTCTGCATTTTTTGGTTCTAAACACCAGAGAGCAGAGTTAAATCTACTTAAGGTTTCTATTTTAAGACATTAAAATTACTACTGTTAAAACTGCTATAGTAACAGTTTTATAACTGAAATTTTTATTATAATAAAATGTAAATATTTCTATTATATGTTATTTCAAGAATAATCATCTTGCTTTACAATAAAAATTCCAACCTAAGTGATAAATTCAAAAATTCAGAAATAAACTCCATTCATAAATTCACCAATTCATATTGAGAGAACCTTCAACATGCCAAGCACTGTGTCAGGATAAGAAACAATAGCTGCAGACTTCCTTACTTCAGTCATTCAGTTTCCAAAATAGTTAACTCATTCTGATTGTAATGAACATTTGTTTAAAGATTGAAGGGCCAACTTGGGGGGGGGGATAAATTCTCTATTTTTAACAGAGTGTTTCTGTGAGCTTTGAAAGAAAAAAAAGATGTACAGACTAAATTAAAAATTAGGAATTATGTGCTAGTTAATAAAATGTAAATTAAAAAAAACTTTAGAGCTTTAATTTCTGCAAAAATATGTGCCATCCCTAGGAGGGAATGTGCATAATTTATCCATTATTATTCACTAGAATAACCTTCAGCTTATAGAACATGTTTGATAAAATTTTGCAACTGGATATTATTTATTGACTATGCCAGTATAGCCAAACAAGTATGATAAGCATCATGGGAAGTTAGGGGACAACAATGTAATTTGTCTACACAAAATTTCTATTCATTGTACAGGAAGAATCAGAATAAACCATGTTCAGTTTTAATGACCAATAAGGCCATAAGCAAGAGAAGTATAACCCTTTTCTAAGGACTGCTAGACAATAAAATACATGTCCAATCCAAGGCCTGTGAAGATGTTAGGCTTTCAGTTATAGCTGTTGGTAAGGCTGAAGTATCTCTTTTAGGATCCCACAAAAGATAGAGAACACTAAAGAAATGACGAGTTATCTGCAGGAAACTTAGAAGTCAGTCTTCTTTATACATAAGAAAAATCAAACAGTGTTTTATGATGTTAATGAAATATTTTAAAGAGTACAGATTATAAAATATTAATATCTCATTCAGAAAATGAATAAAGAATTTATAGATTTTATACCTAGATTACTAAATTTAAGAAAATATTTTTGGAAGTTTTATTCCAAGCTACTCCAAACAGTTCATAAAATCTTTTAACAAGTTTTAAATCAAATCCCTACTTTACAGAGGTAACTGCACATACCTTAGTCAATGGATTAATAACACCAACAGTAGGACTGGAGTTAAACACTTTGTTGAAGTTAGTTTCTCGATTGACTAATTCCAGCTGATAAAATTTATTATCGTCCTATTCAAAAGAATTATAAACAACTTTTAAACATTTCCTATTGAATATTCTAAAACTTAACTGTATACATGTAATCTCATTTAAATATAAAATCTGAATGAAGATTTAAATAACTTGTTCAAATATTTCTAGCCCTGATAGCTTGTGTCTTAAGGATGTTGCTGGGTAACTTTGCAATACCTTTCAAATTATCTCCTGGTCTACTCTTTATCCTTTCCTATACCCTTTAATTCCTTTTTCTTTTAATATAGGGCCTACATATTTTATTTAGGTCCTATCTATGTTCCAGAGGGCTGACTACAGTATGAACAGACTTACCTTACACTTATGGCGCAGTATTGCTTACTTATATAAAGCTGACATTAAGGCGTCTTTCTTGAGTACTCAAAAACATGTTTGATCTTGCCTAGTCTCCCCAAAACATCAATGTATTGCAACAATGATAACCACAGAATAGAAAAAAATGTGAATAGCCCATACAAACTCTTTGCCTTTGCTAACTACGTGTGCTAACTGAATATCCAGACTGTAGTAAGTATACATATAAGTAAATAAAATACTGCTATAAAATGCAGGGTTATGTCCTGGCAGAGCTAAATTCTTCATCTCCTTCTAGTTAGCAATAACTGTTATCAATATCAGCTCATGTGCTCACCAGGTCACAAAGTCAGGGTGTAATAAAGAATATGGACTATCTTTGCCTAGATTACTGTCACTGGCTAGCTTGTACTGCTTTGGGAAATACTCTTCTTTTTTGAAGTCTTAATTCTTATCCTGTTGTGAGAGAAAAGTACAATTATATCTGTAATACCTACTCACTAAGAATCAGAAAACTAATAACTATCTTCATAGACCAAAGATTAAATCTACTAGAGCAATTTCTTGATGTTCATGATGCCTGAAAAATTTACTGCTATTGTGTGTCAGAGCAGCCTGTACTCAAGTCTTTCCAATGTCTACTCCCATGACTCCAACTTACTATCTGTTTCTTTGGCAAGAATTTTGGGCTGTCTTTTCTGTATGCTAAACGAGATACATTAAAGAAAAATAAATCATAAATAAGTGCTCTTGTGCACTCTGCATATTAAGTTCAAAGTCTTCAGTTTGAAGAAATCAATAAACAGCGGTTAGCATTGTCTAGTTTTACTCTGAATATTTTCACTTGTTTTAATTAATGTTTTCGTTAGTTGTCTTAATTAATGATCAGGGCATCTTTTAAAAGACTGAGTGTCATGAATTATGGAATATTTGTATATTTTAAAGAATGATAGCTTTAATGAGTCAATATTTATTGTTTTATATCTGTACTTTCTTTTCTCATTAATTTCTCAGCATCCCTAATCTAACTTCACCAATGTGAAAAGCTTCCACCCCTACCTACCCCAGTCCTTGTACATGGTGATTTATGTGCTTAGCCAGGTGCACTGCTGCGTGGCCCCATGACTGGTTTTTCTTACTCAATTCTAACTCTCTAAATACAAATTGTATTTATTTATTATTGGATAGAGACAAAAGCAATTGAGATAGGAGGGGAAGACAGAGAGGGAGAGAGACCTGAAGCACTGCTTCACCACTTTCAAAACTTTCTCCCTGCAGGTGGGGACAAAGGGCTTGAGCCTGAATCTTTGCACACTATAATGTGTGCGCTTAACTAGGTGCAGCACCACCTGGCCCTGTCAAGTGTGTGTCCTCTCTCTCCCTCTCTCTCCCTCTCCCTCTCCCCCCCCTCTTTTTTTTTTTTTTTTTTACCAGATCCCTGTTCAGCTCTGGCTTATGGTGGTGCAGGAGATTGAACCTGGGACTTTGGAGCCTCAGGTATGATAGTTTCTTTGCATAACCATTATGCTAGCTACCCTCCATATGCCCCATCTAATTCTCTATGTACAATACACATGCACATTTCCACTGTATATTGACTGTACATTGGCAATGACAGATTACTAAGCACTCAGTATGTATTAAAAAGACTTCCCTTATTACTGAAAAAAGAGGCACAGTCTCATTACCTAATACCAAAATTAAAATGGGTCTGTATATCTTAACCTCACTCAAAAATATTTTAATGAACTTGATCATTTTCATTTAGCACTATTTAAGAATGTTTTCTAGTGTTTTCCCAGTCAACAGTCTACTGATTACTATTATTATTGGTTACATTAAAAACAAAATATCTTACAATTAGTTTCTTTATGACATGGTCTCTTTCTGTAAGCATGACTTTTAATTCTGTAATCATCTGTATGTCTTCTGGTTTTGATTCTCTCATTAGATATTTTTCTTCCATTTCTTCTAATCTAAAAATAAGAAAACCTTTAGTCCCAAAACCTAGATATAGACCAGGTCCCATAAGATATAGCATATGTCTACATGTATCCACAAATTAGGGCAAAATATATACCTGAAAGCAAAAATACACAATAGTCTGTAGCGAGTCAGTATCAAGTTCCTAATGAAATAGTGCCCACTTAGACTTAGATACCCTCCTCACCTACTTCTTATTACAGTTCTTTCACTCACTCCAAAGCTATCCTTATCAAAGCAAGGACTGCAAAAGCTGAATAAGGACAAGAGACTGGCATACTTTAACGATGACTCTTTATCACTATCAGGCCATTCCACCTGATTGGGGCCCTAATCGGGGAGTCCTGAGATTCCCAAACAGACTTGATGGGCCTAGAACTCAAATCCCACTCTCCATTGTTACCGGTCATTTCAATCAGGAACAACACAATAGACCCCTTTGTGGGCCCCCATAGGACCTTGCCCTCAACTTGGATCAATGCCCATGTTCAGCGGGGAAGCAATTACAGAAGCCAGACCTTCAACCTTCTGCATCACACAATGACCTGTCCATACTCCCAGAGGGTCAAAGAACAGGAAAGCTATTAGTGGAAGGTATGGTATACGGAGGTCTGGTAGTGGGAACTGTGAGAATCCATAACCCTCTTATCCTATGGTTTTGTCAATGTTTCCTTTTTATAAATAAAAAGTTTTTTTTAAAAAAAAGGAAGAGAGACAGAGAGACAACCTGCAACACTCCTTACCACTGGCAAAGCTTTCCCCCTACAGGTGGGGACGGGGGATGGGGGTGTACCAGGTGCACAACCACCTAGGCTGAATCCACAAATTTTAAACCAAACATCTCTCTGTGTAAGTTTAGCATAATGACTCAAGTGCAACAGTATTACTAGAAGCTTACCAGGGATAAACATTATTTTAAAAAAAAGTTTTGTTGGCCTTTATTTTCTTTAAAAAGAATTCACTTTTAAATCATCTAAATGTGGGCATGATGTATAAGGTGAGCTTCTCTGTAGAAGAAATGATATACTAAATGCTAATCTGGTCAATACAGCCTTAGTGCTGGAAATGCAGTTTTACTATTACATGCACTTAGCATAAATAGAATATTGTGTGATGACTTAAGTCTTGTAACACATATAAAAGCAACACAAAATGATATAGGGGCACAAAGGATACACATGAATGACATTACTCTTAGTCTACGGGCAATATAGTATATATTGTCAGTTAGTACATATAACTGGCTCATCCAGGTAAGAGAATTGTAATGTGATCTATTCTTCCCTGAATGAGATGGGAAGTTAGTTGAAATGAATACCACTACTGACTCTAGAATAGAAGTCACCCGAGCAAGAGGCAGCACAGATCCTGTATAATATAAAGGTATAAATAAAGGACAGGATAGAAGTGTGAGCCTCAACGCTCCAAGGCCTTACCCTACTAGGGAAAGACAGAGACAGGCTGAGATTCTGGCTCGACAGTCTTATACCCATGTCCAGCAGAGAAACAGTTATGGAAGCCAGTACTCCTTCCTTCTGCACCCCAATAGGAACTTAGGGTTCCCATAGTGGTAAATGACCAGCAGACTCTGAACCCTAGTTCCAATGGGACCTGTAAACTTTTGTGACAAGAAACTTTTGTTTTTGCACCATCACTGAAAGTGAAGAGATTTTAGTGAACACCTAAAGAAGTCAGCAGCTGCTTCTCTTATCTTAGGAGAGGAAAAAGGAAGAACAACTATAGGATGATTTTACTCATAAGTAGAATAAAGAGAACTGAAACACATGAACCTGAAAAACAATATCTATAGTCAACCATAACTATAATCTTGGGATCATAGTTAGCCCAAGATCTTGCAATGCTGGGTTACCATTGGGGGGGGGGTACAGAACTCTGGTGGTGGGAGTGACATGGAATTATATACCCTATTATAATATAATCTAATAAATCACTAACATATATATATGAAAAATAAGATAAAAGGAGAGGATAGACTGAAAATGATGACTTAATTGAAGGAAAAAAGGTCATTTAAATTTTATAAAACAAAGATTAGAAAAAAATTAAGTTAATTTTAGAAGATAAAGAATGAAACTTGAGTTCAATTATGATTGATGAAGATTCTTGGAAATTAATTCAACAAATACCAAATAACTTCTCAGTGATCCACCTTTGACCCTTCTCAATTTCTGAGTGGTACCGTAATCTCTGTATATTTTAGTAAGTCCCTCCACTAACTCAGGCCATGATTAAGATTCAGAAAATCTTAGTTGGCTCTAAATCCAGTCCCTTTGGTTATACTTCAACTCGGAGTGGGTGATGGGTGGGGATGTGGAAGGGTGGTGGTAAGTATGGGGTTAGGAAGTGATTTGTCTTAAGATCAACTGGGACTATCTTGGTGTGTGTGTGTGGCGTGTGGCATGTGGTAGTGTGGTGTGTTTGTGTATGCAGATAGGTGAAATATAATTCTGTTAAGATCACATAAAGCAATCTTGTGTTTTTTACCATAGTACAACAATTTATGGGCAAAAGCTTCTATTTTAAGATGTCTGAGAAACAGTGACCTAAATGAAGGGAAAAAGCATTTGGGTTTAATACAGGAGTAGCCACAAGATGTCACCGGAGTACTTCCTTTAGCATCAAAAGCAAGGTACATGATTTTTGAGCTGCTTGCAGCAGTTGGACAAAATTGTTAGAAAATAATAGATAAAGAGCTAAATTAAAGGGCAAAGAGATAACTCACCAGGTAAGGTGCATGCCTTATCATGGTGCATGGGCCAGGTGTGAGTCCCTCTAGCACCATAAAGGAAAGTCACTATACTGGGGAAGTTCTTGTACTGAGCGCTCTCAATCTCTCTCTGAATGAAAAAGTCAGCCTGGAACTCTAAGATCTAGAATGCTGAAGTTCAGGCTCCCTGGATCCTAGGCTCCATAAACAAAACAAAGCAAAACACAAAACCCTAAACATCAAAGCCTTAAAGCTACTCTTTCTTTTTGATGTCACAAAAAGAAGTTAAAATGAGTCTAAAACAATCAGTTAAAATCCATAGGCCAACTTTATGTATAATAAAGATCTGATCTGAACTTGAATTCTAGGATGTGCTTTCACTCACACCTTCTTTTAACACAGGATATCTTTTTATCACACACACAAAAATATGCCTGGCTATTAAAGGGGAAAATAATTAAGTTGAAGAGACAGAATCTATACAAACACATATGGCAAAGCATTAAAGGAGAGAATAAGTTAAGTAACATGGTGTAAGCATATTTCCAGGGTTATCTGACTTTTGAAACTGTGTTAGGAAGAAAACTTGGCTCTATCCCACTATCATTTCAAGTCAAGATTAATTAACACTTCAACTGTCCCACACTGTTCCTTTTATTTATTATTATTATTTTCCCTTTTGTTGTCCTTGTTTTTTATTGTTATTGATGTCATCGTCGTTACATAGGACAGGAAGAAATGGAGACAGAAGGGGAAGACAGAGAGGGAGAGAAAGACACCTGCAGACCTGCTTCACCAACTGTGAAGTGACTCCCCTGGAGGTGGGCTGCTGGGGGCTTGAACCGGGATCCTTATGCCTGTCCTTGTGCTTCACATGGCTTGCACTTAACCCACTGCGATACCGCCTGACTCCCTGTCCCACACTTTTCTAAGTCAGAAAAGACTAAGTTGAGAATGATTGGCAGTGATTTAGTTTTGGTTTTATATATTTTATTTTTTTCTTGCCTTCAGGGCTATCGCTGGGACTCGGTGCTTGCACTGCAAATCCACTGCTCCTGCGGTCATTTATTTTATTATTTATTTATTTATTTATTTTTGATAGGACTGGGATAAATTTAGAGGGGATAAGAGATAGGGCGAGAGAAAGACACCAGCAGAACTGCTTCACTGTTTGCGAAGCGACCAGCGTTGGGGAGACAGGAGCTTGAAGCCGGATCCTTTCGTGGTTCCTTTGTGCGCTTAACCAGGTGTGCCACTGCCTGCCTGGTTTTGTGTATTTACATGGAGCTCACAACATACACTTTTTACCCAATGTGTACAACTTAGGTAGGCCTTTAATATCAAAGCCAGCAAGAACCTAGCAATGCTGTCTTATTTTCACAGATTTTACAATTACAGAGCTGATGGGTAAGATTTTTCAGTAGAGACCATGTATTAAGAAAATAATGTTAAAAAGAAAGAAAATAATGCCTTAAGTAGCCACAAATGATCAAATTCTCAAACAGCGTATAAGAATGAATAAAGCCCTAGGGAAACCACACAAGTGAATAAGGCCTTTTACTCAAAATACAGATTCTCATTCTTAAGCAAAACAAAAAGAGAACAGAACAGAGAAGTAGAACATATAATATTACTAACTAGGGTCACAGATTGCTGGCGCTCACATGGAGTGGCTCCAACCAGGGGGGTAAGCCTCCGACCCTCCCTCACCGGCTCTAGAGGCTGTGTGACTCAGAAAGAGGCATTGGGGAATATTCTGGTACGAACATTTGTTTATTGCGAGAAGAATACAGGTCTTTATACTGAGTTTAACAAAGGACATTTTTCACATATATCAGAGATTACAGGTTTCTTAAAGGTCATCTTGCCCCTATGGTAGGGGGCTAGTATGACAAGAATTGATGAGATACATAAAGGTTAAAAAGATTAGTCTCCATGATGCAGGCAAGTTAATTATCCAAAGGTATTTGAGAGAAGCATAGGGGTTAAACCAGTAAGGTGAGGTAGAGAAGAAGAAAAAAAAAACTTGATGTAAATCACAGATATCAAAGGACACAACGAAATAGAATTTGGGGTCTTACTGCCTGGTGTTGGTGAGGTGTATGATAAGAGTGTGCTCTCCTTTATGATCAAAGTAAACTTTGAGTGAACCCTAAAGCAGGCAACCATTTGGCCTGCTGCTATCAGGGGAAACTAAGAGTGAGAGGCCTGTAGGCTTTCTGTGAGCTTGAGAGACTAACAAGGAGAAACTGAGTCTGGGAGACTTTTCCCTCTTGGCGCATCTCTATAAGGAGAGAGGCTAACAAGTGAGGTGTCTTTCCAGACCTCCATCCAAGGATGGGAGAGCTCCCCTAAGCTCTACCAAGCTTTCACATAGTCCCACAACTGATGGTTGATCCCTTGGTCTGCATGTCCTGATTTTCTCCCCCTGCTTTGAGAATATGTAGGTCTGTGGTGATAGTTCATAGACAACAATGAGACAAAATATGAATGTTTAAGAAGCTGTACAATGCTGTACTTAAAAATTTGAGTTAAAAACATTTAGTTAATTGTATTTCTCATACTGATTTTAAAAACTAGCAATTAATTTGATCTCCCCCCCAAAAAAAAGAACACAATAAAATGATTTTTAGGGCCAAACAACAGTAATATTAGACCCCCAAATATTTTAGAATTTTTATCATATAAAAGATGAAATAACAACTCCATTATATCAGCCTCTAAAATGAAATTGCAATAAATTTCATATTAACACACTAAGGGTTCCCTGTTCAGTAAACTTTTCTGTTGCATGGGAAAGAACCTGGAAGGACAAAGAAGGTAGTTAGTGAACTCCCACATAGTAGCACTTCACAAAGATCATGAAAATAATAATTTTAAAAAATCAAACATAGACAACAAAAACTACTGAGTATGTAGTACTTATTATTTTTATTTTTGGTCTCCAGGGTTATTGCTGAGGGTCGGTGCCTGCACTATGAATCCACTGCTCCTGGAGACTATTTTTTCCCTTTTGTTGCCTTTGTTGTTACCCTTGTTGTTGTTGTTGGATAGGTCAGAGAGAAATGGAGAGAGGAGGGGAAGATGGAGGTGGGTGGGTGGGGAGATAGACACCTGCAGACCTGTTTCACCGCTTGTGAATTGACCCCCCTATAGGTGGAGAGCCAGGGGCTTAACCCGGGATCCTTGAGCTGGTCCTTGTGCTTTGCGCCATGTGCACTTAACCTGCTGTGCTACCACCTGGCCCCCTAAATTACTTATTTTTATAAACAACTTGAAAAGTATAAGTAATCCAGATATAGCAGAGTGCTTTTTTTTCAAGTAGAGATCGCTAAATTAAGTTCAAATACAGAAACTTAGCATTTTCCTCAAGAAGAAATAGTTTTTTTAAAGTACACCAAAAAGTTAATATAAAGTTAACTTAATAATAATCTCTGAACCACCACTGCATAGTAATCTGCTATGTCTCTAAATTCTAGTATATATTTACATTTACCTTAAAATTCTTTTAAAAAGCCAGTGTTTCCTTTTGCTTCTGAAACAAATGCCCTGACAGTTTTTTTAAGATTATTTAAAAATATTTTTTTATTTATTTACTATTGGATAGAGACAGAGAGAAATTGAAAGAGGAGGAGGAGATAGAGAAGCAGACAGAGAGACACCTACAGCCCAGCTTCACCACTCGTGAAGCTTTCCCCCTGTAGGTGGGGAGGCCTTATTTTTTTATTAGTGATTTAATATTGACTTACAGAATTTTAAGGTAACAGATGTATAAATTCTATACCTTTCCCACCACCAGAGTTCCGTGTCCCCATTTCCTCCACTGGAAACTGCATTAGTTCTCCCAAGATCACACATATGGGTTTACTATTATTTTTGAAACTATCTACCTATCTGTATCTATTTGCCCCATTTTTTTCTGTGATCCTGCATTATCTTGCTAAGTCACACCTACTACTTCAGAGTGTCTCCCCTCACCCCCTTTTTTCCCCACCTCCTCTCTCTCCTGGTCTTGACATTGGAATTCAGAGCCCTCTAGTCATCTTCTCTTAACATTTATCCCTCTGGGAGTATACACCAAAATTCTATATGGGGTGCAGAAGGTGGAAGGTCTGGCTTTTGTAATTGTTTCTCCACTGGACATGAGTGTTGAGAGGTCAACCATAACCCCAGCCTGTTTCTATCTTTCCAGCCTGTTCCCATCTTTCCCTAGAGTTAGGACAGTTTCATTCAACAGTGGCTTTTACTAAGACACGATGTCACTCCAGAAAATAAAATTTCTAAGAATATCTGAAAATATAAGACTTTAGTTACCTAGCACCAGAGAAGAGATTTTTCTACTGATCACTGCGCAAGTGATATAGAACTCTTAACATCTCTGTAGTATTTAGAGATAGCTTTTCTTTTCTTTCTTTTTAAAAATTTTTTTATGCATTTTATTTGATAGAATAAAGAGAAATTGAGAGGGTATGAGAGGTAAGAGAGACAGAGAGACACCTGCAGCATTGCTTCACCTCTCCTCCTGCAGGTGGGAGACAGGGTATTGAACTGGGGTCCTTATGCATGGTAGTATGTGCAGTTAACCAGGTGAACTACCACTCCACCCTGAGGCTGCTTTTCCAAACTTTAAATTTCTTACTCTTTTTTTTTCCCCCTGGAGACCAACATGGTTCAGCTTCCAGCTTCCAGCTGCTACAGAGGCTTCTGCACAATAAACCCCAGTCTAGCTAATCTACTTACTGTCCACCAGTCTCTCCATTATCACCCACTTTCAAGAATCCACAGCTTTAACATCAGAATGAATTGATTGGGAACTTCTATAGGGAATCTTTAGACCTTTAGAATAGGATGAGAATAGTTCAAATGCCAGTTCTCCTAAACTCCTTAAGCTGGAATGGTTTTTCCTTGCTTATTACCAGTCAAAAGCCAAGCCACTCAGCAGATTACAGTAGACAACATTTAAAGATAGGGGCTAGAGGGGTGGATAATATGCAGCTTTGCCTTATGTGTAACCAGGTTCAAACCTAGCCCCCACCGTACTGTTCTCTTCCTCTCTTGTCTTAAAATACACATATACATTCATAGTCAGAAGTGTCCAATCATCTAAAACTATTCTTTGCAGTAGATGACTTGCTGATACATGTGATTATTTGCACTTAAGTTGAGATTAAATGATAGTGAGTTTTGGTTCCTTTGAATTATGGTTAGTGAAGTTAGTAAGGAGGTGGATTCATATCTAGAATATTCATTCATTGTAGAACTCAAACATCCAAATTTGCGAAATGAAGACAAAAGACAAACAAATCCTGCTAATTGTCTGTAAGTCTTTCTAAGAACTGCAGTGGTTTTTGACTGGAGTGTGCAGAGGGAAAGCCAGAACTTTGATGGTGGGTATGGTTTGGAACTATATGCTTATCCTTTCATAATCTTATAAACCACGAATAAAAAGAATATTCAGTTCCCTGGCTGCAACAGTCACATTTCTAGTGCTCAGCAGACATTATGATGAATAGTTACTATACTGGAAAGAGCAGTCGTTAAGATGTTTTCATTGTCATAGGAAAATCTATTAGATGGTAACAGTCTAACACATTTGTGTATTTGTTTCTCACTAAATGAGTAAATACTTGAAAAGCTAGATGCTATATGATGACAGCAGGCTATGGTGAGAAAGAAATATCACAGCTGGTTACCATGAATCTAACTTAGGTATAAAACAAATGGCAGATCTCTAAAAGCAGATAAAATGTTTGACTTGAAGGTAATATTATTTTGTGGTTCATGATAAAAATGATAATACAGAATAACAATGTTACTACCTAGTATCTACGAAAAATCCCCAGTGTATAAAACCACATAAAACAGAGAAAAGTTAAAACAATGACATAACCTTTACCCTTTGTAAATTAATATTCCTAGGAAATAGGACAAAGATAAACAGGTAATTGTTTTTGTGAGACTGTTTTTTTAGAGTATAAAGTAAGCACCAGGATTTCTGTCTCTGCCTGATGAACAAGCATCAGGCCAGCAGGAAGGAAAAGTAAGGCAATAGGGTTTATTGTAATTCATAGTTGCAAAATGTCTGAGGTTATGACCTCTATTACATGCCAGATACCTGAGTTCTTCACTATGGCTCAAAAAGATTTATAAATTATCCCCGGTTACAGAAAACACCAAAAAAGCATTGACTGGGGAAATGATTATGTAAGTCTCCTTAGTACTTCAAAGGTAACATTATGAAGTGATAAATAATCTAGGGAATGTTAAAAAAGTAATTTCTAAAACATTTACTGGATACATACTGAAAATTTTGTCTCTGTCCATTAAAATAACATGTCATCTCAGAGGTCACTGAAGTCAATGCCGATGACTTGGGAATCTGTTTTTTTGCTTCAACTTAAGTGAATGTAGGTCTATGTGGGTGTAAATGCACACCTGTAACAGTATGTACTGTTAAGACTTAATTGCTTAAATGGATGAAATATAAAGTGATGGTTTTTAAATTGGGAGAAGGTAATTAGGTATTAATGCCTTAAGAGTTTATTCTAGACTATAAAGGAAACACAGGAGATTCTTAGAAACTGAAATGGTCAGACTGGCTGACACAAAGGGTAGATGGAGTAAATAGCATTTGGATGAGTCTGGGTAAGGCACACAGGAACTAAGAGTTAAGTTTGACTTGGCAACTGATGCTACTAAGAATAGTCACTAACTTTACGGAAATACATGGAGATAATTTTTGTGATGCCTTTTCCATAAATCAGAAGAAAGACTAAAGATGAAAGGGGTCAGGGCCGGGTGGTAGCAGGTTAAGCGCACACAGCGGGAAGCACAAGGCTCTCAAGGATCAGTTTGAGCTCCGGGATCCCATCTGCAGGGAGGTCGATTCATAAGTGGTGAAGTAGGTCTGCAGGTGTCTATCTTTCTCTCTCCCCCCATCTTCCCCTCCTCTCTCGATTTCTCTCTGTCCTATCCAACAACAATGACAGCAATAATAACAACAATGAAAAACAACAAGGGCAACAAAATAGGGAAAAATAGCCTCCAGGAACAGTGGATTTGTAGTGCAGGCACCAAGACCCAGCAATAACCCTGGAGGCAAAAAAAAAAAAAAAAAAAAAAAAAAAAGATGAAAGGGTCCCTTGCAGTTGCTTAGTGTAGGTTAATTCCAAGGTTAATTGGATCATAGTTTAATCCACAGGTATGAACTAAATACTATTGTGTTGTCAGGAAAGTCATGATGCATTTTTGCATAGAAAAACAGAGAAAAATACCTTCTCTGACCATCTAATAGTAGCATATGCTATAAGAGTTTATTCAAATCTAGGAAAGAAAAGGAGCTACTAAATATGTTTTAAAACACTAGTAGTTAATAAATTTCAGTGTTTTTTTTTTACAATATTAAGTTACTATGTATAAGCAGTAATTTTATTTGTGATGATTAACCTCCACTAATTTTTTAAAAATCATAAACCATGAAATGCTTATTACAGGAATCCAAACAATATCTAAGCATAATACATAAAATAGAAAAAAGGAAGTCTTGGGTCGAGTGGTGACACATCCAGTTAAGTGCACACATTTCTTTTCTTTCTTTCTTTCTTTTTTCCTCCAGGGTTATTGCTGAGGCTTGGTGCCTGCACCATGAAATCTACTGCTCCTGGAGGCCATCTTTTCCCCCTTTGTTGCTCTTGTTTTTTATCCTTGTTGTGGCTATTACTGTTGTTGTTATTACTGTTGTTGTTGGATAGGACAGAGAGAAATGGAAAGAGGAGGGGAAGACAGAGGGGAGAGAGGAAGATAGACACCTGCAGACCTGCTTCACTGCTTGTGAAGCAACTCCCCTGCAGGTGGGGAGCCGGGGTCTCAAACCCGGATCCCTGCCGCGGGTCCTTGAGCTTCCAGCCATGGGTGCTTAACCTGCTGCGCTACTGGCCCCCTAGTGCACATATTTCTGTCTGCAAGGACCTGGAGGTTCAAAACCATACTGCGTGGGGTAAGCTTCTGTAGGGGGTAAGCTTCACCACAATTGGTGACGAAGGGCTTCAGGTAACTCTTTCTTTTTTCTTTTTTATAATTTTTATTATCTTTATTTATTTATTGGATAGACAGCCAGAAATTGAGAGGGAAGGGGGATAGAGAGGAAGAGAGACAGAGAGACACCTGCAGCACTGCTTCACCACTCATGAAGTTTTCCCCTGCAGGTGGGGACCAGGGACTCGAACCTGGGTCCTTAAGCATTGTAACATGTGCACTCAACCAGGTGCACCACCACCCGGCCCCTTTCTCTCTATATATCTCTTCCTTCCCTCTCAATTTCACTGTCCTAACAAGAAAAAAAAAGGGGGGGGGAAAGGAGAAGAGGGACAAAATGGCCAACAGGTGCAGGAGTTGATTGATACTGTAGGCAACAACCCCCAGTGATAACACTGGTAGCAATGCAAAAAAATAAGTCTAGTCTTCCTTCTTCTCTTCTCTGTGCCCAAATTTCTCTGAATCCATTTTCTAGAAGACAGTAATATATCATTAAACAGTTTTGTTTTTAAGTACTTTTAATATTTGTGTAAAGTATGTACTGCAAGTATTTGTATAGAGTTCCAATAATCTCCTACTCGGGGTGTGTGTGTGTGTGTGTGTGTGTGTGTGTGTGTGTGTGTGTGTGTGTGTGTGTGTGTGTGTGTGTGTGTTTTTCTTTTTACTTAACATTATATAACAGACATCTTAGTTTTCCTTGAGGCATGATAATATCATTTAGGCTACTACTGCCCTGGAAGAGCTGTAGCAGTAGCAGCTGATAAAACATAATCACTCAACTGCTTTATCTTAGAGAACAAAACATATCATAATTGCCATCTGTAACACAGTACTAAAGTTTTCTCTTTAAAGTATCATTTAACTAGATTCGAACAAATAGCTGATCTGAGGTTCGACATAGTACTCCTCAGTTTATTGTTTACATATCAATTTTCTTTAATGTAAATAACTTACGACACTTGTAAAGCTGCATTTATTTCCTTGAGTAGCTCGTTAGTCTTATTAAAATCTGCCCGCATGATATTTTTCTCTCTGAGGTGGTCTGCTGTCATGACATCCAGCTCTTTTTCAAGTCTCTTGTTTAAATCTTGTTCATGCAACCTGTTTAATTTATTTTTAGTTAAGAAAAATGTTATTCTGATGTCAAGCTTTCGAAATTTTTTCTATATTCTACCAACTCTGCAATGGCTTTAGGCATAATATATAGGAAATAACAGAAACAACCTAAAGTAAGTCACTTACTTTGCTCTAATCTTCTAGTGTGTTGCCGCCTTTAATGCTTTTTAAACAACATATTTAAAGACTCCCATAGCATAGAATTTCCAAAGCTAATATGTTAGTCAAAATATAAATACTTCACCTATGTATAACACAGCAAACAAAGTAAATCCTTGTCTCTAATATTTTTAGAAGGGTAGTATGGTCATAAAATGGGCATTATTGTTATTATCTATTAAATTCTTATGAATTATAAAACTCAGGCAATGTTCTATTCAATATAGCCCATCAGTTGTTAATGACATACCTCATTTGTTGGTTAGATTCACTTCGTATTCTGAGAATTTCTTGGCCCTTAAATTCCAACTCTTTGGTTAGGGCACTTATATTTTCATGAAGGTGCTGAACCTCCGTATCCAAGTCAGAGATGTGATGCTCTCTGTGCCGTAATTCTTCTTGTAGATCTGTTACTCTACACATGTGCTCCTTACTCTGCAAAATACAAAACATTCTTAAACATTTCCTACATATTTCTGTGTTTATCTCAGGGAAATAAAATGCATGCTGGGATGTCAAAGGCAGTAAGTCTGACAATGCTTCAAAAGAAAACTGCTTAAATGAGAAAATGCCTGCCTTTTTCTCTTTACACACACACACACACACACACACACACACACACTAAATACTTACATGGATACCATTTCAATAATATCAGAGCTACAATGATAGTAGTATTGCCTCACTGTTAGATGATAAAACTAATATTAGATGAGAAAACTAATACCCAAGTGAAGAACTGTCTAAGAACAACTTAGAATCTATGTCAGCAGTGAGAATAAGATACAGAGTACGTTCAGTAAATTATATAGTTCTGCAGTAAAATGTTTACAATACTGTCCTTGAATCCAAGAAAGAACAAGTACATCTATGGAGGCGATTTCCATCAGTGCATGTTCCTTGTCTCCTTAGTGCTGGTGCTAGTTTAGCAGTTAGCTTGTCTGACAGACAAGTTCCCTTCTATTTTCTTAGATGTTACTGTTTTCTTTCTTTACTTTCTTTCTCTTTCTTTCTTTCTTTCTTTCTATCCTTTCTTCCTTCTTTCCTTTTTATTTCTTTCTATTTATTATTGGATAGAGAAAGAGAGGAAATGAGAGGGGAGGGGGAGACAGAAAGGGAAAGAGACAGAGAGACTCCTGCAGCCCAGCTTTACCACTCACGAAGTTTTCCCCCTACAGGTGGGGACCAGGTGATTGAACCCAGTCCTTGCACTGGAATGTGTGCGCTCAACCAGGTGTGCCACCATCTAGCCTCAGATATTACTGTTTATTTATTTATTTATTTATTTATTTTTTACAAGCTTTGAAGGCCTGAAAATTGTCAATTTCAGTGTCAGTCTACGTAAAAGGAACTCCTCCCTATTATAAAGTGGCTTATTAAAAACTCCCTAGCAATGAAGGTAAATTTTAATCATTAAATGTGGCTAAAGACTAATAAAAGTACAAGTTAAAACTAGCAATAAATAGCCTTTACTGTACTATGTCTAAAAATCCATCTATCCAGACATACATAGCAGCCAAGGTTGCAAGCTAAAGAAAGTAAGTCTGACCAAAGAGCAAACATTTTAAAAGGTAAAATAGGGGGTCGGGCAGTGGCACAGTGGGTTAAGCACATGTGGCGCAAAGCACAGGGACCGCGTAAGGATCCCGGTTTGAGCCCCCGGCTCCCCAACTGTAGGAGAGTCGCTTCACAGGCGGTGGAGCAGGTCTGCAGGTGTCTGTCTTTCTCTCCCCCTCTCTGTCTTCCCTTCCTCTCTCCATTCCTCTCTGTCCTATCCAACAACGAATGACATCAACAATGACAATAATAATAACCACAACGAGGCTACAACAACAAAGGCAATAAAAGTGGGAAAAATGGCTTCCAGGAGCAGTGGATTCATGGTGCAGGCACCGAGCCCAACAATAACCCTGGAGGAAAAAAAAAAAAAAAGGTAAAATAGGGAGTTGGGTGGTAGCTCAGCGGGTTAGGCGCAGGTGGCACAAAGCACAAGGACCTGTGTAAGGATCCCGGTTCGAGCCCCCAGCTCCCCACCTGCAGGGGAGTCGCTTCACAGGTGGTGAAGCAGGTCTGCAGGTGTCTATCTCTCTCTCCCCCTCTCTGTCTTCCCCTCCTCTCTCTATTTCTCTCTGTCCTAACAACTACGACATCAATAACAACAACAATAACTACAATAATGAAACATCAAGGGCAACAAAAGGGAAGAAATAAATAAAATAAATATTAAAATAAAAGGTAAACTAGTGACAGTTCTAGATTTATATGAAAAAGTAAATTTTTTTAAAATTTATTTTTATTATTTATTTTTATTATTTATTTATTTATTCCCTTTTGTTGCCCTTGTTTTATTGTTGTAGTTATTATTGATGTCATTGTTATTGGATAGGACAGAGAGAAATGGAGAGAGGAGGGGAAGACAGAGAGGGGGAGAGAAAGACAGACACCTGCAGACCTGCTTCACTGCCTGTGAAGGGACCTGCCTGCAGGTGGGGAGCCAGGGGCTCGAACCGGGATCCTGACGCCGGTCCTTGAGCTTAGCGCCACCTGCGCTTAACCCGCTGCGCTACAGCCCGACTCCCGAAAAAGTAAATTTTTATATTATGATGGTTTTATTCTTTTTATAGCCATGATGCCCATTATGGGCATCACAAATTTAAGTTTTAATTAATTGAAATTAAATAAAACTGAAATGTTGGGTCCTAGGCTGTTAGATATAGTTGGATCACGTGGCTAGTTAGTCTAACATTGAGGAGAACACAGATACATAACTGATGGCTAGTTAGTCTTCCACTGAGAACACAGATAAAGAATTGAATACTGTGGTCTGGGAGGTGGCACAGTGATAAAGCTTTGGACTCTCAAGCATGAGGTCTCAAGCCCCAGCAGCACATGTGCCAAAGTGATGACTGGTTCTTTCTCTCTCTTCCTATCTTTCTCATAAATAAATAAACAAAATATTAAAAAAAAAAAAAAGAACTGAATACCTTCAACCTTCTGCATCCCACAATGACCTTGGCTCCATACTCACAGAGGGTTAAAGAGTAGGAAGGCTATCAGGGGAGAGTTCTGGTGGTGGGAATTGGATGGAGTTGTACCCCTCTTATCCTATGGTTTAGTCAATGTTTCTTTTTTATAAATACAAAATTTAAAAAAATTAAAAAAAAACAAACTGAATCAACATCATGGAAAGTTCTACTGGACAGTATTCTATAGTACTGTCTTTACTATTTTTTTTTAATTGGAAAGTTACTGGTTTACAGTAGAGTTGTTGGTACATGGGCACCATTTCCTATCTCACCATGACAGGTGTCTACAAAACACTCTTTTTTTTCAATTTTATTTATTTTCCCTTTTGTCGCCCTTGTTGTTTAACATTGGTGTGGTTATTGATGTCGTCATTGTTGGATAGGACAGAGAGAAATGGAGAGAGAAGGGGAAGACAGAGAAGAGACTCTCCTGCAGATGGGGAGCCGGGGGCTTGAACCGGGATCCTTACTCCAGTCCTTGCACTTTGCACCACGTGCGTTTAACCCACTGCACCACCGTCCAACTCCCTACAAAACACTCTTATCCTTAGCTTAGGTCCTTCTCCATCATGTACCAGAACCTGAAAGCAACCTCCCATCTCTCTCCCTGTTCTCCTTCCCCAGACTCCTTTGCCTTGGTGCAGTACACTAAATCAGTCCAAGCTTTGTGTTTCCCCTTTCTATTCTGGTTTCTTAACTTCTGCCCATAAGTGAGATCATCCAATATTTATCCTTTTCTCCCTAGTTTATTTCACTTAATACAATTTCTTTAAGCTCCATTCAAGATGAGGTGAAGGTTACTTCATCATTTTTAAATACCTGAGTAGTATTCCAATATATATATACACACATATATATATATATACATACATACATATCGCAACTTTTTTAGCCACTCATCTGTTGTTGGACAGCTTCTAAGTATGGCTAGAATTTTATTCAATATCTTAGTGTATATATATATATATATATATATATATATATATTCATATATCAGCATATATATTCATTCTTATGTCTGTCTGCTTTTGATATCAGGGTGATGTTGGCTTCATAGAAAGTGGTAGGTAGTATTCTTGTGTCTTCAATAGTTTGGAAGAACTTAAAAAAGTATGGGCACTAGCTCTTCCTTAAAGGTTTTTTTTTAAAAAAAAATTTACTATCTTTATTTATTTGATAGAAACAGCCAGAAATCAAGAGGGAAGGGGGAATAGTGAGGAAGAGAGACAGAGCGACACCTGCAGCACTGCTTTACCATGTGTGAAGCTTTCCCCCTGCAGGTGGGGACCAGGGATTCAAACCTGGGTCCTTGCGCATTGTAACATGTGCATTCAACTTGGTGCACCACTACCTGGCCCCCCCTTAAAGGTTTTTTAGAATTCATCTGTTATATCTTCACTATTTCTATGATTTATATTTCATAGTTGTCTCTCTCAAGATACAAGTAAAATTCTAAATATTTAATTAAGATGTCATAAAACAAAATGTAGTTGTATGAACACACTAAAGTTATCTATTTCTGTTTTTAGAAGATTATCCAATATATACCAAATAATGACTACTGCAAATAACAGCTATTACAAAACAATTTTCAGAAAATGTGAACATGTAGATCTATTCACATTCAACAATTCATCACAGAATAGAATTCTCATTTACCTGTTTTCTGCTGATGTCTATGCTTCTCTCTAGTTCCATTTTAGCAGCAGCCAATTCTTGATGATGATTATGTCGTAATAAATCAATTGCAGCTGCATGCTGGTGGTTTAGTTCTGAGCGTAAGGAAGCTAGAATCAAAGAGGGAAAAGAGGCTTAGCATAATTTTAAAAAACATCAACACAATAACTTGTTTGGCTTTATATGTTAACTCTCTTTTCAGCCACCAGTTTCCAAATGCTAGCATGAAACCAACCAGACGTCCCTGGACAGACAACCCCACCAATGTGTCCTGGAGCTCCAATTCCCCCAGAACCCCGCCGCACCAGGAAAAGAAAGAGGCAGGCTGGGAGTGTAGATCGACCTGTCAAGGCCCATTTTCATCGGGGAAGCAATTACAGAAGCCAGATCTTCCACCTTCTGCATCCCACAATGACCTTGGGTCCATACTCCCAGAGGGTTAAAGAACAGGAAAGATATCAGGGGAGGGAATGGGATACAGAGTTCTAGTGGTGGGAATTTCATGGAGTTGTACCCCTCTTATCCTATGGTTTTGTCAATGTTTCCTTTTTATAAATTAAAAAATTTTTTAAAAATTTTTAAAAAATTAAAAAAAATAATAACATCCTCTTCAACAAATGGTGTTGGAAAAAATGGGTTGAAACGCGCAGAAGAATGAAACTGAACCACTATATTTCACCAAATACAAAGTAAATTCCAAGTGGATCAAGGACTTGGATATTAGACCAGAAGCTATCAGATACTTAGAGGAAAATATTGGCAGAACTCTTTTCCGCATAAATTTTAAAGACATCTTCAATGAAATGAATCCAATTACAAAGAAGACTAAGGCAAGCATAAACCTATGGGACTACATAAAATTATGATGCTTCTGCAAAGCTAAAGAAACTACTACCCAAACCAAGAGACCCCTCACAGAATGGGAGAAGATCTTTACATGCCATACATCAGACAAGAGGCTAATAACCAGAATATATAAAGAACTTGCCAAACTCAACAACAAGACAACAAATAACCCCATCCAAAAATGGGGGGAGTACATGGACAGAATATTCACCAACAGAAGAGATCCAAAAGGCAGAGAAACACATGAAAAAATGCTCCAAGTCTCTTGATTGTCAGAGAAATGCAAATAAAGACAACAATGAGATACCACTTCACTCCTGTGAGAATGTCATACATCAGAAAAGGTAATAGCAGCAAATGCAGGAGAGGTTGTGGGGTCAAAGGAACCCTCCTACACTGCTGGTGGGAATGTCAATTGGTCCAACCTCTGTGGAGAACAGTCTGGAGAACTCTCAGAAGGCTAGAAATGGACCTACCCTATGATCCTGCAATTCCTCTCCTGGGGATATATCCGAAGGAACCCAACACACCCATCCAAAAAGATCTGTGTACACATATGTTCTTAGCAGCACAATTTGTAATAGCCAAAACCTGGAAGCAACCCAGGTGTCCAACAACAGATGAGTGGCTGAGCAAGTTGTGGTGTACATATATACAATGGAATACTACTCAGCTTTAAAAAATGGTGACTTCACCATTTTCAGACGATCTGGGATGGACCTTGAAAAATTCATGTTAAGTGAAATAAGTCAGAAACAGAAGGATGAAAATGGGATGATCTCACTCTCAGGCAGAAGTTGAAAAACAAGATCAGAAAAGAAAACAAAAGTAGAACCTGAAATGGAATTGGCATATCGCACCAAAGTAAAAGACTCTGGGGTGGGTGGGTGGGGAGAATACAGGTCCAAGAAGGATGACAGAGGACCTAGTGGGGGTTGTATTGTTATATGGAAAACTGGGAAATGTTATGTGTTGTTTTCGTTCGGGAGCTCCAGCAGGCCGGGCTAGCTTCGCGGCGGTGAACAGAGACTTGGGGACTCATGGTTGAGCTGTAGGCAGTATCTCTTTATTCATGCAGGACGCAGCACAATCTAAGCTTAGCTAAGCTAAACTCAAGGTACCGTAAAACTCACAATGCTGTCTTTATATATACTTGCCAAGTAGGGTGGAAACAGGATGTGACATAGAGAGGGTGGAGAGAAAAGTGACTGGTGAAAATCAGTGTGACAAGGAGAGGATCAGGGTGTGACAAGGAGAGGGGGTGGAGCTGGCAAAAATTCTATCACTGAACTACTAATGCCCAGGAGGGAGGGTGGTGCTTGTTAACAGTGGTTATGTAAATAGAATGAAGTGGTTATGTAAATAGAATCGTGTTAAGCAGGGGGGATTTAAACCAAATGAAACGGAAGGGGTCTCATGCATACCAACAGTTATGCATGTACAAACTATTGTATGTACTGTTGAATGTAATACATTAATTCCCCAATAAAGAAATTAAAATAATAACATCAATAATTCAGATAAAGCTACTAAAGTTATAGAATATTAAAAAGTAGAACATTTACATATACCCATTATAATATCACAAAGTTGTGGCTGCCTCTTGAGATGTTATAGCCCATTACACACTCCACATGTATAGAATGTCATGTACGAGGCTAAAAGAAAATAAAATATGACCCTGTCCTGTTAACTACACAGGCTACAGAGGTTGGAACATGCCAAGGATTTCATTAAGGTATAGGATCTGGTTATTAGGTATAATGAAAGCACAATGGTAGAAGCATCCGAATTTCCTCAAGACCTGCATGTAGAGCATGTTGTCTCCCCTAGTGAAAAGGCTCCTTTAGTGGCAAATCTTGATATGCATGGACATGGGACATAGAGAAACACTAATATATTTGTGTTGAGAAGGACTGAAAAGATAACCTGATTGGAATCTGAAGAATGGATTGTATGAAGGGTAAGATAAACAAGATTGTAACAATAGCCCAGGTGAGAAATGACACAACTCCCTCTTCATTTGATAACTTCAAATAAAATATGCAGAGCAGTTATTCAGTTGAATTTTTCAAAAGTTAAAAATAAAGTTTTGTGCTTTTATGTTGAATGTTACAGTAAAGTGAAAGGAAGTAAAGCAAAATTATCCAAAATACCAAGCATAGCCTTTCCTTCATCTTCTAATTCAAACCGTAGAGTTTGAAGTTCCTGTTCCATTTCTACCCGGAAGCCCTCCATTGACTCTCTGTGTGCATCTTTTAATAATTGAAGCTCTGCGGAATGTTTTTGTTGTAAATTATTTTCAAGAGCCTAGATAAGGAGAAATATATTCAAAGCACTATGTTAGAATACAGGAAGAATATATGCAAATGAAATAGAAAATAATTACCAGACCTCAAATAATATTTAAGAGTTTTAAACTCATTTTCAAGAAAATTACATACAAATAATAACAATTAAAATATATACTAAATAGGGTTCTTCAGTAGTAAAAGTTTAATCACAAAATCCATTTGATTCCACATACAGGGATAAGGAAATTTTACCTTTTGCTATTTTCAAATAAAGTCATTTACCTAAGTTGTTAAAGGGTTGTCATAGCATAACAGCAATGAATTTCTTATTATCTTTATTTATTTGTTGGACAGAGACAGACAGAAATTGAGAGGAGGGGTGATAGAGAGGGAGAGAGACAGAGAGACACCTGCAGACCTGCTTCACCACTCATGAAGCTTTCCCCCTGCAGGTGGGGACTGGGGGCTCAAACCCTGGTCCTTGCGCGTTGTAACATGTGTGCTCAACCAGGTGTGCCACCACCCAGCCCCTGAATAATTTCCGTTTTTCCTAAAACTTAGTGAATGACTTTTGCACTCAAACTTAGACTTAGGAAATAGAGGTGGAAGGTAAAATGAAAAAAAATTTGATTAACAAGAAAAATGGAGGTTTTATAACTCCAACAATCTCAAATATTTTGTAGTTTCTATAATCATGCTTTGTTCTGAAATTTGTAAAAAGAAGCAAAAGCTCTGAGAGTTGGTAGCTGGGAAAGTAAATTAAAACTCTTTGTGTGATTAATTTTAAAAGGTTCTCCTTAAAGAACAGACTATATGTAGCTAAACTTAGAGAAAATACAGGTCACAGGAGAAAAAATAAAAAGAGCTCAAGATGCTTCAGTTTGTATATTGGAGAAAGGACATTTCTTACTATAATCTACAATATGACTAGCTTCTGAGAAAGATAGTATATTGCAACTAGGAATATATTTACTAATCATTACATTTTAAAAAGCTATTTTAAGTTAGCTTTAAACTATTATGACCATAGTTTCAAAAGTGCATTTTAACTGTATAGAGACAAAGAAGTTGAGAGGGAAGTCGTGATAGAAAGACAAAGAGAAACATTTGTAGCACTGCCTCATTACACATGAAGCTTCTTCACTGCTTCATTACACATGAAGCGACCCCCCCCAGCTCCCCACCTGCAGGGGGGTCGCTTCACAAGTGGTGAAGCAGGTGTGCAGATGTCTAGCTTTCTCTTCCCCTCTCAGTCTTTCCCTCCTTTCTTCATTTCTCTCTGTCCTATCTGGCAACAATATCAATAATAACAATAACCACAACAATGATAAAAACAAGGGCAACAAAAAAGACAATAAATAAAATATTTTTTTTAAAAAGAGTCTTTTGTATAAACATAAGTCTCTCCAGTCCTATAGAATCATTCCAAACTTATTAATCACTTTTAACAATATCATAAAATTGGCATTAAGGTGAGAAAAATAATTGTGACCATAGTCTAATTTATCTGCTATAGTATGTAATTGCTGTCTATGTTTAATCACTGTAACTTCTTTTTTTATATTTCTTAATCTTTACATATTATTGGATAGAGAAATAGGGAGAGAGACAGACAGAGAGACACCTGCAGCCCTTGCTTCACCACTTGTGAAGCTTTCTCCCTGCAGGTGGGGACCAGGGGCTTGAACCTGGGTCCCTGTGCACTGTAACGTGTCCACTTAACCAGGTGCACCACCACCTGGTCCCATCACTATAACTTCTTTAGGACATCACATACTAGAAAACTTTTTTTATTTTTCAAAAATAAAGCAGTACATAATTTTTTGAAGCCAAAACTGAAGTCTTAACAACTTCAAGAGAAATTAGTATTTATATCTGAATATATGCCACATCAAACCTACTCTTTGTTCCTTTTCCTTTTCTTCTTCCATAGTTTGAAATGCAAGGACATGTGCTTCTTTTAAAGACTTATGTCTCTGTTGATGCTGTTCCTCTAATTCTTCTAGCTCTTGTGTAAGTCGTTGCCGTTCTTGTGTAAACTGGGCTTGTAGTTGCTGCAAAGAAGTCTGAGACTGGGAAAGCTGCATTTCCAGGTTCTGTTTCAGCAAGGAAATCTATGCCACAGAATGGTATACAATGAAGAATAAATACAAGGCATATTTCACAAACTGCCAATCTAAAGAGAAAAAGCATTTCAAAGATATTAACGAGGGTAAAGTAATGGTTTGCCTTAAAAAGTATCCACATAAAATATTTCTTATAGCTCACATATAGCTAACCTTTAGGTATGACCATTTGTGACTAGGTTTTTAATAATTACTCTAAAAACAGTGTTTAAGTGGTATTAAGTTTTTAGTAATGCGTAGTAGCCCACATTTAGAAAAGTAATAAACACTTCTGTTAATTGCAATAAAAATTCAAAATGATGAGTGGCTGAGAAAGTTGTGGTATATATACACAATGGAATACTACTCAGCTGTAAAAAATGGTGACTTCACCATTTTCAGATGATCTTGGATGGACCTTGAAAAATTCATGTTAAGTGAAATAAGTCAGAAACAGAAGGATGAATATGAGATTATCTCACTCTCAGGCAGAAGTTGAAAAACAAGATCAGAAAAGAAAACAAAAGTAGAACCTGAAATGGAATTGGCATATCGCACCAAAGTAAAAGACTCTGGGGTGGGTGGGTGGGGAGAATACAGGTCCATGAAGGATGCTAGAGGACCTAGTGGAGGTTGTATTGTTATATGGGAAACTGGGGAATGTTATGCATGTACAAACTATTGTATGTACTGTTGAATGTAAAACATTAATTCCCCAATAAAGAAATTAAAAAAATTCAAAATGCAAAATAAAAACAAAACAACTAAAATAATATTAGGTTATAGTCACTTTGCACAGCTATTAAGAAAGACTGAAATGCTTACTTCTTAGGTCATAAGTTGAGTCATTAAAAGAGTTAGCTGGGAGTCGGGCGGTAGCGCAGTGGGTTAAGCGCATGTGGCACAAAGCCTAAGGACCAGTGTAAGGATCCCAATTCGAGCCCCCAGCTCCCCACTTGCAGGGGAGTCGCTTCACAAGAAGTGAAGCAGGTCTGCAGGTGTCTATCTTTCTCTCCTCCTCTCTGTCTTCCCCTCCTCTCTCCATTTCTCTCTGTCCTATCCAACAATGACAACAGCAATAATAATAACTACAACAATAAAACAACAAGGGCAACAAAAGGGAATAAATAAATAATTTTTTTAAAAGAAAGAGCTAGCTAAAATCCTAGCTTTCCCCCTTGTTAGAAGAGTAACAAGCTGTATGAGAATGAGCTTTCTAACTACACATTACTAATTCACTCACAACAGCCCCAGAGATTGGCAGGCACTCAAAATATACTAGCTAGGATTCATTGAGAGTTATAAACAATTCCTTAAAAAGATTTATCACTTATAATTTGTCTTGTGTAAAGACAAGGATTTATTTCTGAATTTCAATTTAGTTCAAAGAGCTTGCAAACCTTCAAGTTTTTTTTTTAAAGTCACAAGCATTCCACAATCTTCTAATTACACCTGTGTAATAATGGCTGGTGCTCTTCTTTCACTCTGAAAATTTAATGTCACTCCTTGTGAAAAACAAATATTACACAAATACATGTACAAATGCAAATACAATACAAAATACAAATGCACAAATACATGTGCATTGACTGAATATTTAAAAATACTTAAGTTCCTTTCTAAGGATAAAGTACAAAGTGCACTGTGTGTGTATGTATTTATATAGCCACTTGATGAAAACATGTAATCTATTTCTCTTTCCATATACAGGAACTGGTAACTAGAAACTAGATAGCCGTATTCTTATAGAAGTCGCAAACAAGGAAGAGATTTGGGGAATCCAGCATAACAAGCTGTCAGATGCAGGGCCAACAAAATAGTTTCTTTCACAGTGTTCCTGGTTTGCTGTGTATGTGATGCAGGTGAACTATCTGATTTCAGTATAGTTAAAAGGCAGTAGCATCCAGGATTTCCAGACTGAAATAAACACTGCAAATGTGAAATTGCAAATCACTATGGTCATACTTGTGGAGTGAAACAAATAATATGCCTTCTCACCATTTTAATGAAGGAAAAATCATGACGATGTGTACGTTAAAGGCAGCACAGACAGAAAAAAAGTAAATCATAAGAGGGTAAAAGGCAACAAAAAGGTGCTTGTAAATACTGAAGTGTATGTGACAGAACCATCATCTTCCCAACCAGCTGGTTCTTGAAATTAAAAAAAAGGGGGGGGGGAGGAAGATAGCATAATGGTATGCACAGAGACTCTCATGCCTGAGGCTCCAAAATCCCAGGTTCAATCCCACATACCACCATAAGCCAGAGATCAGCAGTGCTCTAGTTAAAAAAAAAAAAAAAAAAAATCAAAAACCTATCCACAATCTTCTCAAGTTCAACCATAGTCCCAAGTTTCCACACAGAAGCCCATGTTGTCTACCTTGTCTCACAGGTCAAGACTTGTTAGATCATATATGCATATATGGAAACTCTAGGAAGGACTATGTTACATAATGATTACCTTTTTTTTTTTTTTGCCTCCAGGGTTATTGCTGGGGCTCAGTGCCAGAACTATGAATCAATCCACTGCTCTTGGAGGCTATTATTCCCATTTTGTTGCTCTTACGTAATGATTAGTATTATCAAAACTATTATTTGGTCTCTGTTAGTGGAAACTGTAAGTCACCCAGTACTGCACTCACCAAACTTTCTGTGGATGCATTTCACCAGGTACCATATGGGCAAGCAGTAGCCCTGGACCCTGTCCTCCATTTAAGTGTACACTTGAGTAAGTCTCCAGTCAATTTCCAGCAGTGTAGTTTTATTTTCTGTAACACTGACTACGAAAGTTCAGTCTACAAGAGCTTCCCTATAGTTAATCTGAATACAACTGACTTGTACTATATAAAGATAAAGCTTATGGACTTACATTTAAATGTAACATTTAAATGAAGTGCTACAGTGAAACAAAAGCTACACATTTAAAGCTCAAGCCTTTCCAGTTTAAAGAAAATATACTAAGTATTTTACATCATGACATACTTTACCTTGAAAGAACTCCACAGTAATATTTTTGTATTTTAGGATATATGATTAATCTTTGTGTCTATCTTCAAAAAACAAAAGGCATGTGCAAAAAAACCATAGCCATGCAACTTATTTTTCAAATACACAGTTTTTATATTTTGTATGCTTTGAAAGTACATCAAAACAAAATTAAAATTATCTAAAATCTTTGGACACATGCTCAAGTCAGTGATATGAACTATATGCAGAAAGTTTTAACATGCAATGCAGCTTAAAACCTAGTTTTGTTTTGTTTTTTATAAGTACTTTACTACCAGCTTTAATTCAGCATGAAAATTACATGGCATTTTTAAGAGAAATCATGAGGAAAGCAATGTAAAATGAAACTAATGTTTTATACCTACAATTTAGACAGCTAAGTTTATGGGCATAATTAAATATCATTAATTCATACACACAAAATTAAGATAAACTTTAGATTGAGTGGCTTGGGTAATTCAACTTAATCAGTACTTTTATTAAGAATTATAGAAAGGCATTTGTTGAATAAATGAGAAACAGTGATTGCTTCAATGCTATGTTCAAATCAAAACCTATATGGTCTTTCTTTCTTTTGTTTTTTTTACTATTATCTTTATTTATTTATTGGATAGAGACAGAAATCCAGAGGGAATGGGGAGATAGACAGAGAGACACCTGCAGCCCTGCTTCATCATTCATGAAGCTTTTCCCCGCAGGTGGGAACTGGAGGCTCGATCCCGAGTCCTTATGGATTGTAATATATGCACTCAACCAGGTGCACCATGACCCAGCCCTGATATTTATTTCTTTATATTTTTTATGGTTTTAAATTTTAATGATTCTTATTTTTTTTCATTTAAAATAAACAAAATATCTTTATTTTAAAAAAAACTATAATTATTTATGTATAAATGCTGCTGATCACCAGACACCAGACACAATTTTAAAAGTGAAATCGCACAGATAGCATCATTGGTTTTTGATATATTGTTACCCCCATTATGGAAAGGATATATTAAAGTTTACAGATATTTGTTCTTAGTTAAAGCAAAGTTATTTCTTGAGATAGTGTAATTTCTTATTCTCAAATGAGGCAGTGTATCATAATCATTTGATCTTAATAAATGCAGTAACCAAATTTCCTTAAAATTTAAATTAAAATTCTTATTTATTAAGAATTTATAAAGTAGAATGAAATGAAGCCTCCTTCATTACCTTTCCTTGGCCCAATCCCTAAAAGTCACTAATGTTAAAAACACTTTGATTCTCCTCAGACTCTCACCATTTATTTCTCTTTATACAAATGTCTGGTTCCTCTGTGTTTGTTTTTTTTCTTAAAAAAAAGTACTTATTTACTGGGCTGCCAGAAAAATCACACATTCTGTTTCTATGTTTTTCTATGCAAAAAATGTGTCATGACTTTTGCAACAACTCACTTTTTATTAGAGACAGAAATTGAGAGACAGGTGAGGAGATAGAGGAGAGACAATTGCAGCACTGCTTCTTACTTATGAAGCTTCTCCCCTGAAGCTGGGGTACCTGGGGGCTTGAACTCAGGTCCTTAAGCACTGTATGGTTCTTCTATTTGTTTTTAAACTACTACATCAGTGTATAAATACCAGGATAATTTTCACCAAATGTAGAGAGCACATCTGGTATGATCTGAATACTGGTTATTTTTATAAACACTATTTGTGTGGGTACCTCAGAGACATCTCAAAAGACCAGTGTGCTTAAATGTCCAAAGCAGCTGAATCAGAGAACCAAGGAACTTGCTGATGAGGAAGGACATTCCATGTGTCTTGCAGAGAGGAATGAATGCTACTTGAAAAACAAAAGTATAAGTATATACTGACCTGTAGGTGTTGATACATAATGGAGCAGTTTTTCCTACATCCAACTCTATGAAGTTTCCACTAAGATGAGTATACCCATCAACTTACTTAATGATGGCTAATGACTTTTTTTCCCCACCAGGAAGGTCAATGGGATTATGTATTTATACTGTTGCCCATTCACAGTAATATTGATAGGGTACACAAATGGTAATGATTTAGATAAGTGGCATGATTTTCAGCAAGTAAAAAGACTTATGTCAGATAATATTCCTTGCCTCTCCAACATCCATTCTGTATTTTCCTTTCTTTTTTAAAAATATTTTTATTTATTTATTTTCTCTTTTGTTGTCCTTGTTGTTTTTCGTTGTTGTTGTAGTTATTATTGTTATTGATGTTGTCATTGTTAGATAGGACAGAGAGAAATGGAGAGAGGAGGGGAAGACAGAGAGGGGCAGAGAAAGACAGACACCTGCAGACCTGCTTCACCACTTGTGAAGTGACTCCCCTGCAGGTGGGGAGCCGGGGGCTCGAACCGGGATCCTTATGCCGACCTTGTGCTTTGCACCGCCACCTGCGCTTAACCCGCTGCGCTACAGCCCGACTCCCTGTATTTTCCTTTCTTAACAGTTAGCTGAACTCAGCATAAAAACATAAGCCCACTGACCTTCCTGGTGAGAAAAAAAAAATCATTAGCCATCATTAAGTAAATTAATGGGTATACTCATCTTAGTGGAATTCCATGCATGCTCTGAGGACTGCTCAGCTCTGGTTTATGGTGGTGCTGAAGACTGAACCTGGGACCTTAGAGCCCACAGCATAAATGTCTTTTTGCAGAACCATTATGCTACCTCCCCAGCCCAATAATTTGCTTTTTAGAGTTGAAATGTTGTATGCAACAGCTTGTTTGTTGTTGTTATTGTTATTTTTGTCTTATGAAAACTAGTAGAAAATATTTGGAAAAATGGGATGTGGGAAATATACTTTTGTTTTTTGATAATAATAATGGAATTGTTGAGGTCAAAAGTGACAGGAAGTACCTAGGGTACACAAACACTGCTGCACCACACCAGAACACATGTTCCCTAGGCTCGGTGCACAGCAAGTGGGGAGTGGTAACAGGTGTGGCTAAGGAAGGTGAAGGCAGGGCTTGGATGTTTATAAGCTAGACCAGTGGGCCTCTGGCTCGCTCTCTCTGCCTAGATTAGCCTGACATCATGTGAGTAAAGGGTCTCCCCTCTCTGTCTTCCTCTCTCTCTTTCTCTGCCTTATATGTGAATGTTGTCAATTTTCCTGAATAAAGTTTAAAGTCTCTGAAGATCATGCTTCACCCTCAATTCTTTGTTGAGATTATACATGATGAACCTTTAATGTGGGGCACAGACTCAGCCTGTGAATTCCCCCCCAATACAAAATTATTTTAGAACAGAACAATCAATTATGAGTTGAGAGGGGAATACAATTTACTAGAATATTGAAACCATATGATACTAATATTTAGTTCAACACTTTCAGTTATATAAAACAACACAACATTGCTAATATAAGTATAGTTGAGGGCAATGAGAGGAATTTGTTACTAATTAAAAATAACATAGATATTAATGTAAAGTTACATTAGCTCTGTATATGAATTTTTCTTTCTGTACCACTAAATTGCTATTCTTGATCATTTATGTACTGGCTTATCTGGGAGAAAGACCAGAGCACTCTTGCAGCACAGGTGGTGCTGGGGATCTTTTGGGGCCTCACGCATGCAAAGCATCAGTTCTACCTGCTGGACCTCCCAGGCCACATTTTTAAAGCATTTTAATTCATTAATTAAGTGGTTTGTTTGTTTGTCTATAGCCAGAGACACGGAGGCAGAAAAGAATGAAAGAGATAACAGCACCAAAGTTTCTTTCAATGTAGTGGTGGTGGCTGGGTTAGAACCCGGGCTGTGCACATGACAAAGTAGCACATTACCCAGGTGAGCTCTTTCACCGGTCCAATATATACATATGGTAGTTTTGAGAACCAAACCCAGAACCTAGCACATACAACGTCATGAACCACCTATCTGACCACCTAATTTGCTATTTTTGATGAATCTAGCTAGGAAAAGTTAAGTTTATAAAATATGACCACTCTGAAAAATTCTGATCATGTTTTTTTTTTCCTTTTGTATTTTCTAAATACCAAAGAAAAATAGGACTCCTACACTGAGCTTATTAAGAGCCACAACAACACATACTTAATACCCTTACGATATTTCTATAATATATTCCTAATAATTCTCTTAATCTTACTTGGAAAAAACTAGAATTTTTAAATAAAGGACTAAGGTGTCAGTAATTACGTCTTTTAAAATAAGATGGTATGTAGCAGAAAACTTGCATGGAAAGTTGGGTAAAGACAATGTATAGAGCATGTAGGCAGATGCTCACTCTGACAGGGTCACATTTTGTTAGGATAATAGCAGCATAAAGAGTTGGTTTGGGGGGGCTGGGTGGTAGTACAGCGGGTTAAGTGCATATGGTGCATAGCGCAAGGGCGGGGGTAAGGATCCTGGTTTGAGCCCCTGGCTCCCCACCTGCAGGGGGTCACTTCACAGGCAGTGAAGCAGGTCTGCAGGTGTCTATCCTTCTCTCCTTCTCTCTGTTTTCCCCTCCTCTCTCAATTTCTCTCTGTCGTATCCAACAATAACAACAGCTATGACAACAATAACAATAACAAGGACAACAACAAGGGCAACAAAATGGGAAAAATAGTCTCCTAGAGCAGTGGATTCGTAGTGCAGGCCCAGAGCCCCAGCAATAACCCTGGAGGCAAAAAAAAAAAAATCAAAATTAAATAAAATTTAAAAAATAAAGAGTTGGTTTTCAACAACTATGATAACATAAAAGAGAATTAAAGGAATCCCATTGTGTTACCAACTGCTCTTACTTTTTTTTCTTTCCTTCCTTCCTTCTTTTTTTTTTTTTTAATTATCTATTTCATAATAGGCAGGGAGGAGAGGTGGGAGGAAAGGAGGGGGAAAGAAGAACCAGAGTAGCATTCTGGCATATGCAGTTCCAGGGATCAAGCCTAGGACTTCAGGCATGTAAGTCATCCGCTCTGCATTGGGCAATTCACACCCCTCCACTCCCCAACTCCCCCCCTCATTTTTAACTCTCAGGTCTCTCTCTCTCTCCCTCTCACTCCCTCTGTCCCTCTCTCCTCTCTCAATTTCTCTCTATCCTTTCCAACAACAGCAACAACAATGGAAAAACGGCCACCAGGAGCAGTGGATTCATAGTGCAGGCACCGAGCCCCAGTAATAACCCTGGAGACAAAAAAAAAAAAAAAGAATTTCCAGAGCTGGGGAAATTGTTCACTTGGGTAGTATGTTGCTCAATCATGTACATATATGACCCAGGTTCAAGCCCAGCTCCCAATGTACTGAAGGAAGCTTTTGTGCTGTGGTCTTTTTATTCTCTCTCTCTCTCTGCCTTTCTTTCTCTATCTAAAAAAAAAAAAAATCCTGGTTTATTTCAACAACAGTGAGATACTTTTCTATCCTGATTATCTTTAAATAACTTAAAGAAAATGGTTATAAATATATTTTCACTTTAAATTATCACGCTGAAAACAAAGCTAAATATGAAAGGTATGTAAAACTCTTCTTTTCTTGTAAGGTAGAACTTTTGGTGGGTATGAGAAAATTGTATTACTCTAGAAGTATCAACATTTTACAGAAAGGCTCTGGACTCAAAGCTTTGATTCTTCTAGGACATCAGGACATGAACTAACAGACTGTAGTCTGTTTGTGTAAACTGAGTTTTATTAAAATACATTGTACATACTTATTTATGTATTGTCTATGGTGGTTTTCACAGTATAGCAGTCTAGTAGCTGCCACAGAAACTGCATGGCATACAAAAGTAAGATTATTTTCTTTTATATAAAAAAGTTTACTGACTTCTGCCCTAGGATACCAAGAAATACATTCAAAGATGTTCAGTTCTCGGTTACCTTATTATCAAAAATAAAGTTAAGTATGGTTTTATGTGAAGATAAATCTCAATTTTTCTCTTCACAGATAAAGAAAAAAGATTAATTATAGTTTAAATAGAATACTATTTCTGAAGCTTAACTTTGGCAGACTTCAAACACATAAGTAAAAACATGATAGCTTTGGAAATTCTTGGAAAAAGAATTTGCCACATATTGCATTAAGCCTTTTAATAGTTATAGCAGTAAAGTGTGAAATATGTTCTGAATCTCATAAGTCTTTATAACTACCTAATCCTTTAAAAAAAGAAGAAATATATTGGTGTTATTTCACAAAATCAGCTGTATCTTTCAAAGTAGACATTAACATGGTGCATTTTGTTAGAGATGTAAAGTCTTGCTTGGCTTCATAATAAAAATATTTTTATTAATATGACATGGTTGATATATATATAAACATGTACACAAATGAATGACTGATAGAAGCTCTCAGTAGCCATGTATGAAATATACCTTCATGAATGTCAAAAGTACATTATTTCTGTCATAAGCTTTAAAGCAGTGATGATGCTTACACAAAATAAAAAATGCAACATTATCATGTATACAAATTGTAAGTGCGGTTCACTTACATTGTTGATAGATTTATGCAAAGCTTCACCCAGAGAGTGCCGCTATGAAGAAAAGATCACAGGAATAAAGGGAGACATTCAGAAATCAACTAAGTGAAAGAAGGGATAAAAAGGGAGAATGAAACATAGAACATTAATTACAATATACTCAAGGAAAATAAGCTGAAAACAGTCTGAGAAAGATTAGATAAAAAGAAATTTAAGACACATTGTCAGAATTATCTGTAACACTTTAAAAACACAGTTTAAAAGATTTGTGGGCTAACAGACTTACACAAAACATCAAAGATGAGAACATGTAAGAGTATGGTATAAGAGATAATGGTTATTGAAGGATCTAAAAGATATTACTAGCCTAAATTCTTTTTTTTTTTTTTTTTACCTCCAGTGTTATTGCTGGGGCTCAGTGCCTGCACCATGAACCCACCACTCCTAGAAGCCATTTTTTCCCCCTTTTGTTGCCCTTGTTGTTGTAGCTTTTTTGTGGTTATTATTGTTATTGTTTATGTCGTTCGTTGTTGGATAGGACAGAGAGAAATGGAGAGAGGAGGGGAAGACAGAGAGGGGGAGAGAAAGACAGACACCTGCAGACCTGTGAAGCGACTCCTCTGCAGGTGGGGACCCGGGGGCTCAAACCGGGATCCTTATGCTGGTCCTTGCGCTTTGCGCCACCTGCGCATAATCCACTGCGCTACCACCTGACCCCCACTATTCTAAATTCTTTCCAGAAGTCTGCAACACCTAAAAACTTAACACTCAGTATTAATGTTGGATCATGATAGATTTAAGAAAAATGAACACACACAGAAATTGAAACAGTAACTTCATTGGATATATAATTTGATAGTTGAAAATAAACGAGATAATCATTTAAAAAGTAAACGAGATTTAACAATCCAATTTTGATCACAGGCGAAAGAAAAGAGACAATGCCTTTATATCCTTTCAAATTCTATTTTCTAGGGTATACTAGGAAAAAATAGTTATGATCTAGGCTCACTTTTCCAAACAAATTCTATTTTCTAGGGTATACTAGGAAAAAATAGTTATGATCTAGGCTCACTTTTCCAAAAGTCTGTTATAAACCACTTGAAAAAACCTATCTTGATTTTCTCCCCAATGCAGGCAAAAGTATTTTCATTTGCTATTGATTCACTTCTTGTCTTCTGAAATACAAAAAACTTGTGAAATACAATAAACTTATGACACTAATGTAAATGGAAAAGTTCCTTTGAAATGTTTTACTTTGGATATTAATCAAATTTTCAGACAGCATATAACTATTTTCCCTTTAATATGATTATTCCTTGTGTATATCATAAGCTACAACTAGTTTAATTTTTACAAATAACTTAGATAAACATGAGATATAGTTGAGGGTATAGTTATTTACC
Source organism: Erinaceus europaeus (assembly GCF_950295315.1). Lineage (NCBI taxonomy): Eukaryota > Metazoa > Chordata > Mammalia > Eulipotyphla > Erinaceidae > Erinaceus > Erinaceus europaeus. Next base: position 132,884,596 of record NC_080165.1, on the reverse strand, counting down.
TGTTAGTAATTCTCAGAACTCAATCTAAAATGTATGGAAAAATGCAAATTAAAACTACCATGAGATTCCACCTCAGACCTGTGAGGATGTCAGACATCAACAAAATAGAAAATGACAAGTGTTGATGAGGATGTGGAGAAAAAAACTCTGTTATACCGGGGGTGGGGAGGGGAGGGGTGGGGGTGCAAAATGGTGCAGTCCCTTAGGAAAACTGTGTGGGTAGCCCTTAAGCAAATATAAATGAAAATATCTTATGATCCAGCAGGGTTACTGCTGGGGCTTAGTATCAGTGCTATAAACCCACCACTCCTGGTGGCCACTTTTTCTTTCTCTCTATATATTTTTAATTAGATAGGAAAAAAAGAAATTGAGAGGAGAGGCGGAGCTAGAGAATGAGAAAGGGAGATAGATAGATACCTGTAGACCTTTTTCACTGCTTGTGAAGCAATGCCCCCTCTGCAGGTGGGGAGCCAGGGGCTCAAACCAGATCCTTATGCCAGTCCTTGTGCTTTGCACCACATACGCTTAACCCACTGCACTACCGCCCAACTCCCCAAAATATATTTTAAGAAGTATTTAATAGTGCTCACTTAAAACAGAGATAAAGGCTGGGAGGTGGCAGAGGACTTAGCAGGGGTTGTATATTATGCATGTACAAACTACTGTATATACTGTCAACTATAAAACATTAATCCCCCAATAAAGAGATAAAAAAATGGGTCAAGGACAGGGACAGAGTCTTCAGAGGGTTGACAGACAAAGTACTCAAAGTCACATTATCAAATAAAGACAGCACTAAGATACCACTATACACCTGTGAGAATATCATATCTTAGAAAAGATAAACAAAAAATATTGTCAAGGTTGAGGGAAAAGGACCTTTATACACTGCTTGTAATTAAGTGTAAATTGGTACAGGCCTTGTGAAAAACAGTCTGGAAGTTTTCTCAGAACACCATAAATGAACTTACCCTATGACCACACAATTTCTCCTGGGGCTTTATCCAAAGGAAACAAAAATACCTATGTAAAGAGGTAGATGCATATCTTTGTTCATAGCAGGAAAATTCCTAACAACCCAATCTTGGAAGCAACCCAGATGTCCAACAACAGATGAGTGGCCAATAAAGTGGCATGTATACACAATGGAATACTACTCAGTTGTTTAAAATGATAAAGTCATTTCCTTTGCTTCTTCTTGGATGGGACTTGAAAGAATATTAAGTGAGATAAGCCAAAAAAGAATGACAAATAGCAGACGATCTCACTTATAAGTGGAATTTATGAAACAAGAACAAGCTGGGGCCCTATTCTGGGAGTTCTGAGATTCCCAAACAGACATGATGGGCCTAGACTTCAAATAAATCCCTCTCTTCATTGTTACCGGTCATCTCTAGAAGGAATAACACAATAGACCCCTTTGTGGGCCCCTCGTAGGACCTTGCCCTCAACTTGGATTAACAACAGTAGAGAATGTTCCATCCTCAGAAGTAAGGCTGGACAACATAGTCTATGCTCCACTTGAAGACGATGGGTTGATATTGGGGCAGCTTGGAATTTTCCTACTCATGACCACAGAATGTGAGCTCAGATCTACAGGGATGCAGAGGTCACATAGTCTCCTAAGCTGAATATGGGCCCCAGATCACATCAAATCAATGGGATCTACAGTCAACAATATTTATACACGTTTCACATATTAGGGAGTTAATCTCCTCCCTGATCCAGCTTTCTGGTCCTTCTTCCAGCCATGACATCATCTCCCCAGACAAAAACTTGGATCCACCTGCATATCAGATTTCAGGCTCGGGGGAAAAAAAAAAAAGAAGACAAAGAAGAAAACAAAGAAGAATAAGGAGAAGGAGAAGGGGAAGGGGAAGGGGAAGAAGGAGAAGGAGAAGGAGAAGAGGAAGAGGAAGAGGAAGAGGAAGAAGAAGAAGAAGAAGAAATAGAAGAAGAAGAAGAAGGAGAAGGAGAAGGAGAAGGAGAAGAAGAAGGAGAAGAAGAAAGCTAGGATAGCCACAGGCCTTTTGGAATATAACTAAAATATGCCTACTAGCTATCTACAGAATGGAGGTCCCCTACTCCAACTCTTCATCTGCACTATTCCAGCCTTTAGGTTCATGATTGGTCATTAATTTGTTGGGCTTTGTATGTTAACTCTCTTTTCAGCCACCAGGTTCCAGATTTTAGCAGGATGCTGACCACACTTCCCTGGACAGACAGCCCCACCAATATGTCCTGGATCTCTGCTTCCCCAGAGCCCTGCCCCACTAGGGAAAGAGAGAGGCAGGCTGGGAGTATAGATCGACCTGTCAACTGCCATGTTCAGCGGGGAAGCAATTACAGAAGCCAGACCTTCCACCTTCTGCATTCCACAATGACATTGGGTCCATACTCCCAGCAGGTTAAAGAATAGGAAAGCTATCAGGAGAGGGAATGGGATACAGAGTTCTGGTGGTAGGAATTGTGTGGAGTTGTACCCCTCTTATCCTATGGTTTTGTCAGTGTTTCCTTTTTATAAATTAAAATAAAGAAGGAAATAAAGAAACAGGGACAAAAAGGGGAAAATACAAAATGAAACTTGGACTAGGTAGGGTGTATTGCAAAAGACGCAGGGAAAGAGGGGAAGGAACACTGCAGATGTCTACCACAGGGAAATGAGAAATTGTACCTATATATGTCAGTAACTCTACTACAATGATAAAAAGTAACCTTGAAACACAAACCTCTGATTCGTAGTAGTTGCTGATGTCTGTATTGTAACTAAGCCCACAATAATAGCAAATCACTAACATGAGGTTCCTGAACATGGTGTTGGGAAGACATACACACAGTCAGTTATTGAAAGCTGACTGGAGCCAGTCCCAGCAAACCACTGCTCCCATAGTTAAAAAAAAAAAAAAAAAACAACCCTGCATTGATCACTTGGAAAAAACTGCTTCACAGTGACATTTATTATAGGTATCTATATACAAATACTCCTGTTAGATTATTAAAGTGTAGAGAGCTGACACTGTCAGACACATTAGTCAGCAAGGGTCTTTGGGCCTCATAGTTAAAAATGGAGAGTCAGGCATAAACTACATAATTCAGCAGTTCTGTGTCTGGATCATTTGTGTGTCTCCAAGTTTCTCAGTCCGTTGCTCTGAATCAGGACATTGGAACATGAACTTATCATATGGATGACAAAATACAGTATGCCTTGAAAACCAGTAAAACAAATGACTATAACATAGCATTTTAGGATCATAAATAGAAGCTAGGATTAAAAATGACTATATAGGGGGTCGGGCAGTGGCGCCGTGGGTTAAGCGCATGTGGCGCAAAGCGCAGGGACCAGGTAAGCATCCCGCTTTGAGCCCCCCGGCTCCCCACTTGCAGGGGAGTCGCTTCACAGGCGGTGAAGCAGGTCTGCAGGTGTCTGTCTTTCTCTCCCCCTCTCTGTCTTCCCCTCCTCTCTCCATTTCTCTCTGTCCCATCCAACAACAAACGACATCAACAATGGCAATAATAATAACCACAACAAAGCTACAACAAAAAGGGGGGGAAAATGGCCTCCAGGAGTGGTGGATTCATGGTGCAGGCACTGAGCCCAGCAATAACCCTGGAGGGGAAAAAATGACTATATAATTGCATTTCTTTAGAGAAGAGTTGAATTTTTAAAATTTTTTATTATCTTTATTTATTTATTGGATAGAGACAGTCAGAAATCGAGCAGAAGGGAGAGACAGAGAGGGAAGGAGATAGAAAGACACCTGCAACCCTGCTTCACCACCGAAAAGCTTTCCCCCTGCAGGTGGGGACCGGAGGCTTGAACCTGGGTCTTTGCGCATTGCAACTCACTCAACCAGGTGCATCTCCACCCGGCCCTGAGAAGAGTTGAATTTTAAGAGTGTAGTTTCTTTTGCTTTAGAGGGAATTCAACAGTACACAACAATTAACTTACCAAGTATAAATCTTGGACTGAAGTGTAATAATAGGGTAGAAGCAAAGAACACAATGATGTATTAAACAAAACTGAAAGGTTAGACTGACTGGAGCATAGACTGAAAATAAGAGCTTTTGGAAATTTCTGTAATATGAAATTCATATAATTCAAAAATACTTTTTTATGCTTTTCTTCAGAGGCAGGCCATCAAGGCTAGTTTAAGTCAAATTACCTGTCAATTATTTAATTCATATGAAAGACAAATTAGAGGCTAGTAATACAGTTCATCTGGGAGGGCACATGCTTTGCCACATGTATGATTCAAGTTAGCATCCTCAGCACACCACACGGAAGTATTGCTGTACTTAAGGATGCTTCACTGCTGTGACATTTTTTTTTTAATTTTTTTTTATTAATTTTTTTTATTTTTGAGAGAGATGCAGAGAGAGACACACACAGAGAAACACCAGAGCACTGCTCAGCTCTGGCTTATGGTGGTGTGGGGGATTGAACCTGGGACTTAGGAGCCTCAGGCATGAGAGTCTGTTTGCATAACCATTATGCTGTCACCCCCACCCTGCTGTGACATTTTTTAAACTCAACTTTCTTTAGGTATACATAAACCCAAAGTGCAACAGCTATGCACCATATTAGATAATGTGCAAAACCTATACATTTTTACAAGTGGAGGAAAAGGAATGGTCTTTGCATACCATTTCTCATTTCACAGCATAGTTTTACCTTTCCAGGCAATTAATTTCCAGTTATCTTGATACTTATGACTTATCTGCATGAAAAGTTATTAAATTATTCTTTCTGTGGCACTGATAAAATCTAGAGCCAATGTATAATATTTTATGATACACAGAACTATAAGGTACAAAGCATTATAATTCTTTTGGGAGTTGACAGTGCAGAATAGACACACATAAAAAAGAGGGAAAGAAAAAGAGTAATAGGAGCAGGGGTAGAATGTGACATTTTTATATAAGGGAAATTAAAGGAATGATGAGTAAAGTAGTTTAATAGAAATTATTGAGACTGAGGAAACAGCACAGTGGTTTGTTTACACAAAAGACTGTCATGCCTGAGGAACCAGAGATCCTAGGTTCAATTCCTAACACCACCATAAATCAAAGCTGAGCAGTGCACTTGTAAAACAATCAAATAAACAAATAGGAAAATAATTGTGTAAGTGAGAGACTCTCTTTACAGTGCCAAAAAAATGTTCTCAATAGTTTTCAAGTTACTATTTATTAAACAAGGCAATTTTTCATTTTTATCATATAATTGAACTAATTAGATCTTTCTTAGTACAGAACACAAAAAAAAGTACTATCACTCTACAGTAAAATCTGTCCTTCCAGATCTCTAAAAATTCAAATTAAGTATACAAATGGTAACTTGTAAGTAACGATAACATGATTCCCAACTTCTAGTGAGAGCTGTTTTTTTTTCTTACTTTTGTCTGAGTCTCAAATATATTAATTTTTTTCAGAAAGCATCATATATATATATATATGTACACATATATATGTTCCTTTTTCAGATTAGCATTATAAATTATTAAATACTAGATACAAGTTGGCAGGTCCCAATACTCCTGAAAGACACTGGCATTTATGTACCCATGTAACAAATTTCTTACCAAAAAAAGTGTATCCTGTTTTTTTTAGAAATTCATCATAATCACAAATAGAAAGACATAGTGGATTTTAGCACTAAATTACCAAGCTGCTTCTTGTTCAAGCTTTGTACTTGCTTATCAACTGGGTGACTCATACAGTCAGTCCTATGTAATTACTGGCTTTGCAGAACAATAGGGATTCACAAACTTAGAATGAGTGAAAATGTACAAATCCTTTTAATTATAGCCACAAATACTCAAGAAAAATGAACATATCATAAGAAAGACTTAGGAATAACACCACTTTTTCCTTTATGTCAATTTGAAGTGTAACAGGAAACATATTTCCAGTAAGAAAGCTGTTCACTTTTAGTTCCTGGTAATAAGTCTCTATCTAATACATTTTATATTTCTCTGCCTAAATAGTATCTGATGACTGGAAAAAAAAATTATACTTCCAAAAAGTAGATAATTTTCCGTTCAAGTGTTCGGTTCAAATATTAAACAGAAAAGTATAAATTGTTCTCACTTGGATTTCATGATAACATAAATATTTAGCACAATGCTTCATAAATTTATAACTAGGTTTCCTTGATTTTTATATATTAAACAAGTTGAAGTCTTTGTTGTGTAAACTAACAAGACAGTGAGTTAGCGTGCAATATTTTATCAGTTTTTGCAAGTTTGGAAATGTACAGGAAAGTGAGAACTTGTAACATACAGAATATTAATTACCTGGTTTAGGAGGTCTTCTACTTTTTTCTGCCATGAGTCCTTGGCTGCATTTTTCTCTCGCTCTTTTAATTGCAAAAGTTGAGACATTGTTGACTTCTTGTCCTCTTCATGTTGAAGCCTTAGTTCTTCACGAAGTTTAGAACATTCTTGTCTAAAGTAAAACAAATTCATTTTAAGTGAATTATGCCTCACAACAAATGCAGTATAGTTGGCTGCACACTGTCTCAATATTTAACTAATTTTTCTCAAAGGATGGCTCAAAATGAGAGCTAATGATTTTGTAATTAAGACCTACAAAGTAAAAATTATCTTAGTAATTTACCCAATATCACTGATTTTTCAATGGCAGAATACTAGTACTCTGCCTGTTTTATTTTCAAGATGAAATCAGAAAAAATGTAATCAGTATTCAAACAAAGAAACAAACAAATAAAAAAGAGAACTCCAATTTCTCTACATCTAATCATGGGAAAACTTCATAAGCGATAAGATAATGTAAGTCAAAATCTAGAAAAATGTTTTGTAATATTCATTGGTAATATTACATTATAGTAATATAATATATCTATATAACATATATATATATACATATATACATATAATATATATATTGAAAATGTACCTAAGATTTTCAGTCCATTTTACTTCTAAATCATGGGCCATTTTGTTGACTCTGTGCTTCTCTGCTTCTTTCATGGCAGCCAGTGTTTCTTCATGCTGTTGCCTTTCTTGTTCTAGCTCACCCTGAGGAACAAAAACTTTTCAATGAAGTATAGTCTTTAATGCAGAGTCACTGATTGTCCTTTCAAGTACATAGAATGCTTGTTTACACTGTAATTTTGAAATTCCAGCAGCACAATTCTTTTATGATAATGACTCTAAGTTTTATTTTTTGTCTTGTTTTATGAAGGATCTTTATTAATAAAGGAACATTAAAGCAAATAATCTCATTAAAATGCAGTACAGACCAAGACAAAAAGGTCTACATTTACTAAATATCTAAGGAAAAGATGATTTAGTAAACCTAATACTAGCTTGGGTACAACAAATGACATCCAAGGCTTTAACAAGAAGGGACGACAAAAGCGCGTAAAGGGCAAGAGACTAGCTGACATAATGATGGCCTTCTGGCCCCCTCATCACCTGAGGTCCTAGTCAGGGAATCCTTGGATTCCCCCATACATACCATGGACTTAAGACTTCTAACAGACAGCTGTTTTACCATCACTGGTCACTTTCGTTAGTAATATCCTCCTAAGCCCTTCTGTGGCTCTCTCCAGGACTTTACCCTCACTATAAACTAACAATGGGAAAGAGTAACCCACTAACCAAAGCAAGGCTGGGTCATCCTACTCTGTTATTCAAGGAACATTGGTCCTATAGTAAGTGCAGCCTAGGATGTTTCCAGCTATGACCATGGACTGTGACACTACAGGACTATGATCACAGAGACTCAAAAGTTATACAGACTCCTGTGCTAAATATGAATACATATGGGCCTCCAGTCAGATTGATGTGGTACAGTATTTATAATACTTTTCAAGTTTGGGAGCTAGTTGCTGCCCTAATTGGGCTTTGAATTAGCAATAAGATAATGTAAGCCCCTGAAGGGAGGATGGACGACATACTCTGCTACACCTGAGGAAGATAGGTCGATACTGGGGCAGCATGGAATGTGAGCTCAGATCTACAAGGATGCAGAGGTCACACAATCTCCTAAGCTAATTATGGGCCCCAGATCACATCAAATTGATGGGGTTTACAGTCAACAATATTTATACCCCTTTCCCATATTAGGGAGCTACTCTCTTCCCTGATTCAGTTTTCTGGTCCTTTTCCCAGCCATGACATCATCTCCCTAGACAATAACTTGGATCCACCTGCATATCAGATTTTAGGCTCAGGAAAAAAAAAAAAACACTAGGATAGCTACAGGCCCTTTGAAATATAACTAAAATATGTTTAATAGCTATCAACAAAATGGAGGACCCCCCCCCCAATACTTCTGCACTATTCTAGCCAATTAGGTCCATGATTAGTCAACAATTTGTTTGGCTTTGTATGTTAACTCTCTTTTCAGCCACTAGGTTCCCAGATGCTAGCAGGATGTGACCAGACTTCCCTGGACAGACAACCCACCAATGTGTCCTGTAGCTCTACTTCCCCAGAGCCCTTCCCCACTAGGGAAAGAGAGAGACAGGCTGGGAGTATGGATCTACCGGTCAACGTCCATGTTCAGCAGGGAAGCAATTACAGAAGCCAGACCTTCCACCTTCTGTACCCCACAATGATCTTGGGTCCATACTCCCATAGGGTTAAAGAATAGGAAGGGGAGGGGATAGGATATGGAGGTCTGGTGGTGGGAATAGTGTGAAGTTGTACCTCTCTTATCCTATGGTTTTGTCAATGTTTCCTTTTTACAAGTAAAAAATTTTTAAAAAAAGATAATGTAAGCCCAAAACTAGAAAAATGTTCTGTAATATTCATTAGTGTTATTATGTTATATATTATGTATTATATAATAAATCTGACACCATCTTCCCAGACAATAGTCATAGTCCACCTCCATGTTAGCTATCAAGCTCAGCAAAGATTACTAAATTCATGGACCCCCTAGGAACATACCTAAAATAGAAGGGAAAGGCTAAGAAAAGAAATGTCTTTTTGCCATAGAATATTGACCATTAATTAGTATTCAAAGTATACAGTATAATTATGTTATATAAAATGTAAACAGAATTATGTATGTACTATACACATGTATGCCAATTAAAGAGTCCATGTTTGCATGCTTTTGAAATGTCACCATTTTTTTTTTTCCTCCAGGATTTATTGCTGAAACTCAGTGCCTGCACTATGGCACTATGAGTCCTCAACTCCTGGTGGCCATTTTTTTCCATTTTACTGGAAAAGACAGAGAAATTAAGAAAGGAGGGGGGGATAGGAAGAGGGAGAAAAAAATATAACCTGCAGACTTGCTTCATTACTTGTGAAGCAGAAATGTCACCAATTCTAAACTACAAGTTTTTTTTCAAATACTATGACAAAACAGCCTCACTGAGTGTCTATTATTTTGCTAAGCACTGCGCTGTAAATGATTCACATCATTTTAGAGTTAGAACAGAGGTGTGATGTATATTACTATCCCATACTCCATATGCATTATTCAGATGACAGAAATCAAGGGTTACAGTAAGAAATTAGCCTAAAGTTAAACACTAAATGGTAAATCCAGAATATACACCCAAACAATCTTATCTGTGAATCTGTACCCTAAATCACTCTTTCCTAGTTGTATGGACTCTTTTTTTTCTCTGTTTTTGAAGGTAGTTCTAAATATTTGCTACCTAACGATAATAGGAGGGAAAACAGAAACTTTCTGAAATTTGTGGTTAACAGGACCCCTTAGTTATTCCATATATCAGAGCTGAAATGTTTATCTGTAAAGAAGTAGGCATACTAATTACTATGGGTAAGACTGTGTCACCTGAGAAATATATGGAAATCATAACTCCCATACTTGGATTATTAGTCAATCAGTAAAAATGCAATTAGTTAAAATGAGGTCATCCTCAAGTGAGTCCTTTATTTAGTATAATAAATATCCTGACAGCTCCTTGGTTTTAGACATCAAGCCTCTAGAATTTGGAGATAATTTCTTTTTTTAAAATTTTTTTTTAATATTTATTTTATTTATTTATTCCCTTTTGTTGCCCTTGTTGTTTTATTGTTGTAGTTATTATTCACCGCCTGTGAAGCGACTCCCCTGTAGGTGGGGAGCCGGGGTTCGAACCGGGATCCTCATGCCGGTCCTTGTGCTTTGCGCCACCTGCGCTTAACCCACTGCGCTACAACCCGACTCCCAGATAATTTCTTTATTGTTTTAAACCATCTACTTTGTAATACTTTGTTGCAACAACTCTAGGAAGCTAATACAAAAATTTATGCAATGTGAACTGACTAAATTACACATTTTTTTTCTTGATGTATTTAGATTAAGGGACATTATGAAATTACCTCAACATTTAACAGAGCATCCTTGGTATCCTTCAGCCTGCCTTTTGTGACATCAAGCTCATTCTGAAGCCTTTCTTGTGAGCTCTGAAGACTAGCAATGAATCCTTCGGCAGAGCCAAGACCTTGTTCACTCTTTCTTACCAGATCTTGGAGGCGGCCAATCTGCAAATAGGCAGAGTACTTTTAATACAAGTCATCATACCTGACTAGCAAAACAGTAAATTATGTTTCTTGAAGTCTATTTCTTCAGTGGTAATTTTACTGAATGAACCTTCCTTGATAACTTGAAGCATATAAATAAACATGACAGCCTTTATATTTTTCAAATATGTTCATATTTATGATCCCTGGTTTTTTTCTCCTAATAAAAATGAGATATATGTTTACCTATATTTATAGAAGCAAATTTTGTAATAGCAAAAACTTGGAAGCAACCCAGATGTCCAAGGACAGATGAATGGCTAAGAAAACAGGTGGTGGTTCACCTGGCTAAGTGCGTATGTTCCAATACATAAGGACCCAAGTTTGAGCCCCTTGGTCCCCACCTGCAGGGGGAAAGCTTTGTGAGTGGTAAAGCAAGTGTTGTAGCAGGTGTCTCCATCTCTCTCCCTCTGTATCATCTTCTTTTCTCTTGATTTCTGGCTATCTCTATCCAATAAATAAATAAAAATAATAAAAAGTTATTTTCAAAAAGAAAATTATGGTATATTAACACAATAGAATACTCCTTAGCTGTTACAAAAGATTAAGCCTCATCTTGGATGGAACTTGAAGATACCATGCTAAGTGAAATAAGTCAAAAAGAGAAGGATGCAAACTGGATGATCTCACTGATAGGTGGGATTTTAGAAACAAGGACAGAGTAGTAAATCACAAAGCAAAATTTGGACTGGGTGTGTTACACTACAGCAAAGGACACTGTAGGAAAGGGTGGAGGGAACCGTGGGGTCCTATTGCTTGATCTATGTGGATATGAGAAATTGTATCCCACATATCAACAAGTACACTGTAAGACATTAACCCCAATAATAGAAATATTTAAAAAGAGATACTTGAAAAAATAAGGTATCTGTGCTTTTCTTATGTTATTTTTGTAGGGGGTGGATGAGTTAAAAGTGTTTTATAATCATCCTTAAGGTGTTAAATATGTAAATTTTGTTAATATAATTTGCAGACCAATTATTCCAACACTACTCAGCTTTTTCTCATAATTTTCATCATGGTGGTTTGATATGTAGAAGTTTTAGCTCTTTTCTTTTAAAAAGGATTTATTTTTTTTTACTTAATTTTTAAATCTTTTTATTTATTATTGGCATAGAGACAGAGAAATTGAGAGGAGGAGGAGGTTGAGTGATAAAAGAGACAGAGAGACACCTGCAGCCCTGTTTCACCACTTCTGAAGCTTTCCCCTGCAGGTGGGGACCAGGGGCTTGAACCCGGCTATTTGTGCACTGTAATGTGTGCACTTAACTAGGTGTGCCACCACCTGACCCCATAGAAGTTTTTGCTTTAACTGAGCAAATATTGTTCTCCCCTTATTTTGCTACCACGGTTATTATTAGGATTATTACTGGTCTGAATGACAAATCCACTGCTCTCAGCAACCACTTTTTCCTTGCTTTTTTAAAACAATTTTGCTAGGACAGATATAAATTATACAGAAGATAGATACCTTCAGATCTGCTTCACCATTTGTGAAGTTTTCCTCCTAAAGGTGGGTAGTAGTGGCTCGAACCCAGATCCTTGTGCAAGGTGATGATGTGTGTGCTCAGCTGGGTGTGCCACTGCTCAGTCCCACTAATTATATTTTCATATTTTATTTATATGCATATGTATTCGTGATGATGTTACATTTTAATTCCTAACTCATGCTGTAACTTCTTTGATATTTGGTTGAAGAAAAAACCTAACTTCATTTTTCTCTTCTCTTGCATTTACATAGACCCTTAGATGAATAGTGTCACATATTATCCATATTATACCTTTCCACTCTAGTTTCTAATTTTTTTTAAAATTTTTTATTTAAGAGAGGATTAATGAACAAAACCATAAGGTAGAAGGGGTACAACTCCACACAATTCCCACCACCCAGTCTCCATAACCTACCCCCTCCCATGATAGCTTTCCTCTAATTTTTTTAAATTAAAAAAATTTAATTATCTTTTACTTACTTATTAGATAGAGACAGCCAGAAATTGAGAGGGAAGGTGGAGATAGAGAGGGAGAGAGATATCTACAGCCCTGCTTCACCACTTGTGATTTCCCCCTGCAGGTTGGGGACCAGGGGCTCAAACCTGGGCCCTTGTGCATTGTAACTTGTGCGCTCAACCAGGTGCACCACCACCTGCTTCCCCCACCCCCCTTTTTGCCTCCAGAGTTATTGCTGGGGATCAATGCCTGCATCATGAATCCACTGCTCCTGGAAACTATTTTTCCCCATTTTTGTTGCCCTTGTTGTTTTATCATTGCTGTGATTATTATTATTGTTGTTGTTACTGATGTCATTGTTGTTGGATATATCAGAGAGAAATGGAGAGAGGAGAGGAAGACAGGAGGGGGAGAGAAAGATAGACTCCTACAGACCTGCTTCACCACTTGTGAAGCGACTCCCCTGCAGGTGGGGAGTCAGGGCTCGAACAAGGATCTTTATGCCTGTCATTTGCTTCACACTCTCTGTGCACTCAGCCCAGTGCACCTCCCCCCCTCCCACCCTGTATGTGCTTCTTAATCTCTTTCTGTGACTTGATTAATTCAATGTGGTCCTCTTCTCTGTTGCCAGATTTCTTCTCATTAACTATCCTCAAGCAAGTACTTCCAGAGAAATGGCTTTAATTGGAAAAGAATAATCTTTACCTTTAAGATGAAATTCTTCTTAATTCAAGTTTAGATACTTTAAAAACACTTGAAAGTCACCATAACAATTTAAGGTCTTGGCATTCCTGTATATTTCCCTCCTGTAATTTCTTCCTATAATCCCCATCTTTAACAGTGACATTATAAACCATCCAAATACCTAAGGTATATACTTGAATCATTTCCTATAAACAACTCACCATATCGACTCTATACTGACTCTATATTTTTAATAACCATCCCCCACTTCCACCTTTACTTTCCCGGTCAGGATACTAATAATTTCTTGCTTGAGCTAATGTAATAGCATTTTTAAGTTAGCTTTCCAAAGGAGTCAGAGAAGTAAGTTATTTGCTTGCTATAGTAATGAGAATTCTAAAACGACTCTCACTTTCTTGGAACTAGCAAATACGATGAGATGTCACTCTCAACATACTTACTTGGCAAAAGAAATCTTGCAGAAATTATTAAGGTCCCTGAGTAGCTGACTCTGAAATAATTGAAAAAGGAAACCATGACGGATAGGCCCAACCTGATCAGGTGAGCACTTACAAGAAGTTAGAGAACCTTGAAGCTGCTGAGGTTTTCCTACTCATTTTAGAGAAGTAAACTTGCTATGTTAAGAGAAGGATGCCATGGAGTGAGTATTTGATGGCTGCTTCTAAAAGCAAAATGTAGCAGTTTCTGGCCAAGAAAGCTGGGACCTCAACTGTATAGTTAAAAGGAAATGAAACCTGATAACGACCAACAGCTTGAAAGAAGCTGTTCCCTTACGTGGAATTGTAACCTCACTGCTACTGTGATTTCAGCCTGGTGGGATCCTGTTCATCTAAATGGGAACTAATAACCCATGAAACTGCGAGATAATAAGCATGTATTGTCTTAAGCCTCTAAGGTTTTTTTTTTTTTTTTTTTTTTTTTTGGTAATTTGTTAAACAGCAATGGAAAACTAGTTTTATCTTATTTATAGGGAGCTGATTTTCTCAATGATGAGATTTATACACTTGGCAAATACATTATTCATAGATCAGATTAATGATCTGTTGTCTATCATGTTGTATATCAACTATGATATAACCCTTTATAATAAATCCAACTGAAATGCATTTTAATTAAATACTCAGCCACATATGTACTTGAATATGTTTACATTGGGGCCAAAGGTGATAGACCCAACGTACTAGTAGAGCACACACATTAACATGGAGGTGGTGGACTCATGCTCCCTGCCAGCAGAAGAGGGAAAGATTCACAAGTCCTGACGCAGTGTTGCAGGTGCCTTCCTTTCTCTCTTCTTCTCTCTTCAACCTCATCAATAAAGAAAAAAAAGGAAAGAAAATGGCTACTGAGAGCAGTGGAGTCATTGCACAGGCACCAAGTCTCAGTGATAATCTTGGTGGCAAAATATATATAAATTAGTGAATAAACAAACATCAAACTTCTTAAAAAAGCTTATGAGGAGGTGTGAGACCTTAGATTTGATCCTCAGCTCTGCATATGCACATGTCTGAGAGGTGCTCTGGTCTGTCTGTCTCATTTTCCATCAAGTATTTTTTTAAGTTTATATCCAGAAGAAAAGATACAACTTAAATGCAATAGGGACCTTATTTTTTTATGATTATATTTATTGGATAGAGACAGACAGAAATCAAAAAGGAGGATGATAAAGAGAGGATGGGAGACAGAGAGACACCTGCACTGCTTCACCACTCACGAAGCTTCCCTCTTACAGGTGGGGACTCATAGAGTTTGAACCTGGGTCTTTATTGCTGGGGCTTGGTGCCTGCACTATGAATCCACTGCTACTGGAGGCTATTTTTTTCCCATTTGTTGCCCTTGTTGTTTATCACTGTTGTTATTATTATTGTTGTTGTTACTGCTGTTGTTGTTATTGGATAGGGTAGAGAGAAATGGAGAGAGGAGGGGAAGACACAGAGGGGAAGAGAAAGATAGACACCTGCAGACCTGCTTCACCGCTTGTGAGGTGGCTCCCTTGCAGGTGGGGAGCCCGGGGCCGGAATCGGGATCCTTACGCCGGTTCTTGTGCTTCACACCATGTGCGCTTAACCTGCTGTGTTACCGCCTGACCCCCCAACAGGGACATTTTGAAGCACCATCAAGTTAGATTTATTGGTCATTTAATCCAGTATTTTGTCTGCAAAGATGATATCCTACTATAACTGACGTAAATGCATCATTTAAATTCACAGTTAACATATTTATAATTTTAGGCCATAAAACTTGTAATAATATCAAGACCAACCAATTAATAAAAATAGTGCACTAGAATTTTTTTTTCTAAAAGAAACACTTTGTTTTTGTGACGTATCCCTGAATTCCTTTTGTCTTACCATAATAATATCTACTTATCAGTCAATAAGTGAGATAAACCCTATTTAAAACTAGATTTTAGGGGGCCAGGTAGTGGCACACCTGGTTGAGCGCATGTTACAATGTGCTAGGAACCAGGCTCAAGCCCCTGGTCCCCACCTGCAGGGGAGAGTTTCACAAGCGATGAGGCAATGCTGCAGGTCTTGAGAAGTGTGTGTGTGTGTGTGTGTGTGTGTGTCCTTTCCTCTCAATTTCTGACTATCAAATAAAGATAATAATTTTTGTGAAAAATATTTTATTTTTATTTATTTTGGATACAGATTGAAAATGCGAGGAGAGGAGAAACAGAGATAGAGACCTGCAGCATTGTTTCATTATTTGTGAGGCTTCCTTTCCCCCTGCAGGTGGGGATTAGGGGCTTGAGCCCAGGTTCTTATGCAATGTAACATGTGCATTGTATCTGAAGCAGCACCAACCAGCCCTTAAAATTATATATATATATATATATATATATATATATATATATATTTTTTTTTTTTTTTTCTCCAGGGTTATTGCTGGGCTCGGTGCCTGAACCATGAATCCACCGCTCCTAGAGGCCATTTTTTCCCCCTTTTTGTTGCCCTTGTTGTTGTAGCCTCGTTGTGGTTATTATTATTGCCATTGTTGATGTTGTCCGTTGTTGGATAGGACAGAGAGAAATGGAGAGAGGAAGGGAAGACAGAGGGGGAGAGAAAGATAGACACCTGCAGACCTGCTTCACCGCCTGTGAAGTGACTCACCTGCAGGTGGGGAGCCGGGGGCTCGAACCGGGATCCTTACGCCGGTCCCTGCGCTCTGCGCCACATGCGCTTAACCCACTGCGCCACCGCCCGACCCCCTAAAATTATATTTTTAAAAAATATTGGGAGTATGGATTGACCTGTCAATACCCATGTTCAGCAGGAAAGCAATTACAGAAGCCAGACCTTCCAACTACTGCATCCCACAATGACCTTGGGTTCATACTACCAGAGGGGATAAAGAATAGGAAAGCTATCAGGGGAGGGGATGGGATACAGAGTTCTGGTGGTGGGAATTGTGTGGAGTTCTACCCCTCTTATCCTATGGTTTTGTCAGTGTTTCCTTTTTATAAATAAAAAAAATTAAAAAATAGATATACAATGTTGGTAGAAGACAAAGTAAACATAAGAAACAGAAAAGCTCTATGCCAGTGGATGTGATTATAATGTGTCTTTGTCATTATAACAAATGTGATTATAATGTATGTAAATGAACGTGGGTTAAACAACATCAGATAATACAGACTAATCCAAAAAGTATGATTTATTTGAAGTGTTTTCATACAAACTAGAATTTGTAACCATAATATAAGTAAAAACAAAACAAGCAAAAAAATGAGTAGGCTGAAGGGACATTTAAGCTGCTTGAAATTGAGGGTAAAACCTAGGAGAAACACAGATGGTCACAAAACTGCCTTCTCATGGAGAGTGTGACATTTAAATACAAGGTCAATTTCTGCCAAAAAAAAAAAAGTATGCAGATTGGGAGCTAGCAGCACATTATCTCAGACAATAAATGCAGCCATTGAGCTAACAATACCAATAGCAACATTAATTCTCTATCATTCCCCAATGCCGTGCTTGGTAGCTTCTCTTAAAAGATAATTAAAGAATACTGAGCACAAATTATAAGTCTGCCTAGGAACCCTGTGTTTTGGTGTAGTTTCTCTGAGCAGAAGCATAATAATGAGAAAGCAGAATGTAATAACTATGCAGGGAGATGACACTAGTGAGAAAAAAAAAAAAGAAAAAATGAGACATGTCCAGACAAAGTACTTGAAGACCACTTTACAAGTCACACAAGACTGCTAAAATGGAAGGGAAACAAGACAGTAGGGAGGTTGCTCTATGGGGCGGAGGAAAGAATGGAATGAGCACTATTATAACTTCTACACATTTTATCCACAACTTTCTGACTTACAAAATTTTTATTATGCTCTATTATTAGCTTTGTATTTTTCCAGGCTAAAGAACATTATCTTTGCACAGAATTTAAAGTACATTTTTTGAGGTCATTATCTAGAATTTTACTTTTAATTTATTATTATTATTGGATATATATAGAGAAATTTCTTTCTCCCTCTTTTCTTTCTTTCTTTCTTTCTCTCTTTCTTTCTTTCATTCATTTAAAATCTATTCTGTGTATGGTGCTCGGGCTCCATCCAAGGTAAGGTGATTATGTGACTCCATAGGTCCTGGAGTGATTTTTTAAATTTCTTATTCTTTTATGCAGAGAAAGAGATGGATAGAGATAGAGATAGCACTGCTCTACCATCCATCGAACTTCCGTGAGCGTTGTGGCAGTGATGCTCCCAAGTGTTGCTGGGTCTCAAAACTCTAGGCTTTGTTTTTGGTGAGGCAAGCATCCTCCTAGATGAACTTTCTCTTAGCCCTTATAAAGTCTTTTTTTAAAAAAATAAAGATATAGTTCATAGACAATTAAATCAATTGTCTAAATAAGTGCAGAGAAATTTCTTTTGTTCCTTTCCTAAATGTTTATAATTTTCCTTTTATGCTTCCGCTCCCCCCCCCATAAAAATACCTTAAGTGATCTTTTGTTGTAAATCTTCCTTTAAAGAGACATAAGAGAAGCAGTATGAAAACTTCACCATCAAGGAAAGCGTTTTGATTATTTTTCCTCTGCATGTCACCCTCACTGTGGCTAACCAACATTTCTTCCATGCTACTAAATAAAGGATAATATATAGTAGGCCTAAAAAAATTCTTGCCTCTTGATTGGCTGTTTTCAGTTTGCCTTCCAGTTCTTCCTTCAGGTTTTCTAATTCTTGATGAAGCTGATTTTTATCTTCTTCCAGATTTAATTTCTCTTTTTTATATTGTTCCTCCAATTCCTTAAGAAATAAATTTTAAAAAATTAACATAAGTTCAAATATTTTGGGCAAGCAATTGCAGAAATCAGACCTTCAACGTCAAAGTGCTCAATAATGGCTGAAGTACCTAAAGAAGGCATCATAAATTCTGTAATTGATTGAACTTAGACCAAATTAGCTAGGCAGCCTAGCAGAAAAGCCCAAAGAAAGCAGATCCCAACAACCTAACTCTGACTGAGCTCAACCAATGGTACTCAATGTTTAAACAACTGAGAGAGGAAAAAAAATCTAAGATCATCAGATAAAGTGAGGACTACAAAAGTTGGATAAGGGCAAGAGACTGGTTCCCTTAAAAATGGCCTGTTTGGTCAATATCATATCACGTGGTCATCTGAGGCTCTAGTTAGGGAATCCTTGGATTCCCATACACATATGATGGGCCTAGACCTCTAAAGGGCCCCTTTCTCCACTACCACTGGTCACTTCCATAAGGAACAGCATCCTGTGGGCCCTCCCAGGACCTTGGCTTTACCAAAGGGAGACTGGGGGTATCCTGCCCTGCCACTCAAAAAAGACTGGTCCTGAAATGAGTGCAGCCTGCAATGTGTCTCAGATGTGACCGTGAGCTATAAGCTTGGAGCAATAAGGACTTAGAGGCTACGTAGGCTCTGGTGCTAAATAAAAATATATATATTTATATATGGGCCCAGGAGCAGGGAGATGGAGGTAAATAGTTAATTTTAGCCACAGATATATATTTTTTTTTACAAAAAATAGGCCTACACCACTACCGAAAGACAGAAATAGGCTGGGGTATGGATTTACCTGCCAATGCCCGTGTCCTGTGGTGAAGCAACTACAAAAGTCAGAACTCCAACCTTCTGCATCACAAAAAGAATTCTGATCCATATTCCCACAGGGGGAGAAATATTAGGGGAAGATGACTAAAGGGCTTTGAAACTCTCTTCCATCAGGACCCAGACAGAGAAAAAAAAAAAAGGAAATACTTTTGGAAGTAGTAATAAGTGTAGGTGTGACTTAAAAAGGAAGAGAAGGCAGAACCGTAGAAAAAATGGGAAAAATATGTATATATAGATAGACAGATAGTTATCAAAATACTAGTCAACCCCTATCTGTGACAACCTTAGGAGAAGCACTACAGTTTCCAATGGAGGGAATAGGGGCACAGAAGTCTGGTGCTGGGAATGGTGTGGAACTGGACCCTTGTTAACTTGCAATTGTAAACCAGTCACATGATGTAAACATGTCACATGATAAAGAGGGAAAAAAAAAAAGACCGCAATCATCAAAATGATGCAATTCGTCATTCCACAATATAAGGCATGCTAGATCACTGCAGATAAACCCAAGCTGCAGTGCTATCTTGACTCACCAGTTGCAGTTTTTTTTTATCTCTTGCTGCATTGCTATGGATAGCTTCAATTGCCACATGGTGCTTCCAAGCTAATTCTTCCAAAGTCTTAGAATGGGCTTCATTTAATTGAGCCACCTCACCTTCCAGTCTACTTTGCAAGTTTTTAAGCTCCATTTCATAATATTCTTGCTGAGCATTCTTTGCTTCATTTACTTTCTAAAATTAAAAAAAAAAATCAATTAATTGGCACTGACTTTTTTCACTATGGCTATTAGTACTGTGAATACTCAGTAAACACATAAACTTGAATGAACTGAGTGCTACAGGCTTTAGACCATGAAACATGAAAATACATTACTGGTATTCTCAGGAAAGGACAGGGTAGCAGAGGCAAGATGAACAATTATAAAGCAAGGGATAGACAGGAGGGCTATTAATAGACTAGAACCAAATATGAGTTAGGAATCTACAAACGTAAAAGAAAAAGGTTTCCTGTACTGTGCACAAAAACAGTCTCCTACTTGGCCTTCTTAGATAATACTACATAATACAGTTTTACTGAGTGGCAATTACTGTGCCTTTTACATCTTTATAATGTAATACTGAAAAAAATCAAATACAGTGGTAATATAACTTCATATATTTGGTGAAAGTGGTATATACTTCCTATGTGAGACAGTATACAGGAAAAGCCCTTGACTGGACAGGATGATAGAGAGAGAGAGAGAGAGAGAGAGAGAGAGAGAGAGAGAGAAAGAGAGAAAAGCTTTCCAGAAAATATAAAACAATGCCAACAGTCTTACATGATGGCTAAAGTTTGCACTCAGAAACATTTCCATCACTCTGAAAGATGAGAAGTAGTTAACTAAGTGGCAAAGTTAGGGAGCTAGGAAGTCCTGGAAGCTATGCAGTGTGGAGAGAAAATAGGAAACGAGTGAGAGTGGTGAGGAGTGAGGCTTGGAAATAAGTAGGAGTTAAATGATGAGAATTTTTTAATGTTAAGGATTTTAGATTTTATTCTGAGAGGAATGAGAAATCACTGAAATTTAAGAAACCAACATTTCAACACACTGTGTCAGTATGCCAGTGAGCTGATGAAAGGTAGCTACAGTGGTCAGGAAGTTGTAACTGTAATCTAGACAAGAAATGGCAGGAAATGCCTAAACCTAGGGAGGGTCTCTGAATGGATATACAGAGGAGATGATAGAGTAACGGGACTGAACTGACAGAAATGGCTAAGAAATAAAGCTGGGCTAAGAAAACAGTAATCAGGAAAAACTACCAGGCTTCTGATTTACCAAATTAGATACACCAGTGCTACTGGTTGGCAAAAGGAATACAGGAAATGCAGTGCTTCTGAAAGAAAAAAAGTTCTAGGCATACAGATTTGACGTATTTTCAAGAAACAGAGACTTCCAGTGTGAGTTAAATACATATGATTCAAATTCAGGGAAAAGGTCTGGCTTAGCCTGAGAGATCTGAAAGTTATCACTGAACAAATGATAGTTGACATGGCTGCGATGAATGAGTTCTATGGAAAGAGAGAAAATGCTGGGGAAGATCGATGTTAAGGGAACAAATGGAGGAAGGAAATTTACAAACAAGACTAGAAGGCCAAGGAGATAGGAAGAACACATGTAGAGAACATAAAAATACCAAAAGAAAGACACTAAAATTCAGAGAGGAGTTAAGTACCACAGTTAGACAAGGTCCACCAAGTCCAGTAACCAGGACGTCACTGGAGGTTGAGGCAAGCGTAGATTCTGTGGAGGGGTGGTAAGAGAAACCAGACTGCACCCGGGTGAGGAGTGAGGAGTGAGTGAGAGGTGAGCATGGGGCAAGAATAGATACTGTTCAATAGACTTGGCTGTTGGGGGAAGGAGAAAGACTGTCCAAAACTCCCGCTTGGTATTGCAGATATCTGAAAAATTGGAATAAATATTTTGTAATTACTCTATAAATGATAGGGTTTACTTATATAGTAAATATATGTACTGTGCTGATAAATTTTTAGAGTTTGATGCTTGTCATTCTTTCAAGGGTTTTTAAAAATATTTTTCAATCACTTATTTACTAGATAAAGAGAAGTTGAGAAACTGAGAAGGAAGGGAGAGGGAGAGAGGAAAAGAAAGACACCTGCAGAACACCTTCACCACCCATGAAGCTTCCCCTCCAGGTGGGGGCTGGGGCTTGAATTCAAGTTTCTGTACACTGTTATGTGTGTGCTTAACAAAGTGTGCCTCTGTCCTGCTCCCCCCCTCCTTACAAGTTTTTTTGAAATTCTCCATATATATATATACACATATATATATATATGTAATAATGTATTTAGTTAATAGAAAAATGAGTATTATTAAGCATAATTGTACATTCTATTGAAATTACTCCACTTCTAGATTGAAACAGGTTGAAATGTCTTAAGCTTTCATATTATAAATTATTATCAGCAATATTTTGAATATGCAAACTGTGTAAAATAATCCAGTTTTATACTTTGTGTCTCAAAATAAAAAAAATAACTAGTCACTTAAATAGTCTGTAACTGAAGTAATAATAAGTGTATTAAATCCAATCTGGAAGAAAAAGGAATGAAAACTGAATTTCTCTTTCAGTCCTTTCTAGAGATAGGTCTGGGGGTAAGATGTGGGGTCTTCCGTTGCTTTTACCTTTTCCAGTTCCAGAATCTGCTGCTTCTGTTCTTCATCAAGACTTTGAGTTTTGCTTTGCAAAAAAGCCCTTTCTTCTTCAAGCTGAGATAATCTTTCATGGACTCTTGATTTTTCTGACTCTAGATCTTTAATTGTAACTTCCTGGGTCATTTGAGTTGCTTGCAGCATTCCAATATGACCTACTCCCCCAAAAGAAAACCCTTTCAATTTAAAATCTGTGTCACTAACTATAAACCATTAATCCCCCAATAAAGACATTAAAAAAAATCTGTGTCACTATGGCACTATGATGTAAAACAATTCATATTGAAACAAATAAATAACACACACATACTTATGTTACATAGGTATTAAATACAAATGTTTCCTCACCGTTTAAAAAGAAAATATTTACTAACGAGAATATAATTTACCCAATAGAACAACTTAACTTGGAAAAAAGTTTATTTTCACATCCCTAATGTTGTTCCCTGAATCAAATAACATTCTGTTTTGCTGCTGCTTTCAACTGTTAACATAAAAAGAAATCTGTATGCAGGGAATAAACATGGCAGGCAGCAGCACAGTTGAACTGACTTTATTTTACACAAGAGATCTGATAAAGAACCAAGGTAATATGAGACAGATAAGGAAAGCAAGGATATGAAAAAATAATTGACAATAACAAAAGGGTGGGGGATGAAGAGAGAAACAAAGAAACGAAAAGTAATGTGAGAAAAAGTCTCTAGAGCAGTGGGTATCAAACCATTTTGATCCACAGCACCTAGAAACTAGCTGGAAAAACATCTGCAGACAGATTCACTGAATCCAAAACTCTGTGGCTGGGCCCCAGCTACAGCAACTGACACGTTTTCCAAGTGACTATCATAACACAGCAAACTAGTACATTAGAGGAAGGACAATCAGGGATTCACTGATGATCTAATCAAATCAAATGACCTCAAAGAACTAGTTCCAACCGTTTTACCTAGCACACCAAATCCTTAGGTAAAATAAGACTTCACAGCTGCTTCACAGCTGCTAAGGCCACCCAATTTCCTCCTGTAAGAACTATGGAGTGAGGAGAGCCATGTCAGGATGGGCAGTCAGCTTCAGTGTGTGAAATGAAATTCTTACAAAAAGCCTCATGAGGCACTGAGACTCACATTAAGTTCCACTAACTTAAAATACTTTAAAACATATGTATTTCGGGGCCGGGTGGTGGCACACTGGGTTAAGCACACATAGTGCGCAGGGATCCCAGTTCAATCCACTGGCTCCCCATCTGAGGGGAGTTGCTTTGCAAGCAGTGAAGCAGGTCTGCAGGTGTCTTTCACTTACCTTCTGTCTTCCCCATCTCTCTCAATTTCTCTCTGTCCTATCGAACAACAATAGCAGCAACAACAAAAAGGAGGGAAATGGTCACCAGGAACAATTTGTGATGCAGGCATGAAGCCCCAATGAGGAAAAAAAAAAAGTATGTATATTTAAAGGACAAAGCCTCTTAGAAGAGTACATCAGTTTTCTTTTAAGGGATCCATTTATTGGTGACTCAATTCTTCTATAAAAGTGTATCTCTAGGAGGAGTCAGCAGTAGTTCAGCGGGTTAAGTGCAGGTGGCACAAAGTGCAAGGACTACTGTAAGGATCCCGGTTCAAGCCCCCCGGCTCCCCACCTGCAGGGGAGTAGCTTCACAAGCGGTGAAGCAAGTCTGCAGGAGTTTATCTTTCTCTCCCCATCTCTGTCTTCCCCTCCTCTCTCCATTTCTCTCTGTCCTATCCAACAATGACAGCAATAAGAATAACTACAACTATAAAACAAGGGCAACAAAAGGGAATAAATCTTTTTAAAAAGATTAAAAAAATAAAAGTATATCTCTAAAATAAGTTGTCTTATGATTAACAAATAAGATAGAGTCCTCTAATCCTAGAATCTAAGTAATTTGAAAATTAGTAATTTCATCTTGACTGAACATGTAAGTGTTGGTTTTAGCTGAGAACCTAAAAGCCTTGAGTATACACCAAGAAGTCTGGACAGACGTACTAGCTTTGAGGACAAGATCTGAAGCTTGCTGCTGTAAACATTCTCTGGATGCTGCTAGCTCACTTTCCAGTTCCTTGTGCTTGCTTAATAAGGCTATCTCTCCCACCTTGGCATCATCAAGTTGTTTTTGAAGAACCTACAAAAGACCAGATAGTCATTTTTACAGTGTGCTAAACTAAATTCATTTAAATCACAACTTTCTTGTTCAAGTCTTATTCTAGTTTTAATCTGCATTGATTTATAACTAGCTAGCATGTAATGTTATTCTATTCCTCTTAGTCCACTTATATGTTAAGCAGATATTGAAAACAGCTATAAATTTCCCCTTCCTTCCTTCCTTCCTTCCTTCCTTCCTTCCTTCCTTCCTTCCTTCCTTCCACCAGAGCACTGACCAACTCTGGTTTATGGTGGTGCCAGGACTGAACCTGGGACTTTGGAGCCTCAGGCATGAAAGTCTCTTTGCATAAACATTGTGCTATCTACCCCCACCCTGCTTTGAAATTTTCTATGGCAATAAATCAAAATTTGTGAAGTTTTTGTGCTTCCCCCACCCCAGACTAACATAACATTTAACTCTGGTTTACAAAGCAGACTTAATTTTTCTGTTTAATGTCCGAATAGCAAGAAAAATATATTTAGACCATAATTCCAGTATTTCAACAGCTCAGATTACTTACAATAAACATTAATGTTAGTCAAATAAATTTTCCTTTTTAAAAAAATTTTAATTAAATTAATTAATTAATTAATTAATTAATTTTTACCAGAGCACTGTTCAGCTCTGGCTTATGGTGGTGCTGGGGATTGAACTTGGGACTTTGGAGCCTCAGGCATGAGAGTCTTTTTGTATAACCACTATACTATCTACCCTCTGCCCATCAAATAACTTTTCATAATCTATCAGCAAGAAGTTTTTTTTTAAAGACTGAATCAATCAATTACTGAATCAATCAATTTATTTATATAAGAAAAGGGAGATAGATATAAGCAGAGCATCACTCTGGCACATGTGATTCAGAAGGCTGAACTCAGAACCTCATATTTGAGGTCTTACACACCACCTTCCAGGCCACTAATCAAGGAAGTTTAAATTTGTCTTTTTGAGCCTTTGAAATCTGTAAATAAAAATTAGACCTTTGTTTACTTTCTCCCAAAAGAAAATGAGGGGAAAAGTAAGTGGGAAAGGGAGGCTAAAATAGTCTAACTGAAAAGAAAGAGAAAACTGGGGAACAAAACGCATGTGTTGAATGTAACTTTCTTTATTTACCTGAACATTGTTTTCTGCTGTAACAAGTGCTAGCTGAAGCTTTTGGCATTTGTCTCGAAGACTTCCAGCTTCATCCTGAACCATCTGCAACTCTGTCTTTAATTTTCCTATGGCTTTCCGTAAAATGGCTTCTTGTCCTTGAAATTCTTTTCTAAGATCAGCTTCCTTTTCTTTGCTAGCTTGTAGGCTTTCTGCTGTAAAAAGCTGTGACCTTTTCAAAGTATCAAGCTCATGTTCATAAAAGGACTGAGCTTTATTCAACTTGCTTTCATAGTCCTCAATTAGTTTCGTTCGCTCAAGTCTCAGCTCTTCAAGTGTTTTGTTTAAGGCCTCCACCTCCACTCTGTGCATTTCCTCCACCTTCTCCTGCCCTTTGTTTACTGAAGCACTGTGATCCTGCTGTGATCTGAGCAACTCTTGGATTTCCTCTCTATGAGTGGCTCTTAAATCGTCTAATGCCAAGCGCTTGTCTTTTTCAAACTGTACTTGGAGTTGTCCGAAACTTTTTAATCGTTCCTCAAAATTCCTTCTAATCTCTTCAACCTCTCTAGACATGGTTACAATGCGTTGGACATGCTGAGCTTCTGCACAAAGCTGCATATCTTCAACCCTGTGCTTATAAGCTTCAAATTCTGTCAAAGCTTGTTCCTTCATCTTTCTGTGCTCTTCTAATGATGTTTCTAAAGCTTGAATTTTTTTCTTAAGGTCTGACTCTTCTGTTACTTTGCTCTTATATTGCAATAATTTTTCTCTTGTTTCTGCAAGTATTTGTTGGATTTCTTCTTCATGAGCATCTTTGAGGGCTTGAACTGCAGACTCATGCTCATCATTTTTCGTGTTCAAAGCATAAATCACCTGTATTGTTTCAAGAAGAATGGAGACAAATTCAGTAAACCAGAGTCTTTTTTAACTTGGAAGTCAATTGTTTCATCTGGGTTACTAGTTTCGATAATGGATAATGTTGGCTATGGCAAATGTTAAGTAGTGAAATTTTAATTATATTTTTTATATTTATTGACTGATTTACTTGGCAAATTTTACCTTAGCACAATTAAAATTTTTGTATTTGAAGATTCTTTAATCCGATTTTAAAGTGCTCAAAATAATCACTGTTTTTACTCTAAGTGAAAATATGCAGAAGAAAAAGAATAAGGAGGCAACCTGATCTAGCTTCCTGGAGGCTGTATTAGAAACCAGAAACCAGAAACCAGAAGAAAAGCCCCACAGGAAGTTTCTGCCCTACATTGGTCTCCTACTGATAAGAGAACCTTGACATAAGCGAAGATTCTAGTTACTTATTTTTTTTTTCAAAGTCAATTTCATCTGCTTAATACCCGATATATTTTAAATTTAGAAATGTTCTTTTCTAATTCCCTTATGGTCCAAATTTAAAGCTGATCCTCTTCTCTCCCAAGTGGTCTCCTTACAACATCTAGTTAGTCGCTTCCTGCTCAGATAGCAAGTGCTGTAGTTTGTACTCACTGTCTAATGTCTCCTCTGCCTGCAAGATAGGCAGGAATCCTTTCTAGTGCCAAGGTATTCTGGTTACTTTTTTGTTTCAGGCATATTTTCATTTCAGTCCTTGGGCTTTAATGATTCCACTTGGGTATCTCCAACCTTAATTCCAAATGAAAATATATCTATTTAGAGTAACACTCACATTCGTATATAGCCTTGATGCTGATAGCCCTTATCATACCACTGTGGGCAGAGACAGTGGAGTATTTCTAACTGCACTTAAAGTTTAAAGATGTACTCACCTTCTTCTGAAGTTGAAAAAATAAATAAATAAATAAATAAAGAAAGAAAGAAAGAAAGAAAGAAAGAAAGAAAGAAAAGAGAAAGTATGACTATGCCGATTTACTTATGTACTGCTTTCCAAGGATAACTGTGGACTTGCATAGTTGTGGGAAAGACCTTTCTATTAACTCTAGTTCTAACCTATGAAACCTATGTAGTTATCTTAGCAGCCAAAAAGAGAAACAGAAGAAAAAAAAGAAAAGAAAAAACCCCCTCAATTTTGCAGCAGCTTTATTTACTCTTTATTAAATAGTACAGTGTTTATCATGACAATTCACAGTCAGAAAATTATGTGATTCTGAAAGCATATTATACAAAATATAATGTCATCCTGGTCATACATATGTTAGTATCTTCTCAGAAAGCAATGATAATCAATTTTTTTCTCTTTCACCTCCAGGTTTATCACTGAGGCTTGGTGCCCACCCCCCATAATCAACTTCTAAAGCTCAAAAGGAACAATAGAAATACGGCAAGCATAGTAACAAATAGTGTAAATGCTCCTTTGAAAATTTAACTTTCATCTTTTTCTCCTCCTCTTTCAGATACAGAGAGATACACAAGCAGAGAGTGAAAGAGACCACAGCACTGAAACTTCCTTCCAAGGCTTGCACCTGAATTGCATTACATGGCAAAGCAGCACCTTATCCAAGCAAATTATCTTGCCAACCTTTATTCTTAACTTTTTTTTTTTTTTGTCTCAGCAGGGTAATTGCTAGGGCTTGATGGCTGCTCAATCCCACTTTTCCTGGTAGCCTTTTGTTTTGTTTTGTTCTAACAGAGAGGGAGAGCGAGAGAATGAGACAAGTGTAGCATTGCTGCACTGCTTTACCCCTGCATGTGAAAACTGAGGGCTTGCACTCAGGAGTTCACTCATGGTAACATGTGACCTCTACCAGGTGAGCTCCCATTGGCCCTCCTATTTATTCTTAAATGAGTGTGATGTGAAATTCCAAGTTGATCTTAACTAGATGTAGTATCGTGCTTATTTTTCTACATAATCACAGATATAAATATTGATGTCTTTCTCTACTATTTCTCTGAGTGTGGCAATATGTAGAAGACATTATCTGAAGTAACAAAAAGTTATCCAAACTGGATTTCTTACCTTATATAATGTAAACCAACTTCTCAATATTGTAAGTATTTCAACACTAACCAGTGACCCTATTTTTTCCCACCCTGGTCATTAACATGTTTAAAATTATGTTCTATAGTTTGGAAAATAACATAAAGCATTACAAGATGGTAAGTCTTTCTTATTAGTTATATTATATCATATATTTAGGCAGAGAATGAGTCTAATTTTAAAAGAAACTTCAGTAAGTAATTACAATCACCCATAAAATTGGCTATTATTGGGAGTCGGGCGGTAGCGCAATGGGTAAAGCGCATATGGTGCGATGCGCAAGGACCAGTGGAAGGATCCTGGTTCATGCCCCAGCTCCCCACCTGCAGGGGAGTCTCTTCACAAGCAGTGAAGCAAGTCTACAGGTGTCTTTCTCTCCCCCTCTCTGTCTTCCCCTCCTCTCTCCATTTTCTCTCTGTCCTATCCAACAATGACAAAATCAATAACTACAATAAAAAAATTGGCTATTATTATCCACAGAGGAAAAAGAAATTGTCTAGTGTCTCTTTGTCACAGCTATTTTAAAGACATTAAGAATGATTTGCAGTTCTTTTGGAACTATGAACATTCATGGAGTGAAATAGTACAATCATTTCAACAATTTCACAGTGTCATTTTATGCCAATAATGTATATGAAGTAGTGTGTAATTTTAATTTTTTATGAAGACTTTGAGATAATACTATCCACAGATTAAAGTGGAAAGAATTCTAGATCCTAGTTTTTAAAATGTGACTTAGGGAGAAAATAGTTTCTGAACTAATTCTCACTATTGGTTGCTGTGTCCAAATTATGTCTCGTCCCAAGACTACAAATTTATGCTAAAGTCCCTATGCTAAAATACCCTATAAAGGTATTTGAAGGGCGCCTTTGGAAAGCAATTAAGTTTAACCAAGGGGCTGGCTCTCAGAATGAGAGTAGTGCCTTTATAAGAAGAAACATCAGGATTTGTTTTCTTATCTTACCCTGCCATGTGAAGATGCAGCAATTCATGGTAATTTGCTATGGCAGATCAACCTACCTACTACTCTAATGTATTGGTTATGGCTATAGCTATATATTTGCATAATTTCCCCATTAAAATCTAACTCATTAGTAATAAAGCTCACTACCGAAAAGTTATCTATCAGCTCTAGCTAATGGTGAAGCAGTGAAGCAGGTCTGCAGGTGTCTATCTTTCTTTCCACCTCTGTCTCCCCTCCTCTCTCAATTTCTCTCTGTCCTATCCAACAACAGCAGTAACAACAACAAGGTGGAAAAAAAAATCGGCGTCCAGGAGCAGTGGATCTGTAGTGGAGGCACCGAGTCCCAGCAATAACCCTGGAGGCAAAAAAAAGAAGTCTGTCTGCATAACCGTTATGCAATCTCCCTCACCCACTTAAGATTCTTTAAGTGGACCTCAGTTGGTATACACACACACACACACACACACACACACACACACACACACACACACACATTTTGCCTCCAGGGTTATTGCTGGGGCTCAGTGCCTACACCATGAATCTACTGCTTCTGGAGGCCATTTTTTCCCTTTTGTTACCCTGCTTGTTTTACCATTGTTGTGGTTATTATTATCGTTGTTATTGATGTTGTTGTTGGATAGGACAGAGAGAAATGGAGAGAGGAGGGGAAGACGGGGAGAGAAAGATAGACATCTGAGACCTGCTTCACCACCTGTGAAGTGACTCCCCTGCAGGTGGGGAGCTGGGGGCTCCAACGGGATCCTTCCACTGGTCCTTGCGCTTTGCACCACGTGTGCTTAACCCACTGCGCTACTGCCAGACCCCATCAGTTGGTGTATATTATTATACCAACTGATGTAACATAATTAAGGTAATAAAAATCACTGAATAAGTGGTGTTGCACTCATGGAATTTAATATCATGAAACCATTAAAGTCTATTACATAGGAGACTATTTCATAACACAAGGGGAATGTAAAGCAGACACATACACAATACTATATATAGGATGATCCAATTTTAAAGAGGGAGAAAAGTGAGTATACATATATATATATATATATATAAATATGTATAAAGAAATAAATTTTAAATAGGAACACCCAGTATTTCTAAGCCTTCTATAATTATGTTACTATTATAATCAGCATCAAATCCTTTAAAAATTAATGTCCACTGTCCTGACAGAATAAATCAATACTCAAAATGCCCTAGCAGAGACTTTCTTCTTCTTCTTCTTTTTTTTTTTGTCTCCACGGTTATTGCTGGGGTTCAGTGCCTGCACCATGAATCCACTGCTCCTGGAGGCTATTTATTTTTCCCTTCTGCTGCCTGCAGGCCAAGCCCCCGCCACCAGGCCAAGCCCCTCGCCTGGCAGGCCACACACCCTTCACCTGCGAGGCCCTGCAGACCAAGCCCCTCGCCTGGCAGGCCAAGTCCCTTGCCACCTGGCCACGTGCCCTCCGCCTGTCAGTCCTTGTGCCATTAGGCCCCATCCCTTTGCCATCAGGCCCCTCCCCTCAGCCCACCAGCCCCCACCCTCTGGGCTCACCAGGCCTCCCCTTGGCCTCAGGCTGGCCCTTCCTACTCTTACTTATCACTCCCTGTCTTATTCCAGTTCTTTTAGAAATGCCTGCATGATATCATTCAGGTTTCCGCCCAAAAGGTTTCTGTTCATCCTTACAATGCTATTCCTCTGACATAAATAGAGTCTTTTACAGACATTGATCCATTTAAATATGGCCATTAGATATAAGAAAGGGGGAGATGTCGGGAAATTGTGAGGATGTGGTTGAGCTTGGAAGGGCTTGACCTGAGGAGTGTCTATCCTGTCATTCTCTCTCTCTACTGAGAGGTTGAACAAGGAGGGACAGGAGTAACCCCAAAGGTTTGCCTCATCTTACCAGACTCCCTGCCTCACAAACACCCTGCATTTCTGATACTATGGTCATTAGATAAAAAGAAAGGGGGGATGTCGGGAAATTGTGAGGATGTGGTTGAGCTTGGCAGGGCTGACAAAACACCCTGCATTCCTGATACTATGGCCTATCTACATAATCATTGTTTTGCCAGAAAGATCCCCACCCATTCCATTCCTTTGATCTATCTTCCTTCTACCCTTCTACTTCCTTCTTCTTTCTTCTTTTTTATCCCTCTGGGAGTATGGTCCTAGGATCTTTATGGGGTGGAAGGTCTGGCTTCTATAACTGCTTCTCTGCTGAACCATCTTTTTCTAATTTCTTCAGGTGCAAAGTTGGGTTATTTGCATGTCTTACTATTTTTTGATATGTGCCTGTGTGGCTAGGAAATTTTCTCTTAGTACTGCTTTAGCTATGTCTCAAACATTCTGTTAGATTGTGTCTTTTTTTTTTTACTTGTTTCCAGGAACATTTTAATTTTGTATTTATTTATATTTATTTACTATTGGATGGAGATAGAAATTGAGAGGAGATGGGGAGATGGTGAGGCAAAGAGACACCTGTAGCCCTGCTTCACCACTCCTGAAGTTTTCCTCCTGCAGGAGGGAACCAGGGGCTTGTACCTGGGTTCTTGTGCACTGTAATGTGTCCAATTAACCAGGTGCACCCCTCATTTTAATTTTCTTTAATTTCTTCTTTCATTCAATAATTATTGAATAGTGTGCTGTTGAGTTTCCTTATTTTGGAGTCCTCTCTAGCATTTTAGTTCAACTCCACTGTGGTCTAAGGAGATGCTTAGGATGATTTTAAATTTATTGATGTTGTCCTTATGCCTGGCATATCTATCCTCTGTTTGTGAGAGTGTTTCATGTGGGTTTGAGAAGAATATCTACTCTTTCAGTATGAAGAACTCTGTAGATGTCTAGCAGGTCTAATCTATCCATCTCATTTAATTCTCTTGTTCCATTATTGAAGAAACAAAGAACACGTTCTTAATTTCTTTGATCTTTTCAATATATTGTTAACTCAAATTCTTCAGTGTATCTCCCTAGTATATCCAGATCTCTATTTATTAATTACAAATAAATATGTGATGGAATGTTTTGTGAGAATATATGGTAAGAGGGTCTGTATCTTCATCTATAAAAGATGATTAAGATCCTTTAAAAATACCTAGCCTATCACTGCCTTATTCTTTCACCAATATCATGGCCTCTTCATAAGAAAGTCTATGCTGGGGGTGGGGCAGTAGCACAGTGGGATAAGCACACATGGCGCCAAGCGCAAGGACCAGCGTTAAGTGTCCTAGTTCGAATCCCCAGCTCCCCACCTGAAGGGGCATCGCTTCACAGTTGGTGAAGCAGGTCTGCAAGTGTCTTTCTCTCCCCCTCTTTGCCTTCCCCTCCTCTCTGGATTTCTCTCTGTTCTATCCAACAACAATGACATCAGTAACAACAACAATAATAATTGCAACAACGATAAAACAACAAGGGCAACTGCCAGGCTAGCATGGGGGTGCCTCTTCCCGGGAGCGTACTCTCTGGGTTGGAGAAAACTCTATTGGAGTCAGCCTGGGCTGCTACTCACTCAGCTACAAGAGGGAGATGACTCAGGAACCAAGCACATGGTGGCAGCGAGGCAATGCAATATATTTATTGATCAGAGAGCCAAGGCTTTTAAAAGGGCAGACCTGGAAGTGCAAGTCGGAAACGGAAATGGCTAGGAAAGGGGTGGAGAAAGGCAAAAGGGGGCTGGGAAGATAGAAACTTCCTTAGCAACTATTTTGAGGGTTTTAACTGGTGGGATTATGATACCCTGCAGGCAGGGAGGGTCTTGAGGGGATGGAGGGGATGGGATGCAAAACTCCAGTAGTGAGAGCTGTACTCCTCTTATCCAATGGACTTGTTAATCATAATTAAATCAATTTTTTTAAAAAAAGAAAGAAAAGAAAAAGAAATTATATTTTCTTGGGAGTCAGGTGGGAGCACAGTGGGTTAAGAAAAAGAAATTAGAAAAAAGAAGAACAAAAGAAACCCAAATCATGCAGATGGAGTGAAGTAACAAAAATCAGAGCAGAAATTATCAACACTGAAAACAAAGAATCATACAAAAGATAAATGAAGCTAGGAACTGTAAAGCAAAAAAAGAGTAAACAAAATTGACAAACTGCTGGCCAGAGTCACTACAAAAACAGAGGTAGAAGACCCAAATAAATTGTATCATGAATGAAAGGAAAGAGATTACAACAGACACCACAGATCCAAAAGCATCATACAAAGCTTTGTCTTTTTTTTTTCTTTATAGGGAGATTAATGTTTTACAGTCCACAGTAAATACAATAGTTTGTATATGCATAATATTTCCCAGTTTTCCACATAACAATTCAAACTCCACTAGATCCTCTGCCATCATGAACCCTTCCCCCTAACCACCCCACAGCCTTTTAGTTTAGTGCAGTACATCAACTCCATTCCAAGTTCTGTTTAGTGTTTTCTCTTCTGACCTTGTTTTTCACTTCTGCCTGTAAGTGAGATCATCCCATATTCATCCTTCTCTTTCTGGCTTATCTCACTTAACATGATTTTTTCAAGTTCCATCCAAGATGGGCTGAAAACGGTAAAATCACCATTTTTAATACCTGAGTAGTATTCCATGGTGTATATAGACCACAACATATTCAGCTATTCATCTGTTTTTAGACACCCTGGTTGTTTCCAGGTTTTGGCTATTACAAATTGTGCTGTTATAAACATAGGTATACACACATCTTTTGGATGAGTGTGCTTGGTTCCTTTAGGATATATTCCCAGGAGAGGAACTGCAGGGTCATAGGGTCCATTTCTAGCCTTCTGAGAGTTCTCTAGACTGCTCTCCACAGGGGTTGGACTAATTTACACCCCCACCAGCAGAGCAGGAGGGTTCCTTTTCCCCATAACCTCTCCAACATGTGTTGCTGCTACCTTTTCTGATGTATGACATCTCACAGAAGTGAAGTGGTATTTCATTGTTGTCTTTATTTGCATTTCTCTGACAGTCAGTGACTTGGAGCATTTTTTCAAATGTTTATTGGCTTTTTGGATCTCTTCTGTGGAGAATATTCTGTTCATATCCTTTCACCATTTTTGGATGGGGTCATTTGTTTTCTTGTTGTTGAGTTTGGCAAACAAGCTCCTTATATATTTTGGTTATTAGTCATTTGTCTGATGTATGGCATGTAAAGCTCTTCTCCCATTCTGTAAGGTCTTTTTGTTTGGGTAGTGGTCTCTTTTGCTGTGCAGAAGTTTTTTAATTTTGATGTAGTCCCACTGGTTTACATACAAAGCTTCTATGAACAACTACATGCCACAAAACTAGAGAATCTAGAGGACATAGACACATTTTTGAAATACACAGCCTCCCCAGATTTAACCAAGAGGAAATATGAAACATAAAAAGACCAATTCATCCAAAGAAATCAACACAGTAACCAAAAACCTCCCCAACAATAAGTCCAGGCCCAGATGGGTTTACAAATAAATTCTATGAAACCTTTATTATTTTTTAAAATTTTATTTATTCCTTTTTGTTGCCCTTGTTGTTTTATTGTTGTTGTTATTGATGTCATTGTATAAGACAGAGAGACATGGAGAGAGGAGAGGAAGATAGAGAGGGGGAGAGAAAGAGAGACACCTGCAGGCCTGCTTCACCGCTTGTGAAGTGACTCCCCTGCAAGTGAGGAGCTGGGGGCTCGAACCAGGATCCTTAAGCCGGTCCTTGTGCTTTGTGCCACCTGCATTTAACCTGCTGTGCTACTGCCCAACTCCCTCTATGAAACCTTTAGAGAAGAACTACTATCAATACTCCTCAAGCTCTTCCAAACTTCTAAGACACAGGGATTATCCCTAACATGTTTTATGAAGCCAACATCACACTAATACCTAAAGCAGACAGAGATGCAACAAAAAAGGAAGAAAGAAAAAGAAAAGAAAGAAAGAAAACTACAAATCAATATCCCTAATGAACATATATGCTAAGATATTTAAAAAAATTCTAGTCAACCACATACAGCAATACATCAGTAAGATGTATTGACCAAGTGGATTTTATTCCAAGGATACAAGACTGGTTCATCAATAAATGTGACCCACCACATCAACAAATGTATAACCAAAAATCACATGATCATCTCAAAAGACACAGAAAAAGCCTTAAACAATATCCAGCACCTCTCATTATCAAAACATTTTTTTTTAAAAAAATGGGGATAAATGGGAATTCTTCAAGCTACTTGAATCTATATACAGTAAGTTATCAGCCAACATCATGCTCAATCGTTAAAAACTGAAAGCATTTCTCTCCAGTCAGGCTCAAAACAGGGCTTCCCACTATCACCACTACTATTCAACATTGTCTTGGAAGTCCTAGCCATAGAAGTTAAGCAAGACAAAGGAATCAAAGGTATACAAGTTGGAAGAGAAGAAGTTAAAATACCCCTATTTGCAGATGATATAATTGTATGTATATAAGACCCTAAAGGTCCAGTAGAAAACTCCTGGATATCACTGAATGCTATAGTAAAGTAGCAGGCTACAAAATAAATATACAAAAATCAATGGCATTCCTCTGTGGATAAAAAAAAATCAAATATTTGGGAATAAAGTTAACAAAGGAAGTGAAAGACTTATACACTGAAAACTATGGTTCAGAGCTATAAAGAAATGGAATGACATCCCATCACTTTACAGCTGTGAGAATGTCATATATCAGAAAGGAAAGAAGCAATAAATGTTGGAGTGAATGTCGAGAAAAGGGACACTTGTTCACTTTTGGTGGGAGTGCAAAATGGTCCAACTATTGTGGAAAGCTGTTGTTGTGCGCGGGCCGCGGAGAAGAGAGAGAGGAGGGGTCCGGAGCAAAGAGGAAACACAAATCTTTATTTGCGCTGGCACCTCAGAGTTGGGTGCTAGAGAAGCAGGTTGGGCCACGTGGAGGTAGTGAAAATGGCCGCCTCACGCAGTAACCTTTCCTGCGTCTGAACACCGTAGTGAAGTGTTGGCAAGAGAACAAGGTGTGGAAGAAGAAGGGCTTTTATAGGAGCAGCTTTAGCGAGAATGGGAAGGGGGAGGAGTAACCATAGCACTCCAGGATAGGATAATAACTCTCATGAGAATGGGAGGGGGGAGGAGTAACCAAAGCACTCCAAATATTGTGGGGATATAGACAATGCCCTGAGGGCACAACATGGCTGAATAGGCAGTCCAAGAATGTCCCAACTCTGCAGGAACTAGCAGTAGCCTGAGGGGACAACATGGCAGATGTGACTGCATCGGCACAATTTCCCAGCAGAAAGCAATTTGGAGATTTACTGGGACACTAGGAATGCACCTACCCTATGACCCAGAAAGTCCTCTCCTTAGGATTTACCCAAAGGAAACAGATATATCTATCAGAAGAGATACATGCATATCTATGTTTATAGCAGCTCAGTTTGTAATCACTGGAACCTGAAAGCAACCCAGATTTCCAACATCAAATGAATGTCTAAAAAAAAAAAAAATATATATATATATATATATATATATATATCTCAGAATACTAGTCATCTGTTAAAAATGATAAAGTTGTGTCCTTTGCATCCTCTTAGATGAAGCTTAAGGACATCATGTTGAGTGAGATAAGGCAAAGAAAGATGAATACCAAATGATCTCACTTACTAGGGGAACTTAATAACATAAGGGACAGGGAGAGCACAGAGAGAGCACAAGGTGGTATATTGCACCAAAGCAAAGGACTCTGTGGAGAGATGGGTAGGAAGGAGAGGAAGAAATACATAATGGAATTGTATGTATATGTCAATGACTCCACTGTAAAGCATTAACTCACACAAGAAAAAGTTGGTCTGGGAGCAATGGACTGCACATTTGAAAGGCCCTGCTCTAAAAAAAGTAAAGGGAGGGAAAGAAAGCGGGAGGGGTAAGAGCTCTAGAGAAAATTTTAAAAAGGAGGGGGAACCACTTAAATAAAAGATTTATCTATACAAGTATGTAGTTCAATTAAAAAAATATATACATTTGCTGGGTTCCCTTCTTGGTGGAAGGTGAAATCCTACAGACCAACAAGAAAAAGTGAGAACAAAGAACACAACTAGAGGCATCACACTCCCTGATTTCAAACTATAGGGCTATTGTAATCAAAAGGACTGGTACTGAAACAAAAATAGACACACTGATCAATGAAACAGAGCCCAGAAGTAAGCACCCATACCTATGGACATCTATTTTTTAATGATGTTGAGAAAATTGGGTTGATATGCACAGAAGAAGGAAACTAAACCACTACATTTCACCACCTACAAAAATAAACTCTAATTGATCAAGAACTTGGATGTTAGACAAGAAACTATCAAGTACTTAGAGGAAAATATTGGCAGCACTCTTATCCAACTAAATTTTATAGGCATCTTTAATGATACAAATCCAATTGCAAGGAAGACTAAAGCAAAAATAAACCACTGGGACTACATCAAATTGAAAAACTTCTTCACAGCAAAAGAAACTACCACCCAATTAAAGAGATTCCTTACAGAATGGGAGATCTTTATATGCCATTCTTCTGACAAAAGGCTAGTAACCAAAATATACAAAAAGCTCAAAACACTCAGCAAAAAACCAAATGACCTCATCCAAAAATGGGGAGAGGATATGAACAGAATCTCCACAGAAGAGATCCAAAAGGTCAATAAATATTTGAAAAAAATGCTCCAAGTCACTGACTGTCAGAGAAATGCAAATAAAGACAACAATGCGATACCACTTCACTCCTGTGAGAATGTCATACATCAGAAAAGGCAGCAACAACAAATGCTAGAGAGGTTGTGGGGACAAAGAAACCCTCCTGCACTACTGGTGGGAGTGTAAATTAGCCCAACCCCTGTAGAGAGCAATCTGGAGAATTCACAGAAGGCTAGAAGTGAACCTAACCTATGACCCTGCAATTCCTCTCCTGGGGATACATCCTAAGGCACCAAACACACCCACCCAAATAGATGTGTGTATACCTGTGTTCATAGCAGCACAATTTGTAACAGCCAAGACCTGGAACCATCCTAGGTGTCCCACAACAAACGAGTGGCTGAGCAAGTTGTGGTCTATATACACCATGGAATACTACTAAGCTATTAAGAACAATGAATCCACTTTCTCTGACTCATCTTGGATAGAGCGTGAAGGAATCATGTTAAGTGAGATAAGCCAAAAAAAAGGAAGGATGAATATGGGATGATCTCATTAATAGTCAGAAGTTGAAAAATAAGAATAGAAAGGGGAAAAAAAACACAAAGCAGAACTTGGATTGGGTTTGATGTATTGCATCAAAGTAAAGGACTCTGGTGGGGGGGTGGGTGGGAGCAGCTTTCAGGTCCTGGTGCGAGATGGTAGAGAAGGACCTAGGCCAGAGGTGAGTGGTCACAGAAAACTGAGAAATTCTACACATGTACCAACAGCTGTATTTACTGTTTACTGTAAGCCATTAATTCCCCCCAATGAAATATATATAAATAAATTTAATGACCCACACAACCACAAGTTTTCTTGAACCTATCAGAGAGTTGAAATCACACTACAATTTCTAAGCTTTAAGCTTAAGAAAAGTCTCTACATATTGATGCAATATGTGAACAGAAGAAAGGTGATAATATAAGCAGGTGAGAAGACTTCATTTAAAATTTATAGCAAACTGTTACAGGCAAAGCGTATCAGAGTTTAACTAAACTACTCCACACTGCTTCTTCTGTGTCCATTATATATGGGTAATAGGCCTATAGGGAACTTAACTGTCACTACCCATTCTTTAGGTAGCTCACCCTAAATAACAGCCCGTAGGAAAAAAAAAAAACAAACCCTGATAAGACTTCTTCAATTGCCCTCACGATAAGTACCTCCTCAGCTTCTGTGTCACCCTTCAATGAATCTTTTTTAGAATATTTTCATTTGAACTGATCAGTCTAGCTTTAGCTTTAGTTCAGGACGCAAAAATCACCTCACCCCCATGGACCCTAATAAAGCACCCCAAGTCCTGACCTGCTGCTTTCTGCCTCCACCTACCATGGACTGAGTCCTGGATCTGTTAGTAATGAACTTCTCTATTTCCTTTTACTTTATAGTCTTTTGTTAAACTGAGGCTCACCTTCAGAGGGAGGTATGAGATCATAGAGCCGCACAGAGCAGTGTGCCCACTCATATAACCTCAACAAGGCACCCTTCACACATGGCAGCAAACTGACAAAACGTCTCCCTTAGTGAGAAAGGTCAGCCACTACAGAAAAGGTACAAAACCTACCCAAGACCTCTCTCACGTAAAAGACAAAAGTCATAAGCTACTGGCATGAGGACAACAAACCCAGTCTTTCTACAATGCCCTACCTCCCCAGTGCTAGCCCTGCCCCCAGTTATGGCTGGGATAAGAGGGAAAAAAAGTAATACTTTTAGAGTAAGAACAGGAAGGAAATAAGTGAAAGTGAAAATAAAAGATTCAATACAAAGCTGTGGAATGCAAGTTAAATAGGTTTCCAAGTTAGGTCTAAAGCAAGGACATCAATAACAACAACAATAATAACTACAAAAACAATAAAAAACAACAAAGGGCAACAAAAGGGAAAATAAAGAATGAAATAATTTATATTAAAAGAACTTAAAAAAAATCAAAAGAAAATACTCCTGATAGCCTTTTTATTACTCCAACTGTTACTCTTAGCAGCACATCCAACCAGCATTTAAACTTTACAGATACTCACCATATGTGGGCTCCTATAATATTGTTATCATATATCTGTTATGATACTTAACATGCTATAACATATTAAACCTAGGCATGTTTTTCAACTTATGTTTCTGCATCTTTTAAATAACTATAATATATATACATATATAAACATATATATATATCAGTATTTCTCAACTGTTAACATTCCTTCTCATGCTCAAGAAGGCTCTATATCAGATGAAATAGGAGAATGATAACATTCCAGTGATTCTATGCTATTCAAACAGGATGAACAGGATGGAAAGGAAGGTGTCCTTGGCCAGAAGAAAACTGAAATCAATGTAATATTCTAGCAGTTAATCTGTTTTTAAGAGACTTAAGCAGAAGTTCACTCATCCTTTTGTGAAAGTCTTGCTTCTGACTTCAAGAGACAGTACAACAACAACAAAAAGCAAGAATCCCTATGCCATAGAGCAAGTCCGTTAAGTCATTATAAGTAGCCTATTTATGGTATTTAGGAAAAGTCATATCAGATCCTAGCCCTCTCTTCCATATCCTGACACTGTGCTTCTTAATGGTCAAAAATGTGTAACACTGTGCTTCTTAATGGTCAGAATGGTCTCTATGAAGAGCAAATGCAGGACAACAATGACTACGTTACAGCATCACAAGATGGTGTAATCACTAAAACTTTCCTGCCATAAAATTAAGAGGTAGACTTAGATCATAAAAGGACTACAAATGTGTTATTAACGTGTGTGAACACAGTTGTCAAATAAAAAAGCTCCTAAATAAAAGCTTGGATGTAAGCAAAATTCAATGAAGTGAGTAAGGCAGGATTGGGCATTATTTTTATTTTTAATTATTATAAATAATATTATTTGTAGGATATTATTATTATATTTAGGCAATATGTACATAAACAACTATTATTTCAACAAAGATTTGCTTAAGTCATTATGCTAAGTTCTGTGGAATCTGGTTGAACTTGGTGAGACCCCCGTCTTGAGAAGTCAGTGTCTTCAGAGATAGTACCCATGAGAGATCCAAGTTCTAAGACACCAGCTTACCAGCATGAGACTCAGGTCCCGAGTGGGATTGGATACTTGAGTCTCTTCAGAGGCATGAGTAGTCTCTATTATCTCAGTTCTTATCTAGCCTTTATATGCTCTGTGTCACATACCACCACCCAGTTCCTAATATTAGCTACCTA
This sequence comes from Erinaceus europaeus, assembly GCF_950295315.1. NCBI lineage: Eukaryota > Metazoa > Chordata > Mammalia > Eulipotyphla > Erinaceidae > Erinaceus > Erinaceus europaeus. The sequence continues at coordinate 132,843,112 of NC_080165.1, read as the reverse complement.
CAAAGCATCATAATTCAAGGATTTAAAAATAATTGTAATTATCTGTTTTAGTTACAGACACCTATATTCTAAATTTCTCAGTTCTTCCTTTCACACCTGAATGTGCTATTAAAGAGTAAAAATAGACAAATGTGTCATCTCAGAGTTCTTCCCTCTACTCTCTTTCTCACTCGCCTCTTTTCCTTTTTTTTATTAGTGATTTAATAATAGTTTACAAAATTATAAGATAATAGGGGTATAACTCCACACTATTCCCACCACCAGAGTTCTGTGCCCCCTTCCCCCCCCCAGCAGAAACTGTTATAGCTCTCCCAAGGCCATAGATTATAGGGTGACTGTGTTTATTTGATAAACTTCTTAGTAATAATTTATCATATATATATATTTGTCAATTTTTATTTACTTCTATGGCCCTGTCTTCACTTCCTTCTAAGTTACACCCATCCCTACTACTACTTCTGAGTATCCTTCCTTTGTCTTCTTCCCTCTCAGATGAAAGAAACAATGCTTGACTTCTAGTGTTTTCCAGTTTCTCTTCCCTTTCAGTGATGGTATAAAAACAAGGATTCTTGTGGTCTGGGAGGTGGCGCAGTGGTAAAGCTTTGGACTCTCAAGCATGAGGTCCCAAGTTCGATCCCTGGCAGCACATGTGCCAGAGTGATGTCTGGTTCTTTCTCTCTCCTCCTATCTTTCTCATAAATAAATAAAATCTTAAAAAAAATTTTTAAAAAAGGATTCTTGGTAAGAAATGTTCCAGGTCCTGCCAGAATTAAGATTCAGAGTCCTCTGGTCATCTTCCTCTAACATTTCTCCCATCTGGAAGTATGGACCAAAATTCTTTTGGGGGTGCCGAAGGAAGGAGTTTTGAAAACATATCATACATCTTCACAATTCTCTCCATTTCCATTGCAACCACTCAATGCAAACTACCAAGACATCTGACTATAGGACCAGGACCACTGCAATGGTCCCCTAACTGACCCTCTTGCTTCTACTCATGTGTTGATCCTTTCTCCTTGAACAGCATTAGATATTTACTAGACAATAGTAGTTGTCTGAAAAGAAGTCACAACAACCCTTATTTACAATCCTCCAAGAGTTTTCCATCATACAGACACAGAAAAAAAATATCTTCATAGGACCTTCAAAGCTGTACCTTATCTGGCTCCTATCCCAAACCTAACTCCAAAACTCTGCTTGAATGAATCAGTGAACATAGCACAGGCAGCAGGACTGCAAGCAGAACTAGCTGAGAAACCAGTATCACACAAGTCGCGCTGACAGAACTTTTGTGCAAGCCTCACAAAAAAAAATCTAAATTTCACCAGATATTTTTCTTAAACAGGCACTTCAAATATAAGGAATCTATCAAAAGTCAAGGGATCAGTACCTTTTATTGAATCCAATATATATGCTTTTATTTAAGTTATGGAAAAACACATTTAAGCAAAGAAATAACCTAACTTGACTTGTATTTTAGAAATCAAGCATCTGGTTATAAAGAATAAAATAGCATCATGACAACTCAGGAAATACCACAGAGGTACCTAACACAAGTCTTGGGGTTGGAGAGATGAGACCAAATCAAAGAGCAATTTAGAAATTCACACATAGTTTCGGTGTAGCACTTCTTAACAAAACCTCAATACCTATAGATAGACCAGGGCCCATGAGATAGGGCACACGTACATGTATCCATCCATAAATTAGGGGAAAATATATACCTTAAAGCAAAAGCGCACAATAGTTTGCACTGAGTCAATAAGTGAAGCAAGTAGAAAGACTTAAAAAGGCACCATGAAGTACCTAATGAAACAGTTTCAACTTAGACCTAGATACCCTCCTCACCTACCTCCTATTACACATCCCTCATCACTCCAAAGCTAACGTTGTCAGACAAAGCAAGGACTACAAAAGCTGAATAAAGGCAAGAGACTGGCATACTTTAATAACGACTCTTTAGTCACTACCAGGCCACCCCATCATCTGAAGCCCTAGTCAGGGAGTCCTGAGATTCCCACACAGATATGATGGGCCTAGAACTCTAATAGATCCCTCTCGCCACTGTCACTGGTCATCTCCATCAGGAACAACATACTGGACACCTCTGTGGGCCCCTATAGGACCTTGCCCTCAATGTAGATCAACAATGGTAGGGAATGTTCCATTCTCCGAAAGGGAGGTTGTACAACATACTCTACCTACCACCCAAGGAAGATGGGTCCTGAAATTAGTGAATCCTGGTATGTTCCTAGCCATGACCACAGAATTTGAGCTCTGATCTACAGGGATGCCGAAGTTACATAGGCTCCTGGGCTGAATATGGGCCTCAGATCAAATCAATGGGGTTTATAGTTAAAAATATTTATATACTTTCCCCACATTTGGAGGCTACTCTCTTCCCTGATCCAGCTTTCTAGCCCTTTTTCCAACTATGACACCATCTCCCCAGACAATAACCTGCATCCAACTGCATATTAACTGTCAGGCTCAGGTAAAAACTAATAAAGTCATGGGCCTCTTGGAATATACCCAAAATAGACCTACTAGCTTTTTCCAAAACAGAGACCCCAAGTCTTCATCTGCAATATTCTTGCCATTAGGTTCATGATTAATCAACAATTTGTTCTGCTTTGTATCTTAACTTTTTTTCAGCCACAAGGTTCCAGATGATACCATGATGCCAACCAGACTTCCCTGGGCAAACAACCCTACCATGTGTCCTTGAGCCCTGCCCCACTAAAGAAAGAGAGAGAGGCTAGGAGTATGGATTGACCTGTCAACGTTCATGTTCAGCGGGGAAGCAATTACAGAAGCCAGACCTTCCACCTTCTGCACCCCATATTGATCCCGGGTCCATACTCCCAAAGGGATAAAAAATAGGGGAGTCGCCTCACAGTTGGTGAAGCAGGTGTGCAGGTGTCTTTCTCTCCCCATCTCTGTCTTCCCCTCCTCTCGCCATTTCTCTCTGTCTTATCCAACAACAACAGTATCCATAACAACAACAATAATAACTACAACAATAAAATAAGAGCAACAAAAGGGAATAAATATTTAAAATAAATAAATTTCATTCTTTTAGTGCTCATACCCTATGTGTTACATGGACACAGTGCAGTATCAACTGAGATTAGTTATACACACACCTTCATTCCAACAGTAACCTACTATTTCATATAGACCAGCATACGAGTGAATATCGCTCATGTACTTCTGACTCCAATGTATATGGCCCACTACTTAGTTCCTATCTTCAAGCACAGAAAGAACTTCTGAAAGCATAGTCCCCTAAACCCCAACCCTAAACCAACCTATCTTTCTAACAACCAAATGAGTGTTGTTACACCCCCATAAATAAGTCTGATCACAAGACATACATTGTCAATTAAAAGTATGGGTAAGACAGATGTAAGAATCATCAAGTGTTCTTTTAAAAATTACCTGTGCATTTCTTTCCCCCATTCTGATAACTACCTGCATACACACATCAAAAGGGGGACAACTAAGTGTAAAAGAAAATTTTTAAAAATTAAAAAATTTAAAAAAGAAATAAAAACACCTAACATTTTTACTAAATCCAGTTATAAGGACAGATAATTAAATTGAAGAAACACTCTGCCAACTTATTTTATAAGAATTGTGAGATCACAGTAGTATCCCAAGTTGAATTTGAAGAGAAGTTATTCTGTGCTTTTAAAACATTTTTTTTCCTGCTGTTTCCTATGGTGATAAGTATCTTCACATCTCAATCTATTTGTCAGCAGGAACTACATAGTGTTTAATGAGATGAATATTATAATGCTCTCCCTACTGAGAAAATCTTTGTGCCATTCTGAAAGAATCTGAAGAAAGGTTACGAAGTTCCAGGAAAAGTTGTCAATGTTCAAAAAAAAAGTTGTCAATGTTCAAAAAAAAAGTTGTCAATGTTCAAATACTTGACAGAACAAATTCATAGTTAATACAATGACCAAAACCAAAAAATACACATATCCTTCATTCTACTATCCTGTCTCCACTTTTCTACAGAAAAAAAAATGTTGAAAAAGTACTGCCTGCAACCAACCCTAGAAGGAACATGAAGGTCAATCAGTGAATTACAAAGTCATGTTCGAGGGCTTGGCATAAGACATGACTTTTAGCAATCAACACACTTAAGTGGTCACTGATTTTCCCTTGATAATCACTCTAAGTCTAACATGAAGTTAGAGCCATCCTCTACCTAGCAAGTTGCTTCTTTGTCAATAAAGCCCTTCTTTATAATCCAATTATTCCCGTATTTTTTGGATGGCATATCGTACCTCTATATATGTTAACTTACTGAGAAACTTAAAACTACTTCTCAAAATGGTTGTGTCTTTTAACAAGCCTACCAGTGGGGCCAGGTGGTGGTGCAGCCAGTTGAGTGCACACAATACCACACATAAGGACCCAGGTTCAAGCCCCATATCCCCAGTTGTAGAGGGAAAACTTTACGAGTGGTGAAGCAGTGCCGCAGAGAAGTCTCTCTCACCCTCCCTCTCTACCTCTGTTCTCAATTCCTCTCTGTAGCAAATAAAAAAGAAAAATCCTACCAGCAATGCATGAGGCTCCAATTTCTTTCTTTTAAACTTTATTTATTTAATTATTTATATTATTTTTATTTGACTTACTTTATTTAATAGAACAGAGAGAAATTGAGAGGGAAGGAGGAGAGAGACCTGCAGCCCTGCTCTACCACTTGTAAAGATTCCCCCCTGCAAGTGGGAGCTGGGGGCTTGAACCTGGGTCCTTGCACCCCTGTCCCCTAATTTTTTAAAAATATGCATGGTATAGGAAATATGTGCCTCTTGTGTAAACTCCCGTGTGCTGCATTTCTTTGGATATTATAGCATGCTTGTTCACAATCTACTAGTCTTACAGTAGGTGTGATTTCTTCTTTGTTTAACTTTATTTTATTTGATAGAACAGAGAGAAACTGAGGGTGGAGGACAGAGACAGAGAGATGCCTGCAGCACTGCTTCAACAGCTGGGAAGCTTTTCTTCTGCCAGTGGGGACCGAGGCGTGACTTCTTATGGGGACTCTCGCACCATTTTCGGTAGCTATCTTCATTATCTCCCCCAAATTCTTGTTCTCTCCCTAGTAAGCTGCTTTCTAAAGGTTATTTATTTATTTTTTAACTGCCATCAGGGTTACCAAGGGGGCTAGGTGCCTGCAATGATGAACCCACTGTTCCCGTTGGCCATGTTTTCCTTTCTGTTTATTTACTTGACAGGACAGAGAGAAACTGAGAGGGGAGGAAGAGAAAAAGACACACCCGCAGACCTGCTTCACTGCTTATGAAGCTTCGCCCCTGCAGGTGGGGAGCAGGGGCTTGAACCTGGGTCCTTAAGCACGGTAATGTTGTTCAACTAGGTGGGTGCACCACTGCTCTGCCCCCTAAGATTCTGTCTTTATCACGTCCTTACTTCCCACCTTGACAATGCATCTTCAACTTTACCTCATGTAGCCTTATCCTCACCTCTCCGTGTCACTGCAAACTTCAGCTTTGTTCTTTCATTGTTTCTCGTTTCCCAGTCTCACATGCGACATGGCGAAAGTCCTTAGCAATTTTACATATTCTAGGCAACCCCTCCCTTTGGCTCTAGCCAATTCTATGCCCCTCAGGTATCTGCCACATCCCTTCTTCCTAATATGTCTGAGGTTTAGGAGCCCTATAGGCCTAGTCTATCAATTATCCTTTCTCCTGGGCACTATTGCATGCTACCCTCACTTCTTACTATTAGGCCCCACTATCTTTCTTTGTTCATCAGTTTCTCACTAGAGAGGCAGAAATGTGCCCAGCAACAGAAATCTGAGTAAAAACAATAATGGCAAAAAGCCTTTTCCAACTGAAGTGCTGTGATGGTTAAATGTATGTATACTTTGACTAGGTACCCAAGACATTTGTTCAAACATTCTAGAGATGTGTCTGTGAAGGTGTTTTGGCATGAGATTTGAATTAGTAGGCCGAGAGCAAAGGCAGATTATTTCTCTAATATGGATGCAAAGGAACTAATCAAGTGGAAAACTTCAACAGAATTAAAAGAAAAGGTGGGGGGACTTTTTTAAAATTAGTGGTTTAATATTGATTTACAAAATTATAGGTAAGGGGGTCGGGTGGTGGCGCACCAGGTTGAGCACACATTACAATGCCCAAGGACCTAGGTTTGAGCCCCCAGCCTCCACCTGCAGGGGTAAGGCTTTGCGAGTGGTAAAGCAGTGTTGCAGGTGTCTCTCTGTCTCTCTCCCTCTCTGTCACACCTTTCCCTCTGGATTTCTGGCTGTCTCTATCCAATAAATAAAGATAATAAAAAAATAGTTTTTAATTATGAGATAACAGGGATGTAATTCTGCGCTGTTCCCACCACCAATGGAAACTCCAGTAGTCCTCTCAAGGTCACAGATATAGGCTAACTATAGTATTTCTATAACTAACTATTTATATGTATTTGCATTTTTTTCCCTAAGGTCCTGCCTTCTCTTAGTTTCTCAGTCACTCCCACACCTGTACTACTTCTGAATGTCCTTCATTTTTTCCTCTTCTCTCTCCAGGTCCTGATGGAATTGGAGTTTGGAGCCCTCTGGTCATCTTCTCCTAACATTTCTCACCATCTGGGAGTATGGACCAAAATTCTTTATGGGGTGCAGAAGGTGGAAGGTATGGCTTCTGTAACTGCCTCTCCATTGGACATGGATGTTTGGCAGGTCGATCCATAAAGGCAGTAAGAGAATTTTTACCCTGGTTATTTAAGTTAGAATATTGGTCTTCTTCTGACCAGGAATTAGAAGTTCAAAATCGCTCTCCCAGGAAGGACTCCGTATGCTGATTACAAATATTGGGAATTGTCAGTCACCATAATCATGTGAGTCAATATCATATAATAAATCACCCTTTCATATCCAATTATATACTGTTAAAAGATAAACTAAGGTAAACTTAAAAAACTGAGAATTTATTTGAGCAAAAAGTTCAAAATTGTGCAGCCTCTAGCTGGCAGTGATTAGGAGAGTTCCACTGATAGGAGCTGAGACCACTTTTTTTTTTTAAGATTTTTAAAAAATATTTATTTATTCCCTTTTGTTGACCTTGTAGTTATTACTGTTGTTGGATAGGACAGAGAGAAATGAGAGAGAGGGGAAGATAAGATAGGGGGAGAGAAAGATAAGACACCTGCACACCTGCTTCACCACTTGTAAAGCGACTCCCCTGCAGGTGGGGAGCTGAGGGCTCGAACTGGGATCTTTGCGCCAGTCATTGTGCTTTGCGCCATGTGCACTTAAACCTGCTGCACTACTGCTCGACTCCCGAGACCACTTTTATAAAGAAGAGGTGAATGCAATGCAAAATTATTTGACTGGCTAAAATTTAAATTTTAGTTGGCTGTTGGTAACTGGTTTGTTTTAGATTTCTATTTCATAATCTCAAGAAACTTAAGCAGGTAGGGATGACAAGCTGAGATTTTGGCTTATGTAGGTTATCATGACATTAAAGTCACCACAGTCTAGTGGTCTCCTTCTTTTGTTAATCGAGTATATAATATTTAAATACTACAGATGTAGTATGTAAATATACATCTCCCATTGGTTTTACTAGAGAAAGCTGGACTACTATAGGCATTTATGTCTTGGAAGTCTCTTATTCCACAAATAGGCAAAAAAAATCTGTACAAGACTTCAGATCAAGGGGCCAGGCAGTGGTGCACCTGGTTAAGTGCTCACACTACAGTGCACAAGGACCCAGGTTCAAGCCCCTGGACCCCACCTGCAGGGGGAAAGCTTCATGAGTGGTGGCACAGTCTCTCTCCATCTCCACCTTCCCCTCCCATCTCAATGTCTCTCTGTCTCTATCCAATAATAAATAAATAAAATATTTTTAAAAGGCTTCAGATCTGACCTAACAAACAACAACAAAAATAAATAAGTACTTGTCTGACTCAGGTATCGTAATTTTCCATTAAAATTTCAACAAACGGGGCTGGGTGGTGGTGTACCTGGTTGAGCGCACATGTTACAATGCGCAAGGACCTGGTTTTGAGCCCCCAGTCCCCACCTGCATGGGGACAGCTTTGCAAGTGGTTAAGCAGTGTTGCAGGTGTCTCTCTGTCTCTCTCCCTCTCTGTCACCCTTCCTCTCTTGATTTCTGACAGTCTCTGTCCAATAAATTAAAAAATAAATAAATAAAATTAAGAAATTTAAAAATCTTCAACAAACATGCTTTGTATTTCAAAGAGTGAAATAATCTAACAAGTAAGCAATGGTAATAAAACCACATTAAAGCAGTCCTTTTTATTGGTTACCTACAAATGAAAAGGTTTCAATGCTGCAGGACTCTTCCTTCTCCTTCCCTCTCAATTTCTCTGTCTCTATCAAATAATAAATGAATAAATAAATGGAATAAAACATAATCAGAAAGCATCAAAGATACTTCCCCTTGGCATTTCACAAACATGACTTTTAGATATAGGGGAATTTATGATAATAAGGCTTTTTATTCATTTGAGCGTACCATACTTAAAATTTACACTTTATAATGGTGAGCATTTTGCATATTGTCAATGCTCAGATATTTGCTGGTGTTTTACCTTTTAGGACCATAATTTCTAGGCCTTTAGAGATTACTGTCAAGACTGTAGTTTCATGGTAATTGTCTGCACATATTTGGGCAGCCATAATCTTTATTAGTTTTCAGTTATGCTGCATTAATTATTAAGTGTACTGTAGAAGAAATTTCTCAGTCTAATTAGGCTCTATTTTCTTCTTTTTAAAATTTATTTATAAAAAGGAACACTGACTAAACCATAGGATAAGAGGGGTACAACTCCACACATTCCCACCACCAGAACTCCGTATCCCATCCCCTCCCCCAACAGCTTTCCTATTCTTTTCTTTTTCTTTTTTTTTTTTTTTTTGCCTCCAGGGTTATTGCTGGGGCTCGGTGCTTGCACCACAAATCCACTGCTCCTAGAGGCCATTTTTTCCCTTTTGTTACCCTGGTTGTTTTACCATTGTTGTGGTTATTATTATCGTTGTTATTGATGTCGTTGTTGGATAGGTCAGAGAAATGGAGAGAGGAGGGGAAGACAGAGAGGGGGAGAGAACAATAGACACCTGCAGACCTGCTTCACCGCTTGTGAAGCAACTACCCTGAAGGTGAGGAGCCGGGGGCTCGAATCAGGGATCCTTCCACCACATGCACTTAACCCACTGCGCTACCCCAGCTTTCCTATTCTTTAACCCTCTGGGAGTATGGACCCAAGGTCATTGTGGGATACAGAAGGTGGAAGGTCTGGCTTCTGTAATTGCTTCCTCGCTGAACATGGGGGTTGACAGGTCAATCCATACTCCCAGCCTGCCTCTCTCTTTCCCTAGTGGAGCGAGGTTCTGGGGAATCAAAGCTCCAGGACAAATTGGTGGGGTTGTCTGTCCAGGGAAGTCTGGTTGGCATCATGCTAGCATCTGGAACCTGGTGGCTGAAAAGAGAGTTAACATATAAAGCTAAACAAGTTGTTGACTAATCATTAACCTAAAGACTGGAATAGATGAAGATGAAGAGTTAGGGAGTCTCCATTTTGTAGATAGCTAGTAGGCATATTTTAGTTATATTCCAAAAGGTCTGTGGCTATACTAATTTTTTTTTTTGCTTTTTTTTTACCTGAGCCTGAAATCTGATATGCAGGTGGATCCAAGTTATTTCTAGGGAGATGATGTCATGGCTGGAAAAAGGACCAGAAAGCTGGGTTAAGGAAGAGAGTGGATCCAAAATATGAGAAAGGTGTATAAATATTGTTGACTGTAAACCCCATCGATTTGATGTGATCTGGAGCTTATATTCAGCTTAGGAGCCTGTGTGACCTCTGCATCCCTGTAGATCTGAGCTCAAATTCAGGACCCATCTTCCTCAGGTGTAGCATAGAGTTTGTTATGCAGCCTCTCTTTGGAGGATGGAACATTCTCTACCATTGTTGATCCAAGTTGAGGGCAAGGTCCTATGGGGGCCCACAAAGGGGTCTGTTTTGTTGTTCTTGATAGAGATGACCAGTAACAATGGAGAGAGGGATTTATTCGAGGTTTAGGCCCATCATGTCTGTTTGGGAATCTCAGAACTCCCCGAATAGGGCCCGTGATGGGGTGACCTGATAGTGACTAAGGAGTCATCGTTAAAAGTATTAGGCTCTAATTTCTGTTCTTTTATCCCTTTGAGAAAGGAATAGGTGATGGCATAGAATGTGTCAGGATGAAAGAAACAAAACTATTTATCACACTAGTGACTGCCCATCAGACACTGGCGAATATCCACCAGACAAGCTTTTGGGGTGGTCTGAAGGCAGTAATAAACAATGGGATTCTGTTGATTAGCATGGCCAACTTTTCACTTATGACCGTATTCCACATTCTTCTTCCCCTTTGTTTTTCTTCCTTCTTTTCTCTCACTTTTCTTTTTCTTCCAAGTTTATTATTGGTCTCAGTGCCTGCACTCAGTGCCTCCTACTCCCAGCAGCCATTTTTCCTTCTCCCCCTCCCCCCTTTCTTTTATTTGACAGAACAAAAAGAAATTGAGAAGAGGATGGAGAAGATAAAGCAGGAGAGATAAAGAGAAAGCCTTGCAGCATTGCTTCACCCTCATGAAGCGGTAGAGACCTGGGGCTTGAACCCAGGTCCTTGAGTGTGGTAACTGCACTCAACTGGGTTTGTCATTGTCCAGTTCCTATTCTTCTCTTTTCCGAAAGTTTTCATTTCTAAAATTTTTGAACTTTTCCTTTCTTCTCTCTCTTTTCTTCTTTCCCTTTTCTCTTTCTTTCTTTCTTTCTTTCTGGTCAATGATAAATGTCTACTGTTAATTTCTCCAGCTATTTCCTAGGGTTTGATTTCCCACTTATTTCCTTTAAAAGTTTCTTTTTCAATATCTGCTCCACTTAGAGGATTCATTTTAGTTTCTTCCATCCTGTCACTGCAATTTATGTTTAAATTAGGTCATGACTAAAAACATAATTGTTTAAATCAAGATGCTGTGTGCCCAGCTATAACCATGATAAGTAAACATTCTGTCAGGCTTAAGAATTTTTCAGCACTTAGTGTAAACAAAGCACTTAACCAGCACTTTGATGTTTATCATTAGATTGGGTTGGCAAAAAAAAAGTCATGACACATTTTTTGCAGGGAAAAATAAACAGTGACTTTTGAAACAACCCAATAAATAATTTATTAGAGCTAGCTATACTGAATTTTATATATTTTACTTTCTTCCAAAAGTATGATATGGCCAAAAATCATATTTTAATGTTTTTAGCAAAAGGCTACTTTGATATACAATGTTAACATAAAAAATTAAAATGGGGCCAGGTGGTGGTGCACCTGGTTAAGTGCATATGTTACAGTGCACAGGGACCCAGGTTCAAGTCCCCAGCCCCCACCGGAAGGAGGAAAGCTTCACAAGTGTTAAAGCAGGGCTGCAGGTGTCTGTCTGTCTCTCACCATATCTCCCCATTCCCTCTTGATTTCTGACTGTCTCTATCCAATAAATAAATAAAGATAATAAAAAATTCTAGAAAAAATAATTAAAACAACTGCATTTTATAAACCTAGCCTATTTTATAACTCTGTGTGTGTGTGTGTGTATGTGTGTGTGTGTTATCATTGATGGAGTGGGGTTTAAACGTTTACAGTATGGTTGTTGACACATGAGTACAGTTTCTCATCTCCCTGAAACAGATGAAACAGATGTCTGCAGAGCATTATCACATCCAACGTAGGTCCATTTCTACCAGCATGCACTGTGACCCAACACCCTTTCTATTCTCTCCCTTCCCTGCCTTACCCAGAGTTCTTTGCCTTTATAAGTTACTTTCTTCTTCCTTTTAAAATTTTTTTTCAAATTTGTTTATTCATTTTCCCTCCCTTTTTGTTGCCCTTGTTGTTTTATTGTTGTAGTTATTATTGTTGTTATTGATGTCGTCGTTGTTGGATAGGACAGAGAAAAATGGAGAGAGGAGGGGAAGACAGAGAGGGGGAGAGAAAGACAGACACCTGCAGACCTGCTTCACCACCTGTGAAGAGACTCCTCTGCAGGTGGGGGAGCCTGGGACTCGAACCAGGATCCTTACACAGGTCCTTGTGCTTTGCACCACCTGCACTTAACTGCTACACTACCACCCAACTCCCCCTTCTTTTTTTTTCTTTATTGGGGGATTAACATTTTACATTTGACAGTAAATACAATAGTTTGTACATGCATAACATTTTTCAGTTTTCCACATAATACAATCCCCACTATGTCCTCTGTCATCCTTTTTGGACCTGTACTCTCCCCCACACTTTCTTCTTTTCTCTGGCAGCTTGTAAACATTTTTCTTTGTCCTTGACTTATTATTAATTATTATTTATTATTATTACCACCTCCAGGGTTATTGCAGGGGCTTGATGTCAGCAGTATGAATCTACTGCTCCTGGTGGCCATTTTTTCCTTTCTATTTTTATTAGACATGGCAAGAAGAAACTGAGAGGGGAGGGGGAGAAAGAGGGAGAAAGAGAAACACCTGCGAACCTGTGTTACCACATACAAGCATCCTTCTTGAATCGGGGAACAGGGGCTCAAACCCGAGTGGTAACGTGTACACTTAAATGAGTGTTCCTGATTTTGGATAGTTTTACAATTGTGTGTCCTGGTGACTTATTTCTTATTTCTTAATCTATTTCTCTATATATTAAATAAATAGATTTGTATTTCTTAAAAATTTCCAGACAATATATTCTAAACTCTTTCTCTAACAGCTCTCCAGGATTTATATCATTAAGTTTCTTGATTTCTCTTGATTTTTCTGAACTAGTGTTTTCACCATTTAACCAGTTTGTTTTAGAGTCTGTGGCTGCCCACAGATGGTGCTGAGTTCTGCTTTGTTATGTGAGTTCTAGAGAAAGGACAGGAGCTTTGTAGTATTCTGGTGCCTGGTGTCCTATTTTGGGGACGGGGAGGGCGATTATCTCAAACCTCCTTTTTTTCCCAGGCTGATTCCTGAAAGTAGGAACTCTGCTGTGAGGTGAAAGTTACTTTTCCTGCCTGTAGGGCAGTCTGATCCTGATCACCAGGGTCTCTATGGTAGCTGGGACACTTAGGAATTTGATAAGCTTCCCTAATGCCACAGAGGTACTATGTTCCATTCCTTGGTTCCTCTGAACAGTTGTTCCCTGGAGTTTGCTTGGATTCTGCTTCTACAGCTCTAAATGGCAATACAGAACTTCTTTTAAGCCACAAGGGCCCCTTTAAGTCTGCTGCATGTATTTGAAGTGGCGGTAAATATGGCACCTGCTGGCAATGTGTTGCCTTGCTCATGCTTGAGTCCTTCTCTCCCTCCCCTCCTGTCCCTGCTCTCCATGCAGAATTATCAACCTTCAGATAGTGATGTTTGTTGCTTTTCCAGAAGTAGCTCCCAGCTGTTCTCTGATGAAAACTGTTGAGTTGTTTCGTTGTAAAATGTGTTCTCTGGGAGAGAGCCAATTTCCTTGACAAGGTCACCATAGCTTCATCCTGGAAGTCTGTGAATATCTATGTTTTGAATGCTGCCCGGATGTGAAAGTTTTTCTGCGATGATTTCTCTGAATATGTTCCCTGCCCAACCCATCCTCAGATATTCCAATAACTCTCACATTTGCTTTTCTGATGGAGTCTGCTATTTCAAAGAACTGCTTCATTTTTTTCATGAACTTTCCTCTCCAACAGCTTTGCACTGAGAGTAGTGATTTTATCTTCTAGCCTTGATATTCTCTCCTCAAGCTGATTTACTCTACTTACTAGGTCTCTTATGTAAGTCTAAACTCCATCAAAGGTGCCCTTAATCCTGTAGCTCTGTTCAGAGTTTTCTCTGTGCATCTTGTAGAATTTTGGTGAAGTGATCTCTGAGATCCTGGATTTGTGCTTCTATGTTATGGCTAGAGTCTTGAGTTGCCTTCATAATATGTTTTCTGAATTCAATCTTGGACATACTTTCCAGTAAATATATCCCAGGTTTGGGAGTGGCTCATCAGGTAAAACACAGACCTTGTATGTAAAACACAGGCCTATGCATTATTGTGTCTGTCACCACATGGGAGCACCAGGAATGGCACCAAGGGAGAGCTATGAATGGTGGGGCAGTGCTGTGGTGCTCCTCTCCCTAACATAAGAAAATAAAGAATTAAAAAGTGAGTTGTGGAGGCTGCTTAGTCATATCGTGACTATAAGGCCCTGGGTTCATTCCTCCATGTGAAAAGGTGGGGGGTGGGGCTGCAATATACTTCTTTATCTCAGGTATTTTCAGACTTGTACATCTTCTTGATTGCAATATTTCAATGGACAGTTCTTCCAACTATTTGTAACTCCTACAGCACTTAGTACTTACAACCTACTCTAAATAGCTGCTGAATATATAAGAATATAAGAATAAAGTAAATATAATATAAGAATAAAGTCAAAATAAAGTAAAACAGGTAAAGTTCATTACCTCAGAGATACTAGTTCCCGTGGCTATATTTGAAACAATATCTTTTCCTTTGTTCAATAACCTTCATGTTTTTTCAAATGTCATTTTTTCAGATTTGGTATCAATCAATAAAAAGGTGATAAACTTAAAAGTTAAATGTCTAATAAATATTCTTAAGATGAAAAAATGTACAGAAGTATTTTACAAAGAAATTAACAGAGAACACAACTTGGCCATATATTATTTATCATATCAAAAACATTTAGTCTCTTGTTCAATAACTATAATTATCTAGTTGCTAACAAAAACAAAAACTTAGTTATGAGAAGATCCTGTAAACAAAGCTTTATTTAGCCATATGTTTGCAGAATAATTACAAGTGAAATTCCAGTATTCATTCTCTTCTCCTGGTTCTCTCATCTTTTAAATGTGCCTTTTGCTTGTATGTTATGGCTAGAGTCTTGAGTTGCCTTCATAGTGAGTTTTCTGAATTCAAACTTGGACATATTTTCCAGTAAATATATCCCAGGTTTTGGAGTGGCTCACCAGATAAAACACAGACCTTGTTTTTAAATGTGCCTTTTGCAATCTGTAAGCAAGTATTTGAATAATAAATCAAACACATACACAATTGCCCTACATCCTCAGGACTCCATTGCTCTCCCTCTCAAGCCAAAGACATGGATTCTCTTCCAAAACAAATTGTACTTTGCACTGTATCTAGCACATCTCAAGATCCAGAATTGATTTGGGCATACACTTAGGTGCTTCATGCTGCCTCCTAAATGAGCCATTTGGCACAGATAAATAGAAATTCAAATGCCAGCTCTTCTAGCAGAATGGTTCTGAGCTAGTCAATTTTCTGTTGAAGCCTAATACCAACCTTGTGGGGACTATGATAGCAGACAGCATAGCAAAGCAGCATCTGCAAAGATTTGAAAATGGTATTTACTGTCATTGTTCCAAGCTGTTATTCTTCCCCCACGATGGAAAACGCCTCCTTTTTCATGACTTGTTCCATTATTTAGTATTTTCACTTGCCTTGCCTCATTGTATTAACAAATCAACCTCCCAGGTACTGCCCACATCCACTGTTGATCTAGGCATAAGACTCTCAATTTCTCTTTTTATCCCAAACCTGCCATTATCTATCTTTGGAGATTTCAAAAAATGTGTGTAGAGCCCAAAAGGTCAGACATTGAATGATATTATAAATATTCAAATGGCTCTTGGCTGGAAAAAAAAAAGGTTTCTAACTCCTATTAATCCTTCAACCTCTAGGCATAAAATACATATACACCAAAGGTCTTCTCAATTCCATAATTTCCTTTCCATGGTTTAATTCCCTCCTAGCCTCACTTTCTTTTTATAAAGCTCATAACAAATGGATTAACCAGGTAAAACTCAGATTCTGGACAATTCCTTTAAAATACTGCTTTTCTTCTTTCCTACACTTGGTGAGCAATGGTCTTCTCTTTGCCTCCTCCTTTCACTCAAGATTCTTAGAGCTTGAGTGATCATTCTTGTGAATAATCAAGGGGAATCTCAAGATCTTTAACCACATCTGTTGACATAATATATTCACAGAGTTCCCCTCTATCCCACAATCTTGTTGATCATTTTTAAACTGATAACAATAATACTAATACTAATAATAAAGAAGATGAAAAATAAGAAAACACAAAGCAGTGGTCCAGGTGGTGGCGCAGTGGTAAAGCTTTGGACTCTCAAGCATGAGGTCCCGAGTTCGATCCCGGGTAGCACATGTGCCAGAGTGATGTCTGTTTCTTTCTCTCTCCGCCTATCTTTCTCATAAATAAATTAAATCTTAAAAAAAAAAAAAAAGAAAGAAAGAAAACACAAAGCAGAACTTGGATTGGGTTTGTTGTATTGCACCAAAGTAAAAGACTCTGGGTTTGGGGAGGGGGGTATGGCGTAGGGTTCAGGTCCTAAAACATGATGGCAGAGGAGGACTTAGAGGGGGTTGAACTGTCATGTGGAAAACTGAGAAATGTTACACATGTACAAACTACAGTATTTTACTGTTGAATGTAAACCATTAATCCCCCCAATAAAGAAAAAATATATATACACACAGAATTCAGGGATTAAAATGTAGATACTTTTGGAAGAAAGTTTATTCCGTCATTCTGTCACAGTTCAGTCCTATAATTTTCTCTAGTAGTGTTCCACAATCCAGAAAAGAGAAAAGAAAGGGTGATCTAGAACTGGAGTTTAAAGATATGCCAGGGTCCTGAAGACAGCAATATTAAAATTATATGATTGACTTCAAGGCCAGCTAACTTTGTTAACTATTTCATGACCACAGAGTGCTCTTATTTAAGATCCATTTTTACCTTTTTTAAAAATTTATTCCCTTTTGTTGCACTGTTGTTCCCTTTTGTTTTATCGCTGTAGCTATTATTGTTGTCATTGTTGTTGGATAGGACAGAGAGAAATGGAGAGAGGAGGGGAAGGCAGAGAGGGGGAGGGAAAGATAGACACTTGCAGACCTGCTTCACCACTTGTGAAGTGACTCCCCTGCAGGTGGGGAGCTGGGAACTCAAACAGAGATCCTTATGTGGTCCTTGCGCTTTGTGCCACCTGCACTTAACCTGCTGCGCTACCACCCAACTCCCCATTTTTACCTGCTTTTAAAAAATAGCCTCAGTGGACTGGGACAAGAATGTATGGACAGATGTGAACATAATTAACTAATAACATTTAAAGTACACATTCTTCTAGATCATTTAAGTAAGTTATGTGTCAAGACAGAAACAGTAAGCCTATCTGCTTAAGACTTTCTAAATTTGAATAGCTTTTTAAAAGTTTTCTGTAAAAATTAAGTTTTCTGTGTATCACATAAGGTTAGCCCAGAAACATCCAACCAAATGTCTCATAGTCTCAGAAAGTATAAGATTTTCGGTTATCTTTAGTTACCTAGACAAAGGCTGTTAACGAGTCTGATTCCCACACTGACAGTATATGCTGTTAAGGAACTAACTACAGATATATATTTAGGCAAACAATGAGTAGGAAAAAAAAATAAGAATTTAAATGTTTCCTTCCACATCATAGAATAACATATATTTTATTTCTGCTTGTCTCGTGGGGCGATACAGTAGATTTAAGTTCAGTTTGGGAAGAGTAAAATTAACATACAAGGAGAGACACTGGGGCAGTAGTGCAGCAGGTTAAGTGCACATGGCACAAAGCTCAGGGACCAGTGTAGGGATCCCGGTTCGAGCCCCTGGCTCCCCACCTGCAAGGGAGTCGCTTCACAAGTGGTGAAGCAGGCCTGTAGGTGTCTATCTTTCTCTCCCCCTCTCTGTCTTCCCCTCCTCTCTCCATTTCTCTCTGTCCTAGCCAACAACAATGATGACATCAATAACCACAACAGTGTTAAACAATAAGGGCAACAAAAAGAGAAAATAAATAAATAAATAAATAAAATAAAAAAAAAAAAGAAATGCAGAAACAATGAATGAGACTCTGGAAGAAAACACTAATTATCTCAAGGTTATTAGAGAGCCGAAAGCTGAAATAGCTGAGCTAAGAACACAATAGGCTGAACAAACTAAAACAATATCAGAACAGGGTAACAAAATAGATTAACTCCAGAAAACAGTAGAGGGGAGAGAGAATAAAATAAATGAGACTGAAGACAAAATTAGCAAGATTGAGGAAGAATTAGAGACAACTAAGAAAGAAGAGATCTCAAAAAGAGATTAAGAGATACTGAAAACAACAGAGACCTATGGGATGACTTCAAAAGAAATAATACACACATTATTGACTTACCAAGGAAGAAAAAGAGGGAGGGAAGAAAGCATTCTTCAGGACATAATAGGTGAAAATTTCTCTAATCTAGATAACGTCAAAGACATAAAGGTTCAGGAAGCCCAGAGGGTCCCTAATAGAATTAACCCAGAGTGAAAGACACCAACACACATCCTATTTAGAATGGAAAGGAATAAGGATAAAGAAAGGATCCTGAAGGCTGCAAGAGAAAAACAGAGTCAACTACAGAGGAAAACCCATAAGATTAGCAGCAGACTTCTCCACACAAACACTATAGGCCAGAAGAGAATGGTAAGATATCTACTGAGTGCTCAATGAGAAAGGCTTTCAACCAAGACTATGGTATCCTGCTAGTCTGTCATTCAGATGGAGGCATAAAAACCTTCTCAGACAAGCAACAGTTGAAAGAATCAACTATCACCAAGCCTGCCCTGAAAGAAGTTCTGAAAGGTCTCCTATAAACAGTCAGACCACCATAAATATGCCATCTATCAGAACACTCTAAAACTCTACAAGAATGGCATTAAAATATCCTATATCTTCAATCAAGGAGTCGGACAGTAGTGCAGCAGGTTAAGCACAAAGCGCAAGACTGGCATTAAGGATTCCAGTTTGAGTCCTTGGCTCCCCACCTGCAGGGAAGTCGATTGACTTAATAATGATTTAACAAGATTGTAAGGTAAAAGGAGTACAATTCCATACAGTTCCCACCAACAGAGTTCCATGTTTCACCCCTCCATCGGAAGCTTCCCTATTCTTCATCCCTCTGGGAGTATGGACTGAAATTCTTTAGAAGGTTCAAAAGTGGGAGATCTGGCTTCTATAACTGCTTTTTTTGCTGGACATGGACATTGACAGGTTGATCCACACCAACCCCTCCCGGGCCTAGTGGGGCAGGGCTCTTGAGAGATTCAGGCTTCATTTCTAATTGCAGTTCTCTTGCTATTTCTACCATACCTGCAATTACTTCCTCCACTGAAGACCTGACTCACTCAAAATTATCTATGAGTATTAGAATCTACTTTCAAATTCCTGTGAATAATATATTCACCTCCTCCAATGAATCACGAATGTCCTAAATAGCATCTAAAACGGTGAATTATTTCAAAAATGTTTTCAGTTGACTTTGTGCATATCCCTTAAAGGAATCACTGTGACTGATAATGCCCTGTTAAATGTATTTATTAAATAATAAGACTTGAAAGTCGAAACAATGCCTTAATTCACTGGCTACATGATATATGTTGTGTTTGTCAGGCATGAAAATAACATTCATCTCCTTACACAACTCCATCAGAGCAACTATTGTACAGAAATCAGAGGCATTCCTATATGCAAGTAGTAAACTAGCAGAAGCAGAAAGGAGGAAAGCAATACCATTTATAACAGCATCAAAACAGAATTAGATATCTAGGCATAAATTTAATAAATAAGACAAAAAAAGCGTGTACACTGAAAACTGTGAATCACTACAAAAGAAATAAGACATGAGGGAATGGAAAGACAGTCCATACTCACGGATCAGAAGAATTAACATCATTAGAATGATCATTTTATCAAAATCAATACACAAACTCAATGCAATTCTTATCAAAATCACTATGAATTTCTTTAATAGAATAGGCCAAATTCTACAGAAGTTTATCTGGAACCACCAAAAAAAAAACCAACAAGAATTGCAAAAGTAATCCTGAGAAAAAAGAATAAAATGGAGGTACCACACACCCTAATTTATAACAATACTGCAGGGGTATAGTAATCAAAACTGTGTGTTACTGGGGAAAAAATAGACTTTTAGATCCAATAAAATGGATAGTGCAGGGAGTCAGGCAGTTTAAGCGCATGTGGCGCAAAGCACAAGGACCAGCATAAGAATTCCAGTTCCAGCCCCCGGCTCCCCACATGCAGGGGAGTCGCTTCACAGGCAGTGAAGCAGGTCTGCAGGTGTCTATCTTTCTTTCCCCCTCTCTGTCTTCCTCCCTCTCTCCATTTCTCTCTGTCCTATCCAACAATGACATCAATAACAACAACAACTACAACAACAACAAAAAGGGCAACAAAAGGGAAAATAAATATAAAAAAATTTAAAAATTGATAGCCCAAAAGTAAGCCCTCACATGCACAATTTCATCTAAAGATAGTTAATCTGTGACAAAAAAGACAGTTACACTATGACAAATAGGCCAAGAACATTAAATTGAGAAAGAAAAGACTCATTAATAAATGAATAAATGGTGTTGGGAAAACTTGGTAGCTACATGCAAAAGTGTTTCTGAAATTCATTTTTATATATTAATTGATTAGTAGTCCGAGATTATTTTCTTTTCTTAAAAAAATATTTTCTTGGTACGGAGTGGTGGCACACATGGGTGAAGGCACACATCACAGTGCGCAAGGAAGTGGGTTCAAGGCTCCGTGCAGGGGGAAGTTTCATCGGAGGTGATAATGGTATTGCAAGTGGGTCCGTCTGTCTGTCTAACTGGCTGGCTGGCTATCTATCTCCCCACTTCCCTCTCAACTTCTATTTCTATCCAAAATAAATAACTAAAATATTTTTTAAAGATTTAACAGCGTTTAAAATTTCTTCATTTAGTATTTATTTTAATGAGACAGATATAGAGCAGAGAAAGATCCCTGAGAGCAGAGCACTACTCAGCTCTGGCCATGGTGGTGCTGAGGATTGAACCTGGGACCCAAGAGCCCCATACATGAAAGTTTCACATAACCATTATGCTGTCTCCCCACCCCTCAGAGGCTATTCTCCAGTAATATTTTAAAGGATGATTACATTCATGGATCATTCTGAAAAGTCTCTATGGTCTAAGCTCCACTTGAAATATCAATACAAACCTGATAATGGTATTAAATTACCATTTACAGTACTGTTTTTATTTACAATAATAAATGAATAAGTAAATCCCGAGTTTAGTTAGCAGTTATATCCCACCTTCATTTCCTAAAAGGGGTAGAGGCTTACTAATTCTGACAGGCTTACTAATTTCCTATTCATTCATAAGCATTCAGTAGAACATAAATCTGCTAAAAAAAAAAAAGCCATAATGAATTTCCATTATTCACATAAATCCCACTTTATAATCTCTTGCATAATTTGCAACTTTATGTGAATGCTCACAGATAATAACTTTTAAATTTTGAAATAAATTGAAAGGGCAGAAATATCAGTCTTTTATTAATCCTCTCTAAACCACCATTACTTCATATTGTCACTCAGAAGCTAACTGGTTTTACAAAGGTTATTCTTCGTCATGATCACAGGTCTAAGAGAGATGATTTTCAGAATATAAGCATAGGAGTTTACTTATTAAATCAGTTGAATACATTGCTTCAACCATATCTTGCTGAATCTTAATCTTTCATACCACTTTTTAGAGGTTGGCAACTGGAACAGTAAAATTTTTCACAAAAGAATGAGAAGCTGGAAAACTTCCAGTTATCTTTTGGAATGAGGCTAAGCTACAATCCAATTAAGAAGCAAGCAGTTAAAGCATGAACATTTAAAATAATCACACAGTAGTAACTTCGACATCAAGTATGACAGTACTCTAAATCAAC
This sequence comes from Erinaceus europaeus, assembly GCF_950295315.1. Classification (NCBI taxonomy): domain Eukaryota; kingdom Metazoa; phylum Chordata; class Mammalia; order Eulipotyphla; family Erinaceidae; genus Erinaceus; species Erinaceus europaeus. The sequence goes on along the minus strand of NC_080165.1, from coordinate 132,821,266 downwards.
ATAATTAAAACAAAATTTTTAAGTCTGGGATGACTAAAGTTGTTGATACATACAGGAAAATATTGGGACACTTATCTGAAACAACAACAACAAAGCTTCGCTACAAATTTACTCAAGTGGGGAAGGGTAGATAGCATAATGGTTATGCAAAGAGTCTCTCATGCCTGAGGTTCTGAAGCCCCAGGTTCAATCCTCTGCACTACCATAAGCCAGAGCTGAGCAGTGCTCTGGTTAAAAAAAAAAAAAAAATTTACTCAAGCCACATTTGGAAACACTACAAACTATAAACCCAGTGTACAAGAGAGACACGTGCTTTACTCTCACTAAAGTGCCTGATACTCCTGGGGCCGGAAGAGCGCTCACCTGGGCAATCATGTATCTTGCCAGGCACTCAGCCCTGCTCAGACAGAGCCCCAGTTCCATATGGAATCATCATGACTTCCTCCAGCTCTCAGTCTCTTCACTCTAAAGGCAGTGCCTTTGTTAATTCCTGAAACACTGATTAGTTACACATCATACTTTTGTGACCACTGGTAAAATATAATAAATTCATTCAGACTACTCAAGTAAGACTAAATGTTACACTTAAGATTTTGCTTAATAGAGTACTTTTATGACATAGAGCATTATCTAAGAAACAGTATCTAGAAAAAAAAAAGACTTGAAAAATCAATTACATTTAAAATAGAGGAAGTAGGACCACTTGAAAGTAACATTGGTTTGGAATTATATAAGTACATTCTGGGTTTAGATGTGATCAGAGTAGAAGCAATACTAAGTATCTAGAAGAACATTTTTAAAATATTTGCTAAGACTCTGGCATATCAATTGCCTATCTTTTAAAAATGACAGATAATATATTTTAGACTAAGTACTTTATATTTTTGTTTTTGCATCAAAACAAGCATATTACTAAGTATTATTTTAAACTATTTTAGATAAAGGCAATCAATACTAAAATTTATGTTTAGTTGAAATTATTTACCATTAATTCATAAAACTAGCAGGTGCAATTACTCAGAAATATCAACATTTTCTTTTCTTTTTTTAGATTTACTTATTTATTAATGAGAAAGATGGGAGGAGAGAGATAGAGGGAACCAGACATCAATCTGGTACATGTGCTGCTGGGGATCGAACTCAGGACCTCATGCTTGAGAGTCCAATGCTTTATCCATTGCACCACCTCCTGGAACATTCTACTGACTTTCTCTTTGTTTTTGTTTGTTTATTTGTTTGTTTGTTTTGTATATTTTTATTTATTGGCTAGAGAGCCAGAAATCGAGAGGATAGGAGGAGAGAGACAGAGAGACACCTGCAGCCACCCTCATTAAACTTTGCCCCTGCAGGTGGGAAACAGGGGCTCAAACTCTTGCCTATTATGACCTGTGTTTTCAACCAGCTGTGCCACCACCCTGACACACACACTCTCTCTCTCCCTCTTTTTTAAAAATTTTATTTATTTATTTATGACAGAGGGAAATTTAGAAAGGAGGAGATAAGAGAGAAAAAGAGACAGAGAGACACCTCCAGCCCTGCTTCACCACTCATGAAGTTTTCCTCCTGCAGGTAGGGAGCAGGGGCTTGAACCTGAGTCCTTGTAACACTGTAATTTGTGTGCTTAACCAGGTGTGCCACCAGCTGGACCCTTGACTTTCTCTATTGTACAAATTTACTTAGTATGTCATTAACACCACTGCCATCATCATCTTCAATAAACACTTACTAAACTTATACTATGTGCAAAACATTCATACTAAGGTTATATGAAATATAAGACTTGATCCCTACAGCTGATGAACTTACTCTAATTGGAGAATTTATAAGGAAAAGCATTATTTACTTGCACCATTAAGTAGTGTACAAACACTTACAATAAATATAATAATTCAGAGTAAGGAAAGTCCAACAATCCTAAGTTGGTCAGGGCAGTTTTCCGGAAGAATGATGGAAGATGGATATTAAAAAAGGAAGATTTGATGTTCAACAAAGAACACAATTCTTTGGAACCTTACACTTGACCACCTTATATCAGTTAGAACTGTAAGTGAAAGTTAACCTCCATCAAAAGTGCTATCAACTAGTGAGGCTTGGTTGAGCAACTACCTAGACATTAAAGGGAAAATTTCCTTTGCCAGCCAAAGACAATCACATGCATAAAATTTCCAACAGAAACAGTCTAAAGCAGAATGTTGAGATGTTTTACCTACTACACAGAACACTAGAAGATTTAACAGTACTGCAGAGGAGTTTCCTTGGGGAAAGCCTTGCATTTTGAAAGGAAGATGGAGGTGGTGATTGTCCCTCAGTCAGCGTCTAGTGTTAGGGGCAACTTAGAGAAAAGGATCCCTTCATGGCACACATGAGACTCCTGCAGGGTATTACAAGGCATACCAAGAAGTTAGTCAAGCTGGTCAAACCAATTAAGCAACCCCACACCATTCTCCCTGCCACATTCAGAACAATGTTGTACCCATATCTCTCCCTTTCATCTTGTTTGAGCCAAGAATTGCAGAGGTGAGCAACAACGCACAATGCCCAGAGATCAACTGGAGACTCAGGACATAGCAAAAACAATTATGGATTGGGGAGGGAGTCAAGGATCTGGAAGATCCACAAACTTCACCTTTTTGTGAAACTTATGCCTACCTGGACCTACTATAAAACTAGGTGGGCCTACAAATTCAGCGTCTCTCACTGTCAAGGGCCTACATGTGTGTCTCTTGTGTGTCTCTCTCTCTTTTCTCCCTGTACTTGTTTCAGTAAATGCTCCCCCTCCCTGAAATCTGACAATGTCTTTGGATTTTTCACTGTGACATTCATTTATGACCCATCCAGTAGAGTTCTAAGGGGACCTTTAGACCCCCTACCCAACTTTACACATAACACCAGAGGGAAAGGCTTTGATGGATACAGATGAGGAGCTTGATTGTATGTCTCAAGAACTTTGAAATAAGCACGACTAGCTCACCTGAGCCTGACTGATCCCTGGGAGATTGAAAAGATAAGTTGGATGCAATGGCATGTTAAAGCAACACAGATATTGAGGAACTGGGAGAAATTTCAGATTATGTATGAACAGAAAAACAAGCGCTCTCTATTGACCAGTGTAAGCCACATGAGAGAAAGAGTAAGCTAGGTTGCAGTTAACTGGGTCCATCAAAAATTGCCTAGAGCTTTAACAGACCTCAGCAAAATGATCATGAAAGTCCTGCCAACGCAGAGGAGAAAGCTTAGTGCATTACTGCACAGAACTTGTGTGCCTGAGGATCCCCTTTCAGTTTCCAAGTACCATATGCCTGGGGTGATCACTGTTCTAGTGTGTGTGTGTGTGTGTGTGTGTGTGTGTGTGTGTGTGTGTGTGTGTGTGTGTGTGTGTGTGTGTGTGTGTGTGTGTGTGTGTGTGTGTGTGTGTGTGTGTGTTCTGTCTCCCATAAAAATAATTTTTTTAAAAAAGTCCTGTCAGATCTAAGAGGCTGAGGGGAATTTCCCTCTTGGTGTTGAGCAACCTAAGATGAAATACCTGGAGCATCTGAGGTAGGAGGTAAAGTAGCCACAGCAAAGGGTGAACTTTAAACATTTGTCAAGTCTACAATCACAGTGAAGTCTGATCACCAGGAACAAATCAAATCAAAGTTTTCTGTTCCTCTCCCCTCTCTTCCCTTTGTCAAACTGGACAGGAGTCAGAAACCAGAACTACCCATGTTCAGTGGGAAAGCAATTACAGAAGCCAGACCTCCCACCTTCTGCACCCCACAACGACCCTGGGTCCATGCTCCCAGAGAGATAGAGAATGGGAAAGCTATCAGGGGAGGGGGTGGGATATGGAGATTGGGTGGTGGGAATTGTGTGGAGTTGTGCCCCTCATACCCTATGGTTTTGTTAATTTATCCTTTCTTAAATAAAAAAAAATTAAAAAATTAAAAAATCAAATCAAAGAAAGCAGAACTAGCAAGACATAGGAGGAGAAATTTAAAAGTTTGGTTAGAAGGAAAAGTCAATGAAATCCCCTTTCCTCATTGCAACAGACAGAGAAGGGATGTGGGGGAAAGGCTTTCAGCATTAATTCAGGTTGGGTTGGGAGTTTTTATTTGTTGAGACTGAATATTTTTTAATAAAACTGTGTTTTTGGGTTGTTTTTTTTTTTACATTTAGCTAATGAAGGACAATTTGCATTATCAAACAGCAACCAGAAAAGTTCATTTTATTCATGAGTGGGAGATTGAAATAACCTGAGAGAGTATATTTAAGACGGAAGTAATGGCAAAAAAAACTGTTTGATAATTACATCCCACAATTCTGCTTTTCAACCTAATGCACTGAAGAGTCCAACATGGTGGTAAGTAGGGAACACAGAGAAGTAAACTTAGAAAACATATTTCAACTCATCCATATTTTCTGCCTATGCTGAGTGGCTCAGCTACCAACATACCCAGAATCTGTTACAATATGACGACAGAATCTAACAAATCCTTAAAATATGGCACGAGTAACCTAAATATAAGACTTGCTTTTTAAAAAAATTAGCTTACTTTTTAAAAAATTTACATTTAAAATGGTTTATAAGATTATAAAATAACAGTGGTATAGTTCCACACCCTACTACTAACCCCCTACTCCCAAAAATAATCACTTTTGTTCTCCAGAAGTCTCAGAGACATTCTGGTCACTTTATTTTTCTTCCACCTCCTCCTCCTTTTTTTTTTTTTTTTGCAAGTTCATGTGTTTCGATTTAACAGGCTCACTTTAAAAGGTAGACTATCTTGTTGCCTGCTGAATTGCTAACACTTACCAAAGTGCTCTCTGTAAAAGGTTCCTAAAAAATTGCTGTTGGGACCTAGGTGATGGTGCACCAGGTTAAACATACACAGTACAAAGCTCAAGGATCCTGGCTCCCCACCTGCAAGCAGTGTCTTTTTCTCTCCCTCTCAAAAACAAAACAAAACAAACAAAGAAAAAACAGAACTGCTGTTCATCTTTCCAGAAGATGGCTGCTAGATTCTACAGCTAAGACCTTTTTTTGTTCATTAAAAATACAATGTGTTGGCTCCGGATGTGGCACAGATAATCTGGATTCCCAAGCATGAGTTTGATCCCTAGCAATGCATGTACAAGATATATGGATCTCTCTCCCTTTCTTATTAAGAAGCAACTAAGTCTTTTAAAATATGTTGAATCTCATTATGTGCAAAACTTGTACTACAGATTACTTTGTTATTTTTGTCATAGCCAGCCAAAGTTCTGAAAAATACATATATATATATTTTTTGCTTGTCTGTTTGTTTTTACCAGAGTGATGGCTTATGATAATACTTGGGATTGAATCTGGGACCTCTGGTGCCTCAGGCATGAAAATCTGTGTGTGTAACCATTATGCTATCTCCTCAACCCTGTATATTATATTTTAGTTCTGTAATACAATGTAGAATAAAAGAGATTTTTCAATTTTGAAATTCAATTAGAAAAAAAATACTATATATGATTTTTAAAAGGTTAGCAGAAAGCCCTTAAAAGAGATACAATATCTCATAATTATTTTTAAATCTGATGGAAACAGAGAAATTGAGAGGAGTGGGGAGATAGCGAGGGAGAGAGATAGACATCTTCAGCCTTTCTTCACTACTCGTGAAGCTTTCCCCCGTGAAGGTGGGGACCAGGGACTTGAACCTGGGTCCTTGAGCACTGTAATGTAAACACTAAACCAGGAGTGTCATCGCTTGGCCCCTCTAGTAATATTATTAAATGTAGAAAGGGGCATTTATTTTGTAACAACAGGAGCATTTTAAAATTATCCAGTAAATATTATTAGTATTTCACTAATACTTTGGCATGTGATATATTTTTTTTCTGTGACAGCCTAAAGCAAGAATACACTATTTTAGAGAATCACAGTACCATCCTCCTTCTTTCAAAAAATCATGAAACTAAGATTCAGATTTTAATCACTTGCTCAAGGCCACACACTAGTAAGTAGTAGAGCTATGGGAATTTGTCATAGGAGTTTTAACTAAAGAATGTGTCAGTTTCTCAAGTCATTCCAATTATAAACTTGACCTGATTCTCTTGATCCATTCCTCAATGAAATATAGTGTCATTTTAATGGTTATCTTTATAATGGTTCATTTTGAAATATAGGATATTATCAAATATAAACTATAGCTTTAGTAACACATTTGCTGACATAAATTTATTAATAACCCTTTTTTAGGAGAGAAAATTCTATACTACAGTTGTCAGCAAAGTTTTTTATTTGCGCGTTTGATCTTTAACCAGAGTTCTGCTCAGCTCTGGCTATTGGTGGTCCCAAGTGTTGGGATATGGACGTAATTAGCATACAGGATGACATAGGAGCATAGTAAGGACTTACGCAAACCCACAAGGGATTGTGGGTCAGTAGGAAGTTATTTAAGCAAGTGTATTCCGGACATGCCCTCTCTGTTCCCGCAAACTCGATAGCAGGTAGCTGTTCCTACAGTCCTTCTCCTCCTCCTCGCGTTTTCCTTCTCCGCCAACTGCCACACCGCTCCTCCCGGGACCTGAACACCTGCAGCCGACCTCTGGTACACTATTTTAAAACACTCATGCCTCTCTGGCCATCATGACTAGCCATCTTTGCTTTATTGCCCATTTTGCTGTACCTAAACAACCATGATTTAATAAACCCATTTGTTTAAACCTTGACCAAAGCTATGCCAAAATCTTTTTTAAATTTTATTTACTATACCAGGAATTGATCCTGAGCTCTCTCACATGCCAAGTCCTATGTGCTATCGCCACAGCCCACCAATACAGTTTCTAATAGTCAATGCTACTTATAATGTCTTTTTTCTTTTTCCTTTTTTTTTTTTTTTTTTACCACAGCACTGCTCAGCTCTGGTTCATGGCAGTACAGAGGACTGAATCTGGGACATTTGGAGCCTCGGGCATTCTTATGGTAATAATATTTATATTAAATATGTGTGAATATAAAATTAGCCTCCAAAATGTTCTGTATGGGAAGGAGGTCTTATAGTATATTTCAGAAACAGAAAGACATCTGCTGCAACAGAGGTCTATTAAACTGTTTCTTTGGATTTATCTTCATGGCAAAAGGCAGAAGTTGGAGAAACCTTAGCTATTTCAGTATAAGTCAGTGGTTTTGTAACACAGGGCTACTTTCTTTAATGCTGAAACATATAGTCATGACTATATGTTGGGGCTAACAGGTCCTACTAAAACTTAATAGTTACCACTATAGGTGTTGCTAAATATCCTATAATACATACAACAGTCCTCTCCAATGCCCTGTGTAAAGTAAGCAGTTATCCAAACTGTGCTGAGACTGAGAAACCCTAGTATTAAGGATGAAATGTCTGAGCTACTTAGCAGAAGAGATATGTGCTTTGACTGACTACAGCTACTAACTATAAACACTAAATCACAGCACCCAAGTAACACTCAATAAAGATTTTAGGTATGAGAGCAGCCTCCAGCCTCACTGGATTTGAGTGGGGAGAGAGAGAGAGAGAGGAAGGGAAAATGAAAGCTACTTCTCCTTGGTGCTCCCACTTTAACTGTTGGGCTTCTTCTTCTTTTTTTTTTTTTTCTTTTTCTGATAAGAGAACAGGATATTGAACAGTAGTTTACCAAAGAGACACTTATTAAATAGCATGCAGTTCCACTACCAGCTTATTCAGTGTTTCTATTTACAGCAGGGTTATGGAGGACTACGATCTAAAACAAGAACAATAGGCATCATAGATGCAACATAAGAAACGGAATACTCATGCATTTCATTAGGAACATCAGTATTCTGAAGATGTATTTCAGAAAGCATGGCTTCTAACAATGTATAAATGCTCTGAAAGTATACTACTATGATTCCCTTGTGAGCTTTCCTTTTTCTGAATTTGGAGATCTTCTGTCATATGAAGAAATAGTAAAAACTGAGCACATAACAAGATCATGCCCACATCAAAAAAATTAAGATCATACAAAATGTTGTCGGTTTGCATGTTCAAGTTTTATACTTGTACCTATTCTTTCGCTCTTTCATCTGATACCTGTTCTTTGGGCCTCTCATATTATTTTCATTTCTACTAATTATATTTCTTCTCCCAAATCTTATCATTTCATCACTTTTTCATTTCCATTTACTTTTTTCCTTTCAGTTCATACTTTTACATTCTCAAAAGTGTCAACTGGTGAGAGAATCACATAATGGGAATTCTGGAGCTGAAAAGAATAAGGCTTTAGAGGTTATGTAGAAGTAAAATCCCACAGTGCCCACTAACCAACTCATCACTGCTCCACATAAACCGTCCGTGGACACATTAAGCTTGATCACTTCTACTAACTTAAAAACCACAAATCCCTTTTTCTCAATTAATGGATACTGCTAAATTGTTCTAAGATCTTAACTTTAATATAATTTGTTTGAATTACTCTAGCTCCACAGATACCAACTCTTTCTCATTATCAACAAGCAATAAATGGGGGAGGGGGCAGGAGGGAGAGGATACCCACCATCTTCAGCTACAGTTAGCCAAATCTGTGACTTGCTCTGTGACAATTATCTTTTTGAAAAGAGTAAAACATTTAACTAAATGCAGACACATGATTCATCTAATAAGACTTGTTTGACTTTTTTTTTTTCCAGGATCAGGGATGACTCATAAAAATCCTCTAAATGGCACACAATGTATGTTTTGCCCACCTGCATTGCTCAAAAGGTTTGTTCTCCCCTTAACTATGTAACCAATAAAAGGAACTGCGGGTGGATCCCCAAGATTCTGGGTCACGTTGGGTAAATATGGTACTGTATGTATTCCGTGCAGTCCTTAAAGTGGAACGAGGGCAGATACAGGAGCGCAAAACTACAGTGATTTGTTATTGTGTTAAAGTAGATTAGAATATATATATATAGTGCCAGCTCATCTCTAAAGATAAAAGTCTCAAAAAAAAAAAAAAAAAACCTCTAGACAAGCTCTTAAGCTGTCTGGTTGAAAGGAACATTCACCAGCGTGGACCGATTTCTTGGTGGGTTGTTTCCGACTGTTGCTTGCCTCGACGGGCCCCTCTAATTCGCGACCGACCGCCGGTCGCGCCGAGCCTGGGAGCCTGAGCCCGCAGGTGGCAGGTGGCAGGTGGCAGGTGGGAGCCCGCCATGGCGCGCGCACGGGGGCACCGCGGCGCCCTTACCTTGGTGAGCTGCGCGATCTTCTTGCTCATTTTCAGGTGCAGGTCCGGGCTGTAGTCCAGGCTGTGTCCCGCCTGCTGCGCCGCGGCCGCCGAGGGCGAGAATTTGGCCGCCGAGCCGCTGTAGTAGTGCTGCTGCCAGCTCATGCCCGGGGTCGCCATCTTCCCGGCAGACCCCCGCCAGGGCCCGGGACCCCGCGCTGGGGCGCAGGAGCCGGCGGCCCCCGGAGCAACGTCGTCTGGGAGCCGCGAGCCGGGCCGGCCACCTGCACACCCGACCGCCGGGGGGCGTCTTCCCGGTCACGAACCCCCGCCTCTCCCCCTCTCCGGGGCAGAGACGGGGCGCCCCCACGAGCCCGAGGCCGTGGGCGCCACCTGCGCCGGGCAGACAGACGCCCCGGGGCCGGCGGTGGGTGCCCGGCCGCCCCGCTCGCTCGTCAGATGGCGCCTGGCCGAGGCGTCGTGGGCAGCGTGGCCGCGCAGGTCCCGCTCCCTCCCAGCACTCGGGAGCCGGCGAGAGAGCGGCCGCCGGGGCTGCGGAGAGAGGAGGAGACGGGGCGGGCTGCTGCGGGGGGAGGCGGGGACATGGAGGAGGACGCGGGAGCCACGGTTACCAGCGAGCGCGCGGAGCGAGCGCGGGGATGGCGACGTCATTTCCCCGCAGCCGAGTCCCGCCCCGCGCTGGTGACTCGCGTCCCGCAGCCCTGCGCCCCATAGGGGCGCCATGTGGGTTGGGGGTCTTGACAGGACCGAGCTGCCAGGAGCTCTCCGTGCAGCCTGGACCCTTAGAACCTGGGCCTGAGTGCATAGGGGTGGGGGATCCCCTGTGCAGTGCGTGGAGGTCCAGGTGAAATTTAAAAACAATGATAACTTGGCCAGAGAAAAGGCGGCTATCTGTGGTCAGTCCTGGGCTTACAATACTCTGGAGATTTTGCATTTTCACTTGTATCATTGCATGCACTGGGTCTATAGCTCTCACCCAAGAGAAACAGCGAGCTCACATCCAACTCCCTGTCAAGGATGGCTTCAGCACCATAGCTATGAATCATTATTATTATTGAAGTATTATTGAACTTGATGATTCCTGCCTTTCAACATGCACACACACATACACGATCATCAGTGTCTTAGGACTGGCCTATCATGTGCCAAGAACTGTCCCTCATTCAGCGCCCTATGAGTAAAGAGAGGCGCCTTTCGTCAGTCATTTGTTACATACAACGTTTGTGCCTCTTATTTTTTCCCAGGTGATGGATTCTGAGACAAAGATGTATGAAATCTAGTTGACAGGAAGGGGGGGGGGAGCAGAAGCTGAAGCAAGATGTCAGTTTCATAAAGATTTAGGACTAAGCCAAATTATGCCATTACTTGTGCATTTTTATTTTTTACCTTCCTAAATGTGCTATTTCCAACTGATTTTCTTCTAACCTCTACTTATGCAGGTTAATTATTTAAAGCACGTATCCCATGTTGAGTCATTTTTAAAGACAATCTTAAACACAAAATTAAGAATGTAAAAATTAAAAATTGTGCATATTAAAACTCTCATTTTTATTAGTGATTTAATATTGATTTACAAAACTATAACGAGTATAATTCCACACCTTTCCCACCACCAGTTCTGTGCCCCCACTCCCTTTATTGGAAACTGCAGTAGTTCTTTAAAGATCACAGATATGAGTTGACTAATATTTCTGTAACTATATAGACATTTGCCCAATTTTCCTGATCCTGACTTCTCTTCCTTTCTTAGTCACACTACTTCTGAACGTTCTTCCCCCCACCCCATTTTTTCTTCTTTTCTCTTTCCAGGTCCTGATGAAATTGGAGTTCAGAGCCCTCTTGTCATCATCCCCTAACGTTGTTTCCAGTACTGAGTCCCCCACATTATGAAATGTAGTTTCTCTTCAGCATTCAACTATCTCTAAAGCTGACATTATTAACAAATCTTACTGAGGGTCAAATGAACAAATACTATCTGATTATGAAAAAATCAAACCAGCAAAGTTAAGGTTGAATAGCATTCTGAAATACTTCCAGAATTAATAGAATTCCAGAAAAGGGAGCTGGGCGGTTGAGCACACATGTTACAATGTGTAAGGACGCGGGTTCGAGCCCCCAGTCCCCCCACCCAAAAGGGAGAAAAGCTTCACAAATGGTGAAGCAGTATTGCAGGTATCTTTCTCCCTTTCTGTCATCCCCTTCCTTCTTGATTTCTGGCTGTCTCTAACAAAGAAAATACCAAAATATTAAGGGGGAAAAAACATATTCCAGAAAAGAAGCCTGAAGTTGGTTACATCTTTCCCAAATGCTAGGCACTCAGCTCTTCCTCCCCTTCAATCTTGCAGAAATAAAGTCATCTAGTCCCAAAGTTATGAATTTAGTATACAGCTAGAAACAATGCCAAGCAAATTCTGCTCCCTTCTTAAGAGTTAGTGTTTAAAGGAAATTAAAGAGAATTAGGAGCTAGCACTATTTCATCAGACTCTAGACAAGGGAGATTTACAACCATTTTAGAACTCTCATGTCATTTACCCTTGACTAAGTGTTTATGATCAAAAGACTCCCTGTTTGCCCAATATTTTCCTTTCTTTATTTTGTGTATTTTAATTAAAGCACTGCTCACCTCTAGCTTATGGTGGTGCTAGAGATTGAGCTGGGACCTTGGAACCTCAGGCATGAGAGTCTTTTTCTATAACCATTATCTTATCTCTCCTGCTTATCTCTAAGTTTTTAAAAGATGTGTTTTCCTATTTTTAATTTATTATTTTTTAGAGAGAGAAATGGAGAGAGGAGGGGAAGACAGAGATAGGGAGAGATAGACACCTGCTGACCTGTTTCACCACTTGCGAAGTGACCCCCCTGCAGGTGGGGAGCTGGGGGTTCTAACCAGGATCCTTATTCCACCCTTGTGCTTTGCGCCATGTAACCTGCTGTGCTACCGCCCACCCCCCAAAGATGTATTTATTCTACAAATGAGAGAAAGGAAAGGATGGAGAACAGAGCACCACTCTTACACAGGCAATGCCAGGGACAGAACCAGGTTATCATGCATACAAGTCCTCTGTCCAATGCACTATGCCACATCCCTAGCCACTGAAAATTTTTATAAGTAATCTTGCTAGGGCAAAGAAGATATTTTTCTTTTTGTCACTATGGTATAGTGAGAACACTACAGGACTTTTTTTTTTTTTTTTTTAAAGAGGCTAATGTTAATTTTCCACCGAAACTGAACCTCTTTGCACTGCAAGTGCTGCCTATGAAAAGAGACAGCTTCAGTCTCTTGCTGCTCTGACGTGGGAATTAGGTGTTGGGATCTTGACTGACTGGTCATTTACTCTGAACACTATCACATAAGTTCTTGCTTTTACTATGCAGTAAAACCTAAATTCTGCTCAAAAGATACCTGCTTCATTCTGTGAGTCAGCAGAAGGAGTCATGGCTGGACTGAGAATCCTAGAATTTTGAATTGCTGTTCTTGTGCTTCATACTGACAGACAACTGAATGTGTTGGTTTATATAGTCCTTAGAGTAAAGAGACTTTCACAGTTGTCTGAACCTGCCACAGAGCTATCTCTTTCTTTGGGCTCCACTTGAAATTGGAAGTTTCCTTGGGGCCAGGTGGTAGTGCACCTGGTTGAGTGCACATGTCACAATGCTCAAGGATCCAGGTTCAAGACCTCAGTCCCCACCTGCAGGGAGAAAGCTTCATAAGTGGGGAAGTAGTATTGTAGCGCTCCCCCCCCCTCTCTCTCTCTATATATATATATCCCATCCTCTCAATTAAAAAAAAAAGAGGGTTCATGATAAATCAACAGTTTTTTTCTGCTTTATATCTTAACTCTTTTTCAGCCACCAGGTTCCAGATGCTACAATGATGCCAACCTGACTTCCCTGGACAGACAACCCCACTAATGTGTCCTGGAGGCTGGCTTCCTCAGAGCTCCACCCCACTAGGGAAAGAAAGAGACAGGCTGGGAGTATGGATCAACCTGTCAACATTCATGTTCAGTGGGGAAGCAATTACAGAAGCCAGACCTTCCACCTTCTGTACCCCATAATGATCCTGGGTCCATAATCCCAGAGGGATAAAGAATAGGAAAGCTTTCAAGGGAGGGGATGGGATATGAAGTTCTGGTGGTAGGAATTGTGTCTAATTGCACCCCTCTTATTCTATGGTCTTGTCAATATTTCCATTTTTAAATAAACATTAAAAAGGGGGGAAGGAGGGAGTCGGGTGGTAGTGGAGTGTGTTAAGCGCATGTGGCGCAAAGCACAAGGACCGGCATAAGGATCCTGGTTTGAGCCCCTGGCTCCTCACCCGCAGGGGGGTGGCTTCACAAGCAGTGAAGTAGGTCTGCAGGTGTCTATCTTTCTCTCCCTCTCTCTGTCCTCCCCTCCTCTCTCCATTTCTCTCTGTCCTATCCAACAATGACAACATCAATAACAACTACAGCAATAAACAACAAGGGCAACAAAAGGGAATAAGTTAATTAATTAATTAATAATTTTTTTAAAAGGGAGAGGAAGGAAGGAAGAAATTGACAGTTTCTCAAGTCACTCAGTAAGTGGCTTGGAACAGCACCTTCTGTGGGGTAACTGTTGGTTCCACAATTAAAGACAACTTGTCTTGTGTCCCTAAGTGTAAGGATAGCTGAAAATATTCATCCTAGTTATGTATTTGACATTTGAAAAAGTGTCCATAAGGGGGTGTAGTGGTGCACCTGACTGAGTGCACAAAGACTCTGGCTCCAAGCCCATTCCCTACATATAGGGGGGAAGCTTCACAAGTGATGAAGCAGTACTGTATGTCTCTCTCTGTCTCTCTCCTCTACCTTCCCCTTCTCTTTCAATTTCTCTTTGTTTCTACACAAACTGCTGGGCTAGTGTGGGGGTACCTCTTCCTGGGTGCGTACTCTCTGGGTTGGAGAGAACGCAACCGGAGCCAGCCTAGGCTACTACTCACTCAGCAATGCGAGGGAGATTACTCAGGAACAGACTTGAGGTTGTGAGGCAATTCGGTTCTTTATTGATCAGAGAGCCAAGGCTTTTATTTATTTATTTATATTTTAAAAAAATATTTATTTTCCCTTTTGTTGCCCTTGTTGTTCTTCATTGTTTTTATAGTTATTTTTGTTGTTATTGATGTTGTTGTTGTTTGATAGGACAGAGAAATAGAGAAGGGGAAGACAGAGAGGGGAAGAGAAAGAGAGACACCTGCAGACCTGCTTCACCACTTGTGAAATGACTCCCCTGCAGGTGGGGAACTGGGGGCTCGAACCAGGATCCTTATGCCGGTCCTTGCGCTTTATGCCACGTGTGCTTAATCCACTGTGCTACCGTCCGACTTCCAAGCCAAGGCTTTTAATGGTCGGACCCGGAAGTGGCAAGTCGAAATGGAAATGGCTAGGAAAGGGGTGGAGAAAGGCAAAAGGGGCTAGAAAGGTAGGAACTTCCTTAGCAATTGTTGGGAGGGTTTTAACTGGTAGGATTAATAATACCCTGGAGGCAGGGAGGGTCTTGAGGGTAGAAAGATGATAGATCAAAGGAATAGAATGGGTGGGGATCTTTCAGGCAAACAATGATTATGTAGATAGGCCATAGTATCAGGAATGCAGGATGTTTTGTGAGGCAGGAAGTCTGGTAAGACGAAAGGATAGATGTCCCTTCAAGTCAAGCCCTGCCAAGCTCAACCACATCCTCACAATTTTCCAACATCTCCTCCTTTCTTTTTATCTAAGGGCCATAGTATCAGGAATGCAGGGTGCTTTGTGAGGCTGGGAGTCTGATAAGACGGAGCAAACCTTTGGGGTTATTCCTGTCTCTCCTCACTCAACCTCTCGGTAGAGAGAGAGACTGACAGGATGGACGCACCCCTCAGGTCAAGTCCTGCCAGGCTATACCACATCCTCACAATTTCTCATCAAATAAATAAAATAAATTGACTTTTAAAATGTGACCACAAGATGGCCTGCACATCCACCAGAGATGTCTTGTGCCAGGATTCCATCTATCTCATTCCTTAAGCCATTATTTTGCTGATGTGGTTATGATGGCTTTTAGCCTCACCCCCAGCCCTACTACTAGTATGAATGTTACCTTAGATTCTGTAATTACTTCTTCTTCTTCTTTTTTTTTTTTTTTTGCCTCCAGGGTTATCACTGGGGCTTGGTGCCAGCACCATGAATCCACTGTTCCTGGTGGCCATCTCCCCCCCCCCCATTGTTGTTGCTGTTGTTATTATTGGATAGGAGAAAGAGAAATTGAGAAAGGAGAAGACAGAGGGGGGAGAGAAAGACAGACACCTGTAGACCTGCTTCACTGCTTGCGAAGCAACTCCCCTACAGGTGGAGAGCTGGGGGCTGGAACTGGGATCCTCATGCTTCATACTATGTGTGCTTAACCTAGTGTTACCACCCCACCTCCCTAGTTACTTTTACTTTTAAGTGTTCTGGTAAATGCTCATAGGTTCCTTGGGGTGGGGGGAGAATTACCTAGTTAATAAGTGTCTACAATTTTAAATGTATATTTGTTTGTTTATTACAGGAGGACCCTTCAGGGATACTGAGGCTCCCAGGGTCATCGGATTGTCTCAGATCTGTTATGGCTGCTGCTCAAATGCTTGTGTGTGTGTTTCTGTTTGTTTGTTCTTTCTGATTATGAAATTCAAGTAATAAATTCTCCAGTTATCTAATTATCTAGGAACACAAAAGTCTGTTAGTCATTTCTGCAAATCCTTGAGGTCCAGGCACCCAGGTTACCCCCTCTAGTTGTGCTGCTTATTACTCTAATCATGTCTTTGATGTGTAAGAGCAGCTACCTGGCCTCTATGATGGAATCTTCCATTCCTATTGACTCTGGAGAACCTAATTCTGTGATAACAGTTTTTTTCCCCCTCTGTGAAATCTAGTTCATTCTAGCCATCTAAAAAATCTAGAAGATATTGCTACTGAGCTTTGGGGAAAACATGCTAGTTGATTTCTTGTTCCCCTAGCAAAGGGAGTACCCTCAGAAATAGATCGTAGATCATAGGATTTCACATAAAACATCATTCTAATATACGTACCTCTTTGAGTCTTCTGACCCATTCCTTAAGATTCCAACAAGGCAGTTCTGGTATCTCTCCACCAAACTTCAGTGAGCTATCTGGGGTGCATTGGATCGACCTTCCCGTGGTGCATCCCGTGAGTACCCATTCATTGGGGAAACTGATGATCCTTCCTAGCCGACTGAATCCACATGGATCCCAGTCACTTTCAAAGCCATTAACTGGCTACGGAAGAAGGGCAAACGCTAGAAGAAAGAAGAAGTGAGCTATCTCAGCAGTGTGTTGTGACAGGCTTTAGTGACCCTAGAGAGAATACCCAACATTGAGTCATGTTATACAATACAAAGTAAATAAATTCTCTCCCATGTTCAGCCTTGTAGCCTACTTATACCATTCTATGTACTGTCCTCACATGTTACTTTAGTCTTTCTCTTGTACAGGTTGTCCTCACTTAGTGACCAGTTTCTACTAACGAACAAGACAAAACAAAACAAAACAAAAAAACCCTCAGTAAAACAACCTAACTTTTTGATAAATGAGTAACTGTCCCTTACTAGTTATTCAGGTTTAATGTACTGGGATTGGGTTTGTCAGCTATCTTTAGTTAATTCAGTGTTATCATTGCATCATGTATAACATTGTAGATACTCATTTAAAAAAAAAATTATACTTATTTTTCCCTTTTTTGTTGTCCTTATTGTTGTTTTTTATTGTTGTTATAGTTATTATTGATGTTATTATTGTTGGCTAGGACAGAGAGAAATGGAGAGAGGAGGGGAAGCCGGAGAGGGGGAGAGAAAGAGAGATACCTGCAGACCTGTGTCACCGCCTGTAAAGGGTCTCCCCTGCAGGTGGGGAGCTGGAGGCTTGAACCGGGAGGTCCTTGTGCTTTGCACCATGTGCACTTAATCTGCTGTGCTACCGCCCGACTCCCCTTTGTAGATATGTGTTCAGTAACATACTGTATGTTGTACTGTGATAAAGACAGATGAATTATACTATGCGTACACAATGAAGTTACAAGCATATAGATGAAAACATCAGGATAGTGTACATGACGAACTGCAGAAATGATACTGGAACTGAAAGAGGTGATATGAGATGAAGTGGTTGAAGCTGATCTACTGGCTCACTGTTTTCCATGACCAAAGTCCTTTTACCCAATACTTTAGTGCTACAGTACTACAGACCTACAGTACTGCTTTACCACTTATGAAGCTTTCCCCTTTCAGGTGGGGAGCCGGGGGCTGGAACCTGGATCTTTGAGTGTTGTGACGTGTGCGCTTAACCAGGTGCACCACCATCTGACCCCAAGGAAACTTCCAATTTGAAGAGGAACCCAAAGCAAGTAAAGAGATTTTTACTGATCTCTGCTCCTTAGTGAGCAGAGAGCTAGTACTAACTCCCAGTGGCCAGTAAACAAGTAGGTCACTAGCTAAGGACTAGCTTTACTTATGAGTACATATTAGCCAGATTTAATAACTCTATAAATGTTATTTTTTTCTCACAACAGAGACTGCATCTTCCCTCTTACAGACTTCTAGGATTTGACTCTCATTGATTTGTAAATAATTCAGGGGCTCAGTGGAGGGGACTACAAGGATGATACAGTTGTAAGTCATTTGATTTGTAAATGTATTCTTCTCAAGGCAAGGGTATCTGCTAGCCTCTAGTGAGGGGAGGGCAGAGCTTGACCTTTAAGACTTCATGGATTAAGGTCATATAAAGTTTAAGATTCTGGGGAGTTGGGCAGTAGCGCAGTAGGTTAAGCGCAGGTGGCGCAAAGCGCCAAGGACCTGAGTAAGGATCCCAGTTCAGTTTGAGCCCCACCTGCAGGGAAGTCGCTTCATAAGCAGTGAAGCAGGTCTACAGGTGTCTATCCTTCTCTCCCCCTCTCTGTCGTCCCCTCCTCTCTCCATTTCTCTCTATCCTATCCAATAACGACGACATCAATAACAACAACAATAATAACTATAACAATAAAACAACAAGGGCAACAAAAGAGAATAAAAAAATAAATAAATATTAAATTTTAAGATTCTGAAACAAAACTCATAGATATCTTTGTCCCAAGTCTCAGGGTTCAAGTCTCTGTCAAAGCCATCACTTAAGTTTAGTTCTTTGACACACAAGAGTTCAGTAGCTGATCCAACTGAAACTATTTCTCTTTTTTTAAAAAAAATTATTATCTTTATTTATTTATTGGATAGAGACAGCCAGAAGTTGAGAGGCAAGGGGGAGGTAGAGAGGGAGAGAGACTCCCACAGACCTGCTTCACTACTCATAAAGCTTTCTCCCAGCAGGTGGGGACTGGGGGCTTGCATCTGGGTCCTTGCATATTCTAACCTGTGTTGCACCACCACTCGGCCCCCTGGAGCTGTTTCTCCAAGGCTTTTAAGACAATTTGCAAAGGCCACTCCACTTAAAACTTCAATTTTCTCCTTTATTTTTAGTATTCGAGACACTGTATAATCAAAATCCACACCCTTCTTCTTCTCTTATTCATTGCAATTTATAGTTTGGTATTTATGCCAGAGATATGTATACCACACTTGCCACTAGTAACAGAAAAGGGAGGAGGACTTCAGCTGGTGGTGTGCAGAAACCTGTCTTATAAATCATTATTTCTCCCCAATAAAGTGATTTGACTATTTAAAAAAAAATCAGTGTTGAAGAAAGATTCTATCTATAAGCATGTGACTATATGACTTACTGTCAGCAAGTGTGTAATTTGTGTTAAGATATTGGGGAAGGAATTATATAAGCAAATTATATATCATCCTATTCCTTGCTCCTGACTCCATGCTCAGGAGACGGAACACTGCTTCCCTTTTTATAGCAGTCTTTCAGAGAATCTATTCCAAAGAAGATATTAAAATATCTAAGTAAGAAATAGTGTAGGTATTTATTTGTTTGTTTACTTGTTTGTTTGTCTTTGTGTGTGTGACCTTGTGGTCCAGCCTGCCAGAGAATAAGGAGAAAAGGGAAGGAAAGGACCAGGAGAAAGGATAGTCTTATACAGAAAGTATTTATTTCTTTTTTTTTTTAAGATTGTATTTATTTATTAATGAGAAAGATTGGAGGAAAGAGAGGAAGAACCAGATGTCACTCCATGTGCTGCTGGGGATGGAACGCCAGACCTCACACTTGAGAGTCCAGTGCTTCATTCACTGTGCCATCTCCCAGACCACATACAGAAAGTATTTCTTTTTTTTTTTTAAATAAACTTCATTTATTCATTTTTCCCTTTTGTTGCCCTTGTTGTTTATCAACATTGTTGTTATTATTGTTATTGGATAGGACAGAGAGAAATGGAGAGAGGAGGGGAAGACAGAGAGGGGGAGAGAGAGAGAGACCTGCTTCATTGCCTGTGAAGCGATTCCCCTGCAGGTGGGGAGCCAGGAGCTCCAATTGGGATCCTGATGCAGATCCCTGCGCTTTCAGCCATGTGCAGTTAACCTGCTGTGCCACCACCTGGCTCCCACAGGATTTCATGCCTGAGGCTCTGAGGTTCCAGGTTCAATTCCTGGCACTACCATATGCCAGACCTGAGCAATGTTCCAGTTTTCTTTTTTTTAAAATGACTATGCTAATTATATTGTTAATATATATGTGTATATATTTTAACAATAATGACAGTACGTTGGGCAAATGTTTAGATACATGGTGATCTCCTTCCTCTTCTCATTCCTCCAACCCCCACACATGTACACACATGTATCCTCTCAGGTCCCAATTTGTTCTTAGAATTTGTAAGTATGGGATAGTCTCCAAGTAGCCCATCCAAATTCAGAACTTAGAGTCTAAACAATGTATCTTGGCAGAGTCCTCTTGAAGCTCCTTTTCTCTTCTCACTTAAAGATTTGACTATCCGAGCATGAGAGATGCTTAACAAGGTTAAGAAGGATACATGGGTACATATGGAATGGGAAGCAAAGAGACAATCATGGGAAGAGTCTAGATCTAGAAAATTGATAGCTGGGGGAATTTGGGGTCAGAACCACACAACACTACCTTCTATCATTTCCACCTAGTGGTTCACACTGTTCTCCCTCACCTCTGCCTCATGACTGGATTTATTCACAACTTGAAAAGTGTGATTTCCTCTTTCAAAAAGGGTATTCATTTTAAGTAGAAAAGCTTAGCTTTCACTTCACCTTATTTTTTCTTTTTATCCTATAATCCGATTTCTCATGCTACCTTAAAAAAAAAAAAAAGACCAATAAAGGCAAACATGGAACCAATGTGAGCCATCACGAACACACTTGCAAGACAAGTTTACAAGACCACTTCATTAAGAGAAAAAACAAAAAACAAACTGACATGTCTTTCTTTAGGTTTCTTGCTTTTATAATAATTTCCATCTAATATACTGCCAGTTTTGCCCTTCTAATAACAGAAATAAACTGAATCGAATTCATGTCACAGAAATTTCTAAGTATCTGTGATTTGATAGCAAATATTAAGTATGTTTATTGCCAAGCTTCATAGTAAATTAGCTGGGAAACATTAATTGGAATGGATTAGATATTTCTGAGTAACCTAGAGATATCAGTCATAAACAGCCAAGTGTCAATAAGTTGCAGAATCTATATTTACTTAAACAAATTACATCACAATTCAAGGTCATAGAATTAACTTGGAATTTTGACATGCGTTTTATAAAGTGTCACTTGAGAATTGAATATTATTAGGAAGATAAATACTATTAATAGTCAAATGAGGGAGTCAGGCAGTAGCACAGTGGGTTAAGCGCACGTAGCGCAAAGCACAAGGACTGGAGTAAGGATCCCAGTTCGAGTCCCCCGCTCCCTACCTGCAGGGGAATCGCTTCACTAGAGGTGAAGCAGGTCTGCAGGTGTCTATCTTTCTCCCCCCCCCCTATCTTCCCCTCCTCGCTCCATTTCTCTCTGTTCTATCCAACAATGATGACATCAATAACAATAATAACTACAACAAAACAACAAGGGCAAGAAAAGGGAATAAATAAATACTAAAAATATACAGCTTAAAAAAAAAGTCAAATGGAATTGAGTGCAGCCTAGAATGTTCCTAGCTGTGACAATGGACTGTGAACTCAGTCTGACAGGGACTCAGAGGTTACTCAGGCTTCTGTGCTATATATGAATAGATCTGGGCCCTAGGTGAGATGGATGGGGTTTACAGTATTTATATACTTTCTTCATATTTGGAAGATACTTTCTGTCCTAATTCAGATTTCTAAGCCTATTCTCAACTCTAACACCATCTTCCCAGACAATACTTTTAGTCCACCTGAATGCTGGCTATTGGGCTCAGGCAAAAATTACTGAAGTCACAGGCCCCTTGGAACATACCTAAAACAGGCTTCCTAGCTTCTTCCCACACAACAACCCCTGGTTTCATCTGCTCTATTATTATCCTTGAGATCCTATTTACTAAACGATTTGCCCTGCTTTATATCTTACTGCTTTTCAGCCATCAAGTTAGACACTACCATGACACCATCCTTACTTCCTGGGCAGATGACCTCACTAATGTGTCCCAGAACATCACCTCTCCAGAGCCCTACCCCACTAGGGAAAGATAGAAATAGGCTAGGGGTATGGATTGACCTATCAATTTCCATGTCTAGCAGAGATCAAGCTAAACTTTGGTCCATCCTCCCAGAGGGATAAAAAATAGGGAAGCTTCCCATGGAGAGGAAGGGACATGGAACTCTGGTGGTAGGAATTGTATAGAATTATACCCTTGTTATCTTAAAATCTGGTTAATCATTATTAAATCACTAACAAATTTTTTAATTAAATGAATTTATTTCAAAATGGGCTTATTGATAATTTGTGTGACTTATTCAAAATGAGACTTTTTTGTCTTTATATCTGTTTTCACAACTTACAACATTGGAGAAAAAGTAAATCAAGACTGGCTATGTCATTAGGTTCTTGCACTAAATTAGCACTTATAGTTACAGGTGATATAGATGATTAAAAGTGAGCTCACCCTGACTGCCTAACTTCTTGAATCTCATTTTAGTCTTGAAATTAATTAAAGTGACAGACTTTGGTAAATTAACCTTTTTTTGTGCTCAGTTTCCTCATCTCTAAAAACAATGACTGGTAATTATCTGTTATTACACAAATTTGTCATGATGTTAAGGTAACAAGGCATAAAACAATATTTGGGAGGAACTGAGATTTAAAGAAAATCTAACCCAGTACTGATAATATGAGTTATTATTTTGAATATTTTTCTATAATCTGTGAAAAAATCTATGTCATTTTTTATATGCCTAAGCTTTCTTCTATAAATAGTCTATACTTAAAATGCCATTTTTATGTTAATCAAAATAAAAGAAAATAATGTTTGGGAAGTAACATATATTCCAAAATACTAGACATTTTGTCATTGTTATCGTCATCATTGCTCTTTTTCTTCTTGTCATTTCATGCATGATCTAATGGGGCTTTACAGAATTGTAAGATTTCAGAAAAAGGGGCATGGACTACAATCACTTATGCAAATGAGATGTTCAACCATTACAGTTCTGATTGGTGAAAAGTTTATCAAACAGTGGTTGACCACTTCTAAAGAGTCTTTTTTGCCCTGAGCTGTTCGTCTCTGTAGCAGAAGCATCTGGACATAATTAAAACACTGGCTCATCTGGACTGTGTCAGGAGCCTGACCTTCACTGTGTCAGACTCTGGTTTTCCTGAGACTCTAGATAATGTCATGTCTGTGTTAAATATACAAAATATAATATATATTCTTTGTCACCTCTCATAGATACTTATACTAATACTGCTTTCTTTTTCAAAATTTTATTAGTGACAATGTTGATTTACAAAATTATGAGATAACAGGGGTATAATTCCACACCATTCTCACCACCAGAGTTCTGTGTCCCCATTCCCTCCACTGGAAGCTACAGTAGTTCTCCCAAGTTTAAAGAGACGGGTTAACTATTATTTCCACAACTGTCTGTCTATATTTATATATATTTGCCCCTTGCTTTTTATTTTTCCTCCTATGGGCCTGTCTTCTCTTTCTTAATCCATACTGCTTTCTTTTTTTAAAAAAAATATTTTAAATCTGTATTTATTTATTGGATAAAGACAGCCAGAAATTGAGAGGGAAGGGGGCGATAGAGAAGGCAAGAGACAGAGAGACACCTGTAGCCCTGTTTCATCAATCGCAAAGCTTTCCCCATACAGATGGGGACCAGGGGCTCAAACCCAGGTCCTCGCACATTGCAACATGTGCACTAAACCAGGTGTGTCACCACCCGACTCCCATACTACTTTCTAAGTTGTCATTATCGAGTTTTCATATACTTTTTTAAAATTTGAAATTACCTTACCCTAAGGTTTCCAGAGCAGAACAAACTCTTATTTGCTTACAGTAAATAACTGTACCAATTCTCCTTTCTCCTTTGGTCCAATTCTTGTCTGTCTCTCCCCTCTCCCCCCTCTCTCTCTTCCTTTCTCTTTTTCTCTTCACTTCTTTCTCCCTTTCTCTCTTCATTTCTTTTTCTCTTCTTTTTTTTTGCCTCCAGGGTTATTGCTGGGGCTCGGTGCCTGCGCTACAAATCTACTGCTCCTGGAGGCTATTTTTTCCCTTTCGTTGTCCTTGTTTATCATTGTTGTGGTTACTATTATTGTTGTTGGATAGGTCAGAGAGAAACTGAGAGAGGAGGAAAAGACAGAGAGGGCGGAGAGAAAGACAGACACCTGCAGACCTGCTTCACTGCTTGTGAAGTGACCACCCTGGTGGGGAGCTGGGGGCTTGAATGGGGATCCCTACGCCAGTCTGTGAGCTTCACGCCATGTGTGCTTAACCCGCTACGCTACTGCCCACCCTCCCTTCTTCCTTTCTTTCTTTCTCTTTTTCATGTGTAGTGCCATGACCTTGTATATGTATGAATTCACCCAGCTAAGAGAGTCAGAGAGATTCCACAGCACCAGGGTCTCCCCTGGTGCCACTGTGCTGCTCCCATGTGGTGCTGAAGTATGGGCTTGCATATTCGAGGCAAACACCCTACCCAGAGAGTGATCTCTTTGATTCTACCCAAATTCTCTCTGTGTGTGTTTCTCTCTCTCCCTCCCTCCCTCCGTCTCTCTTTCTTTCTCTTTCTCTCTCTCTCTCTCTCTCACACACACACACACACATACACACATTAATGACTTAATACTGATTTACAAAAGTATAAGACAATAGGGGGTATAATTTCACACCATTCCCATCAGAGTTCTGTGTCCCTACCCACTCCATTGCACACTGCAGTAGTTCTCTCAAGATCAAAGATATCTTAGCCAAATTCTTAACCATGCAACAACACAGTGCTAGATCGGATGTTATTTTTACATAACAGAGTGTATAGAGTGGGAAAAGAGTTCCCACTATATATCTGAATGTTAATGTAGGAAGGAACAATTGTCCCCCTCTTCCCTCCCCTCTTGAAAGACATGGGCACCAACCTTTTTTGTAGGAGACCACCAGAAGGTGAACCTCTACCAGGCCCACTGTAGATGAGGATGCCGAGAGGCAAACATGGATAAAGAAAACCATGGCCTCTGAGTGAACATCTGCAACTCCCCTGTTTGTGCTCTGCTGATTTTGGCAGGACAAATTAATCTTAGGGAACAATAGTCAGCTGCTGAATAATCATAGAACAGTGTGTAAAAGTAAGCAAATGCCAGTAACCACTTGATCTTTATAATAACCGATTGATCATTACAGTAATCAATTGATCTTTAACTAACTGTCAGTAAATCATGATACCTTGTATAATCTTTTATTGTGTGTAGAACTGCTTGCCTTCTGTATAAATCTTGGAGACTGAGAAACCAAGTTACCATGTCTTTGGCACTGGTCCTCCCTACCCCAATCATCTCTCATTCTTCCTCTCAGGTTTATCGTTTGACTTTACTCCATGCTGGATGTGGACACAAGACTTTTTTCCTTGAGAAGGATTCTGGTTTCTTACTCTAGCCCCTTGAAAGGTAAATACAGTTTTCTAGGAGAAGGTTAGATAAGTATCTATATGGAGGAGTTTATTGGCATTAAATCTGTCCCCAAATATTGTTCTATAGGCTACAACAATAAATTTGAAGAACGTTTTATTTATTCCATTTTGTTGCTTTTGTTGTTTTATTGTAGTTATTATTGTTGTTGGATAGGACAGAGAGAAATGGAGAGAGGAGGCAAGACAGAGAAGGGGAGAGAAAGATAAACACCTGCAGACCTGCTTCACCACTTGTAAAGTGACTCCCCTGCAGGTAAGGAGCCAGGGGATCGAACCGGGATCCTTACACTGGTCCTTGCCCTTTGTGCCACCTGTGCTTAACCCGCTGCACTACTGCCTGACTCCTGAAGAACATTTTTTTAAATAGGGATTTTTTTTAAGAAAGGATATCATACATGAAATTTCCATATAAGGGAAGATGATGGAATAGAGAATTTACGTACTCTCTTCTGTTGAGTTAATTATAATAAATAGTTAACTTATTATGCATAAATAAATAATACATAAAATGACATTGTTTTGTTTCCTTCTTTCAATAGTCAAGGAAATATAAGTTGTACTCATTAGGTAGCAACGTTCTTTAAAATAGATATTGAATTAGAATAAAAGTTTTTTTTTCAAGTCAAATTCTCCAGAAACCAGAATCAGAATGTCTGGAGGTGAGACCCAGAATATGTCTTTTCATGAATTCTCCACAGAATTCTTATGAACTTGAAGGTTTGAGGAGTCCCAGTGATGATAGTGGTGACGGTAATGATGATAATTTTTTGGTGTAGAATTCTTGTGTGATGAGCACAGAATTCCATTTCTTCTCAGTTGTATTTAATATAGATAGCTCCTCCAGTCACTTTGATGCCTTGATATAAGGTAACTGAATCCCCCTACAGATCTTTATCAAATAGTTAACTTTGTGTTCTTGTTGTTGAATCGGGTTGTAGAAGTGAGAAAAACTGAAGAGGTTAGCTAGAGGAGAGTGGAAGCGCCACCAGGGACTTGGGGTCTCTCTTCTGAAATACCGTTTAATGCTATCTGCCCTATACAGACTGTATCACATGCCTCTTGGACTATCCAAGTCGGTGACTCTGTAAGGTGGCAAATACTGAGGGCTAGCCTCTGACAAAGTTCCATTGTGCTATTTTGGGGTTGCCACTCTTGAGAATTTTGTCTCAGGACTCTCTACCATTTAAAATTGAATAATTCATCTGGTGGGGGGGGGGTAGCATAGTACTTATGCAAAAAGCTTTCATGCCTGATGCTCTGAAGTCCCTGGTATAATCACCAGCATCACCATAAACCAGAGCTGAGTAGTATTCTCTCTCTTTCTCTCCATTTTTATGTGTATCTTTCTCTCTATATCTCTCAGGGGTAAAAATGAAATAAAATAATTGAATACTTTTCAAAATGTAGGAGCCAGTTAGTTTCTAAGCCTCTCTCTATGAATTGGAAATAGTGGTAGGAGTTGTTTTTTTCTCTGGAAGAGAAGTCACTAGGCTTTGATGAATGATTTTTTAAAAAAAAAAATTATTTTCCCTTTTGTAGCCCTTGTTTGTTTTTTAAATTGTTGTTGTAGTTATTATTGTTGTTGTTATTGATGTCATCGTTATTAGATAGAACAGAGAGAAATGGAGAGAGGAGGGGAAGACAGAGGGGGGAGAGAAAGAGAGACACCTCAGACCTGCTTCACCACTTGTGAAGCCACTCCCCACCCCCGGCAGGTGGGGATCCTGGGACAGAACCAGATCCTTCTGCTGGTCCTTGCGCCACGTGTGTTTAACCCGCTGTGCTATCGCCCAACTCTCTCGTTGAATGATTTAATAGGACATAAAGAAAGCTGCTGATCTCAGAGCTGAGATTCAATACAACCTAGAGCACTCTGTGTGAGCTAGTGCATTGTCCAGCTATCAAGACTTTAAAGTAGTTAGTTAGCGGCTGGGTGGTGGTGCACTTAATTGAGTGCACATGTTACAATGCACAAGGACCTAGGTTCAAGTCTCCAGCCCCTACCTGCAGAAGTATAAGGAAGCTTTACAAGTGATGAAGCAATGTACAAGCCTGTCTGTCTCTCTTTCTGTCTCCCATCTTTCTCCCACTTCCTTCTTGATTTCTCTCTGTCTCTACCCGATAATAAATAATTTAAACAAATGCAATTGCCATGTTGGAACCAACCATCTCTATTCTCCAGGAAATAGGATTGACTTCTTACTCAACTTCGAAACAGTCTATTGCTACATTTTGACTCAATGCTAAACAAAATCTACTCCAAAAACCCATGTTCAGTCCCTCACACCACCATAAGCCAGAGCTGAGCAATGCTCTGGGGGGGTGGGGTGGTGGTGGTAATTGATTTTTCACTTTTTCAAAGAGCTGTTGTCCTTCATCCCACAAAGAAGACAGTCATGTCCTTGCTTCCTTTTCACTTGGATTTTTTTTTTCTAAGCTTCTTTATAAATTCTCCAAAGTCCCATATCCTCCACAAAATCTTTGCCAACTATTCTTGTTCTTACACTATCAATTCCTGTAGCACTTATCCTCTGAACTATATAATTTAGCCATTAATTATATACTGTGGCACATTATTTGCTAGTACGTTAATGTGTTTCAGTTTTTAATTCTCTAACTAAATTAGAGCTATCATGGGACATTTCACATCTCTCACTTTACAAACTGTAAAGACCTGTTTGGAGTACAGAGAACAAATGAAGGTCACAGATGTAATTCTGGTTTTAGCACTTGAGTCTTTGCTTCCTTTTTTCTCTACCATCCTTCTATTTAGTTGTATTCCATCAGGATCTCTAATTTAATCTTCATGTTTTACTTTTATTTGAAAAAGTCTGAGGCAAATCACTGATGAACCATTAAAGTTACTTTCAGAGCTCCAAGATATGGTGAAGAGATTACAGTGAATGTATGGTTGCCAATGTCTTCATTTTTTCTTTGTGGATGCTGATGAGTATTCTCTCCACACAATGAATCTGTTAACTTTTACAGAGATCACCAATCACTCCTATAAAGTATGATAAGACATGGATGGGGACAATACTAACTTGATCTTAGGGTACTCCTCAAATTGGTTTTTTAAAGCAAGGTGATCAAATGATAACAAGTGAAGGAGGTGAGCTGAGGGGAAGCATAGTGGTCAAATGAACAAGACTTTCATGCTGGAGGCTCCAAGATCTTGGGTTCAACCCCAAGCACCACCATAAACCAGAGCTAAGTAGGTAAATAAGGAGGAGGAGAAAAGAGAAAAGAAAAAAATATGTCAAATGGAACCCTTAATAGGGACTGAATATAATAAATAAGAAGTTCTGTATTTACTAGGTTTTTAAAAAAAATAAGATTTATTTAATATTATTTTTATTTTTTATGGTTTTTCTTTTTAATTATATTTATTTATTGGATAGATACAGTCAGAAATCAAAAGGCTGGGGGAGATAGAAAGGGAGAGAGAAAGATACCTGCAGCCCTGCTTCACCACTTACAAAGCTTTCCCCCTTCTTCTTCTAGTGTTTGCCCTTCTTCCGTAGCCAGTCAACAGCGTCAGGTTGAGCCTGATGTAAAGTTTCGAGACCTCCTTTGAATCTGGAGAGGTGGCAGTCGTTGACTATGTGGGTCATAGTCTGTCTGGAGCCGCAGGGGCAGTTCGGGTCGTCTCTGGCTCCCCAGCGATGGAACATAGCGGCGCACCGGCCATGGCCTGTTCGATAGCGATTGAGGAGGGCCCGATCATAACGTGCTAGGTCAAAGCCGGGTTGACGCTTGCAGGGGTCTGTGATGAGGTGTTTGTTCTTTACCTCAGCTGACTGCCAGCTCTGTTTCCAAGAGACTGGAACAGAGAAGTTCAGTGTAGGCGTAGGGGACCAGATTGGGTGACAAGACGTCAAGCGTTGGACAGGGTGGGCGAAGATATCCGCGTATATTGGCAGGTCCGGTCGAGCGTAGACGTGGGAAATGAACTTAGATGATGCCGCATCCCGACGAATATCTGGCGGGGCGATGTTGCTAAGAACTGGCAGCCATGGAACCGGGGTGGAACGGATGGTTCCAGAAATGATCCTCATAGAGGAATATAATTTGGAATCGACCAAGTGGACATGGGGGCTACGAAACCATCCTGGGGCACAGTATTCTGCAGTGGAATAGCATAATGCCAGAGAGGATGATCGTAGTGTGGAAGCGCTCGCGCCCCATGAGGAGCTGGCCAGTCTTGCAATGATGTGATTCCTCGCGCCCACC
Source organism: Erinaceus europaeus (assembly GCF_950295315.1). Taxonomy (NCBI): domain Eukaryota; kingdom Metazoa; phylum Chordata; class Mammalia; order Eulipotyphla; family Erinaceidae; genus Erinaceus; species Erinaceus europaeus. The sequence goes on along the minus strand of NC_080165.1, from coordinate 132,791,804 downwards.
TTTGCTGCAGTTTTTATGAGATGTTCGTGAAATGACAGAGTGCGATCGAGAGTAACGCCAAGATAGACTGGCTGGGCTTTCCCCCCGCAGATAGGGATCAGGGGCTTGAACCTGGGTCCTTGTGCATTGTAACATGTGCACTCAACCAGGTGAGCCACCACCAGGCCCCTCTTACTCTTTCTTTTTCTTTTCTCTTTCTTTCTCTCTCTCTCTCTCTCTCTCTTTCTTTCTTTCTTCTGTTTTTTTGTTTCCAGGGTTATTGCTGGAGCTCGGTGCCTGCACTATGAATCCACTGCTCCTGGAGTGGATTTTTCCCATTTTTTCCTATTGCCCTTGTTATTTGTTTATTTATTTTAAAATTTTTTATTGTTGCCATTGTTGTCATTGTCAGATAGGACAGAAAGAAATCGACAGAGGAGGGGAACACACGCAGGGGAAGAGAAAGAGAGACACCTGCAGACTTGCTTCACCGCCTAGAAGAGGGAAGGTCGAGGCTCAAACTGGAATCCTTACTTTGGTCCTTGTGCTTCTCACCATATGCACTTAACCCACTGTGCTACTGCCCAGCCCCCTATTTGTTATTTTTTAAAATGTACTTATTTATTTATTTATTATTGGATAGAGAAATTGAGAGTAGAGGGGGAGATAGAGAGGGAAAGAGACAGAGAGACACCTGTAGCAGTGATTCACCACTTGTGAAGCTTTCCCCCTGCAGGTGGGGACCAGGGGCTTCAACCCACTGTCATATGTTCACTTAAACAGCTGTGCCTTATTTATTTATTTGTGTGTTTATTTATTTATTTTTACCAGAGCACTGCTTATAATGGTGTGGATGAGTGACTGAACCTGGGTCTTTGAGGCCTTAAGCATTGGAGTCTTTTTGCATAACCATTATGCTCTCTCCTTAGCCTCTATAAGAAATATTTTAAAAGTTATTCTCTTTTGCTATTTCCACTCCTAAATGCCATTGCTTTGTTTATCTTCTAATTTACTACTTTGAATGTTACATAATATCTGCCTTAGAAAAATAATTTTAAGAACTCACATCTGATTCAAATGTAATTCTGCATTATTGTTTAAGAATCTTCTCTGGGAAGGAAGCAAGATAGCGACTGTCTAGTAGTGACATGACTATTCTCTGTGAAACGGAGACAACAGCAGCAAACAAATGAACTAAAACAAACAAACAAAAAAACCCTGCATGTATGAAAACTACAGGAACCAATAATAATTGGAATAAGTCACAAATCACAGAAAACCAAAAAGCAGAGGAAGAGAAGCCCAAGGAACACCAGAGAAGAGACAGAGACAATATAAAGGTTCAGATCGCTTCCTCACAGAGTAGAGTGTCCTCACAACCATATGGAACCCAAATATAACTCAAACCACAAAGGATGCACTAGAAGTATTCCTACCCCCCCCCACAGCATCAACAGAGACCTAACCAGGTGGTCTCATAACATACAACACCCTGTCAGGATTCACTGGCCCCCAGTCCATTGTTCAGCCTACAAAAGAACAATGGACATTAGGCCAGAAACTATCAAATACATAGAAGAAAACACTGGCAGGACACTTCATGACCTACGTTTTAAAAAAGCCTTCAAGGATTCAAATCCAATAGCAAAGAAAACAACAGCGAAAAATAAGCCAATGGGACTACAACAAACTGAAGAGAGAGACAGAGAGATGCTTGCAGTCCTACTTTATAATTCATGAAGCTTTACTCCTGCAAGGGGGGACCAGGGCCTTGAATCAGGTTCTTTTGCACTGAAGTGTGTGCATTTAACTAGGTGTGCCACCTCCTGGCCCCCAAACCAGTACATTTCTGTATTCTCTTCTGGCATTAAGTTCAATCAAACATTTTTTAAAAAATTATTTATTTCCTTTTGTTGCCCTTGTTGTTTTATTGTTGTATTTATTATTGTTGTTACTGATGTCGTCATTGTTGGATAGGACAGAGAGAAATATAGATAGGAGGGGAAGACAGAGAGGGGGAGATAAAGATAGACACCTACAGACCTGCTTCACCGCCTGTGAAGCGACTCCCCTGCAGGTGGGGAGCCAGGGGCTTGAACCAGGATCTTTATGCTGGTCCTTGTACTTTGTGCCACATGCGCTTAACTCACTGCACTACCGCCCGACTCCCCAATCAAACATTTTTTATTCTTGCAAACTGTAACTCTGTATTGTGTCAGAATTGGGAATAAGACTAGAAAGTTGGGTCAGGGCAGAGAACAGCTCCCAAATATGGGAAAAGTATATAAATACTACTGACTGTTTATCCCTCTGATTTAACCCAGGGCCCATGTCTATTTGTACTTAGTACAAAAGCCTCTGTAACCTCTGAATCCCTGTCCGTCTGAACTCTCAATCCATGGTCACAGCTAGGAACATTCTAGCCTGCTCTCCTTTTAGGACCAGTCTTCCTTGAGTGGTAGAGTATGTTGACCCAGCCTCCCTTTGGAGAGTGGGGTAGTCCCTACCATTGTTGTTCTACATTGAGGACAAGGTCTTGTAGAGGTCCACACAAGGGCTTATGATGTTGCTCCTGATGGAGATGGCCAGTGATGGTGGAGAGAGGGATCTGTGAGAGGTGCAGACCCATAACATCTATGTGAGCTGCAGATGCTACCATGAAGCCATCCTGACTTCCCTGGGCAGATGACCTCAACTATGTGTCCTGGAACCCTACCTCCCCAGAGACCTACCCCACCAGGAAAGATAGAAACAGGCTGGGGTTATAGATTGGCCTGTCAACATCCATGTCCAGTGGAGAAGTCATTACAGAAGCCAGACTGTCCACCTTCTGCTCCCCATAAAGATCTTTGGTCCATACTCCCAGAGGGATAAAGAATAGGGAAGCTTCCAATGGGGTGAGGAGGACATGGAACTCTGGTGGTGGGAACTGTACCCCCCTTTTTTTAAACCCAAGGTTATTGCTGGGTCTCGGTGCCTGCACTATGAATCTACTGCTCCTGGAGGCTATTATTTCCCTTTTGTTGCCCTTGTTGTTTATTGTTGTTGTTATTATTATTGCTGTCATTGGATAGGACAGAGAAAATTGAGAGAGGAGAGGGAGAGAAAGATAGATACCTGCAGGCTTGATTCACCACTTATGAAGCAGCCCCCCTGCAGGTGGGCAGCTGGGGGCTCAAACTGGGATCCTTACTTCGGTCCTGGCCCTTTGCACCATGTGTACTTAACCAGCTGCACTATGGCCACCCCATATGCCTCTTAACCCATAATCCTGTCAATCATTATTCAACCACTAATAAAATAATAATAAAAAACTTGCATGCTTTCTTTTGTCAAGAAAGGTTGCACATAATTACGAAATAACATTAGCAGCTTGAGGGTAAAGATAACAAAAACCATTACATTTAAAAAAAAAAATTATTTATTCATGAGAAAGACTGGAGGAGAGAAAGAACCAGCCATCACTCTGATACATGTGCTGCTGGGGATCGAACTCAGGACCCCATGCTTGAAAGTCTAGTGCCTTAGCCACTGTGCCACCTCCCAGACCACAAACAATTGATATTTTCTTAAATAGCATGCGTTTTTGCAACCTAGTAAATACAGAAATATAATCAACTTCTTTTTATTTTAAAGGATGGTTTTTATTTTAAGAATGGTTTGCTTATATAAAGGCTTTCTTTACGACTGCCACCTCTCCAGATTCAAAGGAAGTCTCGAAACTTTACATCAGGCTCAACCTGACGCTGTTGACTGGCTACGGAAGAAGGGCAAACGCTAGAAGAAGAAGAATTAAAATGTGTACTTTTTTTTAATGGCTGAAAGAAAGGTACAGAGAAAAAAATCAGAGAGCACTGCTTGGCTCTTGCTTATGGTGGTGCTAGGGATTGAACCTGGGACCTCAGAGGTTCAGATATAAAGACTTTTCCATACCCATTTTGCTGTCTCCCTGGCCTGTATTTTATTTATTTTAATGAGAGATATACAGAAAGACATACCTAGAGAGAGAAGACACACACACAGGGAGAGAGAGAGAGATAGAGAGAGAGAGGGGGGAAAGAGAGAGAGAGAGAGCAGAGCACTGCTCAGTTCTGGTTTATGGTGGTGCTGGGGATTGAACCTAGGACCTCAGAGCCTAAGGCATGAAAGCTTTTTCCATAATCATTATGCTATCTCCCCAGCCCATATTTTATTTATTTTAATGAGACAGAGAGATAGATACTGAAGAACTACTCAACTCTGGATTACTCTGGTGCTTGGGATTGAACCTGGGGCTATAGAGGCACAGGCATGAGAGTGTTTTGCATCACTACTATGCTCTTTCCCCAACCCCCAATTTAATTTTTTAACATTTAAAAATATTTATTCACTTATAATACAAGATTGAGAGGAAGGAAAGAGAGAGCGAGAGTGCATCACTCTGGCATAAAGGATGCCAGGGATCAAACTCAGGACCTTATTCTTTCAAGTCCAACTTAAAAAAAAAATTTATTTATTCCCTTTTGTTGCCCTTATTGTTTTATTGTTGCAGTTATTATTGATGTCATCATTGTTGGATAGGACAGAGAGAAATGGAGAGAGCAGGGGAAGACAGAGATGGGAAGAGAAAGATAGACACCTGCAGAACTGCTTCACCACCTGTGAAGTGGCTCCCCTGCAGGTGGGGAGCTGGGGGCTCGAACCGGGATCCTTAAGGCAGTCCTTGGTTTGTGCCACCTGCACACTTAACCCACTGTGCTACCGCCAGGCTCCCCAACTTATTTTTTAACATTAAAAATTCAGTGTGTATCTTCTTTTAAATAAATGCTTGAGACTTTCAAAAACATTAACTATCCCATTTAGCTATAAACCTTGGGATTGTACTACTTATTTAAGCCTGCTTGGTTTGCCCTAAGGCCATGCTCATCTACATTTTAATGAATTTAATGCCCAGGCTCATCTACATTTTAATGAATTCTACCTTAGAGAGAGAAGGAGAGGGAGAGGGAGAGGGAGAGGGGGAGAGAGAGAGAGAAAACAAGGGAGCTAAAAAAATAAAAATCTACTCTAGGGACAACAAGGTAACTAACTTGGGTAGTGCTGTGCTTAACCAGGTGGGCCCAGCCCCCACCACATAGAAGTGTGACAGGGTCCCCACTTCTTAGCATAATTGACTCCATCTTGACCTGAATCTGAACCTGTGCAACCGCTTTACTTGCCAACAAGAAACAGATCTTGGGAGTCGGGCAGTAGCGAAGTGGGTTAAGCACAAGGACCAGTGTAAGTATCCAGGTTTGAACCCCTGGCTCCCCACCTGCAGGGGCGTTGTTTCACAAGCCCTGAAGCAGGTCTGTAGGTGTCTATCTTTCTCTTCCCTTCTCTGTCTTCCCCTCCTCTCTCCATTTCTCTCTGTCCTATCCAACAACGATGACAACAACAGCAATAATAACTACAACAATAAAAAACAAGGACAACAAAAGGGAAAATAAATAATAAATATAAAAATATATAAATAAAAGAAATAGATCTTAATGTTCTGAAATTATTGTTTAATCGTTGACTGTTTCCATATTGAGTAGTCCTGACCGCAGTAACAGACCGCCTTAACCACCAGGGCTTCTGGAACCTCGCTTGCTTCCTGCACCTATCTCATAAATGATCGTGCCACACCGAGCTCCGCGCTCCCGACTGCACGCACTGGAAGCAGAGTTTTAGCTGTGAGTTAGTCACCAGCCGGCTTAATAAAGACTCAAATTTTACTGAACTGGCCTCGCGTGGTCTCTGACGCTTACCCCACAACAGAAGGAGCTTTGGTACTGTGGTCTTTGCCCTGCTGCCTCTTTGTCTTTACCTGTAAGAAAAGAAAATGTTAATTAAAAAAAAAAAAAGCTTTGGGCTAGTTCTGCTTTTATGACTGTTTTATTTAAAGCCCATAAAGTAGCCCCAGGGCAGCAGAAGCAGATTGTCAGACCACAGACTCAGGCAACGGCAGGCCCTCACGTTAGACCCCGAGTTTGAAGCGTGTCTAAACTCTGCATTCTAGTAAGGAAACTCCCTTGCGCCCTGTCCCCCAGACTCAAGTTCTTTACATTAGGAATTTCATGCCCAAGAAGAGTCAATGTTTTCACCTCAGGAATTAAAAAAAAACTAGCAAGTACCTCTTTTTTTTAAAAAAAGAGATTTTATTTATTTATTAATGAGAAAGATAGGAAGAGAGAAAGAACCAGACATCACTCTGGTACATGTGCTGCCAGGGATTGAACTCAGGGCCTCATGCTTGAGAGTCTGATGCTTTATCCACTGCAGCACCTCCCGGTCCACAGCAAGTACCTTTATACACAATTAGAAATAATAGAGGGAAAAAAATTGGCCTCAAACTTAACGTAGAAAGCACTTTTATCTCAGGATGATCTTTCTTACTTTCCCCTCCCTCTCCCTCCCTCTCTTCTTTTCTTTCTTTCTTTCTTCTTTTTTTTTTTTTTTTTTGTTGTACAACTTTATTGGGGGAGTTAGTGGTTTACAGTAGTTGTTGATACACACACATACAGGCTGTAGTGTTACAGAAATGTCCATGTCGCAGCTTCAAGCGTTACAGCTCCAAAGTGTTACAGCTCCAGGGTGCAGCAGCTCCAAGGACAAGATTGAGACTGAGACCGCATGGAGGACAGGGAGATAATTTATTTTAGTTATCAGGTTACAGGCCGGTTCTTCTTTTTTTTTTTTTTTTAATAATTTTTTAAATTTTTATTCCCTTTTGTTGCCCTTGATGTTTTATTGTTGTTGTTATTGATGTCGTCATTGTCGGATAGGACAGAGAGAAATGGAGAGAGGAGGGGAAGACAGAGAGGGGGAGAGAAGGACAGACACCTGGAGACCTGCTTCACTGCCTGTGAAGCGACTCCCCTGCAGGACCCCCACACGCTTGTCCGGCAGCACTGCAGCTTTTATCATTTTCAAACAGGGCGCGGCACAAGGTGATTGGTTAGAAACAAAGTCCATCAAAGTGCTGACAATAAAAGTGAGGACAGGTTGGCTAGCATCAGAGCCCGCCACTCATGATGCTGAATGTAGAAGTGGGTTCCACCAAGAACCTATAGATTTTTCATTTCAGTAGGAAGTTCTGGAAAGTAGGTAGTTTTGGTGGTGGTGATGATTCACTCAGCAGAGCCTTATCTTACCATGCCAGAGGACCTAGTTTCAAGCCTCTAATCTCTACCTATAAGGGGGTGGGGGAAGGAGCTTCACAAAGAGTGGAGAGGTGCTGCAGGTCTCTTTCTCTCTCTATTTCTAGCAGGAGAGAGAGTGAAGAAGAAAAAAAAAGAAAGAAACAAAGAAAAAAAGGGGGAAAAAAGGCTTTCAGGAACACTGGAATCATCACGTAGTCACTGATCCCCAGTCATAACTCTGGTGGTGGTATCTCAACTGGGTTACCTAACCAGGCTCTTCCCCCACGCTCCCCCCCCACGCGCATGCACACGCGCGCGCGCGCACACACACACACACACACACACACACACACACACACACACACACACTTTATAATGTTTATCATGTGGCTTTTATTTTCCTGCTAGGCTTGTGGTTATAGAATAACTGTCACACTATTTGTTTCCCATCTGAGCTTGATAGGAAGCAAACAAACAAGCAAAAAGAAAACCATAAAGATAACAAAGGAGGACAAAGCCCCTAGGAGGACAGAAAAACTTTAGATCTGCAGTAGAACTGAGCTGACATCTCTGGGACAGAGCTTTTGTGGTGTGACCACTTCTGACTTCACCAGAGGCAAAAATGCATTGTTTTTTTTTAAAGATGGATGCACTGTATGCCTAATCCAAATTATTTCTTTTTGACTAGTGGAGAAGAAGGCGGGGCTATTGGTTGCACAACTAGCAGTGTCTGTTACCTGGAGAAGCCCGAGGCTGTTCCTCATAAGCCATTAAAACTTAATTTCAGGGGCCCTGCGGTGGTGGTGGTGGGTCGCCTCACAACTGGTGAAGCAGGTCTGCAGGTGTATATCTTTCTCTCCCCTCCCTGTCTTCCCCTCCTCTCTTGATTTCTCTGTTCTTATCCAACAACAACGACAGCAATAACAGTAATAACAACAATGATGGGCAACAAAAGGGAAAAAATAGCCACCAGGAGCAGTGAATTTGTAGTGTAGGTACTGAGCCTGGTGATAACCCTGGAGGCAAACAAAGAAAACAAACAACTTACTTTCAAAGTTTCAAGATGTGGTGAAGGAATTATAATATCTGGTTACTGAATCATTTCAACCAAGGTGTTGAAAGCTCTGAGCAGAATTTTAAACCCTTCAGGAGCTGAAGCAACAGATTCCACAATTCTTTTACATTTCATAAAGTATTCCTTCTTAGTTAAACACAAGTGAACAGGCATTCTTCACACCGAACATATAAAACCTAGAGAAAGCTGTTGATTGTATTGAATAATTTGTTTAAGGGGCAAAATTTAATAATATGAAACAGCTGTGCTTTTTTTTTTTTTTTAAGCAGGCTGATTTGTAGACATTTGCTGCCACCTGCTGTCTAAACTTGATATTGACTCTGGTTGTCATATATAACAAATACATTGTCCCAAAAAATCGCAGTGGGAGGGGGTTGGTAGGTAGCGCGGTAGCTCAGTGGGTTGAGTGCATATGGTGCGAAGCACAAGGACCGGAGCAAGGATACGGGTTCGAGCCCCTGGCTCCCCACCTGTAGGCGGGGGTGGGAGGAGGAGGGAGGGCTTCACCTCCTGTGGTGAAGCAGGTGTCTTTCTCTCCCCCTCTCTGACTTCGCCTCGTGTCTCGATTTCTGTCTTATCCATCAACAACACCAGCAATAGTAGTAATAACCGCAACAAAAAAGGAAAAAAATGGCCTCTAGGAGCAGTGGGTTCGTGGTGCCGAGCCCCAGCAATAACCTTGGAGGAAAAAAAAAAAAACTGCAGTGGGAATATCCCTGCCACCGTTGCAGTCACGGGCTGGCTCAAAATTGAATCTCCTCCTTATTTTACTTAAAATTGAATTTCCATGTTCACAGCAGCATTACTTACAACCATTGTAAGGTAGAAGCAACTCCGAGTGTATCTACAGATTGATAGGGTTGGCTGGATTAGCAAGGAGTGATGCATACAAATGTATTTACATACAATGGAACCACACTCAGAAGCCAGGAGTTAGCTCACTTTCCCACAGATGAGATCCAATTCAAGCCTCTGCCCTACTTGTTCCCCACCTCCAGTCCTCACACACCACCACTGACACCACCGCAAAGCAGGGAAATCTCTCAACCTCTATTTGGAATAACTAGATAAAATTTTAACAATGCCCACTGGGAGTGGGGGAGTTAAGTAGGTGTGAAACCCCCAATGAAGTTCTGGCAGCAAAAACTAAGAAAAGCTTTAAAGAGAAAGGACATTTTGACATATGCTGCAACATGATGAATATCTTTGATGAATTTATGCTAGGAGAAATCAACTATTTATAAAAGAATGAATATTGTGGGTTACAATGCATATGAGGGTCCCACGTCGTCGTCACATTTCTTAGTCATTCAGGAGAAGGGTGGTTGTCAGGGGTTTGGAGAAAGAGAGGATTGGTGGTGGTGGTGAGGTTGCTGCATACGGAGTTGTGATTGGGAGAAGACAAAAATATACTCTGAAGCAGGGTGGTAGTGATTATGTAACTATGCAACTATGCATTATATCATAGAACTGTATATCTAAAAGTGGTTAAAATGGTAGATTTTATGTTTTTTCTATTTTAACACACTAAATATGTATTTTAATATCTTATTTATTTATTTATTAATGAGAGGGATAGGAGGAGAGAGAGAGAGAGAGAGAACCAGACCACTCTGGTGCATGTTTCTGCTAGAGATTGAACTCAGGACCTCATGCTTGAGAGTTCAATGCTTTGTCCACTGCACCACCTCCTAGGAAGATAAATATGTATTTTAAACTTGAATTTCTTTTTTTTTACTTTGCTCCCTTTTGTTGCCCTTGTTGTTGTGGTGGTGATTATTGTTGTTGTTGTTGTTGTTCGTTGTTGGATAGGACAGAGATAAATGGAGAGACGAAGGGAAGACAGAGACGGGGAGAGAAAGACAGACACCTGCAGACCTGCTTCACCCTGTGAAGCGACTCCCCTGTAGGTTGGGGAGCCGGGGGCTCTAACCAGGATCCTTACACCGGTCCTTGCGCTCTGTGCCACGTGTGCTTAACCCGCTGCACTACCGCCTGACCCCCTGAACTTCTTTCTTTCTTTCTTTTTTATCTTTACTTAATATTGGCTAGAGATGAGAGCACTTGAGAGGAGAGGGAGGGGAGATAGTGCAGCTCTGCTTCACCACTACTCATGAAGCTTTCCCCCTCCAGATGGGAACCAGGGGTTTGAACCTGGGTCCTTGGGCACTGTAGTGTGTGCACTTAACCATGTGCGCCACCACCTGGTCCTAAACTTGAATTTCTATGTTAGTAAGTTGAGCCCTGACACCACATGGAAGTGCCATGGCACTGGAGGAAACTCCATCGTTGTGATTGTTCTTCTCTTCTGTTTTTCTGCTCTCTGTCTGAATGAAGAAAATCATTGGAGGAGCAATGAAATAGCATATGCCTGAGGCCCCATGCCTGCAAAGCAAAATCATGTAGCAGATTCAACTTCTGGGAAAATGAAAAAATAAGGATAATTAGGACATGATATTTCCTTTTAAAAAGAAAAAAAAGGTGTTTTTTTGTTGGTATATTGAGATGAGTATTTTCATTACAAGAAATTGTTTGAATAATTCTACAGAAATAAAAATATTTCTGTGATCTTTTGAGTAGTTTTAGAACATAATAAAATAAAAAAGAATGGTCTGGGAAGTGGCTCAGTGGATAAAGAATTGGATCCTCAAGCATAAGGTCCAGAGTTCAATCCCTGGCAGCACATGTATGAGAGTGATGTCTGTTTCTCTCTCTGTCTTTCTCTCTCCCTCTGTCTTTCTCCCTCTCTCTTTCTCTCTCCCTCTCTCTCCTATCTTCATGAACAAATAAATAAAATCTTTTAAAAAACAAAATAAAAAGATGTATATATACATATATATGTTTATAATTTCAACTGTTAAAAACTATATAATTCCCTACTTCTGTCTATTCTGGGAGTGTGTGTGTGTCTGTAGATAGAGATAGATAGGTAGATAGATAGATAGATAGATAGACAGACAGACAGACAGATAGATAGATAGGGGTTGGGGAAACAGCATAATGTTTATGCAAACTGTCTTTCATGCCTGAGGATCTAAGGTCCCAGGTTCAATCTCCAGCACCACCATAAGCCAGAGTTGAGCAGTGCTCTGGTCTCTCTGTCTCTCTGTATCTTTCTCTCATTAAAATAAATAAATAAATAAATAAATAAATAAATAAGTAATTTAAAAAAGAGATAGATATATAGAGAGAAGAAGACCAGAGAGAATACCACTCAGCTCTGACATACGGGACAGAACCTGGACCCTATAAAAGCAAATCTTGTGTTCTGCTCTTTAGTTAGGCCTTGGCTGCAGAAAAAGAATTTTATTCCCTTATAAATAAAATTAAGAAGTGAGAAGTGAGATTTAGCATTTCTTTTCAAACTATTTTAAATTGTGTGCAGAGAAGATAGAAACTAGGGGCCTGGTAGTGTTTCACCGGTTGAGCACACATGCACATATGTTGCTATGTGCAAAGATCTGGGTTCAAGCCCCTGATATCCACCTGAAGAAGGGGAAGCATCACGGAGCATAGAGTACTTCTCTCTCTCTCTCTCTGTGTGTAGGGTGGTGGTGGTGTCTCTCCTCTCTTCCTCTCTTTTTCTGTCTCTCACCTTGTATCAAAAAAAGGAAAAAAAAAATGGTCCCCAGGAACAATGGCACCATGCAAGCTTCAAGCCACAGTAATAAACCTCCTGCGAATAGAATAAGAAAGAAAGTAAAGGAAAAGAATATTTAAAAAAAAGATGTAGAAAGATTGGTGCAAAATTCAAGATATCATGGAAGATTTATCTAAGTGAACAAGAGAAAGAATGATGTCTATAAAGCACTACACTCAATTACAAAAGACCATAACGGCCATATAAAAGCAGTACATATTTACTTATTTGAAATGCTAAGTAGAGCTTCCTGAGGAAAGAAGGAAATTCTTTGTCTATTAGAATTGGAGGGATGGTGACTGACAGATCTGCTGTTGACTTGCTGAGTCCACAAGTCCTCAGGGTGGCTCCAACTAAGGACCTCACTTGGCATGGTTCACTTCCTGTGGGATGGACTGCTGCTTTCATTGGCACCTTTGGCTTAAAGGATGGCTCACCAAATTGTCAGAAAGTTTCTTGGACCCGGGTTTGAGCCCCTGGTTCCCACCTGCAGGAGGAAAGCTTTGCAAATGGTGAAGCAGTGCTGCAGGTGTCTCTCTGTCTTACTCTCTCTCTCTTTCCTCCTTCCCTCTCAATTACTGGCTATTTCTAACCAATGAATAAATAAAGATAATAATAATAAAAAAGTTTATTGGGGTTTGGGGAAACAGTACAATGCTTAAGTTAAGGACTCTGATGTTTGAGACTCCGAGGTCATCACATTAAGCCAGAGCTGAATAGAACTCTTGTATAATAATAATAACAACAATAGTAATAATACAGTAAAGAAAAACAAAAAAAGAAAAGGAAAGAAAAAATAAGAAAATAAAGAGGGGAAAAATAAATAGAGAGAGCAAGAGAAAGAAAGAAGAAAGGAAGGAAGGAAGGAAGGAAGGAAGGAGAAAGAAAGATTTTCTTTGAGTTGTGGAGCAATCTGAGCAAGTCCTATGCAAGTCCACTTCTTGCCTCCTACCTTTCACATGTCTCTTACTTCTGCTTTTGCTGCCATTATCCTTCCCCTGATAAATCTCTTACGTGCCTGATCCAGCTGGGTGTCAATTTCTCATATGGTCCAGTAAACATGAAATTTTCCCAGCTAAGCATCAGAACAATAATGATGGAGTCCAGCCCTTCTCAGAGACTGCAATGATTCTTAGCGTTTGCTTTCTGACCACCACATACATACAGCCTCACATGCCCCACCACCACTCACCACCAGTCATTCTCAACAATATTTACTGCCTCTTCTTTTAAATGTTCTTTTAAATCCTAGAACACTGATAAAGTAAATTTTATGCCTGTTCAACTTGCTATAAATTTTCAAGTCTCCAGATTTGAGCATCATTCCCTTTCATTGCTATAATGAGACCTGACTGTCTCCTGAGGCCACTGAACTCCCTGCTGCTTTCTCAAATCCCTCAATGCCAGGATAAGGAAAAAGGAAACCTCCACAATTTCCTTTTTTTCTCTTAGAATTTTTAATTTAATTTTTTATTTATAAAAAAGAAAACATCGACTAAACCATACGATAAGAAGGGTACAACTTCACACAATTCCCACCACCAGAATTCTGTATTCCATCCCCTTCCCTGATAGCTTTCCTATTCTTTAACCATCTGGGAGTATGGAACCAAGGTCATTGTGGGTTGCAGAAGGTGGAAGGTCTGGCTTCTGTCATTGCTTCCCCGCTGAACATGGGCATTGACAGGTTGATCCATACTCCCAGTCTGCCTCTCTCTTTCCCTAGTAGGTTGGGCTCTGAGGAAATGGAGCTCCAGGACACATTAGTGGGGTTATCCAGGGAAGGCTGATTGGCATTATGCTAGCATCTGGAACCTGGTGGTTGAAAAGAGAGTTAACATACAAAGCCAAATAAATTGTTGACCAATCATGGACCTAAAGGCTGGAATAGTGCAGATGAAGAGTTGGGGGACCCTCCATTTTGTAGAAAGCTAGTAGGCATATTTTAGTTATATTCCAAAGGGCCTGTGGCTATTGTAGATTTTTTTTTTTTTTTTTTTTTTTTTTGCCTAAGCATGAGCCTGAAATCTGATATGCAGGTGTATCCTAATTATTGTCTGGGGAGGTGATGTCATGGCTGGCAGAAGGACCATAAAGCTAGATCAGGGAAGAGAGTAGCTCCCTAATATGGGAAAGGTGTATAAATATTGATTGTAAACCCCATCAATTTGATGTGATCTGGAGCTCATATTCAGCTTAGGAGCCTATGTGACCTCTGCATCCCTGTAGATCTGAGCTCACATTCTGTGGTCATGAGTAGGAACATTCCAAGCTGCCCTAATATCAGGACCCATCTTCCTCAGGTGTAGCACAGAGGATGGGACATTCTGTACCATTGTTGATCCAAGTTGAGGGCAAGGTCCTATTCTTCCACAATTTTCTAATCACACTGATGAAACCATTGTTTCCCTTTCTTTCCACGTCCCACCTCTAACTATAATTCTCTGAAGCTAATGCTAGATAGTTAGATTGTGTTGCTAGCAAATCTTATTCATGGAAGATGAGTTTCCAGCTCAGCATTTCTCTGTAGATGAAGACAGAGAATACCCAGTTTAATTTGATTTTTGAACACACACACACACACACACACACACACACACACACACACACACACACACACACACACACACACTTCTTTTTTGGTAATTTTTAAAAATCTCTTTTCCATTTTACTGGGGGGGGGGTTAATGTTTTATAGCAAACTTGTCTGTATGTGGACACAGTTGCCCAACTCCACAGGACAGGTGTCTGTGAAACACACTCAGCCCCAACTTAGGACCCCAACCCCCGTGTAGTCCCTTCTCCTTCTCTTCTACTCCTTCCCCAGAGTCCCTTGCTTTGGTGTAGTGCACTACTCCTAGTCCTAGTTTCACCCTGTTTTCCCTTTCTGTTTCTGTCTCCCAAGTTCCACCTACAAATGAGGTCATCTGATACTCATCCTACAACTTCTGACTTATCCCACCCAAAATTGTTCCTCCAGGGTCCATCCAAAGTGAGGCAAAGATTGAGATTTTAGAATATCTCCTCTTATATCCAGGTCTTTGATCCATTTTGATCTGATTTTGATGCATGGTGTTAACTGGTGGCCTAGTTTCACTTTTCCCTCCCTCCTTCCTTCCCTCCCTCCCTCTCTCCCTTCCTTCCTTCCTTCGTTCCTTCCTTCCTTCGTTCCTTCCTTCCTTCCTTCCTTCCTTCCTTCCTCTCTTTCTTTCTTTCTTTCTTTCTTTCTTTCTTTCTTTCTTTCTTTCTTTCTTTCTTTCTTTCTTCCTTTCTTTTTTACCAGAGCATTACTCAGGCTCTGGTGGTGGTGGTGGGATTGAATTTAGGACTTTGGAGACTCAGATATGAGGGTCTTTTTACATGACTATTATGCTATCTAATCCCCTTCCCCCTAGCTTCACTTTTCTATATGTAGATGCCCAGTTTTTGCACTACCATTTGTTGGGGGAAACTATTTTCCCCCATAGAGTAGTTTTGGCTCCTTTGTCATATATTAGGTGGCTGTACATGTGAGGGCTCATATCCAAGCCCTTGATTCTGATGTATTGGTCCAAGTGTTCACTTTCTACTGCAGTGCTCTGCTGTTTAACTCACCATTGCTTTGTAGTATAAACTGAAATTGGGGAGCATGATATCTCTGATTATTTATTTATTTTTCTCCAGTATACTCTGACAGTTTGTGGTTCTTTTGTGGTTCCACACAATGTTTTAGACAAGTTGTTCAATTGCCTTGAAGAATGTCATGGTATATTTAACTTACAATATTTGCAAACAGTCTTCTCTAAGTTGCCCTTGGTTCACCAACATGGGTCATATCACTCTGATTATTTTGCCCTCCCCTTTCCCATGCCTTTGTTTTCTCCCATTGTTGTTTATGTTCCTGGTTCTAGTCTACCACTGATCACCTCATTTAGGGTTGGAATTCCTTTGCTTCTTTTCATGTAGGACTTCTTTCATACAAGACAGGGTTAGTGAAGGGGAATTCAGTTTCTGTGTGTTTGGGAAGATTTCTACTTCTTCATACTTGAAGTATAATTGGACAAGATAGAATCTTTGTGGCTGGAAGTTATCTTTTAATAATTTGAATATGTCATTTTACTTCATTCTTGTCTCTAGGGTTTGGGATGAGAAATCTATTGAGAGCCTAATGTTTCTACCTCTATATGTCAAATTCTTCCTTTCCTTAGAAGCCTGCAAAGATTTTCTTTTTGTCTTTGCTTTTGTATAATTTTACTATGATGTGTTGTGGTTCATTTGGGATTCAGGGATTTGGGTATTTCATCAGCTTTCTGGATACCTATGATTTGAATGTTTCCTAGGCATGGAAAAGTTTCTGCTATGGTCTCTTTGAATATGTTGTCTCCTCCTCTCTTCATCAGGTATCCCAATAACTCTCATATTCATTTTTCTGATGTATTCTGCTATTTCACAGACTTGCTTCAATTTTCATAAACATTTCCTCTCCAACAGCTTTGAACTCAAAGAATGTGGTAGCTTTATCTTCTAGCCCTGTTATTCTCTCCTCAAGCTGATTTATTCTACTTACATGGTTTCTCTTTTGTAAGCCTTAATTTCATTCAAAATGCCCTTCACATTCTGCAGTTCTGTTCAGAGTTTTGTTTGTTCATTTTGTAATTCTTTAATTAAATGATCTCTGAGATCTTAAATTTGTGACTGTCTGTTATGGTTAGATCCTTCAATTGCCTTCATGATGATTTTTCTAAACCAAAACTCTGATTTTTTTTCTAAGTTTTTATGTATTTGAATTAATTATATTTCCTCCCAAGCTTTGGGTTAAGCATGGTTTCTACTGTCCAGCCAGCAGGTGGCACTGTGGCTATGTTGTTTATATGTCATGGTGTGTGTGTGTGTGTGTGTGTGTGTAATCTTCCATATGACCCTGGGCAGATTTATTCCCTGTGATGACAAATTAGCATCTTTCTGTTGTGTTTCAGTCTTTTGTACACTGGCCTCTAGGCCCTTGCTACCTCTGTCTGGGCAGTTCCACAGCTCTAGGTTTGCTTAGGTTGTTCCCACTGAAGTTCCTTACTTTCTTAGGGTGTAACTGCAGTGTAGCTACGGAATGGTGTTGACTGCCAGTTGCTGACTCCTGGTTCAAGCTGTTTTTGTCTTGACTGTTTTTCCTGCACCCTTCCCAAGTGTACTTGCATCTACCTGTCGTTCAGTGAATTTCTTCAGAAGTTCCAGTGTAATGATTTTAGATTCCAAAAGGTATCTTAAGTTATTTTATCAAGTTGATCTCAGGAGTGGTCTTTCAGGGGCTGCTATCCCATGGATATACCCCTGGAATTTCCCATCTCTCCTCTTTGAACTTTTGCCCCCCTCAATTTCAGTGTTTCGATATCTGAATGAGCCCATGAATACTGATCTCTGGGCTACTGGCCTGCTACCAGTAATGACTGCTCCTCCTGGCAGAAGCAATGTCAGGCCTGCTGTATGGCATAGCCCCAGTAGGCTAGGGCTAACCGCAAAGTGGGGAGTTCTAAGACTAAACTGAAGCTATTTTTCCTTACATTGATAGTTTGAAGACTTATTGGCTATTGAAAATACACAAATAATACCTGGGGACAATAAAAGGAGATCCCTGGGCTAAGTACATTGTGACAACAATTATGGCAGTGAGTGTGATAAGACTAAAAATGACCTAAGAGCTGAAGCTGCTGTACCTATTGGGAGACTTTCAGAAAAAGGGCCATTTTGTCACCATTACAGCTTCTCTATTAACTGGACTTGGACTAAAAACCAGAACTATGGGTGGCTTGTAGCATGAGTGGCAGACTGTGGTCTCCATCTAAATATAAAAAGGCTGTCTTCTTTTATTATTATTTATTTTCCCTTTTGTTGCCCTTGTTGCTTTTTTTATTGTTGTAGTTATTATTGTTTTTGTTGTTGGCTAGGACAGAGAGAAATGGAGAGAGAAAGACAACAGAGAGGGAGAGAGAAAGACTGACACCTGCAGTCCTGCTTCACTGCCTGTGAAGTGACTTTCCTGCAGATGGGGCCCAGGGGATGGAAGCGGGATCCTTATGCCGGTCCTTGCCCTTTGTGCCATGTAAGTTTAACCCGCTATGCTATCGCCCGATCTGGATGATTGTCTTCTTATATCCTTATATGAAAGAATGGAGAGAGATAGAGACAGAGAAATTACAATCTAGCTTGGATTCTTTATTTACTTTAAAGGCATGCCCAAGAACTTTATTTATTTATTCATTTTCTTTTAATTTTACCAGAGCACTTTTCAGCTCTGGATTATTGGTGGTGCGGGGGACTGAACCTGGGACTTTGGAGCTTCAGACTTGAGAGTCTGTTTGCACAACCATTATACTATCTACCCTCCACCCTGATTATTTATTATTTAAACTATTTTATTTGATAGAAAAAGAAAAAGAGAGAGGGAATTGGGATAGAGAGAGAAGAAGAGATTGAGAGACACCTACAGCACTGCTTTACTACTTGTGAAGCTTCCCCCACAGGTGGGGACCAGGGGCTTAAGCATGATAATACAGGCTCTTAAGCAGGTGTGCCACTGCCCAGCCTCCCCCACTATGATTTGCTTCTTATAAGGACAATAGTCTCATTCATAAAGTTTACACTCTCATGACCTAATCACCTCATAGAAGTCCCGACTTCTTAATAATAGTGCACAGGTGTCTGAGGCTTTAACATATGAATTTGCTGGTGGGCATAATGTCTAGCCCACAGCAGCAGCTCAATATAGTCTCTCAGTTTGCCTTTTTCAGCATATCCATCTGTATCAGCATTCTTTCTTACTTAAAGCCTTAGGCTTCCCTTTCATTCTGCTATTCCACCGATTCATTCTGAGTGGTACGAGTGCTATCAATTCTGTTTTCAAAATGCATCCTGAATTCATTTCCCATCTCCACTGAAAGCATATCTCCTGAATTCCTACAATAATACTACTTAGAATAGATATTCCCCACCGTGTGTTCAGATTACAAAATTATTGAGTCTATACTATGCGGTAGATAGGATCTTTAAGCCCTTGAGGTAAAGGAAATAATCACTGTGCTATGGAGTTTATATTCTGATGACAGGAGAGTATTAACAAGATTTTTTTATCATACATTCAAAAGATAATACAATAATACAAATGAAAGGTAGCGTAGGTAAGAGGTACTTGGGTGCTGAGGTAAAGAGAGGCATTTCTAATTTTGTTAGGTTTAGAAGAAAGTGATGTTTGATTAGTGGGTAAAAGGAGGTGAGACAGTTCCTTGTGCAGAAATCTATGGGAAAACATTTGCGAAGATTTTCAGATGTTCTCATAGAAAAAATGTTCCTGTTTACAAGATCTAGAAAGGAGACCAGTACTATTGAATGAGGTGAACAGCTGGAAAGCAGGTCAGCTAAGGCTCACTATACAAGTAAAGGGGCTTTCGTATGCCTCTCCCAATCCATATCAAATAATATTGCATCTGCCGATCACAACCCTAATCAACACAACGATGGCCACCTCAACATGCTTCACTTCAGACTGTGTCCAGAGACTTCACGTGTGGAATGACAACCCTTCAGCTTCATTACTCGGGTGAGACCTTTCCTTTCATAGTATACTCTAATTCCATCTCAGGTGGTTCACTTTCTAACAAAGTCCCAAAACCTAGATATACACCAGTTTCTGTGAGAGAGAGCATATGTTCACACGTATCCATAAACTACTGCAAAATATATACCTGAAAGCAGAAGTACACTAGAGTTTGCAGTGAGTATCCCCCTAACACTTCCTCTCCACTATTCCAAGCTTTGGGTCCATAACTACTCAACAATTTGTTTGGCTTTATATGTTAACTCTCTTTTCAGTCACCAGGTTCCAGATGTCATCAGGATGCCTGCCAAGCTTCCCTAGACTGAAGACCCCACCAAGGTGTCCTGGAGCTCAGCTTCCCCAGAGACCCACCCTACTAGGGAAAAAGAGAGGCAGACTGGGAGTATGGACTGACCAGTCAACGCCCATGTTCAGCAGGGAAGCAATTACAGAAGCCAGACATCCCACCTTCTGCAACCCACAATGACCCTGGGTCCATGCTCCCAGAGGGATAGAGAGTGGGGAAGCTATCGGGGAGGGGGTGGGATATGGAGATTGTGTGGTGGGAATTGTGTGGAGTTGTACCCCTCCTACCGTATGTTTTTTTGTTAATTTATCCTTTCTTAAATAAATAAATAAAATAAAAAAAAAGCAAGTAAAGGGGCTTTAAGTTTTTTCTTTAAGGATAGTGGCCACCATAATGACTTGGGCAAGTGAATATTCTAAGTTACATTTTATTTTTTTATTATTTTTTAAAATATTTGTTTATTCCCTTTGTTGCCCTTGTTTTATTGTTGTTGATATTGATGTTGTCATTGTTGGATAGGACAGAGAGAGATGGAGAGAGGAGGGGAAGACAAAGAGGGAGGAGAGAAAGATAAACACCTGAAGACCTGCTTCACCACCTGTGAAAAGACTCCCCTGCAGGTGGGGAACCTGGGGCTCGAACCCGGGTCCTTACGCTGGTTGTTGCACTTCCCACGGCGTGTGCTTAACCTGCTGCGCTACCGCCCGACTCCCAAGTTATGCTTCATTTTATTTATTTTTTATTATCTTTATTTTTTTTATCTGATAGGAATAACCAGAAATTGATTAGGATGGGAGGATACAGAAGGAAAGAGACAGAGAGACACCTGCAACACTGTTTCACCACTCGCAAAGCTTTCTCCTTGCAGGGGGTGTCCAGGGGCTCGAACCCAGATCCTTGAGCATTGTAATATGTGTGCTTAACCAGATGTGCCACCACCTGACCCCCCCCCCCCCGTAAGTTACATTTTAAAGGCATCATTGTAGAATGGAAGTCCTACTAGGCGTTCTATTGCAGCAATTCAGGTAAGAGGTTGATGACAGTCAGTAATTGCGGAGGGTTGACAAACTTCAGATTTTGGATGATGTGTTTTGAAGGTAGAGGAAACAGCATTTTTTAAAAATATATTTATTTATTAATGAGAAGGATAGGAAGAGAGAAAGAACCAGATTATCACTCTGGTACATGCGCTACCAGGGATTGAACTCAGGATCTCAAGCTTGAGAATCCAACACTTTATCCACTGTGCCACCTCCCAGACCACAAGGAAACAACATTTCTTAGTGGGGTTCACAGGCTCATGAGAAAAAGAGGTCATGGCCCCGTTGGAACATACCTAAAATAGACTTCCTAGCTTACTCCAACATGAAGACCTCCTAGTTTCATCTGGTCTATTCTTACCTTTAGGTTCCTGTTTATGAAACAATTTGGTTTTCTTTATATTTTATTGCCTTTCAGCCACCGAGTTGCAGATGCTACCATGACTCCATCCTGACTTCCCTGGGCAGACAACCAACGTGTCTGGAATCACATTTCCCCAGAGCCCTAGCCCACTGGGGAAATTTAAAAACAGACTGGGGATATGGTCTGAACTGTCAACATTCATGTCCAGTGGAAAAGCAATTACAGAAGCCAGACCTTCCACCCTCTGCACCCCATAAAGATCTTCAGTCCATGCTCCCAGAGGTGGAGAAATGATAGGGGAAGATGACCAAAGGGCTCTGGACTCCGTTACTTTGGTATATGTGATGTTGGATCTAGAACTCAGGACTTCATGCTCTTAGTCAGGCACTCTATCTGCTGCGTTGCCTTGCAGGACACCACTGGTGGTTACTTATTTATATAATAATTATTATTATTCATCTTTTTAAAAAATTATGATCAGTTTTTCATTTCTTACAAATTTATTTATTTATTTTGCTAGCAGGGTTACAGCTGGGGCTTGGAGCACACATGGCAGTATCATGGGAACCACTGGAAGCTCCAGTAACCTCTTATATTTCCCTTCCTTTCTGAGCTCTCTGTATCTCTATCTGAAACAGAAAAATTAAAGAGTAGGCCCAGGAACAGTTAAATTGCACATGTGTATGATCCACGTATAACCAATAAGTAAATAAATAAATGACAGCAATAAATAAATAAATGGACCAGGACACAATGCAAAATATACCAAGTTCTAGAGAACAAATTTATTAAGAATCCAAGATATTTCCACTCGTGAAAGAGAGAGACAGGCTGTGAGTATGGATTGACCTGCCAATGCCCATGTTCAGCACAGAAGCAATTACCTTCAGTGTAGAAGCTAGACCTCCCACCTTCTGCATCCCATAATGACCCTGGGTCCATACTCCTAGAGGGATAAGGAATAGGAAAGCTATCAAGGGAGGGGATGGGATGCGGGTTCTTGTGATGGGAATTGTGTGGAATTGTACTGCTCTTATCCTATGGTCTTGTCAATATTTCCATTTTATAAATAAAATTAAAAAAATAAAATAAAAAAGAATTCAAGATATTAAAGACATTTTTCTTAATATGTCTTTTATTACTATCATAGTTATAAATTATAATTGTTACATGTAGAGACATATCTATTGTAATTGTTGAAGATATGCTTTTGTTTATTTATTATTATTATTATTACTTTCCATGACTGGTGGTTTCTGTGCCTGAAATGCATTCCTCTCATCTCTCTGCATGGCTGGCTCTTCTTCTGTGACTTTCACCTGAAATGTAACTTTTTTATTTATTCCAAAGGCAGATCTGTGTATCTCCTATCATAGCAATTATCCAAACAGCTGTTGTTTAAATTTGTTCTTTTGGTATTAATGTATATTCAAATTAAAGCTTCGCAGGCTGTGTCCCCTGTTATGTCCTCTACTAACTACTACCTTGTTTGCTAGAGTAAGTACTTAGTAAATCATTATTGAATACATGAAACTCAGCCAGGATGAAATGAGAACTCAGGAGAAGAGGGTATTTCTAATAGATGATTGCCTATTTTAGTCTCAGGGTTTCAGTTATGTAAAATAGACACTGAAACCTACAACTTTTAGACGAAGGAGCATCAAGCTAAAGAGAATATGGCTTATATCTTCTGGCTTATTGGCTCCTTGAATTGTTTTTAAAATTTTAAAATATTTATTTATTTCTTGGATAGAGACAAATCAGTAATCAAGAGGGAAGAGGGAGACAGAGAGGGAGAGAAGCAGAGAGATACCTGCAGCCCTGCTTCACTACTTGCAAAGCTTCCCCCACCCCGCATGTGGGGAATGGGGGCTTGAACCTGGGTCCTCTTGCACTGTAACATGTGTGCTCAACCAGGTGAGCCACCACCCGGCCCCTAAAAATTTATTTTTGGAAATGACATTCTTATTCTTTTTGTAGCATCAAGCAGAAAGTGAAGAACTACAGCTTCTGTGGGCAGAATCATTTGCTCACTGCCTCTTCTGCATCTCTTCTTCCTGGCTTCGGGAGGGCATACATGGTAGTGGTGATAATGAATTATATATGACTCATTTCAGACCGACTGTGGAAATATTTGTGAGGTGGGGAGCGAGGGAGCTGGGGATCGAACCTGGGTCCTTGAGGGTGGTGATATGCGTGTGCAACCCGGTGCTCCATTGCTGGGTCCTACATGTGTAGGAGTTTCTTTTATCTCCCTGTGGCAAGTGTTAGCACATCACACCCTCCACCAAATTGTCCTCTTTCTCTACCAGTGGACACCAGGTCACCTTCCTCCTTTCAAGTCCTTAGATTTGTTGTAATAGATGATAGCTAATTAAAATTTCATCCTGTATTTTTCCTTTCTTTACTTCTTTTTTTAAAATAATTTTTTAAATATTTATTTATTTTCCCTTTTGTTGCACTTGTTGTTTTTCTTTACTTTTTAAGTCTCATGTATGAGTGAGATGATCTGGTATTTTTTTTTTTATTTCTTTATTGGGGAATTAATGCTTTACATTCGACAGTAAATACAACAGTTTGTACATGCATAACATTTCCCAGTTTTTCATATAACAATACAACCCCCACTAGGTCCTCTGTCATCCTTTTTGGACCTGTATTCTCCCTACCCACCCCACCGCAGAGTCTTTTACTTTGGTGTAATATGACAATTCCAGTTCAGGTTCTACTTGTATTTTCTCTTCTGATCTTGTTTTTCAACTTCTGCTTGAGAATGAGATCATCCCTCTCTTTCTGAATGATTTCACTTAACATGAATTTTTCAAGGTCCATCCAAGATCGGCTGAAAACGGTGAAGTCACCGTTTTTAATAGCTGAATTGTATTCCATTGTGTATATATACCACAGCTTGCTCAGCCACTCATCTGTTGTTGGACACCTGGGTTGCTTCCAGGTTTTGGCTATTACAAATTGTACTGCTAAGAACATATTGTACACAGATCTTTTTGGATGGGTGTGTTGGGTTCCTTAGGATGTATCCCTAGGAGAGGAATTGCAGGATCATAGGGTAGGTCCATTTCTAGACTTCTGAGAGTTCTCCAGACTGTTCTCCACAGAGGCTGGACCAATTGACATTCCCACCAGCAGAGCAGGAGGGTTCCTTTGACCCCACACCCTCTCCAGCATTTGCTGCTGTTACCTTTTCTGATGTGTGACATTCTCACAGGAGTGAAGTGGTATCTCATTGTTATCTTTATTTGCATTTCTCTGACAAAGAGTTGGAGCATTTTTTTTCATGTGTTTCTTGGCCTTTTGGATCTCTTCTGTGGTGAATATTCTGTCCATGTCCTCTCCCCATTTTTGGATGCGGTTTTATATATTCTTTATATATTTTGGTTATTAACCTCTTGTTTGTGATAGCTGTGTCTTCATTGAACTCTCAAAACATTTTGATTTCTTTCTTGATTTCCTTTTTGACCCAGTAGTTGTTAAGTACTGTGTTGTTGAGCTTCCACATTTTGGGGCTATTACTAATCCTTTGTTGATTGTTAAGTGTTAGTTTAATTCCACTGTGGTCTGAGAAGATGCTTGGGATTATTTCAATGCTCTTGAATTTGCTAATGCTGTCTTTGTGGCTTAACATATGGTCTATCCTTGAGAATGACCCATGTGGACTTAAGTTGAATGTGTATTCCAGTTTCTTCAGGTGAATGAGTCTGAAAATGTCCAATAGTTCTAGTTTATCTATCTCTTCATTTAGTCCCTTCATTTCTTTATTGGTTTTCTGCCTGGATGATCTGTCAAGTGGGGTGTTGCTGTCTCCTACTATGACTGTGTTGCTGTTAATATATTGCTGTAGCTCTTTCAGTGGATGTTTGATGTATTTAGATGGCTTCTCATTGGGTGCATAGATGTTAATAATTGTTAAGTCCTCTTGATTGACTGATCCTCTGAGCATTAAGTAGTGTCCATCCCTATATTTTTAAATTTTATTTATTTTATAATCTATCATGTCAGCTATGAGAATGCCCTTTGTTGTGGGCCATTGGCTTGTATGATAGTTTTCCATCCTTTCACTTTGAGTCTGTGTTTGTCTTGCTTGTTGAGTTAGGTGGGTTTCTTGTAGACAGCACATTGGTGGGTTGTGTTTTCTGATCCATCTTCCTACTCTGTGCCTTTTAATAGGTGAATTCAGGCAATTGACATTTATTGATATCAAAAGTTGAAGATATTTTAATGCTATTCTTGAGTTTTAGTGTGTTCTGATATAGAGCATATTTGTGGTGGTCTGACTCTTTATAGGAGAACTTTCAGAACTTCTTTCAGGGCAGGCTTAGTGATAGTTGATTTCTTCAACTGTTGCTTTTCCGAGAAGGTTTTTATGCCTCCATCTAGTCTGAATGACAGTCTAGCAGAATACCGTAGTCTTGGTTAAAAGCCTTTTTCATTGAGCATTCAATAGATATCTTGCCATTATCTTCTGGCCTGT
This sequence comes from Erinaceus europaeus, assembly GCF_950295315.1. Lineage (NCBI taxonomy): Eukaryota > Metazoa > Chordata > Mammalia > Eulipotyphla > Erinaceidae > Erinaceus > Erinaceus europaeus. The sequence goes on along the minus strand of NC_080165.1, from coordinate 132,766,201 downwards.
AGTGTTTGTGTGAAGAAGTCTGCTGCTCATCTTATGGGTTTTCCTCTGTAGGTGACTCTTTGTTTTTCTCTTGGAGCCTTCAGGATCCTTTCTTTATCCTTATTCCTTTCCATTCTAAATAGGATGTGTCTCGGGGTCTTTCAGTCTGGGTTAATTCTGTTTGGGACCCTCTAGGTTTCTTGAACCTTTATATCTTTTATGTGATAGAGAAGAGAGAGAGGGAGAGAGAGAGAACCGGGGCAGTTAGTACCTAGTGAAACACTGACTGGACATGGTGTATTAAGCAATGCAGGGGACTCTAGGGAGGGAGGACAGGAAGAAAACTTTGGGGGGCCCACTACATAATGAAATTATATGCATGTTTCAGTGATTAAATGTAAAGCATTAATCCCCTTAACAATAATAATAATAAGAAGGAAGTGGTTCTTAAAATGCTCCTAAAATCCTGGGAGTCTCTGGAGTTCAAGAGGTCAGCAGGTGCCAGCCTCACTGACAAATGTCCCTGAAAAAAAGCAATGAAAGTTATCTTAAACTAAAAAAAAAATATTGGGGCCGGGTGGTGGCACACCTGGTTGAGTGCACGTATTACAGTGCACAAGGGCCTGGGTTCAAGCCCCCGGTCCCCACCTGCAGGGGGTAGGCTTTACGAGTGGTGAAGCAGGTTTGCAGGTGTCTCTGTCTCTCTCCTCTCTATCTCCCCTCCTCCTCTCAATTTCTGGCTGTCTGTATCCAATAAATAAATAAAGATTAAAAAAAATTTTTAAATAAAAAAAATATCCTCTAATCCCTATAAAGAGTCCATATGGGGGGCAGGTGGTGGCACACCTGGTTAAGCACACACATTACTGTGCAGAAGGACCCAGGTTCAATCCCCTGGTCCCCACCTGCAGAGGGAGAGCTTCACAAGTGGTGAAGCAGGGCTGCAGGTGTCTCTCTGTCTCTTTCCTCTCTACCTTTTCCCTCTCAATTTCTCTCTGTCTGTATCCAATAATAAAAATGAAAAAGAAAAAAGAAAAAAAAAGAGCCCATATGTAGAAGAGCAGTATTATGAACAGTGTCCTTTGCTGTCCTATGGGCTCAGCTGTTAAGGGGTCACATAGCGAGACTTGAATCAATGGAAGCTACTTTTATAGCACATTCTCATGGCAATTTGTTAATCTGCAGCATGTGCTAAACTGGTTTCACTAAGAATTTCTCTGTATTTACATGTATGCATTCATTATTCATTTCTAACTTTAAAAATATTTATTTACTGCATAGAGACAACCAGAAATCGAGAGGAATAGGAGATAGTGATAGAGACAGAGAGGGAGCCAGGCAGTAGTGCTTCGGGTTAAGTGAAGGTGGCGCAAAGAGCAAGGACTGGCGTAAGGATCCCGGTTTGAGCCCCCGGCTCCCCACCTGCAGGAGAGTAGATTCACAGGCGGTGAAGCAGGTCTGCAGGTGTCTGTTTTTCTCTCTTCCTCTCTGACTCCCTCCTTTCTCCATTTCTCTCTGTCCTATCCAACAACGACATCAATAACAACAACAATAATAACTACAACAATTAAAAGAAAACAAAAGGGAATAAATAAATAAATACTAAAGAAAAAATAGAAAGAGACTTGAGGGACACCTACAGCCATGCTTCACCACTTATAAAGCTTTCCTCCCTGCAGGTGGGGACCAGGGGCTTGAACCTGGGTCTTGAACCTGCGTCTTGACCCTGGGTCCTTGTTCATTCTAACATGTGTGCTCAAGCAGGTGTGCTACCACCCAACCCCTGTGTGTGCATTTATATAGATGAAACTCTAAAATTATTTGGAGTGTCATCATAGAAATCACACATGTACTTATGTTCCAACGGTCCATTTATTAAATAAGTAAATTAAAAAAATTTGTAAAAAAGTTCTTGCAAGAGAAAAAGCATAGTTTGTGCCCTCCCACTACCTTCCTCTTCTCCTTCCATCCTCTCCTCTCTCCTCCTTTGACCTTCCTGCTCTCCCACCCTCTTCCTTTTCTCCCCCCTTCTCTCACTATTTATTTCCTCCTGCACTTTGTGGAGGCTTCATGCCACAGCAATTCCACTACTTCTAGTGAACTCTTTCTTTCTTTTCTCTCCCCTAGATAGTGAGAGATAGCAGAGAAGGAAGAAGGGGCACCACTCAGGAGGATCTCCCTCTGCATGACTCTCCCATGTGGTGATCAGTGATATCTTCTGAGAGCTTTGTAATTTGTGCTCTGTTCATGAAGCTGCGCTTCTCCAAGGCAGTTTGTTTAGTCACTGCTTATTCTTTGTACATCTGGTACTAGAAGATTTGGTAATTTTTGTGAACATAAATAGAAATGTGGATAGCCCTTAATAAACTCATGGCTTAGCAGGTTTTTTCTTCAGTTTCTTTCATGTGGTTGACAACTTCTACTAAGTATGAGTGGAAATAATCTATTAGCAGAAGAACTGAGTTTCGTTTGTTCACAGAGAGATGGGATTTTTTTTTTTTAAATTAAAGTTTCATAAATAGGTTCATTGATAAAGGGTCTTTTACCAAGCCCTTAAGCTTCCTTTAGTAACATACTGATAATAATGTTCATTTCAAAACATGGAATGTTTACCACTTGTTTAGATTTTTTAAAAGTGTGCATTGGTGTTTCACCGTAATTCATGCCTGCCAAATTGGGGCCCCTCATCTAATTTAATGTCTGTTACTATGGATTTGTTTTGGACACATCATGGAAACAGAATTATACAATATATAATGTTCTGTGCCTGCCTTCTTTTTATGAATAGCATTTTCTTTTTTAAAAAATTTTTTTTTAATATTTATTTTATTTATTCCCTTTTGTTGCCCTTGTTGTTTTATTGTTGTGGTTATTATTGTTGTTGTTGTTGTTGGATAGGACAGAGAGAAATGGAGAGAGGAGGGGAAGACAGAGAGGAGGAGAGAAAGATAGACACCTGCAGACCTGCTTCACCGCCTGTGAAGCGACTCCCCTGCAGGTGGGGAGCTGGGGTTCGAACCGGGATCCTTATGCCGGTCCTTGTGCTTTGCGCCACCTGCGTTTAACCCGCTGCGCTACAGCCCGACTCCCTGAATAGCATTTTCTATTAATAGATCAGTCAATACTTTAGTCTTTACCAGTACGTCTTTCCGAAGGTCTAATAAAATATACCATTGTATGACTATACTACGTTTTGTTTATCCAGCTGTGATGATGGATACTTGGGTTATTTATACTCTATCTACTAATATTCTGCTATGAATACTAGTGCTCAAATGTGCAGAGAAAAGCTTTCAATTTTCTTTCTTTTTTTATGTCTTTACTGGGGGATTAATGTTTTACAGTCAACAGTAAATACAATAGTTTGTACATGCATAACATTTCTCAGTTTTTCACACAATACAACCCCCCCTAGGTCCTCTGCTATCCTGTTCCAGGACCTGAACTCTTCCCCCTACCCACCCTTAATTTTCTTATATATAAACTAGGCCATGGAATTGTTTTGCCACTTAGTAGCTCTGTGTTTAATACCTTTAGGAAGCTCCCAACTATTTTCTGAAGTGGTTGCTTTATTTTACAATCCCATCAATAAGGATTCAAATGTCTTCAGATTCTTACGAACACATGATGGTCTTTATTATTATTATTATTATTATTATTATTATTGTGACTCTAGCTGATGTGAAGTGGTATCTTGTTGCAAAGCTGTTCCTATTTGAGTAGAGAAATTTATTACATTTTAAATGGGAAAGTATGTTTTAAAAAAGAACCTCTGATTTTTAAGCTGGTATGTGAGTTTCAGTTTAAGTGCTATTTCTATTAATTTGAAATCATCCTTGAAATTGCATGATTCAGAATTTGCGAAACTCAGTGATGTTAAAAAATCAGGGTGGCATCTATAGATTATTTATAAATATTTCAGCAGCATCAACATTCTGGCACAGACCTGTAAGATATTTACTCTGAGTTGAATGATTATTTGATATCTGAGTGTAAATTAACCCATCAACTGTATCACTTCCACCTGGTTTCATGCTAAATAGATTAGAAGGATAAGTGGAGTGAAAATAAGGCAAAGTGATTTCTCAAAAAGACATGAAAATCTGAACAGTCAATGAAACGGAACAGGGCTATACTCTGCTTTGCCAAGAAAGTGATGCAGTACTTAACAGAATCTGGCTCTATTTATAATCTTCCTAAGTAGATTATTTGTCACCCTTTAAAGTATCTCCCCCCCTCCTCTGAGGCTGAATTAACAGACCCAAATGCAAGGATTATCACTGCTCTGTGTTGGGTTGTGGGTTTTATTAGAAGCACCAGAGGGGTATGTCTGAGATTAGAGAGAAATGAAAACAACAACACACCTTTCAAGGACATGAGAGGCATATGTGCTTCTAGGGGAGTTCTGGCATTGATGGTCTCAGGAAATTCCCTGGAGCTGGGAAGATTGCACGTGGCTGAATACACATGTTACAATGTACAAGGACCCTGGTTCAAGTACACTGTCCCCACCTGCAGGGGGGAAAGCTTTGCAAGTGGTGAAGCAGTGTTGCAGGTGTTTCCCTCTCTCTCTCTCTCTCTTTTGTTTTAGTATTCAACACAGTTTTATTAACTACAGTCATCATCCTGTATATGAAATATCTAGAAATTATTCATCCTACATAACTGCAATTTTCTTTATTTTAAAGTGTTTTTCTTCATTTTTCATTATCTTTTTTTTTTTCTGGATAGAGATAGTCAGAAATCCAGAGGAAAGGGGGTGATAGAGAGAGAGAGACAGAGACAGAGACACCTGCAGCACTGCTTCACCACTTGCAGAGCTTTCCCCCTGCAGGTGGGGACTGGGGGCTCAAACCTGGGTCCTTGTGCTTTGTAACATGTGTGTTCAACCAGGTGCACCACCACCCAGCTCCCATAACTGCAATTTTCTATTAACATCTCTCCATTTCCTTCATTCCTCCCTCTGTGGTAATGTCCATTCTACTTTCTCTGTATTTACTTATTTATTTTTATATTACAGAATTATTTGTCAGCAGGGGTTTGAATCCATACCATTCCCACCACCAAAGTTCTGAATCTTCAGTCTCCCCACTGCAATCCACCACAGTTCCCTTAAGGTTGTAGACATGGGCCAACCATCATCTCTACAACTATCTGTCCACATTTACATATAATTGTCAGCCTCTTTTTTTCTGATTCAATCTTCTCTTCCCCTCCAAGCCACTCATGACACCACAACTACCTCCATAGGTCCCTCTCCTTTTCTTTGTCTCTCTCTGGGTGCTGATGGAGCTGGAGTTCAGAGTCCTCTTATCTTCATCCTATCACTTCTCCCCCGCTGGGAGTTTGGATCAAGGTTGTTTATGGGGGGCAGAAGGTAGGAGTTCTGGCTTCTGTAGCTGTTTCTCTGCTGAGCATGGGCGTTGACAGGTCGGTCCATACTCCAAGCCTTACAGGTGTCTCTCTATCTCTGTCCCTATCTCTTTCTTCCCTTTCAATTTCTGGCTGTCCCTATGCAATAAATAAATAAAGATTTTAAAAAAGAAAAAAAAGAAGAAATTCCCCTATAAGATCTATAAATACTGCAGTGTAAACAAGCAAACAGTACACATAGAGGTTTGGCTACAGAATAAAGGTACTTAGGAAATAAATATAAACACTTAAAAACTGTATAAAAACACATCTAGAAACATTAATTTCTTTTAAAAATTCATTATTATTTTTATTATTATTATTGTTATTATTATTTTGCCTCCAGAGTTACTGCTTGGACTCGGTGCCTACTATGAATCCACTGCTCTTGGAGGCTGGTTTTTCCCTTTTGTTGCCCTTGTTGTTTATTGTTGTTACTATTGCTGTTGGATAGGATAGAGAGAAATCAAGAGAGCAGGGGAAGACATCACCACCTATGAAGGTCCCATCCCACCCCCCATGTGGGGAGCCGGGGCTCGAACCTAGATCCCTGAGAGGGTCCTTGCGCTTTGCGCTATGTTGTGCTACATTACTGGTTACAAGTAAAATCACCCTTGAAAATGTCAATTGTTAATTGTTTTTTTTTTATATTTGAAATGTTGGCTATTTGTAGTGTTATCTAATAAGTATTTATGGGATTAGAGATGCTAACCAAAGGAATTTGTTACAAAGGATTTTTTTTTTTTTTTGGTCTGGCTTCTGTAATTGCTTCTCTGCTGAACATGGGCGTTGACAGGTCAACCCATACTCCCAGCCTGTCTCTCTCTTTCCCTAGCAGGGAAGGGCTCTGGGGAAGCAGAGCTCCAAGGACACATTGGTGGGGTTGTCTGTCCAGGGAAGTCTGGCCCCATGAAGCCAAGTATCCACTTTCACCCTCAACCCAGGGTTTTTACTTTGGTGCCCTACTCTAAATTTAGTCAAATTCTGCTTTTAATTTTCCTTTCTGTTATTCTTTCTCAACTTCTGTTTATGAGTGGGATCATCCCATACTCATCTTTATCTTTCTGACTTCTTCTTCTAGCGTTTAGCTCACTTAACATAATTCCTTCTAGCTCCATCCAAGATGGATCCGAAAAGGTGGGTTCATTGTTCTTAGTAGCTGCGTAGTATTCCATTGTGTATACATACCACAACTTTCTTAGCCACTAATCTGTTGTTGGGCACCTGGCTTTCATATCCTTACTATCTTATGATTTTGTAAATCACTAGCAAAAATTAAAAAAAAAAAGTTCCCATAACTCTTTTATCTTCGTTTGTTTCAGTGACTTTCTTTTGTGTTTTGGGGTATACTCCCCTCTATGTTCTCGAGTGTTAAAACACTGCTGCACATGTCTATTTTTCTCTCTCCTTCTCTATCTCTCCATTCCCAAGAAAGGAGGAAACAACAAAAACAAACAAAGCAAACAAAAACCACAAAGGAAATAAATGACCACCAAAAGTAGTGGATTAGTTGTGCCTCACCAAACCTCAGTGATAGCCCTGGTAGCAAAAGAGACAGTGAGGAAAGAGAGAGAGGGAGGGGTGAGAGAGTGAGTGAGAGAGAGAGAGAGAGAGAGAGAGGAAAGAGAGGGAGGGGTGAGCAGTGAGGAAAGAGAGAGAGGGAGGGGTGAGAGAGAGAGAGAGAGTGAGAAAGAGAGAGGGAGAGAGAAAAAACAGACGGCTAATGGAGCAGTCAGAAAATACACAACATTTATTGAATTTTTCTGTCTAATATGGGGCACATTCTGTGGTATTCCAACAATTTACTATAGTAAAATCTAAGATCACTGAGCACAGGGCACTCACTGTAACAGATATATTAATGATAAAAAAAGTTTGAAATCTTTTATGAGTTATCAAGATGTGGCAGAGACACACTGCAAGGACATGCTGTTGGAAAATGTCAAGAGATTTGCTTAATGCAGGGTTGCTACAAACAGCTACAAAACCTCCCACAATGTCTGCAAAACACAATAAAATGAAGTGTCATCAAATAAGATGAGCTTGTTATATTTAGAATTAAGTTACGTCAAAAGTTATGAGAGAATCTCTTACATTTTTAAGTCAAGGCACTAGTGATTATATTTAGTTCATTGGACTTAACTTTATGCCAGTAATTGTAATTATAATTACAAAACTTACATTTACTTATGAAATTTTACCTGGGGGTGTATAAGGCTTCTCATACTCTATTTAAAAAGCAATAGTTTTTCATGCATTAAAATGAGTCTTGTTGAAATCATTGCTTGCCAGGGGTTCATCTAAGTGATAATACAAGAAATAAGTTAAGCCCTGGTAGCTCTGGCCTTTTCTTTCATCTGGAAAATCTAATAATATTTGAAAAAACATTAAGTCATGCACAAACTAATAGCCCAATTAGCAGATCAAACAAACCATGACCTGTGATTTTTTTTTCAAATTTTACATCTTTAATATATTTCTGGTACATTATTAATCTGTATATTCCAAATAGATACAGCTTCATAACCTTTTTAGTACAGTAGCTGCTTTTATAGCTCTCTTGAATCTAAATGTTTGATGAAAATGATGAAAATGCCTATGTGCATAGCTATTTAGCATGAAAACTCCTGAAGTCCATAGATTCCCAAACTCCTGTCTGTTAGACTCAAAGACAAAACAAACAAACAAACAAACAAACAAATAAAACCCCAAACCCACCCAAAACAATAAATAAACCATAATTAAGTTAATTTTACTAATACTTTGAAAAGCATTATTATAAACTATTGCTTATAAACATTGTTGAGTCCAGATATTAAAAGTATATCAAGACCATAGCATTTATTAACAGTTCTCTAAAGCTAAGTTTTCAGAAAAGTTGCATACAAGTCTGGTCTCACAGCTGAGTTGACCTTATCAATCAATCAATCAATCAAGAAATATATGGTTAAAATTATTGTATGACTATCTTTAAGCATGCATGTACAACAAAGTGAAATACAACTGATTTTTTTCTTCAAGTTTATTTCCCTATATTCATTGGAGAACTGTTGATAACTATAAATCTAGATGGATACACCAACTAACTTAACAGTGTTGGAAATTTTGCATTTTCTGGTATATAAATTACTTATGTACAACTTTCCATCCATATCTTGTAAGCCACTTTTGTGCTGGGAAATTGTGCAGATGCAGTCACATCTGCCATGTTGTCCCCTCAGGCTTGCTAGTTCCCGGGAGAGTTGGGACATTCTCGGAGAGCCTGTTCTGCCATGTTGTGCCCTCAGGGCATTGTCAATTCCCCTCGATAGTTGGAGTGCTATGGTTACTCCTCCTTCCCATTCTTACGAGAGTTATTATCCTACCCTGGAGTGCTATGGTTATTCCTCCCCCTTCCCATTCTCATAAGCTATTTTCATTTTCATAAGTTATTCCCATAAAAGCCCTCCTTCTTCCACCCCTCACTCTCTTGCCCACCTTTCACTTCAGTGATTAGACTCAGGGAAGGTTGCTGTGCAAGGCAGCCATTTTTTTCTCTCACCCAACTCTGAGGTGCCAGCGCAAATAAAGCATTGTGTTCCCTTTCTGCTCCAAACCTCCTTTTTCTGTGTCCCGCCGGCCCCACAAGCGACACTTTTGAATTACCCAAAAAAATTGCTGGAATAGGCCATCATTTTGTGGAGAATTTTCAGAAGCTTGCTATTTGTATTTACCAGAAAGAAATTGCTAGGTTTAATTAACAAGTCATGGAGTGGAGACCTTTCCTAATAGCATGAATAGTCAAAATAACCTTAAGAAAAAATTAACACAGATGGAAGGCATCAAACTTCTGATTAAACTACATTGCAAAGCTATGGTAGTGAACAGAGTATTGTGTTAGAGAAAGATAATTAGATTTTACTTTTCATTTTATTTTTTTAGATAGAGACAGAGAAGCAGAAAGAGAGCGTGAGGAAGAGAGAGAGAAAGAGGGAGAAAACACAGCATTGAAACTTCTTTCAGTGTGGTGGGGGTCAAGCTTGAACGTGGGAATGTTATGGTGCTAGAATTCAAACAGATCTAGATGACTAGAACAACAACAACAAAAAAGTCCAGAAACAAACTCATTGACATTTGGCTAGTTAGTTTAATACAAGGGAGTGAAGAATACATGATGAGTAAGGACAGTCTCTTAAGAGAAGGGTGTTAACTATCTATGTATTTTAATTCAGAGTTGCTATTTATATATTTGTTTATTTATTTGCTACCAGGATTGTCACAGGTTTTCAGTCCCTGTGTGACTTTACTGTTACTAGTAGTCATTTAAATTTTTTCTCTCAGGGCCAGGTGGTGGTACACCTGGTTGAGTGCATATGTTACATTGCACAAGGACCCAGGTTCGAGCCCCACCGGTCCCCATCTGCAGGGGGAAAGCTTTGCAAGTGGTAAAGCAGTGTTGCGGGTGTCTCTCTGCCTCTCTTCCACTCTATGTCCCCCTCCCCTCTCAATTTCTGACTGTTTCTAGCCAATAAATAAGTAAAGATAATTAAAATTAAAAAAATAATTTCTTTCTTTCTTTTTTTGATAGAGGGTGTGAGATAGAAATAAAGGGAGAGAACAGGAGAGACGCCTGCAACACTGCTTCACTTGTAAAGTTTTTCCCCTGCAGATGGGGACTGGCTTGAACTTTACTGAGTGAGCCACCACCTGACTCCTCCTTGATACTTCTGTCAAGCTGTGTATTTCACAAGTTTAGGTTGCATCAAGAAAGCAGATCGTTTCTGGTTCGTTTGAAATACAGATTCCACTGGGAAAAGTTTCTTATCTGCTTGTGACCGGAATGAATTGCAAGCCTCAAGTATCGGCTTTATGACTTACTCTTCTTCTTCTTCCTCTTCTTCTTCTTCTTCTTCTTCTTCTTCTTCTTCTTCTTCTTCTTCTTCTTCTTCTTCTCCTTCTCCTTCTCCTTCTCCTTCTCCTTCTCCTTCTCCTTCTCCTTCTTCTTCTTCTTCTTCTTCTTCTTGCGTTTGCCCTTCTTCCGTAGCCAGTCAACAGCGTCAGGTTGAGCCTGATGTCAAGTTTCGAGACCTCCTTTGAATCTGGAGAGGTGGCAGTCATTGACTACGTGGGTCATAGTCTGTCTGTAGCCGCAGGGGCAGTTCGGGTCGTCTCTGGCTCCCCAGCGATGGAACATAGCTGTGCACCGGCCATGGCCTGTTCGATAGCGATGGAGGAGGGCCCAATCATAACGTGCTAGGTCAAAGCCGGGTTGACGCTTGCAGGGGTCTGTGATGAGGTGCTTGTTCTTTACCTCAGCTGACTGCCAACTCTGTTTCCAAGAGTCTGGAACAGAGAAGTTCAGTGTAGGCGTAGGGGACCAGATTGGGTGACGAGACATCAAGCGTTGGACAGGGTGGGCGAAGATATCCACGTATATTGGCAGGTCCGGTCGAGCGTAGACGTGGGAAATGAACTTAGATGATGCCGCATCCCAACAAATATCTGGCTGGCGGGGCGATGTTGCTAAGAACTGGCAGCCACGGAACCGGGGTGGAACGGATGGTTCCAGAAATGATCCTCATGGAGGAATATAATTTGGAATCGACCAAGTGGACATGGGGGCTACGGAACCATACTGGGGCACAGTATTCTGCAGTGGAATAGCATAATGCCAGAGATGATGATCGTAGTGTGGAAGCGCTCGTGCCCCATGAGGAGCTGGCCAGTCTTGCAATGATGTTATTCCTCGCGCCCACCTTTGCTGCAGTTTTTATGAGATGTTCGTGAAATGACAGAGTGCGATCGAGAGTAACGCCAAGATAGACTGGCTGGGCTTCATGCCGGATTCTCGTATCGCCAAGCTGCACATTAAGCTAACTTACTCTTCTGAACACACAGAAGTGAATTCGAGGCAGTGGATTCACTCTGTTATCTACCAAGATTGGCCCGAGTTGTAGGCTATAGCAATTTAAGCATAATCAGTAACCTGTGTGCAGTGCACATTGGATCAGGGCTCACCCCAAAGGAGGAACTTTGTACTACTACACCGGTTCCAGGAGTAAGTAATGCAAAAGGAAGAGCCACCTTCTATAAGTTCTACTTCATAGCTTAGTGTTTCCTGGCTATGTCACATAGTCATTGTGTCACATGACAGGGTTGTCAGTCTAGTGCACATGGGATAATTAAACAGATACTAACTTCCGCCTCTGCACTGGAAGCAGATACATTAAGTGCAGGGAGTGAGATAAACCTCACATAAAATTTACTGAGTTCTAAAATCTCTTTAGCTCTGTGCTCAGAAATCCCAATCAGATTTGGGCTCTGTGAGCAGAGACATGTGAATGTAATCTGCAAGTGTTGGTGATGAGAAAACTCTGTATGTGCTTGTACCTATTATATGAACTTGAGTTCTACCCAGTAAAAGCAGCCATGGAGTTAAAGAAGATACTCTAGATATGGGACTTCTTCACACCTAGGATCCAGGTCCACATGTCACTGGAGTGACTTACTTCCTTTTCCCAAATGCATCTCATAATTTGTCTTTAAAAAAAGAGTAATGCGGGAGTCGGGCTGTAGTACAGTGGGCTAAGCGCAGGTGGTGCAAAGCACAAAGACCGGCATAAGGATCCCGGTTCGAGCCCCGGCTCCCCACCTGCAGGGGAGTCGCTTCACAGGCGGTGAAGCAGGTCTGCAGGTGTCTATCTTTCTCTCCTCCTCTCTGTCTTCCCCTCCCTCTCTCCATTTCTCTCTGTCCTATCCAACAACGACAACAACAATAATAACTACAACAACAACAAAAAAAAAGGGCAACAAAAGGGAATAAATAAATAAAATAAAATAAATAAAAAAACTTAAAAAAAGAGTAATGCAGTTTATTTTATTTATTTATTTATTTTTAATATTTATTTTATTTATTTATTCCCTTTTGTTGCCCTTGTTGTTTTATTGTTGTAGTTATTATTGTTGTTGTCGTTGTTGGATAGGACAGAGAGAAATGGAGAGAGGAGGGGAAGACAGAGAGGAGGAGAGAAAGATAGACACCTGCAGACCTGCTTCACCGCCTGTGAAGCGACTCCCCTGCAGGTGGGGAGCCGGGGTTCGAACCGGGATCCTTATGCCGGTCCTTGTGCTTTGCGCCACCTGCGCTTAACCCGCTGTGCTACAGCTCAACTCCCAATGCAGTTTATTTTTAAAGCTTTATTTATCACTGGTGGGGAGACAATCAGAGCATCTCTTTGACATAAACAATTCTGGGGGTTGCACTTGGGACTTAATCTTTGAGAATTCAATCAGTGCTCAACCCACTGACATTCTAATCTTATGTTCCGTGTTTTAATGCATTATAGACCATGCATTCTATTTTTGTCCACTAGATGGAACTAGAGGAATTTAGACCATGGAGACAACACTCAGGCTCTTAATTTTGTTAGAGAAATCTCCAGAAATAATCAATGCAGGTAGTCAGAGTCACCGGGAGTAGGAGGTTGTATTTTAAAATTTTTGACTCATTTTCATTTAAAAGTAGGCTTTATCTTTAAGATAAATTTTAGGCTCACAGTAAAATTGACTGGAAGGAGGAGTCTTATGAATACATAGATTAAACAGAGAAGAAAATAAGAAAAATATGAAAAAAACAAAACAAACAAATAAAAAAAGCATAGATTTCCAGGACCTGCCCCAGACTCATTAAATTATAAGTTTGGGGAATGAGGTGTCTGGGAATCTCTATTGTGAGAGTTGGTAGAATTCCTAAAAAATTTTTTTCCACTTACTTATATAAACTTAAAATCAGGAGTAGTGCTGGAAGTCATTGAACATTCTGTTGTATCCAGGCAAGATGTAAGAGAAGAGAGACTCTCAGGGACTTAAACAAACAGAACGATAAAGGTTAAACACTTGGAGACTGTCAATATTTAGAATATGGGTCATGTGCTGTTATAATTAAACAGATTCAATTACTAAGTAGAATCCACATGATTTACTTATTGCTAGGAGAAGTCCAAAAACTACCATTAGGGGAAGTGTTGCAGCCCCAGAAATAAAGTATTAGGGATCCTTCAAGTCAGGAAACAGTATATTATTTATGGAATATACATTGCACGATAAATTGCTAGATTACTGTGGATCTTATTCAAGGGATAGAAATAATACTCTAAATTTAACTGCCACTAGGCACAGATGTTTCCATAGTATTAAATATAGTCTGGCAAGCTGACCCTAAGGTTCAAATTGCTTTCAAAAAAGACAGCTAGATGGTTCAGCTGGAAGGATGCCTATATTGCATCCTATATTGCATTGTGTGACCTAGGTTCAAAACCTGTCCCTGTCACATTGGGTGAAGCTCTGATGCTATAGTTTCTTTCCCTCTTTGTTTCTTTCTTTCTCTCTGAAAATGTTGGTCCAGAACAGTGAAACAATGATAGAGAAAGAAAGAAAGAAAGACAGAAGAGAAATAGAACAGAAATAGAATATAAACATCACCATAGAAAAAGGTTTAATAGATTCTTTCTCCATAAAAAAAAAAAACCAGTTGATTTCATTCCTGATGGAAGTGACAAGTGGCAGTAAAGAGAAGGGTCTTATCAGACAGAGGTCTAGGACCATCACATCTGTGTGGGAATCCAAGGATTCCCTGACTAGGGTCCTAGGTAATGGGGTGACCTTGTAATGACAAAAACATGCCATCATTATATGAGCCAGTCTCTTGCCCATATCCAGCTTTTGTAGTCCTTTTTTTAAATTTATTTTTATTAGCGATTTAATATTGATTTACAAAATTGTAAGATAATAGGGGTATAATTTCATATGGTTCCTACCACCAGAGTTCTGTGCTTCTTTTTCCCTTCCCTTCCCTTCCCTTCCCTTCCCTTCCCTTCCCTTCCCTCCCCTCCCCTCCCCTCCCCTCCCCTCCCCTCCCCTCCTCTTCCCTTCCCTTCCCTTCCTTTCCCTTCCCTTCCCCTTTCCTTTTCTCCTTATAAAGATAGAGAAGCAGAGAGACTGAACAAAGATTACAACAGTGATAAGTAATTTAAAAAAATCCCTATGAAATATTCTTTTTAAAAAAATAAATGTCAAATTCCTTGCAGATTTTTGAAATATTTTCTTTATTCTTTTTTTTTTTTTTGGATAGAGACAGAGAGAAACCGAGAGGAAAAGGAGAGACAGAGGAAGAGAGAAATCTACGGTATCGCTTCATTGCTTGTGAAGTGTTCCCCTGCTGTCTGGGGACTGGGGGCTTGAACTAGAATCCTTGTGTATTTTAATATGATTACTCTCCCAGGTACATCACTGACCAGCCCCTTCCTTGAAGAGTTAATGAAACTATTGGAATATATTTATATAATATGTTTATTTATTTTTTAATATTTATTTATTTATTTATGAGAAAGATAGGAGGAGAGAGAGAGAAAGAACCAGACATCACTCTGGCACATGTGCTGCCAGGGATCAAACTCAGGACCTCTTGCTTGAGAGTCCAATACTCCATCCACTGTGCCACCTCCCAGACCACACTCTATAATATATTTATAAAGAATATATCTATGTTGTTAGATAGCCCTCAACAACTGCATAATCAATTCTTAACTCTTTCCCTGTCCCTATCATCTAAAGATATGTTTTCCAATTAGCCTATGGCTGCAAATGCAATAAGTTAGTTCACTGTATACTCTGGTAATTCCTGGTGAACTGACTTGGCTGGAGGACAAAAACTCTGCTTTGAGGTTCCGCTACAGTTACAATCCCTTGAGATCATTAAAATTATCAGCTAAAATGCAACAGCTGCCTGGATACTAGTATTAATTGCTGGTGTACTCCAAATCCATGTTTTGGAAAGAAAGATAATCTGAATTGCAAATGCTTCTCATTTATTTGAATATTTGTTTTTCCATTTACTCTGTCTTGAATTTATTTTTATTTTATTTTTAAATTTATGCTTATTGTTGATTTTATAGTTATATATAAGATTATAAAATAATAGGGTACATGTTAACCATTTCCCACTCCTGTCCTGCCTATACCACCTGGCAGAGACATCGCTAATGGAAGATACCTCTCTTTTAATCAGAATGGGAATGGTGGTTGTTTAATCCTGTGCAGGACAGTGATCCAGTGAGTTGCCATCAATAGTAATAAGTTGGCATTTGAGGTGAAATCTATTTGCTATCCTGTCTTTATGTTATACCTTTCAGGAACATTAAATTTCAATTACCATTTCCCATGGTGGTGAAAAGCTTAGAAAATTGGTTGAACTGAGACCCAGATGTTCACATAATGCTCTCTTCGTTTTAATCAACACTCATCGTTGACAACATCAACAGATAAAGAGCCAACTCAGGCAGTAGTGACAGGTTTTGTTTATAAATATTACTGACCCGAGACCTCTCACTGAATTGAAGACCTGAGGCATAGTAAATCTTGTTTGACTATACTTGTTTAGACTTGATTGTGAATATATTTATATGACCAGTGCTAATGTCATTGGAGGTTTGAGAATTAGTTGATTCTCAGGAAAGAACCTCTTTTTAGAGGAGAAAACTTGGCAAAGGGTGTGGCGTATAACTAAAACTGTGCTAAGTGGTTGTTGCTAAATGCCTTTTTATACTTCAGTTCCTTTAAAGACTGTTTCATGTGAGTTTTAATTTATTCTGGATTATTTTACTAATTTATTCTGAATAATCTTAGTAAAATGTTAGGAAGATAAATTCATATGATCATGTCTGATAGTGTGGTAGGGATGCATTGGATCGACCTTCCTGTGGTGCATCCCGTGAGTACCCATTCATTGGGGAAACTGACGATCCTTCCTAGCCTACTGAATCCACATGGATCCCAGTCACTTTCAAAGCCAGCAACAAGCAGATGCTGTTGACTGGCTATGGAAGAAGGGCAAATGCTAGAAGAAGAAGATTATTGTTGAGAATTAATTTCTTATGTGAAATACTGAAACCTTGGAATAAATAATTTTTTTTTGTTCTACCTTTCTTTCCTCCCTCTTTCTTATATACCATTATGCTGACCCAAAAGTAAGGAAACCAAATATTTCCCAAACAGGAGTATAAACCAGAATTCTGGAAAATGAGATATTAAATGTATTTTTAAAAATCTTATTTATTAATTAAAGAGGGATACAGAGAAATACCAGAATACTGCTCAGCTCCGGTTTAAGATGGTGCTGGAAATTGCACCTAGAACCTCAGAGCCTCAGACATGAAAGTCTTTTGCACACATCAAAGTGCACAAGGACCGGGGTTCAAACAACTAGTCCCCACCTGCAGGGGAAAAGCTTCATGAATGATGAGGCAGAGCTACAGGTGATTCTCTTTCTCTCTCCCTCTCCCCCCTCAATTTCTCTCTGTTTCTATCCAATAATAAAAAAATAAAAAAAAGATTTAAAAAAGAAAATCTGCAGAACCACTATGTTGTCCCTCAAGCCCATTAAATATGGTTTTCAAGTACGTATATTAAAATAGTTTGGGTTGCCATTAAAAGGTTAGCAACAAACAGTATTGTTTCTAAACAGAGGAGGAAAAATGAAATGGAAAAAACCAAAAACAACTCTTAGAATTTCAAACAATTATTTATTTTAATGAGAGAGAGGAGCAGCTATCAGAACATTGCTAAACTCAGGTATGCTCAGGCCAGAGATTGAACATGGGCCTCTAAGCTGGACTTTCTTCTTCTTCCTCCTCCTGCTCCTCCTCCTTCTTCTTATCCTTATCCTTGAAAGTTTTTTAAACAAGAGTAAGTGAAAGCAAGAAGGAAAAAGAAAGAAACAGAGAAAGTATAGCAAGTAGAAAGAACACCATACATACAGTGATTGAGTAAATCCAAACATATAAATACCAGAATTCTCTACTTAAAGGCAACTTTTGGCAAACTGAATAAAATCTTATTATGCTCTAGGACATATGCATAAATAGAAGTCAGAAAAAGCTTGAAAATAAAAAGATCTCAGAGCTATACAGATATCATCTGAACAAAAGCTAGTATAGCTTTTAAATACTAGATGAAAATATAAAGTCACCTTATGTTTTTTTAAAATATTTATTTTATTTATTTATTCCCTTTTGTTGCCCTTGTTGTTTTATTGTTGTAGTTATTATTATTGTTGTTGTCGTTGGATAGGACAGAGAGAAATGGAGAGAGGAGGGGAAGACAGAGAGGAGGAGAGAAAGATAGACACCTGCAGACCTGCTTCACTGCCTGTGAAGCGACTCCCCTGCAGGTGGGGAGCCGGGGTTCGAACCGGGATCCTTATGCTGGTCCTTGTGCTTTGCGCCACCTGCCCTTAACCCACTGCGCTACAACCCGACTCCCTAAAGTCACCTTATGATGGAAAAGTTTAAACATCAGAATGATATAACAGCTGAAGACCAGTGTGTGCCTAATGAAGTCTTTAAAAATGTAAAGCAAAAAGTGCATCAAGTTACAGAGAAACTGATAAATCTATATACATGGCAGAGGATATTAAAATCTTTCATGGTGAGACAGAAGGCAACAGTTCATGCCATCAGAAGATAACATACTCAAGATGTTCCATTGAGTCAAGCAGATAACACTCATAAAGCTGCAAATGTTGCCAAGCACCCAGATGTGCAGAAGATAAGATTCCCATGCAGCCATTAGAGGGATCATAGCAGGAACTGACTGAGTGAACATGGGCACAGCCTGTGAAGTCTCCACCCAGATGGAAGAGATAATGAAGCTTTCTATAAAGGCTCCAACCCTTCCTCAGAGATCCCCTCCTATTATTACTATTTTTTTCTGTGGGAGTCTCTTTTCCTCTTCCCTTTTATCCTTTCCCTCCTGGGTGGGCTACTTTGCCCTCAATAAAATTGCCCTGTGAAACCTTAATGCCTAGCTTTCTCTTTTTCCCTTCATTAACTTTGGTGACTGCTACACATTCTTAGGTGGGTATAGACCAAAAGAACCAGAGAAATTGGCAACAATGGCAGATTATAGGCAAGGCAGACCAAAGCATTTATAAATATGTAAATTATTTAAAGAGCAAAGTCAATTAATATAACTCCCTAGAATATACACATTTGTTTGAAGCTCACATGGGACATTTTGAAAATTGGCATTGTAATATATCATAATCAAAGCTGCAATGCCCACTCTGTATAAAGCCTCAAGTTAAAGGAACGGTGCCATGTAAGACACTTGTCTAACACAATGCAACCAAATTAGAAATCATTAAACAAATCTCACTAAGAAAATCCAAACCATTTAGATATTTAAAAAACCACAACTGTCTTTATATCACTCCACTTACACAAATCCTTTCAGAAAGGAAACCGTGGGAATCCCCACTAACTTAATTTAAGAAGTCAACATTACCTTAATGCCAAATCTAGATAAGAACATCACAAGCAAAAACAAATAAAAAAAATTATAGTCTCAGTTGAGTATAGAACAATTCTAAACAAAACTGGTCTGCAAATTGAATTTAAAAGCGTATTCAAAAGTCAGTACGTGGAGGTCAGGTGGTGGCACACACAGTTAAGTGCACACTCTACTAAGCACAAGGACCTGCACGAGGATCTAGGTTCAAGCTCTTGGTTTCTCACCTTCGGGGGGATGCTTCGCCAGTGATGAAGCAGGTCTGCAGGTGCCTATCCTCCCTCTCTCTATCTCCCCATCCTCTTGCAATTTCTCTCTGTTCTATCCAATTAAGAAAAAAATGTCTGCCAGGAGCAGAGGGTTCATGGTGCTGCCATTGAGCCCTACTGATAACCCTGGAAGAAATAATAATAATAGTAATAATAATCATAATAAAATAGGCAGTAAATTATGATCAAATTCCCTTTCTCGTATGAATTGGTCTACTATTGGTTTACTTTTAGTTTGTCTACCACCTCATGAACAAATCAATACAGAAAAATTATGTGATTACTCTTAAGAGACAACAAAAATTCAACATTCATTTAGATTGGGGGGGAACAAACAACAAAAAACCCACAACCTGGCAAACTCATAGTTGTCATAGCTTGGGTTCCTCAGGAAGAAGAGCCTCAGATGCAGACATATATGCAGGAGATTCTATCAGGAAGTGCTGGAATGAAGTGGGCAGAGGGAGAAGTTGCATTTCACTGTAGCCTCAGGGAAATAAATCCTCAGCCAATTTTAAAAGAGAATTTTAAAAGAAGGATTGTTCTTTGGAGTTGTGGTGAGTGAGTAGTCTGAGCCTTTAAATCCCATGCCAACTCATTACCAGAATTGAGTTGCCCAAGGAAGTGGAGATGATCTGGACAAGATGACTCTTTGGTTGAAGGCTGTTTGCTGACAGTTAACGGCTATGTGCCAGCAACACTCCTAGCTTCTGGGAGAAATACTTCATCTCAGAAATGAGATCTCAGAGGCATATAATGGGATCTGTTAAAAGTACGTACGAAATGTTTATGCCAGATGCCAAATTTAGTATTAAATAATTGGAAATATTCCCATTTAAGTTTACAAACAAGACAAAGTAGCCATCAACACTATTTCTATGCAGCTTTGTGTGGAAAGACATGAAAGAGAGAGAGAGAGAGAGAGAGAGAAAGGGAGAGAAAGATTTAAGAACTAAATGAGGATTGGAAAGATAGCTCACCTGGGTGGGTGCCTGCTTTGCCGTGGGTATGATGTAGGTTTGAGTCTGAACCTCACTGCACTAGGGGAAGATTTGTTGCTTTGCTGTCTTTTTATTTTTTTTTTCTTCCCTACCTGAAAGTTGATCAGGGTGGTAAAGTCCCAGCAACAACAGCATCAACAAAAAGAATTAAAATGGAGACAACAGGGACTGGTGGTGGTGCACCCTACAGTGCACACCTGTAAGCATGTACAAGGACCTAGGTTCAAGCCCCCGTGCCCACTGCAGAGAGGAAGTTTCATGAGTGGTGAAGTAGTGCTGCAGGTGTCTTTTCTCTCTCTGTTTCCCTTTTCCATCCCAGTTTCTCTCTGTCTCTATCAAATAAGTGAATAAATAAATATATTTTTAAATGAGAAATGACTGAAGATTTATCTCACTGGGTAGGGTTCCTGCCTGCCTTGCCGTACAGGCAGTCCAAGACCAAACCCTGGTATTACATGGGAAAAAATGCCAGTGTTGTGGTGTCTCTCCTCTCTCAATCTGAATGAAAAAATAAAAAACTTAGAGTGGCGATGAAATCATGGATGCGTGAAGCTACATACATACAAAGGAGAAAAAAAAGATTTCTCAGGTGATATGATTGCCTTTAAAGGGTCAGGATATAGCATAATATATATGCAAACAGACTCTCATGCCTGAGACTCTGAGGTCCTAGGTTCAATTTCCCACATCACCATAAGCCAGAGCCGAGCAGAGCTCTGGTAAAAACAAACAAAACAATACAACAATGATAACAACAACAAAACAACATAAAAGATTGTCTATTAAGAAAACAATGACAAATTTTCATAGTTATTGATTTCAAGTTAAATATACTATGTGTCTGTGCATCTGCACCTCATTTCTATACATGAGAAATGTAGAGGGCTCTGGAGCTTGAAGAAATCATGTTAAGTGAAATAAGTGGGATGCATTGGATCGACCTTCTCGTGGTGCATCCCGTGAGTACCCATTTATTGGGGAAACTGACGATCCTTCCTAGCCAACTGAATCCACATGGATCCCAGTCACTTTCAAAGCCAGCAACAAGCAGACATCAGGCTCAACCTGACGCTGTTGACTGGCTACGGAAGAAGGGCAAACGCTAGAAGAAGAAGTCAGAAACAGAAGGATGAATATGGGCTGATCTCACTCTCAGGCAGAAACTGAAAAACAAGATCTGAAGAGAAAACACAAGTAGAACCTGAACTGGAATTGGCGTATTACACCAAATTAAAAGACTCTGGGGTGGGTGGGAGGGTGAATACAGGTCCAAAAAGGATGACAGCGGACCTAGTGGGGGTTGTATTGTTCTGTGGAAAACTGAGAAATGTTATGCATGTACAAACTATTGTATTTACTGTCGAATGTAAAACATCAATCCCCCAATAAAGAAATAGATAAAAAAGAAATGTAGAGGGTTCAAGTATTGGTCCACCTGGTTGTGCACATGGAAAAATAGTGAAGCAGTACTGCAGGTGTCTCTCTCTCCCACCCTTTCTATCTCTCCTTTCACTCTCAAATTTCTCTGTGTATCTATCCAATAAAATATTTAAAAAGAAAGCTAAAAACCTTGTTTAAAATACTACTTACAGTGGCATAAGTATCATTTAACTAGACATTAATTTAACAAAATGTGTGACTTCTTTTTGTACAAAACGATGGAACTTTACCAGATCTCTTGAATAGTGTGCTATTTTGCCATGTGCACAACTTGGGTTCAAGTCTAACCCACACTGCCTTGAAGGAATCTTCAGTGTTGTAGTCTCTTTCACTTTCAATTTCTCTGTCTTTCAAATACAATAAAATAAAAATGCTTAAGACTCTAGTTGTTAAAATTTTTGGAAGGCTCTTGCTGGCCAGGCTAGCTACACGGGTGGGTAACAGAGACGCAGAGACAACGGCTGGGCAGGGAAGCTGTATTTCTTTATTCAGAAACAACGATTCATAAACTAAGACAAACTAATCACCAAACAGAACGGCGGCAGCGGCACTCTCTCCAACTCTCGAACTCTGGAACCTCTGGCCCTCTGCAACTCTTCAACTCTCCAACTGTGGAACTCTCTAACTCTCTCTCTGGAACTCAGGAACCCTCTCTCACAAGCACTCTCTCTTACTCTGTAACTCAGGAACTCTGGCACTTTGGCGGGGTTCCTTGGGGCGGGGCCAAGCGGGCCTGTGAAATTAGCAGGACTGATCCAATTCTCTTGGCAGGGGAGAACTAGAACCCAATGTAAAGCACACAACATCTAGTAATCTCTGTTATGAAAGGGATATAATTATACTTACTAGAACCACGTGGGGGAAAACTAGAGTTATATCTTGTGGGTCCCCTATCCTTGTGTCATACTTCCGGAGAGAACTTCACTGGTATCATTAAGCCATATAATTCCTCCTCTATTAAGGGTACAGAGTCATGGAAACACTGTCACTTGCGTGTTGGAATATGAATAACAGAGTCATATGAAAAGTATTTGCATCTCATAGGTTGTACTTGTGCAGAACTTGTGAACTTATGATCTAGCAACTCTGTTCCTATTAGGAACTTTAAAGACATTTTTGCATATGTGCACTAGAAAATGTGCTCACAGAAATCTTATTTTTAGCAGCAGAAATTCATAAATGACCCACAAATGAATGAATTAGCTATGCTACATTTATCAAGTAGAATACTATATGGGAATATAAAATGAATGAGATAAGGTACACAAGGATATCTTAAATTTAAAAATTAATTAATGTTAAACAAAAGATATGCCACAAAGGGATATGCATCATGAGTCTATTTGTATAAGATACAACTGTGTCGAAAACCAAGAGGCTGATCATTATACAATACTATGGGTCCTGCTTCTGTGAGAAAGGCATTCAGGAAATATTGTGAGCTGTACATTAAGTCATGTTCTATTTCTCAAATACTATAGGGTGTATTTTATACAGTCCTTTTAAAATTTTTTATATTTGTTTATTTTCCCTTTTGTTTCCCTTGTTTTTTTTTATTGTTGTTGTGGTTATTATTGTTGTTATTGATGTTGTCATTGTTAGGACAGAGAGAAACAGAAAGAGATGGGGAAGACAGAGAGGGGGAGAGAAAGATAGACACCTGCAGGCCTGCTTCACCACTTGTGAAGGGACTCCCCTGCAGGTGAGGAGCCAGAGGCTGGAACTGGGATCCTAACACCGGTCCTTGCACTTCGTGCCATATGTACTTAGCCCGCTGCGCTACCGCCCAACTCCCTATATAGTCCTTTTTAAAAACAAATATAATTCATAATAAATTAATAGCAAAATAAAGTGTTCTAGAAAAGAGAAATAATTCAAAATGTCAGGAGCGTTTCAGTGAGTAAATGGATGTTTCTTAAATATTCATCATTATGCATCAAGCATCCCTCAAGCCTCCATTCCTTTTCATCACAACTGAGAAGCATACATGCACCAGGCCTGGAAAATGGAGCTAAGTTTCTGCAATTCAAAATGCTACTACAAAAGTCAGAGTAGCTTGCTCTCAGATCTCTTTCTGATTCACTGGCTCCTTCCATATCTCTGATGCAGATTTTTAGGAGAGCAGCTAAAATGACAGAATAAAAAGCCCAAACCTAAACTTTATGCAATAGAAAGATTTTTAAATTGATTTACAAGGTGAATTCTATTATTTTTTCAGATCTATACTATCTATGTTATTTTAATAGAAAAAATGTACCGCCCTCTTTTAAGTTTCATTGGTCTATAAATATTTCAGAATAAAATCTCAACTCCAAATAGATTCTTTTGCTGATTAAAAAAGACGAGAGTGAGAAAGAGAGAGAGAATATCTCTAGAAACACAGACAAATTTCTTAACATGTATACTAATCACCAACCTCTTTTTATTTTGTGTATTTATATATTTTTGGTGGCTTTGGAGCTTTGCACACCTGCAGTGTCACTACTCCCAGGACAATGTTTTCTTTTCTCTTCTTTTCTTTTTTCTTCCCTTCTTCCCTCCCTCTCTCCTTCTTTCTTTCGCCACCAGGGTTATTGCTGGGACTTGGTACTTGCACTATGAATCCAGTGCTCCTGACAGCCATTTCTTCTTCTTTCCTCTCTCCCTCTTTTTATTTGATAGAACAGAGAATAATTGAGAGGGAAGGAGGAGATAGAGAGGGAAAGAGAAAGAGAAACATCTGCAGACCTGCTGCACAGCTTATGAGGATTCCCCCTGCAGGTGGGGACTGGGGACTTGAACTCTGACCGTAATATGTGTGCTCAACCAGATGCAACACCACTTGCCTTCTACAGAAAGAAAAAATTCATGCAAAAAATACACACACACACACACACACACACACACACACACACACACACACACACACAGAGAGAGAGAGAGAGAGGCTCCTGCAGACCTGCTTCGCCACTTATGAAGTGTCTCTGCTGCAGGTGGGGAGTGGGGGCTCCAACTTGTGTCCTTTTTTTGAATCCTAGTGCACTTTGTGCTCTTAGCCATGTATGCCATTGCCCACCCCCCTCTCTGTTTCTCTTTCTGAAAAAGTCATTCTGGAGTTGTGAAGCCCTGGTGATGAAGTAAATAAGCTTCAATATTTTCCAGCTCTTGTGTTACTGTGCTAACTTTGAAACTCCTACTACAGTCCAGTCTAGCTTGGCTTGGGTCCTGTGAGTTCTCCTTAGCAAGAGGAAGGCATGGCATACTTGGTAATTCCACCCAGACTGCTGGGTTGATAGATTTGGATTTTCCAAAGGAAAATCTAGGTGTTATTGTTAAAAGAATGGGGGCATTGAAGCTGAACTGGCAAAATAACAGATATGCAGCATAATCCTTTTTAGCAGACATTAATTTTGCTGTAATCTTCTTATGAGAACAATTGTACAGTTCAAATTAAAGCTACTAACATTTGAGCACTGTCTTAAGTCTGCTCAGGATGGCAGAACAAAATACCATAGATGGGGTGACTTAATAGAAATTTATTTTCTCACGGTTCTATAGGCTGGAAGTTTAAGATCAAGGGGCTGGGTTTTGGTGAGAGCTCTCTTTTTGAGTGCAGAAAACTCCTTTCTTCATGTATCCTCACTTGACCTCTCCTTTTTATTTTATAAAACTATAAATCTTACTAGATAAAGAATCCATGCTGATGACCTCATTTAACTTTAATTTGTGCCTTTAAAATCCTCCATCTAAATACAAATGAGGACATCAATATACACATTTTAGCGCCAGGCGGGGGGTGGTGGTGCACCTGAGTAAGCGTGCATGGTACCATGAGAAAGGACCCACACAAGGATCAGGGTTCGAGCCCCCGGCTCTCAATGGCAGGAAGGACACTTCACAAGCAGTGAAGCAG
Organism: Erinaceus europaeus; assembly: GCF_950295315.1. Taxonomy (NCBI): domain Eukaryota; kingdom Metazoa; phylum Chordata; class Mammalia; order Eulipotyphla; family Erinaceidae; genus Erinaceus; species Erinaceus europaeus. The sequence continues at coordinate 132,740,885 of NC_080165.1, read as the reverse complement.
GTTTGCAGGTGTCTTTCTTTCTCCTTCTCTATCTCTCCCTCCTCTCTCAATTTTTCTCATTTCTACCCAATAGAAAATGGGGGGGGGCTCCAATAACAGTGGATTCGTAGTGCTGGCACCAAGACCCAGTGATAACTCTGGAGGCAAACAAACAAACAAACAAAAAAGTCTAATTTTTATAGAGCCAGTTTTATCCAAGACAGCTACCTGCAACGGTACTCACAATTTGTAAACTCACTGTTGATGGTTTTCTTGCAGTCACACTCAGATTTGCTGGATAAATCTGGTGAGTGCAGTTCCCAGAGAAAACTGTCAGGTCTTTGTCAGACTGCAGTTTGCACTGACTCTTCCTCTTGGAATAAGAAACATGGCTCAAAAGCTAGAGATCCTGCCGCCAATTCATGTGCCAGGCTGGCTTGTCTGAGTCTATTTTTTGCAATTCATTTCCACAGCAGTCACTGCTCCAGTCTTGGTAGTGCTTCCTCCAGTGCTTTTCAGATATACTAATAGGAATTTGTTGTTTTCGCCGGGTTATGTTGTTTTTGCCGGGCTGGCTTCACGGGCGGGTAACAGATGACCAGGGACTCATGGTTGAGCTGTAGGCAGTATCTCTTTATTCATGCAGGACGCAGCACAATCTAAGACGAGCTAAGCTAAACTCAAGGTACAGCACTCTAAAACTCACAATGCTGTCTTTATATATACTTGCCAAGTAGGGTGGAAACAGGATGTGACATAGAGAGGGTGGGGAGAAAAGTGACTGGTGAAAATCAGAGTGTGACAAGGAGGGGGCAGAGCAGGCGAGAATCCTATCACTGAACCACCAATGCCCTGGAGTGCTTTATGTAAATGTAAAAGTGATTTATGTAAATAGACCAAAGCTTTGAATGGGATTAAATCTATCCCTATATAGGCATATGGTGAAGCAGAAGCCAGAGGGAGCTGGCATACTATCCAACAGGAATTCCTGAGAAAACCATGTGGGATCATGCGATGATGTGGAAGTCAGAACACCTGTGTTCTATTCTGAGTTCTAGCATGTACAAGCTGCGTGACTAGGGAAATCCCTAACTCCTACAAGCTCGTTTATATTGCAAATGTGCACTGCTTCCTTGCAAGACTTTAGACTAGGTGTTGAGAAGTAAGTGACGCATGCTATGGAAGGAAGGAAAGAAGGAAGGGAGAAAAAAAGAAAGAAAGGTGTGGGCTCTTAAGAGAACATGAGGGGGAAGGGGGAGTTCAACTAACCAGGCAGGAAAGGTTACAGAAATGCTTTCTGGAGGAAATGAGTTTTGATAGGACAAACGAAGGGTGAGAAGAATTACATGGGTGTAACTGTGGGGGGGGGGGCAGAATGAGGAAGGAAACACATTCAAGACAAAAGTGAGAGCATGAGCTCAAGTACTGACGTAGAAGGGACTTAGCACACTGAGCTTCTTCTGGTTATACAAGGCAAGAAGGATGTTAAGATAAGGCTTCATGGGCATTGGGTGGTAGTGCAGCAGGTTAAGTGCACGAGGCACAAAGTGCAAGGACCGGTGTGAGGATCCCGGTTCGAGCCCTGGCTCCCCACCTGCAGGGGAGTCGCTTCACAAGCAGTGAAGCAGGTCTGCAGGTGTCTGTCTTTCTCTCCCTGTCTCTGTCTTCCCCTCCTCTCTCCATTTCTCTCTGTCCTATCCAACAACGACGGCATCACTAACTACAACAATAAAACAACAAGGGCAAAACAAAAGAGAATAAATAAATATTTTAAATAAAAGATACGCCTTCATGGGAAAGCACAGGTCAGCATATGCAGATGCCACACCTGTCAAAGATGTTTCTCCCCCGCCCTCTGTCCTAGGACCTGTGGTGGCTACAGGGCAGACTGACATGCTGAAATATATCCTATTACTATTTTTTGTCTCCAGGGTTCTTGCTGCGGCTCAGTGCCTGCTCTACAAATCCACTGCTCCTGGAGGCCATTTTTTCCCATTTTGTTGCCTTTGTTGTTACCTTTGTTGTTGTCATCGTTATATTACTATTGTCATTGCTGTTGTTCTTGGATAGGATAGAGAGAAATAGATGAGGAGAGACAGAGAGGAGGAGAGAAGGACAGACACCTGCAGACCTACTTCACTGCCCTTGAAGTGACCCCCCCCCGCGCAGGTGGGGAGCCAGGGGTCTCGAACCCGGATCCTTACACTGGTCCTTGAGCTTTTCACCATGTGTGCTTAACCCGCTGCACTACTGCCAGACCCCTGCAATATGTCTTTTCAAGAGAACATTCAGACTAGAATATATTAATAGAAGGGTGTCGTAGAAGGTGGGAGGCTGTAGTAAATTGAATGACCAGAAAATAGTTTGGAATAGGATGGGAGAAGCAGAGATCAATAAACATGTTACTGATTTCTAGGCCATCTGACTATGTATGTGAATTATATTATAAACTGTAAATTATATTGTCTAGAGTGATATTTACTGAGAAATGCACTAAGTAACATGGAGTCAGATACTTCTTTCTCTTTTTAAAACTTTTTTATTATCTTTATTTATTTACTGGATAGAGACAGTCAGAAATTGAAAGGAAGGAGGAGATAGAGAAGGAGAGCAACAAAAACACACCTGCAACACTGGCTCTACTTCTTGTGAAGCTTCCCACCTGAAGGGGGGTCCTTGTGTATTTTAACATGTATGCTCAACCAGATGCACCAACACCTGGTGGCCCCCAGACACTTCTGTAGATGTTGAGAATGCAGTAGTGAACAAAACACAGATGCTGCCCTCAGAAACGTTCTTTCTAGTGAAATCACTCACAGTCTAGAGGGATTGCTGTGGCATCGAATGAGGCAGGTTGAAGTTGCTTTGGACTCTCTAGTTCACTGATTTCTAGAAAATAGTACTTTTCAAGTTCTTCCTTGTTAATAAATAATAATTTCCCATGATGGTAGTAATAGATCAACACAAATTTAGTGATTTAAAACACTACAGGTAGTGAAGCCTAGAATATTCCTAGCTATGACCATGGAATGCAAGTCAGACAGACAGGTTACACAGGCTCCTGTGCTAAATATGAATAGACACGGACCCTAGGTCAGATCAATGCAGTTTACAGTTAACGGTATTTATATATTTTGCCCGTATTTGGGAGCTACTCTCTGCTTTGATCCGGCTTTCTAGTCCTATTCCCAACTCTGACAGCCATCTTCCCAGACAATACTTTCAGTCCACCTGCATATTAGCTGTTGAGCTCAGGCCAAAATAAGTAAAGCCATGGACCACTTGGAATCTAACTAAAATAGACTTCCTAGCTTCTTCCAACATGAAGACTCCAAATTTTATCTGCTATATTCTTAATTTTAGGGTCCTGATCATTAAATAAATTGTTCTGTTTTATATCTTAGTGCTTTTTAGCCACCAAGTTCCGGATGCTACTAAGATGCCAACCTGACTTCCCTGGGCAGATGACCTCACCAATGTGTCCTGGAACCCCTCCTTCCCAGAACTCTGCCCCCACTAGAGAAAGATAGTAACAGGCTGGGGGTATGGATTGATCTGTCAATGTCCATGTCTAGCAGAGAAGCAATTACAGAAGCCAGATCTCCCACCTTTTGCTCCCCGTAAAGATCTTTGGTCCACACTCTCAGAAGGATAAAGAATAGGGAACCCTCTAATGGAGGGAAGATATGGAACTCTGGTGATGGGAATTGTACAGAATTGTACCCCTCTTCTCCCACAATCATTATCAAATCACTTTTAAAAAATCATCTTTTGGTTCTGGATATTTGAAGTCTGAAATGAGTCTCACTGAACTAAAACCATGTTGTCAGCAGGACTACAATCTTTCTGGAAACTGATTCCTTGTCTTTCTAGTTTATAGGGATCATCTGCATTATTGATTCATGGTTCTTACATCTTCACAGGCAGTTATAGTCAGTCAAGGCATCTTCATGTCAGGAAACTCTCCTTATCTGAAGGTCCTTCACATGATCACATGTGCAAAGTCCTTTTTATTCACATTAAATGTAAGTAAATACAAGTGACACTCTCACATATTCAGGGAGTTAGAATCTGGATTTCATTGAGAAGGAACATTCTCCTGTCTACCATATTCCCCAGCACTCTGTGACCAAATCATAAAATGGACTGGAGTTTCTTCTTCCTTTTGTTTGGTTCCCACTGCAGTACAGAGCAGTAAAGTATTGGAAACAGAGACAACCAAAATTAAGTCAGTCACTTCTTCCGGTGTCAGAGATTTTTTTTTTTAAAGAGAATTCTGGTAGCTTCCCTTTTATGAGGTTAAGTGTCAAACCACACACCCCTCTTTCTGTGCATGGAGGGGGGGCGGGGTTCTTTTCTTTCCTTTTTTGGTTATCACAGTTGACAGTCTTTAACGGTGACTATCAACTGAGCAAGCTTTCCTACCCACACATAATAGAAACCAAAGCACTCTGAACACTATTTTCTGTTATATTTTATAACAGAGAGTTAGGAAAGGATTTGGGTCGATAAAAGAAGAAATGGAGTCTTTTTCTCCCTCATAGAGGTACAGACTCTGTTTTCTCAAAGTGTTATACTTTCTCATTATGATGCTATTAACATATGAGAAAAAAACACCACTAGAGATTTTTAGTGACCCATTTAAAATTAAATCAACTGACATTTCATTTTAGGACTAGGCTGTAGTTTTAGGAATCTCTCTTGTGTCCTCTGGAAGAGCAGTTCTTCTTCTAGCGTTTGCCCTTCTTCCGTAGCCAGACAACAGCATCAGGTTGAGCCTGATGTAAAGTTTCGAGACCTCCTTTGAATCTGGAGAGGTGGCAGTCGTTGACTATGTGGGTCATAGTCTGTCTGTAGCCGCAGGGGCAGTTCGGGTCGTCTCTGGCTCCCCAGCGATGGAACGTAGCGGCGCACCGGCCATGGCCTGTTCGATAGCGATGGAGGAGGGCCCAATCATAACGTGCTAGGTCAAAGCCGGGTTGACGCTTGCAGGGGTCTGTGATGAGGTGCTTGTTCTTGACCTCAGCTGACTGCCAACTCTGTTTCCAAGAGACTGGAACAGAGAAGTTCAGTGTAGGCATAGGGGACCAGATTGGGTGACGAGACGTCAAGCGTTGGACAGGGTGGGCGAAGATATCCGCATATATTGGCAGGTCCGGTCGAGCGTAGACATGGGAAATGAACTTAGATGATGCCACATCCCGACGAATATCTGGTGGGGCGATGTTGCTAAGAACTGGCAGCCATGGAACCGGAGTGGAACGGATGGTTCCAGAAATTATCCTCATGGAGGAATATAATTTGGAATCGACCAAGTGGACATGGGAGCTACGGAACCATCCTGGGGCACAGTATTCTGCAGTGGAATAGCATAATGCCAGAGATGATGATCGTAGTGTGGAAGCGCTCGTGCCCCATGAGGAGCTGGCCAGTCTTGCAATGATGTTATTCCTCACGCCCACCTTTGCTGCAGTTTTTATGAGATGTTCGTGAAATGACAGAGTGCGATCGAGAGTAACGCCAAGATAGACTGGCTGGGCTTCATGCCGGATTCTCGTATCGCCAAGCTGCACATTAAGCTCACGGGAGGCCGAGGCATGGTGTAGATGGAAAACAGATGATACCGTTTTTGCAGTGCTAGGGATTAGTCGCCATTTTTTACAGTAATCAGATATCAGAGACATGTCTTTCGTGAGTGTTTCCTCGAGGATGTCGAACTTTGATGCCTGAGTTGCACAGCAGATGTCATCGGCGTAGATGAACTTCCTTGAAGAAGTTTCTGGGAGGTCATTGATGTAAATATTAAATAGCGTAGTAGCCAGAACAGAGCCCTGGGGGAGGCCACTTGAGACAAGTCTCCATCTGCTAGACTTGTCACCCAGATGCACCCAGAATCTTCTGTTTTGGGGAAGAAACGATATAGTGTTGGCCACCCATGGAGGGATGCATTGGATCGACCTTCCCGTGGTGCATCTCGTGAGTACCCATTCATTGGGGAAACTGATGATCCTTCCTAGCCGACTGAATCCACATGGATCCCAGTCACTTTCAAAGCCAGCAACAAGCAGCTCCTGCCAGCCTTCAAGCTGTTGGTCCTGCTCTTCGAGTCCTCCAACTTAATGTTGAGGACATTTGCCAAACACATTCTTATTGGTCAATTGGTGATTCAGCATCAGGCAGATGTTATCTGCCTACAAGAAACACATATAGCAGTCGATGAAGCTGCTCAATTCACCATCAGTGGATTCGATTTAATATGCTATAATCTCCATCCTAAACATGGCCGAGCCATCTATGCCAAATCGTGTCTTGCGGACGTTTACCATACGGCCTCTTCGACCTTCTACGCCTCCATTACTATTGGATCTATTCAGCTTATCAATGTATATAAGCCTCCCAGTGCCTCATGGGATAATGAGGTCCTGCCTAGCCTGAATCACCCAGCCGTTTACGTTGGAGACTTTAATAGTCATCACCAAGACTGGGGATATTCCTCCACTCGTGCTGACGGCTCTATCTTAGCCGACTGGGCTTCAGCGAATGACCTCTCTCTATTATACGATCCCAAACAGCCAGGCTCTTTTCACAGTGCTAGATGGAATAAAGACTCGTCACCCGACCTGTGCTGGATTAGCACAGTCAACGGCCAAGCCTTTCCCACTACGAGACAAGTTCTCAAGATCTTCCCGCACAGTCATCACCGCCCAGCTATCATCCACATTGGTCTCCAGCTCCCACTGATTCTGTGCTCGGAGAAACTAAGATGGAACTTTCGGAAAGCAAACTGGCGTCTGTTCAGTGATCTTACCAACAAATCTATTCCTGCAATTCCAATTAACTCTATCCCCTCTGAAGATTCCTACAGGCGCTTCCGCCAAGCCATCTTCAAAGCAGCTTCCCAAGCCATTCCTCGTGGGAGATGTGCTAACTATACGCCTTGTCTTGATGCTGAATGCGAGCAACTACTAAAGCAGTATGATGAGTTGGGCGACCCAGATGTGGCTGACCATCTCATTGCCTCCCTGGATGCAGCACGCCAAGCCCACTGGCAACAACTCACGGAAAGTCTGAACTTCACCCACTCAAGTAGGAAGGCCTAGAAGCTTCTTCAGAGACTGGGTGCCGGTAGCCAACCCCCTCCCGTCTCCCATCCTCCCGTATCTCCAAACTCAGTGGCCAGTCACCTAACTCAAGTTGGACGTGCTAAGATCGACCCAGTCTGGAAAAGAGAAATTTCCCACGAGTGGTCATCCCACTTCCGGTTATCTTGTCCATCTCCAAAACTCTCTCCCTTTACACTGTCTGAACTGGAAGACGCTTTGAAGAGTGTTAAACCGGGAACGGCTGCTGGCTATGATAACATCACCCCAGAACTCATTCTTAACCTGGGTCCCGCGGCAAAGAAGTGGCTCGCTTCATTCCTGTCCCACATCTTGGAATCTGAGTCTATGCCCAAAGTTTGGCGTCGCGCGAAGATTATAGCGGTTTTGAAACCAAAGAAAGACCCAACACTGGCCGCCAGCTATAGACCAATTTCTCTCCTCTCCGTGTGTTACAAACTCCTTGAGAGGCTGCTTCTGTCACGTATTTCTCCTCTTACAGAGAAATTCCTATCACCCGCCCAGGCTGGTTTCCGCCCAGGAAGATCTACCTGCGAACAAGCCCTGGCCCTCTCAACTTACATTGAAAATGGATTCCAGAAGAATTTAAAGACGGGTGCTGTCTTTGTTGATCCCACAGCAGCCTATGACACGGTCTGGCACCATGGTCTCCTAGTCAAGATCTCAAGATGCCTGCCTCCATGGGTGGGAAGAGCAGTTATAAAAAGGAAGTACAAGGTGGTTGTGTTGGGAAATTGTACAGATGCAGTCACATCCACCATGTTGTCACCTCAGGGTATTGTCAATTCCTGCAAGAAACCGTATTCCCTGAGTGCTTTGTTTCCTAGCCAATCCTGTCCTGACTTGTGACTTCCAGAATTTCTCCCATAAAAGCTCTTCTGTTTCTACCCCTTTCTCTCTCTTTGCCCCTTTTCACCTTGGCGACCAGATGCAGAGAAGGGTTGCTGTGCTTAGTGGGAGGCAGCCATTTTGCTAGCTCCACGTGGCCTGAAACACTGCTCTCTCACCCGACTCTGAGGTGCCCGAGTGAATAAAGATTTGTGTTCCCTCTCTGCTCCGATCCCTTCTCTCTCTCCCTAGATGCAGCCCGACAGGTTGTGTTCAAACCTTCCTTTCTTCAAACAAAAGAGTAGGATTTCTTTATTTCAGGTAATAGACAATAGTAGCCGGTGAAAAGTTAACCCTTTTGCATGCACCATTGTGTAAAGTCCGGATGAAGCCTGCAGCTGCCTGATGTTAGTCTCGCTTCTCAGCTTTGGCCAGCTGCAGTTATTGGGACTGCCAAGTTTGGGTTGAATCTCAAACCCCTTCATGTGCAAAAACTTAAAAATATGCAGGGGTTCAATGCAACGAGTGCCACCTCAGCATGCTTCACTTCAGACTGTGTTCAGAGACTTCAGGTGTGGAATGACAACCCTTCAGCTTCATTACTCGGGTGAGACCTTTCCTTTCATAGGATTCTCTAATTCCATTCCAAGTGGTTCACTTCCTAACAAAGTCCCAAAACCTAGATACAGACCAGGCCCCCTGAGATAGAGCATATATGTTCACACGTACCCATAAACTAGGGAAAAATATATACCTGAAAGCAAAAGTACACAATAGTCTGCAGTGAGTACCCCCCAACACTTCATCTGCACTATTCCAGCCTTTAGGTCCATAATTGTTCAACAATTTGTTTGGCTTTGTATGTTAACTCTCTTTTCAGCCACCAGGTTCCAGATGTCAGCATGATGCCGACCAGACTTCCCTGGACAGACAACCCCACCAATGTGTCCTGGAGCCCCGCTTCCCCAGAGACCCACCCTACTAGGGAAAGAGAGAGGCAGACTGGGAGTATGGACTGACCAGTCAATGTCCATGTTCAGCGGGGAAGCAATTACAGAAGCCAGACCTTCCACCTTCTGCAACCCACAATAACCTTGGGTCCATACTCCCAGAAGGATAAAGAATGGGAAAGCTATCAGGGGAGGGGATAGGATACAGAGATCTGGTGGTGGGAATTGTGTGGAGTTGTACCCCTCCTATCCTGTGATTTTGTAAATGTCTCATTTTTCAAATAAATAAATAAAAAGAATATGCAGGAGTGAGGGGCTGGGAGGTGGGGGAAAGGCAGTGGCACACTAGGTTGAGTGCACACATTACCAAGTATAAGGATGTGGGTCTAAGCTTCCACCTCCAATAGCAGATGTGTGGGGGTTTCATGAGAGGTGAAGCAGGGGTGCAAGTGTCTCTGTCTCTCGCCCTCTCTGACTCTCCTTCCCTTCTCAACTTCTCCCTGTCCTGTCAAATATATATATAAAGGTTGGTGGGAGTGGTGGGCTTATTGTGTAGGCAGTAGCCCCAGTTATAAGCCTGGTGGGAAGAAATAAAGCAAAGCAAAACAAACAAACAATGACAAAAAAAAAATCATTCAGTTAAATAAATAAATAAGCATATGTAGTGGGGAAGAGTTTTTTATATTTATTTATTTATTCCCTTTTATTGCCCTTGTTGTTTTATTGTTGTAGCTATTATTGTTGTTGTTATTGATGTCATCGTTGTTGGATAGGACGGAGAGAAATGGAGAGAGGAGGGGAAGACAGAGAGGGGGAGAGAAAGACCTTTGCAGACCTGCTTCACTGCCTGTGAAGCAACTCCCCAGCCGGTGGGGATCCGGAGGCTGGAACCCGGATCCTTACACTGGCCCTTGTGCTTTGCGCCATGTGTGCTTAACCCGCAGCGCTACCGCCCGACTCCCGTGGGGAGAGTTTCAGTGTTTGAGTGAAATATACTTGTGAAGGAGGCTGAGTGGATCCTTATAGAATATTCAAGAATATTATCTGGCAAGAAAACAGTGCAATCTGCTCAGTGGGTTGCCTCAGGTATGGAAGGGAGGAGTTGACAATCTAAAGGCATACAGAGAATGGGAAGGTGGGAAAAGGCATAGTCTGGGCCGTATGTCTTTGTTATTTGCCATACCACAGACTAATGTGTTATCTGGATGGCTTTGCTTTATCAGTGAAAAATGATTCTCCGTTTCCCCCAGTCTTGGAGAGAGTTCCCTGGGTTAGGCAGCCCAACTAACTTCAAGTGGAAACAGGCCTCATCTTTGAAGGATACATGCATAAAAGACACCCAATATCAATATCCACTTTCCTGGTCTCACAAGGTGTTTCTTTCTTCCTTTCTCAGTCATTTTCAGAAACCTCCTCTCCACTTTCTTTCAGTCCTTGCAATCAGCAACATCTCATCAGAACTATTCAGCTGCTGGCTACACAATGTCTGCAGCCTGATTCATTCACCTGAGTTCTCTGCTGTTCATTCTCAAGTCTCAAGGGCACCAGCAGAAGAGCAGAGGCTGCTTCTGCCAGAACTGAAGCCCTTTTCCTACCCTTCAAGTGGGTGAAAGGGAGTAAGGGAGCATCTTTCTTTTTTGTTTCAGAATTCTGGCATCAAAACTCTTGTTAGGATGTATGTGCTTCATTGTGCATTGTGGTCTATAGTGAATGTCCTTTCTATTAAAGCTAGAATTGATTCACCAGGTAATAAATGGAAGAATTCTCCTCAGGCTTTTTAGCAGAATTACTTAGGCTATTAGTAGCATTAAGCAGGCTTTTACAACTGGAGATAAGCTGCCCTGATGTTTTCTCTGTTTGAGATCCAGGGCTGCTTTGCATGGCTATGAATAGGTGTCTTGATCAGTGGAAAATATGGTCTTGAGTCCCTGGATCAGATTTTTTTCCTATGAGGAATTGCTCTTTAATTCTTTCACTAGAAAGTCACGGCTCATTAAGACTAACTAGACAGAGAGAGCATAAAATAACAACATTTTAAAACTCTGACTTTGCCTTAGGGTTTAGCGACTTGCCTAGTCAAATTGTCCTAGTGTTGATCTTAAAGCAAAGCTGCTTCTGCAAATAAATCACTAGGTGGCCCTGTCCAAGCTTCTGAAAAACATGTGACACCACTTCTGTTCCTTCTCTCTCTGGCTGCCTGCCAGAGAGAAGGGCCAATTGGATGTAGTGACTAAGAAGCCTTGTTGTAGGACTGTTGAGGTGCAAAATTGGAAGATCAGCTTAATTCCTTTGAAAACCTATCTCGGGACTCCAGAGGTGCATATTCCAGAGAGGGGCTTGCTATAGATAATAAGTAGCATGCTTGTCAATAGATAAGCGTGGAAAAAATTTCAAATGAAATCTCATTATGATTGTTATTATCATCTTCTTCTTTAAGGAATCACAGAAGAAATTGCTTTTAAACACAAATAAAATTGCTCCTTAATTTTATTTCTTCTAGAAATGCTGATTTTCATATGCTGAAAAATGATTATTCCTCTAGAGAACAGGGCTCATGGGTGAGGAAGCCGTTTAGTAGCGATCCAGTTAATGCGTTGAGGGTTAATCATTTGTATTCCTACTCCCAGTAAATCTGCTTTGTGCATCCCAGCTTGGAGAATGTTATGGAGGACATGAACGAACATCTGAAGACAATATATCAGGTAGGCAGCCAGGGCCTCTCAGGAGAGTGGATATTTATGGATGTGGCGACTATTGAATGGATTGGAGAAGGACACAGTGACCTCAGAGCCCTGATGGTTTCACTTACTGAGAATGTCCCAGACAAGTCATTTCTGCCAGCCCTCTGGGAAAAGAGGGGTCACGCTAAGTAGCAAATGAAATGTTCTTCAGAGACTGAAGCAAGAAAAAAAAAAAAGAAAGAAAGAAGAAAGAGAGAAAGAAAGAAAGAAAGAAAGAAAGAAAGTTTAGGGAGTGAGTTTAATCTGCTGAAGCCCACACTTAATAATCTTCCTTCTCCAGGGATGAAAATGACATTGAACATTTAACAACACACAGCCAAAACAACCCAGGTGGACCCAGAGGGGCGCTCAGTAAATAAGTGTGGCCTTAGAACTCTAAACAAGCAGCAGAGGGAGGAGGAAGCTCTTGCAGCCAGAAGACACACAGAAGCTAAATGTCAGCCTCGCCTTGATCATCTCTCCCATCTGGTATGATGCTTCAGAATTTAAAAAAAGCTAGCTATTCAGTTCACATGGAGAGTCTGCTGGGTAGGTATTGTGGGCTGAATTGTATCCTTCAAAAGGACATGTTGAAGTACTGACCCTAAGGCCCATGGGTGTGACCTTACTGGGAAATAGGATCTTTGCAGATATAATCAAGTTTGTAAGAGGCCATACTGAGTTAGGATAGGTTTTAATCCACTGATAGATGTCCTTATAACATGAAGAAAGTTTAGATACACACACATACAGAGGAACACCATGTGAACATATAGATATATATGGAAAGATTTGTGACAATGCAGACTAGCATTATACGTTTGTAAACCAAGGTTGCCAAGGATTTCAAGTTTACCATTAGAGGAAAAGTATGAAATAGATTCTCCCTCGGAGTTGCCAGGAAGAAATCTTGCTGACACTTTGATTTGGACTTATTTTTGTCTCTAGAACTGTGAGATGATATATATTTCTATTGTTTTGAGCCATCTAGCATGCAGGGCTTTGTTATGCATCCTTAGAAATACAATACTGTGAGTATTATAATCTCATTTGATAGTAAGAAAACATAGAATTTGAAGATGTTAAAGGCCTTGATCAAGATTACAGAGGCAGTAGAAATTGATTTGGAGCTGAGGGCTAGAGAGACAGCTCACTGGGAAGTGTGTCTGAATTGCCATGTGGGCAGCCCTAGTTTGACCCATAGGAGAAACTATATCCTGAGGCAACCTGAGGTTCAGCCCCTGCTTCTGCATGTACTAGAATATTCTGTCTGCCTGTCTGTCTATCTATTTATCTATCTATCTATCATCCATCTACTATTTTTCCCTCTAGTTCATACAATATAAATAAAAAATACTTAAAAATTACTTTAGAAGAGAAATATGAGGTGGTTGATATATATGGTGGTTGATAAATGAAAAGTTGAGGCTCTTGGATGAGCACAATGTTAACATGTGCAAAGACCAGAGTTCAAGCCCCTGGTCCCCACCTGTATGGGACAAGCTTTATGAATGGTCAAGCAGTGCTGTGGGTGACTCTCTGTCTTTCTCCCTCTCTACCTTTCCCCTCCCTTTCAATTTCTCTGTCTCTATCCAAAATAAAGAAATCAATAAAGAAATACATGCAGCAACTACACTTCTGAGTATACACTCAAGTTAATTAAACATGTGTCTTTTTTTTTTTTTTTTTTTTTTTTCCTCCCAGAGCACTGCTCAGCTCTGGCTTATGGCGGTGCAGGGGGATTGAATCTGGGACTTTGGAGCCTTAGGCATGAGAGTCTCTTTATATAACCAATGTGCTATCTACCCCCACCCTATATTTCTTTCTTTATATTAAATGAGAGAATGAGAGAAAGTGAGAGACAACAGAGAACTGCTCCAACATAGTGTCAGATTATGATGCCAGGAACTGAACCCAGGGCCTCACATGTGCAAGACATGCCCTGGGACCATAGGGTTCCTTCCACGGGTTGTTTCACTTCCAAAGCCATTCTTTTTGGTAATAGAGTTCTGGCCCACCAGCTAAGAGATACTTTCCGTCCAGTTTCTAAGGTCGGAACCAACTACTCCTTGTGCCGTGACTCTGGCCTGCAGGGGGCATTTTCTCTAGATGAACATTCTCATTTTGTTTGCACCTCTGCTAGTCTTTGTGTCACTAACACATTAGTTTACAATTTGATTCACTGGACATTTACAACTCATTCTACTGAGGGTAAAAGGGTGTGTGTGTGCATGCGCGTGTGCGTGTGTGTGTGTATGTATGCGTGTGTGTGTATGTATGCGTGTGTGTGTGTGTGTGTGTAAAGTGGCCTAACAGATATATAAACAGCATGTATTGTGAGGATGTTGGTCATTCTCCATTTGGTCTTAGATCACTCTCCATCCTCTAAGAATGACAAATCCAGTTCTTCCTTTGCAATAGATGTTGTCCCTGGGAGACATGGGAGGAGACAAGAGAGGAGACAGCTACAGGAAGTCCGTTGTTATAAGATAATGACTCTGCTCCCTCCTTGTTGACCCCTTCACTGTACTCCTTTACTGAGACCATAGCTCTACTAGGGGGAAGAGTGGAATGACTTCTCCGGACTGGGTAGTTCTCCCAGGGTTCCAATAAAGAATTCCTGTCTTTGCCTTATAGATTAAGGGATGTAATAGCTTTCTGCTGTTGTTGGGCCTGTTTTTTTGTTACTTCGTGCAGACTTTATGTCTGGCCTACATCGATGTAAATGGTTCAATAAGTGAAATTTCTTTTCATTTCTTTTTTTTTCTTTTCTTTCTTTTTTGGATAGGACAGAGAAAAATTGAGAGGAATGGGTAAGATAAAGAGGGGAAGAGAAAGATAGACACCTGCAGACTTGCTTCACCACTTGTGAAGTAAACCCCCTGCAGGTGGGGAGCCAGGGGCTCAAACCAGCATCCTTACACAGGTCCTTGTGCTCCTTTGGGCACCATATGATTTCTGTTAAGACTCTCATGGTTATAGAGAGTGACAAAAGGAAAAGATACATGGAGAAGCAAGGATCTAGGCAAAGATAAAGATCATCAAAAATACAAATCCAAAAGACAATGAATATACTTAGGGCTTTTTTTTTTTTTTCACTGACTGGTGTTTTTAACAAAGTCCCCATTTGCTTGATTCTTTGACTTATAGTAGTCTGTAAATATTTCAATACACTCACTCTTTATATATTCCAGTCACAATTCTTGGCCACACACAAGAATCACGTTTCAAAGAATGCTGATAGAGTGATGTATTGGTGACCTAATAGAAAGGGATAACAATAACAACAACAACATTTAGTATTTATCATATATTGGCCATTGTGCTAAATCTTTATAGATCAATTCACTGAATTTCTCATGACAGTTCCATGAAGGAAATACCATAATTTACGGTTGAACAAACAAATGTAGAGAGGTTCAATATTTGCTTCTGGTTTTACAGTCAGAATCTAGACCCAGCAGTCTGACACCAAAGCCAGACATGTTTATAACTCTTTTCTTCGGAAGCAATTTGGGCACAGCCTCAAGTGGCTGAGGAGTTGTATTTGGTTAGAGATTGAATTTTAATGACCAGTGATACTGGTTTTCCATTTTCATTAGCAATTTAATTTCTCTTTCAAAATAAATGAAACAAGAAATAAAAAATATATTTAGAGAAAAAATAATGGAAAATCATATTTTTTGACCAGGAGAGAGCCCAACAGGCAAAGTACACACTTCTGCGTGGAAGATACTAGTTTTGATCCCTGACATGCCAATAGCAAAGGAACTCCATGGATGGTGGGAGTATTGATTTGGTGTCTTTCCTAGTTTCTCTTCCCTTAAGTATAGAGAATTTTAAATTGATCTTGAGAAGTGGCTCTATGGTATAGACATGTGTGAGACCCTTGGTTCATTCCCCAGATTATATAAAAATTATATACACACACATAAATAGTTATAACAGACTTTTGGGAAACACTAACATTCTACACTGACCCTCAGTGAGCAAGTGACTTTCTCGATGAATTCATCCATATTTTGCTTACTTCCATTTCATAATATAGTCATTCTTTTCTTAACCAAGTAGCCTGTGCATCCAGTTTACTCATGAATGTAGTTGTGACATAGTAGCTGTATTGTTTCACATGTAGCTTTTCCTATTTGAGGGAGGCTACAAATATAGGAGCTGGCAGGGCAGGGAGTCTTCCGCTCTCCTGTGGAACATACGAGAACTCTTTTTAAGTCGACTTGAATAAGTAGCAGTGTCTGTATCTGGGGCTGCCTTCCAGAGATATGTACCCTAGCTTTCCATTTGCAGCATAGCTCAGTTTGCAAACTAAGGTCACTGCTTTTCTAGAAAATCTTACACAGTTTCTTACCAGAAAATGGTAGGAACTTTAAACGAGAGGCATCAAAACACACTGTAGGCCAATGACAGGCTCTGTTTCATGCCTGTTACCTTCCACCGTTGGCTTAAAAATGTGTCATTGTATTACTTCTGTCACTGCCACAACACGACCATCAGCATCAGCACCATTACCATCAAATCTATTATGA
This sequence comes from Erinaceus europaeus, assembly GCF_950295315.1. Taxonomy (NCBI): domain Eukaryota; kingdom Metazoa; phylum Chordata; class Mammalia; order Eulipotyphla; family Erinaceidae; genus Erinaceus; species Erinaceus europaeus. Next base: position 132,724,746 of record NC_080165.1, on the reverse strand, counting down.
ATACCACCACCATCTTCACCACTTTTCCTTCTCCTGAAGCTTATATATATTTCTTCCAGGGCTTCATCCAGTATTTAGGCAGTAAATAATTAAGGTGTTTCAGTCACCTGTAAGTAACTGGAAAAAGGGTTTAACATAGATTCATCTGAGCTGTTGGGCTGACGTGTAATATATCACAGTACCATCTACTGGTCTTCCAACTTTTCCTGTCCTCTCAAAGACTTGATTCTGACTGAGGGTCAGTGGTGGGTTTTGTTCATTTGTTTTAGTTGGCCAACCTCAAGTCCTCATTTGTCTGATTTAAGAGAAGACCTTTAACATGAATGTTTTTCTTCCAGGCTGACCCTTTAGTCATGACCTTTCACAGTTGAGTCACTAAATATACAGATGGCCAGACTATACATAAAAATAGATCTGCAGCAAACTTCCCAGGTAACCAACCTTCTGCATCTGTAATAAACAATTCAGGAAGCCAGTCTGCTATTAAGGTAGACTTACAGGAAGCCAGATTGCTATCTCTAGTGACAATCCAGGAAGCTAAAGGATCACTTCTGTTAACAACTAACCCCAAATGGTCAGGAATTGATTAATAACTGACAGCCTATCTAAATTTTGACCTGTTTCTAACTTAGGATCAACCAGAGGAAGCAAAGTGTGCCCCCCCACAACCATTATATGATGTCTGACTTCTAGTTTCCCTCTTACAGTTCTTTCCCAAGTCAACAGTGTCTCCTTTTTCTTTTTTTAAGTAGAGATTTGTTTTTTAATTAGATGTAGACAGAGGAATTGAGTAGAGAGAGGAAGACAGAGAGGGAAAGAGACATAATTGGATAGGACAGAGAGAAATTGAGAGAGGAAGGGGAGATAGACAGGGAGAAAGAAAGACACCTGCAGACCTGCTTTGTTGCTTATGAAGCAGCCCCCCTGAAGGTGGGGAGTTGGGGGACTCGAACCTGGATCCTTGCACTGGTCCTTTTGCTTAGTACTATGTGTACTTAACCAGGTGCACCACTGCCCAGCCCCCTCCTCTCCTTTTTCCATTGAAAAGTTTTCCTGCTCCTCCGTCTGGTTGGAGACCCAGCCAAAAATGATGGTGGCTGTCTCCCTCACAGAATCAGAATAGTTAACCTTTACTTTTCTCCTTTGGTTGATCTTGATCTTCATTTATCTCAACAGAGTTTATAATCTGTCAATCTTTTTAGTGCCTTGCCTATGGATGGAACTCCAGCTTTTCCTGTTTACAAGATAACTTTTCTCTGCCAGGGAGAAGACTGTCACCTACAGAGTGTACAACTTTCTTGGGGGATGCAGCGGAGGATGCAGGCAGGGTTGGCTGGACATCTGATGCTGACTGAGGAACCTATGTTGCCTGGCTTCTTTTAGAAACTAAGCACCAGGCAAGACATTAATTGGGACTCAGCTGTGGTTAATATTTCATTTCACAGTTCTATCTCCCTCATGAAAGTTAGTTTTTACCAATTCCATCTTCTCAAGTACTCCAGTTTGGTTTTCTAAGCAAAGCTCACCTGTGTGTCCCCACTCCTCAGTGCGTGACTTTTTTTTTCCTGGCTGCTGCCTGTCTACGGCCTGATTTTCCTTGTTCCATCTCTGCTCTGCCTCCAGAGATCTTAGTCCTTTCTTGCCTCCCCTGTCTCCAGAACACACACCATTGCTCCCTTTGTCAGATCAGGACTAGCCAATATGGTTCTCACAAGCTTTCCCTGCAGTCAGTCTCCCTGCCAGGCTTGGCTGTAGTTTGAATTTTGAACAGGTTGTGGAGTGACCACTTGATGGCACTGTAAAGCTTCTGGTGCTCTTAAGATAGTTTTTGCAAACTGCAAAGCTCCTGGGAGTCAAGGTCTGTATTTTTCTATTTTTCTGTGACTGTCAGAAAACTGTAAACTAGTAACGGTCAACAGCCTCCAGAAAAATCTCCACACTATTTTGCTAAGGACTTTTCCTAATCAATGGCCATTGATATTTGACACTTGTGAAACATCAATTATCCTTCCTCAGCACACATCCCTACTGCTCAAGGTCCTTTATTCTCTGTACTCAACACACACACACAAACACACACACACACACACACACACACACACACACACACACACACACACACACACACACCACATATACCTCACTTCTGTTCTACATAGTCTGCCAGTTGCTTTAAGCCCCAAAGTACACACAGAGATTTAAGAAAGATTAAAGTGTTTCATCTAAGCATGAGACTTTTCCCTTTTGATTTCGCTGATTTCGTTTATCATTATGCTAAGTAAATACTTGGAAGTCTTTATCCCTTGCTATACATGTAACTGGGCCAATCACAGGTACAGATGAAAACTAACCACAGATAGAAAAATCTCTCAGCCAGCCTGACTGATGAGTCATTACATATTTACAGAGCACAGGCCAGGTTGCCCAGGTAATTATACAAGCATCTGATATGTTCCTACACCTTCCCTGGCTGACTCGAATTCTCTGAAATTGTGGTTGGTTTTGTGCATGCTTTAAAAAAAAGTACTGGCTAGATCTCCTTGAACTTATCATTATCTTTCTTTCTTTAAAAAATATTTTATTTATTTATCAATGAAAGGGATAGGAAGAGAGCAAGAGAAAGAACTAGGCATCACTCTGGTACATGTGCTGCTGGGGACTGAACTCAGGACCTCATGCTTGAGAGTCCAATGCTTTATCCACTGTGCCACCTCCCGGACCACAGAACTTCTCATTTTCTACCATGACAGAATGATAGCTTGATATTCCCTGAGCTCCATGTGGAAGGTTGCAAAACACCATGGGGAGAAATACATCTTCAAGATCAAGGCAGGGGGAACTAAATTCTTGCTCACTTCTTACTTTATTTGTACCATTGGCTAAATGTTCTCAACTTATTTGACCTTGATTTTGCTTATCTGTGAACTTAAGCAAAGTACATACTAAAGTTGCACTGGTGGGCACTGAACGTGAATGTGATAATGCTAATATATGTAGTAGGTGCTCAGTCAATTGGCTTCACCTACGGTCATTCAAATGAAAGGTCAATTCACACTCCTTTGGAAAAGCCGTGCTGGTAAGTAGAAGCAAGATCTCTGAATTTAAACCCTTGTTCTGCCTTTTGTGTAGCAGATGAACTTGGAAAAGGTAAATGGAGGTTTTGACTTTAATGTTGTAGTTTGTAACAGTGAGCATCATTCCCCTTGGCTCCCTGTGGACACTATGCATGCACGATGGGTCTAGTGAGGTATCCCCACGCCACCCCACCAAAAGATGTTGAAAAGTCTTTATTCTCCCCACCTGTGAAATTAACCATATTTAGTAATACAGTTTTCTTTTTTTTAGGTGGTCAAGTTAAGATGAGATTATTAGGCTTGAAAATTAAAAGGAAGAAAAAAGAATTTTTCCCCCCTATTCTAATTCTTAACCCAAATTAAGTTATAGACACCTCCTTGGTGTCACCGCTATGGCCCCTTATTGGCTGGCCTGCTAAAGGCAGAAAATCCTATTGTTTACACGAGATGTGTCCGGAGCTCAAAGGCTAGCCGCTTCTCAGTCCGCCATCTTCCGGGAAACCCCCCCCTCCAGACTTTTTTAAAGGATTTCTCAAAAATGAAAACTAGCTCCAAATCCTTTGATCCAATGAGAGCTATACTCAAGAAGTCTTTGGATCCGCTCTCAGGGTCACGGTGGACCCTGGAGACTCCCAAGAGGAAACCCCCGAGCTAAAGTGCTCTCTCCGGGTCCTCTGCCCGCCGCGCTCTGCAACCGGCGGAGGAGCCGCCTTCCTGGGCGGGCGGAGGACAATGCCCAGCGCACTCGCCTTGCCCGGCGCCCTGGGAATTCTGGAGCCCTGCTAGTCCGTGTCACCTTTACTCTAATTCTTAACCCAAATTAAATTGTACTCACTTTTTGGTGTCACCCCTTATTGACTGGCCTGCTAAAGGCAGAAAATCCTACCGTTGCCGACGATGCGATCAGAGTGCTCGCTGTTAGCGACTTCTCAGTCCGCCATCTTCCTCTCCCCTCCTCAGATCGGGGACTAGACAGGGCTGTCCACTGTCACCGTTACTCTTCAACATAGTATTGGAAGTTCTTGCCATAGCAATCAGGCAAGAGAAAGAAATCAAAGGGATACAGATTGGAAGGGAAGAAGTCAAGCTCTCACTATTTGCAGATGATATGATAGTATACATAGAAAGACCTAAAGAATCCAGTAGAAAATTACTGGAAGTTGTTAGGCAATATAACAAGGTATCAGGCTACAAAATCAATGTACAAAAATCAGTGGCATTTCTTTATGCAAACACTAAATCTGAAGAAGAAGACATCCAGAAATCACTCCCATTTACTGTTTCAGCAAAATCAATCAAATACCTAGGAATAAAGTTGACCAACGAAGTGAAAGACTTGTATACTAAAAACTATGAGTCGCTACTCAAGGAGATAGAAACTGATACCAAGAAATGGAAAGATATCCCATGCTCATGGATTGGAAGAATAAATATCATCAAAATGAATATTCTCCCCAGAGCCATATACAAATTTAATGCAATACCCATCAAAGTTCCACCAGGCTTCTTTAAGAGAATAGAACAAACACTACAATCATTTATCTGGAACCTGAAAACACCTAGAATTGCCAAAACCATCTTAAGGAAAAGAAACAGAAATGGAGGCATCACACTCCCAGACCTTAAACTATATTATAAAGCCATCATCGTCAAAACAGCATGGTACTGGAACAAAAATAGGCATACAGACCAGTGGAACAGAATTGAAAGCCCAGAAGTAAATCCCAACACCTATGGGCATCTAATCTTTGATAAGGGGGCCCAAAGGATTAAATGGAAAAAGGAGGCTCTCTTCAATAAATGGTGCTGGGAAAACTGGGTTGAAACATGCAGAAGAATGAAATTGAACCACTTTATCTCACCAGAAACAAAAATCAACTCCAAATGGATCAAAGACCTAGATGTCAGACCAGAAACAATCAAATACTTAGAGGAAAACATTGGTAAAACACTTTCCCACCTACACCTCAAGGACATCTTTGATGAATCAAACCCAATTGCAAGGAAGACTAAAGCAGAAACAAACCAATGGGACTACATCAAATTGAAAAGCTTCTGCACATCCAAAGAAACTATTAAACAAACAGAGAGACCCCTCACAGAATGGGAGAAGATCTTCACATGCCAGACATCAGACAAGAAACTAATCACCAAAATATATAAAGAGCTCAGCAAACTTAGCACCAAAAAAGCAAATGACCCCATCCAAAAATGGGCAGAGGAAATGAACAAAACATTCACCACAGAGGAGATCCAAAAGGCTAACAAACATATGAAAAACTGCTCTAGGTCACTGATTATCAGAGAAATGCAAATCAAGATAACACTAAGATACCACCTCACTCCTGTAAGAATGGCATACATCAAAAAAGACAGCAGCAACAAATGCTGGAGAGGATGTGGGGACAGAGGAACCCTTTTACATTGCTGGTGGGAATGTAAATTGGTACAGCCTCTGTGGAGAGCAGTCTGGAAAACTCTCAGAAGGCTAGACATGGACCTTCCATATGACCCAATAATTCCTCTCCTGGGGTTATACCCCAAGGACTCCATAACACCCAACCAAAAAGAGGTGTGTACTCCTATGTTCGTAGCAGCACAATTCATAATAGCTAAAACCTGGAAGCAACCCAGGTGCCCAACAACAGATGAGTGGCTGAGAAAGCTGTGGTATATATACACAATGGAATACTATGCAGCTATCAAGAACAATGAGCCCACCTTCTCTGACCCATCTTGGACAGAGCTAGAAGGAATTATGTTAAGTGAACTAAGTCAGAAAGATAATGATGAGTATGGGATGATCCCACTCATCAACAGAAGCTGACTAAGAAGATCTGAAAGGGAAACTAAAAGCAAGACCTGATCAAATTGTAAGTAGGGCACCAAAGTAAAAACCCAGTGGTGAGGGGTAGGCATGTAGCTTCCTGGGCCAGTGGGGGGTGGGAGTGGGCGGGAGGGATGGGTCACAGTCCTTTGGTGGTGGGAATGGTGTTTATGTACACTCCTAGCAAAATGTAGACATATAAATCAGTAGTTAATTAATAGGAGAGGGGGAAATCAATTGTATGTCTCAAAGTTTCTCAAAAGACAAACTGAATCTTTTTAATATATAGGCTATGTATTTGATATCCGGACTCTCTCAAAAGCCTAGACCAAGTAGATTAGAAGCTTCCAATAGCACAGCTATATACAAGATACTGGGTACTGTCCAGCAAACCATAACAAAGGGACTTTTCAAAGTTAACCCAATTAACAAATAATGTGATGATAATATTAACTATTGATTGTCTTTTTGAACCCTAAGACAGCAGGAACCTCACATCTTCACTATAGAGCCCCTACTTCTCCCAGTCCTGGAACCCTTGGATAGGGCCCACTTTCCCGTATGCATCTCCCAATCCAAACCAAATAACATTGCATCTGCCGATCACAACCTAACCAAAGCATCGATTGCTACCTCAACATGCTTCACCTCAGAATGTATCCAGAGACTTCACGTGTGGAATGACAACCCTTCAGCTTCATTACTTGGGTGAGACCTTTCCTTTAATAGTACACTCTAATTTCATCTCAGGTAGTTCACTTTCTAACAAAGTCCCATAACCTAGATATATACCAGTTTCTGTGAGAGAGAGCTTATGTGCACACGTATCCATAAACTACTGCAAAATATATACCTGAAAGCAGGACTACACTAGAGTTTGCAGTGAGTACCTCCCTAACACCTCCTCTCCACTATTCCAAGCTTGGGATCCATGATTGCTCAACAAATTGTTTGGCTTCATGTGTTAACTCTCTTTTCAATCACCAGGTTCCAGATGCCACCAGGATGCTGGCTAGGCTTCCCTGGATTGAAGACCCCACCAATGTGTCCTGGAGCTCAGCTTCCCCAGAGTCACACCCTACTAGGGAAAGAGAGAGGCAGACTGGGGGTATGGACCGACCAGTCAACGCCCATGTTCAGCGGGGAAGCAATTACAGAAGCCAGACCTTCTACCTTCTGCAACCCTCAACGACCCTGGGTCCATGCTCCCAGAGGGATAGAGAATGGGAAAGCTACCATGGGAGGGGGTGGGTTATGGGGATTGGGTGTTGGGAATTGTGTGGAGTTGTACCCCTCCTACCTTATGTTTTTGTTCACTAATCCTTTCTTAAATAAAAAATTTAAAATAAAATAAAATAAAGATGAGATTATTAGGCTAGATGCTAACCCAGTCCAACTAGAGACCTTACCCAAAGAGGAGCTGGACACACAGACATTCACATAGGGAAACCACCATGGAAGGATGAAGGCAAAGACGGGAGAGACTAGTTTGAAGCATCCACAAACCAAGAAATGACCAAGATTGGTTATGATCCACCTGAAGCTAGGTAAGAGACTTGGAACCAACCCTACCAACACATTGATCTTAGATATCTAGTCTTCCAAAGTGGGGGGACAATAGATTTCTGTCAAGCCATCCACTTTGTGGTACCCATTATGGCAGCCCTGGTAAACAAAACACCATGTGACACATCAGTCTAGTGCTTGGCATCCAGGAAGCATTCAATAAATGTTAGATATCATTGTGGTTGCTTTGGCAAGTGAGACTTCTCACCTTATCTAACAGCCACAGTCTCTTCACACTGGAATATCCCTAGTCAATTTCTCCTGCCTGGTTCTTAGAAGCTAAACTTCATTGTGATATTTAAGGACATGCAGAAAGAAATATACAGGGGGCAGCTTTTTATCAGGCTGCAGTTTAGATTCTGAAAGAATTCATGCATCTTGAACATCACTAAATGGAAAGCCCAGTACATAAAGAAGGGTTTTATCCAAGGTGAGGGTGGAACTAGACAACATCCATGATTAAACCACGAAAGTGTTCTGGCAGGTGTCAGGCTTGCAACTAGGAGACAAACCAGCCGTTGTGGAGGGCGGGTTGGGGTAGGGGGATGTGGTGTCTTGATTTCCTGTTCACACATCTCCAGGAAGTAAAAGCTCACTTCATGAAAAGCACAAAATTCACAGCAAAGCTCCTTGGTGGCTGCTGTATTTTGCACTTTTTCTGTAACAAGCACAAAGGAAGAATTTTTATTCTCTCATTTCTTGATGTGACCTGTCTTCACAATGATAGCTCTGTAGGAGTTTTACCATTTCTGACCAGTGACTTGACTTTGGATCTTGGCACCAATACTATCTCTAAAACCACCTACACAGCAGAGAAACTTTTATACCTTCCCCCTCAGATACTTGGTAATAAGTCTGTGTGGTAAGAATAAGTGAGCTGCAGAAATAAATATGTAAGGGTCCCGCTGTGGCATATCCAGTAGAGTGTGTACCATGTCCCAGGCCCCCACCTACAGGAAGGAAGCTTTACAAGTGGTGGAGCAGAGCTGCAGGTGCCTCTTTTTCTCTGTGTCTGTATTGAATAAAAAAAAGAAAGGAGGGGACTACGTGTTGGTGCAGTGGGTTGGGCACACATGACATGAAGTGCAAGGAATCAAGGATTCCTGTTTTGAACCCCTGGCTCCCCACCTGCGGGGGGGGGTCGCTTCACAAGCAGTGAAGCAGGTCTCTGAAGGTGTCTATCTTTCTCTCCTCCTCTCTGTCTTCCCTTTCTTTCTCAATTTCTCTCTGTCTTGTCCAATAACAACCACAGCAATAACAACAGTAACAAGGACAATAAAAATGAAAAAGATGGTCTTCAGGATGAGTGGATTCAGACATAGTGTCTGCACTAAGCCCCAGCGATAACCCTGGAGGCAAGGGAAAAAAAAAGATAGAAATGACTTGCTAGGAGCACTGGATTCATCACACAGTCAGAGCCCTAGAGAAAGATAACCCTGAGGGAAAGAAACATTTCCAATACCTGATTCTGTCTTAAAGATCACTAGGACAGCCTTACTGGTGTTCTTTGACAAATTTCTTCTAAAAAAAAAAAATCGAGGTGGAAAGCATTGACGGTCTTTTTTTTTTTCCTGGAGAAATTAAAATTACAAATATTTTCTACTTCTTATACATGTTGTGTACAAACAATCCCTAGAAATGAACTGTCTGGAGTATTTTATTTCTTAATTAATCCAGTTTTGCTACTTGGGATAAATAGGACGATGTTCAGGCTGAATGAAAGAACAGGGAAGTGTAGATGCTACAATCCAAGGAGGAGTTTCAACTCCCTCCACATCTGCTGCTCTATTTTGTTTTAAATTAGATTTCAAAATCAATTTAATTTTTCATTTAAAACTGCTCAGCTTTCTCTCATCCCTTTCTATTTTCTTCCAGTGGCTAATCCTCTTGTATATGTTGTTGGTCCTTCTCTAGAAGACCAAATGCTACTTCTATCTATAATATTTTTATCATTTTATTGGGGGGTGAAGGGCTAATGGTTTACAGTACGACTGTGGACACATGGATAGAATTTCTCCATGATAGGTGCCTGCGAAACACTCTCACCTGCAGACCTACTTCATCATGGCCTGTGAAGCGACCCCTGCCCCCACAGGTGGGGAGCCAGGGACTCGAACTGGGATCCTTGTGCCAGTCCTTGTGCTTTGTGCCATGTGCGCTTAACCTGAAGCGCTACCACTTGCTCCCCCTTTTTTAAAGCCATCATACAGGTAATAATTTAATGAGAAGAAATGACAGTAGTTGGTAGGATTAGGCCTATATCAAGTAGGAAGTCCTCATGATAAAGACCTCTACCAATGTTAGATTTCACTGCATGATTTGCTTCTCTCAACACGCCAATACTTATGGCAACACAACAGCACACGACTTGACACATCCTCACCTTAGTTTCTTTATCTGGAGTAGGCAAGACCTATTTTACAGAGCTATTGTTGGGAATCACATTTTTATATATTTACTAAGACTTTCCCAATAAACAAGATTTTTATCCACTGATCATAGATTTCATACAAGAACATAATGCCAAAGCGAAATTAAGAAGCCAGGAATAAGGAAGTTAAACACAGTAAAACAGCGTCTCTTTAGTCACAATTCTACTTCCCGCAGTATCAGCTAACAGTAGTCATCCATGGTCTGAAAATACTATGTACAGGGGTTGGAGAGTGGCACACCTGATTGAGTGCACAAGTTACCATATGCAGGGACCTGGGTTCAAGTCCCTGGTCCCCACCTATAGGGGGGAGGCTTCATGAGTGGTGATGCTGGGCTTCAGGTGTCTTTCTTTCCTTCTCAATCTCCCCTCCCCCTTTCAAATTCCCACTGTCCTATAAAATAAATAAATAAATACGTATTTAAGGAAAAGAAAATAGTATATATAATAAGATATTTCAAGAGAACACACACGCACATATTTACACAACTTTCATTATATGTGACTGTTCTATTATCATTGACAACCTCTTACCGTATTTAATTGGTATCAATTAAACTTCTTAAAATATTTTTATTTAGTTATTAATGGATAGAGACAAAGAGAAATTGAGAGAGGAGGGGGAGCTAGAGAGGGAGAAGGACAGACAGACATCTGCAGCCCTGCTTCACCATTCATAAAGCTTTCTACCTGCAAATGGGGACCAGGGACTTGAACCTGGGTCCTTGCTCACTGTAATATGCACACTTAACCAGGTGCACCACTGTCTGTCTCCTTCAATTAAACTTTATTAGATATGTATGGACAGGAAAACACAAGCATTTTTTACTGTATTTTTAAAAAATAATCTTGCCTGCCACTGTTTCTGGATTCTGTGGTTGAGGGGCTCTTTTGTCTTTTATCTTAGTATCACTGAGTCCTGTCAGGATACTAACAAGAGGACAAGGAATCTTTTTAAAATTTTCTCTACTTCCACTGATGTTTGTTGCAAATAAATCATCCATCAAATTATAGGCACTTAATAAGTAAATAATGAATTGAATGTGGAAATTAAATGGGCTTTTAATGTGGTGAGGGAGTAAATCATCTTAATGAACATGTAATAGAGACTATATGAGGTAAATATATTTATTTATTTTTATTTTTTTTTGCCTCCAGGGATATAGCCAAGACTCAGTGCCTACATGAATCAACCATTCCCAGCAACCATTTCTTCTTTTTATAGAGGACAAGACAGAAAGACACAGAGAAGGAGAAGAGAGAGAAAGAGAGGAACATTTTCTACTATTCATGAAACTTTTTCCCTGTAGGTGGGAATCTGGGGCTTGAGCCCAAGTCCCTGCATGCAGTAACATATGCACTCTACTGAGTGAATGAGTGAATTACCACTCAGCTCCTGGAGAGCAATTAAAATTTCTGCTCCTTATGTTATCTCTCTTTTCAGCCACCAGATTCCAGATGCTAACATGATGCCAACCAGACTTCCCTGGGCAAATGACCCCATCAATGTGTCCTGGAGTCCAGCTTCCCCTAGCCCTGCTCCACTAGGGAAAGAGAGAGGCAGGCTGGGAATATGGATCGACCTGTCAATGCCCATGTTCAGCAGAGAAGCAATTACAGAAGCCAGACTTTCCACCTTCTGTACCTCATAATGACCCTGGGTTCATACTTCCAGAGGGATAAAAAAATAGGAAAGCTATCAGGGAAGGGGATGGGATATGGAGTTCTGGTGGTGGGAATTGTGTGGAGTTGTACCCCTCTTATCCTGTGGTTTTGTCAGTGTTTCTTTTTTATAAATAATAATAAAAAATTCTGCTCCTGTCTTTGAGTCTTTCTTATTAGACAAGTAACATGTTCTTTGTAGAAAACCTGCAAAAGACAGAAGAAACTAAAAGTGATACAGAATACTCCCACACAAAATGAAGAACTATTAATTTAGTCCTGCTTTTACAGCCCATAACATTTTTACCCTCCTTTTTATTTAATATTGGATATTTCCCTTCACTATTAAATCTTCTAGGTGAACATCTTTCTTAATGGCTATGCAATATTCTGACCTATTGGTGTGCCTTAATTTTATTTATCTATTTTTATTACTCCTGATGTAGGTTGGTTTTGATTTTTCACTATTATAAATCATGTTGCAGTGAAAATGGAACATCAATTTTTGTCTACGTTCTGCATGTGTGGTTAATATTCTTTTTTTTTCTTGCCTCCAGGGTTATTACTGGGTCTCAGTGCCTGCACCATGAATCCACTGCTCCTGGAGGCCATTTTCCCCCCTTTTGTTGCCCTTGTTGTGGTTATTATTGTTGTTATTGATGTCGTTAGTTGTTGGATAGGACAGAGAGAAATGGAGAGAGGAGGGGAAGACAGAGAGGGGGAGAGAAAGATAGACACCTGCACACCTGTTTCAACGCCTGTGAAGCGACTCCCCTGCAGGTGGGGAGCCAGGGTTCGAACCGGGATCCTTCTGCCGGTCCTTGTGCTCTGCGCCACTTGCGTTTAACTCGCTGTGCTACCACCTGACCCCCGGTTAATATTCTTTTTAACCCAAGTTGTTCAGGGAAGTATATTCAAGGCCTATCATGCCCTGTCTTTCACTAGAGACCTTGGATGAAGATAAACATGATATTAGTGACTAGTTTTCTCATTGTCCCTTTTGAAGATTGTAACCCCTTAATTTATTTTTTAAATATTTTTATTTATTTATTATTGGATATAGACAGAAATTGAGAGGGGAGGAGCAATAGAGAGAGGGAAAGAGACAGAGAGACACCTGCAGTGCTGCTTCACCACTTGTGGAGCTTTCCTCCTGCAGATGGGGAAAGGGGGCTTGAACCCAGGTCCTTAAATCCTGTAATGTGTGCACTTACCCAGGTATGACACCATCTGGACCCAACCCCTTAATTTCTACCCCACTTGCCTTAGACGACTTCTTGAAGGCATCATTGTATGAGTCAGACTTAATGTTCTCCTTCTCCCCGGGGTGAAGGAGGCATTGGGTGCTTGGGACATTTCTCTGACATCCAATGAAGAGTTCTGGAAAAACAGCGATTGATAAAGTCCATTTAGGACTGTGCTTTTTAAGTGGAAAAGATAAAATATAAGTGCATTTTTATGACAGCTCTCAGTCATACTGAGCACCTATTGTGACCTGACCAATCCCCCAGAGTTTATGCCCCCTTAGAGCCATCGGAGAGTACTCTAGACTGTAATACAAATTCAAGGACATGATGTTTCTCAAAACACACTGGGAAGCAGTACATCAACCTTTCTTTTGGCTTAAAATGCCTCATGAAGAAGAAGAAGAAGAAGAAGAAGAAGAAGAAGAAGAAGAAGAAGAAGAAGAAGAAGAAGAAGAAGAAGAAGAAGAAGAAGAAGAAAAAGAAGAAGAAAAAGAAGAAGAAAAAGAAAAGCCTCATTAGATGAGGTGATGACGATACTTTAGCTTAATACATTACACAACATATGCCAACCTCCCTACCATGAGTGACAGCTTACCCCAACAGTCTAGCTGTAATCCTTCTCTTGATAAGACCCAAATGGCTGCAGGTTCTTAACTGGGCTTGGCAAAAAAAAAAAAAAGCCATGAAGCTATAGAACAGGGTTGTTCTTTCTTATCGGCTTTGCCTCAGGAGACGCTTGTATGAAAATACTTCCTGCTGCTGGCCTGAGGTCTCCAGCTGCAGTTGCGATAGAGACTGAGAGGCCTGTTTGAAAAACTGCAGGTAATGGCACTCAAGATGGTCGTGTAGTTCAGAAGAGGGTCAAGAGTGTCTGAATAACAAGTGCCCACTTCTGCTTTTAGAAACTGTGTGAGTTCCTTTAGAGACTGGCTACTCCAGAAGAAAGGAAATTCTTCAGAAATCAGAGCAAATGAGGTCCCAGGTTGGAAAGCTGCAGATTCCAGCATGGGATGAGCACACATCTACGGACTGGCTAAGATGGGCAGGAGAGGGAGGGTGTGGGCACGTGGTAACATGCCCAAGTTCATAGCAAAGCAATTCATGAAGTTACCTTGAAATTTCATTCTCTCTCTTCTTTCGTCTCCCTCCTCCTTTATTATTATTATTATTATTTTTAGAGCAAAAGAAACACTTTGATAGAAAATAGGTGACGAGCAGGGAAAACTTGGATTTTTATTAATGAGTAGCACGAACTTTCAGTGAGACGCGCATATGTAACTGTAAGTACAAGCTTACAGGTGGCTTAAAAAATAATATTGAGAGTCAGGCGGTAGCGCAGCGGGTTAAGTGCAGGTGGCGCGTGAAGTCCAAGGACTGGCGTAAAGATCCCGGTTCGAGCCCCTGGCACCCCACCTGCAGGGGACTTGCTTCACAAGTGGTGAAGCAGGTCTGCAGGTATCTATTGTTCTCTCCCCTCTCTGTCTTCCCCTCCTCTCTCCATTTCTCTCTGTCCTATCCAAAAACAACGACAACAATAATAATTACAACAATAAAACAACAAGGGCAACAAAAGGGAATAAATAAATAAGTATATATAAATAATAATATCACAGGGCCAGAAATCTTACCAGTATGTTTTTGCAAGGCTGTTAAATACTGCCAGTACTCTGTGATGTTGAACCAAATTATTGAGGAATAGTGTGGCACACAGCCCAACACCATGTTTTTGTGAAAGACTAAGGACATCAGGGGAGCAATCCATATAGCTTGTGACTGTGTCGGTTGGAACCAGAATGTTTGGGTGGGAATCCACATACAAAGCTTCAGACTCAGCCCTGGTACCTTTAATGGCATTTGATGAAGAGTTAGGATAAGCAGAACACTTTATTGTGAGCCAGATAAGCCAAGAGGTGGGTTTATCTTTCAAAACCTCAAGACTCTATCTGATAACTACAGTTAAGAGTTTCTTTGATAGCTTTCCTATTCTTTAACACTATGGGAGCATGGACCCAGGGTCATTATGGGGTGCAGAAGGTAGAAAGCCTAGCTTCTGTAATTGTTTCCCTGCTGAACATGGGTGTTGGCAGGTCAATCCATACTCCCAGTCTGTTTCTCTCTCTCTCTTTCTTTCTTCCTTTTTAATTTTTTAAAAATATTTTTTTAATATTTATTTATTTACTTTTTGTTGCCCTTGTTGTTTTTTTATTGTTGTAGTTATTATTGTTGTTGTTATTGATGTCATCGTTGTTGGATAGGACAGAGAGAAATGGAAAGAGGAGGGGAAGACAGAGAGGAAAAGAGAAAGATAGACACCTGCAGACCTGCTTCACCACCTGTGAAACGACTTCTTTGCAGGTGGGGAGCCAGAGGGTTGAACCGGGATCCTTTTCGGGTCCTTGTGCTTTGCGCCTTGCGCCATGTGCACTTAACCCACTGCTCTACTGCCCAACTCCCTCCCAGCCTGTTTTTACCTTTTCCTAGTGGGGAAGTGAGGCTCCAGGACACATTGGTGGGTTATCTGTCCAGGGGAGGGGATGGGATATGGAGTTCTGGTGGTGGGAATTGTGTGGAATTGTACCCCTCTTATCCTATGGTCTTGCCAGTGTTTCCATTTTATAAATAAAAATTTAAAAAAGAAAGTAAAAAAAATAAGATGAGGGAGTCATAAATAAATGCAAAGTATCATGTTAAAAAATAAATAAAAACATAACTCAGAAAAAAAAAAAAGAGAGTTTCTCCCAGTTTCACTTTTGCCATAGCCTGTGCTGCCTTGTAATTTGCCAGTGATCTTTTCCAAGAGCCCATAGCTCTGGCTGGAGCTCAGCTTGCCTGGAGCAGATCTTCTTGAGATAACAGACCTCAGAACAGGCCCAGCCCTCACCAAATGGTCACAGCATCCATAGCCAGGTCAGGCCTGCTTCCTGTCTTAATAGATACCCTTCCCTCTTGGCAAACATTGTTTTCTACCACTCCCTGAGGGCTTTCCTTCCTGCTCTGCTGAGTTTCCTCTTAATTCCTTGACATTTAATCAAATTACATCTTTAAACAGTTGTGATTCAGTTCGTACTTCAGTACCAGGAGATGCAGAGGCCTGCGGGTTTGACTAACAAACTTGACTGGTAACCAAACCAGAACAGAAGTGAGATAGATTCAGACTTTTCCCAGATGTTCTCCTGAGTGGCCTTTCACATTCCTCTGAATAGTATGGGCTGCCTCAGGGCTGATGGAGATGGCCAGATGGATGCTGGATGAGGACACTGAGACTTACTTGGATCTAGCGACCCGAAGACAGACAACCCATGCCACAGATCATGGAGTAAGTTATAACTACTACCCACTGAAGAAAGGAATCATATTTTAACTATGGATAACATTCTGGAAATGGAAGAGAGGAAATAATTTTTTTAAAAAGGTCTTTTATGAGTGATTTAATAATAATTAACGAGATTGCAAAATAACAGGGATATAATCCACACAGTTCCCACCACCAGAGTTCCAGGTTCCAACCCCTTCATTGGAAGCTTCCTTATTTTTTATCTCATCCTGGGAGTATGGACCAAAATTCTTTATGGGGTGCAGAAGGTGAAAAGTTTGGCTCCTGTAATTGCTTCTCTGCTGAACAGGGATGTTGGCAGGTTGATCCACACCTCCAGTCTGTTTCTGTCTTTGCCCGGTGAGCTACGTAGGGCTCTGGAGAGGTGAGGCTCCAGGATACATTGGTAAGGTCATCAGCCCAGGGATGTTAGGATGGCATCATGGTAGTGTCTGCAACTAGGTGACTGAAAGGCAGTAAGATATAAAGCAGGACAAACTGTTTAATAAACAAGAACCCAAATGTAGGAATAAAGCAAATGAAACTAGGGGTCTTTGTGTAGGAAGAAGCTAGGAAGTCTATTTTAGGTATGTTCCAAAAGGCCCATGACTATAGCAATTTTTTCCTGATCCCTATGGAAACCATTTTTAATACCAGGAAGTGGAAGGGGGTCAGGTGGTAGTGCACCGGTTAAGTGTACACATCATAGTGTGCAAGGACCTAGGTCCTGGTCAAGCCTCTGGTCCCTACCTGTGTGTGTGTGTATGGGGGGAGCTTCAAGAGTGGTGAACCAGGGTTGCAGGTGTCTCTTTCTCTCTCTCCCTCTCTTTCTTCCTTCTCAATTTCTCTCTGCCTCTATCTAATAATAAATAAATAAACATATTTATAAATAAATACCAGGAAATGTAGACCACTAGTTGTTTGCCCAACAAGAAGCACTAGCCTCAACCCCAGTCTCTGTCCTCCGAAAGGATGATGACTTGGAATAGGTCATGGGATTTCTTTCCTATTCCTGCAGCTTTTCTGCCTAGTAATGAGACTTAAGTATTAATTATTGAGTAGGGAATAAAGAGAACTTGCCCCAGGAAAGTTTTTGCCAGATGGAAAAAGGAAAGGGGAGTGCTTCTTCCTTTGTGACTGTTTATTAAAAAAAAAAAAAAGAGAGGGAATAGTGATTGGTGGGCAAGGGGTCAGCTCTGGGGGTCCTGGTCACCATCTTTAGTGAATAGGTGAAATGCTGGCACCAATACAAGGGATTATTCTATCAACAGTTATGTGTCCTGAAGCCCTTCTTCACGCCCCTCTTCTTGCATGTAGCCCTGCTCTGTCAAGCAATGTTTCCTGAATCACTGTGGTTGGAACCTGCAATTGCAAAATTAAAAGAACAAAATGGACAGTGCCAAAACAGTGCAGTCTGTACATGCCATCTGTGAGTTTTCAGAGTGAGTTTTGCTTGCAACCTCCCCTCCAGAGGCGGCTGACTTTATTTTCATATGCAGAGCTCCCCGTATCCTGGCAGCTTTCTTTGACTGTCAGAAATAGACTATCAGGGTCGAGAAGCTTCCCCAGAGATCTGATTTACACTGGAACATTCCTGGTGGCTGCCCACTCACTGGGACCTGGGCAGCATTTGTTCCTGGAGCGTATGATGAGTCCTGTGTGGCTACTCTTCCCATGCAACCTTCAATGACCCCCATATTCTTGAGGGAAAATACTAAGCCTTTCCCCTTTGATTTCAACACCCTATTTAGTTGGGCCCCACCCTACTTGTGGAACTCATTTTACATTCGCCTTCAGCATCCCATCCCCAGTGGGCTCACCCTGTTGACCTTATTCCTGATTTTTTTTTCTTCCTTGCCTCCTATTACTGGGGCTCAGTGCCTGCACTATGAATCCACCACTCCCGGCGGCCATATGTTCCTTCCTCTCTCTCTCTCTCTCTCTCTTTTTCTAATTTTTTTATTAGATAGGACATTGAAAAATTGAAAAGAGAAGATGGGCAGATAGAGAGGAGGAGAAAAAGACACCTGCAGACCTGCTTCATAATTCATGAAGAGGACCCCCTGTGCATGGGGAGAGGGAGATCGAACTCTGGCCCCTGTGCTTGGTGATATGTGCTCTTAACTGAGTGCTCCACCACCTGCCTCCACCCCCAACCCCCCAATTCCTCATCTTCCATAGAATCTTCCACGACTCCTGGCTGTCTTCTTTCTGGTCATGGTTGGCATGTATTAAATAATTAGTTGTGCACTTTCTCCAAGCTCATCCAGGTCTCCTGTGTCACTTAAAAATGCAATGAGGTCAGAGTCACGGCCAAATTTTTCTCTTTGTTACTCAGCACTTTTAGCTATGACCTGTTGTGAGCAGGGAGGTATCAGGCAATTAGTTCTTGGAGGAGAAAGAGGAATGGGGTGGCTGAAATGAGCAGGAGCAGTTCCTGGAACCCATTTGCAAGTGAAATAGGTCCTGAGATAGCCACTAGGGCCCCTGCCCCTTCTTGGCATTCCTCCTTTACTCCCTCCAGACTGAAAGGCTAGGACCTGAGGAAACCACAGGCAATGGCTGGCCCTGCTGGGCTGGAATTCATACCACTTCACTGCCTTGAGCTCCTTCCTAGCTGAAGAAAGAAACATTTACCACATTAGTTCTGATTTTTTTTTTTTTGAAATCTGGCAACAGTAGATGCCCATCCAAGTATTTGCTCTTCCCAGTTGGAGGGTGGAGGTGGGAGACTTCTCCCCTTTGCAATCTGTATTTCATTTCTTATGTTTGACTAGGTCAGAGGACTTGCATCCAATGTCTCTTACCACTAGGGGGCGCCAGCGGTGGGCATCTCTAAGATTACCCTGGTGCTGAATCTTCCCTTTCCTGGAAAAATAGCCCCCTCCTCTTTCCCCTGCAGAGCGCTCCTGTGCTTGTCTGGAACCAGCTGGTCAACACCTGCTTCCCCTTTTGAAGAAGTGTGGAACTCTTATTGTACCTAGTGGCACAGAGCCAGGTGGACCCACGTGAGACTGTGATAGGTATAAAACCCCACCCCTTTCTTCTTTAGGACCTGGGTGTGTGTATGGGCCGGGAAGGGGGAAGGGAAGGGGAAGGTGGCAGTGGTACCAGGGGAGAAATATATCTAAAATAAACCTACTAGCTTTTTCCAAAATGGAGACCCCCCAAATCTTAACTATATTCTTGCCTTTACGGTCCTGATTATTTAACATTTTTTTCTGCTTTATATCTTTTTAAAAATATTTATTGATTTATTCCCTTTTGTTGCCCTTGTTGTTTTATTGTTGTAGTTATTATTCTGCTTTATATCTTAATGCTTTTTCAGCCACCAAGTTGTAGATGCTAACATGACCTCAACCTGATTGACTCCCCTGGGCAGACAACCTCACCAATGTGTCCTGGAGCTCCACCTCTCCAGAGCCCTGTCCCACTGGTGAAAGAGAGAGATAAGCTGGGAGTATGGATCAACCTGCCAATGCTCATGTTCAGCAGAGAAGTAATTACAGAAGCCAGACCTTCCACCTTCTGCACCCTATAGTGATCTTGGGTCCATACTCCCAGAAGGATAAAGAATAGGAAAGCTTTCAAGGAAGGGAATGGGATATGGAGCTCTGGTGATGGGAACTGTACTCCTCTTTTCCTATGTTCTTGTCAGTATTTACATTTCATAAATAAATTAAAAAAAAATAAAAAAGGTCAAATTTGGGGGCTGGATGGTGGTGCACCTGGTAGAGAGTGCATGCTAGGCACAAGGACCCAGTTTCAAGCCCCCAGACCCTAGTTGCAGGGAGGAAGATTCATGAATGATGAAGCAGTGCTACAGGTGTCTCTCTCTCTCTCTGTCTCTCTCTCTCCCTCCTCCCCTCCCTCCCTCTTCCTTCTTAATTTCTCTGTCTCTACCCAAAATAAATAAAGTTTTTTTAAATCATTTTTTGAAAAAACAACTTTAGACAATTGATTTGAAAATAGTTGCCCTCTGTTGTAGGGCATAGGACCCATTTCCTAACCTTAATTTTGTCTTCCTTTAGCTCTAGTCACATGTAAGGTACAGGAGGTGGAAGGAAAAACCTCCAATATTTATGGAGGCTGCATTTTGTGCTATACATAGTTCTTGACAGCTGTTATCACAAGCTCACAGCCCCTCACAGAAGACATTTTACAGACATCATTTTATATACATCATGGTAATATCCATAAGGTAATGAGCGTTGAGAGAAGGACTTGACTCCTGACCATGTTTCTATTTGTCCTTTCCCACAGTCCTCACCTCTCACTCATGCCGTCACCAACTCTACTCCTGCCTGCCCTCCCTCTCCTCACTGTTCTTCAACATTCCATGCCCTGTTGGTATCTCATGCCATTTGCTTTGGGCAATCCCCCTGTCTGAAATACTCTTCCCCAGAATAGTCTCTTAAATACTTTTTGTCTGATTCCCCATCTCCTTCCTGCGTTTGGTCCAATCTCTCATTGTCAGTGAGGTTCACCCTGACTGCCTGATCTTCAAGCCACAGCATGTACAAGCAGATACTATCCACTATGCTCCTGATGTTCTCACTCTGTCCCACTTTCTAATTTCTCTGCTCTTTTTACCTTTTTTACTTATTTATGAAGTGTATTTATCTTCAGATAGCACGTAAGCTGTCCCATAATAGGGAACTTGGTATGTTTATCCTCTGACATCTTAAAAGTACTTCTAATACTGCCTGACATTTAGAAGACACTAGGCTAATAGTCAAAGGATCAGCTTCTACAAGGTCAACCTAGTCTTAGTCTAGTAAGAGGTAGAGCTGGATTCAAAGTTTTTCTGCTTGGGGCCAGGTGGTAGCACACCTGGTTTAGCACACACACTTGAGCCCAGATACACAAGGATCTGGGTTCAAGCTCCTGGTCCCCACCTGTAGTGGGGGGGGAAGCTTCAAGAGTGGTGAGGTAGAGCTGCAGGTGTCTCTCTGTCTTTCTCCCTCTTTATCTTTTGTTCCTTCAATTTCTCTCTGTTTCTAGCCAATAATAAATAAACTATTTTTTTCCCCTTCTTCATGAACTCTTGACCTATTATGGTGGAGAACACATTGTGAACTGCTCAAGAGATTCCCATTAATCAGATTTCCCTATGGGGCTGCTCCCTCATACCAGAGATGCCAGAGTTAAACCTATGAAGCCAAGCCTTGTCTTGTTTTTCCTGGGTGACAGGCTTGTCCCCATGGTTCTACCTACTGTCGGCATTCCACGTGTCTTGGTGAGGTGGCTTGTCCTGATGACCAGGTTCTCTGGTGCATGGAGTGTTCAGTGTCAATTCTCTCTGAAAACAGCATAGGCTGTTGAACCCATGCTGAGTACGCAAGACACATGCTTTAGATCTCTCCAGATGAGACATCTGTCAAATCCAGAACTGGCTCCAGGCCTTTGTGGAAGGATTTTCTTTCTAGGAAATGATGGTGGGAACATGGGGCATGTAAGTTATGAACTGAAATTACCAGGGTAGAACAGGACCCCAAAAACCAGTGGAGCAGGGACACCAAATGTCACCTGGGTGACTCTCTGGGCAGAAATGCGGCTGAGTCTTGGAGGGCTGGGGTTGCTGCAGTGGTTTTTTTTCATTTTAGTTTTTAATTAGAGTCTAGGAATGAAGGTAATTTACTGTGAATAAACTGTAATGTGAGGGCAGAGTTGGGTCAACTGGGGTCTACTGGCGTTAATGATAACAAACATTTCACTGTTCATCTCTTAAGCAGTTTCTGTAGTACAGATCCTCTCCCTGAACTCTTGTTCACCTGGTCCTTTTTACTTGTTATGCTTGTAGTTTCTGGTTTGCTTTTCTTGTTTTGTTCTTGTTATTAGGTGACCTTGTTTATGTTGGTATTTAAGGACAATTTTCATCGTAACACAGTAACTTGCTGATAGAAAGCTGCATTGTTATGGGCTCTGAGCGAAAGGATACACTGACATTTATTTTCAAACTTACTGGCTCACTGTTTATGTTTCTGGGATAAGCTAGGAATGAATGTTTTAATGAACTCTCAGCTGTTCAGGAATGCCATACTGGAGCATGTTAACCCAGTCAGAGGGTAGCCAGTTGGTGTTTGATCAACAGGAAGTATATCTTGCTCACAAAGGAGAATAGTTGGATTAATTTAGCATTTTCTAGTGTGAAGCATCTCCTTGGCCCTAAAACTACCTAGAAATGGATGGCATGTACAACTATAAAACAGAGTATTTGGAGAAATATTATGATGACAAAAATCAGAACAGAAACACAAACCAGCCATGGCTAATGTCATATATGAAACCAATGCATGTTCTCAGGAATAGCACTTAGAAAATAGACTTAATGAAAATAAATCACTTGTGTATGATTGCCCACTGCAAGAGGTTGACATCTGAGATATCTCAGTATGTGGATGAACACAGTTTTGTTTTAGCTATATCTGGATGGATGAATTTTGCTCCCAGTGAATATATGTTTTCTCTATCTGAACTGATACATAAAAACAGAAGACCTCAAAGTATGTCTTAAGGATTCAGATGGTCATTTTTTTGATCATCTGACAAATGAATACAACACATCTTCTCAACAGCATTTCAAATAGTTGAGAGAATATCTCTAGCTTTCCAAAGTATATCGCCTTGTAGCACAATGGATGAGCAAGATGGACTTCTTTTTTTATTTTTTATTTATTTCTTTATCGGGAAATTAATGTTTTACATTCGACAGTAAGTACAATAGTTTGTACATGCATAACATTTCCCAGTCTTCCATATAATAATACAACCCCCACTAGGTCCTCTGTCATCCTTTTTGGACCTGTATTCTCCCCACCCACCCACCCCAGACAAGCTGGACCTCTAATCCAAAATATATAGCTTGCTGGGATCCAGTTTATCCTTGGCCCAAACTTGTCTTATTTAGCAGAAAACACACAGGGTGTCATATAATTTCTCCTTCTTCTTCCCCTTCTTCTTCTTCTTCCTCTTCCTCTTCCTCTTCCTCTTCCTCTTCTTCTTCTTCTTCTTCCTCTTCTTCGTCTTCTTCCTCTTCCTCTTCTTCCTTCTTCTTCTTCTTCTTCTTCCTCTTCCTCTTCCCCTTCCCCTCCTCCTCCTCCTCTTCCTCCTCCTCCTCCTCTTCCTCTTCCTCCTCCTTCTCCTCCTCCTCCTTTTCCTCCCCCTCCTTCTCCTCCTCCTCCTGCTTCTCCTCCTCCTTCTCCTCCTCCTCCTTCTCCCACTCAGCCACGAGAGTTCCTGGTTCCTCTCCCAAGTTGCTGAGTAAGTAACAGCCTAGGTTGGCTCTGGCTGAGTTTTCTTCAACCCAGAGAGCAGGTGCCTGGGAAGAAATACCCTCAGGCTAGCCCAGAAGCCTCAGCCATATATTATGGAAATAAGTGGCTTTTCCTTTACTATGACTATAATACAAAATGCCTCCATTTTTACTTGTTTCATGTTTAATTATTACCTAGTTAAAAAAGTCATTGGGATCTCAGGTGGTGCAAAGCACAAGGATTCCCATTTGAGCCCCCAACTACCCCACCTGCAGGGGAGTCTCTTCACAAGCAGTGAAGCAGGTTCTGCAAGTGTCTATCTTTCTCTCTCCCTCTCTGTCTTGCCCTCCTCTCTCCATTTCTCTCTGTCCTATCCAACAACAATGACATCAGAAATAACTACAAACAATAAAAAACAAGGGCAACAAAAGGGAATAAATAAATAAATAAATAAATAAATATTAAAGAAAAAAGTCATTGGGACTGCACAGTGGTACACTTGGGTAAGCATACATATTACAGTGCACAAGGATCTGGGTTCAAATCCCCATTCCCTACCTGTAAGGGGGAAGAGATAGGGAATAGCTTCATGAGTATTATAAGAGTGTATTTCTCATTTCTCTCCTTCTCTCTATCCCTATTCCCTGTATCTCTATCCAAAGTAAATAAATAAAAATATTTTTAAATGTAATTAAGGCCTACTCAGTCTTCATGGACTTTTGAGTACAGAAACAAAGCTAAAGAAGATACTTTTCACAGTACTTCAATGGACTTGCACATTACTGTAATTTCATAAAAGGTCTTGCCAAAAGCAATTAAAATTTGACCTGAATTAGTAATTTTATTAATTGCATTTCAGGCAAGCTAATTGCTTACTTATTTAACTGATTTCTTGTTACAAACTGATTACAGACCATTAATGTTCATTAATATATCAAATTAGGTTTCACATCTCTTGCACCATATATTGGAACGAACACTTTGCTGAGACCTGTTATAAATGCTGCTGCTGAGCAGGTGTGTGTGTGTGTGTGTGTGTGTGTGTGTGTGTGTGTGTTACATTTTTAGTTAGCCTTTGGTAGCAGATAACCACTCAAGAACAATTTATGAGCTAACTAATTCTTTTTTTTTCCTGGTGCCTTTAGCACTAAAATACAACTTTGATATGGAGAGCCCCCAGGAGTGTTATCTACATGAAACTTTTCGAGTTTGGAGGAAAATAACTTATGAAGGGGATCACTTTATCCCAGCACATGGTTTATGGATACTAAGACTTTTACTTAAGCTACGGGAGGAGTCAGGGGAATGGGAGCAGCTAGGAATGGAAGAAACAGACCTTCAGTTGAGAGGAGACCCGGGAGAGCAACATTGATACTTCATTTTGAAAAATAGTATCTTAGTGGTCTGGAAGGTGGCACAGTGGATAAAGCATTGGACTCTCAAACATGAGGTCCCAAGTTCAAACCCTGGCAGCACATGTACCAGAGTGATGTCTGTTTCTCTCTTTCTCTCTCTTTTTCTCCTATCTTTCTCATTAATAAATAAGATCTTAAAAAAGCATTAAAAAAAGAAACATGGCTTCTTATCAGTAGAATCCAATTTGAACTAATCTATCCATGCAAAACATTTAATATAGACTTATCCATATACATACATTTGTTGGGTGGATGAAAGAATAGGTACCACTTAATGACATGAATGACATAGGGGGTAGGGCAGTGGGTTAAACACACATGTCACAAAGTGCAGGGACTGGCTTAAGGATCCCTGTCTGAGCCCCTGGCTCCCCACCTGCAGGGATTATCGCTTCACAAGTGGTGAAGCAGGTCTGCAGGTGTCTATCTTTCTCTCACCCTCTCTGTCTTTCCCTCTTCTCTGGATTTCTGTCTGTCCTATCCAACAACAATGACAGCAATGACAACAACAACAACAATAATAGCAATAATAATAACAACAATAAACAACAAGGGCAACAAAATAGCCTCCAGGAGCAGTGGATTTGTAGTGTAGGCACCAAGCCCCAGTGATAATCCTGGAGGCAAAATAATAATAATAATAATAATAATAATAATAAGATAATAATAATAATAATAAATTAAAAAAAGAAAAAAGTTATATTCATAGTGTCTTTGATAGTGTTGGGGGAGTAGTGAAGGTGGTTATGAATGACACGGATTTATTTCTCATAATTTGTGAGCTGAGAGTCAAGAATTAGAAGTGGGCAGATATCAAAGTTTGTAAGGGTTCATTTCTTGATTCATAGACAAATGTCTTTTTGCTGTGCCCTTAGGTTATGGAAGAGATGAGAGATCTCTCTAAGGTATCTTCTCTATTAGGGGTGTTGATCCCATTATGGGGTCATACCCAATGGCCTTATTATTTTCCCAATGCCTCATTTCCAAATCTCATCATGATAGGAAATAGCTTTCAACCTATGAATTCTTTGGGGAATGAACATTCAGTCTATAGCATATACTCATCCTGTTTTGTTGCTAGTGGGTAGGAGATGGGATGGTAGGAGACAGGAAGTTTTTCCCATTCATCATCTTTCTCACTAGTTCTGACAGCTACTGTATCACCTTCCTAATTTGAATTTATGTTAGACTTCTCCTCCTTTTTGTGGTCTCCTTTTGTAAAGTCCTTTATCATGGATGAGCTCTCTCTCTTTTTTTTCCTTTCTATTTGCTATCCCAGCTCCTGCCTCAGATAGTTGAGCACTAGACGTTTTTAGTGTTTGAATCACTGTCAGAATTCACCAACCCTATTTGATTTCTGTTCTTCTCCCACCTACATAACGAATTTCCTGTTAGATTTTTGTGTCTGAGACAGATTGGTTTCTATTTCCCAGACTGGTGCCTAACTTGTACTAATTTCAAAGATAATGGCTTTAAAATAAAATATGGAGGGCAAGGTCAAGAGATAGACCATCCAGTAAAGCACATACTTAGCAGTGTCCAAGTTCCAGGGTTTGAGGCTCCCTATCTTTTTTAAAAAATATTTTTATTTACTTATTATTGAATAGAGACAGAGAGAAACTGAGAGGGTAGAGAGAGAAATAGAGAGGAAGAGTGATGAAGAGACACCTGCAGTTCTACTTCACCACTCATGAAGCTTTCTCTCTGCAGGTGGGGATCAGGGGCTTGAACCTGGGTCCTTGTACACCGTAATGTGTACGCTTGACCAGGTGCATCACTGCTTTGCCCTGAGGCTCCTTATCTTCACAGGCAAACATTTATATAGGTGAAACTTTACAAGTCATGGAGTGATGTTTGATGTCTTTCCTTCTTTCTCTTTCTGTCTCTCACCTTTAATCTTAAAAAAAAAAAAAGAAAGAAAGAGAGAGAAAGAGTTGACCAAGAACAATGGAATTATGCAGTCACAAAGCTCCAGCAAAAAAACACTGGCAGTCAAAAATAAATATGCAATGAAAATTTAAAAATTTTAAAAATGTTTAAAATGATATGCTTCTCCCATCACTTTACTGAGGAAGTGCTGGTTCAGAGGATTGTTGTTACAAGGGTATATATTTCCACATCTCACCAAGATACATATTAGTACATTACACTCTCAACCAAAAACTTGCAGGAATGTTTGCTTTGAAAAAAAATTTTTTTTGACTTTGAAAGAATCTCTTCATGATGGGGTGCCTACTTCTGAGGGCTCTGCCTAGAAATCTTGGTATCTTAACTGTCAGAATCATAAAAAAAGAAAGAGTTGCTGATTCCCTCTGAGATGTGGGGCACATCAGTAATTTAACCGAAGGTCTTAAGGAAGTTCCTGATGTATACTGGGGTGTTGCCAAGTGACCTCCACCCAGGGGACTAGTAATTGGCATTTGGTTTGCATTTCCATCTCAGAAGGAAAAATGCCCATCTTCATGCCAAAATGATTTCCACTCCCTGCTTTTAGCTTTTAATAGAAAAAAAAAAGTAATGTAGCATATATTTGGAGGGTGGGAGAGGGGCACACTTGCCCCACTTTTTCATTTACAACTTTTACTCTAAAACAGAAAAGGATATTTATTTCAGGGTGTATTTAAGATTCAGTTCAAATAGAATATCTTTTACAGTTAATCAATAGATAAAGACTCTGGAGAAGTCTTTGCACTTGCCTGGACGTGCTGAAACTCTTATTTAAAGAATGAGCAGTGTGTACATGAGCCAAGAATGCTTTTTGCTTTGGCAGTCGTTATTGAATCTTTGGGAGAGGTTAAAAGCCTAGATACACAATGTAGAAATTTTGCAACTTATTTTTAATGTTATTCTCATCACTGTGTGACAGAGACCAGAAGGAAGAAATATACTTCAGTCTATATTTTTTTAAAGAAGAAAAAGAAATCCAAATTCTTGTTAAAATTCCTTATATTTATTTACCTTTGACATACTATGTGGTTTTTATCTATTGTTCTAAGAAATCCTGTCTATTGATTTATAATAGTGACAAAAGTCACTTTCATATTTCCAGGAACTAATTAATTGGTTTAAGATTCTTTGTTTTTTATCCTCTTTCCTTTTGTTTTTTCTCTTTTATTTTCACTGATATTGGCATCTCCCCTCAAAGTTAGATAAGGTAGACAGGACAAAATTCTAATCAG
Source organism: Erinaceus europaeus (assembly GCF_950295315.1). Lineage (NCBI taxonomy): Eukaryota > Metazoa > Chordata > Mammalia > Eulipotyphla > Erinaceidae > Erinaceus > Erinaceus europaeus. The sequence continues at coordinate 132,696,776 of NC_080165.1, read as the reverse complement.
TCATTTTGGTTACCTGTTAGAATGGCTGAAAAGTAACAGCTTGGGAAAGAAATGCAATGAATCTGAAAAATATAGCAGAGACCAGAAGATAACTCAGGGAGCAGAGGCTTGTCTTACCATGTGAAAGGCCTAGGGTTGCAACCTTGACGCAGCCTGGGAGCTCAAGAGAACCCAGGGAAGATCCAGTAACAGTGAAGTGCTGTGGTGTCCCTCTCCATCTCTGTGTCTCTGACAGTGAAGTGCTGTGAGGTCCCTCTCCCTCTCTGTGTCTCTGACAGTGAAGAGGTGTGAGGTCCCTCTCCCTCTCTGTGTCTGACAGTGAAGTGCTGTGAGGTCTCTCTCCCTCTCTGTGTCTGTGACAGTGAAGTGCTGTGAGGTCCCTCTCCCTCTCTGTGTCTGTGACAGTGAAGTGCTGTGAGGTCCCTCTCCCTCTCTGTGTCTGTGACAGTGAAGTGCTGTGAGGTCCCTCTCCCTCTCTGTGTCTGTGACAGTGAAGAGGTGTGAGGTCCCTCTCCCTCTCTGTGTCTGTGACAGTGAAGAGGTGTGAGGTCCCTCTCCCTCTCTGTGTCTCTGACAGTGAAGTGCTGTGAGGTCCCTCTCCCTCTCTGTGTCTGTGACAGTGAAGAGGTGTGAGGTCCCTCTCCCTCTCTGTGTCTGTGACAGTGAAGTGCTGTGAGGTCCCTCTCCCTCTCTGTGTCTGTGACAGTGAAGTGCTGTGAGGTCCCTCTCCCTCTCTGTGTCTGTGACAGTGAAGAGGTGTGAGGTCCCTCTCCCTCTCTGTGTCTGTGACAGTGAAGAGGTGTGAGGTCCCTCTCCCTCTCTGTGTCTCTGACAGTGAAGTGCTGTGAGGTCCCTCTCCCTCTCTGTGTCTGTGACAGTGAAGAGGTGTGAGGTCCCTCTCCCTCTCTGTGTCTGTGACAGTGAAGAGGTGTGAGGTCCCTCTCCCTCTCTGTGTCTCTGACAGTGAAGTGCTGTCAGGTCCCTCTCCCTCTCTGTGTCTCTGACAGTGAAGTGCTGTGAGGTCTCTCTCCCTCTCTGTGTCTCTGACAGTGAAGTGCTGTGAGGTCTATCTCCCTCTCTGTCTCTGACGGTGAAGTGCTGTGAGGTCCCTCTCCCTCTCTGTGTGTCTGACAGTGAAGTGCTGTGAGGTCCCTCTCCCTCTCTGTGTCTGACAGTGAAGAGGTGTGAGGTCCCTCTCCCTCTCTGTGTCTCTGACAGTGAAGAGGTGTGAGGTCCCTCTCCCTCTCTGTGTCTCTGACAGTGAAGAGGTATGAGGTCTCTCTCCCTCTCTATGTCTCTCCTTCATTATCTTTCTCTGTTTGAGATGAAAAGAATAAAACAAACAACAACAAACAGTCAAGGAACAGAGGAGTTGTATATATGCACTGCCCCTCAGCCAGAATTGTTAAATAAATAAATAATGATCACCAGGAATGAATAAAAGAAAGAAATATAGCAATGTAATAATTAATGAGTTTGCTTTAGGCCTGAAACCTTTTCTTTTACTGCTGAAGAGCTGTACAAAAATTCAGTTGTTATTACCGTGGACTTTATGCCATTTACATTACTGAGAATATTTCTTGAATACTTCATTGACCAGAAGAAGCTGGACCTGCCCAGAGTTGTAACCATGCTGGTAAGGATCAGCCTTTATTTATAATGAAAGATAAAAATAAACAATCCCTCCTAAACAAAGTAAACAAGTAAGTCAAATGTCAGTAGAGTTGAAAGTATCTCTTTCTGTAGAGCTTACCATCAGCTATTTTATTACATTTTTTTTCATTTTACTGAGGGATTAGTGGTTTAGAATATGGTTGTTGACATATGGGCATAGCAACACCCCATTATGGCAAAACCTCGTAGACCCATATAAGATTAAACCAATAAGGGATTTATTTAGAAAGTACAATAATCATGAAGAAATGATTCTAGTTAAGAGAATAGGCAAAGTCCAAGTCTGCAAACAAGTCACTGAAGACCACCATGTGTGAGGATAAGTCAGATATCCAAAACCAACAGGAATGTGCTGCTGAGAAGGTGATCCAGCAAGACAGAGAGCTGCTCTCCCCTCCTCCTTTTATGCATTCCCCTCTATGTCTCCTCCTCCAGGGGATGTCCCCACTCATATGCTAATAGTCCCAAACTCCTGTCTCGGTCACAACACCCCATGACCTTTTTCACTCCCTCCCCAGAGTCTTAAGATTTGGTGTAGTACATCCTGCCCAGTCCAAGTTTCACTTGCTTTCTTTTTCTGGTTTGTTTCTTAGGTTCCACTTATAACTGACATCGTTTGGTATTTGTCTTCTTTTTGAGGATGAAGTAAGACAGATGAGGGAGATGACTTTTCCTCTTCTTCCTCCTCCCCATCACCTTTCCTCCTTCTTGCCACTTGGGTTATTGCTGTGGCTTAGTGTTTGCACAATGAATCCACCCTTCCTGGCGATCACTTTCCCCCCTTTTTTATTTGATAGGACAGACAGCAATTGAGAGAGGAGTGGGAGATAGAAAGGGAGAGAGAGACAGAGAAGACCTGCAGCCAAGTATCACTACCCCTGCAGATTGGGAGGGGGTGTTTGAACCCCCAGTACAGTTCTTGCACATGGTAATAATGTGCACTCAACAAGGCAGGCAACTGCCCGCCCTCCTGTTAAAGCTATTGAAGTGGAAGGATAGTTGGATTCCTGTGGGTTTTCCCAAAGACAACTGATATATTTTGAACATACTGAAAAATGAGACAATTTCTATTTTTGGTGAGTTTGCTTTTGCAAATACAGTGATGAATTTTTTTTTCTAATGGAAACTTATAATAAGATATTTCAAAGTTAAGGTAAACACTAGTTTACTATGAAAAATAGTCTATATTCCATTTTGCAGGTAGAAGTACCATTTTAAATTAGTAGGGCCTAGCAGAGGCTGTGCTCTGTTTCAGGAAAAGTTGCAATGAATATTGTTTCAAAAACAGTGTGAAAAACTTTGTGCCCATCTCTTAATAATTTGTTGTCTCTTTAGCATATCTTCCAATGGTCTCCTATAATGGAGCCTCTGGGCTGAGAACAAATATATGCCAGATATTATCTGCTTTTTAAAATTATTTTTGATTGGAGTTGGGCGGCAGTGCAGCTGCTTAAGCCACAGGACTGGAAGCACAAGGACAGGCTTAAGGATCCTGGTTTGAGCCCCCTGCTTCCCACCTGTGGTGGGGGGGTTTGCTTCACAGGTCTGTGTCTATCTTTCTCTCCCCCTCTCTATCTTTCCTCCTCTCTTGATTTCTTTCTGTCCTATCCAACAACAACAACAACACTAGTGGTAACAGTAACAATAACAACAACAAGGGCAACAAGATGGGGAAAGAAAATGACCTTCAGGAGCAGTGCAGTCATGGAGCCCCAGCGATAGTCCTGGAGGCAAAAATAATAATAATTCAAGATTGTAGGATTAGGGCAGAAGGTAGATAGCATAATGGTTGTGCAAAAAGACTCTCATGCCTGAGGCTCCAAAGTCCTAGGATCAATCCCCTGCACCACCATCAGTCAGAGCTGAGAAGTGCTCTGGTTTAAAAAAAAAATTGTCAGATGATAGGCCATAGTTTACCACTTCATACCCGATATCATCTTAATTCCTATATTCATCTTTATTCTTCCTTTAAAATTTTGTTCATTTTTTTTGCATATTTGCTTTTGTTTTTAGCTCTCTGAACACAAGAAGAAGTCTGTCTTGCTATTTGTGGAATCCCTAGAACCTAGGATAATATCTGGGGCATTCTGGGTACCTAATACTTGTACAATAAATGAATGTGGGAAAACAGATAATGAAAAGGGGTGTGTAGTGCATGTGCATATTTAGTAACATAGCAGTTTGCATAAAGTTCTTTGGAATTGATGAAGAAAAGGACAAATGGGGGAAAGAGAAGACTAAGTAGACAGGTTACAAACATGCAAATCGTGAATTAGTGCAAGAATGAAAAAAGAATGAAAGAGTAGAAAAACCAACTGGGAGGGTCATTTTAAGCAGAAGGCCTAAAAGTGACATTAAGCAACTGTCTTACCAGGGGAGGAAGGGGAGTAATTAGCGCTTAAACAGAATCTGCAAGCCCCTCATCAGTCACAGTCTTCCATTCTTACAGGGATCCTCGCAGACAAAAGGTCCTACTCACTCTACTTTGTTCCCAGAACTATAGAAACTAAAATGGACAAGGATGGGGTGGGGGTATTAAGGGGCTTGCACAATCACCACACTCACTACATTTTTCTTTGGATACTGCTAGCTTAGTGATATTTAAACATGTAAAATACTTTGGGAAAGAAACCAGGCTGTTTCAGAAAAGTGAATTCAATAGTACTTTCTAATTGACAAGACTAATTTTTGTTGGTTTTGAAAGTTAGTCTGGGATAAAAACCTAACTTCAATGAAAATTTTATCTTAAAAGTCACTGTTCTGTTTACAGAGGATGATTTTGATACATCAATCACACAATTGATAATTGTGTTCTTACCCATGCAACAATCCTGCAACTTGATCCCTATTGCCTTCTGCAAATGTGAAAAGAAAATGTCTCGTTCATCAATAGACAAAAATAAGAGGAAAAGTCATCAATGAGTGCATGATATAGGTGTGAAGCAAGCTGGATATTTTTATCTTCTGTTGTCAGAAAAAAATAAGTGCTGAAATCTGACCTTGGAAGATGAGCAAGAATATGTGTTTGCATCCAGAGAAGCCTAGGATAGCTGGAAACAGCAAGCAAAATAATAGTAAATGTGTTGTCATAACAAAACAATCTGGAAACTTCCCAAGGTAGAGAGAAGATGATTTTCTTTCAAAGGCTAAGAATTGGATCTCATAAACTGAAGGCATAACTCTGCTGGTATAGTACTAACCATTTTTACAGGTATTAGGTATTTTAGTTTCCAGAGATTTAGGTATTATTACTCCTTATTTTAAATTTTATTAGATTTTTTTTTTGTTTTGGAGGTAACTTTGTTTGACACGACTATACATATATTTTTTAAAATATTTATTTATTTTCTCTTTTGTTGCCCTTGTTTTTTTTATTGTGGTTGTAGTTATTATTGTTGTTGTTGTTATTGATGTCATCATTGTTGGATAGGACAGAGAGAAATAGAAAGAGGAGGGGAAGACAGAGAGAGGGGGAGAAAGATAGACACCTGCAGACCTGCTTCACCACCTGTGAAGCGACTCCCCTGCAGGTGGGGAGCTGGGGGCTTGAACTGGGATTCTTATGCTGGTCCTTGCACTTGGTGCCATGTGCGCTTAACCTGCTGCGCTACTGCCTGACTTCCAACTATACATATTTTAGAAATAATTTCCTCCCTTTTCAAAATGTGTTACCAAATCTCCTCCTCCCCCTCAAAAAGCACTGGTGTCTTCCTACCAAAATTTGTTGGACCCCTCCCCCTACTGCAGGGTGAAATCCAAGTACTGTCTTCATTTTACTGCGCTTGCTTTGTTTTGTTTCTTTATTTACTCTAAATGAGAGAAAGTGTGTGTATGTGTGTGTGTGTGTGTGTGTGTGTGTGTGTGTGTGTGAGAGAGAGAGAGAGAGAGAGAGAGAGAGAGAGAAAGTGAACATTCAGTATTTTCCTTTTGTATAAGTTCCTTTATTTCTTGGAGGGCTGGTTTAGTGCCAATGACTATTCTCTCTCTCTCTTTCTCTCTCTCTCTCTCTCTTTTTGCCCCCAGGGTTATCTCTGGAGCTTGGTGCCTGCACTACAATCCACTGCTCTTGTGGCCATTTTTTTTTCCATTTTACTGAGTAGGACAGAGAGAAATTGAGAGAGAAGGCGCGGAGACAGAGGGGGGAGAGAAAGATGAAGCGACCCCTACTGCAAGTGGAGAGCTGGGTGGCTCGAACTGTAATCCTTGCTCTGGTCCTTGCACCTTGCATACTATGTGCTCTTAACCCATGCAGCACTGCTCACCACTCACCCCGCAGTGAATTCTTTTAACTTTTGTGTGTGAAAAACTTTTACCATTTCATCAAAATTGATTGAGAACCAAGCTGGATACAGTATTTTAATGGATGTCTTGTCCATTAAAAACTATATTCTATCACTTCTTTCTAGCCTTTAGTGCTTGTATTGAGAACCAGATGATAGTCTTTATTTTAGAAATTGAGAGGGAAAGGGGAGTTGGGGAGATGGAGAGGGGGCAAGAGTCACTTGTAATACTGCTTTACCACTTGTGAAGCATTCCCCCTGCAGATGGGGATCAGGGACTTGCACCTAGGTTCATGTGCACTGCAATGTGTTTGCTCAACCAGGTGCTTTGCTGAGTCCCCCAGCTGAGAGACTTATGGGAATTCTCTTATAGATAACTCTTTGTTCTTATCTGTCTACCTTAAATATTTTTCTTTTTATTATTGATTATTGTCATTTAATTAGTATGTCCCTTGGTGAGCTTAGGATTGATTTTGTTTTTCTTGGGGCTCTTAAAACTTCCTGAATCTCATAGTCTATTTCATTATGTTGGGGAGACATTCTTGGATGATATATATTTTTCTTTTCTTTTCTTACTTTTTTAAAATTGCCACCAGGGTTATTGCTAGGGCTAGTTTCCGGCACTATAAATCCACTGCTCCTGGCAGTCATTTTCTTTCTTTCTTTCTCTTCTTCCATCCATTCATCCGTCCATCCTTCCTTCCTTCCTTCCCCTCTCTCTCTCTCTCTCCTTCCTTCCTTCCTTCCTTCCTTCCTTCCTTCCTTCCTTCCTTCCTTCCTTCCTTTCTCCCTTTCTCCCTTTCTTTCTTCTTCCTACTTTATTTGATAGACCAGAGAGAATTGAGAGGGGAGAAAGACATTTGCAGACCTGCTTCACCACTCATGAAACATCATCCTTGCTGGTGGAGAGTGGGGACTTGAACCTTTGCACATGATAATGTGTGTGCTCAACTGGGTACATCAATTAAAGTTCTATATCTATAGTCATTAATTAATTAATTTTTTTCACCACTCCCAGCACCAAAGTTCTATGTTGCCATCCCCTCCGCGATAGATAACCACTATAGTTCTTCCACAGTCTTGAAAATAGGTTGATGTTCTGTTTTTTCTCACATTTATATATTCAATTTTCCCCATCATGTACTGGGACTCCAAAACCCTTCCCACTTCCTCCCATCCCTTCCTCACCCAGAGTCCTTAGCTCTGGGGCAATACACCGCACTCAGTTCAAATTTCACCTTGTGTTTCCCTTTGTTCTGAGAGGTGACTCTAAGTTGTTTCCATTTTCCATAAAGAACTGCAAAAAGGTTGGAGTCAGAATAAATGTCCCAAAGACTCTTTGAATGAAGATCATTTCCCTGTTTCTCCTAGGAGGGTTAGAAAACAAAACAAACAAACTGTAAGGTGTCAGTCATTTTGGAAATTGCTATTTGAAAAGCCCTGTTTGCAGACTTGTGTATTAATATGTGCTCATAGCCTAAGGCCAAAATATCCCTGTGTGTGGAAAAAAAATTAAGCTATACATCTATCACTGTTTTCTAAGGTTTCATGCTTTCACTGGGGAATTAAATGGATCTGTAACACAACTTTACATTAATTTATTCAGTAAGCAATGGTATGCTTTAAAGGGATTCAAAGTGATCATAATAATGTCGAACCTGCAAATCTTTGACAATTAGATTGTAATGATGTAAAAATCCAAGGGGTGACAGATGGAAATGAAGGGGCTTTTCAGAGGTCATTTTCAAGAACACCTTATATACTTACATGACACATGGCAAAACTAGGTAATTTATGTTGTCTGTGCAACTGACAGTTATGCTAAAATGCATCAATAACAAAAGATATAATTTGAGAACTGACTGTAGAAGCAGCTATCAGGAGAGGAAAGTAAGTGAACAGTTACTGAATACAAATGGGAGTAATTGAAGTTAATATTTTTTGAGATTACCTTAATAAGAAGTAATTAGGTTTAAAAATCCAATATGAATTTGTTGCTAAAAGATCTATGAGTATTTTCATTTATAACTTTTGTAAAAGATAAATATGTTTCTAAAGTGATTCAAAATGATATTTTAATATTTACTTAAACCTTGAAGTAGAAAAAAGATATGGAAAAGGTGTACATAGTTTCATGGTTTGCTAATTAATTCGTTATTTCTACTGCTACTTAGTGGGTCATTCACCTGGCTATAATTTACATTTGTGGTCTCCTAATTTAGCATGCATAGAAATAGCAAAAAAATGATTAGTTTCACAGATATTCTTGGGTTCAATCTTCTCAATAATTTTGATTTGCTAAGTTTAGAGTAACACTCTAGTATTTGTATTTTTTTAAATTTTTAATATTTGTTTTCATGAGAGAAAGAATCAGATAGAAAAGAGATAAGAGAGTTCTGACCTCAGTTAAATCAATGAAACTAGTGCTAATATACCACATTTTACTTCAGACTGTATCCAGAGTTGAGAAGCCTGAGTTGTCAACCCTCCAACTCCAACAATCTTCGTGAGACTCTTCCTAGCACATGGGACACCCTAGTTCCATTTCAAATGGCGCATTCCCTTACAAAGTTACAGACCCTACTTCTAGACCAGGGCCTAATGGACAGGGTAGATGTGCATATGCATTTGTAAGTTGAGGGAAAATATACACCTCAAAGTAAAATGCTCAGTAGTCTGCTGTGAGTAGACTTAGACTCAGGAAGTTCAGTGAGCAAGTAGAAAGACCTATAAAGTATACATATATAAAGAAGACACTATAAAGTATCTAATGAAATACTCTGTATTTAGGTCTAGATACCCTCTTCTATCCCCTACTTCACTTCTCTCAACCACTTCAAGTCTAACCCTGTCAGATAAAGTAAAGACTACAAAAACTGTGTAAGGGCACGAGACTGACACAGTTTAATGATAGTCTTTTTGGTCAATACCAGGCTACCCCATCATCTGGGACTCTAGTCAGGGAATCCTTGTATTCTCATAAAGATATGATGGATCTAGACCTCTAATAGGTCTCTCTCTCTCCACCATCAATGGCCACTTCCTTCAGAAACATCATAAACCCTTTTGTGGGCCTCTCCAGGATATTTCTGTCATTGTAGAGCAGCAATGGTAGGGACTGCCCCACTCTCTGAAGGGAAGCTGGGTCAACTTACTCTGCCACTCAAGGAAGATTGGTCCTGAAATGAGTGCAGCCTAGAATGTTCCCAGCTGTGACCGTGGACTGAGAGCTTAGACTGACAAAGACTCAGAGGTTATACAGTCTCCTGTGCTAATTATGAGTATATATGTACCCTAGGTCAGATCGATGGGGTTAAGAGTCAATGGTATTTATATACTTTCCTGCTGTTTGGGAGCTACTCACAGCCCTATTCCAGCTTTCTAGTTCTACTCTCAACTCTGATACAATCTTCCCATACAATATTTTTAGTCCACCTTCATGTTAGCTACTGGGCTCAGGCAAAATTTACTAATGTCATGGGGCCATATGGAACATATCTAAAATAGACTTCCTAGCTTCTTCCAATCTGAAGACCCCCCACATTCCTTTGCTCTATTCCTTCCTTTAGACTCCTGCTTATTGAACATTTTGCTTTATATCTTATTGTCTTTCAGCCACCAAATTTCAGATGCCACCTTGATGCTATCTTGACTTCCCTGGGCAGACAACTATAACAATGTGTCCTGAAACTCCACCTCCCCAGAGCCCTATGCCACTAGGGAAAGATAGAAACAGGCTTGGGGTATGGATTGACTTGCTAACACCCATGTCCAGTGGAGAAGCAACTATAGAAGCCAGACCTTTCACCTTCTGCACCCCATAAAGAATTTTGGTCCATATTGTCAGAGGGAAAAAAAGAATAAGGAAACTTCTAGTGGAGGGGATGGGACCCGGAACTCTGCTGGTGGGAACTGTATGGAATCATATTCTTGTTATATAACAATCTTGTTAATATTTATCAAATCATTAATAAAAAATAAAAGAGATAAGAGAGTTACTAAATCCATAACACTGTTTATTACTGGTATAAAGTCATGCCAAGAATTGAATCTGGGGTTTCAGGCATGCAAGTTGTCCAAGACTGAACTATCTCCCTATTTTAGAACCTTCATTTTAACAAGACTTAGAAGAGGCTCTGATAATTGGTGAACCGTGAACCACACCCTTGGCAAACGGCCAGAAAACAATTTCCAAGGTGACTTCTGAGTTTATTTTGAAGTGACAGTTTCGATATGGTGTATGATTTCAAAGACTGTGCTTTTCCAATGTAAGTCTTATCAAATCCCTATGTCTGGCAATATCTAGCTAGTAAACAGTTCCTGATCTTGGGAACCCACCTCCATTTTTTCACATTTAAAATTAGAGAATGGCATTGAGTGTTGTCTCGATTCCCATGTTGTCCTAACATTTTTATGAATATCTGATGATGCCTGGCAAATATTTCTTGAAGAATATTACTCCATGATGATTAGTGTAGATGAATTGAGCAAGGGGGAACCAGAAATCAGTCTTAAATTAAATTAAAATAGTAGAGAATTAGCTGTCTGGCCTAGGCTGCAAAGACTATCAAGACTCTGCACTTTGGCTCTTTATGTAAAGGGAAAAATTTTATAATATACACTGTTTAGAAGGGGGTATTGTTTTTCTACAAAGCATTGCTTTTTTTTTTTCCCCCTCCAGGGTTATTGCTGGGGCTTGGTGCCCACACTAGAAATCCTCCACTGGTCCTGGCGGTCTCCCGTTTCGTCTTATTGGACAGGACAAAGAGAAGTTGAGAGGGGAGGGGGAGATAGGAAGGGAGAGAGAAAGATACCTGCAAACCTGCTTCACTGCTTGTGAAGCGATCCCCTTGCAGGCGGTGAGTCAGAGGCTCAAACTGGGATGTTTGCATGGGTCCTTACACTTTGTACTATGTGTGCTTAACCTGATGTGCCACCATCTGACCCCCCCCCAAAAAAAAAAAAAAAAAAGCATTCTACCTTCTTCCTGCCTTGTGGCTTAAAAAAAAAAATCTTCTGTGTGGTAGGCAGAGTTTGGGAAAAAAATATTCTAGTCACAGGCCCTTTGGAATAGAACTAAAATAGGTCTACTAGCTATCTACAAAATGGAGACCACCCCAACTCTTCATCTGCACTATTCCAGCCTTTAGGTTCATGATTAGTCAACAACTTGCTTGGCTTTATATGTTAATTCTCTTTTTAGCCACCAGGTTCCAGATGCTACCATGATGCCAGCCAGACTTCCTCAGACAGATGACCCCACCAACGTGTCCTGGAGCCCTGATTCCCTAGAACCTCTCCCCACTAGTGAAAGAGAGAGACAGGCTGGGAGTATGGATCGACCTGTCAATGCCCATGTTCAGCAGGGAAGCAATTACAGAAGCCAGACCTTCCACCTTCTGCACCTCATAATGACCTTGGGTCCATACACCCAGAGGGATAAAGAATGGGAAAGCTATCAGGGGCAGGGATGAGATACGGAGTTCTGGTGGTGGGAAAGGTATAAAGTTGTACCTCTCTTATCCTGTGGTTTTGTCAATGTTTCCTTCATATATATATATATATATATTATTAATTTATTCAGATAGAGACAATGAGAAATCAAGAGGACAGCAGAGAGAGATAGAGACATCTGCAGCACTGCTTCACCAGTTGCAAAACTTGCCCCCTGCAGGGGGACCAGAGGCTTGAACCCAGGTCTTTTTACTTTGTAGCATGTGTGCCACCCGCTGGCTCCCCATCCTATAATTCTTTGGGATAGATAACCAAGGGAATAGGAGAGAGGGTCACCAGTGTGCTCTCCCACCATATCCATGGAGTTTCTTTGGTGACGTGTGTAGGGCTCTCATGTGGTACCAAGGATTGGAGCTAGGGCTTCACTCATAGTAATCTATACACTTTAGCCACTCAACCATTTTCTTTGTCCCTCTGCATCTTTTAAAATATGAGACAGGGACTGTGGGGCTAAAGCACAGAAAACAATATTTGGATATTTATATGGTAACATTAAAAAACACACACCGGGGGCCAGGCAGTAGCTGAGGGAGGCTAGGTGGTAGCACAGTGGGTTGAGTGCACATGGTGTGAAGCGCAGGGACTGGCTTAAGGGTCCCAGTTCCAGACCCGGGTCCCCACCTTCAGGGGGTCACTTCACAGGCAGGGAAGCAGGTCTACAGGTGTCTTTCTCTTCCTCTCTCTGTATTCTCCTCCTCTCTCGATTTCTCTCTGTCCTATCCAACAACAACAGTAACAACAACAACAACAATGATAAACAACAAGGGCAAAAAAATGGGAAAAAAATAGCCTTCAGGAGCAGTGGATTCGTGGTGCAGGCACCAAGACCCAGCAATAACCCTGGAGGCAGAAAAAAAAAAAGAAAGAAAAAAAAAATCTGGAGGAGAACCTGGGTACTCTGGACTCTTACTCTTGAGAGCCTGCACACGTCTATGCATGAACCTTCCTCTGTCTTTTCTACCCCTGCGTTGTTTCAATAGATGCTCCTCTCCCTGATAATGAGAGAAAGTCATTTTTTTCCATATGGATGATCCTCTTGATCTCTACAAGTGAAGTTTAAAGGGGACCTCCACATCCTTTGCCCTTCTTCTTCCTGCTCTCCTGGAACATATATTTTACACAGGGCTCTACACATGGTATTTTAGTGTATAAGTGGTTTAAGAAATCTGTTGGTTGAAAGTTGATTCCAAATACAAATTTATTCTGTATTTCTTAAAATCACTACAGTAGCGGGGCTTACAGTCAACAATATTTATACACCTTTCCCATATTTGGGAGCTACTCTCTTCCTTGATCTCTTTCTAGCCCTTTTTCTAGCCATGATATCATCTTCCCAGACAATAACTTGGGTCCACCTGCATATTCAGATGTCAGGTTCAGGCAAAAACTGGTATAGTCATGGGCCCTTTGGAATATACCTAAAATAAACCTACCAGCTATTTCCAAAATGGAGACCCCCCAAATCTTCACCTGCACTATTCCAGCCTTTAGTCAGCAATTTGTATGGCTTTATATGTTAACTCCTTTTTCAGCCACCAGGTTCCAGAGGCTACTATGATGCCAACCGGACTTCCCTGGAAAAACACCCCACCAATGTGTCTTGGAACCCTGCTTCCCCAGAGTTCTTCTTAGTTTACAGTGCCACACCCTTTATCTACCAAATAAGACAGAGCAACATTTGGTTACAAAAATGACAATTCTGTTAAGTTTAGAAGAGCAGGATTTCAGTAGACTTTGAGTGGTCAAAGAGACTAAATAGAAAAAAAAATTGCTACAGGACAACTTCCAATAGTTTTTTTAAAAAAAGTCAAGGTTTATTAAATTCATGTCATACTTTATTTTTTGTTGGGTAGTATGCCAGCTCCCCCTGGCTTCTGCTTAACTATATGCCTATATAGGGATTGATTTGATCCCATTCAAAGCTTTGGTCTATTTACATAAATCACTTTTACATTTACATAAAGCACCACACTCCCTCCAGGGCATTGGTGGTTTAGTGGTAGAATTCTCACCTGCTCCACCCCCTCTCCTTGTCACACCCTGATCCTCTCCTTGTCACACTCTGATTTTCACCAGTCACTTTTCTCTCCACCCTCTCTATGTCACATCCTGTTCACACCCTACTTGGGAAGTATATATAAAAACAACATTGTTCGTTTTAGTTTGAGTTTAGCTTAGCTTGGTATAGATTGCGCTGCGTCCTGCATGAATAAAGAGATACTGTGTACAGCTCAACCATGAGTCCCCGAGTCTCTGTTACCCGCCCGTGAAGCCAGCCCGGCGAAAACAACAATTTTTTATTATTGTTTTTATTACCTTTATTTGCTTATTGAATAGAAACAGCCAGAAATTGAGAAAGAAGGGATGGGAGGGAGAGAGAGAGACTCCCGCAACACAGCTTAACCACTCACAAAGCTTTCCCCCTGCAGGTGGGGACTGGTGGCTTGAACCCAGTTCCTTGTGCATGGTAACATGTGTGCTCAATCAGCTGCGCCATCATCTGGCCCCTCATGTTGTACTTCGTACAATGTCTGAGGCATTTGAATAGCTCTCCTCTAATTGGAACTGCATTTTTTCAATGTGTTCCTATTTTTCTTTCTCTCTTTTAAAATTTTATTAGTGATTTAATCCTGATTTACAAAATTATAAGATAATGGGCATAGTTCTGTACCATTCCCACCACCAGAGTTCTGCATTCCAATTCCTTTCAATGGAAGCTACAGCAGTTCTCTTAATGTTGAAGATTTGTGTTAACTATTATTTCTATAACTATCTGTCCATATTTATATGTATTTGCCCATTTCTTCCCATAGTCCCGTCTTGTCTTCCTTTCCAAGTCACACCTACACCTATTACTACTTCTAAATGTCTGTCTCTTTTCTTTCTTCTCTCTCTGGGACCCGATAAAGTCGGAACTCAGAACCCTCTGGTCATTTTCCTTCATGGAAATAGGGACCCAATTTTTTTTTGGAGGCACAGAAGCTGTGGGTTCTGGCTTCTGTGATTGCTTCTCCACTGGACATGGGTGTTGGCAGGTCTATCTGTCCCCCCAGCCTGTTTCTATCTTTTCCTAGTGAGGTAGAGTTCTGGAGAGGTGAATTTCCAGGACACTTTAGTGAGATCATCTGCCCAGGGACGTCAGGATGAAATCATGATAGCATCTGCCACTTGGTACCTGATTAGATGAAACTACCTTTTCTTCAATATTTGTAAAGCTTGCTCTTCTCTTCATGCTCGCTCAGTTTGACCTTTATCAATGTCTTCCCTGACAAAAATCAGCATAAAATCCCCCCCTGATACTTGTCTCTTACTCTGTTTTATCTCCTACTTAGCACTTGTGAGGTTACACATTGTATTTCCTCATTTGTTTATTTTCTAACAACTTAAAATTTAAAATCCATTAAGCGCACATAGCGCAAAATGCAAGGACCAACATAAAGGTCCTGGTTCGAGCCCCCAGCTCCCCACCTGCAGGGGAGTCACTCCATTTCTCTCTGTCCTATCTAATGGCGATGACATCAATGGCAACACAATAATAACTACAACAACAACAAAAAACAAGGGCAACAAAAGAGAAAATAAATAAATATAAAAAAAATTTTAAATCCAGTGGTCTAGGAGGTGGCGTAGTGATAAGGCTTTGGACTCTCAAGCATGAGGTCCTGAGTTCGATCCCCGGCAGCATATGTCAGAGTGATATCTGGTTCTTCCTCTCTCCTCCTTTCTTTCTCATTAATAAATAAATAAAATCTTGAAAAAAAATCCATTAGAAAACTACTTTATTCTGTCATTTTTTAGTCACTCACCACTATATCAACATCACGAGCACCTAGAAATTGGTAACATAAATGAATATTTGATAAATGTTTACTTGAATGCATGAGTGAAACTCCACCTGATAGTCAGAGACTTTCCTATGGCTACTTGCAGGTGTCTTTTAATAAGAAATGTACCTTTAAGAATGCTAAGTATCTACATTTTGCTAGGGGTGTACATAAACACCATTCCCACTACCAAAAGACTGTGACCCATCCCTCCCACCCACTCCCACCCCCCACTGGCCCAGGAAGCTGCATGTCTACCCCTCACCACAGGGTTTTTACTTTGGTGCCCTACTTACAATTTGATCAGGTCCTGCTTTTAGTTTCGTCTCCCAATCCAAACCAAATAATATTGCATCCACCAATCACAACCTAACCAACGCAACGATTGCCACCTCAACATGCTTCAGCTCAGACTGTGTCCAGAGACTTCATGTGTGGAATGACAACCCTTCAGCTTCATTACTCGGGTGAGACCTTTCCTTTTATAGTACACTCTAATTTCAACTCAGGTAGTTCACTTTCTAACAAAGTCCCATAACCTAGATATACACCAGTTTCTGTGAGAGAGAGCTTATGTGCACACGTATCCATAAACTACTGCAAAATATATACCTCAAAGCAGAAGTACACTAGAGTTTGCAGTGAGTACCTCCCTAACACCTCCTCTCCACTATTCCAAGCTTGGGATCCATGATTGCTCAACAAATTGTTTGGCTTCATATGTTAACTCTCTTTTCAATCACCAGGTTCCAGATGCCACCAGGATGCTGGCCAGGCTTCCCTGGATTGAAGACCCCACCAATATGTCCTGGAGCTCAGCTTCCCCAGAGACACACCCTACTAGGCAAAGAGAGAGGCAGACTGGGAGTATGGACCGACCAGTCAACGCCCATGTTCAGCGGGGAAGCAATTACAGAAGCCAGACCTTCTACCTTCTGCAACCCTCAATGACCCTGGGTCCATGCTCCCAGAGGGATAGAGAATGGGAAAGCTATCAGGGGAGGGGGTGGGATATGGAGATTGGGTGGTGGGAATTGTGTGGAGTTGTACCCCTCCTACCTTATGTTTTTGTTCATTAATCCTTTCTTAAATAAAAAATTTAAAAAAAATGCTAAGTATCATCATTATATAACAATATGTTCTGTATTTGTTTTTTTTTTCCCTTTTTATTGAGGTATTGTTTATTGTAAATATGATTATTGGTACATGTGCAAAACACAGTCACCCCCAGGCAAGGTCTTCCTCTACCTTCTTTTAGGTCATGCTGCAGGACCTAAAACTCCACCCGCCCCCTCCCACCCCAGAGTCCTTTACTTTGGTGCAATACACTAAATTCAGTCCCAAGTACTACATGGTATTTCTCCTTTCTGTTCTTATTTCTCAACTTACACTCACCCTTCTCTTTCTGGTTTATCTCATTTAATATAGTTCCTTCGGGCTCCACCCAAGATGAGGTGAAGAAGGTGAATTAATTATTCTTAATAGCTGAATAGTAAGCAATTGTGGATGGGAGTCTGGCAGTAGGGAGCACAATGAATTAAGAACACGTGCGCAAAGCGCAAGGACCGGCTCAAGGATCCCAGTTCGACCCCCCGCCCCCCCTCCCCGTTCCCCACCAGCAGGGGAGTCGCTCCTCAAGCAGTGAAGCAGGTCTGCAGGTGTCTATCTTTCTCTCCCCCTCTCTGTCTTCCCCTCCTCTCTCCATTTCTCTCTGTCCTATCCAACAATGACTACAACAATAAAATAATAAGGGCAACAAAAGTGAATAAAAAAATAAATATAAAAAATAGTAGTCAATTGTGGATATATATATCACAACTTTCTCAGTTATTCATCCACTTTTGGACACCTACATTACTTCTAGGTTTTGGCTATTACAAAGTGTGCTGCCATGAATATAGGTATACACAGATCTTTTTAAATGAGTGTGTTTGGTTCTTTACTATATATTGCCAGAAGAGGAATTACTGGGTCATAAGGTAGGTCCATTTCTAGCTTTCTGAGAGTTCTTCAGTCAGGTGTCCACAGGGGACCAATCTGCATTCCCACCAGCAGTGCAAAAGGATTCCTTTGCCCCCCACAATCTCTCCAGCACTTGTTTTTATTATCATTTCTGATGGATGACATTCTTACAGGAGTGAAGTGGTATTTCATTGTTGTCTTTATTTGCGTTTCTCTGACAATCATGACTTGGAGCATTTTTTTCTTATGCCTCTTAGTTTTTTTGATATCTTCTTTGGTGCATATTCTGTTCATATTATCTCTCCATTTTTGGATGGCTTTTTGTGTTTGTTTGTTGTCACTGAGTTTAGTGAGCTTTTTATGTATTTTAGTAATTAGCCCTTAGTCTGAGGTATGGCATGGAAAGATCTACCATTCTGTAATGGTAGAGTCTCTGGGTGGTGGTTTTGATGTAGTCCCATTGGCTTATTTTTGTTTTAGTCTTCCTTGCAATTGTACTTGTATCCTTGACGATTCCAATAAAATTTAGATGAAAAAAGGATATGCCAATGTTTTCCTCTAAGTATTTGATAGTTTCTGGTCTAATATCCAAGTCCCTGATCCATTTGGAGTTTACTTTTGTGTGTGATGAAATGTAGTGTTTCAGTTTCAGTTTTCTGCATGTTTCAACTCACTTTTCCCAGCACCATTTGTTGAAGAGACTCTCCTTTTTCTCCTCTTAAGAGTTTGGGCCTCCTTGTCAAACATTAGATGTCCATAGGTGTGGTAGCTTTCTTATGGGCTCTCAATTTTGTTCCATGGGTTAGTGAGTCTATTTCTGTTCCAGTACCAGGCAGTTTTGATTAGATGGCCCTGTGGGGCCATACAGTTAGAGACCTGGGAGTGTGATACCTCCAGTTCTGTTCTTTTTTCTTAAGATTATTTTGGTGATTCTAGGTAATTTCTGGTTCCAGACAAACATGTAGAATAGAAAACAAGCTACAAACATGTGTAGCTTGTTTTCTATTCTCTTAAAAAAATTAGTGAGACCTTGATCAGGATTGCATTAAATTTGTATATGGTTCTGGGTAGACCATTCATTTTGTTGATAATAATTTTTCCAATTCATGGATATGGAATATCTTTCCACTTCTTTCTATTTTTTATTTTTTAAATGAACCCTAGTTTTAATTTTGTATCTTTTATTTATTTATTGGATAGAGCCAGAAATCAAGAGGGGAGGGGAGACAGACAAACAGAGAGACACCTGTAGCACTGCTTGACTACTCACAAAACTTTCTCCCTGCAGGTGGGGAATGGGGGCTTAAACTTGGGTCCTTGTTTATATTATAACTTATACGTTCAACCAGGAACACCACCACCCAGCCCCTTTTGTATCTTTTTCTTTTTAAAAAAAATTTTTATTTATAAAAAGGAAACATTGACTAAACCACAGGATAAGAGGGGCACAACTCCACACAATTCCCACCACCAGAATTCTGTATCCCATTCCCTCCCCTGATAGCTTTCTTATTTTTTAATGCTCTGGGAGTATGGACCCAAGGTCATTGTGGGATGCAGAAGGTTGAAGGTCTGACTTCTGTAATTGCTTCCCTGCTGAACATGGGCATTGATAGGTCGATCCATACTCCCAGCCTATCTCTCTCTTTCTCTAATGGGGCAGGGCTCCAGGGAAGCGGAGCTCTAGGACACATTGGTGGGGTTGTCTGTCCAGGGAAGTCTGGTTGGCATCATGCTAGCATATGGAACCTGTGGCTAAAAAGAGAGTTAACATACAAAGCCAAACAAATTGTTGACCAATCATGGACCTAAAGGCTGGAATAGTGCAGATGAAGAGTTGGAGGGGGGTGGTCCTCCATTGTAGATAGCTAGTAGGCATATTTTAGTTATATTCTAAAGGGCCTGTGGCTATACTAGTTTTTTTTTCTTCTTTTTCTTTTTTTCCCTGAGCCTGAAATCTGATATTCAGGTGGATCCAAGTTATTGTCTGGGGAGGTGATATCATGGCTGGCAGAAGGACAAGAAAGCTGGATCAGGGAAGAGAGTAGCTTCCTAATATGGGAAAGGGGTATAAATATTGTTGACTGTAAACCCCATCGATTTGATGTGATCTGGGGCCCATATTCAGTTTAGGAGACTCTGTGACCTCTGCATCCCTGTAGATCTGAGCTCACTTTCTGTGGTCATGAGTAGGAACATTCCATACTGCCCCAATGTTGACCCATCTTCCTCAGGTGTAGCATAGAGTATGTTGACCATCCCTTCAGAGGATGGAACATTCTCTACCATTGTTAATCCAAGTTGAGGGCAAGGTCATATGGGGGCCCACTGAGGGGTCTTTTGTATTGTTCTTGATAGATATGACCGGTAACAATGGAGAGAGGGATTTGAGGTCTAGGCCCATCATGTCTGTTTATGAATCTCAGGACTCCCCAAACAGGGCCCCAGCTGATAGGGTGGCCTGATAGTGACTAAAGAGTCATCATTAAAGTATGTCAGTCTCTTGCCCTTATCCAGCTTTTGCAGTCCTTGCTTTGATAAGGTTAGCTGTGGAGTCAGTGAGAAAACTGTAATAGGTGAGGAGGGTATCTAGGTCTAAGTAGACACTATTTCATTATGAACTTTATACTGTGTATTTTTGCTTTCAGGTATATATTTTGCCCTAATTATGGATACGTGTGAATATATGCTCTATCTTATAGGACCTGGTCTATATCTAGGTTTTGGGATTTTGTTAGGAAGTGAACCTCCTGGAATGGAATTAGAGAATATTATGAAAGGAAAGGTCTCATCAGAGTAATGAAGCTGAAGGGTTGACATTCCATGCCTGAAGTCTCTGGACACAGTCTGAAGTGAAGAGTACTCCTTTCGTTGATTAGGTTGGGATTGGTGGATGCAATATCATTTAGTATGAATTGAGTGAATCATGCAGGAAAGTAAGCCCCATTCTATAGGTTCCAGGACTGGGGGAATATAGGCTCTGTAGAGGAAGCGGGAGGTTCCTGCTGTATTAGGGTTTAAGAAGACAATAGATAGTTATTGCTATAATCACATTATTTGGCAATTGGGTTAACTTTGAACTATCCCTTTGTTAGGATTTGCTGTATCATACACAACATCACCATAATTTATGTCCTTTGACATTATTGGTATATAGCTGTGCCACTGGTTGCTTCTGTTAACCTTTTTTTGCCATGTCTAACCTTTTTTTTAAATTGTTATTGGATAGATACAGAGAGAAATTGAGAGAGAAGGGGGAGATAGAGAGGAAGAGAGACAGAGAGACACCTGCAGACCTGCTTCACCACCTGTGAAGTGACTCCACTGCAGGTGGGGAGCTGGGGGCTTGAACAGGGATCCTAACTGGTCCTTGCGCTTTGTGCCATGTGCGCTTAACCCACTGCACTACCTCCCAATTGGTATAAGTTTTTAAGAGTCAACATATCAAAGACTCAGTCTATGTATTAAAAAGACTCAGTCTGTGCTTTAAAATGTTTGAGACATTCAATTTTCCCCTCAGATTAAATTAATTAGTGATTTATACTACAGATTAATAGGAGTGTATATAAACACCATTCCCACCACCAAAATCTGTCTAACCCCCCCCCCCCCCCCCCCCGTGAAGCCAAACATCCATCCTCACCTCATCTTTTTCTGTTTACTTGAATAGTGACTCATAGTTTTCAGTATACCGATCCTTCACTTCTTTCATTAGGTTTATTCCTAGGTATTTTACTTTTTCTGCTGGTGTAGTGAATAGAACTGAATTGATTTTAATATTTTTCTCCAATTCATCTCTGGCTTACTGTGGTGCATACATAGTGTTTGTTAATTAACCCTTAAGATTCTTAAGATATGTGTAACATCAGGACCTGTGGTGTAGAAGGGAAGACTTGTATAGAAATAATAAAGTGTGATCAGTGTCAGAAATAACAAAGTGAACCTGGGGCCTCAGAGCCTCAAATATGATAGTGGTTTGTACTCTCTACAGCCTGACATAGAGGGTTTTTTGCAATAAACAATCGAAGGAATGGACAATAACATTTATTGCTGCTGTAGTAATTAAAAAAAATTTATTTATAAAATGGAAACACTGACAAGGCAATAGGATAAGAGGGGTACAATTCCCACCAACAGAACTCCATATCCCATCAACTCCCCTGATAGCTTTCCTATTATTTATCCTCTGGGAGTGTGGACCCAGGGTCATTACGGAGTGCAGAAGGTGGAAGGTCTGGCTTCTGGAATTGCTTCCCTGCAATTGTTGGCAGATCAATCCATACTCTCAGCCTGTCTCTCTCTTTCCCTAGTGTGAACTGTAAACTCCTTTGACAAACATCACAGTTTATTTTTGACACCAAATTCTTACCTGTACACTACCTGTCCTGATACTGAAAGTATTAGAGTCTTAATAAATAAAGGCATTTTATTAAGAAGGACTGTGTATGCAAAAAAACAATGTAAAGTTTTTAATTGGGGAACTCTTTGTCAACCTAAAAATTCAGGAGTTAATTGAAAGAGAGAAATGGAAGTGTCTCTAGGAAGGACTAAAGTGAAGTATGTACTTAAAGAGTTAATAAGTATTAGCAAGCTTAAACAACTCCTGGCTATACATAATTGGTTACTGATTCTATCCTCTGGCAAAAAATCATTCATTCTCATGACTGGATGACTGCTCAAGCAACTGTTTGCTGGTCTATTAAAATAATTGTCTTTGGCCCAGTTCAAAGGTCTCACGTCCAGTTCAAACTGGGTGTCTAATGCAGTTTCTCTGCACTAGCTGGCTTCATTTAAAAAATGGTTTCACTGATGCCCGCTTTTAACAGCCCCCCCTTTTTTGGGGGGTTGTTTTGTTTTCCCAGAACATTGCTCAGGTTTGGTTTATTGTGGTACAGAGTACTGAATCTGGGATTTCAGAGCCTCAGATATAAATGACTTTTGCATGGCCATTATGTTCTCTCACCCTTCACAGTTTTCTTGTTAAGATTGACTTTGATAGGGAATCACCACTGGGATCTAATATTTTCACTTGCAACTGTATGCATTTACCCTTACACATGCAAAAACTTATTTAAGAAGAGAAAAAACATGTGAGAAGGTATATTAAAACGCTTTATTCACAATAGAGAAATTTTACAAATATAGTTTTTAAAAATTATGTGTCAATCTATTATGCTTCCCATAACATTAAAGATTTATATAAAGTTGGAAATGACAGAGTGGATTTATGTACAAACCCAAAACAATCAATATAAGGAGTGGGTAATACATATGAAAGATTCATGACAGACATTGAGTTTTGTAAATTGCCATATAATTTATATGTGTAGTATTAATTGCACAAAGTATATTCAAACATATGCATAAATGTGAAATTAAGTGCTATTTAAATTATTCACCTATCAAGATGTAAATAGAAATGTAAACTTAACTGCACAGTTTTGCTGAAAATGAACAACAGTGTCTACCTAAGAAATTCAGTCATTTAAAAAATGAACACAAATTGTAACCAATTAAATCACATGAACATAATATCAATCTATTATCTTGTTTACATTTTTGGTGTTTGAAACTTATGTTAAAAAAATCCAAGACCTAGAATTGAAAAACTACTCTTGCCATTGGCATAGCAATATATAGTACAATCTTCTTGCCTATCTATTCCAGGGTACAAAAGGTACATTATAGTGCAGTGTGTAAGTACAACCTGATTTTAATAGCCTATCTGTTACAGAAATACATATCAGTTTTGTGCTCTTTCAAATAAAATTGGAAAGCAAAGAAAATAGACTATTTTCAACAGCTAGTTCAAGAACATTCATATGAAAAGTATAATCTGAATACCAATGGCCTGATTTTGGCAATAATCTTATATTTTGCCATTAAGACCTGAGAAAACAGAACTCTAACTATTGAATCATTTTCATAAAATAATTTGAATATAGAAATGGAAGATGTTATTCTGGGCCACAGAAACATAAACATGACAGTAATATATGAAGGATCTTTATCACTTACTAATATTATTAATTTATTATTTGATACATATCAGTATATAGTACTTTGGGAAAGCAGGTCAACGTAAAAGTAGTCTTTCCAAACAAAAGAAATCTTCTGAAATATTGTTAAAAGCCGAGACAGATAAAATCTCTAAGTCTTGAGAGCTAAGAAAATAGTTGCTTTAAAAGTATGATGTTGAACCATACACAGTTGCTACATCTAGATAGTTTTTAAACTACAGATGCAGCAATTTCATATTCTTCAGCCTAATTCATAGGGTTGCACTGATTTATTTGGCCACCCTGGGCTGAAAAACATAGGTGGCCAGTCTTTGTACCTCAGTATATGCATCACCAGATTAGCCCTTTTGTGAGAATAGATATAAAATGTAAACTAATATGAAAAGAAAACAAAACAATGTCATAAAAATCTATTCTTGGGAAAACCATTTATATTCTTAAAACAATGGTTAGAAATAATTTTGATTTGCTATAGCTGTGAGAAATTGGGAGTGTTTATGCGCCTATATATTTCTTTCTAAACTGGGACTATTATCTTGAATTTAGCCATACAAAATATTCTGTATTTTAACTTGACCTAAAGGTTTATTCATTTTTTTCTTTACTGACCACAAACTGATACATTAAATTCTTCTTTCATATATTGAAATGAGGCAATTTACTATATTTGAGAAAGGGCCCTTTTCAAATAGAAAAAGTCTGAGCAAATGCAAAGCTTCTTTTTCTCAAAGTAAAAGAAAAAAAAAAGGTGAAATGTAGACAAAAAGTCCTATGAAATACTCATTCTCTCTTTAGAGATACCTAGTGTCTTCATATATTCAATCACAAGCAAAAGCAAACACACTTAAAGTATTTCTCTTTAAAAATTATAATTCAGAAATAGCGGGGCTCTGCAAAACTTTAAAGTTCACCTTGCTGCATGGTAGGGAATAGAAGGAATTAACTGGTGCATGACCCAGAAATGACACAAGGCTTTTAAAGTAAAATTTGAGAACTAATTCACAAATTAGGAAGCACTAGTATAATTAACCAACAAAACATACAGTGGTCCCAATGAAATGAGGTCGACATGAGATGATTCTTTTGGGATGACATTCTAATTTGATTTCCAATGCAAGTGAAGTGTATTAGAAGACATCCCATCAAATAATGATAGACGCACATAAGGAGGCTGTCACAGTCATAAGATCTGTCTCTGGTGGATAGACAAACTAGATTAACATGAAATAAAAAAGGAAAAAGCTTTTTAATATTTAATTTATCATTATGGCTTTTTGCAACATGGCAAAACATTACAGTTTAAAGCAGACATCATCTCCTCACAGAGGAGGCTAAAGTTTTGCAGTCAAATTAAAATTGCAATCAAGAGGTCATTGGCATACAATTCTATTGAGTTAAAAAAAAATCAAAATCCCTTTATGAACTTCAAAGATTATAGTTTAATTAAAACAACAACTACAACAAAACTTGTGATCCACTGATGAAATAATAAAGGATACAAATAAAGAAAGAATTTAGGTCCATCTATGCTTATGAAAATAAACATAAAAGACTGCAAAACAATTTTTGGACTTAGAATAATCATAGAACTATTAATAAAAATTCATCATGTGTCTGAATACTAGAAAAGGAATTCTTAAGGTATGCAGTGAAGGGAATGGCACAGAGTAAATATAAAATGTCTTTTTAATTTTTTTAAATTTTATTTTTCATTGTCCTTGACTTCCTTTTTATTTGCAGAGAGTATGGGGAGAAGGTGTGCTTCGGTATTAAAGATCCAATGTTCCAGTGGAAGAAGATCATCATCAGAAAATATTAAATACAAGTATCTGGAGAAAGAAACATCAGCATATGAGACCTGAGAGACAGTATCAGGCAGCACAACCACAAAGACAAAGCAAAAACTACATTTAGCACTGGTTCTCTTTCTCTCATAAATAAATATGCCTTTAAAAAAGCCTCTCAAAATTTCTGCTCGTGCTAGGGCAACAGAAAAACCTCGAGGAGGTATAGTAACTAACAAGGAAGCTACTCAATTCTTTGCTATTACTGTAAACACTATATATGCTGCTCTCAATCTTCAAACTTATATACAGTAGTCTCCCTTTACACAAAGCTTTACTTCCCACATTTTTCAATTACTCAAGGCCAGCAGTGGTCCAAAAAATACACACAGTAAGATATTATGAGAGAAAGACACTGCGTTCATGTTAACTTTTCCTAGAGTTCACTGCTATAATTGCTCTGTTATAAATTTCCTCCTGTACCTAATTTGGGAATAAAACTTTATCATAAGTAAGTATACAAGGGGGAAATCACAGGATTTAGAAGGTTTATACGATCTTCAAACTTGGTAACACTGGTCTAATTAAAAGGTGCTCCCTTCCTCACAGATCAGTGGGGGAGGAGGCACTGTAACGACAGAAAACAGACAGGTTTTCAGGTAGAATGGCATTCTGAAGCAATCACACTTGGAAATTATTTTAACATGTTTACGGTAAAGATGCCACCAGAGAAGATCTGTTCACTTTCCTCAGCCACAGACTTTTACAACAGCCTTTACTTACTTTAGTGTCTCTGCCAAGAAGAAACTCTGCTGCACATCATCATAAGTTTCATGTCTGAGGTAAACATCCCTCAGGCCCGAGTAGCCTCCATTCACTCTGCAGTGACTTTCCAGGGCCTGAATTACAGAAGAGAGAAAGAAATGGTCACATTTTCATAAACTGACTGTTACTAATTCTTACTCTTGTATAGTGAGATTTAAATAAAATATTCAAGCTGGATGATGTAGAGTATAACGTCTTCTAGGTTAGAATGAAAAACACTCTTTAAAATGTATAAGCAAATATAAAACTATAGAAATTTCAAGGACATAAGGCTAATGCATCTCACCTTGTCAAATGCCTTTAGCCCACCTGCATGTTAGCTATAGGGCTCAGGTGAAAATTAGTAAAGTTATGGGCCCCTTGCAATATACCTAAAATAGACTTCCTAGTTCCTTCCAACATGAAGACCCCCAAATGTCATCTGCTATATTCTTTCCTTTAGGTTCCTGATTATCAAACAACTTGTTCTGCTTTATTTTTTAACGCTTTTTTCAGCGACCAGACTGCAGATGCTACTATGATGCCAACTGACTTCCCTGGTCAGACAACCTCATTAATGTGTCCTGGTACCCCACCTCTTCAGAGTCCTGGTACCCCACCTCGGCCCCACCTGTCAACGTCTATGTTACTAAAGCCAGACCTCCCACCTTCTGCACCCCATAATGATCCGGAGGGATAAACAGGGAATAGGGAAGCTTCCAGTGGAGGTGATGGGATGTGGAACTCTGGTGGTGGGAATTGTGTGGAATTGTACCTCTCTTATCTTATGGTCTTGTTGATCATTATAAAATAATAAAAAAAAAAAAGATTTCTACATTTATTTTTGGAATCAATTTTTACTTGATTTTTAGGATTTCTTCCTGGGGTTTAGAACCGCATTAGCCAATGCATGTAAGGCAGGTTAAAGCAACTTACTCTTTGTTTTACTAAATGAAGTGGGAAGTGAGTCACAACCATACCCATCTGTTTGCATATTGCTGGTGACTATTTTTGACAGTGAGGGGAGAGTAGTGTAGTTCAGCGATGATCCCAAATCCCAGTTCTCATAGTCTCTAACAGGAAAAGTTTGCTATCTCTGGTCTAGAAAGCGTATTAGATTCCAAATAGTTGTTATTATAATCAGACTGTCTCATCTCTTAAGAATTTATTGTGACGGGCCAGATGGTGGTGCCCCTGACTGAGTGCATGTGTTAGAATGCACAAGGACCCAGGTTCAAGACTCTGGTCCCTACCTGCAGGGAGAAAGCTTTGTGAGTGGTGAAGCAGTGCTGCAGGTATCTCTCCTTTTCCTCTCTATCTCCCCCTTCCTTATCAATTTTTTGATATCTCTATCCAGTGAATAAATAAAGATGATTAAAAAACTAAAAAAAAAAAGAATTTATATTAAGTGCTAACAAGTGGTAACAGTAAAAGGAAAATAGTAGTAAGTGAGGTAAATATGACTGCTCTCTGTTTCTAAAGTACCCCTCCCTCCTTCCCTTCATCTGTGATGGAAAGAGAAATTGAATCCACCTGGCAACTATCTAGAGCAAACAATTCTATATTCATGAAATTGACTGTTTGGAAAAGATAGACTAGGCATAATGGGAATGAAAATTTAGCTAACAACCTAAAGAACTTGTCCTCTGCTTTTTTAGCTGCCACTAAGTTGACTGCTCTTTATATTTTGAAATCCTAATGACTGCTTTGCAAACTACCAGTCATAGCCTCCAGTCAAAAAGTTATTTCCTACTCACCCACATCCCATTAATGCTATGAATGGTATCAAGTAAAAACTGTTAGCTGAAATCTGGTTCTCAGTCATTGACAGTGGACAGAAATAAAGTAAAATAAACATTTAATGATGATGGAAAAGGGTCTATGGTGAGGGCGAGTGTAGACATCTAACAAAGGAAGATGAGAAACTGCAACCATGTGTCAACAGCTGTACTATAACCCACTAACAACCCAACAAACTGATTTAAGAAAACTACAACATGGGAAAAGAGACTAACATCATAACATTTATAATGAAATAAACATAGCAGAAAACATTTAAAAAAGTTTTGAGTTCTCATGCCATTCTTTTTCTTTTTTTTTGTCTGTCATCACTGGGGTTTCACCACTTTTTCAGATAGAAACACAGAGACAGACACACAAAGAGACAGAGGAAGACATTATAGTATCAGAACTTTCTGCAGTGTGGTAGGGAACAGGCATATGTCTGGGTGTTGCATATGGACAAAACGCACTTTTTCAAGCAGGAGGCTATGCTGCTGGTTTGTCATTTAAAAATATTTATTTATTAAATTTTTTTCAAATAAGTGTTTTTAAATATTTATTTCTTTTGTTGCCCTTGTTGTTTTTATTGTTGTTGTAGTTATTATTGTTGATGTTGCCATTGTTGGATAGGACAGAGAGAAATGGAGAGAGAAGGGGAAGACAGAGAGGGGGAGAGAAAGATAGTCACCTGCAGACCTTCTTTACTGCCTGTGAAGTGACTTCCCTGCAGGTAGGGTGCTGGGCTTGAACCAGGATCCTTATGCCAATCCATGAGCTTTACACCACGTGCGCTTAACCCACTGTGCTACTGCCTGACTGGCCCCCCAAAATATTTTTATTTACATCTATTTTTAAAAAATATTTATCTATTCATTCCCTTTTGTTGCCCTTGGTTATTTTTTAGTATTGTAGTTATTGATGTTGTCGTTGTTGGATAGGACAGAGAGAAATGGAGACAGGAGGGGAAGACAGAGAGGGGGAGAGAAAGACAGACACCTGCAGACCTGCTTCACCGCTTGTGAAGCGACCCCCCTGCAGGTGGGGAGCCGGGGGTTCAAACTGGGATCCTTAAGCTGGTCCTTGTGCTTTGTGCCATGTGCGCTTAAGCTGTGCTACCGCCAGACTCCTTTTTTTTTTTTTTATTGCTATCAGAGTCACCAGAGGGGTTGGATGCCAGCACAGTGAATCCACTACTCCTGTGGCCATTTTGTTCTTCCTTTTTATTTGATAGAAACAGAAAGAAACTGAGGAAGACGGGATAAACAGAGAGGTAAAGAGACACCTGCAGCACTCCTTCACTGCTCACGAAGCTTCCCCACTGCTGGTGGAAACTTGGGGGGGTTGAACTTGCATCTTTATGTGTGATAATGTGTACTCTCTACAAGGTGTGCCACTGTCCAGTCCCTGGATCATCATTTTTCATTTAAAATTTTAGTTTCATTTTATGATTCATAATCTATCCCTTCCCCTCCAACAAATATCCCCCCCCCCACCATTTAGCCCAACTACCAAGAAGATGGAGAGAACAGACCTTTGTTAGATTTGTACAGTCTTCACTGGTGAGAAAAGGGTTTTGAAGGAAACTATGGGTTTTAGAAGAAACTGTGTCTCTAAGGATGTGAAGCCCACAAGATGAGACGGAAAGGAGATATTGTGAACAGGGATGAGGAGTTCAGCTTCCATCTGCAGATACTGATAATGAGGATATTGATTTTCACACATCAGGGCTGGAGGGTAAGAAAGGAGAGAGTGTAGGGCCATGAGGGGAAGTGCTTAATTATCAGGTAAGAGAAAAATCTAACTGGCAGGCTACATGAATATAGGAAATGTCTTCAGATTTGATGCTTTTTTTAAAGCTTCCGGGAAAATAACAGTGAACTTAAAAAAAAAAAAAGTTCGATTAAATTCTTAGTTGCAGATCCAAGGAAAGAAAAGCCTGAAGAAGGGAAATTTCAGGTTCTGTTATTTTCCCCCTTCTTTTGTTGATAAAAAGCTTTTCTGATAAAAAAAAAAAAAGTCAAATTTGTGCCTTTTTTTTTTTTTTTGTAAAAAAGGAAGGAAACCAAGATTTTAGAAGAAATGGGCAAGTTTGTTGTAACTGAGCCAAATGAACTCCTATTTGTAGACATTTCCTAAAGACAGGATTTTCACCATAAAACTTGTTCTGTCGTCTTGTCAATATTTCCATTTATAAATAAAAATAAAAAAATTGATTGTTGGTTTTTATCTCTTGAAGTTTTTTTTTGTTCATAAGTAATGAGTGAACCAGACATGATAAATAGTTGCTTCTCACCACAGAAATTTCAGTGAAATTTGCTATAAAAGTGTTGTTCTACCCTTTGCTATAAAAGTGTTGTTCTGAGGCACATATGTGCACTCTCTCTAGTCAACTTTCATTCATCACCCCCCCCCCCCAATCTTCATATGGGGGCAGAGGGTAGATAGCATAATGGTAATGCAAAGAGACTCTCATGCCTGAGGCCCAAAGTCCCAGGTGGTGGTGTACATGCTGCAGTGCATAAGGGTCCAGGTTCAAGTCTCTTCCATATCTGCAGGGGGGAAAGCTATACCTTGGCAAAGCAGGACTGTAGGTGTCTCTCTGTCTCTATCTCTCTCTATCACTCTTTTCCCTCTCAATTTCTGACTGTCTCTATCCAACAAATAAATAAAGAAAAAATTTTAAAAAGGAAGAAATGATACATTATAAAAATATAAGAAATGAATAAATATAGGAAAAAATATAAATGATATATTATAAAAATTGTAATATATATATACATTTACAGGCATTACAAAATTTCTATGTACCTATATATTCACGAAGTTTGCATGTAAAGCTTTGAATATGAAGTTTATCAGAAAATAAATTATACAGTTTTAACTCCAGAAATTGAATAAAGACATCATGAGAAAATGCAGGTAGATTTTTTTCCTCCCAATAGGTCACATGTGCTTGAATAACTGTGAGTAATGGATTGCTGGCAAGCTTTGAATTATATACACTCATAACTTATTTATTATAGTTACTAAGAAATTTAGTTAATACTGGAAGTCAGGATCATTGAGCATGTAAGTGAAAAAGGTTGGGAAGGGAATGCTTTCTTAGAAGATAGGAAGATGGCTGACATACGTTACAAGCTTCAATTATGTGTAAAAATAGACAAACATGGAACAAAAGAGATGCCTGAGCAGTAGCTCAAATAGAAACAAACACTTTTGGACCATAAGTTCATTATAAATCTAGGGTTTTGTAACTCTTTTGAAGAAGTTGGATGGGGGCTGGGTGGTGGCGTATCTGGTTGAGTGCGCACATTACAGAGCACAAGGACCCAGGTTCAAACCCCAGGTTCCCACCTGCTGGGGAAAACTTCACAAATAGTGAAGCACAGCTGCAGGTGTCTTTCTCTCC
The DNA here is from genome assembly GCF_950295315.1 of Erinaceus europaeus. NCBI lineage: Eukaryota > Metazoa > Chordata > Mammalia > Eulipotyphla > Erinaceidae > Erinaceus > Erinaceus europaeus. The sequence continues at coordinate 132,665,723 of NC_080165.1, read as the reverse complement.
CTCCCTCTCTCTCTCCCTTTTCCTTCTCAATTTCTCTCTATCTCTATCCAAAAATAAATAAATAAAATTATTAAAAAATTAAGTTGGACCACCAACGGTAGCAAATAACACTCAGAAGAAATAATCTTAAATCACACTGCTGGGCCCTGAAAAACTTTAGCTATTAACTAAGAGAGGGCAGAAAAAATGATGCATGAGTACTATCTTCAGATAACTGATGAGTTGTGATGGCATTAAAAAAGGATTTTTACTCCATGCCTCCAGAAAATAGACCACTGTAAATTCTAGTTTTAAAACAAGCAGCTTGCTAACATATTCAGACATTAAGATAAAACCAAAAACAAACAGCCCAGAATCAGTTCCCTTATATTAGTATACTTATTCCTCTTTGTTGCAAAGTCTGTGAACTAATGAAGATCAGTCACTAATAGATAGATAGAAAAGTCTTTAAGCAGAAGGTTGGCTGAAGTAGAATTTGAAGATCTCCTATGATTTAGTTTGGGTTCCCCTAAAAATAAAGCATCAGACATGGGCTGAATGAAGAAAGCCTTTTCGGAGATGATATCAGTAGTGGGTGAGACTGGGAAATGAGGAGAGAGTAAAACTAAATTAAACAGATTACAGCTGTAACTGGAAACCTCCTGAGCTAATACTGGGTAGAGCAACTTAATATTCCTCTTCAAAGAATTACTATTCACAATACTAGAGGAAGTTCTGATGCTGAGGCGTCCTTTTATTTTTCCGCCAATCTTTCTACCTGAAAAAGTAGGACTGAGGCCCAGGCGGTAAGAAAACAACAAGAAAGAAAGAAAGAAAGAAAGAGAGAAAGAAAGAAAGAAAGGAAGGAAGAAAGAAAGAAAGGAAGAAAGAAAGAAAAAAAAGAAAAAAGAAAGAGAAAGAAAGAGAGGAAGAGAGAAAGAGAAAGAAGGATAAAGAAAGAAAGGAAGGAAGGAAGGAAGGGAGGGAGAGAGGAAGGAAAAGCTGTAATAGTTATCCACTGACTCAAAAACTTTACTGGTGAGGGTTCCTCCCTGGTTTCCATGAACTCATCAACACTTCCCAGATCACAACCAAGCTGCCTGGGAAGAAACTCTGAGTCACAGTGGCTGAACCACACTTGCAACTAAGCTGCTGGCCTGTGAGGGTGCTGAACACTGGGTGTGGGATATGTAGGAATGGATGGAGGAGGTTAAAGGATGTAGCCCAGGAGATAGATTTTATTGCTTCTTCTTCTGTAGCTATAATGTTTGTGCTTTAAAAGGAAATATAATATATATATATCTTCCAAATATGATTTTCTTCTTTAAGAGGTGATAATATCTAGTATGTAATATGCACTATTATACACTACATAAAAGAAATAAATACCCCAATTCTTCATCTGTACTACACCAGCCTTTAGGTTTATGATTACTCAACAACTTGTTTGGCTTTGTATGTTAATTCTCTTTTCAGCCACCAGGTTCCAGATGCTAGCATGATGCCGACCAGACTTCCCTGGACAAACAACCCCACCAATGTGTCCCCAGAGCCCTTCCCCACTAGGGAAAGAGAAAGACAAGCTGGGAGTATGGATTGACCTGTCAATGCCCATGTTCAGTGGGGAAGCAATTAAAGAAGTAGGACCTTCCACCTTCTGCATCCCACAATGACCTTGGGTCCATACTCCCAGAGGGTTAAAGAATAGAATATCAGGGGAGGGGATGGGATACAGAGTTCTGGTGGTGGGAGTTGTGTGGAATTGTACCCCTCTTATCCTAGGGTTTAGTCAATGTTTCCTTTTTATAAATAAATAAATAAATAAATAAATAAATACTTTCTAAAGTTATAATTTTTTTGCTTTGAAAAGGCAGTATCTGGGGCTGGGTGGTTGCTCAGCTGGTTAAGTGCATATGTTATAAAGTGCAAGGACTGGCTTAAGGATCCTGGTTCGAGTCCTAGGCTCCCCACCTGCAGGGGGGTTGACTAACAAGCGGTGAAGCAGGTCTGCAGGTGTCTATCTTTCTCTCTTCCTCTCTGTCTTACCCTCCTCTCTCTATTTCTCTCTGTCCTATCCAACAACAATAACAACGATAAACAACAACAACAACAACAACAATAAACAAGAGCAACAAAAGAGAAAAGATGGCCTCCATGAGTAATGGATTCATAATGCAGGCACTGAGGCCCAGTGACAATCCTGGAGACAAGAGAAAGAAAAAAAAAATCACAATAACTTCTGTTTTATTTGTTCTTCCTTATCTTTTCACTCTATTTCAAATTTTAGCAGCAATTACTTGTGACAACGAAAGGGGGTGGTGGAGGGGAACCTCTGTATTGTGATGCAAGAAAGCAGTTTCATATCATATGCCACACTGAAGAGTAGACAACAGATGAAAATCCTAACACATAAAACCAACCTGCAACCAAATCTTCCTGCCCATATAGCAACACATTTATTTACTTCCTGTTTTCAATCTATTCTCTGTCACACAGCTTTTATATTTAACATTTCAAAAAAGTGGCAGGTCACACTTTAATTGGAAGTGTTTCTCTTTCTTAGTAGCACATTAATGGCATTTCTTATAAATTAAGGTTCTCTGGAATCGAATATACAATTTCTGATGCTCTCAACTTAGATAGATATTTAAAGGTAAATATTAGACCCGATTCCTTTGCTGGCCTATTGATAACCAAAAAACAGACCCATAATCAAAGATTTGATGAACTATCATTTTAACACATTTTTTTTCCAGAGAGAAACAGAATCTAAATAAACTGGAATTCTAACTGACTAAACATAATTATAAAATTTTTCACAAAAAGAGACTCAGAGAGTCACTATTACTTAAAATGAATGATAACTAGTAATAAGACACATTAAATGAAGAGAATTATAAGCAAGATTTGATAGTGATTTCCTAAAATATGAGTTGAATTTTACATAAAGACAATATTCATTTTAGATTTCCTCGTGAATGGCTTTCTAAGGCAGCTAACTTTCTTACAAAGAAATGCTACAGAATAAGAGAGCTTAATTAAAGTGTTTGCTGTTCTTCCCCCCTGAATTCCCTCCCACTACTTTCAGGAAAAGTAGCTCTTAAAATTAGACATTGTGGGAGTCAGGCAGTAGTGCAATAGGTTAAGCGCATGTGGAACAAAGCGCAAGGATCAGTTTAAGGATCCCGGTTCGAGTCCCCAGCTCCCCATCACAGGGGAGTCGCTTAACAGGCGAAGCAGGTCTGCAGGTGTCTATCTTTCTCTCCCCCTCTCTGTGTTCTCCTCCTCTCTCCATTTCTCTCTGTCCTATCCAACAACACTGACATCAACAACAACAATAACAACTACAACAACAATAAAACAACAAGGGCAACAAAAAGGAATAAATAAATATTTAAAAAAATTAGACTTTGATGCATATCCTGGAGGGTAGCTTTGTTGGCATCCAGTATATAAAATTACAGATTAGTTTAGGAGGATGATACACCATATCCCCTAGGAAGTGGTCCAAGAGGTGACAATGACAAAACAGGACATTGGGCAAATGAAAATCTTACTGATATTCAGAGACACCAGAGTCCAGAAAAGAACTATTCTTGCACAGAATAGTTCTTCTGTAGGTCCGCTCTAAAATTAGGATCTAAGTTGCTAGTTTACTTTCAGTGAAAATACACATTATCATTTCAATGTTCAAAGATTGATGTAAAAAATTAGATTGTCTGTTTTTTCAAACAGACAATGGTCTGAATGGAGTGATTATTCCCAAGATTCCTGTAACCCTTTGTGGAAGTGAGCGATCATCATTTTTAGAGTGGCAGTGACTTAATTGTACTGTATGTTTTTCTAGATGTTGCTTTCAAAACTGAAATGCACTGGTAGGTCTTTTATTGTTACTACAAAGAGCAAAGCCTAAGAAAGAAATTCAAGATGGCTTTAATTTACAATGACATCTCGAATGAAAGAAAAATGATAGTGAAAGATTAAAAAAAATAATATAAAGGTTGACATGCCAGATGCATAATTATCAGTGAACACTTCTTCCAGAAGTATGTATATATATATATATTACACATATAAGCAAAGTAGAACATCACCTCTACAGCTTCCCAGGCCCATTTCCTGTATTTTGGATCATGTGTCAGTCTCCACATGTACATGTAAGTTTCAACAACCTCTGGTCGTAGGATGTAGTATTTTTCATTTTGCCTTGTAGCAATGGCTTCAACACCACCGTCAAATCGGAAAGCTTCTGGTCCCAATTTCAATACTAAATATCATGATATGAATAACAAAGGTTATTGTGTTAGGAAATCCTTGGCACCTGTAACAAGTAAAACTAGAAAGTACTTTATGGCATAAACTCAATCATTTTAAGGATAGCGATAAACATCAATAATAAACAATGTTCAGTATACTTATAACTATTTTGGGGCCAGGTGGTAGTGTGCCTGGTTAAGTGCACATGACAGTGTACAAGGACCCGGGTTCAAACCCCTAGTCCCCGCCTTCAGGGAGAAAGCTTCGTAAGTGGTGAAGTAGGGCTGTAGGTGTCTGTCTGTCCTTCTCCATCTCTATCCCCCCTCCCCTCTCAATTTCTCTCTATCTCTATCCAATAATAAATAAATAAAAATATTTTTAAAAATGAGAAAATCAACTATTCTTACTGTTGTTATTATTTTGCTGTTGCTGGGGCTTCACTGCTCCATGCCAACTTTTTCAGACTGAAAGTGAGAGACTGAGATAGAGATAGAAAAAGTGAGAGACCTTCTTAAAATTTTAATTGTGTCATCATTGACTCTACTTGGGTGCTCCCATTTTGGGGTTCTGAAAAATGATGTGAACTTTCTCACAGAAAAATTAGTAGAAAATTATGTGTATGATTTCATGGACTCCCTGAGTCCTTTCAGGAAGCCCAGGTTGTAATGCCTTGAATAAACATCAGGTTCTTTTGTTTGAAAAAAAAAAAAGAAAGAAAGAAAAGGTGAGAGACACCACAGCCCGAAAACTTCCCCTAGTGCTATGGGGGCTGGGTTCTAACTTGGATTTCAAACAGGGCAGAGCAGGCACCTTCCCTGGTAAGTTATGGGGGCTGGGTTCTAACTTGGATTTCAAACAGGGCAGAGCAGGCACCATCCCTGGTAAGTTATTTAGCCAACTGCCAATATACTTTTAAAATTCACTCAAATAAAAAGAATTTTAGGGGGCCAGGTGGTGGCACACATGGTTGAGCACTCATGTTACAATGCACAAGGACTCTGGTTCGAGCCCCTGGTCCCCCACCTGCAAGGGGAAAGCTTTGTGAGTGGTGAAGCAGTGCTGCAGTTAATCTCTCTTGTCTCTCTCCCTCTCTGTCTCCTCCTACCCTTTCGATTTATGTCTGTCTCTACCTAAGAAAGATAATAAAAGATTTAAAAAAGAATTTTCGCAAAGGGTAATGGCTCTTTATTTCTTTAATTTAATTACCTTTTACTTAGCCAGGGGCAAAGAACCACAAAAGGCCACACCAGCTAGCAGTGATTGGGAATTCCAGGTCATTATGTCACAGAAGATCAGTTATTTAATCTCTGTGCTTCAAACTCCTATTTTGTATGAAGGAAGCCAGACACACAATCTATTTCATGGGAAGATGAACAATGACTTAAAAAATGCAACATTTCTTTTGCTCTAGGTCAGAAATCCTTCCCAATCGCATTTGTCTAACAAAGCATGGCCAGTAGATTAAACTGGATTAACCTTTTATGCCCTGGATTTCTGTTCCTGGGCAGAGCAAGGGTGAATACTTTTCTGAAGAAAAGCTGCATCCCATGGAGCGCCGGGTGGTGGCACACCAGGCTGATTGCACAAGTTACTGTGAGCAAGGACCCAGGTTCTAGGCTCCAGACCCCACCTGCAGCCAGCTTCACAAGGCGTAAAGCCGTGCTTCAGGTATCTCTCTCTTTTTCACTCCTCAAATTCCTCCTTCTCTCTCAAATTCTCTGTCTCCATTTAATATAAATGGATAAATAAAATCTCTATATAAAAAGAAAAGCTTCAGCTCTTAGATTCAAAATATAAGATCTTTCAAAACAAAATCATGAACATATTTTATCAGGCAGGAGGATTTTCTTTTGGTGGTGACTATGACCACATTTGTTCATTACTCTTTCTCTTCTTTCTGTCTCTTTACCTTCAGGGTTATTGCTGGGGCCAAGGTGCTGACATTAAGAATACACTGTTCCTGGTGGCTACTTCTTCCTTTTTATTGGATAGGACAGAGAGAAATTAAGAAAGAAGGGGAGATAGGCAGAGAGAAAGACAGACACCCTCAGACCTGCGTTAATGTTTGTGAAGCATCCCCCCTACAGGTGGAGAGCTGGGGGCTCAAACCTGGATCCTTGCTTGTATCCTTGTGCTTAGTACTATGTGTGCTTAACAGGACGCGCCACCACCTGGCCCCTTGACCAAATTTCTTTCTTTCTTTCTTTCTTTCTTTCTTTCTTTCTTTCTTTCTTTCTTTCTTTCTTTCTTTCTTTCTTCTTTCTTTCTTTCTTTTTTTTTGGTTATCTTTATTTATTGTATAGAGACAGCCAGAAATCGGAAAAAAAAAAAAAGGGGGGTTGGATAGAGAGGAAGAAAGACAGAGAGACACCTGCAGCACTGCTTCATCACTCGTGAAGCTTGCCCCCTGCGGGTGGGGACCGGCGACTCAAACTTGGGTCCTGGTGCTTTGTAACATGTGTGTTCAACTAGGTGCAACCCCCCCCCCCCCCATTTCTTTAAGAATCATGTGGGAATAGATTGCATTGATAAACGGAGACTAACATATACTCACAAGTGCGATTGTAAGATTCGTGACAGGTCCGGGCAATTTCAGCACCGAGTTGAAGGTAGTGCTGGGTCTGGCCTGCAGGGGCGTCATCCGCTCCAAGTGCAAACATGCCTCCAGCAAAGCAGGTGAGGTGGCCCATCTTGTGTTCCAGGAGGCCCCCTTTCCACTCTGCAATGTAAGTTAGTCCTGTGCTAGACTTTCGGATCAAGTGAGTTTCAATTGCCTGCAAAGAGTAGATATTGTCGACATTTTGGGTTCTTTTCTTAATCTACATTGATACTAAACACTCCAGCCTTTAAAACAAAAACAAGAACAAAGCATCACTCACAATTTGTGTTTGTTGTTTTAGGACAAACCCATTCAAAGAATTTATGTTACTGCTTTCTGTATTTTTCTTCTTGTCTATATCAAAGTTAGAATTAACACTGTTGGGCATGATTTGCTTTCTTCTTGGTTCTGTAAACAGGCTTCAAACTCTAAAAGTTTTTTCAAAGATAGATCACTGGTGTGGTGGCAATAGCTGGCTTTGTGTATTCCATAATCACAAACAGAGAAATAAAAAAACAAACAGACAAACAACCCCCTTCAATCGTGGACCCTAACACAGATGAAGTACAGCATATGTGTTTATTTATTTTTAATTTTTTAATTTATTCATTTATCTGTTATTGGATAGAGACAGAGAGAAATTGAGAGAGAAGGGGGAGATACAGAGGAAGAGAGACAGAGAGACACCTGCAGACCTGCTTCACCACCTGTCAAGCGACTCCCCTGTAGGTGGGGAGCCGGGAGCTTGAACCGGGATCCTAATCAGTCCTTGCGCTTTGCATCACATGTGCTTAACCCGCTGCGCTACCGCCTGCCCCCCAGCATATGTGTTTATAAAACACAGGCTGCTTGCTGCATCCTCCCTTTGTTTCTGTTGTGTAGCAAAACTGAATGAGAAAAGAAGAGGTGTGCTTCTTTGAGACTGCTTGACTTTATTTTATTTTATAAAATAATTATTTATTTATTACTGGATACAGACAGAGAGAAATTGAAAGGGGAGGGGGAATAGGGAGCGAAAGAGACAGAGAGACACCTGCAGCCCTGCTTCACCACTTGTGAAGCTTTCCCCCTGCAGGTGGGGACCAGGGGCTTGAACCTGGGTCCTTGTGCACTGTGATGTGTACACTGAACCAGATGTGCCACCACCTGTCTCCTGAGACTGCTTGACTTCAAATTCCAGTTCTGAAACTCACTACCTGTGAGATTAGTGGACAATTTGTTTACTGTACACCTGAATTTTAGTATTCTTATGCATAAATTCTGAATAAAAACATCTATTAAGTGAATTCTATAGTATTTTCTTTACAAAGTAGTCAATACTCACATCTTCACTGAGATAGCCAAGGAGAGTAAGATTCCTTCTTAATTCTATTATACAACATTAGTACACAGGCATTTTATTTTAAAAGGAGATTAGAAATCTATATGTTTGGGAGAAATAATATTTATAGAAAAGAATTCCTAAACCATATTTTATTTCTGCCCTAGGACTATTGAATTAGACAGAGGAAATAAAGCCTATTTTATATTTTAAAGAGCAAAAATAAGGTTTGAGGGGGCTGGGTGGTAGCTCAGCGGGTTAAGCGCACATGGTGTAAAGAGCAAGGACCAGAGTAAGAATCCCAGTTTGAGGCCCTGCCTCCCCACCTGCAGAGGGTTTCACCTTACTGGCAGCGAAGCAGGTCTGCAGGTTTCTATCTTTTTCTCCCCCTCTCTGTCTTCCCCTTCTCTCTCAATATCTTTCCATCCTATCGAATAACAACGACAGCAATAACAACAACAACAACAACAATAATAACAACAATGATAAACAACAAAGGCAACAAAAGGGAAAAAATAGCCTCCAGGAGCAGTGGATTCGTAGTGCAGGCACTGAAACCCCACAATAACCCTGGAGGCAAAAAAAAAAAAGGGGGGAAAGGTTTGAAATTCCCAGTTACTATAATAAGAAAGGTACTTCTCCGCCTAATTCATAGATGGGTTATGACTGTATATGTGTCTATCATAGCATTATCAAAAATAAGTTTTTAGGAAGCATATTTGGGAATAGCAGATGGGCAATCTTGTGAATAAAAAAAGAATACACAGGCAGATAGAGTTTTCCCTACCTTTATTAAAAATAAACAGATGAAGCTAAGATGGTTAGAAACAAATGAACTTACTCCTGAGCTCATTAACTGTGGTGAAGCTAATTTTATTGATGGTCCACTTATTACATTAATTTTTCATTTTTATTTAATGCAAATGGACATCTTAGCGATTTACACTTCTCATAGCACACTGTAATAAAGTTCTTCAAGCAGATTATTTGTTCATCACCCAAGAAATTATTCTCTATATACAGCAAGAATAATAGCTTTCAAGGATGGATTAGAGAAACATTACTGCCAGAATATGAATCCTGAGAAAGTGCTATATTAATTTTGGCATGATTCTGATCAACTTGCTGCCTTCTCAAACTACAAAAAAGTTCAAGGCAATGTATAGGTGGTAATAGGAACATTTAAATAAACATAAACAAGGAAGACATAGTCTTTAGTGGATCTGAAAAATATTGTATCAAGTTTATAGAGAGTTTTTAAATTTCAAAGTAAGTAAAGTTTTATCTGTACTTAAAAACTGGGTAGGAAAAATTAGTATTATTTATTTTGTGATTTTTATCTTCTTATATTTGCAATAGATTATAAAAGGGCTTATTATTTATTTGATATGACAGAGAAAATTTAAGAGAGTAAGGGGAGATAGAGAAGGAGAAAGAGAGACACCTGCAGCACTGCTTCACCACCTGTGAAGCTTCCTGTGGGCTCCCGGGACTTGAACCTGGGTCTATGAGCAAAAGGTATTAGTTTTATAAGATGCTTGGCATTCTAAATGTCTAGTACATTATCTGCCCAGGTACCAGTCACTCTGCAGGCAGGGTGAGTTATCACAACTGTGCATGTAATGTGGTCTTCTGAAAAGGTCGTGGGAACCGACTGAAACCTCAAAGCAATTTTTATTAACACAACAAAAGAAAACAAACAGCTTGAATCAAACTTTCCCAAATCCGCTTGAAATTAAACTATCTAATTATATCTCTTGTGGCCCAAATGTACAGAATACTGTAAAAGATCTTCTCCTTGATAATAATAATAGTCTTTTAAAATGTAAATCTGCAGGAAAAAAAAACAAACCCTGCCATGTAAGACACAACTACTTCTTAGCATCAGCAATGTACTGTTCCTAACTTTGTTTTCTAAGTTGAAACGCATAATGGGTTGAAAGTGTTTTTACTATTAACAGAAACAGGAAATATTTTTATTTAATTTGTTCTTAATGAATTTTCCTGTCAATACGTTGTCTAAGAAAATTGCATTCCTGGAATACCAATCTCAAAGAGTGCCACTTTAAACTCAGAGTCATTAAAATGGCCGCTGGTATGGTAATTAAGAAAAAAAAATGACATAATGGAAGCCATAATATAGAGAGAAACTCTCTTTACTTTAAAACCTCAAACTTTACAGGAATGAAAAAATATAAACCTGGCAGAGGCTAGGTGGGCCATATCCTAGTTGGATTTTTGTGCCTTAGTTATTGCAGTGCTATTGGGAGCTCAAGTTTTAACTAAGACATTCTGGTTCCTATAACATGTGAAATGGAGGAAAAAAAAAAACTGAATTTGATGTATTTAGTGAAGGCATCTATAGGAAATAGAGGGAATCAAGTAATATGTAATCTGGTTAATCAGAGAAAAGCTTGTAAATAAATAAATTTTCACTTCTTAAAGTCTCCTAGAAATCCTCTTAGGGAGAACAGATCCAGTGGGATTACAAATTTTCATCCCCCTTACCCCATTCTACTCTAAAATATTAAAAAGAATTGCCAAGAAATCAATGAAAACATTTATTTTCTAACAATATAAAATTATTTATAATAGCATGAAAAAAATGTTACCATATAAAATATTTCTATCATTGAATTTCCTAAAAATTTTATTCTTGAATAGTTGAATGTAAGTTCTAGTATTTTATACAATTTTAAAATGTATTTTAATTAAAATTTATTTTTTTATTGAGGACTAGTTGGTGTTTCTTAGTTTATTCTTACATTAGTTTCCTCCTATAAGCTTCCCTAAGTAGTCTTTATTTTAGCTTACTAATTTACTAACTTGTTCACTATACAGTACCATTTGTTTAAATACATTAACAGTTACACAAAAATGATAGGTTTTGAACAGATTTAATTTAAATTTTGGATCCACATTAATCTCTGAAGTCCATTTATCTCAACTGTAAAAACCAGGCGAGAGGGGCCGGTGGTGGCACACCTAGTTGAGCGCACATGTTACAATGCGCAAGGACCCAGGTTCGAGCCCCTGGTCCCCACCTGCAGGAGGAAAGCTTTGCAAGTGGTGAAGTTGTGCTGCAGGTGTCTCTCTGTCTCTCTCCCACTCTATCACCCTCTTGATTTCTGGCTGTCTCTATCCAATAAATAAAGATAATAATAATAATAAAACCGGGTGAGTGATAGTGATAATTTATACTCTTGTGAAAAAATGAACAAATACTTTATATTTCATTGTGTTCTAAGTATAATAGGTAGATATTTTAAACTATTAAACTATTAATGCTTTTAGTTCATCAGATTTCTCTGTGGAGATTTCTCAAGAGTATCATCCAAGTATCATTGAAAATAAGTTTGTTTTAAATGGAGGTAGTTAACCAGATTGCTTATAATTGTAGGTAATTTTAACCTAGTCATTTTAGCATGTACATTCAGGATTTTTTTCCACCCACAATTTTAATTTTGACTCTAAAAAAGGAGTCTATTTTCATTAAAGAAAATGCCTCTTTTTCAGATATGTGAATTTTAAACTGAGGTTTGAGCCAAATAAAAAAATCTTTAATTGCCCTACTAGAACTAAACATGCCAAGTATGATTACTATTGTGATAATTAGAGCAGCAGATACCAAACTTCACTTAACTGGAAATACTAACCAGTTCATGAAGTATTTAATTTTTTTAGTAAAGCTAGGTTAAGTTATAAAACAGAGCTGAGTAGCAAAGATGACTTAGTGATTTTTACCTTAACAGCATCAAAATACATCTTTTTAGCTTCTAGGTCAGTCTTGTCAGACATTAACCATGCTTTTAGCAAATATTCATAAAAACTGTCTCCAAGTCCGCCAACTGATACATGATCTGCAAAGAGAGAGAAATGAATTTTAGAGTGACCCAGCCTTTAATTCAGATCAGTGCAGAGAAATCACACTAGCAACACGAATGCAAAAAACCCTAAGTCAACTACAACTCAATGCTGCATTTACATTCTAACACATCTCTTGTCATCAGAAAGGTTTTCTGAAATGAGCAGATGAAATGTTGACTATTGAGTTACACTCCAAATAATTATCAGGGTAGTCCTATGGACCTGAAGAAAGAAAAAATAAAACAAACAAAAAAGCAAAACATAATCAAACAAAAGAGTAAAACATAATCACCTCTAGTTCCAAAAAGTTAGTTAAGAATACCAGCTTAAAATGTTTCCCGCTATACATCAAATAAATTTTTACTTCTCTAGTTCTCAATAATACAAATAGGCTGAAAGTATGAAAAGCAGACATCTTTAAAATGTCTTGAAAAATGTTCTGTAACAAAGCGAGAAACTCATATCTTGAAATTAATATTACTAAGCAGGTTTTCTAGTGTTATTAATCTGAAATATCAAAATCCTTGAGGGAGGTAAGGATAAAGATAGAGCAGGATAAAATTTTCTTTTTAATACTCTGTTCTTAAAAAATGTTTTTACTATATTTATTTATTTATTAGATAGAGATAGCCAGAAATTGAGAGGGAAGGGGGTGATAGGGAGGGAGAGAGTCAGAGAGACACCTGCAACACTGCTTCACCACTTACAAAGCTTTCTGCCTGCAGGTGGGAACCAGGGGCTTGAACCCAGGTCCTTGCACATTGTAACGTGTGTTCAACTATGTGCATCACCACTCAGGCCCTCTAATACTCTATTCTGATAATGATTCCTCACAGCTACTTTTTCCTTTTTTAAGATGTGTTTATTTTTAGGAGATATATATATATGGTTCAGTTCTGATATATGTGGTACAAGCCATTGAACCTATGGCCTCATACATGCAAATCCCATGTTCTATCATGGAGACGTCACTCCAGTTTGTTCTCCCTCCCTCTCTCTTTTACACCAGGTCCATCACATATATTATTATCAGCAGTCTTTCAAGCTGTAATCATTCTCATGAAAAGTTAGAAAACGGAAGTTTATAGAGGCAAGATAAGATTATAACACTGCTAAGTGCTACCTGAGTCTATAATCCACACAGGATCTGACATTTGGATCTGCTTTTTCTCTGCAATATAACATGAAATGTATCCTTATGCCGACTGCTTCAATTAATATTTTTATTTCTCAAGCACATTTGCCTGCAAAAACAGAGCTGATCTCTTTATGATGTCACTTCTAGAATTCATCGAGTTTGAGCATTAATAAGAGTCTTATTTTGGGAAATCACATTTTATGTTTCATAACTCAAAGCTAATCTTAGTATATATATTTTAAAGTAAAGTTTTTCTTTGTTGACAGTATACAAAAGGAAATCAGTATTTATATACCTATCGAGACAATTTTCTCCTAATGCTTATACTGCAATTCCATTTTGAGGTCTAAAAGTGGGCAACCTCAAATTGAGCAGGTTTAAATTGTTTTTATTATCTTTTCTTTCTCAGCCTTATTATCTTCTGCTCTGATTTCTATTGCTCTAAGTGGCCTATCACCCTCTTAACTATACAACTTAGGCATTAAATAGGCATTCTCTCTTTCTCTTCCTTATACAAGGGGTTATGAAACTACTAATTTTACTATCTATCTCTCTTTTTTATCATTTTATTTTATTTTAATTATAATTTTATTTTTACCTTTATAAATAAGCAATATACTACATACTTTTTCACCTCTGTACAGATCTGTAAGTTAATTCATTTGTTACTCAAGGAACGAACTTCTCTAACCTCTTAAGCAATAACTCAGTATCTATTAGAGAGATCTTTTGTTGTTATTTGGAGTTAAGTTCTGTTCTTCCTATGTTATTCTTTCAATATAAAACATTTCATGCATATATTTAATAATACAGCATGCTATAAATTTGTTCACCTAGTCTTCCCTTTGAATCTTAAAGTTCCTGTGAGAAAAGACCATATATATAATTTAACACTGTCTTACAAAAGTATACGACTTCAGGGATATAGTTTGAGTCCATCAACTCTACTTTGTTCTCACCAATAGGACTCTAGCCCAAACCATCACTATGTCCATCTTCTGAGTATGCAATGGTCAATGATCTGGTTGCCTGTACTCTATCAGCACATTAATAACTAAAATATAAGTTAAAAATTTCAGTGCCTCATTTATGTGTATTAGTGCTCAGTAGCTGCAGGTGGTCCTTGGTGGATTTACTAGACATAGGAGATACAGAATTTTTTATCATCACATATAGGTTTTAAAAAAGTATTTATTTAATTACTTATTGGATAAACAGACAGATAGATAGGAAAATAGATAGGGAAGGGGAGGTAGAGAGAAAAAGAGACACCTGCAGCACTGTTTCTCCACTTGTGAAGCTCCCCCGTGGCAATTGGGAGCTTGAACCCTCATCCTTGTGCACTGCCATGTGTGCTCTATCAGGTGAGCTACCAACCAATCCCACCACATAAAGTTCTACTGGCAATACCCTTCCTATCTAGTTCCCACACTAGTAACATGAGAAGCTGTTTCGACATGTGGAATGTTTTCAATATGTGAATTGGATCATCATCTTATTTGGAGACTTCACTGGCAGAGACTAAAATTCTAGGGCCCTACACCCGGCTTCAAGTTTCTCTGTCTTCTCAAGTTTTCTAACTGTGCCTTGCTGTATTGCTGTGTGGTCCCTCTTTTGGTCCCTCAAAGCCATCAGATACCTGCCTGCCTCAGAGATTCTAAAGACATTATTCTCTGTGACTGAAGCGCACACTATTTCTTTTCCCTTCATTTAATAATTCTGGCTCATACTTCATACCTGAGATCAAATGGTGCATCCCAAAAGAAGCCCACCCTGACACACTGCTAGATTTCTCTGATACATATTTCTTGAGAGCACACATCTATCACACTTATGGCTTAGACTGTGGTGACTTTTTTTTTCCTCTCTCCTCTACAACATCCTGATCTAAGAAGGTAGGGAGGGAGAAAATATTTTATGTTTCCTAGTCCAGTTCAATACTTAGGTAGTATTCAGAAAAGAACTAATGAACAAATCATTTTTTAAAGTCAAACTTACTATGGACTACACTTATTCAAGCAAGAAAGTCTATATTTTTAAATAGTTGAACATATGATTTTCATACTGTGGAAATATCATAATTACCCTTTAAATTTTTTTTGTTTCGAGTTAGTGTTTTTAAAATTGTAAGATTGATTCTTAGAACAGCAGTGTCTGAAGTGACCTTTACAATTTCCTAAACACATCACCACAGAAACCTTTGACATTTACAAACTAAACAGACTAAGTACTATCTCATCAATAATAGTCTTTGTTGTTATAAATATGATTGCAGGAGACAAATGCAAGTGATGCACGGTAAAGCAAATCACTGTCCAGTTACTGTCAAAATAACAAGGGCTAAATGAAATCACAGGCAATGATGGCCATGATCCAGACATGTCTTTCAGAGTTAAAGCAATGAGAGTTGAAAACTAACAGCCAGAAGCTGCTTCATTTTCTTTTCCCTTGGGTGATGAGTCTAGAACAAATGGAGGAAACAGGTTTGGGTATTTGATAGTGTTTAAAAAAGGAAAAAGGCAACAGGACACAATAATTTTTAATTAATTTCTGATAAGCAGTAATTTTCTATCATTTCACTTCCTGCTATACAATTTTTCATATTTTTAAAGAATCAAAAATAAGGAATATAGAAGAGAAACAAGAGAAAGTTTTTCTGAGAATTTGGCAAATAGTTTAACAAGCTTACCCCATGTCTGGATGACTGTTTGTGTTGGCAATAAAGTCCTGTGTAAATGTTAGTGAATGTGGGAGAGCACATGCCTGATTTTTATCAGCAGAAAATGACTGCCTACTTCCACAAAGAACACGTGGTAGTTTTATTCCTGGAGATGTAATATATGCTATAGTGAAAATTATATTTTTCTTTCGTTCTTTTTTTTTTTTTTTTTTGCCTCCAAGGTTATCACTGGGGCTTGGTGCCTGCACTACGAATCCACTGCTCCTGGTGGCCATTTTTTTAAAAAAATTCTTTTTCATTGGATCAGACAGAGAGAAATCGAGAGGGGAGGGGAAGATAGAGAGAGGAAGAGAAAGATAGACACTTGCAGACCTGCTTCACCACCTGTGAAGCGGGTCCCTGCAGGTGGAGGGGTAGGGGCTGGGGGTTCGAACTGAGACCCTTGTATGGGTCTTTGCACTTTAATACTATGTGCGTTTAGCCCAGTACACCACTGCCCGATCCCCAAAATTATACTTTTCTCTAAAGGGGGCTAATTTAGTCTTCTATTCCCAGTGGGACCAGGTTCTAGAAAGGATGCGTAATGTGTAAAATGAGAAAAAAAAACCCAACAAAACAGTAGAAGAACCAAGACAAAAGGGATACCTACTCAACATCTTAATTTTTTTAAAATGCAGATTTTAATTAAATTTGAATTTTTCTTTTCCAAATTATCACCTAATTATGTTAGTAGTACTAGCGTACACACTTTACGCCAACACAGGCTCTATTAATCAAAGAAGGGTGGCAACTGTTCTGAGTAGAGATAGAGTCCCACATCTGGTATAACATTCACAGGGCATGTTTTCATTATTAGTGACCAGAACTGGAAGCTGCCCCTGGACCACAAATAGGAGCATGACAACTGTTAAAAAGAAAAAATAAAGGGGTGATGGCATTGTTAGGATGAAGATTTTTAAATGAAATTTTGAGTCATGAGACTGTAACCATCGCATTACAGAATGGAACACAGGTTCCGGGAACAATCAAACAACAAGGGCAAGAAAAGGGAATAAATAAATAACTTTAAAAAAACCCCTAAAAATAAATATTTATTTTTAAAAAAGAACAATTGTGAGAGGAAAGAATCCAAAGTGTTAGGGTATAAAAAGAGGAAGGAGGTAAGTAAAGGAGAAACTGGTGCTAACAAATCCCAGCTAGCGTCTTAAAGAAATCTTCTCAGTCTTCTGAGAAGAATGGCGATTGATCTGGGACTTGGCAGAATGAGTAAAGAGGTTAAAATGAAATAGAACAAGTTAAGACCTAGATATAGGGAGTCAGGCAGTGGAGCAGCATGTTAAGCGCACGTGGCGCAAATCGCCAGGACCTGCGTAAGGATCCCAGTTCAAGCCCACAGCTCCCCACCTGCAGAAGAGCCCCTTCACAGGTGGTGAAGCAGGTCTGCAGGTGTCTGTTTTTCTCTCCCCATCTTCCCCTCCTCTCTCCATTTCTCTCTGTCCTAACAATGATGACATCAATAACAACAACAATAATAACTACAACAACAATATAAAACAAGGGCAACAAAAGGGAAAATAAATAATAAATAAAACAACCTAGATATAGCCAAGCAGGATTTGATAAAAAAAAAAAAAAAAGAAGAAGAGTTCTGGGAAGATGGCGGACTGAGAAGCTGCTAGCAGTGTGTGCTCTGGTCACATCTTCTGGAAACGGTAGGATTTTCTGCCTTTAGCAGGCCAGTCAATAAGAATTAGAGTAAAGGTAGCACGGACTAGCGGTCAGGCTGCTCCAGACTTCCCAGGCGGCGGCGGGCAAGGCGGGTGGGCCGAGCATTGTCCTCCGCCCGGGAAGGCGGCTCCTCCGCCGGTTGCAGAGTGCTGCAGGGCGGCCGGCAGAGGACCCGGAGGGAGCACTGTAGCTCGGGGGCTTTCTCTTGGGAGTCTCCAGGGACCACCGTGACCCTGAGGGCAGATCCAAAGACTTCTTAAGTATAGCTCTCATTGGATCAAAGGACTTGGAGCTAGTTTTCATTTTTGAGAAATCCTTTAAAAAAGTCTGTGTGTGGGGGGGTTTCCCAGAAGATGGCGGACTGTGAAGCTGCTAGCCACTGAGCTCCGAACACATCTCCTGGAAACAATAGGATTTTCTGCCTTTAGCAGGCCAGCCAATAAGGGGTCATAGCAGTGACAAGGAGATGACTATAACTTAATTTGGGTTAAGAATTAGAGTAGGGGAAAAAATTCTTTTTTCTTCCTTTTAATTTTCAAGCATACCTCCTCTCCTCCCCCCACAATAAGCAGTCCCTGGGGACCAGCACCTAGCAGGATACCACACACCACCAAACAGGGTGCTTTTTTGAATTCACTGATACACATTTGGGAAGTTCCTTGCACTGCTCTTTAATTACAACTCTTTTTCTTATCTTCTCCCTTTTCTCTCTCTTGTCTCTCTCTCTCTCTCTTTTTTCTTTAATCGTGTCATACACTTCTTCCTTATTCTTTGCCTTTCTGAATTTGTGAATTACTTTGGGGAAGAAATCTGATGCAGAGTGGACTCTCTATGTGTGTATCTCTGCTCTACTTCCCTTTCCCCTCTTGTTACCCCTAGAATATACAGTGGATAGTAGATTTGCATAACTGTCTATACTTGATATCCTCTCTTTCTTTTCTCTTTCTTCACTGGGATTTGGCTACTATTTTTTCACGGACTGGAGAAATTGTTTGGCTAACTGGTAACGATTAAACTACTTCAATACTTACTTCAGTTGCTACTGTAATTCTGGAGGTTGGTGAGTGCAATTGTCATAAAGGTATTTAGTACAGTGTTACTTGTACTCAAGACACAACAACTGAGGAACAACAGAGCATAAAAAAATAAAAAAAAGAAACACATAAATAAAAAAAATGGGTAGATCAAAAACAAATAAAACTGCTACTCCAATGAATGAAGAGAAGAGCCCAGAAGAAACTACAAATCAGCCAGAAGTAACCATAGATAAGAAAAGTATGCAAGCAATAATAAACTTATTAATCACAGAAATGAAAACAACATTGGAGGAAAGGAATGGCAGTATTAGGGAAACAACAGTAGAGACCCCCAAGGAAAATACTGATTATCTTGAGGCAATTAGAGAACTGAAAGCTGAAATAGCTGTAATGAAGAAAGAAGCTGAGTCAAGGGAAAGCAGACTAACAGAAGCAGAAAACAGAATTAGTCAGACAGAGGATGAGTTAGAGAAAACAAAGAAAGAGGTGAAAGAGCTTAAAAAGAGATTGAGAGACACTGAAAACAACAACAGAGACATATGGGATGAGCTCAAAAGAAGTAACATTCGTATAATTGGCCTGCCAGAGGAAGAAAGAAAGGGGAAGGAAACATTCTAGAGGAAATAATACAAGAAAACTTCCCAGACCTGAATAACAGAAAGGATATCAAGGTTCAAGAGGCCCAGAGAGTACCAAACAGAATCAACCCAGACCTGAAGACACCAAGACACATCATAGTCACAATGAGAAGAAGTAAGGATAAATAAAGGATCCTAAAGGCTGCAAGAGAGAAACAAAAAGTCACATACAAGGGAAAACCCATAAGATTATCTGCAGACTTCTCCACTCAAACTCTAAAAGCCAGAAGGGAGTGGCAAGATATCTATCGAGCCCTGAATGAAAAAGGGTTTCAACCAAGGATCATATATCCTGCTAGACTTTCATTCAAACTAGATGGAGGGGTCAAAACCTTCTTAGATAAACAACAGTTAAAGGAGGCAACCATCACCAAGCCGGCCCTGAAAGAGGTACTAAAAGACCTCTTATAAACAAAAACATCACTATAATACTTGCAATATATCAGAGCAAACAAATTTTTTTTAGAACAATGGCACTACAATACATTAAATCCATAATATCAATAAATGTCAGTGGCTTAAACTCACCCATCAAAAGGCACAGGGTGGGGGGATGGATCAGAAAACATAACCCAACCATATGCTGCTTGCAAGAATCCCATCTGTCACAACAAGATAAACACAGACTTAAAGTGAAAGGATGGAAAACTATCATACAGGCTAACAGACCACAAAAAAGGGCAGGAACAGCCATTCTCATCTCAGATACGATAGATTTTAAATTAAATAAAGTAATAAAAGATAGGAAAGGACATTACATAATGATTAGAGGATCAATCAGCCAAGAAGACTTAACGATTATTAACATCTATGCACCCAACGAGGGACCAACTAAATACATTAAGCATCTACTGAAAGAATTTCAAAAATACATCAATAGTAATACAATAATAGTGGGAGACTTCAATACCCCACTCTCACACTTAGACAGATCAACAAAGAAGAGAACCAATAAAGATACAAGAGAATTGAATGAAGAGATCGACACACTAGACCTCTTGGACATTTTCAGACTCCTCCACCCCAAAAAATTGGAATACACCTTCTTTTCAAATCCACATAACACATACTCAAGGATAGACCACATGTTAGGCCACAAAGACAACATCAGTAAATTCAAGAGCATTGAAATAATCCCAAGTATCTTCTCAGACCACAGTGGAGTAAAACTAATATTTAACAACAAACGGAAAATTATTAAAAGACACAGAATTTGGAAACTAAACAACATGCTCCTTAAGAACCACTGGGTCAGAGACTCACTCAAACAGGAAATTCAAATGTTCCTGGAAACTAATGAAAATGAAGACACAACCTATCAAAATATTTGGGACACATCTAAAGCAGTACTGAGAGGGAAACTTATAGCCATACAATCACATATTAAACATCAAGAAGAAGCTCAAATGAACGACCTTACTGCACACCTCAAGGACTTAGAGGAAGAGGAACAAAGGAACCCTAAAGCAACCAGAAGGACAGAAATCACTAAAGTTAGAGCAGAAATAAACAACATCGAAAATAAAAGAACCATACAAAAGATCAATGAAGCCAAATGTTGGTTCTTTGAAAGATTAAACAAAATTGACAAACCCCTAGCCAGACTCACCAAACAAAAAAGAGAGAAGACTCAAATTAATAGAATTGTAAACGATGGAGGAGATATCACAACTGACACCACAGAAATCCAGAGAATCCTGTGAAACTTCTATAAAGAACTATATGCCACCAAGCTAGAGAATCTGGAAGAAATGGAACAATTCCTAGAAACCTATGCACTTCCAAAACTGAACCAAGAAGAACTACAAAATCTAAATGCACCAATCAAAGACAAAGAAATTGAAACCATTATTAAGAATCTCCCCAATAACAAAAGTCCTGGACCAGATGGCTTCACAAACGAATTCTACAAAACTTTCAGGAAACAGTTAATACCCATACTTCTTAAGCTATTCCATAAGATTGAAGAAACAGGAATACTCCCTCCCACCTTTTATGAAGCCAACATCACCCTGATACCAAATGCTGATAGGGACAGAACAAAAAAGGAAAACTACAGACCAATATCTCTGATGAACATAGATGCCAAAATATTAAACAAGATCTTGGCCAATCGGATACAGCAACACATCAAAAAGATTGTTCATCATGACCAAGTGGGATTCATCCCAGGAATGCAAGGCTGGTTCAACATCCGTAAGTCAATCAATGTCATTCACCACATCAATAAAAGCAAAACCAAAAACCACATGATTATCTCAATAGATGCAGAGAAAGCCTTTGACAAAATCCAACACCCATTCATGCTCAAAACTCTACAAAAAATGGGAATAGATGGGAAATTCCTCAAGATAGTGGAGTCTATATATAGCAAACCTATAGCCAACATCATACTCAATGGACAGAAGCTAAAAGCATTCCCCCTCAGATCGGGGACTAGACAGGGCTGTCCACTGTCACCGTTACTCTTCAACATAGTATTGGAAGTTCTTGCCATAGCAATCAGGCAAGAGAAAGAAATCAAAGGAATACAGATTGGAAGGGAAGAAGTCAAGCTCTCACTATTTGCAGATGATATTATAGTATACATAGAAAGACCTAAAGAATTCTAAAGACCTAAAGTTATTAGGCAATATAGCAAGGTATCAGGCTACAAAATCAATGTACAAAAAACACTAAATCTGAAGAAGAAGACATCCAGAAATCACTCCCATTTACTGTTTCAGCAAAATCAATCAAATACCTAGGAATAAAGTTGACCAAAGAAGTGAAAGACTTGTATACTGAAAACTATGAGTCGCTACTCAAGGAGATAGAAACTGATACCAAGAAATGGAAAGATATCCCATGCTCATG
This sequence comes from Erinaceus europaeus, assembly GCF_950295315.1. Taxonomy (NCBI): domain Eukaryota; kingdom Metazoa; phylum Chordata; class Mammalia; order Eulipotyphla; family Erinaceidae; genus Erinaceus; species Erinaceus europaeus. Next base: position 132,643,623 of record NC_080165.1, on the reverse strand, counting down.
GATTGGAAGAATAAATATCATCAAAATGAATATTCTCCCCAGAGCCATATACAAATTTAATGCAATACCCATCAAAGTTCCACCAGGCTTCTTTAATAGAATAGAACAAACACTACAATCATTTATCTGGAACCTGAAAACACCTAGAATTGCCAGAACCATCTTAAGGAAAAGAAACAGAAATGGAGGCATCACACTCCCAGACCTTAAACTATATTATAAAGCCATCATCGTCAAAACAGCATGGTATTGGAACAAAAATAGGCACACAGACCAGTGGAACAGAACTGAAAGCCCAGAAGTAAATCCCAACACCTATGGGCATCTAATCTTTGATAAGGGGGCCCAAAGGATTAAATGGAAAAAGGAGGCTCTCTTCAATAAATGGTGCTGGGAAAACTGGGTTGTAACATGCAGAAGAATGAAATTGAACCACTTTATCTCACCAGAAACAAAAATCAACTCCAGATGGATCAAAGACCTGGATGTTAGACCAGAAACTATCAAATACTTAGAGGAAAAAATTGGTAAAACACTTTCCCACCTATACCTCAAGGACATCTTTGATGAAATAAACCCAGTTGCAAGAAAGACTAAAGCAGAAACAAATCAATGGGACTACATCAAATTGAAAAGCTTCTGCACATCCAAAGAAACTATTAAACAAAAAAAGAGACCCCTCACAGAATGGGAGAAGATCTTCACATGCCATACATCAGACAAGAAACTAATCACCAAAATATATAAAGAGCTCAGCAAACTTAGCACCAAAAAAGCAAATGACCCCATCCAAAAATGGGCAGAGTATATGAACAAAACATTCACCTCAGAGGAGATCCAAAAGGCTAACAAACATATGAAAAACTGCTCTAGGTTACTGATTGTCAGAGAAATGCAAATTAAGACAACACTAAGATACCACCTCACTCCTGTAAGAATGGCATACATCAAAAAGGACAGCAGCAACAAATGCTGGAGAGGATGTGGGGACAGAGGAACCCTTTTACATTGCTGGTGGGAATGTAAATTGGGACAGCCTCTGTGGAGAGCAGTCTGGAAAACTCTCAGAAGGCTAGACATGGACCTTCCATATGATCCAGTAATTCCTCTCCTGGGGTTATACCCCAAGGACTCCATAACACCCAACCAAAAAGAGGTGTGTACTCCTATGTTCATAGCAGCACAATTCATAATAGCTAAAACCTGGAAGCAACCCAGGTGCCCAACAACAGATGAGTGGCTGAGAAAGCTGTGGTATATATACACAATGGAATACTATGCAGCTATCAAGAACAATGAACCCACCTTCTCTGACCCATCTTGGACAGAGCTAGAAGGAATTATGTTAAGTGAGCTAAATCAGAAAGATAAAGATGAGTATGGAATGATCCCACTCATCAACAGAAGTTGACTAAGAAGATCTGAAAGGGAAACTAAAAGCAGGACCTGACCAAATTGTAAGTAGGGCACCAAAGTAAAAGCCCTGTGGTGAGGGGTAGACATGCAGCTTCCTGGGCCAGTGTGGGGTGGGAGTGGGCGGGAGGGATGGGTCACAGTCCTTTGGTGGTGGGAATGGTGTTTATGTACACTCCTAGCAAAAGGTAGACATATAAATCACTAGTTAATTAATATGAGAGGGGAAAAATCAATTGTATGTCTCAAAGTTTCTCAAAACACAAACTGAATCCTTTTAATATATAGGCTGTGTATTTGATACGCGGACTCTCTCAAAAGCCTAGACCAAGTAGATTAGGAGCATCCAATAGCACAGCTATATACAAGATAGTGGATACTGTACAGCAAACCATAACAAAAGGACTTTTCAAAGTTAACCCAATTAACAAATAATGTGATGATAACATAAACTATCGATTGTCTTTTTGAACCCTAAGACAGCAGGAACCTCACATCTCCACTATAGAGCCCCTACTTCCCCCAGTCCTGGAACCCTTGGATAGGGCCCACTTTCCCATATGCATCTCCCAATCCAAACCAAATAAGATTGCATCCGCCGATCACAACCTAACCAACGCAACGATTGCCACCCCAACATGCTTCACCTCAGACTGTGTCCAGAGACTTCACGTGTGGAATGACAACCCTTCAGCTTCATTACTCGGGTGAGACCTTTCCTTTTATAGTACACTCTAATTTCATCTCAGGTAGTTCACTTTCTAACAAAGTCCCATAACCTAGATATACATCAGTTTCTGTGAGAGAGAACTTATGTGCACACGTATCCATAAACTACTGCAAAATATATACCTGAAAGCAGAAGTACACTAGAGTTTGCAGTGAGTACCTCCCTAACACTTCCTCTCCACTATTCCAAGCTTGGGATCCATGATTGCTCAACAAATTGTTTGGCTTTGTATGTTAACTCTCTTTTCAATCACCAGGTTCCAGATGCCACCAGGATGCTGGCCAGGCTTCCCTGGATTGAAGACCCCACCAATGTGTCCTGGAGCTCAGCTTCCCCAGAGACACACCTTACTAGGGAAAGAGAGAGGCAGACTGGGAGTATGGACCGACCAGTCAACGCCCATGTTCAGCGGGGAAGCAATTACAGAAGCCAGACCTTCTACCTTCTGCAACCCTCAACGACCCTGGGTCCATGCTCCCAGAGGGCTTAGAGAATGGGAAAGCTATCATGGGAGGGGGTGGGTTATGGAGATTGGGTGGTGGGAATTGTGTGGAGTTGTACCCCTCCTACCTTATGTTTTTGTTCATTAATCCTTCCTTAAATAAAAAATTTTAAAAAAAAAGTGAGTTTTCCTTGTGGCTGGAATATGAGATGAAGGATGGTATGAGGAGGTTCTGGACTCACCACTCTTGTCCTTTGTCTCATGAAGAAATCGGTCCATAAGCAATCAAGACACAAAAGGTTCTTTGTGTCAAAATATGTGGCCAAATACATAGTGTACCGGTGACCCAGAAAGTAAAGCAGGGATGTCCCAGAATAATTGATTCTTTCTGTCTCTATATAGAAACCTCTAAATCCCACATTACAGGAGATGATCCAGTAAGTCATGAGTAGTTTTCTTTAGCTTTTGAAATCTTTCATTCATCAGGAAAACTCTAAAAAACACTTGTCCTTCTAAGAAACATCACTAGCCATCTTGTATTTAGAAAGCTACTCAAGCTTTGTTTTTATTGTAAATATGGTAGTATCCCTACTGCTCCCGTGATAATCTTAAAAATTAGCTGGCACTTCAAATAACTTATTTTAGAATCTACCTCCATTTACCATGTTGGGAATCAAAACATAATTTAGAATGTGTAACTAATTTACTTAAGTAATAATAATAATAGATTCATCATGTTACCGTAGAATGGCTTTTATAGAAAAAATTTTACAAAACAAAAATCAGTTACTGAGAAGACTGACACTATACTACATTTGCAAACCTCTTTAATATGTGCCTTCCTAGGAGAGGGCTGAATTCTCAGACCTGCTCTATATTCCGTCTCTGGTTATATGTTGGACCAGCTAAAATATATGAAGAAAATTCAGCCTTACAGAGTGAAAAGGTATTTAAATAATCTTTTCAATTGACTTCTATATTTCTCTTTGGTACTGTAACAATGGTTGGATTTTTTTTTATAGGTTAAAACCTTTAACTAGTCAGTATTAGTATAGAAGAGTGATTCTGGAAAACTAAAGAATGCGGCAGGATGAGATTGGAAAAACTACTCTTTCAAAATCTGAAGGGTAAAAAAAAAATATCGGTGACTTTTGCTTCAATAAACTTAGCTGAACACAGTCAGTTAGCTCCTCTGTGGCTATTTCCCCTCTGCCACCTCCCCCACCTTACCCTGCCTGTTTTCTTCTTGTTCTTTCCAGTTAGCAAGCAAACCTTGCTGTGTGTAGGTGCCAATCAGAGTGTAACTACATCAGTTTTAAAGAACTGCAAAATGTATGCTTAGCCAGGTGCTTTTGGTCGGGGACCAGAATTGGGGTGAACACCCTCTGGGCTTACCAGCATCGATAAACTTGCTTCTTGCTGATTTCCTCAGGTGTCCTGCCTCTCTTTTCCTGTCACAGTGGCATCTTGTTCAGTATACTGCACACTTTACCATGTCCAAGGACCCAGCTTTGAGACTCCCCTCTATCCCTACCACCACATGGAGCCACTATACAACAGGGGAGCTTCACAAGTGGTAAAGCTGTGCTGTGGTCTCCCTTCTCTCTCGTTTCCCCCTCTCCCTTTCTGCCTTGCAGTCTCTCCCTGAAAAAAAAAAAAAAGACAGCAACAACAAAAATAGTTTGCCAGAAACAGTGGAGCCTTGAAGGGTACAAAGCCCCAGTGATGTCCCGGTGGAAAGGAACAAAAGGAAAACAAACAAAAACCAAATCTTTTACTGGCTATAATGAGGAATTAGGTCCTATATCAGAGTTAACAGTATCATAAAGTATTAGATTGAAATCACAGTGTATCTTGGACTTCCAATGGATCTGTTGACACATTTTGTTATACAATATCAAGATATGCCAATTTATAGCATCATTGCACTTATTAGAAGAGTATTTATGTGTTGGCAGAAAGTTCTATTATCATAAAAGTAGCTTTTGCCTTATGAACCTCTCAAAAGGCCCTAGAAACATCTGATCTACAGACAACACTTCAGGATAATTAGTAACATTGAGATTATAGTTTTAGAGTCTCAGTCGACATTGTTTTTAGCACATTAAAAAAATTAAATTTGAGGGGACTGGAAAGGTGTGAGGGAGGGACCCTTTAAGACTTAAGAAGCTATGCTCAGGGACTTCTGGAGGTGTGGGTATGGAGTAGGAGCCATTTCAGATCACACTCCTGATAAACTAGGAAAAAAAAAAAAAAAAGAAAAATCATCTGAAAACTCAACAAAATACAAGCAGGATCTCTCCAGAAATTCACTAAGCCACAGCCACCAAGTTGTGAAGGCTACTACAATTTCATCCTGAACTCCCTGGGGAGATGACACCAATGAGTCCTGGAACCCCACTTGTCCAGAGCTCTATCCCACTAGGGAAAGACAGAAACAGGCTGGGGGTATGGATCCACCTGCCAACGCCCATGTCCAGCAAAGAAGCAATTACAGAAGCCAAACCTGCCAACTTCTGCACCCCTTAAAGAACTGTGATCTATATTCCCCAAAGGGTAAATATTCAGGGGAGAGGACCAGAGGGCTCTGAACTTCAATTCTATCAAACTATGTAAACTGAGACCTGGAGAGAGAAGAGGGGGAAGGGAAAAAAAGGAAGGGCACTCAGAAGTACTATGTGTGGCTTAGGAAGAGAAAGCAGGGCCATAGGAAAAAAAATGGGCATATATATATATATACAGACAGTTATAGAAATAATAGTCAACCCATATCTGTGGTCTTGGAAGACCTAATGCAGTTTCCAGTGGAAGGGACCGGGACACAGAACTCCAGTGGTAGGAAAAGTATGGAATTATACCTGTTATTGCATAATGTTATAAATAGGTATTAAACCACTAATAAAAATTAAATTATTATTATTATTTGCCCCCAGGGTTATTGTTGGGGCTCCATGCCTGCATTATGAATTCACTGCTCCTGGTAGCCATTTTTTTTCCATTTTATTGGATTGGACAGAGAGAAATTGACATAGGAGGAGATAGAGAGGGAGAGAGAAAGATAGACACCTGCACACCTGCTTCACTGATTGTAAAGTGATCCCCCTGTAGGTGGAGAACAAGGGCTCGGATTGGGATCCTTGCACTCAGTGCTATGTGTACTTAACTGGATGCACCACTGCCTGCACCGCCCCCCAAATTAAATTCCTCTTTAAGAAAAAGTACTTGTATGGGGGCAGTGAGTCTGTTTTCTGGCCTGTTTACTCCTAGTCCCTCTTACTCAAACTCCTTCTCCCCTGTTTTTGCCTAAAAAACTTCTTTGACTACTTTAGAGAAAGAGTAGGGAAGAGAAGTATTTTTCAAGGAAGAGTGAAAAAGAATGAGGCATGATCATGCCAGAATGTGATATTTAGATAGAAAAATCTCAAACTGAGTAAAATTTAAAGTCACTGCTAACACCCTAAGCACAGCTACGCATCTCACTTAATATTCTTTACTTTCTCTCAGTCGCTGCTTAATCTAGCACAGTTTTTCCAAATTGGCTTTAGGACACGTTCAACTACTATGAATCTTTGTATTCCTGGTGAAAATCCCCAAAGATCTGAAAATGAGAACTTCTGGTCTAATGTTTTCTTTTACTCTAAAAGTAACTCTCCTGACAAGAAATCTTTATTTGATGTTTCAGAATTAAATAGAGAAATATCCTGTGTGTTCTCCAACTTTCTAAAAATTCAAATTCCTCTCACATCTCATAGTCAAGCAAAGAGTAAATGTTAGGGGCATAATAATCGAACTCCAGTGTGTAAAACCTTGCTAGTCACTAGTACAAATGAATGATTTTCCCTTCTACACATGTGACCACCCTATTACAGGCTAAGATTTCCACACGACCTTGTTCATATCTTTCCTTCCTGATGAATGGTTTTTAACTGTTTTTATGTCATCATGCTTATAGTTATGGATGAAAAAGCAAATAATGATAGTTCAGCACTTACAGTCTGTCTTATGACAAGTGACTGCCATTTTGCTTTTTTTTTTTTTTTTTTTTAATTCCATAAGCACATTTGTTCTCACTTGAGCTCCTTTTCTTTGTGACTAAACAATGATGGGTACCACAGTGTACCATAATATCATCAAATAATGCAAATCTTGACTCACATTGGCCCCACTGTCCACTGTTGGGGTTCAGATAGTTAGGATAAAGACCTTCAGGTTTATCCAGCTTATTTAGTACTGTCCGAACATTCATCACCTGCAAGAAAAACTTAATTATTACTATGAAAATCTAACAATTTTGTTCCATTTTTTTCTTTCTTATTACATTTTCCCATGTTGGAAAAAATAATTTAAATGATGAAGAATTAGAACAAAGATAGTTGCCACCATTTTGAAAAAATAATGGCATGTGCATATAGACACTGGCACCAGATACCACAGAAGGAATGTGGGATCTACCAGTGAAAAGTCCAAAGTCATTACCCTCTTGGAATTTGCACCCTAATAATATAATGCAAATAAATATATCATGTGGTACATGTTATGAAAAAAAAAGAAAAGAAATGGAACACATTGTTATTTAAGGTTACATACAGTTTGATGTGTGGTGACTAAGGGCAGTGTAGGGAGGCTGGTGGGACAGTGAGCAGAAAATTTTGGAACTGAGGGAGCAATTCATGTTGAAAATGAAGGAGAGCAAACTAAGCAGAGAAAGGGACAGAGCAAAGGCTGTGAGAAGAGAGTAGGCTTGGCGGGCTTGAGCTTTTACAGTCCTGTCATCAAAATACAAGGGAGGATGCAGCAGTCAGGCAGGCACAACAGAGACCAGGTAAGGAATGTTATTTGTTTATTGACAGGACAGAGAGAAACTGAGATGAAGAGAGAGAATGAGAGTGAGAGCGAAAGAGAAAGAGAGAGTGCATCACTGCTTCATCACTCGTAAACCTCCCCCTCTGTCCCCACCCCACTGGTGGGGACCAGGAGCTTCAACCCAACTCCTTGCACTTGGTAACATGTGTGCTTAACCTAGCATGTCATCTCCAGCCCCCAGGTAAAAAAAGATGAAGCTTCTATCCCTACAAGGCTGTGGGTATGGATTGACCTGTCAACGCCCATGACCAGCAGAGGCACAATTACAGAAGCCAGACCTCCCACCTTCTGTACCCCATAAAGATTTTTGGTGCATACTCCCAGACAAAGAATAGGGAACTTTTCGATGGAGGGGAGGGGATACGGAACTCTAGTGGTGAGAATTGTATGGAACTGTACCCCTCTTATCCCACCATCTTGTCAAATATTATTAAATCACTGATTAAAAAAAGATAAAAAATAAAGAAATGATGAGGCTTTGAGTCACGGTGATAGCAGAAGCAATGGGACAGAATTCAAGGATTTCTTGATGGATTAGACATGGAGGTCATCCAGAAGAAAAACCTAGGATAATCTCAAGATTTTTAGTCTAAGTCACTGGCCTGAATCCAAGTACCACTTACCAAGAATTATAAAGTCTACAACAGAGCATCTGGGGCTTGAATTTGAGACATTTTTAAGTGAATGATGTCTATTAGACATCTTTGTGGAAGTGTTAAATAGTTGGACATAAATTCTGCAGTTCCGAAGACAGGTTAAGATTGGAATTATACATCTGAGGTCAAAAGTATGTAAGTAATATGTGAAGTCAAGAGAATGAATAGAATAATGGAAGAAGTAAATACAAAAAGAAGAGGTTCTGGCTTGGGTCCACGAATTTTACAACATCTAGAGATTAAAGCAGGAGAAAAACCCCAGTAGAGACTGAGGAGGAGTACTTGAGAAGAAGCAGTCAAACTAGGGAAGTATTGTGTGCTTGCAACCAAAACCAGAGAGTATCGTTGAGAAGGAAGTGAACAAAAATGCCACACAGTCTGAGGACAAGGAAGATGAAAAGTAAGAATGACAGTGGGTCTGAAACTCTGGTCCCCACTGGTAAGTGAGACAGGCAAGCTGTCTCAGTGGAAGGGAGAATGTCCTTTAATAAACGGAGAAGTATAAATGATTGTGCTGTAAAGCATTAGCCCCTCAATTAAAAAATAAAGAGTTGCGGGAGTCAGGGTTAGCACAATGCATTAAGTGCATGTGGTGCAAAGTACAACGACTGGTGTAAGGATCCTGGTTCTAGCCCCCGGCTCCCCACCTGCAAGGGAGTCGCTTCACAGGCGGTGAAGCAGGTCTGCAGGTATCTATCTTTCTCTCCTCTTCTCTGTCTTCCTCTCCTCTCTCCATTTCTTTCTGTCCTATCTAACAATGACGACATCGGTAACAACAACAATAATAACTACAGCAACTAAAAAGTAACAAGGACAACAAAAGAGAAAATAAATAAATATAAAGTAAAAAAAAAAAAAAAGCAAGAAAGTGAGAGACAGAAGAGAAGACAACAGAAATAATTCTCCCAAGGTATTTTGCTTTAAAGATAAGCTGAGAAGTGGACAGAGTTATGGGATAAATATGAATTTGTCCAAATATATATGTTTTATTTCTGGGAAATTAGAAACTGACTCAATTGGGCAGCTGAATAATACTTTGAATGCAGCCTGGGAGGCAGAGCAGGATTTACAAATGTGAGGTCCAAAAGGCCGAGAAATGTGAAGTTCCCAGTTGGAGTCCCTGGTACCAAACATACCAGGATAATGTTCTGGTTCTCACTTATGGAACTAACTGGCTATTTTTAAAAATTAAGTTTTTCACATACTTGGTTCACACTGTTTATTCACTTAATTATACTATTCTTTTGTTTATTTATTTACTTGAGCTAGGGACATACACATGCATAATTTTCACCTCTCCTGACTATATACTTATTTATTTTTCCATTCAGGCAGAGAGGGAGAACACTGAAGTTTCCCCAATAGTGTGGCACTTACATTTGGTGCTGGGGATCAAACGTAGGCCAAAAGAATGGCAAAGCATGTACTCTACACAATGAGCTATCTCTCTGGAACAACATTATACTATTTCAGATGAAAAAAAAATCATAGAGGATAGTGACTTTCTCTTGAGAAATTTATGTCGGGCTGTGCCGCGGAGAAGAGAGAGAGGAGATCCTGAGCGAAGAGGAAACACAAATCTTTATTTGCGCTGGCACCTCAGAGTTGGGTGAGAGAGAAACAGGTTGGGCCATGTGGAGGTAGCCAAAATGGCCGCCTCACGCAGTAACCTTTCCTGTGTCTAAACACCGAAGTGAAGAAGCCTGCAAGAGAGAGAGGTGCGGTAGAAGAAGGGCTTTTATGGGAGTAGCTCTCGCGAGAATGAGGGGGGGGGAAGGGAGGGGAGGGGAATAGACAGTGCCCTGAGGGCACAACATGGCGAACAGGCGCTCTGAGACTCTGAGAATGTCCCAACTCTCCTGGGAACTAGCAGTAGCCCGAGGGGACAACATGGCAGATGTGACTGCATCGGCACAATTTCCCAGCAAATTCAGAGAACTCTCTTACACTGACTTAGGATGTCATGGAAAACTAGGTTTCAGTTTAGTTAGATGAAATACTAAATGTCACATGAAGTTACAGAGAGCTGTGTTACACTGAGTCAGGTGTTCTTTTCCAGATCCAATATTAATAAATCTCCCAGAAGAGATTATTTTTTTGTTTTTGTTTCTCACAAGTACTGATCTGCAAATCAAGGCCTAGTAGAGCTTCTTACCTTTTCAGCAAAGATAGGGTTTCCTGATAAGTGGCTCAAGTGCATAAACTCCAGATGCAGAGTTCCAAATTCTGCCAAAATACTGCTGCCTCCGGAAGCCCAGGGCCAGTTCCTTCCAATCCCACTAAAAAGAAGAGATTAAAAAATAAAAGTCACGATTAGATTAACTGCAAGTTTCACATCTCTAAATAGTAGAATTTTATCCCCCCTACTTTTTTTTTTTTTTTTTTTACCATCAGGGTTCACCGTTCCCAGAGGACACTTTTAAAAAATTATTTTTTTAATTTTATTGTCACTAGTGTTATTGCTTGAACTTGTTGCTGGCACTACAAATCCTGCTCCCAGCAGCCATTTTTTCCTCTTTTTTTTTTCCCTTCGATTTTATTTGACAGGACAGAGAGAAACTGAGAAGGGAGGGGAGATACAGAGAAGGAAAGAAAGACAGATAACCTGTAGACCTGTTTCGCCATTCTTGAAGTGTCCGCCCTCCAGATGGGAAGTTGGGGCTTGAACCCAGGTCCTCACACTTGGTGATGTGTGTGCTTAAGCAGAAGCACCACTGACTACCTATTTATTTATTTATTTTTAACCAGAGCACTCTGGGCTCTGGTTTATGGTTATGTATGGGACTGAACCTGGAAACTCAGCCTCAGGCATGAAAGTCTGTTTGAATAACAAGTATATTATTTCCCCGAGTAATATATTTTCTAATGCATTCACCCAACATAATCTATTGAGTCTATATTCAATAATTTCAACAGGATTATGTAATTCAGATATGCAAAGGGTCAAATGCATGAATTTATTGGCCAATGGCTCATTTAGAGACATGCTTTTGAGAGTCCTAAACACACATACATGCTTGACACACAATCATACTCAGGTACAACGTTCTGGAGATCCATTTAAAAATGTCAAGACATATGTGATACTTTGAATAAAATATTCAGATACATTTCTGACCAATGAATTTCATTATATAGAGCTGAAAATGCTCCTTCTGCTTTTAGTTTAGATGTGTGCAAAGCACTGTGTTAGAATGATGATTGTGATGAAAAAATTTTCTTAGAGGCTTTATAGTGTAAGGAGAGAAAGAAAGAAGCAAGCAGAAATTATTTCAACTGGATATAATAAATGTCTAGGTAAGTGTTAGATGCCTGCAGGCACTTAAGAGATGAAAATGCAATTCACCATGGCTTCAAGAAAGAGATTCCTGAGTTGATTCTTGAAAGATAAGCCTGAAAGGAAGCACTGAGTAAGTAGTGAGTGGCGAGAAGGCAACATGGCAGCAGACTTTCAGTATGAACTGAGGTCTGATATTAGAGGCTTATGAACTTCACTTCGCTCTCAGTTCAAGTTTGAGCCATTAAGATGTGTATTTTTTACCCTCCTTTGTTTTTGTCTTATATCTTTCATAACTCTGGATAAATTCTTATAGTCCTATCATTCTGCTGCCGTGTTGCTAAAGTATGCTAGAAAAAAGAAAGCTATAATAATAATCAAAAATTCTGGGTAGGATTCACTCTTATTCTGTTCCATTTTAAAGAAAAATCTAGACTTTGTTCTGAAATGTAGACTTACAGTTACCTAGTTAAAAAAAAAATCAGTGGAAACAAAAGATATATGAAAAGCATATATTTATTTATTTTAGAAAATGTCTTATATTTATTAGATTCTGAAATGTGTGAGTTAGGATTTTTATTTCTTTCTTTTTTCCCCCCATGTTTGGCTTAGATAAAAAACATCCAATCATCTAAATAGGATAAACAGCTACCATCAGATTTTAGTCACATATGGTAACTGTACACTGTAATTTGCTGTCCTGACACATTTATTTAATTCCAACCATTTTATCACGGACCAAAGTCAATGGCCTAGTAAACACAACTACAACTTTCTCAGTTTTGGAGAAATTATTAAACACAGAGCTGATACACAAGGCAAAACCACAATCTGAATGAACAGCAAAGGCAATTTATCCAGGGGATCAGAGAACAGAAAGCTGGGGAAACCCACCCTCATTATCAGACAGTGGCTAACTGGTTCTTTTCAGTTCAGGGTATTAAAGGGTGGGATGGCATCCTCAGACACAAAATTTAAGCAGTGTATTTATACTAGTCTAAAATTCAAATTGTTGTACCCACATATTTGCTTCTCCTGTTAAATGAGCCAAAAGAAAAGTTGAGATATAGTCACATTTTTTCAATCTATTAAAAAAAAAGGGAGACTGAAAAGGGGGTACATATTTCTTCTTTCTTTGAACACATCTACCCAGAAGGACAACAGTGTTTTCAATAGTTGTCTAATTACATAAGAAGCAAGAACATTAAAATCCCCAGAAAAGTATATGTGATGCTGATAGAAAGTTGAGCTAAGAATAATGATATGTTTATATGACAGTATGGCTTTGGTTACCATTTTCAGCTCACACAATATACGTATTTTAACAAAATTATAAGAACAATGGTTACACTGACTTAAGTATGATTTACCATAGGATATCAAGAAATCAAGAGATGTCATTATTATAAAATCTAGGTATGAAATATAGTCACCTGCCTTTCCTTAGCAAAGTCACAAAGAATGGGAGACATAGAACTATTGGAGACCATGAGACACGTACTACGGGCAGTCACAGATAAAATATGTTTGTGTTGGAGAAATAGCTGCCAATTTGTACAACAATGTGCACTGAGTCTGGATCAAGTTTTGGTCACTCATACATAATTCTATGATATTTTTGTGTACTTATAATTTTCAAAACAAGGTGGGATGGAAGGAAAGAGGGAAGGAGGGGAGGAGAGAAGGAAGAGAGGGTGAGGGGACAAACTGACAGGGAGAGAGAGAGAATGAGAGAGAGGAGAGAGAATGAATCAGAGAATCACTCTGGCACATGGAATGCTGGGGATCAAACTTGGAACCTTATGCTTCAGAGTAAATGCTTTATCTACTTGACTACCTCCTGGTTTCTTGTCTTTTAATTTCTGCAAGTATACTGAGGAGTCTATATATTTCATGGCTTGAATTTCTAAAATAACAAATGTATACATGGACAGCAGACATTGGATACCAAGACAGTGGGTTTGTGATAAAGGGAAATGAGTCCAGAGAAAGTTCTCTCTTAGTCTGGGAATTAGACTATTTTGATGATACTGAACATTAAGCTTCCCAAATCTTTATGTTAAAGCAAATCTCATCTGAGGGAGTAGGGGTTTAAAATGTTCTAAACTTCAGTTTGAGAATCATAAGTGCAGTTGTGTCACTCTAACGTATCAGTTTTATAAACACTGATAATATTTTAGAAAAATATTTTAAAGATAAAATAACAGTTTGTGTTAAAACTCCTATTAGTTCCATAAGGCAGGCATAAAAAGGAAGAATACTTCAATATTCCCAATCATGTTATAATGACTCCATTTTAAGCCAAACTGATGTGTCAGCATATGGAAATGTATACACAAAAAGGCAATTAGCATGATTTGGGGAGCTGCCAAGAGTTTGGTTCAAAGAAATCTGGAATGGAACTTCAAACTTTTGTATCACCCTAATTTCATTTATAACTCTTTCCACCAATCCTCAGTTCTCCTATTTTATATTGAAGTATTATTTAATGCATACATTTAAATTTTTAATTTAATTTAAAATTTTAGTATTCTACAAATGCAATGTTTAAAAATAAGACAGCACAACAAAATAAACTGATTTGGGTGATGCACTAAAGAACTGAGTTGCTCTGCTTGTTTTTAAAAACTAGAATTTTATTTTGTTGCTCTAGTCACGACAATTTATTAACAGTAGTAATGCTTTTTCATCCTGCTGCACTCAAAAGCAAGAAGGTATAGTTATTTACTGACCTCATACTTCTGATAAGTAATGGACATTTTAATGTTTTTCCTATCTCTCTTGGGAGTGGTTAATAGCATCAGAGAAAGGAACTATAGTACTAATGATGCTATTCTATTCATGTTTGAGTCCCAGGAAAGAGCTGCTAACTCTTTTTGTGGAGCATGTAATGAATTAAGTAACTAGAGGGTTGTTCCTGGATTATTCCCTTCAAAATAATATTAAATTGAGGTACCTAAAGTTATATGTCATAGTGGCTGCCCAAATCATTAGCATAAACAATTTAATCAAATGCAACACAGATGAAGAGAAGCAAAGCAATAAGCAGTATAAAGCAGCCTTGACTAGCTGTAATTTCAATTCACTCTTCCTTTTGCTATTCTATGTGAAAGAGAACAACAACGAATTTTCTTGAGGATTCTTGTCCGAATAATTTCTGACTAGCTGACCCCAGCAAACGAGTTTCCTTCAAGTTCATACCAGGATGCAGGCTACTCCTTGTAGTTAACCGCTGCTTTTCCCTACATCTGTACATTAAGGGAAAGTATTTATGTACGCAAATGGAGGGAACAAAAAGAAACTCAATCCAAAAGACCAGATACTCTAAAAACACCCTCACCTCCAATTTCAGTCCTTTTACATCATCATGCATCAAGGCTCTCGGGCCCAAAAGTCCTCTTACAGAACTGATCTTGCAAATTTATTGTTAAGACTTCACTAAGAGTTGGGTAACTCCAGGCACTGGAGTTCTAAGACTGATCAAAACTCTAGTTCAACTCTTTCACAGAAATTACGGTACTAGTATTCCAAGGGCTATAGTTTTAAAAAAGGTGTTTAGTTAACTGTATTAATTTAGCTGTTCTCTGAGCAGCAGCCTGTGACTTAATTCTTTAATGAATTTCCACACTTAAATGTTTTAACTAAGGATCTAAATAATGTTTACTTATTTAGCAAAAAAAGAGAGAATTATTACTATACTACTTTATAGGTGTTTGAGATATAATTATAGTTTATTCTCATCTCAATTCTTTTGTTCTTATATCTTGGGTTGGTTGAGAGGCTAGGGACTGCAAAAACTCAGACAGGAGCAATCTTTCCAAGTTTCCTATTCTCCTTATGTCCAAAGATGACAAAATCTTTTTTTCTATTTTTCCTCTCTGCTCCTGTTCCCTCTACTTTTCCTTCCTCCCTTTCTTACTCCCTCCCTTCCTTCCTGCACTGTGATGCCAGCACTATGAATCCAGGCAGCCATTTTTTCCTTTCCTTTTGTTCTATTTTTATTTAACAGGATAGAGAAATTGGGAGGGAATGGGGATTCTAGAAAGGGAGAGAGAACAATAGCCCCCAAAATCTGTTTTCTTATTATCCTTTGGTTAATTTAAATAGCTTATTGTTAGGTTTGAGGACATCACTAAAATGGCTGGCAGAACTAATGAGAAAACGTTTGAATACTTTCATAAAGTGTGTTTACACATTTAGGAAGTGAGGGAATGCATATATATATATATATATGTATATATATATATATACATATATATATACTGAAAAAACTCCATTTTATACAAAAATGTAATCATATTCATATGATTCAAAAGAATCATATTCTACATGTTCTTTTAAATATACATTTCCAAGAATATTTCTTAAGGATAATTGTTTTACATAAAAGTTTTTCACTATTATAAATTATTGGTGTGTCCAGTTCTATTTTGAAGCTAATTTATTTTAACATAAGAATGCCTACATAGATTTAACTGATGATTTTTGTTTAAATGACTAATCTCGTGACAAGGATGAATTTAGGAATGAGTATTAGAGGCATAAATGTCTGTAATTTATAAGGTTACATCTATCTCCATTGTGGGCTCACTATATCCCACTACACCTGGTAACCTCTAAAACTCTTGCAACAACCCAAATTCATTTGTTGTAAATAATTATATCAAATCCTTTAGGAGTGGAAAATAGTTATAAATAAGCCTGCATTTCCAGATTGACTTTCTTCCTTCCTTTCTTTTTCCCTTCTCCTTTCTCCCTCTCTCTTCTTCCCTCCCTCCCTCCCTCCCTCCCTTCTTCCTTCCTTCCTTCCTTTCTTTCTCTCTCCCCTCCCTCCCTCCCTCCCTTCCTTCCTTCCTTCCTTCCTTCCTTCCTTCCTTCCTTCCTTCCTTCCTTCCTTTTCCTTAAATCACCAGGGTTATTGATGTGGCTTGGAGCTGGCACTATAAATTCACCGTTCCTGGTGGCAAATTTCTCCTTTTCCCCCCTTTCTTTCTATTTTATTTGAAAGGCAAGAGAGAAACTGAAAGGGAGAGGGATATAAAGAGGGAGGAATATAGATGCCTGAAGACCTGCTTCAGCACTTGCGAAATGTCACCCCTTCATTTGGGTAGTGGTGGCTCAAACCCAAATCACTGTACTTAGTAATGTGTATGCTCACTGCCACCATGAGTGGTCATCCCACTTCCGTTTATCTTGTCCATCTCCAAAACTCTCTCCCTTTACATTGTCTGAACTGGAAGACGCTTTGAAGAGGGTTAAACCGGGAACGGCTGCTGGCTATGATAACATCACCCCAGAACTCATTCTTAACTTGGGCCCCGCAGCAAAGAAGTGGCTCACTACATTCCTGTCCCACATCTTGGAATCCAAATCTATGCCCAAAATTTGGCGTCGTGCGAAGATAATAGCAGTTTTGAAACCAAAGAAAGACCCAACACTGGCCGCCAGCTATAGACCAATTTCTCTCCTCTCCGTGTGTTACAAACTCCTTGAGAGGCTGCTTCTGTCACGTATTTCTCCTCTTACAGAGAAATTCCTATCACCCGCCCAAGCTGGTTTCTGCCCAGGAAGATCTACCTGCGAACAAGCCCTGGCCCTCTCAACTTACATTGAAAATGGATTCCAGAAGAATTTAAAGACGGGTGCTGTCTTTGTTGATCCCACAGCAGCCTATGACACGGTCTGGCACCATGGTCTCCTAGTCAAGATCTCAAGATGCCTGCCTCCATGGGTGGCCAACACTATATCGTTTCTTCTCCAAAACAGAAGATTCCGGGTGCATCTGGGTGACAAGTCTAGCAGATGGAGACTTGTCTCAAGTGGCCTCTCCCAGGGCTCTGTTCTGGCTCCTATGCTATTTAATATTTACATCAATGACCTCCCAGAAACTTCTTCAAGGAAGTTCATCTACGCCGATGACATCTGCTATGCAACTCAGGCATCCAAGTTCGACATCCTCAAGGAAACACTCACGAAAGACATGTCTCTGATATCTGATTACTGTAAAAAAATGGCGACTAATCCCTAGCACTGCAAAAACGGTATCATCTGTTTTCCATCTACACCATGC
Source organism: Erinaceus europaeus (assembly GCF_950295315.1). NCBI lineage: Eukaryota > Metazoa > Chordata > Mammalia > Eulipotyphla > Erinaceidae > Erinaceus > Erinaceus europaeus. Next base: position 132,626,172 of record NC_080165.1, on the reverse strand, counting down.
CTCGGCCTCGCGTGAGCTTAATGTGCAGCTTGGCGGTACGAGAATCCGGCATGAAGCCCAGCCAGTCTATCTTGGCGTTACTCTCGATCGCACTCTGTCATTTCACAAACATCTCATAAAAACTGCAGCAAAGGTGGGCGCGAGGAATCACATCATTGCAAGACTGGCCAGCTCCTCATGGGGCGCGAGCGCTTCCACACTACGATCATCATCTCTGGCATTATGCTATTCCACTGCAGAATACTGTGCCCAGGATGGTTCCGTAGCCCCCATGTCCACTTGGTCGATTCCAAATTATATTCCTCCATGAGGATCATTTCTAGAACCATCCGTTCCACCCCGGTTCCATGGCTGCCAGTTCTTAGCAACATCGCCCCGCCAGATGTTCGTCGGGATGTGGCATCATCTAAGTTCATTTCTCACGTCTACGCTCGACCGGACCTGCCAATATACGCGGATATCTTCGCCCACCCTGTCGAACGCTTGACGTCTCGTCACCCAGTCTGGTCCCCTACGCCTACACTGAACTTCTCTGTTCCAGTCTCTTGGAAACAGAGCTGGCAGTCAGCTGAGGTAAAGAACAAACACCTCATCACAGACCCCTGCAAGCGTCAACCCGGCTTTGACCTAGCACGTTATGATTGGGCCCTCCTCAATCGCTATCGAACAGGCCATGGCTGGTGCGCCGCTATGTTCCATCGCTGGGGAGCCAGAGACGACCCGAATTGCCCCTGCGGCTCCAGACAGACTATGACCCACATAGTCAACGACTGCCACCTCTCCAGATTCAAAGGAGGTCTCGAAACTTTACATCAGGCTCAACCTGATGCTGTTGACTGGCTACAGAAGAAGGGCAAACGCCAGAAGAAGAAGACTGCCACCACTTGGCCTCTCCAGACATTTTTCTAATAAACCTCAGGATAGAACCGAAGGGTAGTATATTCTACCTTAAGAAATCCTAATTTATTAATATTAGTTTTCCCAGAAATTCTTTTCCTTTTTTTGGGCCTTAAAATAGAATTCATTATCTTAAGAGTTTAATAATACATATCAACATTATAATACAATACTTCAGGATCAAGACTACAGTGAAATTTAGCTGTGTATTCCTCTTTTTTGTCTGCCTTTCATTCTATGGGTGAACAGATGATCTGCAGATCAAGCTAAATGGAATTAGTACAAGCACTAAGTTTTCAATTCTCTGACAGTTTCTTCCCATAGCAATAATAGCTAGGATTGTTCACTTCTACTGGATTCTAAGGTTGTGCTAAAAAGCAGAGGTATTCAATATATACTTCATTTAATAAAATTTAAAAAGCAACAATGAAAGGATTATGTTATTGGTTTCAACTAATGATTGACATCTGAATAGTAGAAACCTACATTTAGTCCTACCATATACATTCCTTCTTCTAGGAAATTTAAGAAGAAACATTCTTTTTAAATTGATCATGTAGCTTACACTCATAAACTTAAGTGGTCTAAAGCCGTAAGTTCCACAAGTGGAGCTCTCAATAGCAAACCAATGAAAGCTGGGCAGAAAAATTATATAGGTTCCCCCCCCCCCCAAAGGACATCAGAATGGCCAACCAGTATATTGCCATGAAAACATAAATCAAAACCTCATGCCTGTTAGAACAGTTTTCATCAAGAAGATCAGAGACAACAGGTTCTGCCAAGATGTATAAACACAGCTCTTACACTGTACTCTGGTGGTGGGAATACCAACTGGTCCAACCTCTATGGAAAATTTGTAGATCCTTTCAAAAATTAAAAATAGATTCACTACATGAATTAGTCATGCCCCTTCTGGATGCATCTCCTAAAGGAAATGAAAACAGGATCTCTACACATTACATATACTTCCACGTTCATCACAATATTATCTCAATAACCAAGGAAACAACCAAGATAAGTCAGAGCAAATGACTGGATAAAACAGATGTAGTAAATACACATAATTATATATGATTCAGACATGAGTTTATCTTATCATCTGAAATACTATGGATGGTCCCTGAAGACATTATGCTCAGTGAGATAAATATAAGCAGCATATGATATTTTTATAGGTTGAACCTAAAAAAAGTCGAGCCCATACAAAAGAGTAAAATAATGATTACCAGGAAATAGAGAGTGAGGTAGTTAGACTGAAGTTGTTTAAGGGTACGTACTTGCATAAAGTAGCAGGTAAATCATAGCAATCTAATCCACAGTATGATTAATATAGAAAATAATACTGTATTATAATTATGTAATATAAATTTTGCTAGAACAGTCATATTGTAACAGATCCATCAAAGTAACATCTACATGCCTTAAATTTAAGACAGTGTTATGTTAAATTTATTCAATAAAATTGTAAATTGTATGAAAATATTTTTCCTAACCATATCCTTATTTATTGTGTTATTCATGTCTTTTTCTTTTATATAAAAATAATTTTATAACCTTTTTGATGAAATAAAAAGACTGATTACTGGGGCCGGGTGGTGGTGCATCTGGTTGAGCACATGTGTTACAATGTGCAAGGACCTGGGTTCGAGCCCCTGGTCCCCACTTGCGAGGGAAATGTTTGCAAGTGGTGAAACAGGGCTGCAAGTGTCTGTCTCTGGCCCTTCCCTACCACCCACATCCCTCTCAATTTCTGGCTGTCTCTATCCAATAAATAAGTAAAGATAATAAAAAATTTAAAAAGACTGATTACTTAAGGCATGCCACTCAGTAATTAGAGCAGTTTCACTTTTGAAAAGTGAAAGCGAAAAGTCTAGCACCACTAGTCTTAAGATGCCAGTGAAGCTATGGAGTAACTACAGCTGAAAAAAAATAACTCATCATCAATCATGCCAAAACTAACGTCAATTTTTGGCAGAAGTTTTGAGGTATAAAAGGATAATATTAAATGATTTTGTTCAATGGGTTAAAAAATAAGCACGTTGAAGGTACATTCTGCCAAACTCAGCAAGCAAGACTGTGTCAGTGAGTCAGCCATAATTTATTGTCTACTATGTACCAGGTACTGTGCAAAGCAAATATCAAGCACTGCTAGAAATATGTCATAGTAGAAATATGCCATAGGACCTGGGGAGATAGCATGATGCTTTTGCAAATGACTCTCATGCATGAGGTTCTGAGTTGTCAGGTTCAATCCTCAGCACCACCATAAGACCAGAACTGAATAATGCTCTGTTCTACCTGTCTCTCTTGAAATATTTTTTTTAAAAAAGAAAAAAAATCATAAAAAAATCATGCCATGAGTTTTTACTGCTCAACATGGTCTCTTCTAAAATGTTTGGATAGTTGAGGTATCACTGGCAACTTAAAGTTGATTTAGTTTCTTAAGTAGATCTCGAGAAAAGAGTTGTTTAGAGAAACATTTGTGTTCTTCCTATGCACATTTCTCAAAGGTCTTTACAAAAAAAAATCCAAGTAAGTCTAATTAAATTTTATAATAGAAAGTGAATTTCATCTGACCATCATAAGCAGTACAGTGATATTTTATTACCAAGTCTGACGACTGCCACCTCTCCAGATTCAAAGGAGGTCTCGAAACTTTACATCAGGCTCAACCTGACGCTGTTAACTGGCTACAGAAGGGCAAACGCTAGAAGAAGAAGAAGAACCAAGTCTGACAGATACTCCCTGTAGTTTTGTTGTTGTTGTTGTTTGTTTGTTTCCCAGATATTAAATACCTTGGGAGAAGTTTGGAAAGATTCATTTCCCAATATTTAATAAATTAGTTATGAAGGATGAATATGGGATGTTCTCACTCATAGACAGAAGCTGAAAAACAAGATCAAAGGGGAAACACTAGGCAGAACGTGGACTGGAGTTGGTGTACTGCACCAAAGTAAAAGTCTCTGGGGAGAGAGGTGGGGTTCAGGTCCTGGAACATGCTGGCAGAGGGATGTATTGTTATGTGGAAATGCTGTACATATAAAAACTATTGTACTTAACTGTTGACTATAAACCATTAATTTCCCAGTAAAGAAAAAAATAGTTATCACTATACTTCAGAGTACACAATTCTTGGTTTTCAGGTGTGATCAGTAAAATAAATGCCAGATTAAGGAAACTATTGTGGAAAAAAAATGCAGCTAGATGCTACAAGTACTATTCAATTTTGCAAATGATGAATGAATCAACAGAGAGTTTAAGAAAATGGATGAAGTCTAGCTAAAAACGGACATTAACTAGTGTGCTCACTTTAGCTGCATCAAGTAAATCCATGTGTTTCTCTTACCATCTATTAGAAACCTAACCACCAAGAGAAACCAGATAGTTAAACTACCTTATAATTAAAGATGACAACTCTTCTTAGTTTTGAATTTTTATGTAAGAAGTACCACACAAACAAGGATGTGTGCATGGCTTATGGTAAGAATAAACAGATTCAGGGATTACTCTGAACAGATGCTGAAGAATAAAGCTACCAAGCTACTTCATTCTCATTTTCCTGCCTTCTGCCTTCAACTTATGGTTTAAAGGCTGTTGAGAACTGTGTTATAAAACAGTTTGGCAACTAAAGTTTTAAAAACATAAGATTAGCAAAAATCATGGCAAAGGAATAAAGAGAACAGTGGGTAATAAAGAGGAAGAATAAATTGTTAAGGGGAAAAAAGTCAACCATAAAAAAACAGGTTTCCTCTTCAATAGAACATGAACAACAGAACAGTAAAGTCAGTGTCTGTTGTCTTTGGACCCTTAGTGACAGCCTTATGTAAAATACAGTCAGTGTTAAAGTATCATCTGTGTATAATTAGCTGCATGCTGCCTTGTGACATCGTCTCTGTTAGTTAGCGTTTTATATGTCGAAATTCATCAAATCCTTAATGAAATGAAGACCTCAAGGCAGAGATAACAATTCTTTTTACCACAACCACAATCATCTTAAACAGATCTTCCCATAGTAGGTGGTATGTCTGATAGTTGTTAGACTTGTATATTTTAGTACAACATCCATTCCCAACATTATTGGAAAACAAATTTTTTTTTCTACTATAAAATTCTGGAAGTATACTAAGCAAGTTTTATTACTCACAGTTAGAATATTTTGTATGTAGTGATATTCTAAATTCATGTTTACCTGGAATTCACATGTTTACATTTTTACTAATTAAAATTCTTTACATATGTGAAAAATAGTGAAAATGTAAACTCCTAACAATTTTTACAAAACACGAATAACCTAAATTAGTGATTTATGCAGCCTAAACTTTGGATGGCAAAAATCACGGTAATATTTTTGAGATTATATAATCACTTTTACCTCTAAGAAAATACTTAGAGTGTGTGTGTGTGTGAGTGTGTGTGTATGCTTTTTCATGCAGATGGGGGAGAAGAGCAGCTCTGGATTCCTATGGTGTCATAATACCTCTTATGGTACTGGAACTCATATCTGGGCCATATGCAAGGCAAAGCATTCAGGGTAATGTTGAGCTATTTCTCTGGCTATGCATTTATTATTATTTTTTTTACACTCATCCTGGACACAGCAGAAAAAACAGATTAAAAGAAAGGCAACGCAGGGTGTAAGCCAACAAAATAAATATCTAAGCAAAATCTAGATGTGGCTTGGATTAGGATTTAAAATTTTTAAATTATTTATTTATATTTTATTTAATTTATTTATTTTTATTTATAAAAAGGAAACACTGAAAAAACCATAGGATAAGAGGGGTACAACTCCACACAATTCCCACCATCAGAACTCTGTATCCCATCCCCTCCCCTGATAGCTTTCCTATTCTTTATCCCTCTGGGAGCATGGACCCAAGGTCACTGTGGGGTGCAGAAGGTGGAAGGTCTGGCTTCTGTAATTGCTTCCCCACTGAACATGGGCGTTAATTTATTAATAGAGATGGACAGATGTGAAGGGGTTTGGGCTGTGTTTGGAAGTAAAGAGACTTTAGGAAGAACCAAATTTGGAGAAAGGGAAGGGAGAAAAGTAAAATGATTTACAGTATATTGGCCTTGACAGCTGAGTGAAACTGATGTCGTTTTAAAAGATGGAAACACTGAGGTAGAAGCAGACATGATAAAAGTATGAGTTCCATTTTACAGTAATAACCGTATTCATAATTATCAAGACAAAACCAAATTTGATGATTTAAGTATTGTTTTAAGATTTTTACAAAGAACAATTTCTCCAATCTGAAGACTTTTCTGAAATTAATTCAAAATAAAAAAATAACATGTATATGGCAAAACTGATAAAAAATATTGAGAGTATGTAATAAAGTCAAAATTTTTTCATATTCTAAGTCTCACTTCTTATTATTCTTTTGACAAATACATTAACAATACACTGAAACCTCTTTCCAAAATTTCTAGAGCATTGCCATGTACACAGGAAACAAATTAAAATACAGATGAAAATGCATCACACTTATCTATCGTGTTCCATGAAAAATAAATGATTTGATGTTCTAACTCATAACAACTGCAATAATAATAACAGTAATCTAGTGCCAGATGTGTGATAATTTTTCTGTTGCTTCAGATTTTGTTATTATTAACGTGGTTGCATACATGCAAGAAGGTCTCCAGGATAAAAAAAAAACCCTATCAGTAGAATTTTCAGTCATAAAGCAAGTATTTAAAATTTAAATACCAATAATAAGACATAAGCACTTTACTGAGGGAGCTGGGCGGTAGCACAGCAGGTTAAGTGCATGTGGCACAAAGCGCAAGGACCGGTGTAAGGATTTTGGTTCAAGCCCCTGCCTCCCCACCCGCAGGGGAGTTACTTCACAGGCGGTGGAGGTGTCTTTCTGTCTTTCTGCAGGTGTCTTTCTGTCTCTCTTCCTCTCTATCTCCCCCTTCCCTCTCAATTTCTCTCTGTCTTTATCCAATAACAAATAATGATAATAAAAACCACTTTACTGAAGAGGTTGCTCCAGGGTGTATGTATTAGGTGTGCTGAGGATGTTCAATCTACCTGTGCTGGCTGTTGGTCACTTTTTTTTCTTTTTCTCCATTGCTGGGGTTTTACAACTTCAGGTCAGTTTTTTTATACTTGCTTTTATTTTTGACAGAAGAAAGGCAAGGAATGGCAAGGGTCGGGGAAGAAGAAGATTATATATATATATATATATATATATATATATATAGAGAGAGAGAGAGAGAGAGAGAGAGAGAGAGAGAGATTATATATATATTGAAGAGCTTCCTCCAGTATGGCAGGGGCTAAGGTTAAGTCTGGGTAGAGCTCTATGACAAAGTGGGCACACTATCTGGGTCACCTATCATGCTGATCCTAACCATCACATTTTAAGAACTTAGTAATCAAGTCAAAAGACTAATCTCTGATTTAAAAAATTTTTTTTTAAATTTTCCCTTTTGTTTTTTCACTTTTTTTTAAATTGGGGAATTAATGTTTTATATTGAACAGTAAGTACAATAGTTTGTACATGCATAACATTCCCCAGATTCCCATATAACAATATCCCCACTAGGTCCTCTGAATCCTTCTTGGACCTGTATTCTCCCCACCCACCCACCCCAGAGTCTTTTACTTTGGTGCAATACGCCAATTCCATTTCAGGTTCTACTTCTGTCTTCTTTTCTGATCTTGTTTTTCAACTTCTGCCTGAGAGTGAGATCATCCCATATTCATCCTTCTGTTTCTGACTTATTTCACTCAACACCGTTTTCAGCCGATCTTGGATGGACCTTGAATAATCTCTGATTTTAATTTACATTTTTTGCATGTGCTTCAATTCTCTTTGTTCCACTTCTGAGTGAGAGCATCCCATAATTGCCCTTCAGTTCCTTACTTACTTCACTAATCATAATCACAGCCAGTCCCATCCACTTAGTCTCAAAAGACACATTATAGTAGTTTTTAACTGCTGAGTAGTACTCCACTGAGTATATGTTCCATGACCACCTCTTCTTCCTCCTTCTCCTCCTCATTTTGTATTTATAAGACTCAAATTAATGATTTTTATTTCATTATTAAAAGTTTCTTTTTACTTCTATCTCATTATTTTTCATAGGGGCTCTCCCCTCTCCTGGTATTTTACCATGATTTTAATCAGGAAAATGGAAAGGCACAAACTGGAGATGCATGTGGACTATTCAGGCAAGAATGACTGACTTTTAAAAAAAAAAAAAAGAATGAATGACTTCATGTGGAAGCTGATGTCCATTAAAAAAAATTCTTTTTATTTGCAATTACAGTGGGTTATAAGATTGTATGATTACAGGGTATAGTTTCACACCATACCTAGCACCAAAGTTCTCCGTCCCCTGCCCTCCCACCTCCCAATGATAACCACTAAAGTTCTCATAAGTTTTAGAAAGTTTGCTTGCTTCTGTTTTTTTTTCTTCAAGTTTATGTGTATCAATTCTCTAGATGCTACAGTATATGAGTAAAACCATCTGATAGTTGTCTTTTTTTTTTTTTTTTTACTTTTTTCATTAAGTATAATCACTTCCAGTTCATCTATTTTGTCCCAAAAGATACAATGCAGTCTCTTTGAAAAAAATTTCAGAGTAATAACCCATGGAATATACAGAGGAAAACTCATAATACTATCTGCGGACTTCTCAACAGGAACTATAAATACCAGAAAGAAATGGCAAGACATTTATAGAGCTTTAAATGAGAAATGCTTTCAACCAAGAATTTTCTATCCTGCCAGACTCTCACTGTGCAAGGATAGAGTCTAAAAACCCTTTCAAACAAGGAACAGTTGAAAGGAACTATTTCTACAAAACCAGCAATACAAGTAATTCTAGAGGGAATTTTACAATTCAGAAAAATAAATTAACAAGATATATCTATAAAAGCACATAACACAAGTAAGACCTACATACAACAATGGCATCAAAATACCATAAATCTGTAATTCCACTTAGTGTCAGTGGTTTAAACCTGGCAAAAGATACAGAGTAGAAGCATGAATCAGGAAACACACCACAGCTATACACTGTCTGCAAGAACAGAAATAGGCTCAAAGTGAAAAGATAGAAAACTACTGTACATGCTAATGGGCCACAAATGGGCAGAAACAACCTTACTCATATCTGACACTGTCGGTTTTAAAATAGGTAATAAAACATAGGAATGATATTAATTAATGATCAAAATGTTAATCAACCAAGACAAGGTAATGGTAATAATTATTTATGCTTCAAATTATGTAAAACGGCTATTGAGAAAATACATTGATAGCAAAACAATAATACTGGGAGAAGTGAAAACTCCACTTTCTAAAAATAAATTAGCCAGAGGAAACAACTAATAAAGAAACAAGAGAATTCAAAGAAGAGATGATTATACTGATGGGACATTTTCAGAGTTCTTCACACCAAGAAAGTGGAATACATATTCTTCTAAAGTCCACGTGGCATATTCTCATGCATATTCTGCATACTAGGCCACAAAGATGACATCAGTGAATTTAAATACATTGAAATTGGGGGAGGGGCAGGCAGTAGCACAGGGGATTAAGCATACAAGGGCAATGAAGTAAGGATCCCAGTTGGTGTCTCTGGCTCCCCACTTGCAGGGGGGTCCCTTCACAAGAGGTGAAGCAGATCTGCAGGTGTCTATCTTTCTCTCCCCCTCTTTGTCTTCCCCTTCTCCCTTGATTTCTATCTGTCCTATCCAACAACAATAACAGCGGTAACAACAATAATAACAACAAAGGCAACAAAAATGGGAAAAAATGGCCTCCAGGAACAGTGGATTCATCGAGCCTTAGTGATAACCCTGGCGGCAAAAATAAATAAATAAATAAATAGAAATTATTCTTTTCTGACTACAGTGGAATTAACATTCAATACTAAACAGAAAACTAGAGAGTGCCTCAATATATGGAAATGTAATAACACTTTCCATGTTTAGTAACTACTGGCTCAAAGAGCAAATCAAAGAAGAAATTAAAATGTTCCTAGAAATGAATAAAAATTATGATATAAGTTTTTAGACTATTACTAATGCGGTATTAAAGGGAAAATTACAATCAAACAAGCACACACTAGGAAACAAGAAAAAAAACTAAAACAGAAAACCTCACTGAACATTTTAAGAAATTAGGAGAAGAAAAGGTAGTCCAAAGTTAGCAGAAAGAGTGAAATTATAAAAATCAAAACTGCCTGGTACTGGAAATAAAGCAGATACACAGACCAGTAGAATAGAAATGAGAGCCCAGAAACAATTCCTCCTCCCCACATACCTATAGTCCCATAATTTTTGACAAGGGAGCAAAAAAACACTAAATGGAGGCTCTTCAACAAATGACATTGTGAATAGTAGGTTGAAATATGGAGAAGAATGAAATTCACACTATAGAAAAGTCTTTGAAAACTCACACTTTGATCCAACTGGATCAAAGATTTAAATGATAAACTGGAAACTATGAAATACTTAGGGGAAAGTATTGGCAGAAGTCTTCCATGTAAGTTTTAGAAACATCTCCACTGATTTAAATCCAATTGCAAGGTAAACAAAAGCAAAAAATAAATGAATGGGACGAAATCAAACTGAAAAACTTCTGCACTGCAAAAAGCGTCACCAACCATAGCAGAGACACTTTTCACAGTGCCAGAGACAATCCTTATGTGGCACATATCAGTTAGAGAGTAATAACCAAAATGCATCAAGGACTCTCCAAGCTCAACAACGAAAGAACAAATATACCCATTGAAAAATGGAAGCAAGATATGGGCTGAGTCTTCTTTAGAGATCCAAGGACCAACAAATACATGAAAAAAGCTCAAAGTCAATGATGATCAGAAAATGCAAATAAAAACAACAAGAACACTTTATAGCGGTGAAATATCATACACTAGAAAAGACAGAAACACCAACTGTTGCACGAAGTTGTGGAGGGAAAGGAATTCCTTACACTGCTGGTAGGAATGTAAATTGGCCCAACTCCCATGGGAAAGAGTTTGGAAATTCATCGGAATGGTAAAAATGGCCCTGTTTTATGCTCAACACTCTCCTGGAGATAATTCCAAGAACAAGTCATCTATACAAAGAGACCTATGTTCACAGCAGCACAATTTGTAATAGCCCAAGCTTGGAAGCAATCCACATGTCTGACAACAGATGAGTTGCTAAGAAAGTTGTGAAATATATAAACAATGTAATAGTATGCAGCTATTAAGAATGATGAGGTAATCTCTTTTATAATATCTTGGTCAGAACTTGAAGGTACCATGCTGAGTGAGATAAGCCAGAAAGAGACCAATACTGAATGTCACTCATGGGTGGAATTGAAGAAGAAAAGGACAGTAAGAGAAAACAAGATGAAACTTGGACTGGGTGTGGTACATTGCAACAAAGCAAAAGCTTCTGGGGACCAGGGGAAGGAATGGGGCGAAGGGATATTGGGGTCCTGGTGTATGAGGGGGAGGGTATCCTACCAGGAAAGTATGTGCCTTCTGGACATCTATCAAGGGAAGGGGAGAGGCTGTACCTATGTGTCATTGACTATACTATAAACAGTCAATCCTTTCCAAATAAATAAATAAAATAATTTCTAAAAATAAAAGAAAGAAATCTTATGTTCTGTACCTCCTCCAGTTTCCTGTCTGTCCTCTGATTTTAGCCATTTTTCCCATATAATTATCTTTGTTATAATTTTTGCGTGCTTAAAATTTCCAATTTTTTCCCAAATATACTCTAATTCAAAAATATATATTTAGTAGACTGCCCTATTTAGAAGATCTACCTTTCACCCAGTGTTGTGTTTTTCAGATCCTGAAAATTGACCAACAGCTTATTTCTTTTTAAATTGTGCTCAACACTGGAAATCATAGTATTGTAAGTAAGTACAAAGATGATCTTTATGAACTATAAAGACATGTTTCCTCACATTATTTAATGCATTTTTACTAAAAGTCTCCCCTGTTCACTAGCCTGAGTAATTATAGCCATAGAATATTTAAACACTCTATAAAGTTAATTTTCTCCTAGTATTTTTCTGGAACAAAAGTAATTTTAAAATATTCTAAAATAGTATTTCTTTCCATTCTTAATCTTACTACCAAAAATATTAGTGTAGGTTTTTTATAGAGATTGAGAAATTTCATCAAATTTTCTCCATTAGGAGAGGAGGAAAAATGTCACCTTTAAACAACAATCAGGAAAACTTTTTTTTTAGTGACTTAACAATGATTTACAAAATTATGAGACAACAGGGGTAGAACTGCACACCCTTCCCATCACAGGAATTCTGTGTCCCCATTCCCTTCACTGGAAACTGCAGTAGTTCTGCCAAGGTTACTGACATAAGCTCACTACTATTTTTTTTATAACTATCTATCTATATATGTCCTCACTTTTTCTATGGTCCTTCCTTCCCTTCGTTTCTAAGTCACACTTACACCTACTGCTACTTTTGAATGTCCTGCCTTTCCCCCTCTTTTCTCTCTGGGTTTTGAGGTTTTGATAGAATTGGAGTTCAGAGCCCTCTGGTCATCTTCCTAATATTAATCCCCCTCAGGGGTAAGGACTGGCATTCTTTCAGGGGTGCAGAAATTGGAAATTCTGGCTTTTGTAATTGTTTCTCCTCTGGACATGGATTATTTTGGCAGGTTAATCCATACCCCCAGCCTGTTTCTATCTTTCGCTAGTAGGGTAGCAATTCTATAGAGGGGAGGTTCTGGGACATATTGGTGAGGCATCTGCAGCTCGGTTGTCTAAAAGGTGCCAAGATACAATGCAAGACAAAACAATAAAATCTAACAGTAAACAAGAGCCATCAAATAGGAACGGAGCAGATGAGAATAGAGATCTTAGGGTGAAGAGAAATTAGGAAGTTTATTTTAGGTATGTTCCTAGGGGCCCATGATTTTAGTACTTTTTTGTTTGTGCTTGATAGCTAACATGCAGATGGAAAAAAAATATTGTCTGGGAAGATGTAGTCAGAGTTGAGAATAGGATTAGAAAGATGGATTAGGGCAGAGAGTGGTTCACAAACTTGAAAAAGAATATAAATACAATTAACTGTTAATCCCATCGATCTGACCCAGGGCATATATATATATTTACATTTAGCACAGGTTTCCTTGTCCCTGTCAGTCAGAGCTCACAGCCTATGGGCACAGTTGGGAACATTCTAGGCTGCACTCATTTCAGGACTGGTCTTCCTTGAGTGGCACAGCAGGATGAGCCGGTCACCCTTGGGAGAGTGGGGTAGTCCCTACCACTGCTGCTCTACAGGGAGAGCATGTGACCCAGACAAAAGGGAGGCTACAGGAAATTAGAGATGAGTCTAAATGATTTCTGAAACATTATTTGTATATTTAGATGAGTCTTAGTTGTGATACTACACAAACAATTCTCTTAAATACTCTAAGGCAGTAATCTCCTGGTCTTCAAAGCACAGTAGAACCTGTGAAACCCATAACCCATCCCTAGGATTTTTGTGGGATCAAATGGGATAATACACATGAAAGTACTGAAGCCATGAAGAGTTTAGCCCAGAAAAGTATTTTTATCTTTAGCATCAAGCAACTGACATTTAGCTAACTAAAAGAAATCTGTTTTTGGGTTTTTTCTCTTCAATTTTAGACATGTCTACTCAATAAAAATAAATTCACCAAATGTTCACTTGGGAGTAGAAATTACAACATAATAATGAAACAAAGCAAGGCCTTCCCAACATTTAAAAATATAAAAAAGTGCTACTGTTAACAAGCCAACTTCCTTAAAGCAATTTAATTGCTTTACAACTATCAAATATATAACATTTTTAAGAGAAGTCTTCCATGTCTTACAAGTCTAGAAGTAATTTAAGAAATATTTTTGGGGCCAGGCAATGGCACACCTGGTTAAGCGCACACCTTATAGTGCGCAAGGATCCAGGTTCAAGCCCCTGGTCCCCACCTGCAGGGGAAAAGCTTCACAAGTGATGAAGCAGGGCTGCAGGTGTCTCTCTGTCTCTTTCCCTCTCTGTCTCCCTCTCAATTTCTCTGTGTCTCCAATAATAAAAAGGTTTTTTTTTAAAGAAATATTTTTAGTAGTAAGAGACAGCTGCACAATTCAATGACATGTTACTATATAGCTAATCTGGGAGGACAGGAAACTCTTATCTAGTAATTCACCCACCCCTCTACCCCAAAGGTAAAAAAAAAAACAAAAAAACCTTAAGCTGTGTTGGGTAAGAATAGTATATACTCTCTGTACGGTGACAAAAATATCAAAATCAGTTGAGTTCTTATTGAATTACCATATAAAAATTTAACTATTTATGAATGTCCCTATGCCTAACTTATTCCCTAACTTATGGATACATGTACATATTCATACATCTTCCATTCCTGGAACCTCTAGGGTGGGGCACACTATCCTGCATGCTTCTCTCAATTTATACCAACTGATACTGCATCTGCTGATCCCAACCTAATCAATGCAACCAGTATCACCTTGGAATGTTTCACTTTGGACCATGTCCAAAGACTTCAGGCATGAAATGCCAACCCTCCAATTTCATTACTCTGGTAAGACCTTTACTAGCTCATAGGACTTCTTAATTCCATTTCAGGTGGCGCACTTCTTAACAAAACCTCAATACCTAGACATAGACCAGGGCCCATGAGATAGGGCATATGCACATGTATCTATAGCTAGGGGAAAATATATACCTTAAAGCAAAAGTGCACAATAGTCTTTAGTGAGTCAATAAATGAAGCAAGCAAGTAGAAAGACATAAAAAGACACCTTAAAGTACCTAATGAAACAGTTTCTACTTAGACCTACTTAGATATCCTCCACACCTACCTCCTATTACATGACCCTCAATCACTCCAAAGCTAACCTTTTCAGACAAGGTAAGGACTACAAAAGCTGAATAATGGCAAGAAATTGGTATACTTTATTGATGACTCTTTAGTCACTTCCAGGCCACCCCATCCTGGGGCCCTACTAAGGCCCTACTCCCTTAGGGGACAGACATGATGGGCCTAGACCTCTAACAGATCCCTCTCGCCACTGTCTCTGGCCACCTCCAACAGGAACAACATAATGGACCACGTCGTGGGCCCCTATAGGACCTTGCTCTCAATGTGGATCAACAATGGTAGGGAATGTTCTATTCTCCGAAGGGAGGTTGTACAACATACTCTACCTACCCAAGTAAGATGGGTCCTGAAATTAATGCACCCTAGAATGTTCCTAACCATGACCACGGAATGTGCACTCAGACCTAAAGGGATGCAGAGGTTACATAGGCTCCTAAGCTGAATATAGGCCTCAAATTGATGGGGTTCACAGTTAACGATATTTATATACTTTCCCCATATTTGGGAGCTACTCTCTTCCCTGATCAGCTTTCTAGTCCTTTTTCCAGCGATGACATCATCTCCCCAGACAATAACTTGAATCCACCTGCATATCAGATGTCAGGCTCAGGCAAAAAATAATATAAAGTCATGGGCCCTTTGGAATATACCTAAAATAGACCTACTAGCTATTTCCAAAACAGAGACCCCAAATCTTCATCTGCAGTATTCCAGCCTTTAGATTCATGATTAATCAATAATTTGTATGGCTTTATACCTTAACTCTTTTTCAGCTACCAGATTCCAGATGATACCATGATGCCAACCAGACTTCTTTGGGAAGACGACCCCACCATGTACCTTGGAACCCCCTGCCCCACTAGGGAAAGAGAGAAACAGGCTGGGAGTATGGATTGACCTACCAACTCCCATGTTCAGAGGAGAAGCAATTACAGAAGCCAGACCTTCCACCTTCTGCACCCGAGAATGATCCTGGGTCCATACTCCCAGAGGGATAAAGAACAAGGAAGCTATCAAGGAAGGAGGTTGGGTATGGAGCTCTGTGGGTGGGCACTGTGTGGAAATATCTCCCTCCTATCCTACAGTCTTCTCAATATTTCCATTTTATAAATAAAAGTTAAAAAAACTATTTAAACCCAGGTGTCCAACAACAGATAAGTGGCTGAGAAAGTTATGGTCTATATACACAATGGAATACTACTCAGCCATTAAAAATGATGATTTCACCTTCTCACCTCGTCTTGGATAGAGCTTGAAGGAATCATGTTAAGTGAAATAAGTCAGAAAGAGAAGGATGAATATGGGATGATCTCACTCATATAAAGAAATAAAAAAAGAAGAACAGTAGGGAAAACAAAAGCAGAACTTGGACTGGAGTTGGTATATTGCACCAAAGTAAAAGAGTGGGTTGGTGAAACATGATGGCAAAGGATGACTTAGTAGTGGGTTGAACTGTTATGTGGAAAACTGAGAAATGTTACACATGTACAAACTATTATAGTTTAGTGTCGAATGTAAACCATTAACCCTCCAATAAAGAAATTTAAAAAACATTTAAATACAACCAATGGATTAAAGAAAAACTTGTCAGTTTAATTGACAGAAGAATTAGTAAACTTAAATGTAACAATAAAATGATTATGTCTGAAGAATGTATGAAGATAGATTACTATGAATGAGCAGAACTTTAGAGACCTGTGAGATAATATGGGAACTAAACAAAAGTATAATTGAAATACCAGAAGGAGAGGAGAGGGAGAAAAAGGGCAGAAAACATACAGAATGAAATTATGGCTGAGAACTTCCTACGAAAGAATGGAAAATAACTAAATTTAGGAATCTTAAATATTATGTCATATGGAAGAAAATAAGCAAGAAAAAAAGCATATATGGAATGATGTGATTCTCTTTGTAAGAATGAATTTTCTACGTAGAAGGACCTAATGGAACCAGGAGGTCAAGAAATTCCTTACTGCCAGAGACTTAGAAGGCTCTCAGTACTAATTCCACTTAGTTCCTAATCAATTAGTATCTAAGCCTAAAGTATCTTTGACTTGTCAGTTCTCCATAAACACATTGTTTGTCTAAATATGTCTAACAATAGCCTGTTCTATGCACTCCTTAGTGCTATGTTTTGGGGACCTTCCTATAAAAGAAATTAAAATTATTTTTCTGCTGTAGATGTTATGTTTTTTTAAAATTTCTTTATTGTGGAATTAATGTTTTACACCTGACAGTAAATACAATAGTTTGTACATGCATAACACTTCCCAGCTCTCCATATAACAATACAACCCCCACTAGGTCCTCTGTCATCCTTTTTGGACCTATGTCTTAGGTAACTATTAAATTACTAAAAATAATTTAGCAAGGTAAGATGTTTTTTTTTTCCCCCTTCATTACACAAGGGTCTCAAGATAAGTATATATACCTGTGTAATACCAATCTTAGTCTATATTTGCTAAAATTCATCGAAATTTATACTTAAAAGTGTAAATTACATTTGTTCTTTTTAAAATCTCTATTTATAAAAAAGAAACACTGACAAAAACCAAGAGGGGTACAACTCCACGCAAGCTGGAACCTGGTGGCTGAAAGAAGAGTTAACATATAAAGCCAAACAAATTGTTGACTAATCATGAACCTAAAGGCAAAAATATTGCAGATGAAAATCTGGGGTCTCCATTTTGAAGATAGCTAGTAGGTCTATTTTAAGATGTAAGTTATACAGCAATATGGTAAATATAAAAAGAAAAATACGTATCTCTATTATTGCCTTTTTATAAGTTAGAATTAAGTGATATGTTAATAGTGTTTATACTGAAATACATCCGAGTGCTTTTTTTTCTTCATTTATCTATTTTCTCCAACTAACATAGTTTCTTTTATAATCAGAAAAATGGAACTAAAATTTTTATTTAAGTAAAAGATCTACAAAATAATTCAGTCATTAAAATGGAAAGACTATTACTATATAGAGAGAAAATAACTTTTAATTAACTGTTCTATGAAAGCAAAAAAAATTCTAAATATGTGCAAATCCAAATTGGAGTGAAAAATGAGACAAGAAAAAGATGTGATATTCTAGGTCTTAGCTTAAGACATTCAACAGAAAGTTAAGCAATGTTGGAATACTAAACTTTCTAGACTTGTGAATGTGACATGGTCCAGAGAGACTTTTGTAATATGGTTTTGTGGTAATTGTTTATTGATTGCTCATACTTATTCCTTGATAACTTAATTGAAGAAAATATTACCTTTATTTCAAAAGCAAAGAAATCTTGTTAATTTCATTCTAGCCCTATTGGTATGTCATATGCTTACAATGTAGGAAAGACTTTGATCAATAAACATGATTGCACTGAAAATATCATGATACTGTGATACTATCTTAGAATTTCCTTTATAATAAATTGATAATTCTCAAACAGCTTTTAATAATTTTAATGCAGGGGCAATTTAAAATCATTAAATGACTTAAATCACAAATGAGAAGCTCACCCATCTAAACCAGTCTGTCAAAGATGTATAATAGGACTAATCAGCGCACAGAAACACTTGTAATGCAGAAAATTAAGAGTTCTGTAACTATACATCTTAATTTTTTTTCTCAAAAATAAATAGCTCATTGATTTAGGAACTAATAGTGAAAAAAAATCCTGTTTTCTTCTAAAGTTATTAGAAGTTGAGACTAAATCTAATCAACTTTGAAAAACAAACACAGAAGGAAACATTAAGACCTTTATAAAAACATAAATGATTTCTCTGCCCATAATGAAAATGAATTGCTATATAATGTGCCAATTTTAATATATTTTTTAAAGTTCTTTTTAAAATTTATTTATTTAAGAAAGGAGACATTAACAAAATCATAGGATGGCGGGGTACAACTCCACACAATTCCTGCCACCCAATCTCCATATCCCATCCCCTCCCCAATAGCTTTCCCATTCTCTATCCCTCTGGGAGCATGGACCCAGGGTCTTTGTGGGTTGCAGAAGGTGGGAGGTGGTCTGGCTTCTGTAATTGCTTCCCTGCTGAACATGGGTGTTAACTGGTCAATCCAATTTTAATATCTTAAAGAACCCCACAATACTAAATTCTACAGCCTAGCAAAGCTTCACGTATGTGACTACAGGCGACTGTCAGTAATCCTGCCATTTCCCAGCATGCCATAAATCCTATAAATCAGTGGCTCATGACAGTATGTTGAGCAACTAGAAGTACATATCAGAAGTGGCAGTGGGTACTGCAGACAAAAGAGGTTCCACAGTTTGGCTGCAATCTTTTAATAAAGCTCCACTTTAGAGGTTAACAATGCATATTATACAATGATTAATTACTGAGTTTACAGTAAGTAATCCTTTTGAAAATTAGTATTCACATTTACTTACAGATATGTTTTCACAGGCCATCCTTTAATATTTCATGGACACAATATTCTGTAAAACAGTTTGGAAAATGCTACTTATCTAAAATTCATATGTATATATATTTTAATATTTATTTTATTTATTTATTTTCCCTTTTGTTGCCCTTGTTGTAGTTATTATTGTTGCTGTTATTGATGTCGTCGTTGTTGGACAGGACAGAGAGAAATGGAGAGAGTAGGGGAACAGAGAAGAGGGAGAGAAAGACACCTGCAGACCTTCTTCACCGCTTGTGAAGTGATGCTCCTGCAGGTGGGGAGCTGGGGGCTCGAACTGCGATCCTTATGCTGGTCCTTGCGCTTCACACCATGTGCACCTAACCCACTGCACTGCTCAGCTCTGGCTTATGGTGGTGTGGGGAATTGAACCTGGGACTTTGGAGCCTCAGGCAGTAGAGTCTCTTTGCATAGCCATTATGCTATCTACCCTCCGCCCATACATATACATATTAGAACTACAGTTGAGTTTCAAGTACTTTTGATTGAGAAGCAATAGTACATTCTATCTCATGAGGATAAAAAAAAGTGTTTTAACAACAGTAGAGTAGAATGTTTCATCTGTTAGGAAACTTTCCTTTTGTGTTTCTGCAGTTACAGTCTGTCATATGCTCAGCAGATGCAATCTCTTTTCCATTTTAGAAATGTAAAGTGATAAAGATATGCATACATACCTACATTTTTTGAGGTTAGCTTTTTGGTGATGGGGCCTAACTGTAGCAGTTTTGAGCCTGAGTCTATTTACATGCTGTCTTTATTTTTCAAAGTAAATGGAAAGGGCTCTGCTTTCTAGTCATTTTTTGACTTTCTGAAAGGAATGAATAGATCTGAGAAACACATACATGCTAGTGTATGAAACACAGGTCTTTTCCCCAAACCTAGGTAGGTCTTTTTTGGTAACACACTCTTCTCAAAAAAGCAGATGAAAGAAATATTTAAACTGAGGAGAAAACTGAACTAGTTGATTGACAGCTAAACCAATTACAAAAGACCAGATCTGGGTGGTAACGCAGTGGATTAAGTGCATGTGGCTAAAAGCGCAAGGACCTGAGTAAGAATCCTGGTTCGACCTCCTGGCTTCCCACAGGCATTGAAGCAGGTCTGCAGGTGTCTGTCTTTCTTTCTCCCTCTCTGTCTCCCCATCTCTCTCAATTTCTCTCTGTCCTATCCAATGACAGCAACAACAACAATAACAATAATAACCACAACATTGATAAAACAACAAGGGCAACAAAAGGGGACAAAATGATCTCCAGGAGCAGTGGATTCGTGGTCAGAGCCCCAGTAATAACCCTGGGGGCAAAAAAAAAAAAAAAAAGAGACCAGATCCACATGCAGAATTCCCTAGTCAAGCAAGTAACAATGAATCAAAATTCGGAGATTAAAAAATTAGCTATGTCTAAGTAAATAAGATCAGGAGCTGCTGATAATATAATTTGGCCATATGCTTTATGACCCATGAGACTAGGATGGACAATAAACTTAACTGGGCTAAATCTTCTGGCCTCTTTATCCAGATGTTGTTCTGGGTCTTAGGCAGCCTTGTCTTCAGTGGGCATTCTGGCTTGTTAACCTGCTTCTCTTAGATGGATATACCCCAACATGTAATCACTGCCTGGCCAAATATGTTCTTTCATTTCTTAGATCTTATCTACACAAACTCTTGCTCTTATCTCAAAAATCACTTCTTCTGGAAAGATATCTCTGAACTTTACAACTTGCTATCATTTTGTGATTAATAAAATGTCTAAAACTCCTGCTGAATAAATATGCAGTTTCTTTACCTCATGGTAGCCAAAACAGAGATTTAGTCAGCAACCTCTTTCTCTGAGTAACTGCTCTGTGTGAGCATGAGCGCTCTTCACAGTCATATATATATATGTATGTATATATATATATACATATATATATATATGTATATATATATATATGGACTGGACAAATCTAACACTGAACTTCTCTATGTAGCAATTTCAAGAGTGTATCCTGAACCACGGTTCTTCTGCTGACTTCACCATTCTGTGCTTGCTCTAATTAAGCTTGCTACCTTCTCATCTTGCCAAAGCAGTTACATTGTCACTAACACTTGAACCCAATTCACAGAATTCCAAGGAAAAGCAGACAGGGATAAAACTTATTGAGAAACAAACACAGAGTGGAGAGATAGCAAAAATCATTCCATCACCTGAGCAGCTCCCTTGATGTAGCTTCCATGTGGCTCCTGGGCTTGAATCCCATGCCGTGTGCATAGCAAGGGGCACAGGATAGTTTTACTGGATAAAGTAACCCCCCCCCATACATATTTTTTTTTTGCCCTGGATACTTAATGAGTAAACACTAAAGATACAAGGAAGAGGTTTAACTAACTTTTCATTTTAGAAGTATTTCAACAGTGTAGAGCTTGGGAAGAAGCCTTAAGAACCTGGGAACAGGAAGATCTTACTGTATGTTATTGCAGTAGTTGAAGTGCAGATGAGGGCCTTAAGAGAATAGAAGGAAAAAAGAAGAGCAAAAGGGGAAAGAGAAACAGAATGCTATGAAATGTTATGAATGAAGACACAGCAAGAGATAAGGATTGGCTAACAGTTGGGGAAAGGGTTCAGGAAACAAATTCTTGGTAGAATGCCAAGAGGATTCATTCATAATTATGAGAACTGGTATTACACATGATTTTCTGAAGTAAGAGGAAAAAATGGGAAATAATATATACCATGTTATGATTTAGGGCCTGGGAAGAAGTATAATGGTTCTGAAAGAGACTTTCATGCCTGAGGCTCTGAGCTCCCAGGTTCAATCCCAACACCACTATAAGCCAGAGAGGAACAGTACTCGGGTTCCTTCCCTCCTCCCTCCCTCTCCTTTTTTCCTTCTTTCTTTCATTTTTTAAATCTTTATTGATTGGATAGAGACAGAGAGAAATTGAGACAGGAGGGGAGACAGAGAGGGAGAGAGACAGAGAGATAACTACAGCCCTGGTTCACCACTCATGAAGCTTTGCCCTTGCAGGTGGGGACCAGGGACTTGGAACATGGGTACTTGCACATGGTAATGTGTGTTCAATCAGGTGTGCCGCCACCCAGCCCCCCTTCCTTCTTTTCTCTCCCCCTCCTTTCCTGTCATTTTCATTAACAAATAAAATTAAAAAAAAAAGATTTAGCATCAGAATGCTCAGCTGTGTTTATCTGGAGAAGGCTCACAGAAGATTATCTCATTTCTGTGGAGAGGGGAAGGATGAAGTGTTAATGAGTTGGTTGTATAAAAGGATATATGTTTTGAAATGTCAAGATAAGCAAGTCAGGGAGGTCAAAAGATAGAAACTTCCACTTACAGTACAGAATCCTACATATACAAGACTATGCTCATTTCACATTATATACAAATTTATAATATTGTCTGCCTGAAATTCATAAAATGCCATGTTCAATTGTGACTCAAAACAAAATGACAAAGTAGAAAAGAGAGTTAAAAACTCTTCCTCATTCTACTGAAGACTGGAAAACAAATGTCTGTTTGTTTGTTTATTATCATTACTGGGGCATTAACCATTCTAGGGTGAGTCAGAGAGGAAAACAAGAGAAAGGGAAGGAGGGAGAGGGAAACATTCCCCCTCCTGGTGAGGGCCACGCCTCAACCTGGTTGCTCACATGGCAAAGAAGGTGTACTATTTTGAGGACCCCTAATCAATGCTTTAAAAAAAAAAATTTAGTTATAAAAAGGAAATACGAACAAAAACCATAGAATAAGAGGAGCACAACTCCACACAATTCCCACCCCCAGAACTCCATATCCCCTCCCCTCCCCTGACAGCTTTCCTATTCTCTATCCCTCTGGGAGTATGGACCCAAGGTCATTATGGGATGCAGAAGGTGGAAGGTCTGGCTTCTGTAATTGCTTCCCCACTGAACATGGGCGTTGACAGGTCGATCTATACTCCCAGCCTGCCTCTCTCTCTAGTTGGGCAGAGCTCCAGGAAAGCAGGGCTTCAGAACACATTGGTGGGGTTGTCTGCCCAGGGAAGTCCAGTTGTCATCATGGTAGCATCTGGAACCTGGTGGTTGAGAGCTAACATATAAAGCCAAACAAATTGTTGACTAATCATGAACCTAAAGGCTGGAATATTGCAGATGAAGATTTGGGGGTTTCTGTTTTGTATATAGTTAGTAGGCATATGTTAGTTATATTCCAAAGGGCCCATGATTATACAATTTTTTTTCAATGGATTTTAATAAAGTGACTAAATGCACTGAAACACTTTCATGCTTTGTTTATAACCAAATACTGAATACCAATTGTAATTTTGTATCTCAAAAATGAGTAGGGAGTAACAGAAATAGAGAAGTCATTGATTGAAATGACAGGAAAAAGGAAATTCTGGTCTATAAAAAATCTTTAAAAATAATTCTGGCTATTTATTTCAGAAGAGAAAATGGAGGAATTTACATAATCCAAGTTTTTGTATTCAGACAAGAAAGATGATATACATATAATCTCTTGTTTTTAATACTTGAGAGGAAATTCAATTTGTATTTCTTTTATCTTTAGTTAAGTATAATTAGCAACAGGCTGGTATCTGTATCTATATCTATCTATCTACTTATCTATTTATCTCTCTCTCCTTAGGGTTAGTGGTATAATTTAATTCTAGGTGTTATACGAGATTCATCCAGACTCATCTAATTTTTTAAAAGTGATCTGGAAGTATTCAATGAATAATATAATACAAATAAATAAACACAGTGGCAACTTATAGTAGCAAGAGAGCTTATTCTTCCCTGTCTTTTTCAAGAGATGCCAGGAAATCTATAAACATAAGTTATTTCTTTGATTTCTAAGAGTTTCAAACTATTTCAGAAGGAAATTCAAAAAGGAGAAATTAAGATATTGACAACAAATGCATTGTGTGACATAAAATGTAACTCTTCTAGTACAGACTGATAAGGTAATTTATTTGCCTACTCATTATTAAAGATTACTGTTTTAAAAAAGTTCTTGACCTATTTTCATATCAAGGACAATAACTCACCTAGGAAATGTTTAATTAAACACCTTCCCAGGTACATACTATCACAGCTGGTTCACTTTAAAGTGGACAAAATTAATATAAATAAAGGAGACTATGCCACAAGATTACTTAGTCTTATAATATTTAGATCTGGTTAAAAGTAATTTAAATCTTCCCTTGAAGCCAATTCAAAAAAACTACTCTCAAGAGTAATATGAAAAGGATCAAAGTCCACTTAATAAGACAATATGCGTATTATAAACTTCTAAGTGACAAGTCATTGGTCTGGATTTGATAAAAATAAATGACATTTAGATATTTATTGTTTATGGCATCCACCTTTGAAGCTGAATGGTAAGACTCTTTAATTAGAATGCAAGAAACAGCTATCAAAGCTGCTATTTCTATTTTTTTTATTTTAAAGTTAAAAAGGAATCTTTACTAAATTAAATATTCAGATTACAATGTTCTCCTCTCTTGGTTCTTATGTAAAAGGTTTCATAGAAAAGATACTTAAGAGGTTCCAGTCCATACTACACAAATGAGGAGAGATCACCAAGGGGTTCTCACTTGGCCTATAGTTTTCAGTGTCTTTGATATCCTGATGCTTCTGATTTATAGGATGTCACTGCAGTGGTTGATTTTAAAATCCAAGACCTTTACACAGTAGAGCAATTACAATATTGCACGTTGTATAAGAGATCAAGACTAACTATAAAAGTATTTTGCACCAGGTATTTCTGATTGTCTTGAGGAAATATTTAATCAAGAACTGACATTTCATACAAATATATGTACCCCTACTGGCTTTTATTGGGGGGTGGTGGGGGGAAGTGAGTGTCAATGGCATGCCACTTGTCAGATACTTCAATTAATTAATTAAGTAAGTAAGTAATTTTTGACCAGAGCACTTTTCTGGTTTATGGTAATTCAGCTGGGGGTTGAATCTCAGAGCCTCAGGCATAAAAGCTATTTGCATAACCATTAAGCTATCTCCCCATTCCTGATACTTTATTTTTTAACATTATTTATTTTCATGATAGAGAAACAGAGATAGATAAGAACACTGTCCAAATCTCAGACTTATTTATGATGAGAGAGAGAGAGAAAATGAATAGGGAAGGGGGAGCAAGAGACTGAGGACAAAACACTGCTCAGCTTGGATTAATGTGGAGCCTACTATTGAACCTATGACCTTTGGGGCGTTAGACATGTGAGTTCTATGCTTTAGCAGGCTGGGTTATCGCCCTGATCTTCTTCCAGGTAATTTACATATAGGTGAAAAGTAAAAGAGAAAAATGAAACTTTTTTTTTACTTTAAGGTAAGGGTAGCAATTTAAAAATATGAATATGAAGGAAAGTGTTTTTTTTTTGCATCCAGGGTTATCGCTGGAGCTCAGTGCCTGCACTACTAATCCACTGCTCCTGGAGCCTCCCCCCCCCATTTTGTTGCCCTTGTTGTACTTATTGTTGTCATTGCTGTTGTTGTTGTTGGATAGGACAGAGAGAAATCGAGAGGGGAGGGGAAGAGAAAGATAGACACCTGCAGACCTACTTCACCGCTTGTGAAGTACCCCCCCCTCAGGTGGGGAGCCTAGGGCTTGAACTGGGATCCTTCAGGCGGTCCTTGCGCTTTGTGCCATGTGCGCTCAATCCGCTGTGCTACTGCCCGGCCCGGCCGTAAGAAGTCTTTCTAAAGAGAGATTTTGATTTTTCCTTTTCGTTTAACTGAAACTGTATAATGTGGAAACAGTTCACCCTTACAACTTATATTTATCTCAAGTCTGAAAGTCTGAGAATGGAATTTTGAATGCTGATTTAAAATCTTCCAAAAGAAGACCTCAGGTTTTTTTTTTTTTTTTTTTTTTCTGGATCGCTGGGGCTCAGTGCCTGCACTACGAATCCACTACTCCTGGTGTCTATTTTTTTTTTTTTCTTCTGTTTTATTGGATAGGACAGAGAGAAACTGAGGGGAAAGGGAAGATAGAAAGGGGGAGAGAAAGTCAGATACCTGCAGACTTGTTTTGCTGCTTGTAAAGTGACTCTCCCCCCAGCCCCCCCAGTGTAGGTGGGGAAGCGGGGGCTCCAAGCAGGATCATTGTGCCAGTCCTTGCACTTAGTACTATGTGCACTTAACCCAGTGCACAACCACCAGGTATTTTTTAAAGCACTGTATAATAAGCTCTCTATTAGTTTGCAAGTACAAGTGATGATGTCATCAAAGACTAGCATTTCTACTTGGATTATAAAAATATTTTTTGCATAGTTAAGGTATGGGATTTAAAGCAAACATCATGTTTGTAGGAAGGTAGTCTATCTAATCGCTCTCTCAGGCACAGATATCCTATTCTTTCTTCCCAGACTGGACTAAAACCAAGTTTTGAAATATATAATTTAAGACCTTTGATGTAGTCTGGGAGATGGTACAGTGGATAAAGCACTGGACTCTCAAGCATGAGGTCCAGAGTTCAATCTCTGGCAGCACATGTACCAGAGTGATATCTGGTTCTTTCTCTCTCTTCTCCTATTTTTATCATAAATGAATAAATAAATAAATTTAAAAAAGACCTTTGGCTTTCTATATCACAAGCAGTAAACTGGAGGAAAAAAAAAATCTGGTAGGTCTAGCAAGATAGCTTACTTGGATAATGCATCTGCTCTGCCATGCACACAACTCAGGGTTAAGCCTGGTCCCAACTGCAATGAGGAAAGCGTCCTTGTTTTGGTATTTTGCCCTCCCTCCCTTATGTTTCTGTATTTCTGCCTTTCTCCTACTATCTTAAAAATCCAGTGTATACTGGTGAAGTCTTGTGAGGAAAAAAAAAATTCTCAAATCAAACCAAAACCCTTGCCCTCAAACAATGAATCACACTACTCTCACTAAAAATATATTCATCTGGGAGTCAGACGGTAGCACAGCGGGTTAAGCTCAAGTGGGGCAAAGTGCAAGGACTGGCATAAAGATCCTGGTTCGAGTCCCCCGCTCCCCACCTGCAGGAGCGTTGCTTCACAAGTGGTGAAGCAGGTCTGCAGGTGTCTATCTTTCTCTCCCCCTCTGTCATCCCCTCTTTTCTCCATTTCTCTCTGTCCTACCTAACAATGACAACATCAATAACAACAACAATAACAATAAAAAACAAGGGCAAAAAGGGGAAAATAAATATTAAAAATTATAAAAAGATATTCATCTACTGGTATTAAAATGTTTAATATCCTTATCTATTATCCTTCTACACTTTTCTGAGGTTTTTTTAAATGAACGTATTGTTAATACAGTGGTACAAAAAGATACAATTTATAAATAAGAGTACATTGATAAGAAAGTAAGTTTCAACAATGGTAGAGAATGTTCCATCCTCTGAAGGGAGGCTAGACAACATACTCTATCTTCCACCTAAGGAAGATGGGTCCTGAAATTGGGGCAGCTTGGAACATTCCTACTCGACCACAGAACGTGAGCTCAGATCTACAGGCATGCAGAGGTCACATAGGCTCCTAAGCTGATTATGGGCCCCAGATCACATCAAATCAATAGGGTTTACAGTCAACAATATTTATACACCTTTCCCATATTTGGGAGCTACTCTCTTCCCTGATCCAGCTTTCTAGCCCCTTTTCCAGCCATGACATTATATCCCCAGACAATAACTTGGATCCACTAGCATATCAGATATCATGCTCAGAAAAAAAAAAAAAACTAGTATAGTCATGGGCCCTTTGGAATATAACTAAAATAGGCCTACTAGCTATCTACAAAATGGAGACCCCCAAATCTTCATCTGTACCATTCTAATTTTTGAGGTTCATGACTAGTCAGCAATTTGTTTGGTTTTATATGTTAACCCTCAGCCACCAGGTTCCAGATGCCATGATGCCAACCGGACTTCCCTGGGCAGATAACCCCACTGGTGTGCCTGGAGCCCCACTTCCCCAGAGCTCTGCCCCACTAGGGAAAGAGAGAGACAGGGAGTATGGATTGACCTGTCAAAGCCCATGTTCATCAAGAAAGCAATTACAGAAGTCAGACCTTCCACCTTCTACATCCCATAATGACCCTAGGTCCATACTCCCAGAGGGATAAAGAATAGGAAAGCTCTAGCTATCTACAAAATGGAGCACCCTCAACTCTTCATCTGCACTATTCCAACCTTTAAGTTCATGACTGATCAACAATTTGTTTCGCTTTGTATATAACTCTCTTTTCAGCCACCAGGTTCCAGATAATAGCAGGATGCCGTCCATACTTCCCTGGACAGAGAACCCCACCAGTGTGTCCTGGAGCAAAACTTCCCCAGAGCCCCAACCTACTAGGGAAAGAGAGAGGCAACTGGGAGTACGGATCAACCTGTCAATGCCCATGTTCAGTGGGGAAACATTACAGAAGCCAGACCTTCTACCTTCTGCATCCCACAATGACCGTGGCTCCATACTCCCAGAGTGTTAAAGAATAGGAAAGCTATCAGGAGAGGGGATGGGATACGGAGTTCTGGTGGTGGGAACTGTGTGGAGTTGTACCCCTCTTATCCTATGGTTTTGTCAATGTTTCCTTTTTATAAATAAATAAATAAATAATAGGAAAGCTATCAGGGGATGTAATTCGATATGGAGTTCTGGTGGTAGGAATTGTGTGGAGCTGTACCCCTCTTATCCTATGTTTTTTGTCAGTGTTGCCTTTTTATAAATAAAAATTATAAAAAATAAAACAAAAAGATAGCAACAATTTAAAAACTACTGACTTACAGTGCTGATATCACTGTAGGGTACAAATCCCATCATGCAGCTAGCTAATTAATTGCATGTGAGTAAATGACTAAAAGTGCTGTTTAATTTAATAGTAACACTTATTCAGTGTTGCTATTAAATTTTTTTCCAGTTAAAAATTACAATTTTAAAACTTCACAATGAAATTGCTACAACTTCAGTTTTTATTTTAGTGCATTTCAATAATTTAAAAATAACCATTCTTCAGCTGGACAGTTTTATTGTGTTTCCCTTTGTTGTCCCAGATGATGACAATTACTATGAGCACTTTATAATGTTCTATAATGCTTCTCTTATTTGAGTAAGACTGCACTTTGTAAACTGAGTATATGGCAGGCTTGCTAGAACTACAGATGTGCATATAAATTATTTTATTTCTCCACACCTATGGACATCTAATCTTTGATAAGGGGGCCCAAAGCATTAAATGAAAGAAGGAGGCTCTCTTCAATAAATGGTGCTGGGAAAACTGGGTTGTAACATGCAGAAGAATGAAATTGAATCACTTTATCTCACCAGAAATAAAAATCAACTCCAAATGGATCAATGACCTGGATGTTAGACCAGAAACAATCAATACTTAGAGGAAAACATTGGTAAAACACTTTCCAACCTACACCTCAAGGAGATCTTTGGTGAAGCAAACCCAATTGCAAGGAAGACTAAAGCAGAAACAAACCAATGGGACTACATCAAATTGGAAAGCTTCTGCACATCCAAAGAAACTATTAAACAAACAAAGAGACCCCTCACAGAATGGGAGAAGATCTTCACATGCCATACATCAGACAAGAAACTAATCACCAAAATATACAAAGAGCTCAGCAAACTTAGCACCAAAAAAGCAAATGACCCCATCCAAAAATGGGCAGAGGATATGAACAAAACATTCACCTCAGGGGAGATCCAAAAGGCTAACAAACATATGAAAAACTGCTCTAGGTCACTGACTGTCAGAGAAATGCAAATTAAGACAACATTGAGATACCACCTCACTCCTGTAAGAATGGCATACATCAAAAAGGACAGCAGCAACAAATGCTGGAGAGGATGTGGGGACAGAGGAACCCTTTTGCATTGCTGGTGGGAATGTAAATTGGTCCAGCCTCTGTGGAGAACAGTCTGGAGAACTCTCACAAGGCTAGACATGGACCTTCCATATGATCCAGTAATTCCTCTCCTGGGGTTATACCCCAAGGACTCCATAACACCCAACCAAAAAGAGGTGTGTACTCCTATGTTCATAGCAGCACAATTCATAATAGCTAAAACTGGAAGCAACCCAGGTGCCCAACAACAGATGAGTAGCTGAGAAAGCTGTGATATATATACACAATGGAATACTATACAGCTATCAAGAACAATGAACCCACCTTCTCTGACCCATCTTGGACAGAGCTAGAAGGAATTATGTTAAGTGAGCTAAGTCAGAAAGATGGCAAACGCTAGAAGAAGAAGTCAGAAAGATAAAGATGAGTATGGGATGATTCCACTCATCAAGAGAAGTTGAGAAAGAAGATCTGAAAGGGAAACTAAAAGCAGGATCTGACTAAATTGAAAGTAGAGCATCAAAGTAAAAACCCTGTGGTGAGGGGTAGACATGTAGCTTCCTGGGCCAGTCGGGGTTAGGGGTGGGTGGGTGGGATGGGACACAGTCTTTTGGTGGTGGGAATGGTGTATATGTACACTCCTAGTAAAATGTAGTCATATAAATCACTAGTTAATTAATATGAGAGGGGGAAAATTAATTGTATGTCTCAAAGTGTTTAAAACACAGACTGAGTCTTTTAAATATATAGGATATGCGGACTGCCTCAAAAGCCTAGACCAAGTAGATCAGAAGCAACCAAAGGGACAGCTACATACAAGATACTGGGTTACTATACAGCAAACCCTAACAAAAGGACTTTTCAAAGTTAACCCAATTACCAAATAATGTGATGATAACATTAACTATCCATTGTCTTTTTGAACCCTAAGATAGCAGGAACCTCACATCTCCACTAGAGAGCCTATATCTCCCCCAGTCCTGGAACCTTAGGATAAGGCCCAGTTTCCCGCATGCCTCTCCCAATCCATATCAAATAATATCGCATCAGCCGATCACAACCTAATCAACCACCTCAACATGCTTCAGCTCAGACTGTGTCCAGAGACTTCACGTGTGGAATGACGTGAAGTCAGCTTCATTACTCGGGTGAGAGCTTTCCTTTCATAGTATTCTCTAATTCCATCCCAGGTGGCTCCTTTTCTAACAAAGTTCCAAAACCTAGATATACACCAGGTTCTGTGAGAGAGAGAGAGCATATGTTCACACGTAGCCATAAACTAGTGCAAAATATATACCTGAAAGCAGAAGTACACTAGAATTTGCAGCGAGTACCCCCCCTAACACATTCTCTCCACTGTTCCAACCTTTGGGTCCATGATTGCTCAACAATTTGTTTGGCTTTGTATGTTAACTCTCTTTTCAGTCACCAGGTTCCAGATGCCATCAGGATGCCGGCCAGGTTTCCCTGGACTGAAGACCCCACCAATGAGTCCTGGAGCTCCGCTTCCCCAGAGACCCACCATACTAGGGAAAGAGAGAGGCAGACTGGAAGTATGGACTAACCAGTCAACATCCATTTTCAGCGGGGAAGCAATTACAGAAGCCAGACCTTCCACCTTCTGCAACCCACAATGACCCTGGGTCCATGCTCCCAGAGGGCTAGAGAATGGGAAAGCTATCAGGAGAGGGGGTGGGATATGGAGATTGGGTGGTGGGAATTGTGTGGAGTTGTACCTCTCCTACCCTATGGTTTTGTTAATTTATCCTTTCTTAAATAAAAAATAAATTAAAAAAATTATTTTAGTTACACACACACACACACACACACACACACACACACTTCTTTAAAGTTCCCTCCTTAAAACAGGTGGTTTAGAAGATTTCTATGATGGTTTCAATATCCTAAGATTCCACAGTGATCTATACTTTGAGGCTTAAAGAACCCTAATTTCTCAAATATTTAGATACTGTCATGTGTATTCTTCATATATAATTAGCATTTCTTCTTAACTCTACTTTGACAGAGGAAAAAAGTGAGGCTTACAGGAGAAATGCTATTGCACGATTTAAAAAATATGATGAATTGATAGTCAACAAATACTTTCTCTTAAACACATAATTTAGTGTTTGGAGAAATATAAACCAGCACGCCATACTTTCCTAAAATAATAGAAATAGGACTTACTTTTCTCAGTTCTTTTTAGTAGCATTTTTGCGATCACTTGAAACCAGGAAAGCTATAGGAATTGGCACTGTCACATATTTTTAAATTATGGAAAATTTAAAATTCTTATTCACTAATTACCCAGTCTGCATACTGCCAGCCAGGCATAATAAGGCACCAGGCAAACAACTCTTTGGGGCGGACAGTGGATAGAACATTTGACAGCTCTTGGAAAAGGCCTCAAAAAAAAAAGATGAAGAAAACAGTTATGTCAATAGCTTTGTCTAATGCATTAATAAACTTTTACAAAGTCACATGGTTTAAGAACTTCAAATGTAACTATTTAAAAACACACACAGAGCGAGTAGGGCGGTGGCGCAGCAGGTTAAGTGCAGGTGGATCCCGGTTCGAGCCCCTGGCTCCCCACCTGCAGGGACATCGCTTCACAAGCAGTGAAGCAGGTCTGCAGGTGTCTGTCTTTCTCTCCCCCCTGTCTTACCCTCTTCTCTCCATTTCTCTCTGTCCTATCCAACAACAACAACATCATCATCAACAATAAAACAACAAGGGCAACAAAAGGGAATAAATTTTAAAAATTATTTAAAATATATACATAGAATCCAAGTTATTTGCAAAATAGATTCACATATATCTGTTAGAGATGATATAGATTTCAAAGTAGCTTATTCCAACTATATGTACTTCCAGGGGGCAGAACAGATTTATACTTAAATTTTGGATAACTTCTCACTGATAAAGCCATTACAGTAATTGCAGTGGGTCTGTTTATTAATTTGTCACAATTAAGTCAATAAGAGCTTTACTAATGTCCTATTACTTGATTAGTTTTGAAAGTGATTATCTTAAGAACTCAACTTAATTGGAAGCCTCTCAATTTACAAGGTACATTAAACTCTCAGTAGCATTTTAAGATTATTCAACATATGCAGGTCAATTACCAGTAATCACTGTTTTGTACAAATGTTCCATGCAAACTATAGCATGACATGACAAAAAGGGAAAGCAAGATTTAATTAATAACGCTAAACTCCAATTGACATTTCCAGTATAACAGGGTAACATGAACATTCAGATGGAGTCTTTCTGAAACTTGGCCTGTTACTCAAAATTAATACAGGGAAGCTACCCACTCTCCACCTTACAGATGAAGATAATTTGTCATGATTGCTAAATCACTAAATTGCACTGCCTGTGCTCATATGCAGCTGCACATTAATTTCCAGATTAGTAAATTACAATTAATTCTTACTACTGCTCCATCACTTTTTTCTTCCACTAAATAAAAGGAACTGCAATCAATTATTATTCATCCCATTTTTTTTCCAGAACAGATCCACACCACCTATTACTGAATAAACAGGAAACATGGAGTCATT
Organism: Erinaceus europaeus; assembly: GCF_950295315.1. Classification (NCBI taxonomy): domain Eukaryota; kingdom Metazoa; phylum Chordata; class Mammalia; order Eulipotyphla; family Erinaceidae; genus Erinaceus; species Erinaceus europaeus. The sequence continues at coordinate 132,592,608 of NC_080165.1, read as the reverse complement.
AATGTAACTGAGATTGTGAGGCCTTTTAAGAATGAATGGCTATAGTATAAATATTTTATATTAGCTTTCCAATTCCAACTCAAAGATCCAATGCAGTTAGTTGAATTTTTATAATGATTAACAATCACAAGTGCTGAGAAAGTGCCTTAATAGCCAGGCTTATACTGAAATGATTTCTTAAACTTGACTAATTAGATGTGTGGCAGGTTTGCCCTCCACTAACAATGTGAGCCTGGTCTTGCTGTTAATCTTAGAGACACTGACAGAGTAAAAAGCTGCTTCAGTAAAAACCTGACATAGGCTAAGATCCTTAGCAAATATTCCACTGCTTACCTGTAAAGGCATTGTTATGAATCTGTAAAACACCAGTTCTTGCATTTGAAAAAACAAGATGGAAGACAGTTGAAGTCTGGCGTATGCAAGTAACTATGACTGTCCTCAAATTAAAATTCCCTGGGGAGTTAAACTGCTTAAACTTTGGCGATGCCGTGATGCAGGCAGTAGTTATGTGTAATAATCCAGTGCCGTGGGATTTTGTGGCATTGTTCTAAGTACTCAAATTTAGGAAAGATTCTTAACATACTTTACATATACAAGTCTTTTTTTTTCTTTTGAGACAGATTGTTCTTAAATTGCTAATCAACTTTGATAAATTAAATCATTGATTATATTCATCTTTATTCTGCAAGTCTTAAAATACAGACGTTTATTTTTTTTCTCCTATGTCTAATTGACTGGTTAGTCAAACATAAGCCAGTCTACTATGTTCACATGGCAATTTTCTGCCACTTTTCTACCAAACTACAGAGGCAGTGTGTAGAGAAGAAAATTCATGGAAAAACCAAGAGGTGTGGTGTGGAAAAGTAATAAGGACCACTAGAGCTTGTGTTCAAAGACAAGGTGAAAAAGAGATGGACAAAAAAAGAAAAAAGAGATGGACAACCCTATTTATTTGGGCATTAGCTCCAATTATGACTAGAGAAATGAGGGGAAAAAGGGTTCTACACCTTAGTCTCATCAAATTTCTCATAAAGTATGACTTAAAAGCAGCAAAAAATGCTTTGCTCAGAATTTTTTTTAGCTTTTAAGTCCCAATAAAAGAGGTTATATACAAAGTCCATTCAAATTAATTATACCATTCTTACTGTCCACGTGTTCACTTTATTTGGTCCAGCTGCAGAGTACTTGCATGGATGGAATGATCTGGAACTTGGTGAGAGGACTAAATGTTCCAGGACATACCTAGCTCTTCCTCCTCCTCTTTTTTTTTTTTTTTTATTTTAATTTCAACCAGAGCACTGCTCAGCTCTGGTTTATAGTGATTAAACTTGGGGCTTTGGAGCCTCAGGCATGAGAGTCTCTCTGCATAACCATTATGCTATCACCCCCTAATTCCTTGTTCTGTCTCTTCCCGTTTTTTATGAGTGATTTAATAACGGATTACAAATTTATAAAATTACAAAAGAAGAGTTCCACATCACATCCATCACCAATGTTCTATGACACCCCCCCCCCCACACACACACACACTATAGTTCTCACAAAGTCATGATACAATTTGGTCTTCCTTCCTTCCTGCCTCCCTCTATTTCTGTCTTTCATTTTTTTTTTCAAGTCCATGTGTTTCAATGCCCTATAGTCCATATGTGAGCGAAACCATCCAGTAGTTGTTTTTCACTTAGCATAGTCACCTTCAGTCTTGTGTGATGGTAAACGCTGCCACTTTTCTTTGGCCCTGGAAAGTCCTCCCGTACTGGGCCAATGTCACTAGTTGCTTGAAATAAAGCTGCTTTGCCTGAAGCCATTAGTTAATAGAAATAGCTCTCCTTAACAGAAAATTTGAAGTTCTTAAATAAAACATTTATGTTAAAGTGGCCCAAACTTTGCTTTTCAGTCTTAGTGGAGTAACACTAAGGGGTAAAGGAGCAGCATGCCTGGCTTGAGGTCCTAGGCTTGATTTATGGAACCCTACTTCCACCCACCCCCCAATGTCAATGAACAAAAGACATGTAAACTATTTTTTGTTTGTTTGTTTCGGGGGTAATTGATCTTTGGAGTTAGCTATCTTCTTCAAAAAACAAGGCTTCCATTAGGAAACACTGGATTATCAACATATTAACAAAAGTACATCAGAAACAAATATTTCCTTCTCCGTATTTCAGAGTTAAATGCTTTATGGACAGATTTGCTATCTGATAATATAAACAGCTCTGATGATTCAGTTATTTCTTATATTTCAATTGTTCTTAAAGTGGAGCACCTGGTTGAGCGCACATGTTACAGTGCACAAGGACCCAGGTTCGAGCCTCCAGTCCCCACCTGCAGGTGGAAAGCTTCACCAGTGGTGAAGCAGTACTGTAGGTGTCTCTTTGTCTCTCTCCCTGTCACCTCTTTCCCTTTCAATATTTGGCTGTCTCTAACCAATGAGTAAATAAAGATAATAAAAGATAAATTTTAAAAAGTGTGTTCCCCAGACCAACATAATTAGTTTGGGTTTGAAATGTACAATATCCAACCTTATGGAAAAAAAGGGAGTTGGGTGGTAGTGCAGCAGTTTAAGTGTATGTGGCACAAAGCACAAGGACTGGTATAAGGAACCCCGGTTCAAGCCCCCAGCTTCCCACCTGCAGGGGAGTCGTTTCACAAGCGGTGAAGCAGGTCTGCAGGTGTCTATCTTTCTCTCATCCTCTCTATCTTCCCCATCTCTCTCTATTTCTCTCTGTCCTATCCAACAATGATGATATCATCAACAACAACAATAACTACAACAATAAAAAAAAAGGGGCAACAAAAGGGAATAAATAAAAAATTTTTAAAAATCCACACAATAACTCCCTGGGTAAAGCCCAACAATAAGTGTTCTAATACCAAACCTTCTAGGCAATTGCTAAATATTCTAAACTTTGAGGACCGTGGTGCTATTATAAAGCTGGGCATTTTCAAAATAATTTTCTAGTATTTCTATACTTTGGTGATTAAGATGACCACCAAGGGGCAGTAGAAATGAAGCTACCCTCAGGACGTAAGCACTAGATGCAAAGTGCTGTTTGTAAACTCCGGTTAACTATTATAATATGCTGAGGAGGCCTAAAGAAAATGACAGGCCTTTACCTGAATCAGTTGAAAGAGATGGGGGGGGGGGTTAGGAGTCAGTTATGCTATCTGCATTTTTAATGTGCAATTCTTCTAAAGCACTGGGGAGATAGAGACTCACTGAATAAAGGAACCATAATAGTAGGTTAAAAGAATTTGGACAGCATTAGAAATAAGAAATAGGACCATGGGCATGTTTACAACAAGAATACATGCATCTTTCTGGAGACTAGGTTCTCAATGTATTAATTATGCATTTGCTAGCATGTGGGACTTGGGGAAAGGACAGTCTGTTTTATTGAGTCACAACTTCCCATATCTTATAAATTGAATTGTTCTTATTTCTAGAAGAGATTAACTTACCAGTGAATATAAACTTTGGAAAGAAATTGAGTTTTGGACTTACTGCAGGTTAAGATACATAGAAGGGAAGAGAGAAAGAGAGAGAAACAGTGAAAGACACGACAGAGCCTTCTGTACATGAGGTTCCTGTGTTATGCAACAAGCTGAATCCTGGTGTTTGCACAGGGCAAACTGTGTGCTACAACAAGTGGCTAACTCCCGGCCCCTACAGGACATTTTTTTTAAAGTTTTTTTTAAAAATTTTTTTTATTCCCTTTTGTTGCCCTTGTTGTTTTTTTATTGTAGTTATTATTGATGTTGTCATGATTGGATACGACAGAGAGAAATGAAGAGAGGAGGGGAAGACAGAGAGGGGGTGAGAAAGACACCTGCAGACCTGAATCACTGCTTGTGAAGCGACTCCCCTGCAGGCGGGGAGCTGGGGGCTCGAACCAGGATCCTTACGCTGGTCCTTGAGCTTTGAGCCACCTTCGCTTAACCAGCTGTGCTACCGCTCGACTCCCAACATTTTTTTTTTTTAACAGGATAACTACGTGTTGTGTAATCTCTTAGAATACTAGGAAATCATATGTGTGGTATGCTCATGTTGAGAAAAGCCATTTTTTGATCTACACATATTTTATTTTAATGTTGTGCTAGGGATTGAACTGAGGATCTTAAGTATTTGTGATGTCACCCTAGCACCTCTCTGGCCTAGTATTCTTAGTAATTTGTAGGGGGGGGGCATCAAGTCACCACTCTATCATCCATAGAGGTCCTTCTGGTGCTGCCCATTGTGCTACCATGTAGTGCCACAGATCTAACCCAGGACCTTATGTACAGTAAGCTTATGCTGTACCCACTGACCCAGTACTCTTGGTATTTCCAATGTTAATTTTATAGTAAAGAATAGAATTATATTAATCTTCACTTTAAACATACTATACCTCTTTCCAATCAGAAAACAGAAACTTTGGAGAAAAAAACTTAGCAAAATTTAATAATACAGAAATTTCTGTCCACTGTCAAATAAAAACATGGAAATATCAGTAGATACCAAATACTTAACCTAGTTAAGATTGTCTTTCATAGGCTTTATCTGTTCCAATGATACACTTACAGTTTAATATTTAATCACTTTATACCATGAAAGTATTAAGAAATTCACTAATAAACATACTACATGCTTCACACAGGATAATTTTTCACTGTTAGAAAACATTATTCTTTTAAAAAATATTTATTTATTCCCTTTTGCTGCCCTTGTTATTTTATTATTGCAGAAAACATTATTCTTAATAAAGGCCCCATTTCAGTTAAAGTAAAGCAATTTGCAATTTAATTATAATAATATAAATTGCAATGCAACTAATGAAATAGGGAACATTTGCATCAGATAATTAGAGTAGTCAGCAAATAAAGCTTTTCAGAGCAGGAAATAAAAACAGGAGAGGGATTTGTGCCTTATTTCTCACCTTGCTGACTAATGAGACTTGGAATGGTGATCAGGCATTTACCAGCACACTTCTTGCTGTGTGTAATGGAAAAACACATTATAGATAGTTCCACTTAACTAATATCCACCAGGCAAGTGTCACTCCAGAAAAATCCACAAAGGGAAATAAGTGGCAAAAAAGTACATAGTTAAAACCAACTCATTTATCAAGAAAGACAGAATAATTATTAAGGAATGCCTACACTGTATTTCTTGTGATAGAAATGAGTAATGGAAACATTAATGATATTATTTTAAATTAAGAACACATTTTAGACAACCCAAGATCTAATAAGGTTCTTTACCAAGGCTTAGAAATAAGGAAATGATGAAATTCTTGATTTTACAAACCACAGGGGTGATTTTTCTTCATTAGTCTGGAGGATAAAAAAAAATGTATGGGGTCTCTTGTTAAGTAATAACAAGATCAGACATCAAACTTTGACAGTTCCACATTAGAGAAATTGAGTTTTACCAAAATCTAATCTGTTGCAACGGCAATGCTAGCTTTTTAGCTGAGGAGCTATGCAACTTATGCATTTTTATTCTGCTGTTGCACTGGTGAGGCAGCATGCTAGACAAGTCAGCTACCCTGTGTATCACTGAGGTATTTGTTCAATCAAATTACCACTTGCTACTAAGTCACGGTTCTGATCCACTTGCAACTTAGTCTAGCAGCTCTTGATTTAAGAATTTATTATAGATGCAGCCAATGAGATAACTGTAACATATTATTTTTCTGAAAGGATTTGGGGACAAGGCTTCTAACATAGAATCTATAAATTATTTAGTCTCTGCACATTCTCAGTTTGCACAAATACTAAAAAGTAATTTAGATTATTGGTGTTTTGGCTCCCTAGGCATAAATATCCCCAATTCAAAATATTGCTTACTTTAAATTTCCACTTTGTGAGTACTTAGTATCTCTCCTTGGTACGAATATAGTACATCTATCAATTATATGTTTGAGTGTAATAAAACATATACAATCTGTATTCTGCTTTGTCAAACAGGCTGCTTATACTTCAGGGAAAAGATTGTGTCTGTTATCTTTTAAATAAAGTGAAGAGAAGGAGAAAATCTTCCTAGGACAAAGCAGAGAACCTTCATCATAACAGGGACTCAAGTAAATGCTGTTTTTTTTTTTTTTTAACCAAGAAAAAGTGATGGAACCAATTATCTCTAGGCAATAATCTACATATCAGAGGGATGTGAACAGATAATACAAATAAACCGATACTTCCGTTAGCACATAGGTATTGACAAGAGAAACCTCCACAGCATTTTTAAAATTGAGAGGTAAAAACAGAATTATGCTATCACAGACAGAATATTTTATGCTTCACCCACAGTAACAACTGCCAATGGTTTCAAAGCCAGTCAAAAGTGAATGTATAGCTTTTCTAAAAAGGCATTTTCAGCCCCCTCCCCCCCCAATCCTAGGTATTCTTCCACAAACACTTTTTTATTCTGAGAAGGTAATTAAGAAAAGAAGATTTTTGCCAGATGTTTTCCCTTCTTCCTTTGATGCTTCTACTAGTAACAGTCTCCAAAAGCTAGGAAAGAAGTTTTATATGCCAGTTTGCCCTTCTTCCCTAAACCACACTATAAAAATATAGAGATTCAAAGAAAGTACCAGATAGGTACAGGTTGACATCAACAGCACCTCCTGAAATGTAATTATTTCAGATAAAAATGAAATGTTGTTTTCTTCCCCTAGAGGACATTCTTTAAGATGACAAATCAAATTCACAGCTGGAAGGAGAGTGGGTTCAGTGAGTGCACTTGACTAGAGAAAGGCATATATGAGGAATTTAGTGTAGTGATACTACTATTCATTTTCTCCATGCTTATTATGGGAATTTGGTCTAGTTACTGCTTTTAGCAAGTGAGGTTATGAATACACACACACACACACGTTCTACTATCAAATGTCAAATGGTCACCTCATTTCTTCCAGTTAAGCTTGAAATTAGCAGGAAATACATAAATGATGTAGGACATTCTCTTTTTTTTTCTTTTCTTTCTTCTTCTCTCTCTCTCTCTCCCTCCCCTCCTTCCCTCTCTCTTTCCCTCTCTCTCTGTCACCAGAGTTATTGCTGGGACTTAGTGCCTGGATGATAAATTCAGTGCTTCTAGTGCCCTTTCTCTCTCTCTCCATTGCTCCTTGCCCTCTCTCCTTTCCTTTCCCCCTTCCATCCCTTCTTCCTCCTTCCTTCCTTCCTTCCTTCCTTCCTTCCTTCCTTCCTTCCTTCCTTCCTTCCTTCCTTCCTTCTTCCCCTCCCTCTCTCCTTCCTTCCTTGCATATAGAGACAGACAAAAATAGGGCAAGAAAAGGGAGAGAGCAGGAGAGAAGAAGAGAAACATCTGTAGCACTGTGCTACATCTAGTGGAGGTTCCCCACTGCAAGTGGAGACCTAGAGCCCGGTTCTTTGGGTTCCCCACACATGGTCACTTGCCTGCTTCATCAGTTGTACTACCATTTGGTCCAAGAACATTATTTTTCATTATATGAAACTTTCTTATACTCTCTGAACTATGTAGTAAGTCATAAGGTAAAATAATATAGACACAAGTCAAGGTAAAAAAATTGAAGGAGCAGTGCTCTGGTAAAAAAAAGAAAGAAAAAAGGAAAGAAAGAAAGAAAAGAAAAGAAAAAAGAAAAGATAAGAAGTATAGAGTGGGGGACTGAACCTGAGACTTTGGAGCCTCAGGCATGAAAGTCTCTTTGCATAACCACTGTATTGCATAACCCCGACCCTATATTGTTGTTATTGTCATTATTATTATCAGTTATTAACAGTTCAGCTTTAGTTTATGGTGGTGCTAGGGATTGAACCTCAAACTTCTGGTGCCTCAGGCATGAGAGTCTTTTTGCATAACCATTGTGCTCGTTCCCCACCCCCTACCTTCTTCCTATAAATGACTATTAATCACAAATTTTGAAATGGCTTGTAAAAAAATGAATTAAAAAAAAAGAAACTCATGGAAAGTGGTGCTTGCTCAAAGAAGACATGGAAGCTCCTGGCTCCTTCTACCTGCTTCTATTTTGCTGATTCTAAATCAAACCTTTTATAATAAACTATGACCTAGAAAGTGAAAAAAAAAATTGAAGGGATCAGTTAATGTACATTAAAGAGGTGTAGTTATGAAAGGGTAAGAGGATCTAGTGTTTATGATTTTTTTCAAAATATTTCTTTATGCGGCAAAAAAAAAATCTCCACTGTACACTGGGATAGATTTAAGCTAAATTATCTTAGATATTAAAAGTAAATAGTAATTAAAGTTACATAAGCTATAAAATGTGCCCCTCACCTTTTCTTATTTTTCTTAACAATATTTACATGTTTTTAGAGAGGATATAACCAGAGCAAATTCCTAGCTAAGTGGTGCTGGGATTGGTGACTGAAGCCAGATCCTTAAACACTCAAGTTCTGAACTCTACCTGGTTACTTTTTTTTTTTTAATTTTTATTTATTTATCATTGCCATGATCTTCAAACTGACAGAAAGCCATAGGACTCTAAAATGGTAAAAAAACAAACAAACAAAACAACATCCTGAGATAATCACACTGCACAATAGAGAACTACCTCAGGTTAACACAATAAAAGGGTACAGACTTTCTCCATCATCAGTCAGTGCCTCAGCACATATGTCCCTACATGTGAAATCCTTCTCTCTCTCTCTCTCTCTCTCTCTCTCTCTCTCTCTCTCTCACATACACACATACACACACACTATACAAACACACAGAATTATAGTCAGGTACTTTGCATACATAACATGCAAAAGAGAACAAAGCATGAAATTTCATTTATTAGTGAATGATTAATTTCATGATGTTAGGAAGAGTGTCACTAGAATAAATAATTATCTGCTACAATTTTGTAAATAAATATTAAATAGTGAATAAAATAAAAAAGATTATGCATTAATCTCTCCAAACCATCCTGTATCCTCTGGGCATTTCTATAATAATGAAGCTGTATGTATATATCAGTGTGCACATATATATCCTATATATTCTAGTTGTACTATGTATATACAGTATAATATTAGATAAGTGGCTTAATCTTTCTGTGACTTCAGTTCTTTACTAGTATTTCAGAGATAACAACAATTCTGACCTTATTGGATTAGTTGTGAGAATTAACTATTCTTTATTGTAAGAGCCCAGAACGGAACATATTGCTTATGATGATAAAATATCACCATCATTAAATATCACCATCATTAAAAAAAAAACCAAAACACATACACAACTAGTTACTTATGGGAAAGAAGGAAATTTAAGATAAAGTTGTTTATTAACCATTTGCTCTAGCAATCAAGAAATTCAAACTGCTCCCTGGAAGAGTAACAGGAAGTCTTCACAACCCTTTTTTTTTTGTTTTGTTTTGAGGGATTACATTTCCATGGACATAGTACATCCAAGATTTTCTACCCAAATGAAATTATAAGGGAAGACTGATCTGGTTCATTGGAGCACCTCCTTTCCCTAATTAGAACTGTGGATTGGAAAGCCTCCGCTATTCCTTTCTCAGTTATAGCAATATACATCCCATGTTGGAATTAGTTGTTATATCACAACATAGGGTTAGTCCTTGTGTCTATCTGTGCCCAGCAGTTTAATGAAAGGATTTGGCAACTTTAGATGTTATATCGTTAATAAACATTCAAATCAAGCATGACTTGGATGGTTTTTGACTACTAAACTACATTTTTACTTGTGATTAATAGTGGTTTACAAGATTATAAGATTGCATGGTATAGTTCCATAACTCACCTACCACCAAAGTTCTGACTCCCATTGTCCCCATGAAAACCAACACAGTTCTCAAAAAGTCTTAGAGATAGTTTTTTTTTTTTTTTACTTTTGAATGTTTTTAAAACCATATTTCATGATGGAGACCCATCTGAAGTTATGAATCAATGACTAACTTCCAATATAAGGATGGAAGCTCAGAATGACTGAGTCAATGACAACATGCAATTATTCATCAAATGACTTATTGGTTAGACCACAGTCTTGAGTATTTCAATATAAAACATGTCAAAAATGAAGAGTTTTACCTTTTCAAATTCAGTAATGCCCATGGAATTCCAGAAGGAGTCTGAAATGCAGGTAGTAATTTTATGCCAAGTTCCACTGCTTTCTTTCGAAATATCTGAAAGTTAAACAGTTCAGTGAGCTATCATTGTAAGTAAAAAAAAAAAAATCTCTATTACTATATCACATTTAGTACTTAATATATTTTCTTTCTATGAGAAGGTAAGTTTATCATGTTATCAAAATTACTGAAACAAAGAATGATCCAAAGGTCACTGTACAATGGTATGTTTTTGAGTTTGGGTTGTACTTTAGTTCTATAGTGGGAGAATTGAGTCATAATGACGTCTAGGATATTTTCTTAAGATTTTAATATCCAGGATTTACTGCCCCAAATTCGGATGCAGGAAACCAAATCAAGGGCCTCATACATTCAAGTTATGTACGCTACCACTTAGCTATACCTTTCACCATAAGAATTTTCAAATATACCACCTGTGATGTCAGGGCATACAAATGTGCAAGTTGGGATGATTTTTTTCCCCCCGAGCTCCATAGTCTATAAAATGGGAATGGCAACAGTGCTTATTATTTTAAAGGTTGTAGAAGAAACAAATGTATTAATATATATTTAAAGTCAGTAGGAAACATAGTAATCACCTTTAAAGGTTAGTTTCAGTTTTCATGGTGAGGAGCACATGGCAGTTTACAAAGAGTTTTCCCTATTTACCACCTTAAATTCTTTCTTGTTTTGAATTTTATCTGACCAATGTTTTGATGATACTTTCATCTCTGTCTTTGACTCCATGTGTGTGCATGTATGCATGCACGCACCATCCCCAACACACACTATTAGTCAGGAGCGTCTATTCTCAAGAGTCAACTAAGCCCCTTTACCCCTTTGGATTCCTGTATTCAATATCTCATTTAGTTCTAATTGTGTATTTCAACTTTAGTGTCACAGTTTTATGTCTGATGTCATTCGAATCTTAATAGGTCCAAGATGAAATACAACATTTAATGTCCTAGGAAAATTTTCCAGTTCTGTCACTGACACCACTAAAGTTGGTTCCTAGGGCTCAAGTGAAGAGATATTTTGATTTTTTAATTTATTGCTCTTCAGGTCATTAAGTATCAACATTATTTTCTCTGAAATATTTATAATGGTTCTCTATGATATAAGCAATGTTTATATTTTCATCACTAGGTACACTAGGTTGGATAAACATGCTACCTGTTATATTTCTTACAAGGTAAAAATTTCCTTCTGTTTCCATCAATTTGTACCAATTACTGTATACAATACCATATGACTTTTTGTTCAAGTAACTAAATGAAATAGGTAAGGAGTGAAAGACGATAATCAGCTGGTCTCAATCACATGAGACTTATAGCTAAAGCAAATGAACTAGCAATTAAAAATAAAACTAGACTGACTTCTGGAGGCGGAGCTATGAGCAGCAGCAGATTATCTGTTTCTCTCCTCTCCTCTCCTCTCCTCTCCTCTCCTCTCCTCTCCTCTCCTCTCCTCTCCTCTCCTCTCCTCTCCTCTCCTCTCCTCTCCTCTCCTCTCCTCTTCCAGATCAACTAGGAATACCAAAGGAGACCACCTGGGACCGAAACGAGACAGGACTGGAACGAGTACAGGAACCCACCAGGTCACCAGTGAGTGCAAACACGTGTGGCTGGTGACAGAGAGGAGCCTAGGGAGAGATTAAGTGGCTGGTGACAGTGCAGCAGTTTGTCAGTTGAGACACCACCTCCAGTCTGTTCCCAACAAGGAGACAGCTGAGGGGAGGAGAGGACTCCCCAGAGACTCACCAAGTGCAACTCTGGGTCTCCAATGCTTCTGCCCTCAGAGTCTGGAGCAGCTGCAGGGAGGGACACCAGGGGACAGAGATCTAGCCAGGAAACTCAGGAGAAGACCTATACCTCAGTGGCATAGCATATTGGTGGGACTGTGAAAGTCTCTTTGCATAACCACTGGAGTATCTCTGCCACACCCTGCTTTATCTCTTGATCAGGAGTCAGTGATTAAGCTAAGAAGCCTACTTGTAGTTTAAAAGCCCTCAGGCTCCCAGAGCCTACAGGGAAGAAAAAGAAAAAGAGGCTTTTAAACCACTGAGCTCCAACTCAGGGATTAAAATACTATTGAAACAACTGTTAACTTCCACCACTGTGAACCCTTTAATTACCTTACTTAGACACAAGTCAATCCAGGCAATAGTGATCAGTAATTTGAAAATTACTGAGAGAGGGAACTCATAACTTAATATATAAAATGGTTAAACCAACAAGAAGAAATAATGGAGAAACAAACCAGGACAAGAGTCCAGCTAAAAGCCCCCCAAAGGGTGAAGAACAAAATAATGAGTTCAACATACAAACACTAGCTAAGGAAATAATCACAGGGGTGAGTAAAGAGTATGAAAGAATTGTAATCAGAAATACAGGAACAACAAATAAGAATCTGGAAGAAAACACTAATTATCTCAAGATTATTAGAGAGCTGAAAGCTGAAATAGCTGAGCTATGAACACAACTAGCTGAACAAGATAAAACAGTATCTGTTGATATGCTTCTAAATTCTGCTTATAAGACAGAGACTTAAAGTGAAAGCTATTATCATATCTGACAGGACAGACTTTAAAATAGATAAGATTACAAAAGATAGGAATGGACACTACTTAATGCTCAGAGGATCAGTCAATCAAGAGGACTTAACAATTATTAACATCTATGCACCCAATGAGAAGCCATCTAAATAAATCAAACGTCTACTGAAAGAGTTACAAAAATATATTAACAGCAACACAGCCATAGTAGGGGACCTCAACACCCCACTGTCTCAACTTGACAGATCATCCAGGCAGAAAATCAATAAATACATAAGGGAGCTACATGAAGAGATACATAAACTAGAACTATTGGACATTTTCAGAGTCATTCGTCCCAAGAAACTGGAATACACATTTTACTCAAATCCACATGGGTCATTCTCAAGGATAGACTGCTGGGAAATTATGCCAATGCAGTCACATCTGCCATGTTGTCTCCTCAGGCTACTGCTAGTTCCCGCGAGAGTTGGGACATTCTCGGAGTGCCTGTTCTGCCATGTTGTGCCCTCAGGGCATTGTCTATATCCCCGCGATATCCAGAGTGCTTTGGTTACTCCTCCCCCCTCCCATTTTCACGAGAGTTATCATCCTATCCTGAAGTGCTATGGTTACTCCTCCCCCTTCCCATTCTCGTGAAAGCTGCTCCTATAAAAGCTTTTCTTCTTCTGCAACTCTCTCTCTTGCCAGCGCTTCACTCCGGTGTTCAGACGCAGGAAAGGTTACTGCGTGAGGCAGCCATTTTCGCTACCTCCACGTGGCCCAACCTGCTTCTCTACCACCCAACTCTGAGGTGCCAGCGCAAATAAAGATTTGTGTCTCCTCTTCGCTCCGGACACCCTCTCTTCTCTGCGGCCCGCGCACAACAACATCTGGCTCAACAACATCTGGCGCCCAACGTGGGGCACGAACCCACGGCCCTGAGATTAAGAGTCTCATGCTCTACCAACTGAGCCCTGAAAATGGATGGCGCTGGAGCGTCGGGCCCATACCCGGCCGTCACACAGTTTTATCCGGTAAAGCGAATGATTAGAGGTCTTGGGGCCGAAACGATCTCAACCTATTCTCAAACTTTAAATGGGTAAGAAGCCTGGCTCACTGGCATGGAGCCAGGCGTGGAATGCAAGTGCCTAGTGGGCCACTTTTGGTAAGCAGAACTGGCACAACGGGTTTAGCGCAGGTGGCGCTAAGTGCAAGAACTGGCTTGAGGATCCCAGTTTGAGCCCCCGGCTCTTCACCTGCAGGGGAATCACTTCATGGGCAGTGAAGCAGGTCTACAGGTGTCTTTCTCTCCCCGTCTTCCCCTCCTCTCTCCATTTCTCTCTGTTCTATCCAACGACCACAATTATCAGTAATAACAACAATATAATTACATACAATAAAACAACTAGGGCAACAAAAGGCAAGATAACAAAAAAAAAGGGATAATATAGTTCCCGCTTCCCTACACCTTAGAGTCTTTGTTAAAAGATAAGTTCTTTTTCCCCATGAATCACCCAGGACCTTCCAGATAACGGCTAACTACCATGACAAATAATATAAAATAATAATAATGAATAGTAAAGATACATCCCCCAATACTCAGTTGGTCAAGGCACCAAACCTCTTTTTCGATAAAGCATTCAAATCAGATGCCCTGCTAACCACGAGAAGCAGATTGTTTGTGTTTCTTCCACAGGAATCCCAGAAAAAACATCTGGACCCCTGCACACCCTGACATCACCCACTAGATGGCATGACTACAGTGGCAAACCCCCGGAAACCCTAGATGCCACCTGACACGATCTGAAGAACCTGATTCACAGACAACCAAGGACAGAACTTTTTTACTGCCTGTCTGCCTTTCCTGCTTCTGCTTTGACCTGTCACATTTTGGCGGTTCCAGCTCACTCTCTACAGAAAAGCAGAATTCCAGAGGCTGACCTTCCTCATGCAGCATTTCATCCCCTGCCATTTCTCCCCCTAGTCACCTACTTTGGACTGAGACTTTTATCGGACTTGCTGGTATACCCTTTGGACACTTTACACAATTTTACAGCAGCTTTCTTCCCTTCACATTGCTGGTTTTTCATAGACTGACCCTGAGTAGTTCACAGACTTTACACACTGTTGCCCTGGGCATTAGATAAAAGGAAAGGGGGAGATGCTGGGAAATTATGCCGATGCAGTCACATCTGCCATGTTGTCCCTTCAAGCTACTGCTAGTTCCTGCGAGAGTTGGGACATTCTCGGAGTGCCTGTTCCACCATGTTGTGCCCTCAGGGCATTGTCTATATCCCCGCGATATCCAGAGTGCTTTGGTTACTCCTCCCCCCTCCCATTCTCACGAAAGCTGCTCCTATAAAAGCTTTTCTTCTTCTGCAACTCTCTCTCTTGCCAGCGCTTCACTCTGGTGTTCAGATGCAGGAAAGGTTACTGTGTGAGGCAGCCATTTTCGCTACCTCCACGTGGCCCAACCTGCTTCTCTACCACCCAACTCTGAGGTGCCAGGGCAAATAAAGATTTGTGTTTCCTCTTCACTCCAGACCCCCTCTCTCTTCTCTGCGGCCCGTGCACAACATCTGGCTCAACAACAACAGACCATATGTTAGGCCACAAAGACAGCATCAGCAAATTCAAGAGCACTGAAATCATCCCAAGCATCTTCTCAGACCACAGTGGAATTAAATTAACACTTAACAATCAGCAAAAGATAATAGTCCCAAAATATGGAAGCTCAACAGTATACTTCTTAACAACTACTGGATCAAACAGGAAATAAAGGAAGAAATCAAAATGTTTCGAGAGTTCAATGAAAACAAAGACACAAGCTATCAAAATATTTGGGACACAGCAAAGGCAGTACTGAGAGAGAAGTTCATAGCTATACAAGCACACGTTAGGAAACAGAAAAAGCACAAATAAACAACCTGATTGCACTTATTAAAGACATAGAAGAAGAAGAACAAAGGAACCCTAAAGCAACCAGAAGAACAGAAATCACTAAAGTTAGGGCAGAAATAAATAACATTGAGAATAAGAAAACCATACAGACGATCAACGAAAGTAAATGTTGGTTCTTTGAAAGAGTGAACAAAATTGACAAACCTTTAGCCAGACTCACAAAACAAAAAAGGGAGAAGACCCAAATAAATCAGATACTAAATGAAAGAGGAGATATCACAACAGACACCGCAGAAATTCAACATATCATGCAAGGCTTCTATGAACAACTATATGCCACCAAACTAGAGAACCAGGAAGAAATGGACGATTTCCTAGATACCTACCAACTTCCAAAACTAAGTAAAGAGGAAGTGGATAACATGAACAGGCCCATCACAGCTAATGAAATTGAAACAGTTATCAAAAATCTTCCCCAAAATAAAATTCCTGGACCAGATGGTTTTACAAGTGAATTCTACAAAACCTTCAAAGAAGAACTAATACCTCTACTTTTAAAAGTCTTCCAGAAGATTGAAGACACTGGAGTACCCCTGCCAGCTTCTATGAAGCCAACATCACTCTGATACCAAAAGCAGACAGGGACACAACCAAAAAGGAAAACTATAGACCAATATCTCTGATGAACACAGATGCTAAAATACTGAACAAAATTCTAGCCAACCGGATACAGCAGTATATTAAAAAGATGGTTCATCATGACCAAGTGGGGTTTATCCCAGGCATGCAAGGTTGGTTTAATATACGTAAATCAATCAATGTGATCCACCACATCAACAAAAGCAAGACCAAAAAACACATGGTCATATCAACAGATGTAGAGAAAGCCTTTGACAAAATCCAACATCCCTTTATGATCAAAACACTACAAGAAAATGGGAATTGATGGAAAATTCCTGAAGATAGTGGAGTCTATATATAGCAAACCTATAGCCAACATCATACTCAATGGTGAAAAACTGGAAGCATTTCCCCTCAGAGCAGGTACTAGACAGGGCTGCCCACTAGCACCATTACTATTCAACATAGTGTTGGAAGTTCTTGGAGCAAGGAATTAAAGGGATACAAATTGGAAGAAAAGAAGTCAAACTCTCCGTATTTGCAGATGACATGATAGTATACACAGAAAAACCTAAGGAATCCAGCAAGAAGCTTTTGGAAATCATCAGGAAATACAATAAGGTGTCAGGCTACAAAATTAACATTCAAAAGTCAGTGGCATTCCTCTATGCAAACACTAAGTTAGAAGAAATTGAAATCCAGAAATCAATTCCTTTTACTATAGAAACAAAAACAATAAAATATCCAGGAATAAACTTAACCAAAGAAGTGAAAAACTTGTATACTGAAAATTATGAGTCACTACTCAAGGAAATTGAAAAAGACACAAAGAAGTGGAAAGATATTCCATGTTCATGGGTTGGAAGAATTAACATCATCAAAATGAAAATACTAGCCAGAGCCATCTACAAATTTAATGCTATCCCCATCAAGATCCCAAGCACATTTTTTAGGAGAATAGAACAAATGCTACAAATGTTTATCTGGAACCAGGAAAGACTTAGAATTGCCAAGACAATCTTGAGAAAAAATAACAGAACCGGAGGCATCACACTCCCAGATCTCAAATTGTATTATAGGGCCATTGTCATCAAAACTGCTTGGTACTGGAACATGAATAGACACACTGACCATTAGAATAGAACTGAGAGCCCAGAAGTGAGCCCCCACACCTATTGACATCTAATCTTTGACAAACAGGCCCAGACTATTAAATGGGGAAAGCAGAGTCTCTTCAACAAATGGTGTTGGAAACAATGGGTTGAAACATGCAGAAGAATGAAACTGAACCACTGTATTTCACCAAATACAAAAGTAAATTCCAAGTAGATCAAGGACTTGGATGTTAGACCAGAAACTATCAGGTACTTAGAGGAAAATATTGGCAGAACTCTTTTCTGCATACGTTTTAAAGACATCTTCAATGAAACGAATTCAATTACAAAGAAGACTAAGGCAAGTATAAACCTATGGGACTACATCAAATTAAAAAGCTTCTGCACAGCAAAAGAAAGCACTACCCAAACCAAGAGACCCCTCACAGAATGGGAGAAGATCTTTACATGCCATACATCAGACAAGAGTTTAATAACCAACATATATAAAGAGCTTGCCAAACTCAACAACAAAAAACAACCCCATCCAAAAATGGGGGGAGGACATGGACAGAACATTCACCACAGAAGAGATCCAAAAGGCCGAAAAACACATGAAAAAAAAGCTCTAAGTCTCTGATTGTCAGAGAAATGCAAATAAAGACAACAACAAGAAACCACTTCACTCCTGTGAGAATGTCATACATCACAAAAGGTAACAGCAGCCAATGCAGGAGAGGCTGTGGGGTCAAAGGAACCCTCCTACATTGCTGGTGGGAATGTCAATTGGTCCAACCTCTGTGGAGAACAGTCTGGAGAACTCTCAGAAGGCTGGAAATGGACCTACCATATGATCCTGCAATTCCTCTCCTGGGGATATATCCTAAGGAACCCAACACATCCATCCAAAAAGATCTGTGTACACATATGTTCTTAGCAGCACAATTTGTAATAGCCAAAATCTGGAAGCAACCCAGGTGTCTAACAACAGATGAGTGGCTGAGCAAGTTGTGGTATATATACACAATGGAATACTACTCAGCTGTAAAAAATGGTGACTTCACCATTTTCAGCTGATCTTGGATGGACCTTGAAAAATTCATGTTAAGTGAAATAAGTCAGAAACAAAAGGATGAATTGGGACGATCTCACTCTCAGGCAGAAGTTGAAAAACAAGATCATAAGAAAAAAAAAAAAACACAAGTAGAACCTGAAATGGAATTGGTGTATCTCACCAAAGTAAAAGACTCTGGGGTGGGGGTGGATGGGTGGGGAGAATAAAAGTCCAAGAAGGATGACAGAGGACCTAGTGGGGGTTGTATTGTTATATGGGAAACTGGGGAATGTTATGTATGTACAAACTATTGTATTTACTGTTGAATGTAAAATATTAATTCCCAATAAAGAAATAAAAAAAGGAATGGAGGGAGAAAGAAAGAAAGAAAGAAAGAAAGAAAGAAAGAAAGAAAGAAAAAGAGAATTCCCTGTCTCCTGGTCCTAAGGGTTTGAAAAGCCAAGTTTGCAGATGTGGTTTCTGATAAAATCTCACCTCCTAGTTCATAGAGATGAATTTTTTCACTACCTCCTTTCATGCCAGCAGGGGCAAGAGAACCTTCTGGGGGGTCTCTTTTGTAAAGACTTTAGTTCTCTTCATGTTCTATCCTTCTGACCTAAGCTCCTTCTAGAGGACCCCCCACCATCTCTGATTAAATATCTGAATATGGGGGCTGGGTGGAAAACATACAGTCTATAACAGTGACCTTTTTCAGTGTCAGGTATATTGTCCACAAATGCCACTAAGACAGTTTCTGGCTTCAAGTTGCTGAGTCAAGTAGGAAAATGCAGGGTTGGGTGGTGGTGCACCTGGTTAAGTGCATGTATTACAGTGCGTGAGTATCCAGGTTCAAGCCTCCAGTCCCCACCTACAGGGGGAAAACTTCACAAGTGGTGAGGCAGGGCTGCTAGCCTCTCTCTCTCTCTCTGTCTCCCTCTCCCTCTCCCTCCTTCTCCCTCTCCCTCCCACTCCCTCTCCCTCCCCCGTCAATTCCCCTTTGACTATATCCAATAATAAATAAATAAATAATTTTTAAAGGTAGGAAAAAAAATAAAAATAAATAAAAATAAAACTAGCTATTAGACTTGATAGAAAACGTGGTTATTGAAGTAAAGTGTAAAGAAGAATAAGTAGAGGTTTTTGATTGTGAGATGACACGAGAATATTGGTGATAGATGCAACTGAGTCTTAACATGTATAGAGGAATGAAGCTATACTACAATACTGTCAATGAATAACCCATTTTTTAAAAAAATTATATTTATTTATTCCCTTTTGTTGCCCTTGTTGTTTTATTTTTGTTATTGATGTCGTCATTGTCAGATAGAACAGAGAGAAATGTAGAGAGGAGGGGAAGACAGAGAGGGGGAGAGAGAGACACCTGCAGACCTGCTTCACTGCTTGTGAAGTGACACCCCCGCAGGTGGGGGGGGCTGGGGCTCGAACCAGGGTCCTTAGGCCGGTCTTTGTCCTTTGCTTTGCGCCACTTGCGCTTATCCCACTGCACTGCTGCCCAACTCCCGAATAACCCATTTTTAAGAGACTGTGTTTCTACATAAAGACGAAACTAGAAGCATTTCCCATTGTCTAAAACATGGAGTCAAAACTGATCTACTGGACCTCGTCAGGAGAAGTTGGCTCTCCCCAAGAAAACAAATATTATAATAAAATAACTCAACAAATTTCATCAGAGAACAGTTGGGATTTCTGGAAGCAAAATAATGTAAAATAAAATAAAAGGAATGTCACTAGCTGAAGGCGATGGCTGCATGTAGACAGCAGCAAGAGCAGGAGGACAAGAAGAAATGTGGCACTGCATTGCCAGTAGGTGCCATGTTCGCGACCATTTCAAATTAAATGTGGTGGTATTAAAAGGCCCCGATGGAACCACTCAGTCACTGAGAAGTTCAACAAAGGTTCTTTAGGGACTACTACATAGAGTTGTAGATGCCACAGGCCCCTGAACAAAACCCAGGGAAACATTTGGGAGACTTAGGCAACTGGACACTTCACCCTTGTGGCAACAGGAAAACCATCCAAATTCTAAGGTCTCCTGGCTGCCGGGTGATCAAAGTCAGACTGCCATGCAGTTGCAAAAGGGACTCTGAACTCACAGCAAAGGGAAACTGCAAAAGGAAAACTACTAGGAAGAGAAGATCTAGAATCCTCCTCTTCAACCACACTGCAAACTAAGGCTTTGATTAAAGGACATCAGGTGCCATAATGCTATGACACTTCAAAACGCCTCCCTCCTCAGATTTCAATTTGCATACAAAGCAGAACTCAGCACCACCTGCAAACCAATAAAAGAAACCAAAGCAGATGGGTGAAACTAGGAAATCTTCTATACTGGGAATTCAAGATTGCTAGGCACTTAGAAGAGAAAGAATTCAGGAATTGTGTTAACTGGAAATACAAATGCAAAGTTCTCACTTTATTATGGAGAAATGGGTTAAGAAATAAATCTAGAGTCTTGCAGAATCACTGGGTAGGAAAATGGAAAACATGAAAACAGACTTACAGAGAGTGAAGTACGCTTTGAATGCATTTTAGTCTCAAATAACAAATCAAAGAAGTAGAGTTTACTCAAGTAGAACAGAGAACATCAGAAATAGAAGACAAAGTGACCACACTCGTTGACTTCAAAGTAGAAGGGGGAGATGATTAGGAAAAAATGAGGCGACTCTTTGAGAAATTGAAGATTTCACTAGAAAAGCAAATGACAGTATTATAAGAAGGAAAAGAGGAAAAGAAAGGAGCAGAAGCCATATTCAAAGAAATAATGTCAGAAAATTTCCTAAATCTGGGATTTGGTCAGGATGTAGATGTTCAGGATACAGAGAGAACCCTGAAATTTCTAAACCCAAATATAACTACTCAAGACACAATACTGTGAAATTATCAAAAGTCATGGACAAAGAAAAAAATTTACAGGCTGCCAGTGAGAAGAAGAAAGTGGCTTATAAAGGCCATTTTATCAGGTTTTTAATGTTCTAAAAGACTTTTCTGCAGTATTTTTTATTTTTCTATTTTAATGAAAAAGAGAGAGAGAGAGAGAGACACTAAGACCAGAGCACAGATCAGCTCTGGCTTATGGTAGTGCTGGAGACTGAACCTGGGACCTCAGAGCCTCAGGCAATGCAAGTCTTTTGCAGAACCATTATGTTGTCTCCCAAGCATTCACACCACTATTTGTTATATCACAATTATCTTATTTGCTTATGTGTTTACTGTTTGACTACCCCACTAGGTGTAAGCTTAGTAAGCTTCATGGATGTTGTACACACACACACACACACACACACACACACACACACACACACACACACACACACACACACACACACACACCCTATACACATATACACTGAGCATCTGCAAAATGCTTCCACTAGCATCTATGGTCTGTAAATAATTATGTCAAATATTCTGGAATCTCAACTGTGAGCACAATTACAGAATGGTTTTGGGTGAAAACATTAATTTGCCTATTGATGCTTTCAGTGAAATCATGCCAGCCTGAATCAATTCTCATCTTCACTGATTTGTTACTTTTTGAGATATGCAATGGGATTACATGAAGGAATCAGATTCTCAAAAACCACATCTTTCTACTTAAAATGGTTTTAGGTAGGTATGTAATAAAATTCTAAACTATCCTATTATTAAAAGAATGGTGGGGATGCCCCAAATCATTTTAATGAGCAGAAAAATTTTATATAGTACAGTTTGGACTATGTGCTGAAAGACAATGATTACAAAAGTATTACCAAATGATAACTTGGCGCTCTTTTTGAATGGGACAGGACATGATGCAGAAAATACAAGCCCTTGGGCCAGTACTTGGATCCTAGAATTGACTCGACAACTATATCAGTAAGGAGCCTGAGTTCACTACTTACCTTATTCTGACTTGTAGTTGTCCCCAGAAAAAAAATGGGAGATTAGGCTAGATAATTTCTATTTTTGATTTATCACTGGAAAAATTTGTCCTCGAAGTCACAAAGCCAATACTACAATGGGACTAAAATAAAAATCAAAGTATTAATATTTCTAGGACTTGCTGGTATTTAAATTTGGTGTGAGGTATTTTATATTCTTAAATCTGATTTATTGATTTGATAGAACAGAGAGAAATTTAGAGGTAAGTGGGAAAGAGAGGGAGACAGAGAAATACCTGCAGCACTGCTTCAATGCTCATGAAGCTTTCCCTATGTAGGTGGGGACCGGGGGCTCGAACCTGGGTCCTTATGCACTGTAATGTGTGCGCTTACTGATGTGGAGCATTTTAAAAGCCATAAGGGCAAGATGACAGTAAAGTATAATCTATGATGATAAAGGACATTTTAAAATGTCTATTAAAATTGGACTCTTTTTGCAGCTTGCATCAGTTTGAGATATGCAGACATTTTATGACCTAACAGGAATCTTCAAAAAAGATTCTGCTTTACAGAGATTCTAACTACATTCATGACAAAAACTAAAACTAATTATCATCCATTGAAATAAGGATGGAAAAAATGATGGAGTACCTACTGAAATAATCTTTCAAATCTATAACTAAAATTGTTTCCAATAATAATTTTTATGGTTTAAAGAATTAAAAAATAACTGTACCAAAACCATATGTTTTTAGTACACTTAAGCAACATCATAGTCTCACTGCTCTTTCTGCACAATGTTTTAAAAAGTTCAGACTTTAGAATATGCCAAATAAAACATGTATCTTTTCACTGTACCCTTCAGAAGGGATTAGACAAGAATATAAATAAGTTGTATGATTTTCTTTGTCTTTGTAGTTTTAAGATCCCTAAAGAACTGTACAGGAATATTTACATGCCAGAGCAAAGAGGACTGAAAGAAGCAATGAATAAAAACAGATGGCGCTGCAAAGAACTAGTTTTAGTTCAGACATGCCTCAGCTTGAAATACACAATCAATATCAAAGATATTTTTAAGTGTTCATGGTGAAAATTTCACTGTTAAAAGATGAAAACTAATTCCCCCATTAATGTACAACAGAGTTTATCTCTTACTCATTTTTGCGATATAAAGTTTTCAGTACAAGATGCCACAGATATGATAAATATATCTTGCTGAAAATAAGTAATATAACCTATATATCTTTGGCTCAGTTGATGAACTCACACATACTATAGGCCCAACTTAATCACTCACCCAGTAAGTATTAATATATATTGAACTGCTGACTTTTCAGTTTTGAATAGAGTTTTATAAGCTTAAATATTTCAGTAAAGCCATAGATGTGTCATTACATCAAAGGGTCATTTAATTCTGTACTCTTGGAATACGGATGAGAAACTGAAGCTTAGAGCAAGCAAACTCCAGCCTTCATGGTCATCAGATGCAGCTTTGTACCTGCATGATGCCACCGTTCCTGGTGGTCCTTCCTTCCTTCCTTCCTTCCTTCCTTCCTTCCTTCCTTCCTTCCTTCCTTCTTTCCTCTCCCCCCTCTTTCTCTCCTTCTTTCTTTATCCTTTCTTTTCTGATAGTGAGAGTGAAGTAGATAGGGAAAAAGAAAATAATCCAGAGTCAAGGTTGCTCACAGAACAGGAAATCAGGAGGCCTGATTAATTCAAGAACTTGCTACACAAGACACATTCTGAGGTATTCCTCTATATGAACTGCCTCAAATACTTATTATTTAGTCCCCTCAATGTGTTCAGGACTAAAAGGTACACAAGAATTAAGATCCCTGATCTCAAGGAGCTTATAACCAGGAAGACAAATCAGTCTTGTAAAATGATATGAACATAAAACACACTGGGCTATACAGGCCATAGCTATGGGAATAAAACAAAAAGAGATTGAGTTGTACCACAGAAGAGAGTTATGATCCAAAAGGTGGCATTTATGAATGTGAATGCAAGAGAGTTCATGTAGAAGCTGTGTATACACTCTGGGTTAAAGTGAGACAAAGCAAAAGGAAGATCAAAATGCACGGCACACTGTAGGGTGAATAGAGTTTAGAAGTTAACATTCTCTTTATAATTTAACAATATTTATTCATTGGGTGGGGAGAAAGAGAACCACAACACCACTCTGGCACATATGATGCCAGGGATAAAACTCAAGGCTTCATTCTTGACAGTCCAACTCTTTATCCACTGCACCCCCTCAAGGCATTAGAAATTAATGTCCAGGTTAATAGGGGTTAAAAATGACAAGAGAAAAAAAAAAGATGAAATAAGACAAAATAATGATCTTACATGTTAAGGTGAGAAGTTGAAAGGGTAGTTAGAAGAATGCATAAGTTAGGTATCTCAAAAAAGTCCCAAGACTTAATTACCTTATTGTCTTCCACTTAGAACAAGCAAAAGATTCTGAATCATGTATAATAGCAGAAATGGATGTAAATTGGGTGTGAGAATGTTTTGCAGATACCTATCATGCAGATATGAGAAATTATACCCATGTGTCAACAGATGTACTATAAAATATTATCTTCCCCTCAATAAAATGATTTGGAGGGAAAAAATGAAGCAGGGTGAAAGGAGGTCATTTTCACTGATAATGAAACTTTTCTGAGAAAGGGTCAAAGAAATATAACTGAGAAACTGTATCAGTTAACTGTGGAGGGGAGAGCTTGAAAAAGTATTCATTATTTTTCAAGAGAACAAAAAGGATTCTGGGTAAAGGAAACAGTATGATGACAGAAAGTTAATGTCCTTCTTCTATCTTGTATTCAATAAAGAAGTCAAAAATACATGAACAAGATGGGGAAAGTTACCACCAGCAATAGTTACCACCAGTGCTATAGGTATTCCCATATAAGGCTAGCGCTAAAACGTGGATTGTGAGCATGGGAAGATAAAACACCCTGCCCGGTGATCTATGTTCTGGCATATTTTTGATAGCTCTTATGGTTAAAATTAGCCTTAGGTTTACTACATATTATGCTATACATCACAGTCCAAGCCATTACACAGTGCTTGAAGTTGGGTTATTCTATGCCAACTTAGAGTTTTTAAGTGGAAAAATAATCAGTACTATAACACTTTCAAAATACAAAGTATTTGTTAATATTTTATTTTTATTTTTATTTTTTTTGTAGTATTTGTTAACATTTAACGTGATAGCACCTAAGTCTGCAAACTTTTGTTTGTTCAAAAAAATTTTTTTAAAAAAAAAGAACATGAAAAAATTAAATGTAACCTACTCAAAAGACATGGATTAAGAAAACATATACTTCGGGAGTCGAGCTGTAGCGCAGCGGGTTAAGCGCAGGTGGTGCAAAGCACAAGGACCGGCATAAGGATCCTGGTTCGAACCCCGGCTCCCCACCTGCAGGGGAGTCACTTCACAGGCGGTGAAGCAGGTCTGCAGGTGTCTATCTTTCTCTCCTCCGCTCTGTCTTCCCCTCCTCTCTCCATTTCTCTCTGTCCTATCCAACAACGACAACAACAATAATAACTACAACAATAAAACAACAAGGGCAACAAAAGGGAGTAGTAAATAAATAAATAATAAAAAAGAAAAAGAAAACATATACTTCATCTGACTAGATCTGACAGAATTTGTGGAATCTACAACAAGAGGTTATTAATATGTGACATCATAGTATTAAAATGGGGACTACTCTGTCTACTATTGTCTTTGTAGGTAAACATCTGAATCATTTCAATATATATATAAGCCAGGCCTGGAAACCTTTTCCAGTAGAATGAAAAGAAGAAAAATGACAATCTCATCTTTACAAGATATTGTGATTCCTACCAAGGTTATTCCTACCAAGTAGCCTTTTATGCTACTAATTTCTTTTTCAGATATTAAAACTCACTCTAAAAAAACACTGAAATATTATCATTAAACCTTTTTATTTGTATACCTTTTCAAAACATGTTTACCTGTTGTTCTGATTTAGTGACGTGTGCAGGGATTCTGTGTTGGTGACTCGGTACTAACAACAAATGCAGACACCTAGATGGGGCAATGAGTTCTAGTTCCCACTCATTAACTGAATGGCCTGTAGGATCCTGATTGCTCACTTAACCACCCTTGTGCCTCAGTTTCCAAGTCTGTATATAGAGACTCACTCTCCTGTACTGCAAAATGATTAATGTGATTAGACATACAAGTGCTTTTAAAGGACAGTAATAGTTAATCATTATCATTGATCTTCCCTATAAGATGCTCCCTCCTCAGGAATAACTGAAAGATAATTCAATTTTGTGGCCCTATGCTAAATGGTCTGTCATTGTTTTCTATAGTCTTACTGCTTCTTTCTACTATTAACTATTAGCTTATCACAACGTCTTCTCACTAGTGAAGTATATTTGCTTTCTTTCTAAGTTGCTGACTAATTCTGTGAACAGTTTTCTGCTTAAGGGCCTGAGGATAAGTTGAATGTCTCCTTCATTGTTGGTATGCATGAGACCCCTTCTGTTTCATTTGGTTTAAATCCCCCCTGCTTAACACTATTCTATTTACATAACCACTTCATTCTATTTACATAACCACTGTTAACAAGTTCCACCCTCCCTCCAGGGCATTTGTGGTTCAGTGATAGGATTCTCACCTAATCTGCCCCCTCTGTCACACTCTGATTTTCACCAGTCACTTTTCTCTCCACCCTCTCTATGTCACATCCTGTTTCCACCTTACTTGGCAAGTATATATAAAGACAGCATTGTGAGTTTTACTTTACCTTGAGTTTAGCTTAGCTCGGCTTAGATTGTGCTGCGTCCTGCATGAATAAAGAGATACTGCCTACAGCTCAACCATGAGTCCCTGGTCGTCTGTTACCCGCCTGTGAAGCCAGCCCAGCAAAAACAACCTAACCCGTCGAAAACAACACTTCCTGCTTATCTTATAGTGAAGGGCATTCACTTCTAAAAATGTGCCTGTTGAATTTGAAGCAATAAAATTAAAGGAATAATTAAAAAAAAGTTCTTCCTTTCCTCCCTCCCTTCTCTCTCTCTCTCTCTCTGTTGTCTTTATTTGCATTTCTCTGACAATCAGTCACCTGAATCAATTTTTCATGTGTTTGTTAGCCTTCTGGATCTCTTCTGTAGAGAATATTCTGTTCATATCCTCTGCCCATTTTTGGATGGGGTCATTTCCTTTTCTGTTGCTACGTTAACATTGTAAATCTTAAACTTAAAAAAAGTGTTATAAGTCAACTATATCTCAGTAAACCTAGAAAAGAATAAAAACTAAGCTCTGAGGAAGAACACAATGGAGAAAACCTGGTAGGCACGGATAACAGGGTAGCGTAACACAAGGGACCGAGGATGACCTATAATCCATCGTTCAGTTGAAGAGCTAGCTGGCAGACTCACAGAATCGAGTTACAAGAGAAATGCTATAAAACTCTTCTGTCTTTAAGCAGCAGTGCACAGGATAAAAACTTGAATGCAACAAAATAAAATAAAAGTGAGGTTTTAGGGAGTCGGGCGGTAGCACATCGGTTAAGCGCACGTGGCACAAAGCACAAGGACCGGCGTAAGGATCCAGGTTCGAGCCCCTGGCTCCCCACCTGCAGGGGAGTCGCTTCACAGGCGGTGAAGCAGGTCTGCAGGTGTCAAAAAAAAAAAAAAAAAAGTGTGGTTTTGGTACTCTGGCCCTAACTGTACTTATTCTGCGGCAACAGTATTTCAAAAGACTTAAGTAGTCCTCATCATGTATTAATGACAGAAATTCCTGCCACATAATCTTCAAGGATTATAAGAGGACTCTTATTTTTCTAAAGGGAGGCTTAACAGTTTTTGTGAATATAAATGACTATAGAGAGCAATGCTTCATCTAATACACTGAGGTTTTAGTATATAATCTTATGATCTCTAGCATTTATTTCCCTCAGTTTTTGACATTACAAATTAGGATGCGATTTTCTAAGTGTCCTAAAATTTCTCTCTCTGTTTTATTAGCTCATTTTTGAAAAAGAAAATTACATTCAGTGTAAGAAGCCGACTTCAAAATATTTGGTCAACGTGGTCCTCAGATTAATATCACTTGAGAAGTTTGTGTAATACAAAGTACTTGACTGCCAGTTAGATTCACAGAATCAGAACCCCTGAGAGCTGGACTCACCAAATCTACATTTTAATAAGGCTTTCTAGAGATTTTGATATGCACTCCTTACTGTGCTCAAGGACCCAGGTTCAAATCTCTGGTCCCCACTGATAGGGACTGCGAGGTGAAGGGAAAGAATCTTCCTTAGTGGTGAAGCAGTGCTGCAGGTGTCTTTCTTTCTGTCTCCTTTTCTGTCTACCCCTCCTTTCTCAATTTCACTCTGTGCTATCAAGTGAAAAATTTCTTTAAAACTGTGGTCCGGGAGATGGCACAGTGGCTAAGGCACTAGACTCTCAAGCATGAGGTCCTGAGTTCAATTCCCGGTAGCACATGTACCAGAACGATGTCTGGTTCTTTCTCCCTCTCTCTCCTATCTTTCTCATTAATAAATAAATAAAATATTTCTAAAATTAGGAAATAAACTGATAGTAAACAATATTTCACAATCAATATATTTAATAGCACAGGTATTATGCTGTTTCTGCAATGAATACAGGAAAACTCTTTTAACAGCTTTCAAGTTTAGCAAATAATACCAGAGGTAGTATTAAAAATCATGTGATGCTGAATTTGCAGTTTAACAGCCAACTTTCCATTTGCTTGATATTTAAGAGCAAATGGGACAGCCAATTCCTAAGCGAACAGCAGTCATTGCTGCATAATTTCAGTCTTATGTGCTTGCCACTGTGGTTCAGGAGCTCATTTTACTGTTAAAGTCATGTCTCTAAGTCACTTAATAGCATTAGAATGGAAAGATATGGTCAAATTTATGAGGCCAAGAACAAACCTCCTGCGAGTACTTTATACTATGTTGTGAATCTAATTATTGGTTACAGTACAACATTTATTAGTTTTTGCTCTCTTCATACAAACTCTGTTGCAAATCAGCACTCAGTAGTATCCAGTTTTAAAGGGCCATTTACACGTAAAGTAGCTCTTGTATCTATTTGTGGTAGTTCACAAGTGAAATGATCTTTTTTAAATCTTTTATTTATAAAAAGGAAACATTGACAGAACCATAGGACAAGAGGGGTAGAACTTCGCACAATTCCCATCACCAGACCTCCGTATCCCATCCCCTCCCCGATAGCTTTCCTATTCTTTAACCCAGATGCTAGCAGGATGCGACCAGACTTCCCTGGATAGACAACTCCACCAATGTGGCTTGGAGCTCCACTTCCCCAGAGCCCTTCCCCAGTAGGGAGAGAAACAGGCTGGGAGCATGGATCAACCTATCAACGCCTATGTTTAGTGGGGAAGCAAATACAGAAGCCAGACCTTCTACCTTCTGCATCCCACAATGATCTTGAGTCCATACTCCCAGAGGGTTAAAGAAACAATCTTTTTATGCTATAGGATTAGTCACATAAGGTTAAAACATTAACAAAAATAAAGCAATTATTATTATTATTTTTGCCTCCAGGGTTATTGCTGGGGCTCCGTGTGCCTGCACTAGGAATCCACTGCTCCTGGAGGCATTTTTTTTTTTTGGAGGCTATTTTTTCCACTTTTGTTGCCCTGGTTGTTTTATTGTTGTTGTGATTATTATTATTGTTGTTGTTATTGCTGTCGTTGTTGTTGGATAGCACAGAGAGAATTGGAGAGAGGAGAAAGTGAGAAAGATAGACACCTGCAGACATGCTTCACCACTTGTAAAGCGACCTCCCCTGCAGGTGGGGATCCGGGGGCTCCAACCGGGATCCTTACACTGGACCTTGCACTTTGCACCATGTGCTCTTAACCCATGGCGCTACCGCCTGACCCTGTAGCAATTATTTTTATAGAGAACTATGCCAATATAGTAGACTTGGGCTAATGTAACTGAGAAACATTTGCAAAAACGATGTGTGATTTATATTCGTAATGTGAAGATTTGTTTAGAACTTTCTTAAGATAGGTTTTGGGTTCCTTTACATTAAAAATTTTAATGAATAAATTAAAGATGGCAGCTGGTGGATATATGTAAATGTTTCTGCATCGCCTGAACTCTCTGAAAACTTACATAATTTAACAACATATACATTTAAAAGAGCTTCGTAATGCCTTCATTTATCAATGATAGGTTAGAATCTAGAACTAGAATGCGTGTGTGTGTTGCGGGGGAGTGCTGGGGGGAGAACCAACAGTGGTTTTGTGCTAGCTGAAAAGCCTTTTGATGAGATGTTGCAGGCTAACCCTGTATATTTACATTTTAATATTCATTCATTTCTCCTAGAAGCACTTAGTTGATAATAGAAATTTAAGAACTCATCTGAATGCGAGGGCTGCTTATCTTTACTAACTTAATCATTGTTTTTACAACTTTCCAGAGAAAGGCATATACATATGTGTATATTTATCAGCTAGAAATACACACACACCTGTGTATTTATGTATTTTAAATACAATAGCTCATAAATGTATACTCGTTATTTCCATTCAAATTCAGAACTATAATGTTTTTAACACTTCCTAACATAACTTAATTTTATTTAATGAATGGGAGTTCAGTCTGTGACAGAATCCAGGGACCCAGTTATAACCATGTTCCTCTGCCAAATCTTTTTTATACTTTATCATAGAATGTACTCATTTGAAATGTACATCCCAGTGGTTTTAGTATATTTACACTAACTGAACTCACTACAGTAGACTTTACACTATTGTTGTCACCATTCATAAGAAATACCACATTCCTTAGTAGTTACTCCTCACTCCTTATCCCTCTCCTCCCTAAACCCTTCAGTCTCAGGCAGTGTTTTTATCAAATATTTTCTGTCTCTGTTAATTTGCCTATTTGGATATTTCATAAATATGGAATCATATGATCTTTTTACTTGTGTAAAGAGTGTTTGATGGCATATTCATCAGGAACGCTTAACAATAAGTTTTGCACACATGGTATTATTTTCCCTATATTCTTTGCATCTGAAAGTTCTGGATATAAAATTTTTGTCTCTAATCTTTGCTACAGCTGCCAGAAATCCCCTTGAGGTTGTCATTAAAATCAATGATTTGAGGGGCTGGGTGGTGGCACACTTGGTTGAGTATACATGTTACAGTGCCCAAGGATCTAGGTTTGAGCTTCTGGTCCCCACCAGCACAGGGAAAGCTAGTACCCTTAGTGAATTTTTTCCCTACTCCAATTATCCATGACTAATTTGATTAAAGAAAATAGTGAGGAGATAGTGTTGATATTTTATTTTAAGTACTTATAAAAAGAATATATAATTATTCTGCATCTGTCTGTATGTTAAGAAAAACACTGAATGTACAGAACTTGCCCCTTTTTCAAAGGAACCCTCCTGCACTGCTGGTGGGAATGTCAATTGTTCTCTGTGGAGAACAGTCTGGAGAACTCTCAGAAGGCTAGAAATGGACCTACCCTATGACCCTGCAATTCCTCTCCTGGGATATATCCTAAGGAACCCAACACACCCATCCAAAAAGATCTGTGTACACAATATGTTCTTAGCAGCACAATTTGTAATAGCCCAAACCTGGAAGCAACTCAGGTGTCCAACAACAGATGAGTGGCTGAGCAAGTTGTGGTATATATACACAGTGGAATACTACTCAGCTGTAAAAAAAAATGGTGACTTCATCGTTTTCAGCTGATCTTGGATGGACCTTGAAAATTTCATGTTAAGTGAAATAAGTCAGAAACAGAAGGATGAATATGGGATGATCTCAGTCTCAGGCAGAAGCTGAAAAACAAGATCAGAAGAGCAAACACAAGTAGAACCTGAACTGGAATTGGTGTATTGCACCAAAGAAAAAGACTCTGGGGTGGGTTGATGGGAGAATACAGGTCCTTCAGAGGACCTAGTGGGGGTTGTATTGTTATATGGAAAACTAAGAAATGTTATGCATGTACAAACTATTGTATTTACTGTCGAATGTAAAACATTAATTCCCCAATAAAGAAAATTTTTTAAAAAGTTGACTGATTATCAAAGAAATACAAATAAAGACAATAACTAGTTACCATTTCAAAAAAAAAAAAAAAAAAGAAGTCCCATTTATTTTCATGATTTCAGTTGCTTGAGGTCTGAAAATACTATGAATGGCAAAATATTTTAAGAAATCTATGGGCTGTTGCAACATATCCAGGAATTCAGAAGAGGGAAGGAAGAAGTGCTACGGGGAGGCTGGGGTTCTAAGAAGGAGGAGGAAGATTTGATGGAGGGTGAGATGTACTAGCATCTACCTTACAGAAAGGTGGAATGGACACTCATGACAACTGCATTCCAATCAATGAAAATTCCTTCAATAAAGTGATACTGAGGCTGGAAAAAAAAAGTGGGAGTTGGGAGGTAGCAGCTGGTTAAGTGCACGTGGTGCAAAGCACAAGGACCAGCGTAAGAATCCTGGTTCGAGCCCCCGGCTCCCCACCTGCAGGGGAGTCACTTCACAAGCGGTGAAGCAGGTCTGCAGGTGTCTGTCTTTCTCTCCCCCTCTCTGTCTTCCCCTCCTCTCTCCATTTCTCTCTGTCCTATCCAACAATGACGACATCAATAATAACTACAACAATAAAACAACAAGGACAACAAAAGGGAATAAATAAATATTAAAAAATTTAAATAATGCTTAAAAAAAGCAAAACAGACATTTTAAGACAGAATGTGTACATAACACCATAACATTCATTGTAGTATACTGTTCTACTTTATAGTCTTTCACTGTGCCTAACTTATACAGTGTCATAAGCATGTATTGTGGGATGAAACAGTATAGATACAGATATATACAGTCTGTTTGGCACTATCAATAGTTTCAGGCATCCATGTGGGGAGGGCGGTCATGGGGTGTGTGTATAGGTGGGGGGAGAGTTAGAATGCATTGACTACAGATTAGTTGGCCATTGTATAAGTAAAAGCATCGTAGCAGCAAGGAAATGGTGAAATAAGGCCAAGGATACCAGAAAATGTATGAACTTATAAAATGCTGGTTCACTGCAACACTTGAATAAGTGTGATAAGCCTACATTTTAATTATCACTTGTAGTTGCTTGCTTTTGTGATATGACAATAAATATGAGCTTTCCATCCCTCTTTGTCTAAATGAGTAAATGTAAAAGGCAAACAAGCAAGTAGATTCCAACTTTTTATTCAGCCTGGAGAAATTTATTAAAGTGCTGTCAACATAGGGTAGATTTATGAACTATTTCTAAATCCTTTTTGGAATTCTCCAGATACATAAAAGCATTCCAATTGTATTGGTGAACTTTCACAATTTATGTGTTAATAAAACCAAAATATTTTTATTTTATTTGAAATAATAAGTTGGTAACTTTTTCCTTCATGTTATTTTAAGATCACTCTTTTTGGCACCACCGTTACTGCTGGGGGTTGGTGCCTGCATAACTCTACCATCCCCAGTGTTTTGTCTTTTTTGTTGGATAGATGAGTGATTGTTGTGGAACTAGAAGAGAGAAAGAGAGCAAAAGAGACAGAAGAAGAGATACTTGTAGTATGACTCCATTAGTTCTTATGTCCTCCCCACCCCCACAGATGGGGACTGAAGTCTTGAACCTGGATCTTCACACATGGTAATGTGTGCACTCTCCTGGCTGAGTCAACAGTTGCTCCCCCCCCCATTTTCTTTTTATCTTGTGCATATTTATATAACTCAGTATCTACATCTTCAATCCTCATATTCCTTGAATAAACTTTAATGAATATATTTAAAAATTTATAGTAACATACCAAAATGTAGACATAAATTTTAGTAACATTTTGAACTATTCCTTCTGCTAACTCAGAATAAAAATAGAGAATGATACTAAAGTTGTAGGTGTTTCATATATATTACAAGATTTCTGCTACAGATACTCATGGGACAATGAATGAGAAGTACTTAATTCTACAGAGAAAATAAGTGAAAAGATAATAAGTTAAAACATAAAGGATGGCAGAAAAAGAATGTTTGCAAATTAAATAACTAGAAAATGTTGACGGTAAACTGTTTTTTTAAAAAAAAATTCACGAATGTAATAAATAAATAATTCCAAAAAGAGCTTGGATAAAAACTACTATAAATACTATGATTGTATTATCACTTCCTTTTCATATCTTAATTTTTCTTTGTTTCTCAGAAAGAGGATATAAAAGTATTGATGGTTCATTATATAGAGTTGAGATGTTGAACTGATTAACAAGTAAATATAAAGGGAAGCTTAGTGGTAATAACCCTGATAATATTAGTATTGGGAATAATATGTGGGAAAAGTCATGCAGGAGACAGAACAAGGTCTAATTCTAATTCTTTTACTTGCCTGTAACTAAGAAATAATCTCATTTAAGCTTCAATGTACCTACTGTGTATAGATTATGCAGTTTCCAATTAGCAATATTCATTACGCGGATAAACCTTTTGGCTATGATACTGCTACAGTGCA
This sequence comes from Erinaceus europaeus, assembly GCF_950295315.1. NCBI lineage: Eukaryota > Metazoa > Chordata > Mammalia > Eulipotyphla > Erinaceidae > Erinaceus > Erinaceus europaeus. The sequence continues at coordinate 132,557,945 of NC_080165.1, read as the reverse complement.
AAGCTTGAGATTATGCCATGTCCAAGTACTGAATATTGTACATCTGGCATACAACAAACCCTAGAAAAGGGTGTGTGTGTGTGTGTGTGTGTGAGTGTGTGTGTGTGTGTGTGAGAGAGAGAGAGAGAGAGACAGAGAGAGACATAGAGACAGAGGCTTACCATCAACTTAGAACTTGTAGGTTCCTTCACTTAAGAAGTTATTTTTTTTTTTTGGGGGGGGTAGGGCGGTAGCGCAGTGCCTTAGGCACACAAGGTGCAAAGCACAAGGATTGGCTTAAGGATCTGGGTTCCAACGCCCACCCCCCACCTGCAGGGGAGTGGCTTCACAAGTGGTGAAGCAGGTCTGCAGGTATCTTTCTCTCCCACTCTCTGTCTTCCCCTCCTCTCTGGATTTCTCTCTGTCCTATCCCAACAACAATGACAACAACAAAAATGACAACAAAAATGATAAACAACAAGAGCAACCAAAGGGAAAAAAAATAGCCTCCAAGTGGATTCCTAGTGCAGGCACCCAGCCCAAGCAATAACTTGGAGGAAAAAAAAAAAAAAAAAAACCTAAGAAAAAAAGGTTTTTTTTTTTTCCCAAATCGTCAAAGTTTTCATTCAGAACTGGGTTCCAATTCAGTAGAAACTCAACTTCCTTATCTCCCTACTCTCTACTTCATCACTTATCAAACTATTTACTGTATTTTCTTCACAGTGCATATTATTACATAAAGTTATCCAGTACATTTACCTAGCATATACATTTCATGAGAACAGGGACCTGACCTAATGTGTTCTTTGTTGAATTCTCCAGAGAAAAGAAGACAGTGCTCATAATAGAGTTCAACTCTGCATTAACTTAAGCCTAATCATAAAGCATTAGGCAGCATTATACAATCATATAGTTTGATAGTATAAAGTCACCATAAATGATACAGCTGTTATTTCAATTAACAGTTAAAACTAAATTGAGCAATAGGTATACTGTGTTCCTAACTAGAGAAAGTACTTGAGACTATGAAAGTAAGAATCCACTACTTAATAACTATAACATCAAGTTAGACATAAGAATTCAAACACAGAAGTTAGTAATCACTTACAAATCAGAGTAATCATCACTATTATTGCATTAAAACTTAAAAAAAAACCCTGCAAAATGGTAATAAACAAGCAAATATCGATACATCATCCAAAAGGACATATAAGCAAAAGTGACAATCTCTTCTGTTTCATTGCTATCCTACTTAATGGTAAAAATGAAACACAAAATAAAAGCATTTTAAAAAGTGTGAAAAGATTTCTTGTGTTCTATTTGTATACTATTAAAGCTCTTGAATTTCTTCTTTAAGGAACTGTAGAATTAATTAATTTCTTAAATTAAGAATTTTTTAAAAAGAATTATTGTATTAAATTAAGTCCTTGTAATCTTTCAAAGGAATTGTATGTCAACTTAAAATAAAGATCAGTTGTGAAGTTAAAGACAGTGCTTACATTTTATCATCAACATGAGATAAATTCCAGCTACACAGTAGAAGAAACTGTTTTATTTCAAATACCAAATTAATAATGAGATATCGAGATATTTCAGCAAACATGTCTTAGACAAACACTGCACAATATAGCCTAAAATGGGTTCAGTTGCTAGGAAGATTAACCTTATTATTTGTCAATGGATAATTTTCTGAACTATTAAAAAAAAAACCCTTAAAAGTTTCATAAATTATAAACCTACATCATGAAAAAAGTCATAGGAGAAAGGTTTGTAAATACAGAAAACTACTATAAACTAAATGTTAATGTCTCCCCTACATTCACATATTCTATACTAATTCTCAATGTGATGGGTTTTGGAAGTATTATCTTGGGTGGTGAGTTAAATCATGAAGATGGAACCGCTGTGAATGGATAAAGGCTCTTATAAAAGAGATCTTAAAGAGGTCCCTCACTCCTACCTTATTAGAATACATTAAGAAGATGGTTGGCTATCTGTGAATCATAAATTAGATTTGTACCAGACACTGAGTCTTCCCATGACTTAATCCTGGAATTCTCATTCTCCAGAACTTTGAGAAATAAGTTTGCTCTTTATGTCATTCACTCTATAGTACTGTTATAATATTCTGGGTTGACTAATATAGTAGGATTTAATTCCAAATTGTAAAACTATTTAAAGAAAAATTGGGAGGGGGAGATGAAGTTATAGTTTGATATCCTGGGTAAATTTAATGTCTAAGGAAATCCAAATCAAATTCATACCACTATGATCAAATTTAAAATATTTGTTACAGATCAATTTTCATTTAATTGTACTTCAAAATCCAACTATTGAGCTAATATTCTTATATTTGTTTATAAACATTTAATTACTGCCAACTGTAATTATATGCACTAACTTCTTAAGATCTTAGAGCCATATTGTTTAAGAATGGTATATTTAAAAGTTTACGCCATGAATATTCTTTGTATTTTTTTTATAAATACTGCCCTCTGCTCAACAAAATATTTACATACAGGTTTCTGAATATAATATAAATAGTGTTTTATCTTCAAAAATTTAGAAATAAGTTCACAGATGTTTGGTAGGCATTATTTTCTAAAAGATTAATTACTGCATTGCATTTTTTTCAATTAAAATGTAGTCAGTCAAATAGGCAAATTCTGGCAAAAATCCCTTCTAAACATTTGGTCTTCTAATGGTATACTGGGCTGTTACTGAGGCCATTTCAAATCTTTTATTTATACATTCCACTATACAGACACCAGTTAGAGCATTCAGTCAACTGTTAAATTACTACTGTTACTTTTATTCTACTTAGCTAAACTTTAGGCAATGTAGCCAATCCATTCTTTTTTCTCTGACCAATACTGACCTGCCTTTTCCTTTTCATGCTATCTTATACTTATTTTGGAATTCATGGTCTATAATTCAATAAAATACCTGACAATTCATTTATTATTAACATTCATGCCTTTGTTTCTGTCATACTGGTCTAATAAAATGCAATTAAAACAAACCAACTACCTTATCCATACTTCTTTCTGGAGTTCTTAGAACTACTAGGAATGAGAACTATCACTGTATTTGTGAGGAATGGATTCCACAATGAAATTATGGTCATCCACCCACTGATAGATTCTGCCCAGAAATGTGACCATGTTTCTTTAGTCAACCCTCTCTAGAACAAAACAATGAATTATTGGGTACAATTAATTATGTGTACAACCAGTTAAGTGCACACATTATGGTGAGTAAGGACCTGGATTCAAACCCCTGGTCCCCACCTGCAGGAGGAAAGCTTCACAAGTGGTGAAATAGATCTGCAGGAATCTGTCTCTCTCTCCCATCCCCCTCTCAATTTCACTGTCTCTATTCGATAATAAATAAATTTTTTAAATTAAATTATCCACATGCCTCCTGAGTGTTTGCTCTCTTCCCCTCAGTCTCAACAGATGCCTTGGTCTTCAGCTTCTTTGTGTAGCTCACATGCACCACTAGATGCCAATTATCTCATATCTTCATCATGATATCTACCAAATAACTGACATGTGTGCCTAGACTCCACTCTGCTCTCTTACACTGCAATGGAGAAACGGCCCTTCTAATTTTTTGAATTTCTCTGAATGCTTCGGAATCTTATATCCTGCAATGTTTTAAAGTTCTTGACCTAATCTTCATTTCTTCATTATCTTTTCCTTTTCAATGAAACCAGTTTGAATTCTATGCTATATACCAAGAATATTTTCAGTAAAGCTATAGATGACTTTTATATTCATATATTCCAGATGCTTTTCAGTCCTTATAGAACTTGTTTGTCCTATCTGTAGTACTTGTACAGTTCAATGCTTTGGTGGTCTTCAAAACAAAGTTTTCACTTAGTCTCTGTGAAAAGTTCATGCTACTGGTTTTCCTCCTATTTCCAGGGTCACCTTTTATTCAGTTACCTTTTCTAGATCTAGATCTTTCTTTTTATGCATAAATAAATGTGGAGGTCCTCTCTCTTTCTTTCTATCTCTCTCTCTCTCTCTCTCTCTCTCTCTCTCTGCCTCTAGACTTATTGCTGGGGCTCGGTGCTAGCACTATGAATCCACTGCTCCTGGCGGCCATTTTTCCCACTTTATTGGATAGGACAGAGAGAAATTGAGAGAGGAGGGGGAGGAGATAGAAAGGGAGGGAGAAAGAGAGAAACCTGCAGACTGCTTCACCATTTGGGAAGCTACCCCTTTGCAGGTGGGTAGCTGGGGACTCGAACTGGGACCCTAGCACAGGTACTTGTGATTAATATTATGTGCGCTTAACCTGGTGCACCATTGCCTGGGCCCCCTTTCTCTATCTCTACAGGTTGAGCAACCTCTTTCTTTTCAGTCTCTCTTCAATTATAATTTTGCTGTCAATGGCTTGTGGGGGGTTGAACCTAAAGCCTATAGGTATCTCCTCTGTTAGAAGTCTCTACTGTATTACTACTATTAAGTATCCAGAACATGACTGCTTAAGTTTGAAGTTTAGTTCTGCGACTTTGTATGACCCTGGGCAAGTTACTCCATTTGTTCTGTGCTCTTTTTCTTTACCTATATAATGAGAAACAAAAACAATATCTACGCCTATTAAAGGTTTATTGGGAGTATAAATGAATTATTTATCAATGGGATTGTGTTTCTCCTGTTCGTTGTTTCTGCAGCACAATTGCATTGTCTCAAAGCAGGTATTCAATACGCATCTGCTGATTCACTAAATTAATGCAATTACTAGATGGTAAATTATCACAATTCTAAGGAATTTTCTATTAGACCTATTAAAATTTTAATTCCTTATTACAGCTGCCTCATAAACTCCTTTAAAGGATACTATAACTTCAAAGAATACACAGGGTTATTCCTGGAAAAATACAATTTCTATCTGAAACACACACATACACATAATTCTACTATTAGAAATTCATGGTAATGTTTCAGGAAACCAAATGATTCTAAGTATTGGTTTTTAAGAGACATTATGACTTATGAAATATAAAAGTATAGAATATAAACATTCATTTCTTTCTTTAGGTGTTTGTGAAGTGAAAAGTGTTTAGAGGAACACTTAAATCAGAGAAAGTAGTTGAAGGAAAAGCCTAAAGTCTTTTTTTTTACATTAAAAATTAAATTATCTTTATGTATTTGTTGTATAGAGACAGTCAGAAATTAAAAGGGGAGGAAAAGATAGAGAGGGAGAGAGACAGACACCTATAACCCTGCTTCATCACTTGCAAAGCTATCCCCCTGCAGGTGGGGGCCAGGGGCTCAAACCTGGGTCCTTCTTCTTCTTCTTCTTCTTCTAGCGTTTGCCCTTCTTCCGTAGCCAGTCAACAGTGTCAGGTTGAGTAAAGTTTCGAGACCTCCTTTGAATCTGGAGAGGTGGCAGTCATTGACTGTGTGGGTCATAGTCTGTCTGTAGCCACAGGGGCAATTCGGGTCGTCTCTGGCTCCCCAGCGATGGAACATAGCGGCTCACCGGCCATGGCCTGTTCGATAGCGATTGAGGAGGGCCCAATCATAACGTGCTAGGTCAAAGCAGGGTTGACGCTCGCAGGGGTCTGTGATGAGGTGTTTGTTCTTTACCTCAGCTGACTGCCAACTCTGTTTCCAAGAGTCTGGAACAGAGAAGTTCACTGTAGGCATAGGGGACCAGATTAGGTGACGAGACGTCAAGCGTTGGACAGGGTGGGCGAAGATATCCGCGTATATTGGCAGGTCTGGTCGAGCGTAGGCGTGGGAAATGAACTTAGATGATGCCGCATCCCAACGAATATCTGGCGGGGCGATGTTGCTAAGAACTGGCAGCCATGGAACCGGGTGGAACGGATGGTTACAGAAATTATCCTCATGGAGGAATATAATTTGGAATCGACCAAGTGGACATGGGGGCTACGGAACCATACTGGGGCACAGTATTCTGCAGTGGAATAGCATAATGCCAGAGATGATGATCGTAGTGTGGAAGCGCTCGCGCCCCATGAGGAGCTGGCCAGTCTTGCAATGATGTGATTCCTCGCGCCCACCTTTGCTGCAGTTTTATGAGATGTTCGTGAAATGACAGAGTGCGATCGAGAGTAACGCCAAGACAGACTGGCTGGGCTTCGTGCCGGATTCTCGTATCGCCAAGCTGCACATTAAGCTCACGCGAGGCCGAGGCATGGTGTAGATAGAAAACAGATGATACCATTTTTGCAGTGCTAGGGATTAGTCGCCATTTTTTTACAGTAATCAGATATCAGAGACATGTCTTTCGTGAGTGTTTCCTTGAGGATGTCGAACTTGGATGCCTGAGTTGCATAGCAGATGTCATCGGCGTAGATGAACTTCCTTGAAGAAGTTTCTTGGAGGTCATTGATGTAAATATTAAATAGCATAGGAGCCAGAACAGAGCCCTGGGGGAGGCCACTTGAGACAGGTCTCCATCTGCTAGACTTGTCACCCAGATGCACCAGGAATCTTCTGTTTTGGAGAAGAAACGATATAGTGTTGGCCACCCATGGAGGCAGGCATCTTGAGATCTTGACTAGGAGACCACGGTGCCAGACCATGTCATAGGCTGCTGTGAGGTCAACAAAGACAGCACCCGTCTTTAAATTCTTCTGGAATCCATTTTCAATGTAAGTTGAGAGGCCAGGGCTTGTTCACAGGTAGATCTTCCTGGGCAGAAACCAGCTTGGGCGGGTGATAGGAATTTCTCTGTAAGATGAGAAATACGTGACAGAAGCAGCCTCTCAAGGAGTTTGTAACACACGGAGAGGAGAGAAATTGGTCTATAGCTGGCGGCCAGTGTTGGGTCTTTCTTTGGTTTCAAAACCGCTATAATCTTCGCACGACGCCAAACTTTGGGCATAGACTCAGATTCCAAGATGTGGGACAGGAATGAAGTGAGCCGCTTCTTTGCCACGGGACCCAGGTTAAGAATGAGTTCTGGGGTGATGTTATCATAGCCAGCAGCTGTTCCCGGTTTAACCCTCTTCAAAGCGTCTTCCAGTTCAGACAGTGTAAAGGGAGAGAGTTTTGGAGATGGACAAGATAACCGGAAGTGGGATGACCACTCATGGGAAATTTCTCTTTTCCAGACTGGGTCGATCTTAACATGTCCAACTTGACTGGCCACTGAGTTTGGCGATACGGGAGGATGGGAGACGGGAGGGGGTTGGCTACCGGCACCCAGTCTCTGAAGAAGCTTCCAGGCCTTCCTACTTGAGTGGGTGAAGTTCAGACTTTCCGTGAGTTGTTGCCAGTGGGCTTGGCGTGCTGCATCCACGGAGGCAATGAGATGGTCAGCCACATCTGGGTCGCCCGACTCATCATACTGCTTTAGTAGTTGCTCGCATTCAGCATCAAGACAAGGTGTATAGTTAGCACATCTCCCACGAGGAATGGCTTGGGAAGCTGCTTTGAAGATGGCTTGGCGGAAGCACCTGTAGGAATCTTCAGAGGGGATAGAGTTTATTGGAATTGCAGGAATAGATTTGTTGGTAAGATCACTGAACAGACGCCAGTTTTCTTTCCGAAAGTTCCATCTTAGTTTCTCCGAGCACAGAATCAGTGGGAGCTGGAGACCAATGTGGATGGTAGCTGGGCGGTGATGACTGTGCGGGAAGATCTTGAGAACTTGTCTCGTAGTGGGAAAGGCTTGGCCGTTGACTGTGCTAATCCAGCACAGGTTGGGTGACGAGTCTTTATTCCATCTAGCACTGTGAAAAGAGCCTGGCTGTTTGGGATCGTATAATAGGGAGAGGTCATTCGCTGAAGCCCAGTCGGCTAAGATAGAGCCGTCAGCACGAGTGGAGGAATATCCCCAGTCTTGGTGATGACTATTAAAGTCTCCAATGTAAACGGCTGGGTGATTGGGGCTAGGCAGGACCTCATTATCCCATGAGGCACTGGGAGGCTTATATACGTTGACGAGCTGAATAGATCCAACAGTAATGGAGTCGTAGAAGGTCGAAGAGGCCGTGTGGTAAACGTCCGCAAGACACGATTTGGCGTAGATGGCTCGGCCGTGTCCTCGACCTGGGTCCTTGTGCATTGTAACATGTGTGCTCAACCAGATATGCCACCACCTGGCCTCTGAGGCTGAAGTCTTTCATATATGGTAAGTAAAAAGAGTGCTTCCAAAGGGTAATAAGCTGGACCTCATATCTGGTAACTGAGTCATGGTGACAAAAGTTCCTTTTTTATAGGATATTTTCTGTCTGTTTGTGAAGTTCACTTTTTGCAATTTGCTGAGGGCAGTCACTTGAAATCTTGCTGATCAATTTCCTCTGTCACTTAATAAATGAATAATCTGGTTCACGCTGTTCTTTCCCCTTAAAAAATACTCCCAGAGGGATAAAGAATAGGAAAGCTATTAGGGGAAGGGATGGGATACAGAGTTCTAGTGGTGGGAATTGTGTGGAGTTGTACCCCTCTTATCCTATGGTTTTTTTCAGTATTTCCTTTTTCTAAATAAAAATTTTTTAAAAAGTTAATGAGGACGGGGAAAAAGCTTTATAAGTTCAGGCCTTTCTTCATTTGACAGACAGTGCTCTTAATTTTATTTTCCTTTAGTCTTGATTCTTTTGTCTAACAAAAAATATATGGTTAAACAAAGAGCAATTTTTTCATAATACAGATATACAGAACTATGTATTTTTCAATACATAGTTGCAACATTGGCTGCTTTCCACAGAAATTAAACTGATGCCTATGCTTGAGTTTATCAAGAATTGTATTTTAATATTATAGATTGATTCCCTGTTCTAATTATGTAACAGGTTAGTCTAAATTTTTTCATGTGGTTTAATCATTAATGCGTATCAGATATTTACAACATTGTATCTGTTAGATGGCAATGTCAATTTTACTGAAAAATCCTCATTGAAGCACATAGTAAATATTGATTAAGAATTTGATTACCTAATTTTTCCATTTTATGGTGTCATCATTTCAAACTTCCCTTTGCATCTCATTGCTCAGATCTGTTATTTCTTCATCGTATAGGTTTTAACGTAGGTTTTTGTTTTTTGTTTTTATCTTAGAGTGCTGTAATCATTTTCCAGTTTTGCTCTCTGTTGAAATCTATGCTTTCTGGATTCAAATCGACTTCATTAGTGATCATAATGAAATTGCTTTCTACATACTTGAGAAAGGAGAATAATGCTAATATTGAATTTTATAATTCTGAGCCAGAGAAATCCAGAGGGAAGGGGAGATAGGCTGGGAGAGAGGAAGAGAGAGACACCTGCAGCCCTGCTTCATCACTTCTGAAGCTTTCACCTTGCAGGTGGGGACTGGGGGTTTGAACTTGAATCCTTGCAAAATGTAACGTGTGCACTCAGCCTGGTGAGCCACTGGTTGGCTGCCCAAATGTCATTTTAGTCTTGCTTGTGACTTTACTATTCTGACAGTTCTCTCTTCCCCACCCCCAAGTGTATATGCATTATTCATATTATATGTATGTTCCTTTAAATGCAGAATAAGAGAATCTAAGATAGACGGATGGCCTAGGGAACAATTTTTGCCGCAGGGATTATCAGTAGGCCTTGGTACCTCTACAAAAAATACACCCTTCCGTACAGCCATTCTAGCCCCCACCTCCCACCTTTTTCTATTTTTCTCATTGTACTGCCCAGCTTTGGCTTATAGTGGTCTGGGGGACTGAACCTAGAAACTTGGAACCTGAGGCAGCAATGCCTCTTTGTATAATCATTATGCTATTTCCCTGATCCCTTACTGTTCCTTCTTTCTTTCTCTCTCTTTCTTTCTTTCTTTCTTTCTTTCTTTCTTTCTTTCTTTCTTTCTTTCTTTCTTTCTTTCTTTCTGTTTTTCCTTCTCTCTCTCTCTTTCTTTTTTTTTCAGAGACAGGGGAAGGGGAAGAGTGAGAAAGAGAAAGAGGACACCTGCGGCATTGCTTCTCCACTTACGAATCTTTCCCCTGAATGTCTGGAGCAGGGTTTTTAAGTTCGTCCTTGGCACATGGTAATGTGTGTGCTCTGCTGGGTGTACCACTGCCCCAAACCAATAGCTTTTTCTAATTAGTAAACTGTGACAGAGTTCAAACGGAGTCTGAAAGACCATGTCCTAGGATTAATATATCCTAAAGCAGTTTTTTTTTTGGAAACTTTTTTTTTAATATTTATTTTATTTATTTATTCCCTTTTGTTGCCCTTGTTGTTTTATTTTTGTAGTTATTATTGTTGTTGTTGTCATTGTTGTTGGATAGGACAGAGAGAAATGGAGAGAGGAGGGGAGGACAGAGAGGAGGAGAGAAAGATAGACACCTGCAGACCTGCTTCACCGCCTGTGAAGCGACTCCCCTGCAGGTGGGGAGCCGGGGTTCGAACCGGGATCCTTATGCCGGTCCTTGTGCTTTGCGCCACCTGCGCTTAACCTGCTGCGCTACAGCCCGACTCCCCTAAAGCAGTTTTAAAATCATTCATCACTAAATGCTTACCAAACTGATATCTATCCCTCTCTGTTCCAATATTTGAATTCTACAAGAAAAATCAGATCTTTCAAAGCATTAAACTCACATTCTAAATTTTATTCTCCCCCACCTACTGCAAAACCCTATCTGCTTCCTTTATTTCATCCTTGATGTTTTTAAACACAGTCAGTAATATTACCTATTGATATTTCTTTGTTCCAGTAATTCTTTTGGACTGTTGTCTGAAACAATGAAATTTCTTTTGTCAAATTAAGAGAAAAAAATTTGCTGCCTTGAAAATGAAAGTTATTTTAGGAAAGTAAACTGACTTCATATAAGAATTCATTATACACGTTTGCCCATTTTGGGGTCAGATTCTGTCTTCCTTGATTTTTTTTTCCCTTGCAAGCTTGTTATTCAAATCTTTTTAATGTCTTGGCTCTTAATGGCTTTGTGTTTATCTAACTTACATATCTAAACTGTATTATTCAAAATGTTTCTTTTGAGGGTTAAATCCATTGTTCATTATAATCTCATTTAGTTTATAGATGAAGGCAGCTTTTTAAGTCAGGAGAAAGTGTTTTTTTTTTTTTTTTTTTTTTTGATATTTCCTTAAATTATCAGTTTCCACACGGTTTATCTATTTTATCTCTGATATTTTCCCTCACTAATTATAGTAGTTTTTCTTTGTTTTTTCTTCTCAAGAAGGTAACAGTTTCTTATTTACTTACTAAGACTTTATTTTATTTGATCTTCACGGAATAATGAATCAAAACAGTATTGGAGACATCAGTCATTCCCCTCACTTTCACTTCTCAAATCCCCAGTGAGAAGCATGTAACTAAATATGTCAACTGACTTCATTCTCCTGAGACTTTTTGTTTTGATAACAGTAGAATAACCAATGAATGTGTATCCATTTTAGGATGTCTCAAAGTGATTGTCCAGTCATTAGGGTCCTCTGTGATAAGTTTTAACCTGTCCTTCAGTTTTATCTCTCAGTCTGTGATATTATTAGGTCCTAATAAGTTCATTTTCTGATCAATACTGCTACTGGTTCCTGTTTTAAAGGAATAATATATAACATATTCGAAAACCCTTTTCTATATATATTATCTCATTTTTTACTTGTCTACTTTAAATAAATTTCTTTTTCTTTAGTTACACTTTTTGTGCAGTGGTGTTTACAAAAATGTGTTCTGGAAAACAATAATTAAAACCCAGTGTTAGATGTTGAGTGGTGTTATACAGGCAAGAAAGTATGTAAAACACAAGACCGTCCACCTTTTGTACTCCACAATGAGTCCACTCCACTCCTGGGTCCATACTCCCAGAGGGATAAAGAATAGGAAAGCTATCAGGGGAGGGGAGGAAAGGGGATACGGAGTTCTGGTGGTGGGAATTGTGTGGAGTTGTACCCCTCTTGTCCTATGGTTTTGTCAGTGTTTCCCTTTTGTAAATAATTAAAAAAAAAAAGTATGTAAAACACAGGACTAAGTATGATTAGATTCTTTTCTTTGTATTGCAAATTTCTAAGGAAATAACAACTTGTTCTTAACTCATTTTTAGTACATATAGACACAGACTTGTCTTCCTATACCTATAAAAAACAGTGGCTTATAAAATATATTTTGGGCAATAAGATCCTATACTCTATATACGCTCTTTGGGGCCGAGTGGTGGCGCACCCGGTTGAGTGCACATATAATATATGCTCTTCAATGAGGATTTACGACTCCCTGGAGCTTATAACTGAGTGCTGCTTTTTCATTTTATTTAATGCTGATCATTCCTCTATAATATTCATATTATCTCCATCATATCTATTTATTATTCCTGTGGCTTTGGAAATCTTGTGGCTTGACTTTCTCTTAGGATACTGTAAAATATATTAACTGAATTAGGGGGCTTTATGATTTTAAATTTGTCTCCACAATCAATAGGTGAACAGGTGTTTTACATTTATGTTGGTCTTTTTTGTAGGCTTAGTGTGCCATTAGCATTTTTCATTATTGTTCAGTGCTTCTAATTGTCATTTTCCTGAATCATGCAACACAAATCAATGGTGCTTCAGCTTCTATTTTTGTAATAAAAATTTAGGATTCTTGAGTGCAAGTCTGTAGAGTTCTTATGATGATTTATAATACTTTATAATATTTTAAAATACTCCTGAACCTCAGGGATGAAATCAACATGTTAAATTAAAGTGACTGAGTAGGCCCACTATGAGATAATTGAGGAAGACAAATTTTCCTTGATTTTCTTAGCAACTACTTATATCTACATAAAAGTGTTATGACAATACCTAAAAATATCTTTATCTATCTAAAAATGTTATGATCTGCATAACAGTATGTACATCTACAATCCAAAACGACCTTATTCATAATTTGGTCATGTTGGTGGTCATTACATTAATCTAGTGCTCAATTTTTCATTTTGACATAGAAACAAATAGGCTAAGTACAGAGGTAGAGTAAGATAATTTTTCTTAATCATATTTCCGAATAGCTAGCTTCCCTGAGTACATTGGTCAAGTTGTCAGTAATGAGGTAACTGGGAGGAAAAAGGAAGAGGCGATGTTAAAACAATATGGCACCAATCATTTCTCGACTGGCAATTCCACTTTAGAGAATAAGTATTTACTACTGATTATAGAAACATTATTCAAAAATACAGAAATACTGGAAACAACCTAACTGCCCAGCAAGCAAAATCTTTGCTCAGAAAATTAAAATTTTATAAATTAAAATAAAATCTGATCTATAGAAACATAGAAATACACTGAAGGTAACAGCTTATGCAAGTTTTCATCATAAAATCACAATATAGAAAATTTAGATATAATGAAAATATTCCATACAAGCATAAAGGTATAGCAAATACACTAAAATTATAATTAGTTTCAATGGAAGTGTTATTCACAGTTGTTTGCTCATTAAATTTTGTTATGTATAGGATACAAAACAATCTTATATAAATTTAGATGGCTGATTTTATCTATGGGCAAGCTGTAATATCTGTTAATTTTTTTAAAGTTTTAAATATTTATTTATTATTTATTCCCTTTTGTTGCCCTTATTATTTTATTGTTGTAGTTATGACTGATGTCGTTGCTGTGGATAGGACAGAGAGAAATGGAGAGAGGAGGGGAAGACAGAGAGGGGAAGAGAAAGACAGACACCTGCAGACCTGCTTCACGGCTTGTGAAGCGACTCCCCTGCAGGTGGGGAGCCAGGGGCTCAAACCGGGATCCTTAAGCCTTGTGCTTTGCGTTACGTGCGCTTAACCTGCTGTGCTACTGCCCAACTTCCTAATATCTGTTAATTTTTATAGCAAGTATACTCACAGACCTATATGTATAATTAGTATAATAATTTTTTTTTGCCTCCAGGGTAATTGCTGGAACTTGGTACCTGGACTGAGAATCCACTGTTCCTGTGGCCATTTTTTCAATTTTTTTGGATAAGACAGAGAGAAATTGAGAGGGGAAGGGAAGATAGACACGGAGAAAGATAAGACACCAGCAGACCTGCTTCACCACTTGTGAAGCGAACCCCTTGAAGGGTGGGGAGCCGGGATGGGGGTCAAACTGAGATCCTTGTCTGGGTCCTTAATACATTGTACTATGTGTGCTTAACCTGGTGTGCTACTGCCTGGCCCCCTTAACATTATACATTTTTTATGAATGAAAAAGTAACCTAGTGAAGTATGACACACAGTAGATAATGAATTTTATCATTTTCTCACTGTATAGGTAACTATCTTAATCCAATAACGAAGTGCGCAGTTCTCACATCTTCCACATTATTTCACTCTCACATAAATGATAAAAAAAAAAAAGTTAAAACCGGAAGTCGGGCAGTGGCTTAGCGGGTTAAGTGCAGGTGGCGCAAAGCACAAGGACCTGCGTAAGGATCCTGGGTGGAGCCCTTGGCTCCCAATCTGCAAGAGAGTCACTTCACAGGCAGTGAAGGAGGTCTGCAAAGGTCTTTCTCTCCCCCTTTCTCTTCCCCTCCTCTCTCTATTTCTCTCTGTCCTATCCAATAACGATGACAACAATAATAACTCCAACAATAAAACAAGGGCAACAAAAGGAAATAAATAAATAAATAAACTTTAAAAAAAAGTTAAAAACAAGACCATCATAAGTATGTTATGTCAAAACAAAAAGAGAACACCCTGACACTACATACTCAAAGACAAATATTCTAAAAACAGAAACTTGCTAACAAAAATAAAATTAGTTAATGCTAATTATGTCTAAAAAAACTGAGTCTCTTGTCTTAAAGTGAAGAACACCTTAAATGAAATTGAACAAATAAAATTATTTGGGTTGGGAACAAAAGGGAAGGTATATATAAGGTACCAGAAAGTTTTACTAACATAGTCGAGAAGGTCACAAAAGTCCATAAAGAAGAAGAGAATTAAATATTTAAACAGGATAGACATAAGAGCATACTGAAGCCATGTACATATTGATACTTTAGAAAGCTCTATGGTAAACATAACCTGAAGAGAGAATTAGGAGTGTGTGGGCTATTTTTTTTAAAGCTTGGAAAGTACCAGAGAGGCACACAATAAAGCAGCTTTTATTAAACATTCATTGTTCTGCTTAAATCTGTTCAAAGGAGCATAGAAGTACATGAAATACTACACTATGTAAGATTCACTCTTCCCTAGCCAAAATGCTGAAGCCAACACAGATCTGATTGGCAGGCAACTGAAATACATGAGTATTTTTTCTTGACAGAGCCTTTTAATACTGCCAACATGAAAAGTGAGGGCTAACCCACCCACTCTTAAGTGGGCACTTAAGTGGACATAATGTATCTAAAACCTTTCAGGCAAAATCGCATCTATGTCTTTTGTGAGCAGATACAGAAATCCTTTTTAATCTAGCAATAAAAACAGTTAAATTAAATATTCCTGTTCCACCTCAAGCATCAGGTAACTAATTAAGCTTCATTGGGGCACAATTCCCAAAGCACTTTTTTTTGAGAGATACTGTCTTATAGGATGTCTCCCTGG
The DNA here is from genome assembly GCF_950295315.1 of Erinaceus europaeus. Classification (NCBI taxonomy): domain Eukaryota; kingdom Metazoa; phylum Chordata; class Mammalia; order Eulipotyphla; family Erinaceidae; genus Erinaceus; species Erinaceus europaeus. The sequence goes on along the minus strand of NC_080165.1, from coordinate 132,542,501 downwards.
GAAGCTGAATATTTCATTTCTTAGTTTTCAAATAATTTAACTTTTCTATCAACTCTCTAAGGTTTCTTCATTTAACTTTTTTTCTGCTGGTAAGCTAATATTAAAAAATTAATCCAATGGGCTGGTGACATGGTTCACTTGACAGAGCGCTGTTTTGCCATGTGCCCGACCCAGGCTTGAGCCCAGCCAACACCACACTGAAGGAAGCCTTGATACTGTGGTTTTCTTCAAGCTCTGTCTGTCTGCCTTTTCTGTCTCTATCTAAACAAACAAACAAACAGTAAATTAATAAATATTAAAGACTCATCCACAAATCTGCTACTATACTCACGCTCTTTAATTTACCCATAGGCATATGCATTTTGTAGTTGTAATCATCTTGTTATGTAACTATACCTAACATATTGGAGACAGGCTTTTTAAAGGGATTGCTTAACACTTCCTGACATGTTCTGCCAAACTTTCCAGTATGCTTACTTAATTAGCACATATTACATAAAATTGTGCATAAGAGGCCCATTAAAACAGGGAAAGTTAACGTATACCTGAATATATAACTCACTACTATATTCTGCAAAAGGAATATGCTGCTATAAAAATATATTAATATCTTATTATTCACGTTTATATGCCACTTTCATCTCACCTCTTCTCCAGACAGGTAGTAAGCGGAGAGCAGCCCACCAACAAAGCGAATATTGACTTCAAAAACAGAAATCTCAGCATTCTGGGGAAACAAAACCAGGGGAAGTTCATACATAAATGAGAGTGTGCAATTAAGAAAATTGTTGTGATGAAATGCACAAAATTCTTGCATTTCATTCAACCATTACATTTAAATCCACGTAAGTCCTGGTGTAACAGGATCAAAATAATTTTGACTCTTAAAATCAAAGTATTGTGATCTTTATAAAATAAAGTTTCACCTTCTCCTCAACAGTTGATATTCAACCAGTATCCTGTTTGTGTAAAGATGTTAGGGCTAGGGCATCCTTTTTTTTTTTTTTCTTTCCTATTTTGTGTTTCTCTTTTATTTTATTTAATTCTTTCCCTACAAGGATATTCAGACTCATTCATTGGATTTAGGCTGGTGGTTCAACATTATTCTAGTATTCTTTCCCTATCTGTTAAAGTAGGACAGCTAAAGAATGCATATAGGACTGGGGAGTGGGGAGGGGCATTGTGGGCTATAGTGTTGTTTTTCTTCAAATCTTTCTCTGGCTAGGACAGCTAAGTCCCAGCCTGCCTCTGTCTTTCCCTAGTAGGGTGGGGCTCTGGGGAAGCAGAGCTCCAGGACACATTGGTGGGGTCATCTGTCCAGGGAAGCCTGGTCAGCATCATGCTGGCAACTGGAACCTGGTGGCTGAAAAGTGAGTTAACATACAAAGCCAAACAAATTGTTGAGCAATCATGGACCTAAAGGCTGGAATAGTGCAGATGAAGTGTTGAAGGGTACTCACTGCAGACTACTGTGTACTTTTGCTTTCAGGTATATATTTTGCCCTAGTTTATGGATACGTGTGAACATATGCTCTATCTCAGGGGACCTGGTCTATATCTAGGTTTTGGGACTTTGTTATAGGAAGTGAAACACCTGGAATGGAATTAGAGAATACTATAAAAGGAAAGGTCTCACCAAGTAATGAATCTTGCCCTATGGTTTTGTTATTGTCTCCTTTTATAAATAAATAAATAAATAAATAAATAAATAAATAAATAAATAGAATGCATATAGGACTGGTTGGGGGGTGCACTGTGGGCTCTAGTGTTGGCTCTCTTCAAATCTCTTTCTGGCTTAGTATGGTCAATATCTCATAGAGAAGAAATTCCACCAGTGCATAAATGACAATTTTGTATGCTGACTCTTACTAAAACAGGTCTTATTCACATAAAAATAGTGGGATTTTATGATTTTCAATGTGCCAGACCTTGTGCGAATATCTTCACATGAACTGGATCTTCTAATTCTCATACTAACTCTGAAATAATTAACATTGTTAGATCAATTTTTACAAATGGAGAAACCAAGATTTCTTGTGGTAGCTGTGACCTAATATCTGGGAATAGGATTTAAATTTGAGAAAGCTGACTTTGGTATAGAGTTCTGCTGTCTTAATTTCTGTAGTACCCAACACAGTAAAAAAAGAAATGTCTTGCTAATGGTTGTACAACTGTAGACACTACTAGTAATTCCTGGTAATACTTTATTATTTATTTAATTATTATTATTTAATTATTTATTAATACTTTATTATTTAATATTTTGACTACTAAATGTATCTGTACTATTTTCTGTTGTTAGATAACTTAGCACAGTTAACATATAAAAGATGAAAGGTACAGTCAAAGTTTTACTCAGCTTCTTTTCAGAGCTACAAAGTTATTATTTACTTTTTCTGGACCTCAAATCTACTCATTGATAGTCACAGTGGGTTACAAAAATTTATAATTTGTGGACTCAATATCTAGAAGTTGACTCTACTCAAAGTTATTTGTGATAGTGTTCCCTTTAACTAATGCTTATTAAGCAGGTAATACTAATTTAAAAAAGGGACTCCATATTGGTATTTTAGATTTAATAGCTAGCTATATTTTTACCCAAATAATTTCATTAGGGAAGTAATTGTTTACAGGGCAGTTGTGATGTACAAGTATAATTTATCTCTCCAGGATAGGTTTTCACACACTACTTTTAACACCAACACAAGTCTCTTTTCTCCTTCCCCCAACTCCCTGTAGTCCATAGTCTATAGATTTGTTGTAGTGCACCTCATGCAGTCCATGTTTGATCTCATGTTACTCTTTTCTTGCCTTGTTTCTTAACCATCTATAAGTGAGATCATGTGTTATTCATCCTTCTCCTTCAGGCATATCTCATGTAACATGATTCCTTCAAGTTCTTACCCATGTCCATAACAGCACAATTTGTAACAGCCCAAACTTAGAGGCAACCCAGATGTCCAACAACAAATGAGTGGTTTAGAAAATTGTGGTATGTACACACAGTAGAATATTACTCAGCTCCCAGACTATAATTTGGATCCACCTGCATATCATATTTCAGGTTCAGGGAAAAAAAAACAACTTGTATAGCCACAGGCCCTTTGGAATATAACTAAAATATGCCTACTAGCTGTCTACAAAATGGAGATCTCCTCCCTCCCCCCACAACTCTTCATCTGCACTACTCTAGCCTTCAGGTTCATGATTAGTCAACAACTTGTTTGGCTTTATATGTTAACTCTATTTTCAGCCACCAGGTTCCAGATGCTACCATGATGCCAACCAGACTTCCCTGGACAGACAACCCCACCAGTGTGTCCTGGAGCTCTGATTCCCCAGAGCCCGCCCCACTAGGGAAAGAGAAAGGCAGGCTGGGAGTATGGACTGACCTGTCAACACCCATGTTCAGCAGGGAAGCAATTACAGAAGCCAGACCTTCCACCTTCTGCACCCTACAATGACCTTGGGTCCATACTCTCAGAGGGTTAAAGAATAGGAAGGCTGTCAAGGAGGGGATGGGACACGAAATTCTGTGATAGAAATTGTGTGGAGTTGCACCACTCTTATCCTATGGTTTTTGTCAGTGTTTCCTTTTTATAAATAATATATATATATATATATGAATATTACTCAGCTGTAAGAAAAAAACTGTAATTATGTCTATGGGTAATAATAACAAAATCTAATCAATTTAAACTCTTAAATGAATTACTCTTAATTTCTACTGTATTTTTTTTTTAAACCTGAGAACACTCCTCCACAGGTCATCCTATAGAATCCTCTACATATGATTTTATATCTTTATTCTAGTTAAGGACACATTAGAGATGCAATTTCTTTCTCCCATGAAAAAAAACTGGATAATCAGGATCTTTATATAGACATCTGGCTTAATGTCACTGAAAGATAGAAGACTGAGTCATGTCAAATACCACCAGAGATACATTCTCAGGTAGGTATCAATCAAATTACTTATTAGCTACAGTTGTTCAGTTGTTGATCCAGCAATGTATTCTAGAACTATATTCTATTTATCTTGTTCTATAAGACAATGGATGAGAAATGACCTTGCAAAATTTGACATGCAAAGTCAGCTGCTCTCCTTTAAATTTCATGAACATAATATTCTAGTGGCCAAGTTCAAGAAACAAATTTGACTTGCTAGTAATTCCATATAGGTTCTCAGCGATTGTTCTGTCCTTGGCTTTAAAAATCTTGCTCTGAAATACCAGAAGAACTTAACAATCACCACCTTCTTCCTTTTGAAAACCAAAACTACATAAAAATTTGTAGTAAATTTTTTTCTCCTTCCTCCCCCCCAAAGCTAAATATAAGCTATATATTTATCTAAGAGCTGCTAAAAAAAAACAGGAACTATCATCATCATTGTTATTTATTATTATTAATTAATTTTTTTCTCTTCTTTTTTTTTTTTTTCCACCGGAGCATTGCTCACTGTTGAACCTAAGACCTTGGAGCCTGAGGCTTGGAAGTCTGTTTGCATAAACATTATGCTGTCTTCTCCAGTCTTATCTTATTTTTTAGGTCAAAGATTTAAATTTAGATATAGTAGATCACTCTTCACATATTCTCAGGAGAAAAGGTTAAGGAAACATTCTCTCACCATAGCAAAATGACTGGTTATCTTGGCACAGCAAACTATGAAAACACTACCCTAGAACAAAAACTATTGAGACTATAGGTTGTCCTGGGAGATGGAGGAGTGTGAGATCCCATGAAAGTTACTTATAGTCTCCCAGTTGTGATGTTCTCAATTGTAAAAGGGGGACAGTAGATTCCTTATAAGGACACTATGAGTCTGTAAAGTCATATGCTCTATATTTTGCACAGGAATAGGCATTCAATAGATATCTGTTGTGATTACCACTGTGCCAGTAGCATACGCTAAATGAACTAAAGGTTTACTTTATACAAGATTTACTGGAAAAAAATCAGAAAAATATAGAATTATAATATGCTAAAGTTTAGTATGCAAATCTCTTTTGACTCACATGGGAGTCATATTTCCAATGAATGGCTAAAAGTGATGAAATGTAGTATCCTTAACAATAACAACAAACATGTGGTCCGGGAGGCTGCGCAGTTGATAGGGCATCGGACTCTCGAGCACGAGGTCCTGAGTTCAATCCCCGGCAGCACGTGTACCAGGGTAATGCTGGTTCTTTCTCTCTCCTCCTGTTTCCATTAATAAATAAAATGTTAAAAAAAAAATAAAATAGTTAAAAAAATAACAACAAAGACTTGAGCTTAGTGTATTTTATATATTTGATTTTCAAAAATAAATGTCTAGAATCTAAGAGTTTTAAGTCATTTTCATAAACTCCAGGTTGCTATTTTCACTAAAATAATATTTTATTTTTTATTTAAGAAAGGATTAATTAACAAAACCATAGGGTAGGAGGGGTACAATTCCACACAATTCCCACCACCCAATCTCCATATCCCACCCCCTCCCCAGTAGCTTTCGCATTCTCTATCCCTCTGGGAGCATGGACCCAGGGTCATTGTGGGTTGCAGAAGGTAGAAGGTCTGGCTTCTGTAATTGCTTCCCCGCTGAACATGGGCGTTGACTGGTTGGTCCATACTCCCAGTCTCCCTCTCTCTCTCCCCAGTAGGGTGGGTCTCTGGGGAAGCGGAGCTCCAGGACACATTGGTGGGGTCTTCAGTCCAGGGAAGCCTGGCTGGCATCCTGATGACATCTGGAACCTGGTGACTGAAAAAAGAGTTAACATACAAAGCCAAACAAATTGTTGAGCAATCATGGACCCAAAGCTTGGAACAGTGGAGAGGAAGTGTTAGGGGGATACTCACTGCAAACTCTAGTGTACTTCTGCTTTCAGGTATATATTTTGCAGTAGTTTATGGATACGTGTGAACATATGCTCTCTCTCACAGAAACTGGTGTATATCTAGGTTTTGGGACTTTGTTAGAAAGTGAACCACCTGAGATGGAATTAGAGTATACTATGAAAGGAAAGGTCTCACCCGAGTAATGAAGCTGAAGGGTTGTCATTCCACACGTATAGTCTCTGGACACTCACTAAAATAATATTATTAGATTTAGATGACTATATTTCTTTCCTTTTAGTCACACTGTTTACTTTAAGATGTTCTCAAAACTTTTCAGTGGCTTACCCAAATGACAAAACAAGATGGGACAAGGAGAGGGAAGTACTTGAAGAGGAAAGACCAAAGTAACCTGTATAAGTAAAACATTTTTTTTTTTTGCCTCCAGGGTTATTGCTGGAGCTGGGTGCCTACACTACAAATCCACTGCTTCTGGAGGCTATTTTTTCCCTTTTATTGCCCTTGTTGTTTATTATTGTTATTGGATAGGACAGAAAGAAATGGAGAGAGGAGGGGAAGACAGAGAGAGGGAGAGAAAGATACCTGCAGAACTGCTTCACTGCCTGTGAATCGACCCCCCCACCCCTGCAGGTGGGGAGATGGGGATTTTTACACTGGTCCTTGTGCTTTGCACCATGTACTTAACCCACGGTGCTACCACCTGGACTATCACTAAAACTTTTTTTTTTTTTTTTTACGATTTATCCTGGCAATTAATGTAAATTTTAGTTTTCTTCACCTGTATCCATTTTCACATATAAATATACTTTCTTAAATCTTTAGGAAGGATAAATTCTGGGCATATCCCCTAGGTATAATATAGCTTCAAGTATATTAGTCCCAGCTGAGCATCAGTTTCAGAAGTAACGAAGTTCCCTGTTTAAACTGCATGTACCTACTTGTTCATACCACCACTCTGGAGTAAGTTGGTGTGAACAATTTTTGGCTAAAATGTCCTTCCTGCAAATTTTTCGGACTGAAGAAACAGCTCTTTCACTTACATTTTCTTCTATTGATAATCTCTGAGTCGAAGGACACACTAAAAAGCAGTCATATATAAATTAACACACTGTTGTGTAACTGAGAAAAGAAATAATGGAAAACTAGGAGTGCACATAAACACCATTCCCACCACCAAAAGACTGTGACCCATCCCTCCCACCCACTCCCACCCCCCACTGGCCCAGGAAGCTGCATGTCTACCCCTCACCACAGGGTTTTTACTTTGGTGCCCTACTTACAATTTGGTCAGGTCCTGCTTTTAGTTTCCCTTTCAGATCTTCTTACTCAACTTCTGTTGATGAGTGGGATCATCCCATACTCATCTTTATCTTTCTGACTTAGCTCACTTAACATAATTCCTTCTAGCTCTGTCCAAGATGGGTCAGAGAAGGTGGGTTCATTGTTCTTGATAGCTGCATAGTATTCCATTGTGTATATATACAACAGCTTTCTCAGCCACTCATCTGTTGTTGGGCACCTGGGTTGCTTCCAGGTTTTAGCTATTATGAATTGTGCTGCTATGAACATAGGAGTACACACCTCTTTTTGGTTGGGTGTTATGGAGTCCTTTTTGAACCCTAAGACAGCAGGAACCTCATATCTCCACTATAGAGCCTCTACTTCCCCCAGTCCTGGAACCACTGGATAGGGCCCACTTTCCCGTATGCCTCTCCCAATCCATATCAAATAATATTGCATCTGCCGATCACAACCTAACCAACACAACGATTGCCACCTCAACATGCTTCACTTCAGACTGTGTCCAGAGACTTCACGTGTGGAATGACAACCCTTCAGCTTCATTACTCGGGTAAGACCTTTCCTTTCATAGTATGCTCTAATTCCATCTCAGGTGGTTCACTTTCTAACAAAGTCCCAAAACCTAGATATACACCAGTTTCTGTGAGAGAGAGCATATGTTCACACGTATCCATAAACTACTGCAAAATATATACCTGAAAGCAGAAGTACACTAGAGTTTGCAGTGAGTATCCCCCTAACACTTCCTCTCCACTGTTCCAAGCTTTGGGTCCATGATTGCTCAACAATTTGTTTGGCTTTGTATGTTAACTCTCTTTTCATTCACCAGGTTCCAGATGTCATCAGGATGCCGGCCAGGCTTCCCTGGACTGAAGACCCCACCAATGTGTCCTGGAGCTCCACTTCCCCAGAGATCCACCCTACTAGGGAGAGAGAGAGGCAGACTGGGAGTATGGACCGACCAGTCAACGCCCATGTTCAGTGGGGAAGCAATTACAGAAGCCAGACCTTCTACCTTCTGCAACCCACAATGACCCTGGGTCCATGCTCCCAGAGGGATAGAGAATGGGAAAGCTATCAGGGGAGGGGGTGGGATATGGAGATTGGGTGGTGGGAACTGTGTGGAATTGTACCCCTCCTACCCTATGGTTTTGTTAATTAATCCTTTCTTAAATAAAAAATAAAATAAAATAAAATAAAGAAATAATGAAAAACATACATACAAAACAACCAGAAAACAAAAGTAGAATGGCAATATGTAACCCATGTATATAATTTATTAGTGATACATATATAAATGACCTGTGAAAGGTCTTGGTTTATCAAGCAGAAACACAGATTAGTACAGAACACTATTTACTCAAGACAATTATGTATGATAGAAGTGAACATACATTTAGAGTGAAAGATTAGAGCAAAGTGTTTCAAGCCAATACTGGAAAAAAAGAAAGAAAGAAAGAAAGGGCAAGAACTGCCCAGAAATAAGTCCATACCCATACAGACATCTAATACATGGCAAAAGAATTAAAACCTTGTAAATGGAAGAGAATGCCTCTCTGGTAAATGATATTGCGAAAGCTCAACAGTCACTGTAAAAATAATAAATAAAAGAAACTAGACCAATCACCAAACATTATATATGCAAAACAAAGCCTTAAAATGGACTAACCATGGATATGAGACATGATATTTGAAAATACACAGAAGATTACGTAAGTGACACACTACAACACCTTGATAGCAGAGATATATTTGGAATTACAACCTTACTGACGATGGAAACTACAGGAGGAAAAAACTAATGGGACTGCATCAACTTAAAAGGAATCCAGCACAAACATAAAAAGGCGACACACCGGAGGCGGAGAGGTGGCACACCTGGTGGAGTACATGCTACATACAATGTGCAAGGACCCAGGGGTAAGCCCTACCCTGCAGGAAGAACACTTCAAGACAGAAAAACAATGCTGCAGCTGTCTCTCTTTATCTTCCCTTCCCTCTCACTTTCTCTCTGTCTCTATTTAAAACGTGAATAAACATTTGTATTTCACCAACCTATAAAGGGACTGATATAAAAATATATAGTGAAATCATATGACCCAACAATAAAAACAACAGATCCAAAAGATACGATTCAACACATATCCAAAGAAGGGATCAAGTGGTCTGGGAGATGACACAGTGTATAAAGCACTGGACTCTCAAGCATGAGGTCCCGAATTTGATCCCTGTCAGCATATGTATTAGAGTGATATCTGGTACTTTCTCTTTCTCCTCCTATCTTTCTCATAAATAAATTGAATCTTAAAAAAGAAAGAAAAGGTCAATTAACATATCAAAAATTGGTCAGCATCATTTAGTGTTAGGAAAACGTAAATTAAAACAATAAGAAGTCATAACCTCACATCTGAGTATAGTACATCAGAAAGAGTGAAAACAAGTACTGTCAAAGACTTAGTGAAAAAGTAACTCTAAAAGGTCCATAGAAGGGATGTAAACTAGTGCAGCCCCTTTTGAAAATGCTACATAGATCCCTTTAAAATATGAGACAAATAATACTAGCAATACTAGTCACAGTAGCCAAGTATAAAAATTAAATGTCCTTCAAGGGATGGTTGTGCGATATACAATCAGTGGAATACTACTTCAAAAAATTATTTATTTATTCCCTTTTTGTTGCCCTTGTTTTAGTGTTGTAGTTATTATTATTGATGTTATTGTTGTTGGATAGGACCGAGAGAAATGGAGAGAGGAGGGGAAGACAGAGAGAGAAAGACACCTGCAGACCTGCTTCACTGCTTGTGAAGCGACTCTCCTGCAGGTGGGGAGCTGAGGGCTCAAACCAGGATCCTTACTCTGGTACCTGCGCTTTGCACCACCTGTGCTTAATCCACGGCGCTACCACCTGACTCCTGGAATACTACATTTTAAAAAGATAGTATTCTATATTTTGGGACAAAATGGATGGTACTAGAGATGACTGTGCTAATTACTGGATGATCTTATTTATATGTGGAATATAAAGCTAAAACCAATGAACTTGCAACAAGTAATAATAATAAAACTGACTCAGGCTGTGAAAACTATGGGCAGTTTTAGGGCAAATGAGTATTTCAGTGGAGAGATAGGTTAAAGAGTTTCTCTGAGGTGATGACACTGGAACTTTGGTGGTGAGTACAACACACACAGATACACACATGAGTTTTATATGTAAGTATGAAACTATACTCCAAAAATCTTATAATACTGTAAGCCAACTTTAAATCATTTTTTTTTTTGTCATTGCTGCAGTTTCCCAACTCTGAGCTGACTTTTTCAGATAGAGCCAGAAAGAGGGGGAGAACAAAAGATACCATAGCACAAAAGCTTCTGCCAGTGCAGTGGGGGTCAGTTTTGAACCTGGGTCATGAAAACAGCTGCATTATCCAGTTGAACTATTTTGCCAGTCCTCTCAAAAAAAATTAAGAAAATAACTTTTATTTTCAGAAATATTTTAATTCTATTATAAGTGTCTGATTCCAATCACAAGACTTTTTCTTTAAAATAAAAAGTAATCATTTGAGCCCTGAAATCAGAGATTGCTCCTTCGTAGCTATGATTCTAAATTTCTCTTGGCTTTCTACTCAGTGAACTATAAACGTGTGTTTTGCAAGATATTACTACACATGAGAAACAAGCAAGCATTAATAACAGCTGCCACCATACAAACTGGTGTAGTAACTATGTTTAATAGCAACTGCCCTGCTATGAGACAGTGCAGTAACTATGTTTAATAATAACTGCTCCATTATTAATATGAAGACTATTTCTTAGCTTACTGACAAATATTGGAAACAGAATGAGCTTTTCAAAGTCACTGATTTAAGATAAGTTACTACTTGTAAATCTTGCCTATGCTTAGGTTTAACATAAACATTTTATGAAGATTAAGTTTAAGGATATACATATTTAAATATATTTCTTAGTGATTTAATAGTGACTCACAAGATTGTAAGGTAAATAGGAATATAATTCACAACTCTCCCACCACCAAAGTTCTGTGCCCCCTCCCGCTTCTACTAGTAACCATCATAGTTCTCCCAAGGTCATAGATAGGGGTTGACTATATATATATATATATTTTTCCAAAGTCATGTCTCTCTTTTTTTTTCTTTCTTTCTCTTTTCTTTTCTTTTCTTTTCCTTTCTCTCTCTCTCTCCCTCTCCCTCTCCCTCTCTCTCTCTCTCTTTCTTTCTTTTTTTTTACCAGAGCTCTGCTGAGCTCTGGCTTATGGTGGTAATGGTAGTAGTGAGAGTGGGGGTGAGGGGAACTGAACCTGGGGTTTTGAAGCCTCAGGTACCACAGACTTTGCATAACCATTATGCTGTCTACCCCTGCCTCAAATTCATGTGTTTCAGTTGTCTATGTTCCACTTATGGGTGAAAGCCTCTTGCAGGTGTTTCTCACTTATTTCACGAAGCATAATCACTGTAATCAAATGTGTTAACAGATTAATTTATAGTATTAGTGTGACTTATTGTAATTGTATGTTAGAGCAGCTGAGTTTGATATTTAAGTAACCTGATAAACCTTTTAAGAGAGTCAAAACACAAGTTCTCTGAGCCATAAAGACAGGCAAATCCTCATCTATACTCTGTTAACTGGTTCGTTTTTACCATGCAGGTCCAAAAGGACCCTCCAGTAGTAGTGCTAATCAGAGTAATATTAGAAAGAATTTTTCAATATTCTCTTCTAAGCCCCAATCATTACTCCTTGTAGGCAATGATTAGCATTCAGATGGAAAATATTGAATAACTTCATTCCATGGGATAACTATCTTAGTTATTTGACCCATCAAGGTATAACACTGCTCTAAAACAGACTTTGTACAAGAACAGTACTAAGTAAGACACAAGCCAGTTCTTTCATACTGTATGACTTAGAACTCTACCTAAGGAAGTATTTATCCAAGCATTTAAGAAGATTCAGATTGCATCTGGAGATCAATTTATATTTTGGGGTATGATAAACACTATCGTTTCTTTCATTGGTTTTTTTTTTTTTTTTAAGATTTCTTTGTTTTTGTATTTATGAGAAAGATAGGAGGAGAAAGAAAAAGAACCAGATATCACTCTGGTACATGTGCTGCCAGAGATTGAACTCAGGACTGTATGCTTGATAGTCCAATGCTTTATCTACTGCACCATCTTCTGGACCACATTATCATTTTTTGTTTGTTTTTAAATAGTAGGATGACATTCTGACTAGATTACAACAGTATCTTTATTTATTTTGTTAATTTGTATTTATCTTGTGACGTTTCACTGCTCTGGGCAGACATTTTCAAATGGAGAGAGGAGATGGGAGAAGAAGGAAGGAGAGGGGAAGAGAAAAGAGAGGCATCATAACCCCCATGTTTCCTCCAATACTGGGGAGACTGGGTTTAAAATAATGTATTCTTTTTTTTTAATTTATTTTTCCCTTTTGTTACCCTTGTTGTTTTATTGTTGTAGTTATTATTGTTGTTGTTATTGATGTCGTCATTGTTGGATAGGACAGAGAAATGGAGAGAGGAGGGGAAGACAGAGAGAGGGACTTAAAACTGGTCTTTGCACATAGTAATAGTGCACCACCAACCAACCCCCCATATTTGAGTATTTCTAAATGTAGTTCTGAATTTCCTGTTTTCTGCTGTCACTTTAAAATAGTACTGATTATTTAGATGCTTACAGTGAAGGTATATAAAACTATATTCAGTGATAAATTTTATAGAATATATAGAATACATTACTTCGGGAGTCTGGCGGTAGCGCAGCGGGTTAAGTGCATGTGGCACAAAGCGCAAGGACCAGCAAAAGGATCCGGGTTCCAGCCAGTGGCTCTCCACCTGCAGGGGAGTCGCTTCACAAGCGGTGAAGCAGGTCTGCAGGTGTCTATCTTTCTCTCTTCTTCTCTATCTCCTCCTTCTCTCTCAATTTCTCTCTGTCCTATCTAATAAAGTGGGAAAAAGTGGTCTCCAGAAGCAGTGAATTAATAGGAGAGTAAGTGAAAATAGCTTTTCTGATTTTACATTATTCATTTTAAAATGGGAGGTACTATCATTAGGATGTTTCATGATAAACTTTCATTTTTGAAGGGTAATAAGGTGGTATATAAAGATGCAGCAAATATACTTTATGACTTCTCACATTATGAATAGTAATAATTATGATTAATTATTAATTAATGATTATTTTAAATACATTTCTTTAGCATATTTTGAATAGAAAATGGTTATCTGTGACAGTTGATAAATAATATTTAGGAAAAATATGTCAACTACTTGGATAAAGTCTTATTAACATTAAAATGTTATTTTAAATAAGCAAACTATTTAAAAAAAAATTTTTTTTTTAGCAATCACTACATATAACTGAATCCCTTTATCCTACATTGAAGAAAAGACAGGAATTTTCTAATCTCTCTCCTTCTGTTAACTCTAAGGTCCTGTATGTCCCAAAATACATTTGTGTCATCAGGTGATGGCTTGAGGCCAATGGACTTTCTTCTTCTGATACTTCATCCATTCCTTTGTAAGATCTTTGTGCTAAGTATTTTTAATCATTTTATTAGGGGGGTGGGGCTAGTGGTTTACTATGTTAACTATGCTAAGTATTTTTCTATAAATGATTCAAGAAAACATAAGTAACCACTATTCATGAAAGCAAAACTTTGTTGTAGTATTTGGATACGTCTTTAGTATTAATGCTGTAATTACCAAGCAAAAGACATGGGAGAAAGCTTCACAAGTGGCAAAACAGTGCTGTAGGTCTCTCTCGGTCTCAGTCTCTCTCTCTCTACCTCTCTCTCTCTCTCTCTCTCTCCTTTCCTCTCAACTGCTGTCTCTATCAAAAAAAAATTTAAAAAGAGAATGACATTACATGAAAATTTAAAAATATTTAAAATATATGTTGACAATTTTGTCTACTCTCATTAACACCTACTTTCCTGTATACCATTATTGAACCTAATTCTCATTCCACCATCTATTTTTTCCTTTAAAAATATTTATTTATTCCCTTTTATTTATTTATTCCATATTGTATTGTTGTAGTTATTCTTGTTGTCGTCGTTATTGGATAGGACAAAGAGAAATGGGAGAGAGGAGGGGAAGACAGAGAGGGGTATAGAAAGACACCTGCAGACCTGCTTCACTGCTTGTGAAGCGACTGCAGTGCAGGTTGGGGAGTCGGGGGCTTGAACTGGGATCCTTATGCTGGTCCTTGCACCTTGCCCCACATGCGCTTAACCCACTGCGCAACCGCCCGACTCCCAGCCGTCCATTTTTGAAGAGAAAGAGGAGCTGAGGGAGAAAACACACTATTCTTCCTCTCTTTCATATATCGCTGATGAGAAACCCATAATTATGTAAAGATATTTGGTTGAATTTACTTATAACTAACAATATAGGAGAATGAGAAATATTAAAAAGAACTAACATTTTCTTATTGTCTTAATTTTTCATGCTCAGTTGTATTGATAGTATCAGAGCTATCAGGGGAGTCCAGCAGTAGTGCTGCGGGTTAAGCGCATGTGGCCTAAAACACAAGGACCAGTATACGGATCTCGGTTTGAGCCCCTGGCTCCCCACCTGCAGGGGAGTTGCTTCACAGGCGGTGAAGCAGGTCTGCAGGTGTCTATCTTTCTATCTGCCTTTCTGTCTTCCCCTCCTCTCTCCATTTCTCTCTGTCCTATCCAACAACATCGACATCAATAATAACTACAACAATAAAACAACAAGAACAAAAGGGAATAAATATAAATTTTTAAAAAAAAAAAAAGTATCAGAACTATCAGAACTGCCACAGATCATTCAAATCAAATAGCTGTAGAACCATGAACAATTCACTAGCTCTTTAGGCCTGTGCTATCACTTGAAAATAGCACTGATTTTTAAGATACCTTTATATTGGCATACCATCTCTTTTCTACTCTAAAATTAATTATAAAGCAGACTAAACATTTTCATTTGTATATCTTTTTGTGCATGGTCTTTACCATGGAGTGTAAGTAACAATTAATTACCAAATTAGAAATGAAGCAATCCATTCATAGAAGTTGAAATACAAGATCAGAAAGGAACACACTAAGCAGAACTTGGACTAGAGTTGGTGTAGTGCACCAAAGTAAAAGACTCTGGTGTGGAAGGGAAGGGTTCAGGTCCTGGAACATGATGGCAGAGGAAGACCTAATGGAGGTTGAATTTTTATGCTGAAAACTGGGAAATATTATACATGTACAAACTACTGTATTTTACTGTCAAATGTAAACCACTAATCCTTCAATAAAGAAATGTTAAAAATCATTTAAAATTCAGAAAAAAAAGAAATTAAGTATTCCTTTTTAAAATTTACACATACCTTAAATTCAAAGAGATAGGAAAAATGACTCAGTGCTACTATTCTTTAATATTCTGAATGAAACCTGTGTCCTCACCCATTTGTTCTATGGGAGAACAAGTGATCCACAAAGCATAGAAAACCGTGCTTTCTCTATTCATTCTCATCATACAGCATGCTGCTGTGTCTGGCTGTAGGGCTTTACAGATATTATCAAATGCTTACAAGATTGACAAGGTATTTACAAGGATTTCTGAAAAAACTAATCTTATATTATAATTAATTCCAATAATGTAAATCCAAATGAATGACTGGAAAACTTCAGGCATAACAAACCTACTTTTCTTAAAATAAGGTCTTTGTCAACTCATAATGAGATAAAAACAGTGACTATGAAGTTAAATTAGACCTAACAATGCTAGTCCTTCTAAATAAAAAAAATTCAAAAGTGTATAGAATCATTCATCATCTTTAATTCTGAGTATTTTTCTTGGGTGTACAATGTGTTCTGAGGTATTTGTTGAGAATGACATTACAGGATGGGCTGGATGGCTGTGCACCCAATTAGTGCACATGTTACAATGTGCAAGGTCCTGGTTCAAGCCCTCAGTCCCCATCTGCAGGGGGAAAGCTTCATAAGTGGTGAAGCAGTGCTGTATGTCTCTGTCTCTGTCTCTGTCTCTCTCCCCTCTAAGCAAAAATAAAAAAAAAGAGAGAATGATAAGGGCCCACAAGGATCAGTGTAAGGATCCTCGATCGAGCCTCTGGCTCTCCACCTGCGGGGGGGGGGGGGGGGGGGGGGGTGGTTGCTTCATAAGTGGTGAAGCAGGTCTGCAGGTGTCTATTTTTCTTTCTCCTTCTCTGTCTTCCCATCCTCTCTTGATTTCTCTCTGTCCTATCTAACATCAATGACAGCAATAAACAACAAGAGCAATAAGAGGGAAAAAAAATAGCCTCCAGGAGCAGCAGATTCGTAGTGGAGGCACTGAGCCTAGCAATATCCCAGGTGGCAGAGAGAGAGAGAGAGAGAGAGAGAGAAAATGAGATTATATGAAAATTTAAAAATATTTAAAATACATGTTGACAAAATTTTATACTGGTAAAGATATCAACTGATAAAGATATTAACAAATTGTGAAGCTTCGTTTATGGGAATGTGAAAATAGCTTCTGCTGGATACTAAGCTACTTCATGAAATTATTGCCTTGGTATTCATTTTACATAGCCAAGTGGCCCGCAGCACCTAAACTAGCCCTCTTGAAAGCACATGGCCTAGATAACAGCCCACAGAGCCATAAGCAAATGCAAGTTCCTAATAGGATTCTCTTAATAGCCCTTGTGATCAACACTTTTCCCAGGACCTTTCCCTTGTGCACTCTTTAGATAAAAGTCTTATGGAATTTACCAGTCCCTGACATTTTTTGTTTAAATTGACTGATACAAGCTTTGTACAGGCACCTCAAAGACCTTCACCCACCAGAAAAAAAGCACATGTCCCAGGTCCTGTCTCTGAATTCTTCCTAGACCTTCCCTGTATAGCCCCCTTGAGCAAGTTATGGACTTCTTCAGGATCTATAGTAAAACTCTATCTTAATTTCCCTTGTGGTCTTTTGCCGAATGGAATCTCACAATATGGCATCTTGTGCCACTTAGCAAATGTTAACAATGTTGTAACAATGCAGCACAACAAAATACAAAAGCACCAGCTCTAAAGTTGTGCAAACTTCTCACATAGTTCTGATGCACAATTATCTATGTGAGTTGGGTAGATCTATCAGGCTATGATTTCTAATCTGAGAAAGTATGAAGGTAAAACCAGATTTCCCAGTCGTTTTGAGACTTGAACAAGAATATCTGGCACATATAGGCCTTATCAAATACCAAGATTTTTTTTCCTTATTCTTTATTTTCAAGAATTAAAAAAGACACAAAAAACCACATGTGTTTGTGAAGAGAGGGCACAATAAGGATAAAGCATGATATTCTTTTTTTTTTTAATAGTATGATACTATTATTTGTTTCTGCTAGGTTGTAGCACAACAGTGTATCCCACAAGCAAATCTATACATAATAACTGAAACATAAGAACTAAATTAGCAACCTTTAACTCACCACATTAAAATTTAGATTTTTTTCAACCCACGATTTTGCCTCTTTAAATTCATCTTTCATTTCCATAATGAAAAGTGTATCCATGGCATCCACTATTGTTGCTCCTTTGATATTACCTGAAAATGTGGGAAAAAAAAAAGAGAGAAAAGAAAATAAACTTGAATGGTGTTGGTCTGCTTCCAATTCTGCTTCTAAGACCCCCTTCTGTTTTGATCATCATGTCAGGTTTGCTTGCATTGCTAAATGCTGTGGTCGATTTACATAATCATTATTTTGTTTGAGACCTGCACTGCTTTAATCCCCACTGGTTCTGCTTTCATCCCCACTGGTTCTGGTTCAAGCTCTTTTGCTCTTTTTCCACTCCGCCCCCTCTCCTAGTCACTTCCTGTTTTCCACCATGTAATCCCCACTGGTTCGTGCGCTTCTTTCCTTCTCCCCACCCCCTATCCTACCTACTTCCTCTTCCTGACACTTCAGCCTCAGGAGATATAAAGGACAGGATTTTCTAATGAAGAGAGATTAGATTGATTGCACTGCATCCCTGCTCATCAATAAAGATTGAACTGTGTTCCCAGCTCAGCCATGAGTCCCCGGTCGTCTGTCTCCTGCCTGCGAAGCTAGCCTGGCATTTGGTGCCCAGACAGGGACTGGCAGAATGGTATATGTAAATTCAACAGATATTTGTTACAAGATTTTTTACTATTTAATACCTTTTGTAAAAGTATAGAAGTTTTTTTTATGGTGAATTCAGAAGTGTCTGAGTAAGACTGCGTATCTTTTCTTATGAAAGTTTTGGTATGGATTCTCACTAGATGTTATGAAATACATTAGAAAAAGAAAAACAGCAATTTATTTATAAATCATATAATGTACAACAAAGAACTTATTCTAATTTACAATCTATAGTAGAGACCATAATTTTCTTTTTTTATTGGAGGATTAATGATTCACAGTAAACACAGTTGTTGGTACATGTATAACATTTGTCAGTTTTTTATTTAGTTATTTATTTTTTAGTAGGAGTGTAGTTTCCAACTTCTCCCATCACCAAGCACAAGACTCTTCATATCTGTCACTGTGTTGTTAATTAAATTGTGTGAGAAACTAATCCTGTGTAATAGGAAGGACTTCAGTGCCTCTGTGGCCGAGAAGAGTCTAGCAAACATTTCTGCTACTTAACTTCCTCACCTCTATAATGAGAATATTATTAACATAGCACTGGGAAGATGCTCTGATTATCAAGTTGAATAAAGTAAATCAAAAGAGATACATGAAAGTTCAATTAACCTAACTCCACCTCCTGTCATCTTCCTTGGGACAGACAGGAGACATATAGAGACAAAGTTTAGTGTCAGAAGGCACATTGACCACTGTGACTGGCTACTGTAGCCATCTTTTTTTTTTTTGCTTTCCTCCTGTGCATTAAGACGTACTATAGACAAAGATTGTGTATTTTATTTTATTTAAAATTATCCACTTAATCCTTATATAAATTTATTTATTCATTCATTTTTTTTAGAGAGACAGAAAGAAACCAAAAGAAGGGGAACAAAGAAAGACATCTGAAGCATTGCTTTACCACTTGTGAGATTTTATTTTATTTATTTATTTATCCTTGAATAAATAAATAAAATACTATCGCTATCTTATATATGAAGAGTCAATTTTTATTTGACAGGAAAAAAATTATGGAGACAAATGCTCCTCTGAGAGCCACACCTCAAAAATTAATTTATGACGACGATGATGATAACATATATGTCTTTAAATGAGACTATTTGAAAGTGTACTGAAGGTATCAAGAGTTTTTAAAGTTACACAGGTGATTTCAATGTGTAGTTAGTGCTGTCTGCCGGACGTACTGTGTACAGTCCTTGCAGACAGAGCACCGCATCAACTGTTTAAGTTTCTTAGCAACATGGCCTGGAGGAACACACAAACTTCATCACCTCCAGGTTTAGTCAACTGGACAGTTTGTCACTAAGGAACCAGAGCACATTTTACTTACCAAACAAACTGCTTGAATGGCCTCCTTTTGATATAGGTTTCAGTTCATTTAATCCCCAGGCATAATGTTTATAGTTATTCCAAGCATGCTGCATCATCTGAAAAAAACAAATGAAAACAGGATTTTTTTGAGATATTTGAGTTTGAGATATTTTGCCTATAAAATAGATCACAAATGGAAGACCTAAAGGTTAAAGCATTAACATTTACAGTCTTGTTATAAGAATGATGAATAAGTAAAAGGGTGAAACCGTATGTATAAATTGCAACACAATGGTCACACTTTTATGTTTTCAAAGGAAGTTTTTCTTGCTTGAGACTACATGATCCTATTTAGTTAAGTACAGAGTTTTCTAAAGTCAGATCTCAACAACAGAAATTTAGCTTATCCTGGAGTATGGGAGGCAGCATAGTGGGTGAGACTCTGGACTGGGAAGCATGGAGTCACTGAGTTCAATCCCTGGCACTCCATGTGCTACAGTGACGCTCTGTTCTTCTCTACCCTCTCTGTGTTAGAATAAATAAATAAATACCTTAAAAAAGAAATTTCATTTATCCTAAGGAAATTAGCCCTTCCTACGCTTGTTATTTCAGTCTTGTAAAAGATTCAATCAGCAGTAAGTCTATTTTCAAAATCCATATGTTGGGGGGCTGGGTAGATAGCATAATGGCTATGCAAAAAGCCTTTTATGCCTGCGGCATCAAAGGTCCAAGTTTCGAGCCACATCACCACATTAGACTGAACTAAACAGAGCTCTGGGGAAAAAATTAATTAGCTAATAATTAATTAACAATTTCCTTACTTTGTCTGCCTCACAGCATTATAGGTGAATATCCAAGATTATTACTTTAACCACATTGATATATCAGTAGTCTACATGAGATGTACTTTCACATATCTATCGAAAATAGGGCCAGAGAGCTAGCCTATCAGGTATTATGTCTGTACTATAATGTGAATAAATCAGGTTTTAGCACCAACAGAGTACGGAATGTGCTATGGTAGCAGGGGAGTCTCTGGTGATTTTCTTGTCTCTACTTCTCTGTCTGTCTGAATGAAAAAAAGTGGTATGGAGTGGTGAAACCATACATGCATGAGGTTCTGATTCTTTATACCCAAAACAGAAGCAAACAAGCAAACAAACAAAACTCAAAATAATCTACAGAAAATAATGAAATTGCATGGTTATGGTAAGAAGGTTATATTAAGATTTTATAAAAGATCAGCTCATTTCTTTCATAAAGCCAATCTTTATTTGTGTAAATGTGTATTCATACCTTTGTAACTGAAAGCTAACTTTATATATTTCCAACCTAGAGTCCTTAAGCCAGAATGTTTTTTTAAAAAAAGTTCTTTACTGGGGGATTAATGGTTTACAGTCAACCATAAAATACAACAATTTACACATGTGTAACATTTCCCAGTTTTCCACATAACGGTTCAACCCCCACAAGGCCCTCCTCTACCACCATATTCCAGGAACTGAACTCTCCCTGCACCCCACCCCAGAGTCTTCTTCTTTGATGCAATACACCAACTCCAGTCAAAGTAGGCCAGAATGTTTTTATTTATCATTCTTACATTTTACTATGTGAGAGATTGGATGAGAGAGAAGAAAGTCCAGACAACCAAACCTCTGGCATGAGCTGGTGTCAATGACTAAATCTGTGGTTTCTGGAGTCTCAGATATTGATGTTCAGGCTGAGCTATCTCTTTGAACCCACCAGTAATTGTTCCTAAAGTCAAACCTCCTAAAAGCTTAGACCAGGGGAAACAGAAGCAACTGGTGGCGTTACTCTATAAGAGACAGCTATATATAAATAAAGTCAAAGGACATAAATTATGGTGATGTTGTGTATGATACAGAAAATCCCAACACTGGGATTTTCAAAGTTAACCCAATTGCCAAATAATTTGATTATGGCAATAACTATCAATTGCCTTCTTAAACCCTAAGATAGCAGGAACCTCTCACCTCCTCTATTATAGAGCCTATATTTCCCCCAGTCCTGGAACCTCTAGGGTGGGGCTCACTTTCCTGCATGTTTCTCTCAATTTATACCGAAAGATATTGCATCAGCCCATCCCAACCTAATCAACGCAATGAGTACCACCTCGGAATGCTTCACTTCAGACTGTGTCCAGAGATGTCAGGCATGGAATGTCAACCCTTCAGCCTAATTAGTTGGGTGAGACCTTTCCTTTCTCATAGGAGTCTCTAATTCCATTTCAGGTGGTTCATTTCCTAACAAAGTTCTAAAACCTAGATATGCCCTATCTCATGGGACCTTGTCTATATGTTCACATGTATCCATAAACTAGGGCAAAATATATACCTGAAAGCAAAACTGTACAATAGTCTGCAGTGAGTCAATATATACAGTAAGCAAATAGAAAGACCTAAATAGACACCAGAAAGTTCCTAATGAAATAGTGTCTACTTAGACTTAGATAACCTCCTCACTTACTTTCTGTTACACTTCCCTCAGTCACTTCAAACCTTATCGAAGAAAGGACTACAAAAGCTGAATAAGGGCAAGAGAGTGGCATATTTTAATGATGACTCTTTAGTCACTACCAGGCCAGCCAAAAACTGGGGCCCTAGTTGGGGAGTCCTGAGATTCCCAAACAGACATGATGGGTGAAGACCTCGAATAGATCCTCTCTCCATTGTTACCGGTCATCTCTATCAGGAACAACACAATAAACCCCTCTGTGGGCTCCCACAGGATCTTGCCCTCAATGTGGATCAACAACGGTGGAGAATGTGCCATCCCCCAAAGGGAGGCTGAACAACATATTCTATCTTCCACCTGAGGAAGACGGATCCTGAAATTGGGGCAGCTTGAAATGTTCCTAATCATGACCACAGACTGTGAGCTCAGATTTACAGGGATGCAAAGGTCACATACTCCTAAGCTGAATATGGGCCCCAGATCATATCAAATCGATGGGGTTTTCAGTCAACACTATTTATACACCTTTCCCATATTTGGGAGCTACTCTCTTCCCTGATGCAGCTTTCTTATCCTTTTTCTAGCCATGACATCATCTCCCTAGACAATAACTTGGTTCCACTTGCATATCAGATGTCAGGCTCAGAAGAAAGGAAAACAAACAAAAACTAGTATAGTCATGGGCCCTTTGGAATATAACTAACATAGGCCTACCAACTATCTACAAAACATAGACCTCCCCCCCAACTCTTCATCTGCACTATTCCAGCTTTTAGGTTCATGATTGCTCAACAATTTGTTTGGCTTTATATGTTAAATCTTTTTTCAGCCACCAGGTTCCAGATGCAACCATGATGCCAACTGAACTTCCCTGGGCAGACAACCCCACCAATGTGTCCTGGAGCCCTGCTGCCACAGAGTCCCACCCCACTAGGGAAAGAGAGAGATAGGCTGGGAGTATAGATTGACCTGTCAACACCCATGTTCAGTTAGGAAGCAATTACAGAAGCCAGACCCCATAATGACCCTGGGTCCATGTTCCCAGAGGGATAAAGAATACGAAAGCTATCAAGGGATGGAATGGGATATGTATTTCTGGTGGTAGGAATTGTGTGGAGTTGTAGCCCTCTTATCCTATGGTTTTTTGTCAGTGTTTCCTTTTTATAAATAAAAATAAAATGTCCAACCTTGTACAGTAAATCAACCATATGAAAAGTATTCTGTGAGGGGTTGGTCAGTGGTCCACCTGGTAGAGCACATGTTTTTCTTGTGTGAGGGCCCCAGTTCAGGGCCCTGTCCTCACCCACATGGGGGAAGCTTCACAAGTGCTGGAAGAGTGCTACAAGCGTCACTATCTCTCCCCTTCAATCTCTCCATTTTGCTCTATTGCAATAGGAGAAAAAGGGAAAGAAGAAAAGGAAGATCACTGAGAGCAGTGGAACTGTATAGGCAACAAGCCCAATATTACCTTTGGTGTGGAAAAAAATTACGAATTATTGAATTATTGAATCACAAAAGGTACATATTTATTTTTATACAGTTTAAAAGTGAGGTGATCCCCCCCTCCAGGACAGGGACCAAGGGCTTGAGCCCAGGTCCCTGAGCACTGGCACAAATGTGTTCAACCAAGTGCCCCACCATCAGGCAATCTATTGATTTTAAAGAAAAATCTCATTTATTTCATGAGAGAGTCACAGAATCATTCTAGGATATGTAGTGCTAAGGACTGAACCTGGGGCCTCAGGAATGCAAATCCTACACTCTACATCATAAATCATTTTCCTTGCTCCTGAATTTTAAACCTAATTAAAATTCATATCACTAAATAGAAACCTTGAGCCTCTGAAAGATTTTGAAATTCACCAAAACACCTTGAGATGACATCTGCTTGTATTTTTTCCCCCACTGAATGTCTTACATTTGGTAAACTCTTCTCTCCTATAAATTTCTAAAAATACCTTATAAATTTGAAAGCTTTTGAAATACACCTGATATAAGAAGAGGAAAAGAAGTGCAATGCTTAGTTTTAGCTCCGACATTCAGGAAAAACTGGTGTGTATACTACAATAACTCCAAAACAATATAATGGTCTCTCTCAGAGAAGAATCACTTTGTCAAAAATTATCATTTCTACATGGTGCAGTTGTACAAAATCGCCTTAATCAACCTCTCTGTTATTCTTCTCCTTCTCCTTTTCCTTCTTCTTCTTCTTTTTAAAACCTCTCTGTTGTTATTAGGTTTTTTCATCTTTCTCCCCACATGGGAAAAACCTAAAGCTAATTGGTTTCCTACATTTCAAAAGCAGCCATGACACATTTCTCAAAATAGGTTCCCCATCCCATAGGATTTCTATGAGTTAAAGTTAGAAGACAAAAAGAAAAAGATGTAGTCAAAAGTGTACCGAATGAAATGGAGCACAGTGGTTTCTCCAGGAAGAAGGAGAGGGAGAGGGAGAGGGAGAGGGAGAGGGAGAGGGAGAGGGAGAGGGAGAGAGAGAGAGAGAGAGGGAGAGGGAGGAGAGGGAGAGGGAGAGGGAGAGGGAGAGGGAGGAGAGGGAGAGGGAGAGGGAGAGGGAGAGGGAGGAGAGGTAGAGGGAGAGGGAGGAGAGGGAGAGGGAGAAAAAGGAGGAGAAGGAGGAGGAGGAGGAGAAGAAGAAGAAGGAGAAGGAGAAAAACCATATCACTAAATACTTCTAGTGGTTTGTCACCTCTGGAAATGACTTAAAATATTAAATCTAAGCACAATACATCGTGTGTGTGTGTGTGTGTGTGTGTGTGTGTGTGTGTGTGTGTGTGTATAAGAGTAGAGGTAGAGGTAGACCGAACTCTGAACAGAACTCAAATAGAAAAATCAACTTTGTGGCAGAGAAGGGGCTATGGAGCAGCAGCAGCTGTGTTTCTTTCCTCTCCTCTCCCGGGTCAACTTGGAATACCGAAGGAGATCATGTGGGACTGCAACAAGGCAGGACTAGAACGACTTCAGGAACCCACCACATCACCGGTGAGTGCAAATACCTGTGGCTCCTGGACAGAGAGGAGCCTAGAGAGAGATTAAGTGGCTGGTAACAGTCCTACAGTTTGCCAATTGAGGCACCACCTCCAATCTGTTTCACCAACAAAAAGACTCCGCTAACAACAAAAAGGACTCCCCTAAGACTCACCAAATGTAACTATGAGTCTCCGTTGCTACTGCTCTCAGAGACTATGAGTCTCCATTGCTATTGCTCTCAGGTGGAGTCCCTGTGCTGACACCAGGAAAAGAGAACTACCAAGAAACTCAGAAGAAGATTTACACTGTGGTGGCCTAACGGTGGGGCTGCATGGAAGGAGCCTTTCCATGTTGTTCTCCTGATGAGAACAGTGAACGGTTGCCTCAGAACTTACAGACTATAAATTGGACTTGTTTAGAAACTCACAGGGCCCAGCAGTGCAGCCCTGCATGTCAGAGAAGCTGAATTGAGCAGGGAAGCTTCAATGCTTGGGGTGTGAGAGTCTCTTTGCATAACTATTGTATTACCACTCCTCCACCATGCTTTATCTCTTGGTCAGGAGTGAGGGATTAAGCTAAAAAGCCTACTTATATATTTTAAAATCCCTCAGGCTCCCATAGCCTACAAGGAAGAAAAAGAACAAAAAGCCACTGAGCTCCAACTCAGGGATTAAAATAATATTGAAACAACTGTCAATTTCCACAACTGTGAACCCTTTAAATACCTTACTTAGACCCAAATCAATCCAGGCAAGAGTGACAGTAATTTTAAAAGTACTGAAAGAGGGACCTCTTAACATACCATAAAGAGTGGTTAAACCAACCAGAAAAATATTGGAGAAATGAACTAGGACAAGAGTCCAGCTAAATGCACCCCAAAAGTTGAAGCACAAAATAATCAGGTAAACATCCAAACACTAGTTAAGGAAATAATCACAGGAGTGAGTAAAGAATTTGAAAAAATTGTGATCAGAAATGCAGAAACAACAATTGACACTCTGGAGGAAACACTAATTATCTCAAGGTTATTAAGAGAGCTGAAAGCTGAAATAGCTGAGTCAAAAACACAACTAGCTAAACTAGCTAAAACAGTATCAGAACAGGGTAACAAAATAGATGAACTCCAGAAAACAGTAGAGGGGAGAGCGAATATCAATGAGGTTGAAGATCCAAGACAAATTAGAGACAACTAAAAAAGAAGTAAGAGATCTCAAAAAGAGATTAAGAAATATTGAAAACAACAACAGAGACCTATGGGATGACTTCAAAAGAAATAATATATGCATTATTGGCTTACCAAAGGAAGCAAGAAAGGGAGGAAAAGAAAGCATTCTTCAGGACATAATAGCTGAGAACTTCTCTAGTCTAGACAACATCAAAGACATAAAGATTCATGAAGCCCAGAGGGTCCCAAACAGAATTAAGCCAGACTTAAAGATACCAAGACACATCCTATTTAGAATGGAAAGAAATAAGGATAAAGAAAGGATCCTGAAGGCTGCAAGAGAAAAACAGAGTCACCTACAGAGGAAAAAACCCATAAGATTAGCAGTAAACTTCTCCACACAAACACTACAGGCCCAAAGAGAATGGCAAGATATCGACTGAGTATTCAATGAGAAAGGTTTTCAACGAAGACTACTATATCCTGCTAGACTGACGTTCAGACCAGATGGAGTCATCAAAACCTTCCCAGACAAGCAACAGCTGAAAGAATCAACTATCACTAAGCCTGCCTTACAAGAAGCTCTGAAAGGTCTTATATAAACAGTCAGATCACCATAAATATGCCCTATATCAGAACACTCTAAAAATATACAAGAATGGCATTAAAATATCTTCAATTTTCGATATGAATAAATGTCAATGGCCTGAGTGCACCTAGTAAAAGCCACAGATTAGATGGATCAGAAAACACAACCAAACAATATGCTGTCTACAGGAAAACCCACTAACTCAACAAGACAAACACAGATTCAAAGTGAAAGAATGGAAAACTATCATACAAGCCAATTGCCCACAAAAAAAGGGGCAGGAACAGCTACTCTCATATCTTACACAATAAACCTTAAAATAAATAAAATTTTAAAAGATAGGGATTGACATTACTTGATGTTCAGATGATCAATCAAGATGACTTAACAATCACTAACATCTATGCACCCAATGAGAAGCCATCTAAATACATCAAACATCTACTGAAAGAGCTAGAGTAATATATTAACAGCAATACAGTAATAGTATGGGGACTTCAAAACCCCACTCTCTCAACTTGACAGATCATCCAGGCAGAAAATTAATAAAGAAAAGAGGGAGCTGAATAAGGAGATAGATAAACTAGAACTATTGGACATTTTCAGAGTCATTCACCCCAAGAAACTGGAATACACATTTTACTCAAGTCCACATGGGCCATTCTCAAGGATAGACCATATGTTAGGCCACAAAGGCAGTGTCAGCCAATTCAAGAGCATTGAAATAATCCCAAGCATCGTCTCAGACCACAGTGGACTTAAACTAACACTTAACAATCAGCAAAACATTAGTAATAGTCCCAAAATGTGGAAGCTCAACAGTATACTTCTTAACAACTTCTGGGTCAAACAGGAAATAAAGGAAGAAATCAAAATGTTTCAAGAATTCTATGAAAATGAAAATATAAGCTATCAAAATATTTGGGACACAGCTAAGGCAGTACTAAGAGGGAAGTTCATAGCCACACAAGCACACATTAAGAAACAAGAAAAAACACAAATAAACAACCTGATAGCACATATTAAAGACATAGAAGAAGAAGAACAAAAGAACCCTAAAGCAACCAGAAGGACAGAAATCACTAAAGTTAGGGCAGAAATAAATAACATTGAGAATAAGAAAACCATACAAAAGATCAACGAAAGTAAATATTGGTTCTTCAAAAGAGTGAAGAAAATCAACAAACCTTTAGCCAGACTCACAAAACAAAAAAGGGAGAAGACCCAAATAAGTTGGATAGTAAATGAAAGAGGAGATATCACAACAGACACTGCAGAAATTCAACATTTCATACGAGGCTTCTATGAGCAACTCTATGCCACCAAGCCAGAGAACCTGGAAGAAATAGTTGATTTCCTAGATACCTATGAACTTCCAAAATTAAATAAAGAGGAACTAGATAATATGAGCAGGCCCATCACAGCTAATGAAATTGAAACAGTTATCACAAACCTTCCCAAGAAAATTCCTGGACCAGATGGTTTTACAAATGAATTCTACAAAACCTTCAAAGAAGAACTAATACCTCTACGTTTAAAAGTCTTCCAAAATGATGAAGACACTGGAGTACTCTCTTCCAGCTTCTATGAATCCACCATCACTCTGATACCAAAAGCAGATAGGGACTCAACCAACAAAGAAAACTGTAGACCTATATCTTTGATGTACACAGATGCTAAAATATTGAACAAAATTCTAGCCAACCGGATACAGCAGTATATTAAAAAGACTATTCATCATGACCAAGTGAGGTTTACCCCAAGCATGCAAGGTTGCTTTAATGTACATAAATCAATCAACATGATCCCCCACATCAATCAAAGCAAGACCAAAAATCACATGGCCATATCAGTAGATGTAGAGAAAGCCTTTGACAAAATACAACATTCCTGCATGATCAAAACACTACAAAAAAATGGGAACAGATGGAAAATTCCTTAAGATAGTGGAGTCTACATATAGCAAACCTACATCCAACATCTTACTCAATGGTGAAAAACTGGAAGCATTTCTGTGAGATCAGGTACTAGACAGGGCTGCCCACTAGCACCATTACTATTCAACATAGTGTTGGAAGTTCTTGCCATAGCAATCACGCAGGAGCAAGAAATTAAAGGGATACTGATTGGAAGAGAAGAAGTCAAACTCTCTGTATTTGCAGATGACATGATAGTATACACAAAAAAACCTAAAGAATCCAGCAAGAAGCTTTTGGAAATCATCAGGAAATACAGTAAGGTGTCAGGCTACAAAATTAACATTCAAAAGTCAGTGGCATTCCTCTATGCAAACACTAAGTTAGAAGAAATTGAAATCCAGAAATCAATTACTTTTACTATAGCAACAAAAACAATAAAATATCTGGGAGTAAACCTAACCAAAGAAGTGATAGACTTGTATACTGAAAATTACGAGTCACTATTCAAGGAAATAGAAAATGACACAAAGAAGTAGAAAGATATTCCATGTTCATGGGTTGGAAGAATTAACATCATCAAAATGAAAATACTAGCCAGAGCCATCTACAAATTTTATGCTATCCCCATCAATATCCCAAGCACATTTTTTTAGGAGAATAGAACAAATGCTATAAATGTTTATCTGGAACCAGAAAAGACCTAGAATTGCCAAAACAGTCTTGAGAAGAAAGAACAGAACAGGAGGCCTCACACTCTCAGTTCTCAAATTTTATTACAAGGAAATTGCCATCAAAACTGCTTGGTACTGGAACATCAATACTCATACTGACCAGCAGAACAGAATTGAGAGCCTCAAACTAAGCCCCCACACCTATGGACATCTAATCTTTGACAAAAGTGCCCAGACTATTAAATGGGGAAAGCAAAGTTTCTTCAACAAATGTTGGAAACAATGGATTGAAACATGCAGAAGAATGAAACTGAACCATTATATTTCACCAAATACAAAAGTAAATTCCAAGTGGATCAAGGACTTGAATGTTAGACCAGAAAATATCAGATACTTGGAGGAAAATATTGGCAGAACTCTTTTCTGCATAAATTTTAACAGCATCTTTAATTAAACAAATCCAATTAAAAAGCTTCTACAGTGCAAAAGAAACCACTACCCAGACAAAGAGAATCCTCACACAATGGGAGATGTTGGTATGCATGAGACCCCTTCTGTTTCATTTGGTTTAAATCCCCCCTGCTTAACACTATTCTATTTACATAACCACTTCATTCTATTTACATAACCACTGTTAACAAGTTCCACCCTCCCTCCAGGGCATTTGTGGTTCAGTGATAGAATTCTCACCTAATCTGCCCCCTCTTTGTCACACTCTGATTTTCACCAGTCACTTTTCTCTCCACCCTCTCTATGTCACATCCTGTTTCCACCTTACTTGGCAAGTATATATAAAGACAGCATTGTGAGTTTTACGGTACTGTACTTTGAGTTTAGCTTAGCTCGTCTGAGATTGTGCTGCGTCCTGCATGAATAAAGAGATACTGCCTACAGCTCAACCATGAGTCCCTGGTCGTCTGTTACCCGCCCGTGAAGCCAGCCCGGCGAAAACAACATAACCCGTTGAAAACAACAGAGAGAAGATCTTTAAATGCCATATATCAGACAAGAGGCTAATAACCAAAATATATAAAGAGCTTGCTAAACTCAACAACCAGAAAACAAATAACCATATCCAAAAATGGGTAGAGGACATGGACAGAATATTCACCACAGAAGAGTTCCAAAAAGCAGACAAATACATGAAAAACTGCTCCAAGTCTTTGATTGTCAGAGAAATGCAAATAAAGATAACAATGAGATACCACTTCACTCCTGTGAGAACTGTCATACATCAGAAAAGGCAGCAGCAGCCAATGCTGGAGAGGTTGTGGGGTCAAAAGGATTCTTTTGCACTGCTGGTGGGAATGCAAACTGGTCCAAACTCTGTGGAGAACAGTCTGGAGAACTCTCAGAAGGCTGGAAATGGACCTACCCTATGATCCTGCAATTCCTCTCCTGGATATATCCTCTCCTTAGGATATATCCTTAGGATATATCCTAAGGAACCCAACACACCCATCCAAAAAGATCTGTGTACACATATGCTCTTAGCAGCACAATTTGTAATAGCCAAAACCTGGAAGCAACCCAGGTGTCCAACAAACATATGAGTGGCTGAACAATTTGTAGTCTATATACACAATGGAATACTACTCAGCTATTAAAAACTGTGACTTCACCATTTTTAGCCCATCTTGGAAGGAGCTTGAAAAAAATCATGTTAAGTGATAAGTCAGAAACAGAAGGATGAATATGGAATGATCTCACTCTCAAGCAGAAGTTGAAAAACAAGATCAGAAGAGCAAACACAAGTAGAACCTGAACTGAAATTGGCGTATTGCACCAAAGTCAAACGACTCTGGGATGGGTAGGGGGGAAAATACAGGCCCAAAAAGGATGACAGAGGATCTACTGGGGTTGTATTGTTATGTGGAAAACTGGGAAATGTTATGCATGTATAAACTATTGTATTTACTGTCAAATGTAAAACATTATTCCCCAATAAAGAAAAAAAAATAAAGATTTTTTTTTTTAAAAGAAAAATCAATTTTGTGACTCAGATTTATGGTATGTAAGTATCAGAAAACATCAAACCATTACTAGTTTCTAATTTTATAGCACTAAGTCATTAACCAACTCAGAGATTACAGAGATGAAGGCACCTATTCTCTGCAAGATTTGTGTGCGCGTGCTTATGCACTGACAAGACAAGAAAGCCACAACTAAAATTAAACTACCAACAACAGAAAAGTCTAGAGATATGATTAATCCTCTTTTTCACTGGTTTCCCAATTTTGCTTTGTAATCTTTCAACACACTAATTAGGACTCTACAGACTGGCACCCCAAGCAAAGAATTAAAATATTTCTGAACCAGGTGTTTATTAGAACTTCAAATGCAGGACTAAAACCTTCATGAAAAAATAAAGACAAAAAGTAAATCAATGGGGCCAGGTGATTGTGCATCTGGCTAATTGCACGTTACCATGTGGAAGGACACAGGTTCAAGTCCCCCAATCCCAGCCTGCAGTGGGAGAGCTTCAGGAGTAGTGAAGCAATGCTTCAGGTGTCTGTCTCTTTCTCAATTTCTCTGTTTATCAACTTAAGTAAATAACTTTTATTTATACTTTTTTAATATTTTATTTATTTTATTTTTGAGAGGGAGAAACATAGAGAGAAATAGCAGAGCACTGCTCAGCTCTGGATTATGGAGGTGTGGGGGACTGAACCTGGGACTTGGGAGCCTCAGGCATGATAGTCTGTTTGCATAACCATTATGCTATCTCTCCTGCCCTAAGTAAATAACTTTTAAAAAACAAAGTAAATCAACATTTATTTTGTCCTGAGTATTTACATTAGCAGATATAAGATATAATGTGGATGGAAGCAAACAAGAGAGGACAAAAACATAGCACTGTTTTGACGAGAAAAACAGAAATTAGAGAATAAAACATCTGGGTAGACAGTAGATAGCATAATGGTTATGCAAATAGACTCTCATGCCTGAGGCTCCAAAGTCCCAGATTCAAGCCTATGAGCCACTATAAACCAGAGCTGAACAGTTTTCTGGAAATAAATAAATAAATAAATAAAAACATCCCCTCACCCCTAAACAGCACTGATTGTTCTAGTCAGTATTCATACAGAAGATTTTTTTTTAATAGAACTTTGTCCTCAACTGGGTAATTACTACATATGGGTGAATAATTAGCTAGTCATTTACTATCTACTACAATCTGAGTAATAAGATAATAAAGGCCTAGGTATGCATTGGATCGACCTTCCCTTTGTGCATCCCGTGAATACCCATTCATTGGGGAAACTAAGGATCCTTCCTAGCCGACTGAATCCACATGGATCCCAGTCACTTTCAAAGCCAGCAACAAGCAGCTCCTGCCAGCTTTCAAGCTGTTGGTCCTGCTCTTCGAGTCCTCCAATTTAATGTTGAGGGGCTGTCCTTCGCCAAACGCGTTATCTTCGCCCACCCTGTCCAACGCTTGACGTCTCGTCACCCAATCTGGTCCCCTACGCCTACACTGAACTTCTCTGTTCCAGTCTCTTGGAAACAGAGTTGGCAGTCAGCTGAGGTCAAGAACAAACACCTCATCACAGACCCCTGCAAGCGTCAACCCGGCTTTGACCTAGCACGTTATGATTGGGCCCTCCTCAATCGCTATCGAACAGGCCATGGCCGGTGCGCGGCTATGTTCCATCGCTGGGGAGCCAGAGACGACCCGAACTGCCCCTGCGGCTCCAGACAGACTATGACCCACATAGTCAACGACTGCCACCTCTCCAGATTCAAAGGAGGTCTCGAAACTTGACATCAGGCTCAACCTGATGCTGTTGACTGGCTACGGAAGAAGGGCAAACGCTAGAAGAAGAATAAAGGCCTAGGAAAAAAGTATGTATTGCTCTATCATTGTTGCAATATAACAGATCATGCATGAAGACTTAACATTCTCCTTCCTCACACACAAAGATGCCCATAAAGATTGGGCTGCTGGGCAAGTCACACATTTGTGAGTGGGAAAACAGAGAACACACATCATGGAGTTTCTTTGGTTTTGTTTGTTTGTTTTTTTGTTTGTTTACCAGAGCACTCAGCTGCTCTGGTTTATGGTAGTGCGTGAAAGTCTCTTTGCATCACCATTATGTTATCTACCCCTGCCTGTATAACTTTTTGATAACCGAGTATAAGAGGACAATATGGAAATTAATCAAGGGTTGTACAGAACTGGATTATGGTACCTAACCATTTTATTTAATTCTATATTCTGACCTAATCAAGGACATGGGAAGATGTGAGTAAAGAAAAAAATAGACTGAATTCCCCTATGTGTTTTGCATATCATATTTTTATTGCTAGGAAGGATCCTTAGCAAAGACTTTTATTTGCTGAAGCTTTAATTGTGTTTTTAAATAATTCATAGTGGATACATTAAAACATTTAAAAAAAAAAACCCTCACTGCTTTGACTTGATAAGTCTTATCAAGGCTTTAGGTTTTCACTGCTCCCTTCACAAAATGCTCATGTTGAATCTCTACTTACTGTACCCTCCTTGAGCAGTGGGGGAGGAGGGATCCTTACACAATATTTTTATATTTACAGTGTGATTTGAGTTCCTGGTTCTAGGTGGAGAACCTGGGAGCTGGTACCTGACCCACAGGCAGAAACTGGGTGCTGGCCATGAGCCTTTCAGGTGAGGTAGCTTTATGTCTTCTCAACAATGGATGAACCAGCCTAATCATTCATTTGTCTTAGGAGAAAGCTAATGGAAGATGCCAAGAATCTGAGACCAGAAGTAGTATAAAAACAGAGAAGTACTATTAATCAAAGAAACACACACACAAATTGGGAAGTTGCTGGATCATGTGGGAAACAAAAGATAAGAGGAAAAGAAGTAAGTGTGTGTGTGTGTGTGTGTGTGTGTGTGTGTGTGTGTGTGTGTGTGTATGAGAGAGAGAGAGAGAGAGAGAGAGAGGGAGAGAGAGAGAGAGGGAGAGAGAGAAAGGAGAGACAATCAATTGCTGAGTAATATGCTTGGTGCTCCAGTGGGAATTATGTTAGGTCTAGAGAACTGCCATATATTTTCAAAACAATGATACTGAGTCCTGAATTTTGATAAATTTTTCTTCCTTTCCAATAGGAAACATGGTTCTTTGTCCACGCAAAATGCTTAACTCATTTCCCAAGAGTCTTATAAAAATTCCTCTTGTGGGCCAGAAAGTGGTGTCATTTGGTTAACTGCACACATTACCATGCACAAGGACCAAGGTGCAAGTTCTCATGCAGGGGAGAAGCTTCATTAGTGGGGAAGCAGTGGTGCTGGTATTTCTCTCCCATTCTATCATCACTTCCTCCCCTTTCAATTTCTCTCCATCTTATTAAATAAATTAAGTTTTTTTTTTTTAATTGCTACCAGCATTATGGACAGAGGTTGGTTCCTACACTATGAATCCACCACTCCTGGTGGTCATTCCACACATACACCCGCCCCCATTTTGTTTGATAGGACAAAGAGAAATTGAGAAGGGCAGGGGATACAGAGAAGGAAAGAGAGAGAGAGAGAGACACTTAAAGACCTGCTTTACCACTGTGAAGTATCTCCCTCAACAGGTAAAGAGCATAGGCCTGAGCCAAGGTTCTTGAGAGTGGTAACATGCACTCAGCTGAATACACCACCCCTCACCTAGAATAAATAACTAAATAATAATAATAATAATAATAATAATACAACTTCCTCCTGTGTATTGAGAAGAAATACATCATAGGCATTTAACCAACCAGGTAATAAGCGAGTCCAGTGGATTATCAGTAAGACTTTAAGTTAAACAATTTCTGAGTCCATGTTCTAAATACAAAGACTCAGTCTTGTTGGTTATCTTGTGACGAAATAAAAAGAGCTTAAAACATTGCCTGACACATAGAAAATGATTGATACATTTTAGCCATTGTATTTATTATTTATTTTCAAAACATCTAAGCATGTACTATGATTCCATCCTGAACTCCCTGGGCAGACAACCTCACCAAAGTTTTTTTTTTTTAAACTTTCTAGAGCCCTACTTCACAAGAGAAAGAAACACGTTAGGAGTATTGATTGACCTTCCATGTCCAGTGAAGAAGCAATTACAGAAGCCAGAAATTCCACCTTCTGTACCTTAAAAAGAATTTTGGTACATAATCTCGGGGGGTGGTGGGAAAGATGACTAGAGGGTTTCAAAACCCAATTTTATCAAGATCTGAGACAGAAGGGAGAAAAAAGGAAGGACCCTTGGATATAGTAATGGGTGTAGGTATGACTTAGAAAGGATGAGAAAGCAGGACCATAGAAAAAATGAGTAAATATATATATATATATACATGTAGGTAGTTATAGAAATAATAGCCAACCCATATCTGTGATCCTGAGAGAATTGCTGCAGTTTCCAACAGATGGAGGATGGGGACACAGAACTCTGGTAGTGGGAATGTTATAGAATGATATCTCTGTTAACTTATAATTTTGTAAGTCAATATTAAAGTGCTAATATTTTTTTTTAAAAAAATCTAAACATGTCTGTCCTCTGAAAGAGAATATAATCTGAAAGTTTCATGTTTTTCATAGTAATATATACAGGAGGGACAAACATGTGAAGCCAGATAAACCTACATATTATAGATTTTTAGAAATCTTTACATTTAAACATATATCCAACTATTTGATGTCTAAAAGGTAGAGGAAGAAAGAATGAAGACTCTTCAAAGGACTGCCTCCAGATACAAGGCCAATGGGTCAGTTTTGAGTATTAAAGCACTAAACCACTGTTGTTGTTTTTTAATGCTGGTCATGCCAAATATTTATGTGGGGGGGGGCAGTGTTGCCACTGTGATTTGTAGAGTGGTCTTGGATAATAGTATGTTACAGAATGAGCTTCTTCAGAAGACTGAGGGAAACTTCTAGAAGGTGAAGAAGGTAAGAGCAATAGCCAAGAAGGCTAATAAATCTGAACGCTATCATGGTGAAGCAATACTGAGTCCTTTGGGTCAGAAGACTCTGAATAGTATTTATTATCTTTGGGTCTTTGAACCACAGGTTCCCATGTTACCAATAGTCAATTGATTCTGGGTAATGTTCTGTGGGGGTACACAGAGCTAATAGGCTGTAATGGCTAATCTACTTGTTTGGATTTTTTTTTTTAATTAATTGGAAAACGGAGCAAGTTAGCTCACCAGGCAGGATGAGTGCCTTGCATATGAATAAAGCCTATATGAAAAAAGAGAGTGAAAGTGTATGTCTTACAGCATGGTCAAGAGATCAAATCACTTAATAGCCCTGGTTTGTGGAAGAAGCCCAATGAGTACTGCTGACCTTCATCTATTCTTCTTCGTTATCTTCCTAGGCAATGGGAGTGAAACAGATAAAGACCAGCTGAAGGGAGCAGATACTGAGCCTAACTCAAGAGTGGGCATGGAGATGTGAACTAGCAGGACAAGGAGGCCAAAATCACCCAGAGGTGACAGAACACTGAATTAATAGGCATCAGGATGCCACCTCTTTAAGACCTGGGAATGACTCTCCTCTCAACTGAGTTGTTTACAGAATGTGACTCTGAAGTTTAACTTACTGTATCACATTCTGTTACTGCCCAGCATGGAGCAGAAACCTCCCAATCATGGTCATTTTCAAGTTTTCCCATTTCAAAATAAAACATATTCACACACCTTAAAGTTTATGTCTTTCAAAAGCTAAAGCAGTTTGAGTTCTGGAATCTTTCTCCTTTTCCCTGAAGACGTTGGAGTGATCTATAACCAGTATTCTTTTGTCTAGTGTTAAAATGGCAACTGGTACTTACTGAGTACCTATTAGTGGCATTGACTGAGTTATAAAAGTAGGGTTGCAAGATTTATAAAATACCGTGTGAGACATTCACACACACACACACACACACACACACACACACACACACACACACATACACACACACGACAAAATTAACTCAGAATCCTATATATCACCTGGCAACAAAACCTATAGGGATAGGATACGTTTAATTCCAACTTCTGTATCCAGATTCAGTGACTCTGTATTTCCTCAAAAGTCAAGTCAGAAACTCAAGGGACAGGGGCCAGGAAGTGGCACACCTGCTTGAGTGCACATGTTACGATGCACAAGGACCTGGGTTCGACCCCCAGCCCCCATCTGCCAAGGGGAAGCTCTGTGAGTGGTGGTAAAGCAGGTGTCTCTCTGTTTCTCTCCATATTTCTCCGTTCCCTCTTTCTGTCTCTATCCAATAAATAAAGATAATTAAAAGATTTTTTTAAAAAAAAAAGAAGAAGAAAAGAAACTCAAAGGACAGACAAGGGAAAAAATAGTCAGCTCTAGGATCACTATAAATGACAGGAAATGTGGTAAAAGCCCAAATAAAGTCACTTTAAAATGTTATAAAAAGTCTAAGACCATACCAACTAAATACTCTTAATATTATCTAGAATGTTATAATGCCTTCCAAATGCTGAGCCAAGTTTTCCACAAGTCCGGAAAAAAAAAAAAAAAAAACAGTAACAACAAAAACTTCTTTTATTTATTCCCTTTTGTTGCCCTTATTGTTTTATTGTTGTTGTTATTGATTTCATTGTTGTCGGGTAGGACATAAAGAAATAGAGGAAGGGAAGACAGAGAGGGGAAGAGAAAGATAGACATCTGCAGACCTGCTTCACTGCTTGTGAAGCGACTCCCTTGCAGGTGGGGACCCTGGGGCTCAAACCGGGATCCTCACTCCAGTTCTTGCACTTTGCACCACCTGCACTTAACCGGCTGTGCTACCTCCCTAGGCTAGCTAATTAATGGGAATAAATATGTTGAGTAACAGCTCACCAAGGGCAGTTGTCAACCATGTCAAGATATGCTTTCTCTCTGGTCAGGTTTGGGGGCACAGCTCAGCAAATAGCTCTGGATTGGCTTCTGGCTCAGGCCCCCCTCAGTGTCTGCTTCTTTCTGCGTATCTGGGTCTTTTCCATAGAGGTGTGTGTGTGACTTTGCCAGGAATCATTAAGAACGTCCTTCAGACCTGAGATGTATAAAGTATTATGCAATTCTTTTCTTGCTGGATGAGAAGTAGTAGTAGTTCCGTATTTTAAAGAACACTGAAAACTCAAGTACTCTTTGCAAATGAAACTGCAGGAGTTGTAAGGAAGGAAGTGACCTAAGTATGTATCAAATACCTACCACAATGCACCACTAGGGGATTCTGATAACAATTTACTACTCACAGTGTTCACCAAATCTCTTAGGGTATTATTATCCAATTTAACTCAGTTTTCATTTTAAAGGCGAGGAAATTAGGCTCACACAGTGCAGAGGAGGAACCAAACTTCAAACTTCACCATTCTGATTCTTTCTACTCCCCATCAAGGTAGACAGCCCTAATGTGGGCTGCCTGAAACCTTAACACAGTTGTTCGCAGCCTCTGAGCAATCCTGCTGTTCCACACACAACAGGTAGCAGCACTCTTTGGGGTTTAAGAATTTGCAGTCTGGTCTGGCACCAAAACACACCAAACTACGCTGATAGAAGGCAAGATTTAAGGCTTTGAGGACAGCAACACTTTTTTAAAAAAAATCTTTTCAAATCTTCTTTTAACCTTTGTTTATTGGATAGAGACAGGCAGAAATAGAGAGGGCAGGGGGTGATAGAGAGGGAGAGAGGCAGAAACCTGCAATACTGCTTCATCACTCCCAAAGCTGTCCTCCCTGCAGGCTGGGTCCTTGAGTATTGTTTTTTGTTTGTTTGTTTTTAAAATACTTATTTTATTTATTTATTCCCTTTTGTTGCCCTTGTTGTTTTATTGTTGTAGTTATTATTGTTGTTGCTGCTGTTGGATAGGACAGAGAGAAATGGAGAGAGGAGGGGAAGACAGAGAGGGGGAGAGAAAGATAGACATCTGCAGATCTGCTTCACTGCTTGTGAAGCAACTCCCCTGCAGTTGGGGAGCCAGGGCTCGAACCAGGATCCTTCCACTAGGTGGTGCTTTGCGCCACCTGCTCTTAACCTGCCGTGCTACAGCCCGACTCTCCCTTGAGTATTGTTAACATGTGCAGTCAATCAGTCATGTCACCAGTTTCAAAAGTTTCCCTGTGTATTTTGCATCCTTCACCTCTCCTGACTGTCCTTTTTCTTCACACTTCAGCTTTCTATCCAGTCCTAACCCTAACTATCTGCCAGCCTCCAAGGTTATTTAGGCAGATAAGATGTCTCTGTTTTTTTCCTCCAGCCTTCCTTTAACTAAATCTATGAAGAACTGTGAATCCTTTTCCACAGGAAGCTGCTGACTATGCTAATACCTGTTCTGCTCTTCCCTGCTGCAATAGTTCCTCAAGTTTATCACCCCCATCTGGGTTAACGCTGCCAAATCTGTCCTCTTCTCACTACTTGACTCTTCATCTTGTCATGTATATGCAAATGGTTTGTTAACAGGTCCTCCAGGTTGCCTCTTATTCTACTTAGTGAGTATACATGTGTGTCTGAACATTTTGTTCAGATTCAGGTGTTCTGAGTTCTCCCATAGCCAATTTCAGTAGAACGGCAGAGGAGATAAAGGAGCAGTAATTATTTAACACTATTGTATGAACCCTAATGAACTGTGAACATTAATTCCTGAATGAATAGAAAGAGCAGTTAGCAGCAATTTCTTCAGAGAGAGTCAGAATGCCTGATAAAGCCAGTTTAAAAAAAAATGAGGATTTCAGTTAATCGCTATTTGTGGAGGGCAGGTTGTCCTGCTTCTAAGGAGCATCCCATCCTGCTAAGAAAAAGTCAGTTGTTCTAGTTGTGAGAGTTCAGGGATCATATGCTATTCTTTTTGTGACCAAGTTCTGTCACTATTTTTAAAAACTTCTATACTGTTACCAAATGGGATATGGCAAAAAAAAAAAAAAGTTAAAACCCAGAAATCCAAACCAACCTCCCATTAAAATTTGATAAAAATGCACATACATTTCTCTGAAATGTTCTATAGGATAGCAATTTGAATGTCTTAAAAGCTAAGAGATTAGGAAAGATTTGTTTCTATGTGAGTATTTAATACATTCTCATATTTGGAAAGAAGCAGTATTTTCTTTACACAGAGAATCTTTGTATCACTTGCTTTCTCTTTTTTAGAAAGAAGTAATATTTTCTTTACACAGACAAGTTTTGTGTCACTTGCAGTTATTTCCTCACCAAAAATATGTCCTATGGTTAATGACTATGGTCTCCATGTAGAAGTTGTCTGGAGTTTGAAGATTCAACCTCAGTTACTGGCCTGTTTGTCTGGCTGACTTATGAATGGCTTAAATCTGTAAATTTGATGAGCTTCACTAAGACCTATGTGGCCAATGAGATGCCAAGAAATGGCCCCTAACAGGGTCAGTGCCAACTAATATTCCCTGCTTAATCTCCGAGCACAGACTTGGTAGGACTTTTCCAAATCACCAGTGGCTAGAAATCTCTCTTGGCAATTAAGAGAGTATGGTGTGTCCATTTAGAGGATCAGGAAGTTCCTTTATTCCAAAAAAGGATCTTAAAAATTACTCATAGGTGGAGCTTGAGAAACAAGGACAGAAAGGGAAAAAACAAAGTAAAGCTTGATTGGGTTTTGTGTATTGCACCAAAACAAAAAACTTGGAAAGAGGGGGTGGTGGGTGTGGTGACTAAGGGGTCCCGGTGCAAGATGAAAATGACCTCAGTTGGGGAACAGGTGGTGGCGTACCTGGTTAAGCACACGTGTTACAACGCTCAAGCACCCAAGTTCAAGCCCCTGGTCCCCTGCAGGAGGGAAAGCTTCACAAGAGGTGAAGCAGAGCTGCAGATGTCTCTCTTGTCTCTCTCCCTCCTAGCTCCTCCTTCCCTCTCAATTTCTGGCTGTCTCTACCCAATAAGTAAATAAAGATAATGGAAAAAAAAAAAAGAAAGAAAGAAAGAACCTGAGTTGAAAGTGATAGTGTTTTGCAGATACCTATCATGAGGAGATGAGAAATTCTACTCATGTGTCAACAACTGAACTGTAAACCATTAACCACCCCCAATAAAATGATTTAAAAAAAGGAGAAGAAGAAGACAATCAGGAGAGAATATTGTGAAAAATTATCATAGCAAACAAATACTATCTTCATTGAACAGCTCCTCTCAAAGGTGTTTTAAACATAAATATTATACAAAACATTCTTTTAAGTAGTAAGAGTCATTTTACAGTTTCAGATATGTGCTATATTTATCTGTTTGCAATATTAACATAAGACTTTTAAAATTGAAGTGCATTGTTTGAGGGAATTATTTATTGATTTGTCAAGTTCAGATGAACTAATTTCTTTATCTGTTCTTTTAAAAAATTTTTTATTATTTTTATTTATTGGATAGAGACCGTCAGAAATGGAGATGGAAAGGGGAGACAGAGAGGGAGGGAGACTTGAATCTGGGTCCTTGTGCATTGTAACATGTGGACTCAACCAGGTATGCCACCACCCAGCTCCTCCTTATCTGTTCTTGTAATTTTCCTTCAGCTTTACAAATACAATGATTAGAACATCATGATTAACAAGAAAGGAATGATCTGAACTTCGTAGAAATGAATAAGTCAGGCAGGGAAAATACCATGATGGTTATGCAGAGAGACTCTTAGGCCTGAGGTTCCAGAGTCCCACATTCAATGCTTCCATACCACCACAAGCTAGGGGTGAGCAGTGCTCTGGTAATAAAAACAAATAAAAATAAATAACTATTCAAAAAAGAGAAACAAGTCAGGGATATTTACCTCTTTATTCTGTTCACCTAATGTTTCTTTTCCTTTTTTTTTTTTTCTTTCTACTTTGGGTTTTCACTGGAACTACACAATTCCATCACTCATTTTTTTTTAAAGACAAATCATAAGAGACAGAAAGGAATACACAATTCCATCACTCTTTCTTTCTTTTTTTTAAAGACAAAGCATAAGAGACAGAAAGGTATCTGCAAAACACTGTCACTTCCAACTCAGGTCTTTTTTTTTTTTTTTTTAACACATCTTCCCCCACCAACACCACCACTGCTGCTCTGTGACTAGTGAATTTTCCCCAGAGCAGGTGTTTCCATGTGGTGGCCAGGAGCTTGAAGATGGGTCTTTGAACATGATAAAGTATACACTCTACCAAGTGAGCTACACTTGTAAATAAACAAATAAATAAATGGGCCCTAACCATTTATTTATTTGTTTATTTACTTATTTATTTGTTTTTTAAAATGATCTGTACTTATTGAATAGAAACAGCCAGAAATCAAAAGGGTAGGAGGAGACAGAAAGGGAGAGAGACACCTGCAGCCCTGCTTCACCACTCATGAAGCATTCCTCCCTGCAGGTGGGGACCAGGGGCTTGAACCCGGGTCCTTGTGCACTGTAATGTGTGCACTTAACCAGGTGCGCCACCACCTGGCCCCACATAAACATTGATTTTTTAAATTTTTATTTTATTGGGAAGCTAAAGGTTTACAGCACAGTTGTTGGCACGTGAGTACAGTTTATCATCTCACCAAGATAGGTGTCTGCAAAATGCTCTCACCCCCAAATTAGGCCCCTTTCCATGACTGTGTGCCAGGACCTGAAAGTCCCCTACCCTCACCGCTCTCCCTGTCCTTTCCCAGAAGTTAAGTTTTACTTTATGTTTCCCTTTTTGTTCTTGTTTTTAAAGTTCTGCCCGTGAGTGAGATCATCCCATATTCATCCTTCTTTTTCTAGCTTAGCTAAAAAGCCTAGCTCCATTCAAGATGAAGATCATTCTTAATAGCTGAGTAATATTCCACTGGGCATCTATACTACAACTTTCTTAGCTACTCATCGTGTTGGAACCTACTGTTTATTAATGATTGAATAATGACTAAC
Source organism: Erinaceus europaeus (assembly GCF_950295315.1). Taxonomy (NCBI): domain Eukaryota; kingdom Metazoa; phylum Chordata; class Mammalia; order Eulipotyphla; family Erinaceidae; genus Erinaceus; species Erinaceus europaeus. Next base: position 132,499,285 of record NC_080165.1, on the reverse strand, counting down.
ACTATTATAGGGCTTAATATTTCATTACTTTTTTCTCCCTTTTTTAAACTTTATTTTATTTGATAAGACAAAGAGAAATCTAGAGAGAAGAGGAAGCTAGAATGGGAGAGAGACACACACACACACACCTGTAGCACTGCTTCACTGCTTGTGAAGCTTTCTCCCTGCAGGGGGTGGGGTGGGGTGGAAGGGGCTTAAATACCTCTACTTATACACTGCAATGTGTGCACTCAACTAGGTACACCACCACTCGGCCCCTTAATATCTCATTTCTTTTTAGCACAGAATAATACTCCAGTATCTAGGTGAGCCACACTTTATTGATCTATTGACTTTATGAAGAACATCTTGGTTGTTTATAAGATTGATAATTATAAATAAAATGTTTATCAAAAGGAGAGTTGTGAGTTCAACAATTTCCTTTTCAAACCAAAACCAGAAACCACAATTCCTGGAACTAAACAATTATGAATTAGAACTTTGGAATATATTGCTATTTGAAAGCAGAAGTCATAAAAATTATGTTGGTGACAAAATGTCACATAAAACAAAAAATCTTTTTAAATACCGAAATCATCACCTTTGAAATTCTCTAGCACTGACGTCAAGAGAAAACATATATAGTTAAAACATGTCTTAAAATGCAAGAGGCCGCTGGTTTGTACCCTGGCACCACATGGGAGTACCAGGGATTTCTGGAACTAAGAGAGCCGCACCGATAGTCAAATGTTGCCATGGTGTCTCTCCTTTTTCTGTCTTTCCCATTCTCCTCTCTCACGTTTTCTTCAGAATGAAAGAGTGAGACACTGCACCCGGAGCCTACTCCCTGCTATCATACATGTTTGCAGTCCCAGCGCTGCTGAGATTATTATAAAAAGGTCATCATCATTAATAGGATGGCGATGGATTTTTCTTGAATTGATAGATTTTAGAAAATTCTCAAAGTAACTACTTTCCATACTACAGATAATATACAGTTTCGTATTCTTAGAGAAATTTAACTTTAATATGAGGCTTTAAGAAATGTGGCATGTAAAATCAATCTTCCTGTAAAAGGAAACACTTCATTGATTCAGGGGAGAAGTATTTAATATATCGGTGGATTAAGAAACTAAAACAAAAATGACAGTATCTCTTGCTTCTTGTACCCTATAAGGTAAAGAATTTTGCTCTACATAAATTAACGTATAAAAGTTCCTTATTTTATCCTTTTTAAAAATTATTTTTACTACTTTTTTTAAATGAGTACTGGTCAGCTCTATCTTGTGTCTTATGGTGGTATGGGGGATTGAACCTGGGACTTTGGAGCCTCGGGCATAAGGGTCTTTTTGATTAACTATTATGCTATTTATCCTTCGCCCAAAAGTTCCTTATTTTAAAAGACAGGTTATCTTGATTTGGACATTTGACAGTGCATAATCTTTATTCTTGGTTTCATTATAAGTGACATTTCATCACTATCAGAACACCATAAAAAGTTTGTTTTGTGATGTTGAAAAAAGATATATAGTACTCAAGCTGAGTTTAAATGTCAGTAGTACTATATAAATTGCCCCTCAATTTGATATCAAGTTTCTTACTAAACATCTCCTTTTAAATTGCATTTTCAGGCACAGGAAATATGGACCATCACTTAACCAATTAATATATTTTTAATTGTTAAAAAACAATTAAAAAATTTAAAAATATCAATACATAATGTACTACCTATTGCAGACACTATAAATTGATTCACCTTATATCCAGACTACTTCTTCCTTTACTTTTTCTTAAAACAGAAGCTGCAGAAAGTCAAGCATGCTCTTTCGGATCCTTTCCAGAACTAGAGGTGGTAATAATGTTCCAGGCGATCTTGCCAAGTTCTGCCAGCTGCCCTGTTTTCTCTTTCTTCCTTAAATAAAGGTGTGATGCAGGGAGCCATTTTATCACAGTAGCTGTTTTCTGTTAACGTAATGAGTATAAGCACCTAAGATCTGTGGAGGCACTGTCTTCTTATTCAAAGGAGGAACCACTAACATCCTGTCCTTAGTTGTATTTTAAGTTTAAACTAAGGTTAATTCCTTCATCGGCCCATTCAGTAACAATCACTAATGAATTTAACTTTTCAACAGCTATCCTTGAGTTGTTTCCTGAAATCTTAAGTGAGCAGATCTCAAATGAATGTATACCATAACATCAGTTTGAGGAAATTGGAAGTTTGTGTGTGTGTGTTTTTCATTTTCATAATAGTGTCTGATAGTTGAGACTAATATAAAGGTTTGATCAGAACAGTTGTATTAAAATAGTTTGGTTTATCTAAGAAATTCTTGTAGCCAAGTCCTCTGTTCCAGATTCATTTAGCTATCAAGCTTATTAAATCATAGGCCCCTAGGGACATACCTGTAATAGGCTTCCTAGCTTCTTTCCACCCTAAAGTCCCTATTCTCATCTGCTCTTTTCCCATTTTTTGGTTTCTGTTTATTAAACATTTTATCATGTTTTATATCTTACTGCCTTCCAGCTACCAATTTACAGATGTTATTATGATTCTGTGTTTACCTTCCTGGGCAGAAGACTTTACCAATGTGTCCTAGAAAGACACCTCTCCAGAGCCCTAACCCACTAGAGAAAGACAGAAACAGGCTGGGGGTATGGATCAACCTGCCAACACCCATGTCCAGTAGAGAACCAATTACAGAAGCCAGAACTCTCACCCCAAAAAGAATCTTGGTCCATACTCCAACAGGGGCAAATGATAGTGGAGGAAGACCAAAGGGTTCTAAACCCCTAATTTCACCAGGACCTGAAATGTTGATCACCAGGAATCTTGTGTTTATACCATCACTGAAAAAGAGGTGAATCTGGAAAACACTAGAAGTCTGGCTCTATTTCTCTTATCTGAGAGAGCAGAGGAATAAAGGAAGGAAGCTCAATAGTAATAAGTGAAGGTGTGATTTAGAAAGGAAGTAAAGGCAGGGCCATAGGAAAAAATGGGTAAAAAAATGAGTTAAAAAAAACAAAACAGAAATAATATAATAATAATAATATAGAGCCAACCCATTATCTGTGATCTTGGGAGAACTAATTTGGTTTCTAAAAACTCTTATATCCAACGAAGGGAATAGGGACATCAAATTCTGGTGGTGGGAATGGTGTGGAATTATATCCCTATTATCTTATAATTTTGTAAAGCAATATTAAATTACTAGTAAAAATAAATATATAAATTCTTGTAGCCAACTCCTCTGTTCAAGATTGGTTGACTGATTATTTTGTTACTAGAGAACTGTTCAGCTCTGGTTTATGGTTGTGAAAGGGTTTAAACCAGGAACTTTGATTCCTCAGGCATGATAGTCTTTTTACATAACCGTTATACTACTTCCCCTGCCCTTTGTGCAAGTTTTAAATGACTTACTGAGCTAGAGGGGCTGAAGGAAGGGTCAAAAATGGTTACAAACACAAGAGTGTATCAAGTCTGGCTTCCTGGGTTCTCCTAGCAAATACTAACATCTTAGAACAAATTGAATTGTTATTTACACCTTGCTTGTGAAAAGGAAAATATTTGTTTAAAATATAATAAATTGCTCAAGTAAATATTATCAAAATACAGCAAGGAAAAAGACATATTGCATTTTTGAATGGAAATATCTCAAGTGACTCAGTAGGTGTATAGTTGGTAGAGAGCCAGACTTGTCTGCATGAGGTCTGAGCTCAATCCTCAGCAACACATATGCTAAAGTAATTTCTGGAGTGCTCTTTTTGTCTCTCCCAACCCTCCCTCATGATAAGTAAATAAATCTTTTAGAAATGAAACATTTCTGCAACACAATTTGTAATAGCCAAAACCTGGAAGCAACCCAGGTGTTCAACAACAGATGAGTGGCTGAGCAAATTGAGGTATATATACACAATGGAATACTACTCAGCTATTAAAAATGGTGACTTCACTGTTTTCAGCCCTTGTTGGATGGAGTCTGAAGAAATCATGTTAAGTGAAATGTCTGAAACAGAAGGATGAATATGGGATGATCTCACTTTCAGGTAGAAGTTGAAAAACAAGATCAGAAGAGAAAACACAAGTAGAACCTGAACCAAAGTAAAAGACTCTGGGGTGGGGGGTGGGGAGTACAGGTCCAAAAAAGGATGACAGTGGACCTAGCGGCTGTATTGTTATGTGGAACACTGAGAAATGTTATGCATGTACCAACTATTATATTTACTGTCGACTGTAAGCCATTAATCCCCCAATAAAGAAATTTTAAAAAAGAAAAAAGAAAAAAAGAAATGAAACATTTCTGTAATATGATTTATCCAAAATTCAGGCAAATACAGTTATCTTAATACGTGCACCTCGTTCTTGTTAGCTATGTCAAAAGTTTTAACTATCTGAGAAAAGTTCTGGTTTTAAGAAAATATCATTTTGTTTTGGTTTGACTTGTCACTTCCAGGGCTTCACTGCTCTGAGCCAATTTCCTTTAGTGCAGTGGGAGCTGGGCTTGAACCTGGATCACACACATGACAAAACAGAAACAGTATCCAGGTAAGCTATCTTGTTGGTCTTATAAATGGTTGTTTTTTTTTTTTACTAGATATTTTGCTTCTGATTAATCAAATTAACAGAAATAGTTGAAATGTTTAATTTTATCTACTATTGTAGAGTATGACTACTATGTTACAATTTTTCTTAAATGTAAAGAGCTAACCTTCAGTTATTAGTAAATACATGGATTTATGTGGAAAGAATAGGACTCCTCCTCTATTTTTTGTTATAATGATACCACATCTTGTATAAATAGGTCACTATACTTGTGATTTTCAATGAGCAATTTCTGTATAAACTGACTCTCATACTGTGTATATTCTGCTCATTTTATGAATAATATTAGAATTCCATATACTTCCACTTCTGGAAACAAGATTGTTGTTCCAAACAGAGAAGCATGACCTTCTACTGTCGATAGAATGTACCTTCCTGGTGCTGAATATAAAATACTGTCCTTGGCTTAGGACTCTCTAACTTAATTTAAAAGATCCTTGTTCTGGGGACTGGGCGGTGGCACAGTGGGTTAAGCTCACATGGCACAAAGTGCAAGAACCAGTGGAAGGATTCTGGTTCCAGCCCTGGGTACCCCACCTACAGAGGAGGGTAGCTTCACAGGCGGTAAAGAAGGTCTGCAGGTGTCTATCTTTCTCTCCCCTCTCTGTCTTCTACTTTTCTCTCAATTTCTCTCTGTCCTATCCAACAACGACAGCAATAGCAACAACGATAAACAACAAGGGCAACAAAAGGGAGGGAAATCCTTGTTTTCAAATGTTCCTCAGAACCAGAAGAGTCTCCCTCCTTCCATGATGTTCTGTGAAGTTTTATGACAAAATCTGTTCATCCAACCTACTAACTTAGGATTTGGAAGAACACCTTCTCAAAAATTAGTGGAACCACATTTGGATTTGACTGACAAAGAGCCAAAGTCCTGAAACTCAATGGCCCAAATGCGTGGCCTGCAAAGGTTAACCCTGGCAATCTAAGGGTGGCAAATAGTCTCAGCCTCAACCCTCAGTCACAGTTGCTGGCTCCTATAGAACAATTTCTTGCTGGAGGAATCAAACCAAACCTTTGTTATCCAGGAAAGAGAAAAAATTCCTAAATAAATGTTATTGGGCAGCAAGTCACAACTACCACCTATTCTATTACTGAGCTCTCTGGGCCTCAGCTCCATTCTCACCTACTTATCTGCCATCTGTTCATTACTTACACAAACATCTGAGCAGCTACAGCTGCATAGCCAATAACTACTTTCAACTCCTGTCCATAGTTCTCATTCATAGCTATATTTACACTATGAATCTTAAAATCATTAAGTACTTTAATTCTGGTTCTATTCAGCTTTTCCTCTTCTCCCTGAGTACTGATCTGCTTAACTTAGACCCCTGACTACTATGTCCTACACACCAGATTTGCACTCAAGGCCTGTTTCCATACCTACTGGTAACCACCTCTTTAAAAGGAACTGCAATCCTAGCATGACTTCTATCCTCTGTCACACCTAGTCACTGTGTCAATCAATCCAATGTCACTTGACACAGTTACACTTTCTGGAATGATGCATAATCCTGGAATGTTTGCTACTGAGTCAATCCTGCTTATAAAAGTCTGTCCTCCTTTTCAAAGTTAACCCAATTACCAAATAATGTGATGATAACATTAACTATCAATTGTCTTTTTGAACCCTAAGACAGCAGGAACCTCACATCTCCACTATAGAGCCTCTACTTCCCCCAGTCCTGGAACCCTTGGATAGGGCCCACTTTCCCGTATGCCTCTGCCAACCCATATCAAATAATATTGCATCTGCCAATCACAACCTAACCAACACAACGATTGCCACCTCAACATGCTTCACTTCAGACTGTGTCCAGAGACTTCACGTGTGGAATGACAACCCTTCAGCTTCATTACTCGGGTGAGACCTTATCTTTCAAAGTATACTCTAATTCCATCTCAGGTGGTTCACTTTCTAACAAAGTCCCCAAACCTAGATATATACCAGTTTCTGTGAGAGAGAGCATATGTTCACACGTATCCGTAAACTACTGCAAAATATATACCTGAAAGCAGAAGTACACTAGAGTTTGCAGTGAGTATCCCCCTAACACTTCCTCTCCACTATTCTAAGCTTTGGGTCCATGATTGCTCAACAACTTGTTTGGCTTTGTATGTTAACTCTCTTTTCAGTCACCAGGTTCCAGATGTCATCAGGATGCAGGCCAGGCTTCTCTGGACTGAAGACCCCACCAATGTGTCCTGGAGCTCTGCTTCCCCAGAGACCCACCCTACTAGGGAGAGAGAGAGGCAGACTGGGAGTATGGACTGACCAGTAAACGCGCATGTTCAGCAGGGAAGCAATTACAGAAGCCAGACCTTCTACCTTCTGCAACCCACATTGACCCTGGGTCCATACTCCCAGAGGGATAGAGAATGGGAAAGCTATCAGGGGAGAGGGTGGGATATGGAGAATGGGTGGTGGGAATTGTGTGGAATTGTACCCCTCCTACCCTATGGTTTTGTTAATTAATACTTTCTTAAATAAATTTTTTAAAAAAGTCTGTCCTCATGAATGTACACACATGCACATACACAACAGTAGTAGTGGTATTCATATGCAAATGCCTTGCAAGACCAGTCTCCTTATTAACAAATGGGGAGAACACTGGCCTAGTGAAGCATCTCCAAGACCTCAAAGTACTTATCTTTGCAAATCTTGGCTGCAGTGGTGAGTGGAGCTAATGGCCTGGGCTGATGGTGTAGCTACCTAGTTGTTTCAGAGGGCATCCCAACAGTCCGCCAGTTTGTCTATGGCCTGCTCTGCAGTGCAGGACTGATCAAGAAAACTTGCACTGTTTTCTAACCCAACAGTAATCATGCCCTTGCATGACGGTGAAAAAGGACCCAAGTTGGAGCTGAAACTGTTTTGCGGACACCTGTCACAAGGCCATGAAAAACTACTTACAAGTCAACAATTGTACTGTAAACCAATAACCCCCCCCCACACACACACACATTCACTAAAAAAAGAATATGAATTCATTGTAATCCAAGGCCCCCATTCCTCAAGTGAACTCATTCTTGATGGAGAAATATTTTCTATTGCTTCACTGGTAAAGTTGCTCAAAACTTTTCCAAAATGTCTTAAATATGAGGCTCTAAATTATGAAGTGGAAAAATAAGTTTGGGTTATAGTCATGTCAAAATCTGAAGGAGACTTTAATTGGTTTTCCACTGTTTCATAGCTGGATCTTTGATGTGGTACCCAAGGATGCTAGTGAGTTCACAGCGATGTGGCTGTTGACAGACAAGGTTCTTCATTCTAACAGTTCAAGATTATAAGAAATGAGCTGGAGTTTGTACAAATCCTTGAAAGATGCCAATTACACTTGAAGCTAATCCCTATTAATCATCAATTTTGTGAAGTACTTATCACTGCTCTACCACTTCTTAGAGAGTGTCATAAAAACAAACTTGTGAAGTTTAACAAAAGACCACATTAAAACTGTAATTCTGTTTAAACTGCTTTTCTCAGTTTCTAGTCCCGATTATAGAGTATGGAAGACATGGCTTGTATCAAAAGCATTTTGTTTCTTTTAAAGTGCCCAGGTGCTTTTTAGTGTGTGTGTGTGTGTGTGTGTGTGTGTGTGTGTGTGTGTGTGTGTGTGTGTAGATTCAAAGTTATAATACTCAAAAAAGGGACAGAGTGGCTATTATAATCACTTCAACTAACACTTATTTTTGCTGTTATTTCTAGAACTCAAGAATTTGCCAACTAGGAGATGTGGCTATGGAGTTACAGAAGATACAAATAGTAAGGACTGACAACTAATGGCCTTAACAAATTTCATCAAACTATAGCTGAGACATCTGAAAACCATGTTAGCCTCAGATAAGTGTTTGCTCATGTGGCCAGGGGGTGAGAAGGGACACATAAGAGTAGACAAGATCAAAAGAATCCGTGAGTACCAGCAGCCAGTGCCATTTTGACAACTATACATTGGAACACAATGCTGGTTGTGAGAGAGAGGAACCTTTGGTCTTATAACCTATGACCTTAAGGGAGTCCAGGCACTGAAATAATGGCAAGAACTAGCCACAGTGGCAGGGGAAATATCTGGTGGAGAAGCTGCATGGTTTGTCCCTACACTAAGATATACTCACAGGAACGCTGGTCCCTGACATATGGTGGCTGGCAGTAGGTGACTGTTGACTGACTGAAATATTAAGGTATTCTTTAAACACTGAGAAGAAAGTGGCCATTAATTACACAGTTAGCCCCCTGAAATCTGGGTATTGGCTGGAAATCTACAGAGTCCCTATACCCCATGGATTTATATACAGCTAAAAGAAATAACGGGAAACAACCCACAAGCAGAAGTAATAAGAGGAAGAAGATAAGAGGGCTTTAAACTCCATCAGCACCCAGAGAGAGAGGAGGAAAAGGAGAGGGACATATGGAGGTAGTAATGTTGTTATGAGTGTCTTGGAGAGGAAGAGAAGATTAGACCAGGAAGAAAAATGGGGCAATTATGTATAAGTGTAGGTAGTTGTAGAGCCGATGGCTGGCCCATGTATTAGGGGAACTGTGGTGGTTTGCAGTGTGGTGACTGAAAATTCTGAACCCTGGTGGTGGGAATGGAGTGGATTTATACAGATGGTAATTTTATAAATGAATATTAAATCACTAATAAATTTTTTAAAAAAGAAATAATAGGAAATACACTCCCATCCCCAACCCTAACCCTACCCTCTAATATGTAAACAAAGCAAAACCTAGTAACATCTCAAAAGCACAACCTGCTGGTTGAACGGTAAAAAAATCACAATAAATGTGCAAACAACAGAGAATTTCCAGAAACCGAGTGTGCCCCTTCTCCCATGACAGAACATACAGGTAGATCTCCAGGAAAAAGTATAGACTTAGAGGAATTGTATAAGTATAAGTATAATTGTATAAGTATAGACTTAGAGGAATTGTAGTATATTGGAGATCTCTTAATTGTATTTGTGTCTTGTAAGTCTTAGTTTCTCCAGATACGTAACAGAATGTGAAAAGAACTAGACTGTCTTTCCTTTCCCTTCTGGAATGTCAGTGGTGATGGAGTATGAAGTAACTTAGTAAAGCATCAATAGGACAAGTTCAATGAAAAGTGAGACTGGTTTCATGAAGGCCTCAAGAATGAAAAAGGCAAGTGGGCTAGCTAAATTTGATGGAGGTGACAAAGAGTGAGGGGTGGTGGATCTAAATTACTAGATATGTATTAAGAGTGGGATGGGAGTTGGTGTACTGCACCAAAATAAAATACTCTGGGGTGGGGGAATGGGAGGGTTCAGGTCCTGGAACCTGATGGCAGAGGAGGACCTAGAGGGGTTGAGTTGTTATGTGGAAAACTGAGAAATATTACACATGTACAAACTACTGTATTTTACTATCGATTTTAAACCATTAATCCCCCAATAAAGAATTTTTTTAAAAAAGTGGGATGGGAAAGAACAAAGACAATTATATAAGTCTAGTAATACTATTCAAAAATAAAAATGACATGAGATCAGGTGGTGGCACACCTGGTTAAGCTACACATTACAGTGCACAAGGACCAGGGTTCAAACCCCGATTCCCACTTGTAGGAGGAAATCTTAATGAGAGGTGAAGTGTTGCTACAGGTGTCTCTCTGTCTCTGTCCCTCTCTATCTTCCTCCTTCCCTCTCCATTTCTTTTTTTTTCCCCACCAGGATTATCACTGTACCTAGCAGCCAATTGTTTCCATCTTATTGGGCAGGACAGAGAGAAATTGTGAATGGATAGGCGATAGAGAACAAGAGAGAAAGCTAGATACCTACAGATCTGTCTCACCACTCATGAAGTGTTCCACCTGCAGGTGGGGAGTGGGGGCTCGAACTCAGGTCCTTGCATAGAGTGATATGTATGTTTAACCAGGTGTGCTACCACCTGGCCCCTTTTCCCTCTTGATTTCTCTCTTTCTCTATCCAATAAATAAATAAATATGACATTGGCAGAAATATTTCAGGCCTTTCAAACTGAACAATAAAATGTTGATACATTCTAAGAAGGTATGTACTAAAATGGCAATTGTCTTGATTCTACTGTTTATCTATATACATAGTAGCAACAGATTCTCAAGCTCAAGTTATTTCTTTCCTATGTCCACAAAAAAAGAAAAGCCCTTTGTATAATTAGGAAATTAAGATAATTAGAAATTCCACTCAGCTTTTCACAGAAACAGATTATTTCTAACACCTAACTGTGCATTCTAGTAGATAAGCAATGGGTTTTTGTTGTTGTTGTTGTTTTGTTTTGTATTGTTGTAGTGTTTCCATCAAGAAGGAATGGTTGGATTTTGTCAAAGGCTTTCTCTGCACCTATTGTGGATCTCATTGAGTGATTTGTGTATTTTGAACCAGCCTTCCATCCCTGGGATAAGCCTGCAATATTTATTTTGTTTTAGTTTGGTCATGTAAAGTAAAATGTCCCTGGGTTCAGATACTAGAGAATGGACACCCCTGGGGAATCATTTCTTGATACTTCATACTTGAAGGTTTGTGTGATGTTATGTGTGGATTCTAGTATGGTCCTTTTACTCAATAGGTACTGGCAAGTTGTATGGCCTGTTGCTGTGGTTTGTGCTCAACTAACAAAAACTGTAATCCAGGAGCTATTTAGGTTACTTACTGTATCTATTGAGTAACACAAACTAAAACAAGCCAGACTTTATAGTAGTTTCTTTGCATAATGATCTGATTGATACATATAGATGGATAGTGAAGGAAAACATAAAATATACTCATATGAGGATCATGTGGTAGCACAGTGGGTTAAATGTACAAGATGCAAAGTGCAAAGACTGGCGTAAGGATCCCAGTTCGAGCCCCTGGCTTCCCACCTGCAGAGGAACCGCTTCACAAGGGGTGAAACAGTTAGGCAGGTGTCTTTCTCTCCCCCTCTGTCTTCCCCTCCTCTCTCAGTTTCTCTATGTCCTATTCAAAAAATAACAGTAAGGGCAACAAAATGGAAAAAATGGAAAATATTGCCTGCACTCTTTTCCATCTAAAATTTATAGATATCTTTAATGATACAAATCCAATTGCAAGGAAGACTAAAATAAATAAATAAATAAACCAATGGACTGCATCAAACTGAAAAGCTTCTGCACAACAAAAGAAACCACCACCCAAATAGACTTCTTATAGGATGGGAGAAGATCTTTATATGCCATACATTAGACAAAAGACTAATAACCAAAATGTAATAATAGTTCATGAAACTTAGCAAAAAAAAAAAAAAAAAGCAAATGACCCATCAAAAATGGGGAGATAATATGAACAGAATATTTACCAAAGAGATTCAAAAGGCCAACAAAAATATGAAAAAATGTTCCAAGTCACTGATGTCAGAGAAATGCAAATAGAGACAATGATAAGATACCACTTCAATCCTTTGAGAATGTCATACTTCTAAAAGAACAGTGATAAAAAATGCTAAAAAGGTTGTGAAGAAAAACGAACCCTGCTTCACTGCTGGTGGGAATGTAAATTAGTCTAACCCTAGTGGAGATAAGTCTAGAGAACTCTAAGAAGGCCAGAAATGGATCTTCCCTATAATCCAAAAGTTCTCCTGGGGTTATATCCTATGAAACCAAACACCACCATCCAAAAAGATCTATGTAACTGATGTTTATAGCAACAATTTGTAATAGCCAAAACCTGAAAGCAACCTAGGTGTCTGATAATAGATGAGTGGCTGAGACAGATGTAGTATAAATACACAATGAAATACTAATCAGCTATGAAAAATCACAAGTTCACCTTCACCTCATCTTGGATGGATCTTGAAGGAATCTTGTTAAGTGAGATAAGAAAGAGAAGGATAAATATGGGATGATCTCACTCATAGCAGAAGTTGAGAAATAGGGACAGAAAGGGAAACACAAAGCAGAACTCGGATTGGGCTTGGTGTATTGCATCCAAGTAAAGGACTCTGGAATGAGGGGGAGCTTTCAGGTCCTGGTGCAAGATGGTGGAGGAGGACCTAGGCGGTGGGGGCAGGGGTGAGAAACTTTTGCAGAACACTGAGAAATGTTACCTACATACCAAGAACTGTATTTACTGTAAACAGTTTATATATATATGATAAAAAAGAATTTGAAGGCTTACCTCCAGTTACATAAGGATCCTTAGAGTGATCTTAAAATGCAAAGAAGGGCTAGATTTTCCAGGTGCACCAATCTAGTCACCCCAGGCGTTTAAAGCAGAGAATCTTCTTTAGTTAGAGACAGAGAGAAAGCCAAGGTTCAGCAGAGCAGCGCTCAATATCATGCTGCCTGAGGACAATGGAGGAGCAATGTGAACATGACACAAGCATATCCGAGGGCTGAAAGACTCCTGGAGAACAGCCAGCAAAGATATAGGAACCTCAGCCCCACAGTATCAAGGAACTGAATTTTGCTAGTAATCTAAAGTAATTTTTTTTTAAATAGTATTTTCTGTTTATTTATTTATTCCATTTTTGTAGCCCATTTTTATTATGGTTGTTGTCATTGGTGGATAGGACAGAGAGAAATGGAGAGAGGAGGGGAAGACAGAGAGGGGGAGAGAAAGACAGACACCTGCAGACCTGCTTCACCGCCTGTGAAGCGACTACCCTGCAGGTGGGGAGCTAGGGGTTTGAACCAGGATCCTTACACCAGCACTTAAGCTTTGAGTCACATGCGTTTAACCCACTGCGCTATTGCCTGGCTCCCGTACTTTTTTTTTTAATGGCCACTAGCATTCTACTAGAGCTGTATTCTTGTAGCAAGTCTCTACAGACTCCTGACAGCCATTTTTTTTCTTTCAACATAGACAGAAACTGAGAAGAAGGAAAGGTACAGAGAAAGATGAAGAGAGACACTTGCAGCATGCTTCACAGCTTGTGAAGCTTCCCTCCTGCACTGGGGATTGGAGGCTTGAACCACCCACCCCCTGAATTTACTTCTAAGTGTATTATCCTCCACAGGTTGTAGGTAAAAGCTCAGGTCAGCCAAATCTGTCCATTTGTCTTCATGATACTCCATTGCAGAGTAGCCAAATAAAACCACTCAGGCTGTGTTCCACAGAACTATAAGACATTCATTTGTTTTTCAATTTGTTCTATTTGTGATCATTTATTACAGCTATAATATGTATTAAAAAGTAAATGTACAATATGCTTGAGGCAAGGAAGAATAGAAAACTGCCTTGCCAGGAGCTGCAAAACAGCAGGTAGTGGTTTAGAAACTTGTTTTTGTTACACTCTCCCTCCCAAAACAGACAAACAGAAACCTTAAATAGTCACTGTCAGCACACTGTAAGCAAATCATCTTGCCTCTATTCATTCACTGGTTTCTAACAAGTGACCTACAATGCAGGAATCATGATCCCTTTCAGAGATAAGAAAGGTTCAAAGATACCATGTTCTTATATAAGGTTGGATTGCTAGCGACAAAGCTATGATCTTTCATCTTACTGCTTTTTTTTCCTTTTAAATCATTGCTTTTGTACATGCTGCCTTTAACAGTAAGGATGTAATAGATGCATTATAGAGGTTTAAAGAAAGTAAGCCATAATATCAGAGAGAAACATGCTTTTCTAAAGGGAAAATAGAAATAGGAAGTTATGGAACTGATAAGATTTAAGCTGGGTATTGACTTACAGGCTAAATTTCAACAGAGGAATGATAAGACCTAATTTCGGAAAAAAAAAAAAAAACTGGAATCAAATTCTGCAGCATGTGTATTTTAATTAGTCAACACTAAAGCTAGTCTTTATTTCATCATAGTATGAAGCAACAGTATGAGAAGGATGGCAAGGTTAGGTAAATTTGGTTAGAAATTCCAGTCAAATTTTCATAGGGATAGAGTATTTCTGACACTTTGCAGGCACATTTGCATAACTGAAATTCTGCAGACCTGTTTGTATTAAGTTAATGGAAAAACGTGAAAATGCTAACACTGATTTACTGTCATTTCAAAAATGCAGAGTTTTCTCTAGCGGATATACAACAGAACCCAAGACAACCTGTCTCTAGCTCACATTGAGACTTCTATCAATATATAATACTTCCACTAAGATCAATGCACAAAACGGATATTTGAATGCAATAGGGATTGTGGGACCTCTGTGTAGTCAGGCAGCTCTCTCCTCTGACACGCAAAGGCACTATGCCATGACAACATTGTTACTAGATCAATACTCTACCCCTGGCCATAGCTGATTAGATGCCTAACTAAGACTGGGTCAGATTCTTCATTCTGAGAATCTGGAATTTAGCCTCTGAGATGCTTAATGGAAACTTTATTAGTGCTTAAATTAGTTAGTCATGCAAATTTGAGGACTGGGTTTATCAGACAGTTTGTTTCAAGAGAAAAAATATAACAGATATGTCTACAGACAAAATAGATCAAGTAGTCAGGATAAGAAGCTAGAAGAGCAACAGTATTGGTTCTAAGTGTCTTCTAGCTTTGTAATTTTAGAGCTTGTAACTCTTGTTGCACTCTGGGACTCAGAACTATGAGAAAACATCTTTTGAATTTTTAATAAATATCCCCTACCCTGCTTTCTGATGTCAGCCTGTTAGTTTTATCTTATTACAAGTGATCCCTTGTATCAGAATCTCAAAAATGCACTTGGGATCATACATCTTTGTTTTGTTCCAAGCACTTAAGAAAACTCCACAGATAGTTCAATCTAATTGCCTTTTCTGAATATATTAGTATTAAGTCCTGCTAAAGAAAAATCAAATGAGTGCATGATCATGAAACATTAGCCTCAAGCTCTGTGTACTCAGCAATGCCCAGCAAGCCAGCAACTTGTTTCCAATCTTCTAGGCCCTGCTTGTTATTTTTATGACCATTTCTCTCTGCTCCCATCCACTGCAAACTTTTTAAAAGAATTTTCTCTGTACTTCCTTACATCCACTGTAATACAGCTCCACTACAGATTCTCCACTAAGTATGCCCCAGCAGGGATCTCTCCACTTATTGTCAAAGACCCAAGCCATGATCAGGCATGCCCCTTAGCAGCATTTAACACTAACACTTCCTAAAATATTAATAGACAAAACTTTGTGGTGCCATGCTTTGCTGGCTTTCTTATCATTTTATTAGTGTTCTTCCTCAGTTGTCTCTTTCTCTGCCTCCCTTAAATGATGATGTTCTTCAGGCTTTAGGCCATGGGCTCTTCTAATAGGTCACTGCCCCAGAGAAAGTTTATTTACTTCCTTGGTTCAGTGACCTTAAAAATTTTGCCATCTGTAGTTTAGTCCTTTTTGCAGTGTGTGTGTGTGTGTGTGTGCGTGTGTGTGTGTGTGTGTGTCTTTTTAAGTGCCTATCTGACCTTTTTCACTTCCCTAAGTGATCTTTCCTAATGATATCTTCCTCATCTAATGGAAAACATTCTAAACCCACCCTTTCTACTTGATACCTTCCAAAACACCCTAAGCTATATTGATCACGTGTCCCCGTTCCTCTCTGTTAGCTGTGTCCCCAACATCTTCTAAACCCTTTAGTTGAGTTGGACGGTGGCGCAGTGGGTTAAGCACAGGTGGTGCAAAGCGCAAAGACCAGCATAAGGATCCCAGTTCGAGCCAGCAGCTCCCCACCTGCAGGGGGTCCCTTCATAGTCCCTGAAGCAGGTCTGCAGGTGTCTTTCTTTCTCTTCCCCTCTCTGTCTTCCCCTCTTCTCTCCATTTCTCTCTGTCCTACCCAACAACAATGACAGCAATAACAACAACAATGACCATCAAGGGCAACAAAAGGGAAATTACATAATAATAAATTTTTTTTAAAAAAGCCCTTTAATGAACAAGAAAGCTAAGCACTTTTTAAATTCCATTTCTTCTTTCCCTTTCCATATTATTGCCTATACAGTTATATGAATGTTATTTTAAAAATATCTAAGGATGCTAACTTCTTTTATCACTACTACTCTTGCACATTGAAGACATCAATATCCTTCACAAAAAATAACAGAAGAGTCTTCTCTTCTAACATATGACCCAGACTCCAGTCATGTTGAAAAACTCTGATATTTTTCCAACTTAAAACCCTTCTATGGTTCCCAATAATCACAAAACAAACAAGCCCAAACACCTTGTAAGATCTATGCTGCTCTACTTCTCTAGCCCCTTCCTCAGTACTCTATTTATTTGTTTGTTTGTTTTGATACATTCTTCTCTGGTTCAATGTTTGGCCTATCCTCTGCCTTCACATATCATTCCCTATTCCTGGAGCACTGCTTTTTCTGTCTTTGTCTTTCAACTAACTAAACACTTTTTTTTTCTCTTTTAACTAAACACTTTTTAAATTAATTAATTAATTAATTTTGATATAGACAAAAACTAAGAGGGGAGGGGAGATAGGGAGAAAGATCGACTATCATATTCAGGGTCCTCTAATATTTTACCATTTTTGCTAATTGTTTCCACCCCCAAGCTTGACTTCACTATCTCTATAACACACTTTCCCTGGCACATACAATCGCATACTCAGTATGTATATATAAGGTAAATACAGGGGAAGTATCAAGTACACGCCACCAAGTACTTAATGTGAATACATTATTACTCTTTAAGAGAAGCTTTTCCACAAACTGATCATGGAATTTACTTTCAGAAGTAAAACAAATCAGCCCAGCATGTTGACTGCCACATGAACAGGAAACATTGTCAATTCTCTCTATCCCTACTTCTCCTCTCCTCTTCAGTCACAGGAATGATTAGGTGTCAAAGTTCCCAGTTCTATAGATAAGATGTATATGATTATCAAGAGTACCAAGGCATCAGGTTGGGGGATGGACGGAGTGAGGCTGTGGAGCTACAGAATGTCAACCGAGTGGAAGTAATCTGTGCCAGGAGCCAGACAGAACAGAGGTCAAATTAGATGAAACACTTAGGAGCTCAGTGACCCTAGGCAACTTGCTGGTCCCTCTGTAGCCTTCATCTTTTATGTGTAAGATAGGAAAAATAATACTGATTTTTAAAATATATATATTTATTTATTCTCTTTTGTTGCCATTTTTATTGTTGTAGTTATTATTGTTGTTGTTACTGATGTCGTCATTGTTGAATAGGACAGAGAGAAATGGAGAGAGGAGGGAAGGCAAAGAGGGAGACAGAAAGCGAGACACCTGCAGACCTGCTTCACCGCATGTGAAGCGACTCCCCTGAAGGTGGGGAGCCAGGAGCTTGAACAGGGATCTTTACGCTGTTCCTTGCACTTTGTGCCACATGCGCTATCACCTGACTCCCAATAATACTGAATTTACAGGACTGTTCTGAAAATTAAATGAGACTGTGTATGGTAAGTGTGAGTAAAGTGCCTAGCAAGTAAAGTAGTAAACACTCAACAAATGTTAACCTGTAATTACTTTTATACTTTCCACTACTCTAGAATTAAATGACTGATAAAGACATAAAACTGTATGCAAAAGATGAAACTGCAAAGATCTAGTTATTTGGTTGCTTTAGTTATATAAAGATCAAGCTACATAGGAAAAATGCTTATGAAGATTTCTCAGAACAGGAAAAATAATACTCACACTTTCTTCCTCCTTCTCCTCTTTTTTCTTTTTCTTCTTTCCTTCCTTTTTTATTCTCTGGGGCTTGGTGCCTATACTACCACTGTATCATTCTTCCTCATCTTCCCCTCCCCCCTTGGTAAAGACAGAGAGAGAGAGAGAGAGAGAGAGAGAGAGAGAGAGAGAGAGATGCCTGCAGCACTGCTTTACCACTTATAAAACTACCCTCTGCAGCTGGGGGGCCCAGGGCTTGAAGCTAGACCCACACAAAAGGTAATAGGCGTGCTCTACTCAGTGCACCACCATCTGGAGCCATAATATAGTCATTCTATTAGAAGAATAAAGCATATTTTAGGCTATAAATGAACTGCTAATTATATTTTAAAGCTGGAGAAAAAGAAGAAAATTATCTGGCATCATTACTGTTATTATTCACAAACCAAATATACCTATAAATGCCAGAGTATGATTTAGAAAACAAAATTATTTTAAATATTAAGGCAAAATTCATTTTAAAAAGAAAAATCTAGTGTCCTGGGAGGTGGCACAGTGTGGATAATTCATTGGATTCTCTTTTTTGTCTCCTGCCAGTTTGGTTTACTACCTTTAGATCAATCTCTGAAAGTGCTAGCTGCAAAAATTCCCTAGTGTTTTGGAAAACACTAGTGACACTATGGTGATGCCTGAGATTTCCAATCAATAAAAGAAAATTCTACCAGGAAGAGCTTTTAAGGAATTTCATTGCGAACTTGGGCACACAACTCTGCTAACAAATCATGTCCATGGACAATTTTCTTCCAAGAGATTCCTGAAACACAGAAACACATGCTCTGTGGTGATCTGTATGTGGATCAGCACTTAAAAATTGCCATTTACCTCTCCAGTTTTGAGGAAGAGAGACTTCTACTAAGTCACTGGTTACAGTTACTTCTGGATTATTGAAAGGACAAGTAATGTGGTATATATGTAATATACAAATCCTACTTCTTCTATCCTTCTATTATCTATCATTGCTTCATTAATACCATGTTTTGTTTTTTTCTGCCCCTAGGCTTATCACTGGGGCTCAGTATGGGTTCTATGAATCCACTACTCCCAGTGGTCATTCTTCTTCTCCTCCTTCTCCCTTTTCATTTTATTCAATAGGACAGAGAGAAACTGAGAGGGGTGAGGGAGGTATAGAGGGAAAAAGAGAAAGATAGAAACCTGCAGACCTGCTGCACTGCTTGTGATGTGTCCTCGCTGCAGGTGGGAAGGAGGGGCTTGAACCCGGGTCATTGCACATAGTACTATGTGCATTTAACCAGGTGAGCCACCACCCACCCACTCCGACATCTCTCTTTTATTAAAAAATATTTTATTTATTTTTTTACTTTCTTATTTATGTATTGGGGACTAATGTTTTACATTTGAATTGTATTTATTTAAATTTGGATTGAGACAGAGAAGTTGAGAAGAAAGGAGCTACAGAGGGAGAGAGAAAGACATCTGCAATACTGCTTTACCGCTTATGAAGCTTCCTCCCTGCAGGTGCACTGTTCACCCAACCAGGTGCATTATTACCTGGCCCCAACCCTATCTCTCCTTGAGAGAAAAGAAAAAAGGATTGAAGATGATTTACAGCATGGGAAAATCACATAACAGAAGGCAGCTAGATTAAGGCAACAAAAGGCAGTGGTGTTGACAACTAAGGCAACTAAATGAATACCTAATTACTTTGTGGCTTATTTGGTTTTAAAATTTTCCCCCTCTCTTACCACAAGTGGTAAGGTTGAATATTTAGGTTGAAACCTTTACTTATCAAGAACATATAAACCCAGAGTAGATTTCCTTATAAGGAATCTTCAACTAGTTAGCTCAGCTCACACCTGATAGTGAAGTTTGACAAACTTTTTCCTAGTCCCTTTCTAAATGACTAAACACCAGAGTTTTTACATTAGGACAACCTAGAGTGTAATCTCCAGATCACAGGTCGAACAGCTCCAGAAGTGAATATGCTGACATGGTTCAAATGGGCTACACTAAAGAAGCAGTAAGAATCTAGAAGTGTACACACACACACACACACACACACACACACACACACACACACACCACACACACACACACACACACACACACAACTATTTCTTTCCCACAAAGGGGAAGCTTTAACCAAACATGCTGTATTTCAGTTCATCAACACTGTTACACTTGAAAATAGAACTCATTCCTGTTTGTAAAGTGGCAATGGCCTGGTTCCAATCAGTTTTAGAAACATTTGACATGGCATGAAAAAAATGTTAATACCCTTTAACTTTAGCTTTTTCCCAGTTTTCTTAGCACTAATGACCAGCACAATTCTAAGGTTGAAAGAAAACAGATTGGGAGTGTTCGGGTTCCAAAGACTAGAAAAAAGGAGACTAAATCATATTAATGGTCAACAGACATCAACTTTACCTCCCTCCATGAGTAAGTTAAAAAGAATGTTTTTGATAAAACAGTAACCACCCTAAGGACAATTTTTTCATTTACATAGTGGAGGAAGGGAGGGAGATAAAGGTGGAGGGAGGGAGGGGGGAGGGAGGAGAAAAAGAGAAGGAGGAGAAGTGGAGGAGGAAGAAAGAAGGAGAAAAACAGACATCACAACACAGGAGTTTCCCCACATGCTATCAAGGCATTCCAATGTGGTTCCAAGGCTTGAACCCGGGTTGCGCACATGGCAAAGCATACACCCCTCGTTGTGAACTGTCTCTCCAGGCCTAATCAGCTTTTGTTACATAAATGCTACTCTGAAATCTAACATGAATTAACTTAAAAATTAAAAACTAAATCATTGGCCAAAAGTCTATTATTGTGGGCAGAATCACAGGAACTTTAGTGCTAACTTCTATGGTAAGAATTAATTCAGTCAAATGTGCTGTAGAAAGTCTTTAAGAATACAAAGTTCCAATAAAAGGAAGTAAACTTTGAGAACATTACTTGGCGTTCTGTTTCCAAATCTAATCCTTCAGGCAAGAACTACAAAGTTAATAAAGAGCAGATTAAAACCAACCAAGAACAAATTATTAATTCCGTTTTCCATTTCACTCTTCAATACTTGTTTTAAACGCACTAAAAATCTCTTCTGCCTGCTCAGTGAAAGCCGCAGCCCTTCTAATAATCAACGGATCTTATCACAAAAGGGGGAGATACTTCCTAAATGAAAGCACCATATGCCTAATTATTGAGCTATATTTATACCCGTAGCTATCTCAGAATGAAACATTTTCAGCTTTTCATTTCATAGAGTATTTCTTCCTGTGCCCTTAAGGTGCTTCTCCAGATTTTATTCTTTTTTTTTCTCTGCTTCCTCTCCCTACCCTCCCAAATTAAGTATTTGTGTGACACCAGACCAGGAAGTCAGTGGAACTGGACACTGATGGGTACTCTCCACATGGCTTTCCTGGGGATGTGCAGTCCTGCTGTGAGGTAACAATTGAAATAAAACAAACAAACAAAGCAGGGGGGTTTGGCAATGACAACTGTAGTGAGAGACAATAGTAGAAAATACAAGCTGTTGGCTGACAGAGCAGCATTGTAGCCAAAACTTCCTTTTTCATTCCTGGAAATGACTTCTTGAGTCCAATTTATTTACCAACCCCTTTTCTTTAATCAGATACAGCTTATCACTTAAATCAATCCCTGACTGCCAATAAAAATCCAATTTATTGAGTACTGTTACACAGTAGAGATTGTGCTAAAAGATTCACATGCATTTTCTACTTTAATGTTTACAAAACTCAGTCAAAGAAAATTACTAGCCCTATTTCACAGTTGTGGCCAGGGTGGGGCAGAAAGGCTTCCACTCTGCCACAAATATCATTTAATGGTCTGGCTAGTTTGTCAAGAGTTGAATAGCATGGCTAAATAGTTTCTCATTTTTGGTTCTGTCAAACAAGTCACAGGAACAAGTGTAATAGAAATCAAGGGGTTTGCTGGCTCGACAACTCCAATTAGGCATCAAAGAAAAGAGGGAGTTTCTGGTTTTAATCAGACTACAATTAGGTGATTGTACATATTTAGAAATTTTGTGCATATTTATGAAGAGGAAGGATAGGCACATGCAGTTGGGGAACATACAACAATCATACATCCCATGTAAGAAAATGAGAGAAGGGGCTGGGTAGTGGTGTACCTGGTTGAGCGCACAGGTTCCAATGCAACCTGGTTTAAGGTCCTGGGTCCCCACCTGCAGGGGGAAAGCTTCACCAGTGGTGAAGCAGTGTTGTAGTTGTCTCTCTATCTCTCTCACTCTCTACCACCTCCTTCCCTCTCAGTTTCTGGCTGTCTCTACCCAGTAAATAAGTAAAGATAACTAAGAAAGAAATTTTGTCACTGGCACAACTCAGGTTTGAGTCTGGACCCCTCCACAATGAAGGAAGCTTCAGTGCTATGTTGTTGTTTCTCCTATTTAGCTATTTCTGTCTTTTTCTCTCTATCTAAAAAGTTGGCCTAGAGCAGTAAAGTCATAGTGATGACAAAAACAAACAAGAAAAAGAAAAGAAAAGAAAGAGAAAGAAAGGAAAAAAGAAAGAACAGAGAGAAAAATGTCATCAAGGATATGATTTTAACTACGCTGAAAAGGAGAAAGATGGGGGCTGGATGGGGGCACACCTGGTTGAGTGCACACATTACAGTGTGCAAGGACCCAGGATAAAGCCCCTGATACCCACCTGTAGAGGGAAAGCTTTGAGTGGTGAAGCAGTGCTGCAGGTGTCTGTCTCTCTCTCTCTCCCTCTCTATCATTCTCTTGCCTCTCGATTACTGGCTATCTCTATCAAATAAACAAACAAAAATTTAAAAAGAGAATTCACTTAAAACAAAAAGAAAGAGGAGCTGTCACAATTAAAAAAAAAAAAAAAAAAGGTTCCGGTGAGCTCCACTATGCAGACTCCACTGTCTAGTTCTATCCCACCAAAGATCTGAGTTCTTCTCAGTACAAAGGTTATCTGTCATGTTCTGTTTTGGTCCAAAGTCAAAAGAATGATAGCAAGGAGAAATTGTCACACCCCCTAAACCACAAGCTTCAAGACAGTTTGATTTTTGTTATCTCAAGCCCAAGTCTAGTACACTTTTTATTCAGAGACAAGAAAAGGATGCAAAGTTTCAAAACGTTTTGATTATTTCACTACAGCTTTATTGAAAACAAATTGCCAAGGCTGGTAAAATAGCTCACTTGGATAATGTGTTGCTTTGCCAGCTCCTACCACTCTGAAGGAATCTTGGATTCTGTGGTCTCCCTCACTCTCTAAAGGAAAATAAAATAAAACAAAACAAATTGCTGGAGGCTGGAGAAATGTTTCAAGTGGCAGAGCCTTAAGCTTGTATGGTTAAGGTTCCTACTTTGATCTCCAGTACAACACGTTACCAGTGTGGTGCTCTGGCTTCTCTCTCATGATCTGTTTCATGTCAAGTTCTCCCATATCTATGTAACAAATCTTTAAAAAAAATAATAATCATTTCCACTACTAGGTTTTGGGCTATAAAGCCTCAGGAGCAGAAAAAAAAAAAAAAAGACTCCACACTTAGAATGTCTAAAATCTAGTGAGTAAATGACATATATGTCAATTAAACTAGCAACATAGGCCAAAGACAAAAAGAATAAATGTCACTGGAATTTGGAGAGGGTAGAGATCAGAAAAGGTTAGGCATGGTCCGGGAGGTGGCGCAGTGGATAAAGCACTGGATTCTCAACCATAAGGTCCTGAGTTTGATCCCCAGCAGCACATGTACTAGAGTGATGTCTGGTTCTTTCTCTCCTCCTATCTCTCTCATGAATAAATAAGTTATTTAAAGAAAAAGAAACAAAGAAAAAAGAAAAGGTTAGGCATTTGAAAGAATTGTGTGGAGGAGATGAGCTTTGAACAGGAAGACATTTCATCTGAGAGAAATAAACAAAGTCAGAAATATATATATATATATTAGATGGGATACAAATGTAGCTAAAACAGAGAATTCCTCCTAAATTACAAGAGATAATCTAAGAAGTAAACTGAAGTGTTTATACACCTGGGTTGATTTTGGGGAGAGGAATTCTTCCTGAATCTTTATCTCTCTGCTTTTGGTTAGATTGGGAAAGTTCCCTGATGTTATCTCATCCAGAATGTGCTTGTCTCCACTTTCTCCCAATTCTCCCTCTGAAAGTCTCATGATGCAAATGCTGGTCCTTTGACACTGTTTCAAAGGTCTCTACATATACTCCTTTAAAAAAATAATTTATTATTTTTTAATCAGAGCACTGCTAACCTCTGGTTTATGGGGACTGAACCAGGGACCTTCTGTACCTCAGGCATGAAAGTCTATTTGTGTAAACCATTATGCTGTCTTCTCAACTCCCTTTATTGTCTTATTCTCTTTCAGTGTTCCACTTTGACCCTCAGCTGTTATGAGCTCTAGTTTCATCCCTCTGTTCTTAAGTTATTTGTTTTCTTCTTGGATCTGTGCTATTATTTTTTCTGCTAGCATAAGAAGCTGAGACTTTTTTTAAAAAAAAATATATATATATATATTCCCTTTTGTTGCCCTTATTTTTTATTATTGTTGTTGTTGATGTCGTTGTTGGATGGGACAGAGAGAAATGGAGAGAGGAGGGGAAGACAGAGAGAGGGAGAGAAAGACAGACACCTGTAGACCTGCTTCACCGCCTGTGAAGCGACTCCCCTGCAGGTGGGAGCCGGGGGCTCAAACCGAGATCCTTACGCCAGTCCTTGCACTTTGTGCCATCAGTGTTTAACCTGCTACGCTACTTCTCGACTTCCAGAAGCTGAGACTTTAAGGGCTAGCAAGACAGCTGTCCTGGGATGGTGACTGTCTTGCTTGTGCCCACTTTCACGTGCATACCACAGAGTGTTAAGGACATTCAGAGGAACTTCTTTGTTGTTCTTACCTGAAAAAGTCAACTGTGAGCAATGAGATCACACATCACAAGGCCCAGGCTGACCAAGAAGGAAAAAAAAAGGTGGTGTGTGTGGTGGGTGGGGTGGGGCTGAAAATGTGGAATTTAGATTGGGATTTGGGACTCTATTTTAACAGTTTCTCAGAGTTGAAACTCATAGAGTCCAGCAATATGGATATAAATATACATCTCTGATGACTCTGAAACTAACTAAAATTTGAATAGATTCTCCATAGGAGATAAGGACCAATAAATCTTTCTAGTTATGCAACATGAGAGAATTGATATTTTAAGAAGACTAAACTAATTTTAATCTGCAAAATTAATTAAGAGACCATATGAAAATTCATAAAATTCACAAAGTTTCTACTATACGATTATTTATGAGACAACACCTTTCAGGAGGTACAATACTGAATTGGAAAATAGAAGATAAAGTCTCTTTCTCAAAATACTCCACCTTACTGAATAGAATTGTTTTTATTAAATTCTAATTTTACAAGTAGAAAACAAAACCTAACCAGTAGGGACCAGGCAGTAATGCACCTAGCTGAGCTCACACATCACCACACAGAAGTCCCCAGATCCAAGCCCCTTGTTCCCACTTCCCAGCAGGAGGAAGCTTCATGAGTGGTGAAGCAGGGCTCTAAGAATCTCTCTTTTTCTTTCCCTCTCTATCTCCCCTTCCTCTTTCAATTTCTCTCTGTCCTATAATATAAATAAATAAAGTTAATAATTAAAAATAAATTAAAGAAAAACAGGACTGGGAGGTGGCACATCAGTTAAGAGTACATGTTACCGGGGCCAGGTGGTTGAATACCTGGTTGAGGACACATATTACTACAATGCGTAAGAACCCAGGTTCGAGTCCCTGGTCCCCACCTACAGGGGGAAAGCTTTGCAAGTGGTGAAGCAGTGCTGCAGGTGTCTCTCTGGCTCTCCCCCTCTCAACTTCTGGCTGTCTCTATCCAATAAACAAAGATGATAGAGATAAATTTTTTTTAAAAAGCACGTTACCATGCACAAGGAACCAGTCTCCACCTGCAGCAGGAAAGCTTTGTAAGCAGTGCTGCAGGTATCTATCTATCTCACCCTCTCCCTCTCAATTTCTATCCAGCAACAACACCTGAAAAATATATATGAAAAGAAAAACTAACCTATGACTTGTCATTTTAGTGTGGAACTGTAAACACTACTCATGAACATATGAACATATCTTTTTTTTTTTGCCTGCAGGGTTATTGCTGGGTCTCAGTGCCTGCACTATGAATCCACTGCTCCTGAAGGCCATTGTTTTCCCATTTTGTTGCCCTTGTTGTTGTTATTGTTGTCATTGCTGCTGTTGTTGTACAGGACAGAGATAAATGGAGAGAGGAGCGGAAGACAGAGAGGGGGAGAGAAAGATAGACACCTGCAGACCTGCTTCACTGTTCGTGAAGTGACCCACCCTTGTAAGTGGGGAGCTGGGAGCTAGAGCCAGGATCCTTAGTGCAGTCCTTGCACTTTGCATCATGTACGCTTAACCTGCTGCACTACCACCTGGCCCCCTGAAAGTGGGGAGCTGGGAGTTCAAGCTTGAGCTTTGTCTCTCCAAAATGTTTGCTTGTGATTAAAAAAACAAAAAACCCAAACATAGCAATTTCAATTAGGTGCATCATGTATAAAAACTGAAGTACATAAAAATTAAGTTATTATTAAATGGGGTCCACAACTCTAAAACGCCATCGGCAGAAATGAGTAAGCACTTCAAATTTATAAGTCATATGCCTCTAAAAAACAAAGTGTTTGACATAAACATAAAGCAGATTACCTTTTAAAGGAAACAGCCAAACTTTTATATTTAAGTAAGGATTGATTTCCAAAAGGAATACCACAAGTATCTACAGTTATTTCAGCAATGCACTTGATCAAAAGTCTCATAAACCACCTTCACAGGCACTTCACAAGTCATAGAAAAGGAATATAGCTTTTCACACTGTAACTCATCCTGGAAACAAATGGAAAGTTTACTTCCTACATTGGTTTGGAATGACTTGGATGTTATAAAATAATCAAATCTCCCACAAAATAAATTAAAGTGCGGATCAAGAAACAGCTCACTGGATAAGGTATGTGACCCCAGTTAGAATTTTACCACTATATAGGCAAGTAACCACAACAGGGAAAGCTCCTGTTATATGTAGTGTCTCTATTTCTATTTTGGTGTGTCTGTCTTTCTTGTATCTCTCTCTCCACATCTGAATGAAAAAGCTGGCCCCCAAACAATGAAATTAGGAATGCCTACGTTTTTGGTCAGGGAACATGGTAGGAAACAATGACTTGTAGTCTGTGAGGACAAATAGGAAAAATGGTTTGGAACATGTTATGAACTCCACTCTTGGTACATGTGACCAGGCCACCCCATCATCTAGGGCCCTAGTCAGGGAATCCTTGGGTTCTCACATGGATATGATAAAAGAAGACCTTTAAGAGATCCCTCATCTCCACCATCAATGGTCACTCTATCAGGAAGTGGCCCTCTCAAGGACCTTACCCTTACTATAAGATAGCAATGGTGGGGACTGCCCCACTTTCTGAAGGGAGGCTGGTCATCCTACTCTACCACTTGAGGAAGACTGGTCCTGAGATTAGTGCAGACCATGGACTATAAACTCACACTGACAGGGACTCAGAGGCTACACAAAGCCCTGTGCTAAGTGTGAATATATATGGATCCTGGGTGAGACTGATGTGGTAAACAGTTCATTGTATTTATATACTTTGTTGAAGTTTGGAGGCTACTTTCTGCCCTAGCCCAGTTCTCTAGTTCTATTCTCAACTATGACACCATCTTCCCAGACAATGTTTTTAATCCATCTGCATATTAACTATAATATGCAGCTTAGGCATATTATATATAAAGCTTAGGCAAAAAATACTAAAGTCACTGGCCCCATAGAATATACATAAATAGACTCCCTAGCTTCTTTCCACCCCAAGATTCCTAATCTCATCTGATCTGTTCCTACTTTTGGATTTCTGTTTATTAATCATTTTGTCCTGCTTTACATCTTACTGCTTTTCAGCCACCAAGTTGCAGATGCTATGACTGCATCCCGACTTCCCTGTTTAGAAGATCTCACCAATGTGTCCTGGAACCTCTCCTCTCCAGAGCTCTACCCCACTAGGGAAAGATAGAAACAAGATGCGGGTATGAACCAACCTGCCAACACTCAGGTCCAGCAGAGAAGCCATCAGATAAGCCAGAACCTCCCACCTTTGACACCCCATAAAGAATTTTGATCCATATCCCTAGAAGGAGAGAAATGTTAGGGGAAGATAACTAGAGGGCTCTGAACTTCAATTCTATCTGGATGTTATATTCCCTATTGTCCCATATTTTGCAGATCAATACTAAATCACAAATAAAAAAGAAAAGAGGTGTGTATAGTCACGTGTAATCTGAGTATCTCCTTCTTGGTCTGGCTGGTTAGTTTTTTTACAAGCATGCTCATTATACAAATATTTACAGGGTTCTATTGTGGACAAGATCCAGAGCCAACAGATTAATAAAAAAGAAATTCTCTTGCTTGCAATGCAGTATATTTCTAGAACAGGTAAATAAATATGCAGAGAAAACAGAAGTACTTCTCTTTTTCATAATTTTTCTTTTTAAGATATTCCCTTTAAAATATCCATTATTTATTGGATAGAAACAAAGAAATTGAGAAGCAGAGGAGAAGAGAGAGAGAGAGAGAGAGAGAGAGAGAGATCTACAGCACTGATCTATTAACCATGAAGCTTTTTCTCCTGCAGGTGGGGACTGGGGGCTTGAACTTGGGTCCCTGCACATTATAGCATGTGCTCTCAAGTAAGTAAGCCACCTCTCAGCCCCAACAAAAGTACTTCTAAGCTATACAGTGGCTCTACCTTAGAACTACTTAATAAATCATAATTTTTACTCAGTCCAATAACAGAGTTTTCAAGAGCAGTTAATAAACCATTTCATTTTTATAATCTTCAATTTCCCCTGCTGCCTTTTTGAAAGCTATTGACTTTTTCATTATGCATTTTTAAGTAACCCCCAGGTGAATTAAATAATGAAGACTTACCAAATACTTATTATGAGTAAAGGTATACAAAGTATCAAATACATGCCAATTATAAGATATACATTTCATACATAAATTCATTTTTTTAACTTTTTAATAAGGATGTCTTATAAAGTTGCTGACTTGAGCTAATAACTACTAAAACCACAACATGGACTTGTGAAGCATTTGTTAATTATGAGTTGAAAAACCTGTTTTGATAAATACAGTATAACATTCAACACTGCTAGTTAGCTAGAAAAAACATTAGAGAATAGCATTCTAAATGTTCTAAAATTACTATTATCTCAAATTACAATTGATAAAGATAATGTACTACATTTGTGTTAATTGCTATTCATCGTGTTAACAGAATCTCAAGCCAAATTTAAACAGTTCTTATGTTTGACAGACTTTTTTTTAGAGCATCTTTTTTTTTAAAAAAATATTTATTTATTTATTTATTCCCTTTTGTTGCCCTTGTTGTTTTATTGTTGTAGTTGTTGTTGATCTCGTTGCTGTTGGATAGGACAGAGAGAAATGGAGAAAGAAGGGGAAGACAAAGAAGGGCAGAGAAAGATAGACACCTGCAGTCCTGTTTCACCGCTTGTGAAGCGATTCCCCTGCAGGTGGGGAGCCGGGGGCTTGAACCAGGATCCTTACACTGGTCCTTGTGCTTTACGCCACCTGCGCTTAACCCGCTGTGCTACCGCCCGACTCCCTGTTTGACAGACTTTTATGAACCAAGGTCAAAATATAAATATCTTAGGAAATGTACAGCTCTTCACTATCTTAAGACGTGTGACTAAAATGTTTCTTGAAGAGGATCATGAAAACAAGAAGAACAACTCCAGCTTCACATACAAATCCTATTTTTATTCTAAAATACCTTAGACAAGTGCATATTTATCTTATTTAAAATACTAAAAGCCTCTGACATAGAAAAGATTAGTCTGTCCCTTGAAGGAAAATATTTTTTTTTCTATGAAATCTTATAATTTATTTTGTTACATTTTATTTTAAAGAACTCAGCTCTGTAAGACTTATATTCTGGTATCACTAAAATCACTCCAATTTTCTTTTATTTGGACTATTTGTAATATTCAATGATAAATATCTCTCTCTCTCTCTCTCTCTTTTTTTTTTTTTTTTTTTTTGCCACTAGGGTTATTGCTAGGGCTTGGCTCGGCATTGGCACTACCAATCCATTGCTCCCAGCAGCCATTTTTTCCTTTTTTGTTTTCCTATATATTTGGAATTGATAGATCAGAAAGAAACTGAGAGGGGTTGGAGAGCCATAGAGAAAGCTATGATACCTGCAGACCTGCTGCACTGCTTGTGAAGTGTCCTCCCTACAGGTGGAGAAGAGGCTCAAACCCAGGTCCTTGAACATGAAAACGTGTGTGCTTTAACTGGGTGCTCCACTACCCAATCCTGATAAAATATCTTTAAAAGTCTTAGAAAATTATCCTAATGAATTCTAAAAAGAAAAGATGTCCCCTGTCCCATAAAGAACAAAAACTTCAAACACATATTGCAAAAACCCAACAATAACCATTGAACAGAGAGCTGAACAGTGGAGTGTACCAGGTAGGAAGCATGCTGCTCATTGTCAAGTCCCAACAGTATTGGGAGTGTCATGGCACCAAAGAAAGGCCTAGTACTGTAGTCTCTTTATATGTAGATGTTTATCTACTTATCTGATTGAAACAGGCAACCCAGGAGCTGTGAAATGATGTTTGCCATTTCAGATGAATAAAAAAAGAAGAAGAAGAAAGAGAAAGAAAGAGAAGAATGAGAGAAAGAAAGGAAAGAAAAAAAGAGAAGTTGACTGCATCTTACCTGGGTAAAACTGGAATATTCCAAAATGTTTGGTAAAATTTTCTTTCAATAAATACTACTTTTTTCATTAGGTGACCAACTCAAGGTAAAATCAGATTTTGATATGATTGCATTTTTTAAAAATAAAATAAAATAGGCCTATTAACTATCTACAAAACGGAGACCCCACCCAACTCTTCATCGCACTATTCCAGTCTTTAGGTTCATGATTAGTCAACAATTTGTTTGGCTTTATATGTAAACTCTTTTCAGCCACCATGTTCCAGATGTTACCATGATGCCAGCCGGACTTCCTTGGACAGACAACCCCACCAATGTGACCTGGAGCCCTGCATCCCCAGAGCTCTGCCCCACTAGGGGAAGACCCCAAATCTGATCTGCTATATTCTTATCTTTAGGGTCCTGATTATTAAACAATTTGTTTTACATTATATCTTAATGCTTTTGAGTCATTAAGATGCAGATGCTACCATGATGCCAATCTGACATCCCTGGGCAGAAAACCCCACCAATGAGTCCTGGAACCCCACCTCTCCAGAGCCCTGCCCCACTAGGGAAAAACAGAAACAGGCTGGGGATATGGATCAACCTATCAATGTCCACGTCCAACAGAGAAGCAATTAAAGAAGCCAGATCTCCCACCTTTTGCAACCCATAGAGATCTTTGGCCCATACTCCCAGAGGGATATAAAATAGGGAACCTTCCAGTGGAGAGGAAGGGATACAGAACTCTAGTGGTGGGAATTGTGTGGAATTGCATCACTCTTATCCCACAATTTTGTCAATCACCACGAAGTCACTAATTCAAAATATGATGTTTTTGCTTAATTATTTGGTTCCTTAACAAGTTAGAAATAAATCTCTCTGATGGTGAGAGACAGCCTTATATGCTTTAATACTAGAGTTTATAAAATCTATTTTCTAGAGCAAGGACCCACATAAGGATCCTTTTCAAGTCCCTGGCTCCCCACCTGTAGAGGAGTTGCTTCATAAGCAATGAAGCAGGTCTGCAGGTACCTGTCTTTCTCTCACCCTCTCTATCTTTTCCTACCCTCCTCTCTCAATTCTCTCTGTTCTAAAAGGCCTCCAGGAGCACTGAATTTGAAGTGTCCACACCACAACCCAGTGATGATCCTGGAGGCAAAAAAAAAAAAAGAAAGAAAATCTATTTTCCATGTATATGCAGATAATCCCTGAAAATTTATTTTTACTTTAACTTGCAAAGTTAGATTTATTCTGTCTTTATCTCATGAGTTTTATTATCCTTTTTCAAAAAACTTTACAATCTCACAGAAGATGGGTTCATAGTTGATAGGCTGCCCATGCATACTTAATTAAAATTTGTCTTTTTTTCTTGTTGACCTCTTGTGTGGATTAAATATTTCTCAGTTTTAAGGGCTTAGAAGGGGAGAGAGAGTTCAGCTTTCACTCTTTCTTTTTTAAAATTCTTTAATTGATAGCCAGAAATCAAGAGGAAAGGGGGTATAGAGGAGAGAGAAACAGACACACTTGCAGGCAGCCCTACTTTACCATTCTTTTTTTTTTTTTTGCCTCCAGGGTTATCGCTGGGGCTCAGTGCCTGCACCACGAATCCACTGTTCCTGGAGACAATTTTTTTTCCCTTTTGTTGCCCTTATTGTTTATCGGTGTTGTTGTCACTATTATTATTGTTGTTGTTGTTGTTGTAGGAAAGGACAGAGAGAAACTGAGATGGGAGGGGAAGATAGAGAAGGGGAGAGAAAGATAGACACCTACAGACTTGCTTCACCGCCTGTGAAGCAACTCCCCTACAGGTGGGGAGCCAGGGGCTCGAACTGGGATACTTACTCAAGTCCTTGCGCTTTGTGCCACGTGTGCTTAACCCACTGAGCTACTGCCCGGCCCCCTGCATCACCATTCTTGAAGCTTTCAAGAATGAAAGCTTCCTGCAGGTGGATACTGGGAGCTTGAACCTGGGTCCCTGAACATGTAACATGTGCACTTAACCAGGTGCACCACCACCCAGCTCTGGGACTAGCTTTCTCTCCTACAGTTTTGTCAACCACAGAGGCAGAATCACAGAATGGATGTTGCTTGTGTTCCAGCATGGCAGCAAAGGACAGGATCAAAGATTTCTCACTAGGTTAACATAAAGATAATACTATTTACCCCACCAGACTCCTAAACTTCTCTCTGCAGAGTCTACCAGATATCAAGTGGTAAGAAATCTATTTTTATTCTGAATTCTACTAACTGTTAAGAGAAAATCTGTAGAACTAGCTCTTGCTATAATGATTCCTGGGATTTTGGGTTGATTCTTTTCTTCCCAAAAAAGTCTTTATTTCCGGTGTCCTCTAGGTTTTCTGTCTTGTCATAAGAAGGAAAATCGACAGGGTAGAAAATAAGGATAGGCTTGATAAATCTGGTGTTTGGGTAATATCCCAGATTTGCAGTCCTCATCAAACTTCACATCTGAATGCACATAAGATAAGAGCTATTGCTAAGAGAAACTTGGGAGTCAAACCATACATTTAGTGGGTACAAGTTGAGCAGTGAAAAGTTAATTCGATGCTGGGGAACGTAAAGATACCTATGACCAAATTAGCTGGGTATAAAATAACATTGTGGGACATTAGGCCACATATAATCTGTATAAAAGCTCAGTGCTCTTAACACTTCAAATTAGTAATTAGTGAGGCATGGGTGGTTCAGTGGTAGAATTCTCAAATTAGTAATCAGATTGAATTTTAACAGTGGACTCAAATTGTTAATACATTTATAATAATGACTTGTTCTTTGAAATATTAAAATCTCCTAAAGGCTTAGACAAGAGAGAACAGAAGCAACTGGTCATGTTACTTTATAAAGATGCTATTTATAAGTAAATTGCGTAAAAGGACATAAATTAAGGCAAGGTCTTGTATGCCACAGCAAATCCTAACAATGGGGTTTTTAAAGTTAACCCAATTGCTAAATGATTTGGCTATAGCTATAACTATCTACTGCTTTCTTAAACTCTAAGACAGCAGAAACCTTCCCCTTTCTCTATAAAGCCCATATTTTTCCCAGTCCTGAAATCTCGAGGGTGGGGCTCACTTTCCTGCATGCTTCTCCCAATTCATACCAATTGATACTGCATCTGCTGATCCCAAACTAATCAATGCAACCAGTACCACCTCTGCATGTTTCACTTCGGACTGCACCCAGAGAGGTCAGGCATGGAATGTCAATACAACAGCTTCATTACTCTGGTGAGACCTTTCCTAGCTCATATGACTCCTTAAATTCATTTTGGGTGGTACACTTCTTAAGAAACCTCAAAACCTAGATATAGACCAGGGTCCATGAGATAGGACATAATGTACATATATCCAGAAGTTGGGGGAAATCATATTCCTTAAAGCAAAAGTGCACAGTAGTTTATAGTGAGTCAATAAATATAGCAAGTAAGCAGAAATACCTAATAAGACACCATAAAGTACCTAATGAAATAGTGTCTACTTAGACCTACGTAGCCTCAGTCACTCCAAAGCTAACCTTGTCAAACAAAGTAAGGACTACAAAAGTTGAATAAGGGCAAGAGACTGGCATATTTAATGACTCTTTAGTCACTATCGTTTCTTCTCCAAAACAGAAGATTCCGGGTGCATCTGGGTGACAAGTCTAGCAGATGGAGACTTGTCTCAAGTGGCCTCCCCCAGGGCTCTATCCTGGCTCCTACGCTATTTAATATTTACATCAATGACCTCCCAGAAACTTCTTCAAGGAAGTTCATCTACGCCGATGACATCTGCTGTGCAACTCAGGCATCCAAGTTCGACATCCTCGAGGAAACACTCACTAAAGACATGTCTCTGATATCTGATTACTGTAAAAAATGGCGACTAATCCCTAGCACTGCAAAAACGGTATCATCTGTTTTCCATCTACTCCATGCCTCGGCCTCGCGGGAGCTTAATGTGCCAGCTTGGCGATATGAGAATCCGGCATGAAGCCCAGCCAGTCTATCTTGGCGTTACTCTCGATCACACCCTGTCATTTCACGAACATCTCATAAAAACTACAGCAAAGGTGGGCACGAGGAATCACATCATTGCAAGACTGGCCAGCTCCTCATGGGGCGCCAGCGCTTCCACACTACGATCATCATCTCTGGCATTATGCTATTCCACTGCAGAATACTGTGCCCCAGGATGGTTCCGTAGCCCCCATGTCCACTTGGTCGATTCCAAATTATATTCCTCCATGAGGATCATTTCTGGAACCATCCGTTCCACCCCGGTTCCATGGCTGCCAGTTCTTAGCAACATCGCCCCGCCAGATATTCGTTGGGATGCGGCATCATCTAAGTCCATTTCCCACGTCTATGCTCGACCGGACCTGCCAATATACGCGGATATCTTCGCCCACCCTGTCCAACACTTGACGTCTCGTCACCTAATCTGGTCCCCTACGCCTACACTGAACTTCTCTGTTCCAGTCTCTTGGAAACAGAGCTGGCAGTCAGCTGAGGTAAAGAACAAACACCTCATCATAGACCCCTGCAAGCGTCAACCCGGCTTTGACCTAGCACGTTATGATTGGGCCCTCCTCAATCGCTATCGAACAGGCCATTGCCGGTGCGCCGCTATGTTCCATCGCTGGGGAGCCAGAGATGACCCGACCTGCCCCTGCAGCTACAGACAGACTATGACCCACATAGTCAACGACTGCCACCTCTCCAGATTCAAAGGAGGTCTCGAAACTTTACATCAGGCTAAACCTGACGCTGTTGACTGGCTACAGAAGAAGGGCAAACGTTAGAAGAAGAAGTCACTATCAGGATACCTCATCACCTGGGGCCCTAGTCAGGGCGTCCTGGGATTCTTACACAGATATGATGGCCCTAGTTCTCCAACAGATCCCTCTCACCACTGTCACTGGTCATCTTCATCAGGAACAACATAATAGACCCTTCTGTGGGCCCCTATTGGACCTGGCCCTCAATGTGGATCAACAATGGTAAGTAATGTTCCATTCTCCAAAGGGAGGTTGGATAGCATACTCTGCCTATCACCTGAGGATGATGGGTCCTGAAATTGGCACAGCCTGGAATTTTCCTAGCTGTGACCACAGAATGTGCGCTGACCTACAAGGATACAGAGGTTACATAGGCTCCTGTGCTGACTATGGGCTCCAGATCAAATTGATGGGGTTTACAGTTAACAATACTTATATACTTTTCCCATATTTGGGAGCTACTCTCTTCCCTGATCCAGCTTTCTGATCCTTTTTCCAACTATGACACCATCCCCCCAGGCAATAACTTAGTTCACCTGAGTATTAGATGTCAGGCGCAAGCAAAAACTAGTTGGGTCATGGGCTCCTTGGAATATACATGAAACAGACATACTAGCTTATTTCAAAACGGAGACCCCAAGTCTTCATCTGCAATATTCCATTAGGTTCATGATTAGTCAAAATTTGCTCTGCTTTCTAACTTAACTCTTTTTCAGTCACTAGGTTCTAGATGCTACCATAATGTCAACTGGACTTTCTCAGGGCAGACGACCTCGCCAATGTGTCCTGGAGCCCTGATTCCCCAGAGCTCTGCCCCACTAGGGAAAGAGAGAGAGGCTGATAATATGAATCAGCCTGCCAACACCCATGTTCAGCAGGGAAGCAATTACAGAGGCCAGATCTACCATCTTCTGCACCTCATAATGACCCTGGTTCCACATTCCCAGAGGGTTAAAGAATAGGAAAGCTATCAAGAGAGGGAATGGGATATGGAGTTCTGGTGGTGGAAATTGTGTGAAATTATACCCCTCTTATCTATAGCCTTGTCAGTGTTTCCATTTTATAAATAAACATTTTTTAAAAGGTGAATTGGGCGGTAGTGCAGCGGGTTAAGTGCACATGGTGCAAAGCACAAGGACCGTCTTAAGGATCCTGGTTTGAGCCCCTAGCTCCCCACCTGCAGGGGAGTTGCTTCACAAGCCATGAAGCAGGTCTGTGGGTAGATACCATCTTTCTCTCCCCCTCTCTGTCTTCCCCTCCTTTCTCCATTTTTCTGTCCTATCCTACAACAATAAAACAACAAGGGCAACAAAAGGGAAAATAAATTTTTAAAAAGAAAGAGAAAAGTTCAGTGCAAAAAAGGTCTATCATCAAAGAAAACACAATCATCCAATCTCAACCCTGAAATGTGGAACAGCCCTTTTGGGTTATAGTCTGAGTCCAAGAGACCTAAAACTTAGCTAAAACTATAATGTGAATGAAAACAAAGCCAAATAATGATTGCTCTTTTGTTTTGTGTCCAGAAGAGTTTGGGTTTAAGACCTTTTGGTCCTTATAATTCAGATGAAACACTTATTAGGAGGTCTCTTGAGAGTAAGTGATTTTTTTTTAACTTAGATCTAATTACTGTCTCGCCAGCAGTACACTTTTTGTACAGTTATGTTAAACTCTCAGGGTTATCTAACATCAAAATGCATGATGCTAACTAAACACCTTTCTGCCCTAACCTTTATTGTTTGTTGACCAAGTACATAATGGAGACCTTGCATTGCTTCTTCAGACTAAAATTGTGGTAGAAAATTAACTATATTTCAAAGGAGATTTATCTTTTGTACTCTCCTGGGATGCCTCTTGCATCAACTTTAATCCATAAAAAATTTTAATGGTTTGTAACTGGTTGAACTGAAAAAGACTGGGGAAAATTTTTTTTTTTAAT
The DNA here is from genome assembly GCF_950295315.1 of Erinaceus europaeus. Classification (NCBI taxonomy): domain Eukaryota; kingdom Metazoa; phylum Chordata; class Mammalia; order Eulipotyphla; family Erinaceidae; genus Erinaceus; species Erinaceus europaeus. The sequence continues at coordinate 132,461,687 of NC_080165.1, read as the reverse complement.
GAGGCCAGAGAAATAGCTCACTGGGTAAGGTACATTCTTTTCCATGAAGGAAGTTTAGGTTCAAGCCCTACACATAGCTGGTGATGTGGAATCTCTCTTTATATACCTCAATGGAAAAAGAGGCTTAGAGTAGTACAATAACATCTATACAAAGACCTTTCCTCCAATAAAAGAAGACTAAGAAAGAGAATATTCATTGTTATCTATACAAAGTCCACTTATTGTTAACAGATTGGATAGATAGCATCCTGGGAAAAACTACTGAACAGATAAGAATAACTTAGCCTAGCTATAAACAAATGTTCTTTAAAATCTAAATATCCAGGTTACTTTAGGTCTTTACAATGGTAGTCAGTCAAAAAAACGTATCTAAAAGTAAAAAAAAAAAATCTAACCAACATACATAATTGAACCAAACTAAATTGTAATTCTATTATATGCAAAACAGAGTACACAAAATAATATGACTGTTTGCCTTCTGGAATGACAGCCTTCTCTTTGGAAGATTCCTCGAAGCCAGGACCTGTCCTCTTAAACTCCCTCCCCCCCACACACACATACCTTGCAACAAATAAAGTCCATTACTACTAAAAAAAAAAAAAAAAAGAAAAGAAAGAAACAGAGTATGATTGTGCTTTTCATTTTAAAAGAAGGTATAAATAATGAAAATGTATTTTGCTATGCAAAAAGAATATAATATTTTTAAAAGTAAAGTTGGTTTACAAAATCAGAATAGAAAAAATGTTACATCAGATTTATGAGGAAGAAATTTAGGGAAAGACAGAGGACCTAGTGGGGGTTGTATTGTTATAAAACTGGGAAATGTTATGCATGTACAAACTATTGTATTTACTGTTGAATGTAAAACATTAATTCCCCAATAAAGAAATTTTTTTATAAAGCAGTACCACAGCCTCCCCTATTTCAACTTTGATAATTATATTCAAATCTCTCAATAATGCATTAAAGTCTTAGCTTATGCGATCCTTCGGAATGTGGAAGTTGACAGGTGCACGTCATTCTACTTTAGACCCATTATTCTCTCAGGTTCTTGTTAGAAAGGTGTTTTTTTTTTTGGGGGGGGGAGGCTGGACAGTGGCACAGCTGGCTAAGCACACATAGTACCAAGCATAAGGAACTGGGTTCGAGCCCCTAGCTTCCTACCTGCAGGGAGGATACTTCACAAATGGTGAAGCCCGTCTGCAGGTGTCTTTCTTTCTGCCTTTCTATCTCCCCTTCCTCTCTCAATCTCTCTCTGTCCTATCCAATAAAGTGGGGAAAAAATGGCTGCCAGGAGCAGTGGAAAAAAAAAGTGTTTTTTCCCCCCTTCAAACCATCTTGTTTCACATGGCACACTCTGCCAGCCAATCCCCATGATATGTTTATATCCAAACTTCCGTAATACACAAAGGCTACAGAAACTAAATAAGCAGTAAAAGAGAAGGAAGTAATTAGCTCTTATTAGAGAATATTAGATACAATTAGCCTCTGTGCTTCCTAGTCATCCTGAGGTGTGGCATGTTCGACTTATTTTTAGCAGCAATAAAAACAAGCATTACTTCTACATTGTCTCTGTCTGGGTATTCATACACCTAATTGGTAACTCAAGTATCTGATAGCCATGGAGCTTTGTAGAGGGAAAGAACAGTGGCAATGCAGCTACGTTGAGGTGAGAGTATTTTGCAGACACCTGTCACAGGGAGATGAGAAACTGTACCCATGCATCAGCCATACTGTAAACACCCCCCCAATGAAAAATGATAAAAAGAGGAAGAACAGAAGTGCATTTTGAGGGCCTCAGAGCACATGTTGGGGAGAGTTCAGTTTGCTAATTGTTCTTTCTTCAAAAAGGTTATTTGAGGGTGGTCCGGGAGATGGTGGAAAAAAAAAAAGAAAAAAAAAAGAAATTTAGGGGGAGGGAACTGATTCCATGTATGGTTAAGCTAGATAAAATTGAGTACACTTGCTATAAGGATCTAAAAATTAAGTTTCAATATCAATAGTATATACATATATATGCAAAAAAACTTTAATTTTATTCTTTTCCTTTGCTCAAAGGAAGAAGAAATTTCCTAAGCTGTTGGTCTGCTCCTGATAAAGAATAGAAAAGGTATCTCTCCTAAGTAATCTACTTAGAAAGCAAAGATAATCACTTCATGTTATCCTTCTCATCATGTCTTTGATTAAATAAATCTGGTCTACTTAATATTAAGAGCTAAATTTTGCTCTGAACTATGCAAATCTTATATAGCTTTGAAAGCTTTGTCATTTTGGTTAAATAGATCATTAAGTATGGTTTCATAATGATGTGTAATCCTACTTAGTTAAATACTTTAAGTTTGTGTAATACATTTGACAAACTTTTCCCAAATTATTTGATTCTAAATAAAGTTCTTTAACTTTATAACTCTGACATTCCAGATGGGCCTCTGGAACTAGCTTTCAAAATATTTGTTCTCTTTCTTTCTCCTTGTCTCTCTCTCTCTCTCTCTTTAATAAATTAAAGGGCAAAAATAAACTAATTAGGCTTATTTAATATGTTGAATTACATGGGAAGCACTACAAAGAAATAATACTAAGACATTCTTGGTTCATACTTGTATGGATACGTTATTAATATAAATGTTCTAGAAGTTGCACAGTGTTTTCAAAATTTAGATGTCCTAGTATACGATTTAAATGGTTTTCTGTTTAAAACACTGTTAAATGATTTCATTTCCTTTAAGTTAGGAATTTTTCTGCAATTTTAACTCATGCTTCTCATACTATCAAGTTTGTAACAAAGTGTAGCCAAAAGGAGATCATAATTTAGGTGTTGAATGTAACTTTGAAGCAGAAAATGATCTATAAATTTGAAAGAAAATATTATTTTTTGGTGAGTTATACATAAATATAGCTACGTGTGTATACTATCATGACTTAGGCGTGAGGGGGATGTACTCCAAGAGATATGGCATTGGGCTATTTCATTATGCAGGCATCTTAAGATTATAATTATGTAACCACCCACTAGAGTCAAATTTCATAGGGTGTTTGCTAGAGGCAAACAAGATATCTTTTCATTTACTTTAATACTGTCCTCTAAATAAATAATGTGCTGATGGTACGCAAATAGAAAAATCTACCAGAATCTTAATAAATTACTAAAGGACAAAATTATAATAAATTCCCATAATGCCATAATTCTTTAAAGATTATAACTAGTGGTAGTGTTCTAATTATTTCAATTGAATCAGAAGCAACACTCATGAATGTCTCTGCTTTGTCATATAAACTTTTTAAAGTTTAAACCTTATTTCTCTTTTGTTAGGAATTTGACAAAATATTAACTTTGCATATAAAGACTTAATTTTCCTCCTACCTGATTCCTCCAGAATTTAGAAACTTACTGTTTTTATGTTTATGCAAATGTTCATTTTCATAAGCTCAATAAAAATCTGTTCTTTTTATAACAGTAAACAATGAGAAATACAGCTATATTATTGAGGTTTTGACTAGAATGTTATATTTAGGATATGCATACACATATATAATCAAGCAATCTTAAGTTATTAAAGATAACTATAGAATTAATAATAAAAAAAAAACCCACTGAAAAACCAGCATGGCACCTTGCTTACAAGATTCCAAGAAATTTTGTAAGATATTTGGGGGATTTTAAGAAACCAAGTCTATAGGTATAACAGATAAAGTCTAAAGGGGAAAATTAACATTCAAAAATCAGTGTCATTACTCTATTCAAAGCCTAAGTGAGAAGAAATTCATAAATTCACCCCATTTACTATAGCAACAAAAACAATGTCTAGAAATAAACCTTACAAAAGTGAAAAACTTGAAAACTGAGAATTGTGAGTCACAATCAAGGAAATGGAGAACTGAAAAGATATCCTATGTTCATGAATCGGAAGAATTAACACTGCCAAAATCAATATTCTACCCAGAGACACTGCAGATTTAATGCAATCCCCATTAAGATCCCACCAAAAGGGAGTCGGGCTGTAGCGTAGCGGGTTAAGCGCAGGTGGCGCAAAGCACAAGGACCAGCATAAGGATCCCGGTTCGAACCCCAGCTCCCCACCTGCAGGGGAGTCGCTTCACAAGCGGTGAAGCAAGTCTGCAGGTGTCTATCTTTCTCTCCCCCTCTCTGTCTTCCCCTCCTCTCTCCATTTCTCTCTGTCCTATCCAACAACGACGACAACAACAACAATAATAACTACAACAATAAAACAACAAGGGCAACAAAAGGGAATAAATAAATAAAATAAAATATTTTTTAAAAAAAAGAAAAAAACAAGATCCCACCAAAAATGTCTTTAAGGGAATACAGCAGAAGTTTTAAAAGTTTATCTGTAATCACAAAATACCGAGAATTGTCAAAGAAGTTTTCAGAAAAAAAGAACAAAACTGGAGGCATCACATACCCAAATCTCAGACTATACTAAGGGCCACTGTAATCAAGACTGCCTGGTATTAGACACACTCAACAGTGGAAGAAAATTAAAAGCCAAGAAATAAGCCCTCATACCTATGGTCATCTAATTTGAACAAAGGGGTTGAAACTATTAAATGGAGAAAGAATCTCTTCAACACATGATGTTGGGAAAGCAGGGTTGAAACATGAAGAAAAGGGGCCAGGGTGGTGCACTTGGTTGAGCACACATGTTACAATACTCAAGGACATGGGTTCAAACCCCAGACCTCACCCGCAGGGGGAAAGCTATGCAAGTGGTGAAGCAGTGTTGTAGGTGTCCTTCTGTCTCTCTCCCTCTCTATCATTCCCTCCCATCTCAACTTCTGACTTTCTCTATCCAATAAATAAACAAAGATAATAATTTTTTTAAAAAAATAAGTAAATGTGCAGAAAAATATAACTGTACCATTACATTTTACTACACACAAAAGTAAACTCCAAATGGATCAACAATTTGGATGTTATACTAGAAACCATCAATTAGGAGAAAACATTGGCAGAACTCTTTTTAATGTAAGTTTTAGAGACATCAAAGAAAACAAAAACAAAAATAAACCAATTGGACTAAATCTAATTGAAAATCTTCTGGACAGCAAAAGGTACCACCAGCCAAATGGAGAGATTCCTTACAAAATGGGAGATCTTTACATGCCATATCTCAGACAAAAGGCTAATATAACCAAAATATATGAAGAGTTCACCAAATTCAGCAGCAAAAAACCAAATGACCCCATCCAAAAGTAGAGAGGTGATATGGACAGAATATTCACCAGAGAAGAGATCTGAAAAGCCAACAGACATACGAAAAAAAAAAAATGTTCAAGGTCACTGATTATCAGAACAACGCAAGTAAAGCAACAATGAGATTATCACTTCACCCCTGTGAGAATAACATTATCTCTAAAAGAACAGTAACAATAAATGTTGGAGAGATTGTGGGGGTAAAGGGATGCTCCCTCACTCCTGGTGAGAAAGTAAACTGGTCCTATGGAGAGCAACCTGAAGAACTCTCCGAAGGCTAGAATGGACCTACCATATGATCCAGAAATTCCTGTTCTGGGAGTATACCCTAAGGAACCAAACAAACCCGTCCAAAAAGATCTGTGTATACACATGTTCATCAAAGCACAATTTGTAATAACCAAAACTTGGAAGCTACCTAGGTAAATAACAATAGATGAATGGCTAAGAAAATGAATACTACTCAGCTATTTATAATGATAAAGTTGGGCAGGGAGACAGCATAATGGTTATGCAAAGAGATTCTCATGCCTGTAGCTTCAAAGTTCCAAGTTTATTTGTGTACAACCACAAGCCAGAGCTGAGCAGAGCTCTGGTAATAAAATAAAATAAAATAAAATAAAATAAAATAAAATAAAATAAAATAAAATAAAATAAAATAGTGAAGTCATCTTCTTCACCTCATCTTGGATGGAGTTTTCAGGAGTCTAGGATGATCAGGCTGGGGAGATAGCATAATTGTTATGTAAGATACTTTCATACTTGAAGCTTTTCAGTCCCTGTTTCAAATTCAGCATCACCATAAGCCAGATCTGAGCAGTGCTCTGGTCGGGGTCTCTCTCTCTCTCTCTCTCTCTCTCTCTCTCACTAAAATAAAATATAAAATAAAAATATACTTTAAAAAATATGTTCAGCGGGGGAAAAAATTACAGAAGCCGGACCTTTCACCTTCTGCATCCTACAATGACCTTGGGTCCATACCCCCAGAGGGATAAAGAATGGGAAAGCTATCAGGGGAGGGGATGGGATATGGAGTTCTGGTGGTGGGAACTGTGTGGAGTTGTATCCCTCTTATCCTATGGTTTTCTCAGTGTTCCCTTTTTATAAATAAATAAAAAACAATATGTGGAATGATCTCACTCACTCATGGGCAGAACATAAGAGCAAAAAGGGAAATCATGCAAAATTTGAAATGGGTTTGGTGTACTGTACCAAATCAGAGGTCTTTCGGGAGGAGAGGGGTGGACTTTGTGGGTCCTGGTGTATGATGGTGAAGAAGAACCAAGGCTCGCAGTGAAACTATTTTGTGGACACCTATCATGGTAAGATTTGACATTTTATCCAGCTGTCAACAGCTATATTGTAAACCACTAATCCTCTAATAAAAATAAATTAAAACTCTATTTTAGAAACCTTATAAAAGGTTGTAGTAAGACAGATTTAAAAGACAAAACAAACCAACAACAACAAAACAAACCAACAAAAACCTATCCTATTTGGGACCAGGGAAATAGCTGTGCATGTATGTTTCATCTTTATGAGGTTCTGAGTTTGATCCTCTCTATAACACACACACACACACACACACACACACACACACACACATATTCTTACTGCACTTAAACACATAACCAAGCCAAGATTATAAACACCAGATTTATTTTTTTCTTAATTATTTAAACTTTATTTATTAGATAGAGACAGCCAGAAATTGAGAGGGAAGGGGAAGATAGGGAGGGGGAGAGCCAGAGAGACACCTGAAGTCCTGTTTCACCACTTGCAAAGCTTTCCCCCTGCAGATGGGGACCTGGAGCTCGAACCTGGGTCCTTGTGCATTATAACATGTGCATGCAACCAGGTGCTCCACCACTTGGCCCCAACACCAGACTTATTTTGCAAATAAATTAGTTTTACCATTATAATCTTTGGTTTTGAAAAAAAGAATGTATAATTCTAGAGACATAAATTAAGTTTTCACATTTGTAGACAGCAGATTATAGTGTTGTTAACTGTTAGGTTTTGTTTTGTCTTATTTCTCTACTTGAAAGCTGCATTGGATCTTCAAGTCTTCCAGTTTTCTCTAACATCCGGTTGTGACTGAAAACATAAGCTGAGGGGGCCCTGCGGTGATGCACCTGGTTAAGCACACACATGAAAACATAAGCTGCTCTCTTACCAACTGAATGCAGTGCCTTTAATACAGACTTCTGAGTGGTCACCACAAGAATTCACGTTTGAGCCTTTTTTGTTATGTGGGCCATCAGTTTATGTACCACCTGGAGAGATAGTGTGGCGGTTACACTCCAAACTTTCTTGCCTAGGACCTGGAGGTCCCAGGTGAAGTCTTGACACCACCATAAGCAAGAGCTGAGCAGTGCTCTGGTCTCTGTCTGTCTGCCTCTCTTTAAATATAATTGTTTAAAGATTTATTTATGAGAGGAGAGAACCAGAAGCAATAATACCATGCCACATTTGTTAACAAGCATCAAACTCTGGACCCTTTGTTTGAGCATCCAACACTTCATCCACTCTGCCACCAGCTGAGCCACAAAATAAATAAATACTCTAAAGGAAGTTTACTTAAATTCTTAGTGGCATCATCAGAGACAATCAAATTAAAAATCAGGAACATCTGCCAAGGATTGCCCCTATTCCATTTGAAGACAAGGAGTGCTTGACATCTAGAAATCTTTGAATGCCTCTTTAAGACTAAGACTGAGCCTCTAGTTTAATACAATTCTTAATAATTTAGTTTTCTTTATTTCCATAGAAATGCTTCTTGTGAAATACGTGATTGCTTGCATCCTAATGAGAACCCACCCACCTGCATTACAACCCCTGATAGGAAAAGCAACCTTCTACTGAGCTGATGTACTTTCATGCTGAGCCTTTTAAATTTGGAATAATGGCTACACACTGAACTTCAGTTCATAAGCTGTACTTTCTGGCATCTCTATACTAATAACATAACAGCTAAGAAGGCAATAGAATTCCTAACCAATGACCAGGATGCTTCACTGGTTGGAAAAACCCCAATGGTTGGCTTTTCTTTTTATAATGTAAGCATCTGACTTTAGCTTTGATGTCAAGGCATGAACTTCAAACAGGATTAATTTAATAACACATTTCCAGCCAGACTACTAGATAAAAAAATCAGGCGACCATCCTCCTCCTCTAGGCTCCTTTGATTTACAGATTGATTTAGGTAACTGACTTACTGGGTGTGACTTTTCCAGCCATTAAGAAAAAGTGAGGTAAAAACTTTATCTTCCTTACTATTCTCTCTCTCCTCTCTTAAGACTCACTATCTTCAACTTGTATTTTGTTTCTTTTTTTTTTTTTTCAACAAACTGGGCACTGACCAGCTCTCCCCACATCCATGCCAATTTACCCTAGCCTTATTAGCCTTATTGGTCTTACCGTTGGTTATGTCAACATTTAAATAGTGTGAAAGAATTTGGACCTGTTTTCATTCCTGTTGATATGAGTGCTTGTGGACACGAAAAACAGATGAACAAGGTATGGAATCCCTAATTACCAATTATCACTCTGCCTCTTTCTCTGGTATGTCACTTGTGTCCTACACTCTCTCTGGACAAATTAAGGACTGTTACTTGTTTGGGTAAAGGAAATCACTAAAAAAAATATTCCCTTTGTATGGAAAATAGAAATGCCATGGGACTTTTTTTTATAGGTGATATATCAATACTACATTATAATCAGATCCTTTGGTTTGATTCTCAAAATGGCACCTTCAAACTTGCTAAAGAAATTAAAGGTAAATTTAGTATAGAAGTTTGCCAATCGGGAGTCGGGCGGTAGCGCAGCGGGTGAAGCGCAGGTGGCGCAAAGCGCAGGGACTGGCGTAAGGATCCTGGTTCGAGCCCCCGGCTCCCCACCTGCAGGGGAGTCGCTTCACAGGCGGTGAAGCAGGTCTGCAGGTGTCTATCTTTCTCTCCCCCTCTCTGTCTTCCCCTCCTCTCTCTATTTCTCTCTGTCCTGTCCTATCCAACAACAATGACATCAATAACAATGACAATAATAACTACACTAATAAAACAACAAGGGCAACAAAAGGGAATGAATAAATATTTTTTAAAAAGTTTACCAATCATTTATTGTGGTGATTCCTGTGATTCCTTGGGGTATCACAGCTATTTCTTAAATTGACTGCCCAATACCACCTATTTGGATAAACCAACAATCGGGATTTAGTTTGCTGACAGGGCCAACCTGCCCAAACCAGACTATAGGCCTCACACATCAGTTATTTTACAATATGCTCTGCTCTCACAGCTTGACAGGGATACAGGAAAACTGGAGGTGTATGGGTACTAATACTATTAAAGATCCTCAAACACACTAGACACCACCTGAAAACTGTAAGTCATAACCTTATCTGTGAATCACACTGGTCTTTTCAATTTGTATGCCAACAAAGTACATAAGGATTTGGACATAAATGGTCAGGATAATATGGAATTGGATATTTGGTCCTTATTTTCAATAGACACTCCACTGTAAATACCAACAAAATTGTAAGTTTGGCCTCATGAAGTTGTGTCACATAAACATACTAGTCCATACACTAGAAAAGTCCGTGTATATTATAACACACAGTTCTTTTTAGCATTAAGGGTCTTGTTCTAAGATTTCGAGACTATAAAGTGGAAAATGCATTCTTAAATTGCTTTATACTATAAAAACAAGAATTTAACACCACAATGCAGAATTTTAAATGTAAATCCAACTAGAAATTAGAGTTTAACTTCTAAGACATTTCAGAATCCATCTATTCTGAACACAGGGGCATGCAACATGGAAGTACTTTTGTGATTGTGGGTGAAAAAAATGTCACTTCTATGTGAATCAAATGGAGCTAGTAATTTGTAATTTAAATTTATTTAAAGACAAGATTAATACCTTCCCGAGGTAAATGAAGTTCATATATTTTACTGAACTAATCTAGCTCCAAGAGGCTGATCTAATAGGTTTTGAGGAAATGGGTTTCAATTTGTTATTTTCTGTTTACTCATTCTCCTGCTAATCTATTGTTATGGTGTCCCTGTGCAAATATCTTACCAATTACTAGTCCTATTCTCTTTACAATCACCAGCTCCATTTTTCAATAGAGTTAGGTCCTTGAATAAGATTTCATATAATGTTGTCAATGAAAAAAAAAAAAGGAATCTTAGCCATGCTGAACGAAAAGTTATTTTAGGACCTGGTTTCATTATATGTAGTTCCACTTAATGTTTCAGCTTCCAAGAAGCTATGAACAATGTTAAGTGAGGACTTTAGTATATGAAATGTCTAAGAAAGTTAAAGAAAGGCTGCCCCAGGATATGCCTAAGAAGCATGCTGATTGCTTGAAATTAAAAGAAATTGAGAAACAGACTCAAGAATTATATTTTTACTCAATTATCTGGCTCCCTCAAAAACAGGAAATAAATCTTCCTGTGGTGCTCTGAGAGGTGAGAGAAAGCCTTACCTGCCTACACTAGAGATTACAAAAATTCTCTTTAACTTGCAAAGTCATTTGTTTTCTCCTTTCCTCCTGAGTTTTATGACTCCTTTTCAAAAAACACTGTAAGATCACTGGAATGGTCAGAAGATAGGTTCATAGTCTATGGGCTCTCCATGTATACATAATCAAAGTTTGTCTTTTTCTTTGCTATTCTCTCTTGTATGGATTTAATTATTTCCCAGATTTAAAGACCTAGAATGAGAGAGGAAGATTAGCTTCCATCTCAACAAGAGCAGTGCTGGGAAAGTAAGTGGTACAAACCAGGGACTGATACTTTGATAAGCTGAAGGCCCAAAGAGATAAATGGACATACAGAAAAAAGAAGGCATTCTAGTTACAAAAATCAAAGAAGTACAAAAATTGTGTGGGCGTTTATATATATATATATTTTTTTCCTGGATTATCTGCAGGACTGCTAGTCTCTAGTATACACAACGAAAGAAACAATATTCATGATAGGAGAGAGAGCTAAGTCTTTAAAAGCTTTTAAACCTTAATCATTTGGTTTTCTTTCAAGTACCTAAGGATCACAGAAGTTTTTATCAAGACTTACAGGGGGGTAGGACAGTACTAAAGCATTCTTCAGAGCAAAGGGATTTACCAGCATTGCTTTCTCTGTTAAGGCTTTATGAAGCAAAGATATTCCTAGTTCACAGTGGGGCATCTTGCTGGCATGTCATTTAGGGTAAGAAGAGGGGCCCAGGCCAGTCTCCAATGTCTGTTATTTCATTAAAATCCAGATATCAACATCTAAGTCTGAGCACAGAGAAGCAGTTCCCAGTCTACTGGTGGTGAACTGCAAGGAATCAAGAAAAGTCAAAGCTAACCAGGTGCAGGGTTTCTTGTATGCAAACTGCACCCTTGGCTCAGGACACCTAAGGTCCTTTTCAGTCTGAAACACTACTAAATATACAGTTAGAACTCTCAAAGGTCAAAAATTGTTTAGTTACAAAGTGCTGTGGATTTTTGTGAATTTTGACTACCAGGAGACAGACTGACTCTGGTTATAAAAATGCATCATAATTATATAATTTGCTGTCAAGTTTATAGTAATTTTCTTCTTACTTCTGCAAAAGTTTCCTCCAAAGAGAAAACAGATAGATGAACATGCACTTTTATTCAGTCTCTTTGCCTATTTTGGGGAACACTTTCAGTGCTTAAGGAGAGAGTTCAAGAACTGATAAGTCTGAGGAGACTGTACTTCATGCTTCAGCAAGCACATTTCACTGTGAGAAAGCAACAAATTAATTTTTTAACCAATATTTCAAAGTTCGGTATTTGAAAAAGCCTATCATATTAAAATATACCCAAGGAGTTTGGGAATTTGGTAGGAACCTGAGAAAATCAGAGTTGACATTAGCACAATAAATGCTAGCTGTCTGGAAAGGTATCTTTTAAAAAAACTGGGGAGTCAGGCAGTAGCACAGTGGCTTAAGCGCACGTGGCACAAAGCGCAAGGATTGGCATAAGGATCCTGGTTCGAGTCCCCTGCTCCCCACCTTCAGGACAGTCCCTTCACAAGTGGGAAGCAAGGCTGCAGGTGTCTATCTTTCTCTTCCCCCTCTCTGTCTTCCCCTCCTCTCTCCATTTCTCTCTGTCCTAACAACGACAACACCAATAACAACAATAATAACTACAATAACAATAAAAAAGCAACAAGGGCAACAAAAGGAAAAATAAATAAATAATATATATATATATATATATATTATTTATAAAATAAAAAATATAGACAAGACCATAGGGTAAGAGGGGTTCAGTTCCACCCAAAACTCTGTATCCAGTCCCCTTCCTTGAAAGCTTTGCTATTCTTTATCCCTCTGGGAGCATGGACCCAGTATCATTATGGGGTGCAGAGGATGGAAGGTCTGGCTTCTGTAATTGCTTCTCCACTAAACATGGGTGTTGGTAGGTCGGCTAGAGAGGTATCTTAATGAAGTGGAAATGTCCCCCTTATAGATGAGTTTTTTGTTTGTTTGTTTTTTTGATAACTTTTTGAAAAGCCATTACCTACTTCTCCCTGATTAATTAGATCGTATACGAAACAGCGCAATTTTGCCTCCATGAGTTCAGGTAGTGATTTATAACAACAGTAATAAAAAGCACCACTTATTATACAATCACTGCATGCTTTATCACATTCTTTTTAAAAATATATTTTAGTTATTCTGGATAAAGACAGAGAAATTGAGAAGGATATAGAGAAAGAGACAGCACCTGCTTCAACCTTTCATAGAGCTTCCTTCCTGCGGGGGGAACTGAGGTCTTGAACCCTAATCCTTGTACACTATAATGTGTGCACTCTAACAGGGGCACCACCACCCAGCTCTGATCATCTCATTCTATATGATTCATGTGTAGGATCATATTTAAGTCTTCATATTAAACCAAGTAGGGGTCATTATTATTCCCATTTTAAAATTTTGAAAACTGAAACTGGGAGATTAAGTAATTTGCCAGGTTCAGACCAAGTTGATCTGACTCTAGAATTTGCCCTTCTCACCACTACTTCTCTACAAATAGAACAGACATAGGCAAGGACATTCTAATCTAATCTCTAAGAGCTATTTGGCTAAAGAGAAATAACTGCTCCTATAATTAAAATCATAGAACAGGGTAATTTTTTAAAGTGTATGTCTACTTTAAGTCCTTCAGGTTAGCTGTCAATTCTTCTGATTGGGGTAAAACTAATCACAAAGGAGTGTATATATTTATAGTTTGAAACAGCTCCCCTGGTTTACCACACCCGTCTTTAGAAGTCTCTCTTCTCCCTCTCTGTGTAAAGAATGTCCAACAGAATGACTGCAAACGCCTTGATTTCCCGCTCTTTATAAAGATTAAAAAATATATCATAACAAACCTCCTAGTAGACATTTTCTACTCCCAAAGGGGGAAATGTTACAGGAAGATGACCAGAGGGCTCTGAAGCCCAGATCCCCTGGGGTCTGTATTGTGAACAGGAACCTTGGTTTTTGCCCCATCACTATAAAGGAAAAGAATTTGAAAAACACCTGAGGAAACCAGGCCCTGTTTCCCTTACCTGAAAGGGAAGAATAAAGATGTTATAGGGGCATGTGTGGCTTAGAAAGGATGTAAAGACGGAGCTTTAGAGTAAATAAAAATTGACATCTTTGCTCAAATGGCCTATATGCTTCTCTGGTGCATACGTTTTCATTTCTAAACTATCAGGGAAAAAAACAATAACAAGGAATACTTAGAGTTAAGGGAGAAAAAGCTTTTTGCAATGCAATAAAAATAGTTTGATTCTTTTTTTAAAAAATTATCTTTATTTATTGAATAGAGATAGTCAGAAATCGAGAGGGAGAAAGAGAGAAAGAGACAGAGAGACACCTGCAGTGCTGCTTCACCACTCACAAAGCTAGCCCCTTACAGGTGGGGACCAGGACTTGAACCCAAGTCCTTGAGCACTGTAACTTGTGTGCTCAACCAGGTGCGCCACCATCTGGCCCCCAAAATAGTTTGATTCCTATAAATACAAGAAGAGAAAGAAAAAGAGAGCTGGTTCAAGCCCCCGGCTCCTCACCTGCAAGGAGTCGCTTCACAGGCGGTGAAGCAGGTCTGCAGGTGTCTGTCTTTCTCTCCCCCTCTCTGTCTTCCCCTCCTCTCTCCATTTCTCTGTCCTAACAATGATGATATAATAACAACAACAGTAATGACTACAACAACAATTAAAAAAAAAAAAAGAGCAACACAAGGGAAAATAAATGAAATATATATTTTTTAAAATATCTTTATTTCTTTATTGTATAGAGACAGACAGAAATTGAGAAGGGGGAGCTGGGCGGTGGCACAATGGGTTAAGTGCACGTGGCGGGAAGTGCAAGGATCTACTGAAGGATCTGGGTTCGAGCCCCCAGCTCCCCACCTGCAGGGGCATCGCTTCACAGGCGGTGAAGCAGGTCTGTAGGTGTCTATTTTTCTCTCTCCCTCTGTGTCTTCCCCTCCTCTCTCCATTTCTGTATAAGTACCGCACGCTAACCAATTGCGCCACTGGAGCTCTTCCTCTCTCCATTTCTCTCTGTCCTATCCAACAATAACAACAGCAACAACAACAATAATAACTACAACAATAAAAGAAAAACAAGGGCAACAAAAAGGAAAATAAATAAATAAATATAAAAAAATTAAAAAAAAAGAAATTGAGAAGGAAGGGGGTGTTACAGAGGGAAAGAGAGAGAGAGAGAGACCTGCAGCCCTGCTTCACCACTTGCAAAGCTTTCCCCCTGCAGATGGGGACTGGGGGCTCAAACCCAGGTCCTTCCTTGCACATTGCAACATGTGCACTCAATCAGGTGCGCCACCACCCAGCCCCATAAAAAATATTTTAAAAAATTATTTGAGAAAGAAAGAGAGGCAGAGAGGAAGGAAGGAAGGGAGGAAGAAAGGAAAGAAAGAAGGAGTCATGGGATACATATTCAGTGGAGTATAGCTACCAGCAGTTAAAATAAAAAAAACTAAATTGTGTCCTTTGGGAGAAAATAAATGGAGTTGGCTATGATCATGCTTAGCGAAGTAAGGAAGGAAGTGGAGGACACTTATGGGATGATTTCACTCATGTGGCATATAGAGAGGTGAAAGACATGAACTTGAAAACAGAAAAAATATATATATGGTTAAAAAAATAATTAAGAAAAAGAAACTTAAGAAGAAACTAAAAAAAAAATAAATAAGTGATCTTCCAAATTATGCTACTAGCAAGATTTTTTAAATTAATGGGTTAATGTGACTTAAGTAATAGGAGGTCAAATTTGTGAACTATGGATTTGTATGTGTTTTGTAGTCGCTTAACATTAGGGACTGTGAATAATGAACACAGTAAGTCAATTTAAACACTTCTTTGGTATTCCATTTAGGAAGCAGGCTGTGTGCTTCCTAATTGTTGCAGATAGGAAGTAACACACATCAAGAGCCAGGCTTTCTCTTTCATTCAGAAATGTGGTTTCCACATCAATCTTTTTGACTTTGTTGCCTTTACTACAAAATGAGTGAACTGAACTGCGCTTAAGGGCTTTATGACTTACAGCGTACGTTTAATTGCTAAAAAAAAAAAAAAAAAAAAATGAAAAGTTACAACTTTCATTTCTTCCCCTTTTATTAGTGATTTAATATTATTTGACTAGATTGTAAGATAAAATAGGGGTATAATTCCATATGGTTCCCACCACCAGAGTTCTGTGTCCCATTCCCTTCATTGGAAACTTGCCAATTGTTCTACCTCTCAGGGAATATGAGCCAAAATTCTTTTTGGGGTACAGAGGTAGGAGTTCTGGCTTCTGTAATTGCTTTTCTGCTGGGCATGGGTATTGGCAGGTTGATTCATACCCACAGCCTGTTTCTATGTAAAGTTATAACTTTTATGATATATTGTTGATAAGAGAAAATAATTCAGTAATGGAAAAAAAATGCAGAGTTTGTATAAGGACCCTAGGTAGACTGGAGCATGAAATACGAAGAGTGAGGAGTCAAAGACAGTTCAATTACTGAATGCTAAACAAGGCATAGACAGGTTAAGAACACAGGAAAAAGTCAAGTGTTGGTTTTAACAAAGAAAGGCTCCCTTTCTTAAACTACCAAACAGTGTTTTTTTTCCTTTATCATTTTTAGGGGATAGACATCTAATAGTATTTGTGGAGCTCACAGTGTAGTTGCTCTCATTTTAAACAATCTCTGATGAACATACATTTTAAGGTTATGTGCATTATTAAGAGCGTAAAAAAAAAATCACAGGCACTTTACTGGGCCAGTGGGTATAAGCAGGTTTTCAGATAGTTCTGACCTACCTGTGTATAATTAGCCTCTTCTCACGGACTGATCCACTGTTATTTCTCCTTTATGACCTTGAGATAGACTCTAAACTGTCTTTAATAAAGAGTCTGTACTAGCATGCTTATGAAATAATTCAATTCATTTTAAATTCTCTACTGACTTTCAACAAATCTAAATCTAACCAAAGGCAATTTTTACCATACAAACCACTAGGATAAATTTCTCAATATGATTTAATGTATTAGCACACTGAAGAAATACAGATGTTCTGACTCAAAAATGCACTTTAACCTCTTTCCACACCTTTAATGTGCTATAGGTCATATATACAGTTCCCTTATATAAATCTTAAGCTAGCTAATAAAGATAAAATACTCTCAGAAAATTACCAATAGCATATAGATTATTAAGCTGCACATAACCAACTATCCATTAACAATCTATTCTTGCTTTTATATATTAATATTCATCAGTCAGCATCTACTTCAAGTACGTACATGGTTGCAATCTTAATTCATTAATCTACTTGTTAAAGGGAGAAGACTTTACAAACACTTCATGATCTGCTCTGGGAAAAGTCAGAAGGTCTCCTATTTGTTCAAGTTCACTATCAGGTGTGTTTCAGAATAGAATGAGCAGTGGAAAGGACAGGTAATTCAAGGGTATCTAAGAGTCTTTGAAGACAGGTCTTCAAATTGTACCTTTTATTATTCTGTAAATATTCTACACCCATATACACTGGAAAGGGGGGAAAATTGAGGTGTGTGGATATTCTCTTTTTTAAAAAAAAAATATTTATTTCCTTTTGTTGCCCTTGTTGCTTTATTGTTATAGTTATTATTGTTGTTGTTCTTGATGTTGTTGTTGTTGGATAGGACAGAGAGAAATGGAGAGAGGAGGGGAAGACAGAGAGGGGGAGAGAAAGACACCTACAGATCTGCTTCACCGCCTGTGAAGCGACTCCCCTGCAGGTGGGGAGCCGGAGGCTTGAACCGGGATCCTTATGCTGGTCCTTGCGCTTCATGCCACGTGCGCTTAACCCACTGTGCTACCGCCCGACTCCCGGATATTCTCTTTTAATCAGTCAGGGTAGGTTCTTTCCAAATCCAATCTTTAACAAAGGGGTAATTGTCAAAAATCCACATAAAATATAGACTCAAAATCACCCTAAGGCTAGTATAAATCATAACAATATTTTAACCATCAGATACTGGTATATATGGAAGTTTTCTATAAACTTATTATTATATAAGTAGATCTAAGACTAAATGCTATTTTAGGAAACCTAGAGAAGGTTACTGTGACCCCATAGCTACCTGGCCCTAAAACCTTATCTAGGAGACTCAAAGACTCCATTCCCCATCCCTCTAGGTGGGTGGGATTCTAGTCTAGGAAAGAAAGAATGCCCTTTAACAATCTGACTGTATGCTGGGGGGAGATAGCATAATGACCCTTACTCATGAGGGTCTGAGGTCCCAGGCTCAATGCCCAGCACCACCACAAGCCAAGGCAGTGTTGTGCCCTGGTAAATAATAAAATAAATAAATAAATAAAAAATAAATCTTGACTACCTTAAGACCTAAATATGCAGGCAGTCTCTGTAACTTCAGAAAACAAGCAAAAAAAAAAAAAAAATCATGCTAAAGGATAGCACAGACTTTGTATAAGTGGCCCTTCCCTCCCCTCAAAGTCTTCTTGGCATTAAAACAAAAGGGGGGGGGGGGATAAGGTACAAAGGGAATGGACAGTCTGTCTAGTAATTCCATGCTGTGCTATTTTAATCCCTATAATTTGTTTCTGTTTTTTGTGTTTTTTTTTTTTTTTAACGAGAGCACTGTTCAGCTCTGGCTTTTGGTAGTGCAGGGGATTGAACCTGGGACTTTGGAGCCTCAGCATGAGAGTCTATTTGCATAACCATTATGCTATCTACCCTCCGCCCTGTAATTTGGTATTCTAACAATGCTTTTTAAATTTTTTTTTAAATTTCTTTATTGGGGGATTAGTGTTTTACAATCAACAGTAAATACAATAGTTTGTACATGCATAACATTGCTAACACTGCTTTTTAAAAATCTATTTATTTATAAAATGGAAACAATGACAAGACCATAAGATAAGAGGGGTATAATTCCTACCACAAGAACTCAGTATCCCATCCCCTCCCCTGATAGCTTTCCTATGCTCTATTTAATTATTCTAACACTGCTTTTTAATGCTAAGGACAACTTTGGTCCACTGTTATAAAGATCAAATTCATGAAAATAAACTCTGTCAGCATTATACATTTTAGGGAAATTCAGTTAATGTGCCATGTTTTATGGGGGGTGCTTTGATGTCAATTTCAAACAGGACATCATGTAGCCACCACCTATCAAATTAACAATGGAAAGCATATAAAAGCCTTTTGTTATATGCTTTTTGTTAGTACCTTCAAAGAGGTACTAACCTATTTCAAATTATAGACTGTCTCCTCCTAGGCACAAGTTTGTTAAAAATTTATCAGTATACCAATAACCCAACTGTGTTGTCCATATAAAAATAGTGTTAGTACTTTTTTATAAATAGTACTTATAAAATTAGCTATCTTTAAAGCAAATTTATAAAATAAAAAAGTTTGACTCAGAAATCATGGTACCAAGCTCCTAGCAGGCTGAAAACTTTTAACTCTATTCTAAATTCTAACTACAAAAGATTTGTACATTCAGGCGTATACAGAACCTAAGTATACACACACACACACACACACACACACACACACACACACACACACACACACACACACAGAGAGAGAGAGAGGATATAGGAAAATAAGATTAAAACCCAAACACCATTGGCCCATGACAAGGGGTCCACATGGTGGTGCTGGAAGGGGAATCTAAATGTACAAAGACCCTGCTCATAAATCACTCTTTCCACTCTGAACCTTAACATTTAGAACAAGCAGGGAGTCTACAGTAGCACAGCGGGTTAAGCGCACATGGCGCTAAGCTCAAGGACCAGCATAAGGATGCCGGTTCAAACTCCAGGCTCCCCACCTGCAGGGGAGTCACTTCACAAGTGGTGAAGCAGGTCTGCAGGTGTCTATCTTTCTCTCCTCCTCTCTGTCTTCGCCTCCTCTCTCCATTTCTCTCTGTCCTATCCAACAACAACAACATCAATAGTAACTACAACAGTAAAACAACAAGGGCAACAAAAGGAAATAAAGAAAAAGAAATCCAAAAATAAAACATTTAGAACAAGCATAGTTTAGAACTAGCATGTTACTTTTTTAATTATTATTATTACAAAGAAACACATCTGTTGAAACTGACCTGATGTAAAATCACTACCTATTCTTGTTCCTTTAGTCTTTGACTAAATACCAAAGCAGGCCTGTTTTTCTGTTTGTTTAACAGCAATATAGTATTTTTTAAAGAACACATTTAATTACTACCTTTTCATGTAATACCTGGCAGTCTGATAATACATATATGTTACACTACACTGACACAAAAAGCTACAGAAATTTTCTTAATATGGTTAATTATGATGTCTTGATTTAAAGACATGGATAACATGGATCTAACAGAGACAGTTATGCATAGTGCTAATATAATGTCCTGAACCAATTGCTACTGCCCTACTGTTCCTGCTCTACATGTATTTTTGATCAGTAATGGATAATACCAATAGCTCTTTAATATTCATGCATCTTTAGTATTTAAAATAGACTTTTAAATCACAGTGATCATCACTAACAGACAATTCAGAAAAATTTGAGAGACATGAAATGCATGAACTATATTGCTTCAGATTTAAGAGAATTTGCACAAGCAGATTCAGGTATGGGATTACTTTACTTACAGGCTTTGTCTGGGTTGAAAGGAGAGATATAGCTGGTAAGAAGTAGACCTTTTTTCATTTTTTTTTAATTGGCTAGGGCAGAGAGAAATTGAGATGGAAGAGGGAGACAGAAAGGAAGAGAGAAAGGTAGACACCTGCAGAACCACTTCACCCCTCCTGAAGCATCCCTCCTGCAGGTGGTGAGTCAAGGCTGGAACCTGGATCCTTGCATAGGACCTTGCTCTTCACTATGTATGCTTAACCCTGACTGCCAAGGCCCAGCCCCCTAGGCCTTTCCAACTTCCTGGTTTGGTAACTCTGATAGAGTTTTCTAGAGAAGGAAAACACTAGTCAGAAGTTATCAGAAGGACTAAAATACATTCCTCCAGGTCTGACAGAGTTCTACACCAGAGGGAAAGACAGTGGGTCAGAAAAGCTTCAAAAGCTTGATAGACCAAGGAAGAAAACTATCAGAGAGATGAAGCCATTCTGCCTAGGAAAAACTTTAACTATAAGGAACTGGAATCCACTTTAACTTGTTCAATTACAGCTTAACCAAATTCCTCTGGTCTTGTTTTAAGGTCACAAATCCTATGACAATCAAGCTGCTTCCATCTCCCAATCATGCAAGCTAAATGCAACCTCAAAGACTCTATTTACAATCTGAAAATGGGGTGATCAGAAAATCTCCTTTCCTGGTGATCTACTCAATGCCAAAATGCAAAAAAAGAAAAATATATATCACAAAGATTCTGAAATTAAGATGCATGCACAAGGACCATTCCCATTCATCAGGTATTTTAAGTCATCTGAATGAAATGGAAAAATTTGGAATGAAACGTTTTTAATATGGTTCCAATAGCTCTTGGATTGTGTAAAAACCCAGGCTAGCATAACTGCACACAGCAGAGTAACCATGGAAGTAGGCATATCCACAGAGAGCCTGGTGGCAGGTGACCAAGAGGAAGTACAGGTTTCAAGACCTGATTTAGTCACTAAGTGGTTCAAGGCCCTTCAACTTTCATTGTTAAAATAACAGTTAAAGAGTGATTTTTCTAGGCCCTGTTTAGCTTCAAGGTAGTCATGAACTAACCACATGCTACCAGTTTCAACTGAAAATTAGGAGAAAGAAATGATAAAAGACTTCACAAAGTCCATGTTGGCCTTAGATTAAGTTAGTCATCGTGCTGTTGTGGACACACACACCTGTTGTATCACAAGTAACACTTTTACTGACTGTACACTAGAAATCAGCAAGCAGTTGGCTGGCTTTTAATTTTTTTTCATTTTTCAAAACAACGAGACAACAGTGTGCTTCCTATGATGGCTAGTTCGCAAGTTTCACCTTTACAGTCTGCAAGTGCACACAGGGTGCCACCTGGCAGAATGAGGCCACAAGACTGAACGCCCGGGGTGTGCTAGCTCGCTCCTGGAACCTTTGGTATCAAGCATGATTGATGTTCTGCGTCTACATTCCAGCTTCATGTCGGTGCCAACTCCAATCCCCATTATGGACTTGTTTAGTACCTTCCCTGCCACTGCTCTCTGGAACACTGTAGACGGCCAGCGAAAGAACGGTTTGCACAACACCTGCCCGTCTATTTATTTAGCATCTACCTAGAGTGGTTTATGACCAACTGGGCACATAACTGAAAGAACTGACTCAACTTCAGATCGCAATTGGCCAGATGTACTGAAAACAGGAAAAACAAGGAGCATCTGACATTGCACCTGGTGGAAATAGAAAACCACCATGTCCTTGTCACTGTAATGTTGCAGCCTCGATAGTTTCAAAGGCTGATCGCCCCCCACCCCCACCCCCCCACCCCCCAGCAAAACACTGCGGACCTTGGGTAGGGGTGCGGGTCCTAGCAAGGCGCACTCACCTCTTTGATCTTTGCCCTCTTCTCAGAGATCTCGGCATCCGCCGGCTGCCGGCCAATCGCCCCTATAGGGGGCACGAAATCCACGGGGGGGAGCCTCTTGAGCGCCGCATTCTTCCGCTGCTGGTCCTGGACCACCTTCTCCTTTTCCAGCAGGATGTCTCTTTGGATCTCCTCGGGCAGCTTCTGCAGGGTCTCCTTGGCTTCCCTGAGAGCCCGTTCGTGGTTTTCGCGGATCCTGGCCAAGTTGTCCTCCAGGGCGAGCGCGGGGTCCCCGGGCGCTCCCTCCTGGTCGCGCCTGACAAGCCCCTCGGCCGCGTCCTCGGCGCGCACCCCGGGCCCGGGCTTGTGGTCTGCAGCCGGCTGCAGGGCGGGGCTGGAGTGGAACAGGACCCCGCTGAGCAGCTTGGAGGAGTCAGGCAAGAAGAAGATCGCCCCGAAGCACAGCGTGATGAAGGCGCTGAACACCAGCAGCAGCACGAACTTCTCCGTCAGGCGGAAGGCAGCGGGGCCCGACCCCTTCCTGCCGCCGCCGAGACCCCCGCCCAGGGCGCTGCCCGCCGGGCTGCCGAAGAGGGGCAAGAGGCCCCCCAGCGGCATCGCTCCAGCCGCCGCGACCGCCTGGCAGCCCGCTGTCCAGTGGCCCCTCGCCGCGCCGCCCGGCAGTGAAACTTCGCCGCCGCCCGGCGTCAGCGGCTGCGGGGCTGGGTCGGGTGCATCGAGGCCGCCCGAGCCCCTCGGCTGAACTGCAGGGATTCCCGGGGAAGACAACTCCCCTCCGAGGCTTCTCCCCGGGGAGGCTCCACTGGCAAACCAGCACGCGCGACAAACCGCAGGCTGCAGCCCCTGTGGGGAGAGAAATAAGTGAAAGGCGGTAATTAGGGTGATGGCGATAAAGTTTCCGCCGGGTCTTCACCCTCCCACTAGGGCGCAAAGCCGCCGAGACAGCTTCCCCGCCTAGTGCGACTCTGGGAGTTGAGCGCTGGGCACCGCCCTCTGGTCCTACTCTTTGGACTTGGGGTGAAGTTTTTAAAGCCCCAGTGTGTGGGGGTGGGGGTGGGTGGGGAGCCTGGGGGTGTGGTGCGGAGAGTCCCGCGCGCACCTGGAGCAGGGCCACCCGTGGGCGTTTCTGGGAGAAGCCACTGCACCACCCGGCGAGGAAGAGCGGCGTGGTTGGGGCTGGGGTGGCGGAGGGAGGAGGGGTCAGGGAGGGAGGGGGGGTGCTCGTCAACTTCGCCAGCTCCCCATCTCTGATCTGGGACTAGCCGCTGCGTCTACTTCCCAGGCGGCCGAGGAGCTTGGAGCTTGCAGCCCGCCCACAGCCCCGGACGCGGCTCTTCTGCTGGCTGAGCGCGCCAACCTGCGGGCAAGTGGAAGCGAGCAGAAGAGCGGAGACCCGGCACCGAGGCCCCGCGAGCACTGACACCACTGCCGGGCTCCCCGGCGATCGGAAACGAGGGCGGTGACGCGTCCGGAGAGTGATGGTGTGGCCGGGCCAATCACGCGCGGTTCGGGGCGGAGGCGGGGAGGGGGCCGCGCAGGGCGGGGAGTTTACGGGAAGCGCAGCCTCCTGGGGGCCAGGCCGGGGGCGGGGAGGTCGTGGGTCCGGGAGGCGCGAGGCTGGAGGGCGGGCTGGCTGGTGCCCTGGGCGTGAGGCAGCCAGAGGTTCGCTCAGGGTTGCAGACTTGAAGCAGGGCTGACCTGGGGCCAGGGTCCCTGGCAGTGGAAGGTCTCCAGTTGCAGGGAGGTGCCCCGGGACCTCTCTGCAGGCTCCTGGAACTCGCGCCTGGCGGTGCTGGGCTCTCCCCGAGGGGGTCCTGGGAAGCGCGGTGTGTCGCTGAGGATCTCAGGACAGGGAGTCGTTCTGAAGCGCATCTTCTCTCCAGTTGAGCGCTCTCTCTCTCTCTCTCTCTCTCTCTCTCTCTCTCTCTCAACCTAAGACTGAGATTCGTCCAGTGCCCATAACTGGTGATTCAGAGAGCCTTTGAGCTATCTGGTCTAACAGCCTTTTCACATACTAAAGATTTAGGGATTTTGTGCTTTAGGATTCTGCCAATTCAACCCCCTCCCTTAAAAAAAAAAAAGTTATGTACCTCCCCCACCCACCTCCACTTTTAAAATTCACTTACCTCATAGAAGTTGGTCAGATTTTCCATTTAAAGAAGACAGTTTTATGTTGCCATAGCTTCAAGCAGTAAAATTGAACACTGTTGACATTAAGTCTTGCATTTGACTACTTCTAGCGAAATAAGGATCTGGTACAATAAAGATCGCTTTCAAGACAGCATTATTTTCCAAAACGTGTTCATAATTCTCCTGTTGCTCCGCAAATACGTTTTATCAGTGACGAAAAAGTTGGCTGATTTCCCATTTGAAAAGGTAGCTTGAATCAGTCTCATCCTAATATGAAAACGTGACTTTAACTTGGTGTTTGCTTATTATCTTGAAGGAAACATCTGGCACCATACAGGAAGGTCCTTTTAAATATTGTTATGAGTGTTACACTATATGAGAAAGTAGAAAACTAAATAAAAAATCCCCTTTTTTCAGTTTTTAAGTATTAGATGTAATAATCATTATTTACTCTATTTGTTTTACATAAAATGAGTCACATGCCCAGTTTTTGTAAATGGGTAATTACTATTTGATAAAGGCAGCTTTATGGATTGCTTATTTTGATCACTGCTATGAAATTCTATGCCCAGAAGAGTGCAGCATATACAAGCAGGGTAAGAAAGCTCACAAGGATTATAAAACAAAACAATGATTTTAAAATGAAAGAATGGTAATTTTTTTCAAGTTACATTTGCAAACTATGAGTCAGCTGAAAAGTTTCAATCATTATTAAATAATAGTGTATATTTTCAACGGCATCATTAAAAAATTGAGTTATCTGATGGGTAGATAAAAGATAGGTGATAATTAGTGTTAATTATCCTAAAACCTAATCTCTTTTAGAGTCATTTATTATTTTAACTCTAACATCTTAAGAGTGGAGTTATTTCTCATAACCACAGAAATTTTTAGAAAGTTTAATTTAAAATTAATGTTGCTAAGTAGTCTAGAAAAATAATGAAATATACTTTTAAGGGGTTGTTAAAATGTCAGTGAAAGGTGGTTATGAATCTAATTCTGTTTCTGGCACTCTTTAAATTTGATACCAAACCAGCTTGTTCATTTAATCAACTGCATACAGTGAAAACATTAAAAAAAATATGGTTGTAAAGATTTTTTTCTTTTAGTAATTGTTTAAATATAAATCTTTTAAAAGAAAGGAGTGTGTTTATTTTTGAAGTTTATTATGAAGTTTATTTTAAAATTACTATCTTCATGAAATTAATTTATTATGAATTTGTCTTAATGATTTGTTAAATGAGAAATCAGCATGGGCAATTCACACTGTCACACGAAGGGGTGCCACTCTGCACTCAGTAAAACAGGAGATACATAGGAGAGCTCACATTAGAGTTAGACTAAGTTAAGAAACATAGACACTTTTTTAAAAGACAAGCCATGTAAAACACCTTAAGATAATCTTGAATTGTGTTTTCATCATAAAAGAGAACTACAGATGAGTTAAAAGTAGATTTTTATAGAACCAAAACCTCACACTTTGCCCTAACTTTAATGCCACAAGCACTTCATGTTCCATAGATAAGATTAATAATAATAAAAACAAATACTTTGTATCTTGAGATAAAGCTAAACTAAAAGTGGCTTTGTTCTGATTAATAAGTAATAAAATCTCAATTATATAGCAGCAGTTGGAACTTTCCAGTGATATCTTCCTGAAGATTTGTTGTCATCTTTGTGAATACAGTGAATTTAGTAATGTTGTTGTTTACCAGTACTTTAATGTAAACTTTGAAACCTCATTTTTTTTTGCAGTTTATCTAAGTACACCCTTTTGTTAGTTGTCCAGCCAGTCTTCAAATATGACTCCCTAATACTTCTTACAAATTAAATTGCAAGCCTAATTCTTATTTATCCCTTTTCCATTGCTTAACTATATATATTTCTTCAATATATTGTAAATATTGGTGTCGCATGTGGGGGAGGATTTAAACCAGATAAAAATGTGATGAATGAATATTTTGATACAGCAGAAGTTCTCTCAAAAATTAAAGTGCAAAATATTTCTTACAAAGTTTCTAGAAGACATTAGGTAGAAGACTATGAAATAATATTTTTGTTTTGGGTTTAAGAACATAAAATAATAAAATAAATGAGTTTTCTATGTGTGTTATAAACAAGTACTGAAATTTTCCAATATGTTGGATTTGTGATAAAATCTTCATACAGTAGTTTTTTTTTCTCCTTATTATCTTTAAATTCCAAGTCAGCATAAATTATTATTATGTAAAAACAAAATGTTGTATGCAAAACATAGCTCATTGTGAGCATTAATCTTGAGATTTCAACACCTCGATAGACAAATCAGAATTAACATGGATTTTTTTTGATAGAAATTAACCAAAGTTAAAAAAAAACTATTCATGTTTATGCTTGTATAGGAGGTTATAGTTATGTCTCTGATTTTTCCTTTTTCTTTTCTTTCTTTCTTTTTTTTTTTTTTAACCTTGAAATTTTCTTTGAAACTGACCCAGCAGCGCATTCTTCTTACAAAACTTCAATCATCTTTTTTGGGGATTATGAGACACAATGAATGAGCCTCCTCTGTCCCTGAAAACTTCTGTTGAAAGATGTTTCTGTTTTGAATATTTATTTCAGAAATGTTAGCAATCACCAACTTTAAAACATTGTGTCCTGGGGCCAGGTAATGGTGCACCTGGTTGAGTGCACACATTACAATGCACAAGGACCCAGGTTCAAACCCCTGGTCCCCACCTGCACGAGGAAAGCTATGAGTGGTGAAGCAAGGCTGCAGATGTCTCTCTGTCTCTTTCCCTTTCTATCACCCTTTTCCCTCTTGATTTTTGACTGTCTCTATCCAGTAAGTAAATAAAGATAATAAATTAAAAAAAAAAAAAAAACATTGTGTCTCACAAAGGCATTTGTGAATTGGGTCCCTGGAACTGTCAGCATCTCTCTCCATAGAAACAAAGCTGTAAATGGTGTTTTAGTTTGCTATTCTGTTTGATGATGATCTAAGACCCTGGGGAAGAGTGAAATGTTAGAAAAAATATTGTTTTAATGTCAGTAGCCAAAGTTAGAATAATTTAGAAAGTCTTATTTAGTTTGGATCTTGGAAAGGGCGGCAAATTTATTTGGAAACAGCGAAGTTTCAGGAAGATACTAAACCAACTCTCAGAGTTACAAAGGCTTGTGGATGTTTTTAGGCAATTTTCCTTCATCACAAATTTTTCTTTTGGTCTTAAGTGAACATCAATACTGCTTCTAAGGTTTTTTTTTTGTTTATTGGTTGATTAGTTGGTTTGGTTTGGTTTGGTTTGGTTTGGTTTGGTTTGGTTTGGTTTGGGTTTGATTTGACTAACAGTGGAACTAAAAGAAATAAGCATGGGGGGAGAAGGAGTTGTCCTTAAGTAGAGAGGCAAGGATTGGACTGAGAGAGAGCAAGTTATTAAGAAGGATAATGTATTCAGCGCAAGGAGTGCCACCCCAGCATGCTTCACTTCAGACTGTGGCCAGAGACTTCAGGTGTGGAATGACAACCCTTCAGCTTCATCACTCGGTGACACCTTTCCTTTCATAGTATTCTCTAATTCCTTTCCAGGTGTTCCACGGGGAGGTGGCATACTACCCAACACCACTCCCCAATAAAGTCCCCAAACCTAGATATAGTCCAGGTCCCCTGATATAGAGCATATGTTCACATGTGCCCATAAACCAGGGAAAAATATATACCTGAAAGCAGAAGTACACAAGAGTCTGCAGAGAGAACCCCCCCCCAACACTTCATCTGCACTATTCCAGCCTTTAGGTCCATGATTGTTCAACTATTTGTTTGGCTTTGTATGTTAACTCTCTTTTCAGCCACCAGGTTCCAGATGCCAGCATGTTGCCAACCAGACTTCCCTGGACTGACCACCCCACCAGTGTGTCCTGGAGTTCCGCGTCCCAAAGAGAGAGGCAGACTGGGAGTATGGATGGACCAGTCAACGCCCATGTTCAGCGGGGAAGCAATAACAGAAGCCAGACCTTCCACCTTCTGCAACCTACAACAACCCTGGGTCCATACTTCCAGAGGGATAGGAAATGGGAAAGCTATCAGGGGAGGAGGGGATGGGATATGGAGATCAGGTGGTGGGAATTGTGTGGAGCTGTACTCCCCTTATCCTACAGTTCTGTTAATGTCTCCTTTCTTAAATAAATAAAAAAAAATTTTTTAAAGGATAATGTATGTCTTTGGTTGCATGACAGTGGGTGTCTATTCACTTATTTTTGGTATATCTTGTTTATCATCTGTAATGTTGCTATGGTCCTTAGACTAAAAAACAAAAATAATATGTTTGACACAATTTACATTCAGGAAATTTAAATCTATGTATCTCCACTTTTAAAGATGCAGTTAGCTGCTACAGAAATACGTCAGCTGGTCAATAATTTGTTTGGCTTTGTATGTTAACTCTCTTTTGAACCACCAGGTTCCAGATGCTAGCATGATGCCAACCAGACTTCCTTGGACAAGCAACCCCACCAATGTGTTCTGGAGCTCCGCTTCCCCAGAGCCCTTACCCACTAGAGAAAGAGAAAGGCAGGCTGGGAGTATGGATCGACCTGTCAATGCCCATGTTCAGCAGGGAAGCAATTACAGAAGCCAGACCTTCAACCTTCTGTATCCCACAATGACCTTGGCTCCATACTCCCAGAGGGTTAAAAAGTAGGAAAGCTATCAGGAGAGGGGATTGGATACCGAGTTCTGCTGGTGGGAATTGTGCAAAGCTGTACCCCCCTTATCCTATGGTTTAGTCAATATTTCCTTTTTATAAATAAAAAATTTAAAAAATTGTAAGTCAATATTGTCACTAATAAAATTTTAAAAATTATTTAAGTACAAAAAACTAATAAAAAGGACTTATGTTAAATAAAATAATAAAAAAAAGAAATATGTCAACTGGTAGAGTGAAGAATTTGCATGTCAAAGTCTCTTGATTCAATTTTCCTCACCAGATGTTCCATAGTGGTGCTCTAGTTTCTCTCTCTCCTTTTTTTTCTCCTCCTATCTCTCTTTCATATTGAATTATTACATACGAAGTAAAAAAATAATATCTGAAATAAAACAGCTGCTTCTATAGTATTCTTACAATGGAGAACCAGAAAAGGGTGGCTGGAGAGATTATTTGGATAATGTGTTTCATCACATGCACGTAGTTGTTTCAAGGTATGCCTTTTAGTTAAACAATATCTACTTGAGTGAAAGGAAGGGGAATTATAGTCTCAGTTTTTGTGGAGAGAAGGTCCTACAATGTTTATTCACTGTACAAATAAGATCCAAATGTTCTTGAACCAATTGACTTTATAATCCCTAAAATCATGATAATCTGATTGATGGCAAAGTCTCAGTCAAGAGAGTGAGACAAGGCAAAGAAAGCCAACAACTTTCAGAAAGTCTTGTGTATAAAGAGTTTAAATGTTACTGAAAAGAACATGTTATTTCAACTCTAAATAAAAGAAAGTCCTTTCTATGGTCAGAGAAAGAAGTAAAAAAAATTCCCATAGTTCCTATTACATCAGATACATTTTAAAACATGTTTATTGAAAAATGTCTTTCATTACTATTTTCTGTTCTACAAAAGATCATATGCATTTTCAGAAAAAGCAAACTCAAAAAAAAAAAAAGAAAGAAAATTTATGATACATTGCTATGTCAAATTGAAAAGTTTTTCATGAAATGAAACCACATGTGTTTGTTCCCATTTTGGAGAAACTATCTACAACTATGACATGACAGCACTTTGCTTCTCAATTTTATTGCAAAATAAATGGGCTGTTTGCACTACATTTGCAGTTTTTTGTATTGTCTTTTAGGAGAGAACTTTGTCTAAGTGCCAGGTTACCGTATCTGGGTAGGAATTTATTTGTGGTTCTTTGTCTAGTAAATATTTTTTAAAGTGCATTTGTAAGATTCTCCTACACTATGAATTTAGAATCTAAGGTAAAAGCAGATCTTTGCTGCAGATTTTGCCTTAGCAGTGTGTATCTATTAAATATACAGCTGTTTATGTATTCATTTGATTTAATTAACACTGAGATAGACTGTGGCCTAAGTGCAGTATCTTGCAAATAACAGAGGAAGAGAAGGGTAGAATTCTAGGTCAGAGACCCATAAATCTATTAGACTGGATGGTCTAGATCTGGCAAGTGTCATCTAGGTTTTCTATAGATTGCTAGACTTAAAATGGGTTGTGTTTGAGATAATATTGACTCTTAGATTAATAACTTTTTGAATATTCTCTGAGTTATGTTCTCTAATTTCTTTCAAATATTACATATGTGTAATGCGTTCCACAAATATTATGCTATCATAATTTGAACCAATAACAAATAGAAATGAAAAACAAGTATCTGCGGGACCCAGCGGTAGCACAGCAGGTTAAGTGCACGTGGTATGAAGCTCACGGACAGGCTTAAGGGTGCTGGTTCGAGCCCCTGGCTCCCCACCTGCAGGGGAGTCGCTTCACAGGTGGTGAAGCAGGTCTGCAGGTGTCTATCTTTCTCTCCCCCTCTATCTTCACCTCCTCTCTCCATTTCTCTCTGTCTTGGCCAACAACAACAACAACAACAGCAGTGGCAACAATAACAACAAGTGGAACAAAATGGGAAAAATAGCCTCTAGGAGCAGTGGATTTGCAGTGCAGGCACTGAGCCCCAACAATAACCCCAGAGGCAAAAAAAAAAAGTAACTGAAAGGGTCATCTGTTTCACATTCTTAATGTTAAAACTACATATATCTTCATCAATTAACTTCAATAATCTTTAAAATAAGTAACCATTGAAAAACTGCAAACTGAGTATAATTGTCAAGCTAATTTTACTGTGTATTCACAAGATATTGAATACCATAGGGTAAATTATTATAAGAAGGGAGCTAAAAATTTTTAGTTTGTGAAAACTTTTCATCTAACTCAAGAGCTACGTATGCAATGCTATTCAGTCATATGTACCTTCGTTTGCCTCTCTTTTAGTGTTTTACACTCATCTATACTGCTGGTAGGAAAGAACTGATCAACTGCTTTAGAATACAAGCTGGTAGTTTTTTTAAAGGGTAAATATAGAGTCGCCATATGATTCAACAATTCTAGTGCTGGGTACATACTAACTATCTGTCTATAAACATGAGTACATGAAAAAAAATGTGTACAGGGAGTCGGGCAGTAGCTGAGCAGGTTAACTGCAGGTGGTGCAAAGCAGAAGGACCAGCATAAGGATCCCAGTTGGAGTCCCCAGCTCCCCACCTGCAGGGGAGTCGCTTCACAGGCAGTGAAGCAGGTCTGCAGGTGTCTATCTTTCTCTCCTCCTCTTTGTCTTCCCGTCCTCTCTACATTTCTCTCCGTCCTATCCAACAACAACAGCAACAATAATAACTACAACAACAATGAAAAAAGAGCAAAGGCAACACAAGGGAAAATAAATAAATTAATTAATTTAAAAAAATTTTTTTTAATGTGTACATAGGTATTTCTTCACACTGAAGGAAGTTTCAATGGTATAATCTCTCACTCTCTCTCCATACCTCGCTATATCTCTGTTTCTAACTTAAAAAAGAAAAAAAAAATCACTAGTAATTGCCTTAATCACTTAGTAACTGCTAAGGATAAAAGGTTTCTTTGGGGGTGATGAAAAATGTTCTAAAATTGCTTTGTGGTAATGTTTGCATGATAGTGAATATACTAAAACTCACAGACTTGTATACTTTCAAAAGCTGATTTTTTGTGGTGTGTAAAATACATTTGAGTACAAAAGACAAAATAGTATTTTCTTTTCAGATCTGGTTTACAAGAATCTCAAAAACAATGGAGTTCCTTGATTAAAACAAAGTAATAATTGAAAGTTAACATTATGCTAAATAGCATTATTAAGTAGTTCAAAAGACAGCAAATGGTATAAAATCAAGAAACATTTTCAAGAACACAGAAAAATGCTACAATTTCACTTGAGATATACGTATTGTTATTGAGTAAACTAATGGAATGCTTTTAAGTTATGAGTCACCTCTACACAGACTTTCCTGTTAAGTAAAACACAGACAAGGAATATCATCCATATTTTGACATGTAGAAAATTACTCTTAAATTGACTGTACCTCCTAGCACTGTGGTGACCTGTGAAAGTTGCAATGCTTATTAGAACAGGTATCTTAAAATTGAGTAAAATGAGAAAGACATTAGGAAATAGTAATAGCTACAGGTGTGGTGGAAATTGTGTGGAGTTGTACCCCTCCTACCCTATGGTTTTGTTAATTAATCCTTTCTTAAATAATAAAAAAAAGAAAGGAACAGAAGGAAAGACCATAGAAAAAAGAGGAAAACATGTATAAATTATCTATTTAGACAGTTATAGAAATAATAGTCAGCCTATATCTGTAACCTTTAGAGAACTACTATAGTTTCCAGTTGAGGAAATGGAGAAATGAAACTCTGGCGGTGAGAATGGTGTGGAATTATACCTCTGTTATTTCATAATTTTGTAAATCAATATTAAATCACTAATATATTTTTTTAAATAAGCAAAATGACACAGGGAACAGAGAATAGGATTAGGAACTGGAAGACTTTTTTTTTTTCTTTTAATCATTTGTCAGATTCTTTCTTTCTTTCTTCCTTTCTTTCTCTTTCTTATTGATTTAATAATGATAAACAAGATCAAAGGAGAAGAGGGTTAAAATTCTACACAATTCCCACAACCATAGTTCTGCATCCCATCTCCTCCACTGGAAGCTTTCCTTTTCTTTATCCCTCTGGGAGCATGGACACAGTATCATTATGGGGTGCAGAAGGTTGGAGGTTCTGGCTTCTGTAATTGCTACCCCTCTGGACATGGGTGTTGGCAAACCAATCCATAGCCCCAGCCTGTTTCTATCATTCCCTAGTGGAGCAGAGCTCTGAAGAGGTGGGGTTCCAGGATACATTGCTGAAGTTGACTGCCCAGGTAAGTCAGGTTGGCATCACAGTAGCATCTGCAACTTGGTGGCTTAAAAGCATAAAGATATAAAGCAGAACAAATTGTTTAATAACCAGGAACCTTAAGGTAAGAATATAACAAATGATATTTGGGATCTCCATTTTGGAAAAAACTAGGAAATCTATTTTAGGCATATTCCAAGGAGCTCATGACTTTACTCATTTTGTCTGAGTCTGACAGCTAACAGGCAGGTGGGCTAATGATATTTTGTCTGGGGAAATGGTGTCGGAGTTGGAAATATGTCTAGATCATGGTAGAGAGTAGCTCTTAAATATGGGGGAAGCATATAAATACCATCAATTGTAAATGCCATTGATCTGATCTGGGGCCCATATTCAGCACAGAAGCCTGTGTAACCTTTGCATCCCTAAAGGTCAGAGCTTACGTTCCATGAGAAGACATGCTTTTAAAACTACTTCTGATTTCTGCAGATTAAACACTTTGTCTCAGTTTCTTCTGTGAAATAAAGGGGATTTATAATTGACAAGGCTGTTATAATGATAAAATAATATGTATGTATATGAGAAAATGTTCTACATCTATAAGAAATTATAATATTGATAACATGAGCCCAATATTATTTTTATACTAGGTAATGACAAAAGTAACTATTATTATTAAGTAGATATTGAAATATCTAACATCAGAATTACAATAAAACAACCACTGAATAGAGCAAAGGGATAATTTTTTTCTTACCTATTCTATTTCCAAAATGTTTTTAAAAGTAACATTTAAAATTTTATTAGTGATTTTAATGGTTGTTTGTAAGATTACAGATCATAGTTGCACACTTCACCCACTACCAAAGTTTTAAAAAAAAAATAGATTGTTTTTCTTCTTTTTCTTTTTTTACGATCTTTATTTTTATTGGATAGAAACAGCCAGGAATTGAGAGGAATGGGGAAATAGGAAGAGAGACAGACACCTGCAACCCTGCTTCACCGCTCTGAGGCTTTCCTTCTACAGGTGGAGGTTGGGGGCTCGAACCCAGATCCTTGCTCACTGTAACATGTGCACTCAACCAGGTGTGCCACCACTGCCCCCCCAATTCTTTTTAGAATCTTGCTTATTAACATGAGATGAGAGAGAACCATAGCATCCCTGTGACACACGAGATGTTGGGGATCAAACTTGGAACCCTCTGCTTGTAAGTCCAAAGCCCTCTTGGTGCTACCTCTTGGGTTGCTAAGATAGCAACACATATTTTAAATATATTATTTAAGAAATTATGGATATTCAATAAAATAGATTTATAGTAAACACTATGTACTGATAGGAGAAACTGGCTCAATATTCTTTCCAACTCTCCAAATAGATTTTGTTGTTGTTAATTTCTCTTTAAGTGTTATTACTCTTTCCAAAAGATAATTGTGGACACTACTCTAAAACAGTCCTGTAAGACATTTCAGTGAACAGTCTTTTCAGCAAACACTGAATCCTCTCCAATTCATAGGTATTTCACGATGCATTACCTCTAGCAAAATAAAGAAAAATGAAGTGAAAATGGAAATGTAAAGGTAAAATTGCAAGTTTTTAGAAAGTAATCCACTAGAAAGCGAATATAATAGAAACTGTTGAAATTAGAAAACAAAATTGATGAATCCCAGGGTTGGGAGGTAGCCAAGCGGGTTAAGCGCACATGGCACAAAGTGCAAGGACCCGCATAAGGATTAGGGATCAAGCCCAGGCTCCCTACCTGTTTGACTTGCTGTGAAGCAGGTCTGCGGGTCTCTTTCTCTCGCCCTCTCTGTCTCCCCTCCGCTCTCGAGTTCTCTCTGTCCTATCCAGCGACAACAACCGCAATGACAACAACAACAACAACAACAAGGGTAACAACAAGGGCAATAAAATGGGAAAAATGGCCTCCAGGAGCAGTGGGTTCCTAGTGCAGGCACCGAGCCCCAGCAATAACCCTGGAGGCAAAAAAAAAAAAATTAAATAAAAAAAAAAATAGATGAAACCCATGTTATTTATTTTTTCTCACTTCCTTTATTTAGCACATGAGAAGTAATAATGTAAACTGTTTTGATATAAATATATATCTATGTACCTTAAAAAAGCTAGAAACTTTATATAGTTCCTAAATTTCAACATTATTTTTTAAAAATAGATATTTTTCTTCATCTGTCCTCCATCCCCCCAACCTGCCTCAATTTGATATTGTAGTTCATAATTCCAAAAGTATTTTTTTTCTGTCTTTTTGTCACATTTCTCTGGCAAAATCTCTTTTCCTGGAGAACACAAACATCTACTTTTCTTTCATTGCCTGTACCAAACCTTGTTAGAAAGGACACAGTATGGCATGGTGATTCCACCTAGATTGATATCCAACTTCAAATGGAACTTGCTGCTGCCCCACAAACCATTTGAGGCTATTGGGTTGATGTATTTTTCTACTTTATGAAATATTTTACTATCTTATTTTAAAGCTTTTCTATCTGTTTCCAGCCCTTTGACTTATGATGAGGTGTGAATTTGCCCCCTCCTCATCAGCCCTAGGAAGCAATTGTGAAAATCTGAAGACAGTTTTTCTTTTTTTAATTTTTAAATGTTTTTATTTATTATTAGATAGAGACAAAGAAAAATTAAGAGGGGGAGATAGAGAGGGAGAGAGACTGAGAAACACATGCAGTACTGCTTCACCACTGGTGAAGCTTTCCCCTTGTAGTTGGGGGTCTGGGACTTGAACCTGGGTCCTTGCGCACTGTAATGTAAGCCTTTAACCATGTGTGCCATTGCCTGGCACCCATGAGAACTGATCAGCTCTGGCATATGGTGGTGTTGGGGATTTAACCTGGGACCTTTGGTGCCTCAGGCATGAAAGGATTTTTTTTTTTTTGCCTCCAGGGTTATTGCTGGAGCTCAGTGCTTGCACCATGAATCACTACTCCTGGAGGCTTTTTTTTTTTAATTATTATTTTGTTGCCCTCGTTGTTTTACTGTTATTGTGGTTATTATTATTCTTGTTATTGATGAGAGAAATGGAGAGAGGAGGGGAAGACAGGGGGAAGAGAAAGATAGACACCTGCAGACTTGCTTTTCCGGCCGTGAAGCGGACCCCCCCTGCAGGTGGGGAGCTGGGGGCTTGAACCGGGATTCTTTTTTTTCTTTTGGATTTTTTTTCTCTTTTTTCTTTATTTCCTTTTGTTGCCCTTGTTGTCTTATTGTTGTAGTTATTATTGATGTTGTTGTTGCTGTTGGATAGGACAGAGAGAAATGGAGAGAGGAAGGAAAGACAGAGAGGGGGAGAGAAAGACAGACACCTGCAGACCTGCTTCACCACTTGTGAAGTGACTCCCCTGCAGGTGGGGAGCCGGGGGCTTGAACCGGGATCCTTATGCCGGTACTTGTGCTTAGCGCCATGTGCGTTTAACCCGCTGCGCTACCGCCCAGGATTCCTGAACCAGGATTCTTATGCAGGTCCTTGTGCTTTGCGCCTTGTGCACTTACCTCGCTGTGCTACTGCCTGACCCCCTTGAAAGTCTTTTTGCATAACCACTATGCTAACTTCGCAGCCTGACTTTTATTAATAAAAGTAAGTAATGGTTTTACTATTTTCAAGGTAATAGTTTTCTAACTTATCACAGGTCAGTTATTATTATTATTTTTTCGCTCCTTATCTCCTTCCATGTCCTGATGGAATCAGAGTTCAGAGCCTTCTGGCCGTCTTCCCCTAACATTTTACTCTCTGGAAATATGCCACAATTCTGTATGGGATGCAGAAGTTAGAAGGTCTGGCATCTGTAAGTGCTTTTCCATATGGATATTGGCAAGTGGACCCAAACCCCAAGCCTGTTTCTATCTTTCCATAGTGGGGCAGGGCTCTGGAGAGGTGAGGTTCCAGGCCACATTGGTGAGGCCATCTGCCCAAGGAAGTCAGGATAGAATCACAGTAGCATCTGCAACTTGGTGGCTGTGGGGCTTAGCGAACGTCTGAAGAAATCTTGGTTGTACATTGTTGAGTTTTCAGGGTTTTATTGTTGTTATTTGTTTGTTTCTAGTTTATCTGGAATGTAGTCTAACATAGCTTCTACTCCATAGCCACACCTCTTTGCTCTTAAATGATTATTTGTACACCAAATAACAACATGAAATAAGTCTTTGAATTCTGTTCTTTATATTTTTTTCTTTTTCTTTTTCTTTTTTGTCTCTGTGGTTATCACTGAAGCTCAGTGACTATGGGGACAAATCCACTGCTCTTGGAGGCCATTTTTCCATTTTACTGTACAGGACAGAAAGAAATCGAAAGAGGAAGGGGAGATAGGGAGGGAGGGAGGGAGGGAGAGAGAGAGAGAGACATCTGCAAATCTGCTTCACTGCTTGTGATGCGTCCTCCCTACAGGTGAGGATCCAGGGACTTGAATCCAGATCTTTGTGTATGTCTCTGTGCCTAGTACTATGTGCTCTAAACCAGATGTGCCACCACCTGGCTCCCTAGACATTTTGATTATAAAAAACTGAAACCAGGGCCAAGGATGTAGTTTAGTGGTAGAATGTATAGTTTGTGTGTATGAAGCCCTGGTTCCTGGCACTATTTGGGAGGGAGGGAGGGAGAGAGAGAGAGAGACTGAAGAACAACCTGGTGATTATACTAATATTCATTGTTCTAATAATCTGGAAATGGCCATTTTAAGGCAGTGTACTGTTTCACACATACCACAAATGAATGAAAAAAATGCTTTTTTCACAGGTAAAATGCCCGCTCTTCAAGAGGTTGTTAAAAAAATCCACCCTTAAAAATGTTTTATTTTCTATATCTAAGAAAGAAAAACCTAATACATACATGTATATGTATACATATAATTTGATCTTAAAGGCATAAGAAAGCAGACAATAAGTACTCACTAGATTTCTAAGAAATAGGAGGTTAAATGAGCAATTTAAATAATCTCTAAGTCATTTCAAGAATCTAGATGTCATATTCTTCAAAATATGAAGCACTGAAAAGAGAAGAACAAATACTGAATGGTCTCATTTATAGGACTGAACGAATAGAGACAGGAAGGGAGAACACAAAGTGAAACTTGAACTGGGCATGGTGTATTGCATCAAAGCAAAAGACTGGGGAAGCAAGAGGAAGAAGGGGTTGAAGAGAACCTTGGGGTCCTGATGCTTAATGATGAAACAAAATTACTGGGTGAGAGCACTCTGCAGAGACCTTTCATAGATAAGAAATTGTACCCATATGTCAATGACTGCACTGTAAACCATTAACCCCACCCCTTCAAAAAAAAAGATTTTTTTTTTTAAATATGGGGTTTGGGGTTGGGGGTATGGATCAACCTGCCAACACCCATGTCCAGTGGAGACGTAATGACAGAAGCCAACCTCCCACCTTCTGCACCCCATAAAGATCTTTGGCCCACACTCCCAGTGAGATGAAGAATAGGGAATCTTTCAAAGGAGGGGATGGGATGTGGAACCCTGGTGGTGGCAGTTGTACAGATTTATATCCGTCTTATCTCACAATCTTAACAGTCACTATTAAATCACTGGTTAAAAAAAAAAAGTGAGTGTCTGGCTGGGGTAGATAGGATAAAGGTTATGCAAAAAGACATGCCTGAGGCTCTAAGGACCTAGGTTCAATTCTCCACACCACTATAAGCCAGAAATTAGCAGTGCTCTGTTAAAATAAATAAATATGAACATCAGTCTATAATTAAAATGATAGTTACAGAACTATTAAAGGCATCTCTAAAAAAATCACTTCTTTTTAACATTAGTTCTATTTTACCTCTTTATTAAAAGTAGAAAGTGAAAAACATTAAAACTGTCTTAAGTACAGATACTTTCATCAATTCTCAGATTTAGACTGTCCTTTTTAAGCATTAATTACATTTTGAGGTTTCATTGCCCAAAGCACATATACCTTAGGAAGGGTAACTTATGGAGCTATTTTCAGTGGGTCTACCTTAATCTAAAAAAGAGGAAAGGCTTTTCCCCAGAGGAATGTTTATAAATATGTTCTCTGAGTTAGGGCAATAATAATTTCAAAGCTTCTGGCTCAGTGTTTAAATCAAATATGAAAATCTGAAAGAATTTTTGAAACCATTCACTGTAGGCCTTAATTTAAGCTTTTCAATAAAGTTGGATTTAAGTAAATATATATATACTGAGGATGGTGCACCCAGTTGAGTACTTACATTACCATGCTCAAGGACACCAGTTCAAGTCCCCAGTCCTCACCTTAGGGGAGAAGCATCATAAATTGTACAGCAGGTTTTTAGGTATCTTTTTCTCTCCTTATTCTTTCCTCCCCTCTCAATTTCACTCTGTTCTGTCAAATAAAGTAGAAAAAAATCTTATTTATTTGCTTGAGAGAGAGAGAGAGCCCAGAACACTGCTTAGCTCTGGTTTATGGTGGTACTGGGGACTGAACATGGGATCTCAGAGTCACAGGCATGAAAGTTCTTTGTATAGCCATTATGCTTTGTTCCTAGCCTCAATGATTATTCTCCTAAAACATACTACTCAGCTATTAAGAATGATGCAGTTATGTTCTTCACCTCATCTGGATGGAGCTTGAAGGAATCATGTTAAATGAGATAAACCAGTAAGAGGAAGATAACTATGGGATGATCTCACAGAAACTGGGCAATCTAAACAGTAAGGGGAAACACGAAGTAGAACCTGGACTGGGTTTGGTGTATTGCACCAAAGTAAAGATCCGTGGGGAAGGAGGACAGGTCTAGGGTTAGGGTGTGGGCTTTCATGTCGTGGTATACAGTGATTGACTTAATTTGGGGGTAAGATTGTTTTGCAGATTTTTATCTTGATGAGATGAGGAATTGCACCCGTGTCCCAACAATGGTACTGTAAACCATGAATCTCCCCCCCAAAAAGAAAGAAAGAAAGAAAGAAGACAAGCACTTAAACAAACAAACAAAAAAAATACTATGCAAGTTTCCTTTTATTTTATTTTTTGTCCTCTTTAAAACTGACTTTCTGAGAGGGGTAGGGGTAGAGGTAGAATTTCCAAGCAGAAGGAGTTTTTGCTTCCCAGATTATAAGAGACCTTTGTCCTGCTTTGCAGTTTTGCCTTATTGTTGTCGACATTTGTTGATGATGCCGGCTGTCTACGATTCCTTTCTTGCACTCTTGTTCATCCTGTTATAGTCTGGCTTCTGATCTCCTCACTCTATTAAAATCACTTTAATGAAGGTCACCAATGCCTTTAACACCATAAATTTCTGAAATAATGTTTAATTTTCATTTGACTTCACCTCTCAGTCGTGTTCAGGAATGTTTATCACTCCTTTTATATTAGAGTGTAAATATTTATCAGTTACTAGGTGTAGTTAATTCTAAAATATGTTCTTTAGGAAACAGAATTTGTATCACAATGAAACTTGAGGAGGAAGGGATATAAGCTGGGACTGTGAACTGGAAATGGGGTAAAGTAACTGCTGAGATTTGGGACTGCCTCCCTTTGGAAAAGGAGTAACAAGTGCTACCAGTAACACCTATATTATGAAGAAAGGCCAATCTTTTGGAAAGTCTAATTTTGGGAACAATGGTATGAATCTTTTAGAGGTTTGAGCTACGGTTTACATTAAGTATATATTTCTGACTGTCTATCATTTAGCCATATTTTAGTTTGCAGCGTTCACTAGTGTATATAGTTTTAGAAAGGAAAAATGCTCTACTTCCCACAACTGACATTAAAGGTCAACCCACAACTGACATTAAACTTTCCTCCATTTTCTTCCTTTTGAAAAGGAAGGCTTTGACATATAACATTCTAATAGACACTGTTACCTTGGACTGTAAATGTGAGAATGCATAACACAAGTGCAGTTAGGAAGAGGATTCATCTTTGGTTGCTACAGGTAGGGACATAGTCTTTTCAGAGAAATGTGTCATCACTTGGGCCTCACTGCTCTGGGCTGACTTTATCAAATAGAAAGAGAGTCAGAGACAAAAAGACACAACACAAGGGTAAATACTGAAACTTCCTCCAATCCAGTGGGGGTGGCAGGGGTAGGGGAGTGGCTCTAACCTGGGTAATACACATGGCAAGGTAGGATACTATGCAGGTGAAGTATTCTGGCAGCATTTCTCTCATAGTTTGAACCTTCTTCTAGTATCTTCTGTTTGAGTGCACGACTCAGTTACAGTTTAAAGTCAGAAGTCCAATTTCTGGTAGTCCGCCGGTAGCACAGCAGGTTAAGCGCACCTGGCGCGAAGTGCAAGGACCTTCATAAGGATCCCGGTTTGAGACCCCGTTTCCCCACCTGCAGGGGAGTCGCTTCACAGGCGGTGAAGCAGATCTGTAGGTGTCTTTCTCTCCTCCTCTCTGTCTTCCCCTCCTCTCTCCATTTCTCTCTGTCCTATCCAACAATGATGGCATCAGTAACAGCAATAACAACTACAATGATAAAAAAAACAATAAGGGCAACAAAAGGGTAAATATATAAAAATTTTAAAAAATGACTTGTTATTAAAAAAAAAAAAGGAAGAAGAAGTCCAATTTCTTTCTCTCAGCTCCAAATCAAATTCATTACTAGACACTGGTGAGATAGTTTACAGTGAGAGGCTGCCTGTTTCCCATGCAGGCCACCAGGTTCAGTCCTACTCACATGCGAGTAATAGTATTGCTTGGGAAAGCATTCATACTGTGTTCTCTCTCTCTCTCTCTCTCTTTCTCACTGTAAATCTTTTTCTTCTGTAAACAAAAAGACCTTGAGCAGTGAAGCACTACTGAGCAAACATTTTTCATCACTAATTCTTATTTTTTAGATTTTCCCCTCTTTAGTCTGTTTCTCTTCAACTCTACTACCTTTCTTCCCAAACCTAAGCCATTATCACATCTTATCTGGAATATACTGATCCATTTGGCCAACATGCACTTTCCCCTCACCACTTCCTCCCCATGCAAAATGTAATCATGTTACATATTGCCCCACCATTCAACTGTATAACTCCATCATTCTCATGGGCCTTGTTTTCTTTCTTTTTGAGAGGGTAAGGGGCATAGATAGGGAGGGACAGTGAAACAGAGAGAAGGAATGAGGGGGCTGGGTGGTGGTGTGCCTGGTTAAGTGCACATATTACCAAGGGCAAAGACCCAGGTTCCAGCCCCCGCTTCCCACCCACAAGTGGTGAAACAGGTCTACAGGTGTCTATCTTTCTCTCCCTCTCTCTATCTTCTCTCTGTCCAATCTAATAATAATAATAATAAATTAGAAAAAAAAATAGGCTGCTGGAATGGTGGACTTGTAATGGCTGAAACCAAGCCCCAGCAATAACACTACTGGCAATAAAAAAGTAAATTTTAGAAAATAAGCTGAATTAAATAAAAGAGAGAGAGAGAGAGAGAGAGAGAGAAGGAATGACACCTACATCACTCCTCCATGACTCATTATGCTTCCTCCTTGCAGGCGGGGACCAGGAATTTAAACCCAGGTATCAGTACATGCATGCTCAACTTGGCGAGCTATCACCTAGCTCTTAAATCCTCTCTCTCTGATAATCCGCTCTGAATTTGTCTTGCTGCTTCCTATCCTCAGGCTTCTGCATAAGGCTGTTTCTTTTCTCTGGAACTGTCTTTGTCCCTTCCTCTCTCCACATAGTTAACTAATATTCATCCTTCACATCTCCAGGCATATCTTAAGTCAGACAGCTGATTTCTTCTTATGTTCTTACATGTTCTTTCCTTAGTGCATACACACATACGCAGGGAAAGGGAGACTTCTTCCTCCTTTTATCCCTCTCTTCTTTGCACACAGTGGTGTGTCCACTTAACCAGGAATGCCATGGCCAATGGCCTTTTCCCTCTTCTTCAAAAATCGCCAGTCTGTTGGAAGAAGCTAAGAAGTCTATTTTAGGTATATTCCAAGAGGCCCCACACGTTACTAATTTCTATCTGAGTCTGACAGCTAACATGCAGGTGGGCTAAAAGTATTGTCTGGGAAGATGGTGGTAGAGTTGAGAACAGGACTAGAAAGCTGGGTCAGGGTAGAGAGTAGCTCCCAAATATGGGAAAAGTATATTAATGCCATTAACTGTAAGCCCCATTGATCTGACCTAGGGCCCATGTCATCAATCAT
Source organism: Erinaceus europaeus (assembly GCF_950295315.1). Lineage (NCBI taxonomy): Eukaryota > Metazoa > Chordata > Mammalia > Eulipotyphla > Erinaceidae > Erinaceus > Erinaceus europaeus. The sequence goes on along the minus strand of NC_080165.1, from coordinate 132,418,301 downwards.
TATTAAAACACACACACACACACACACACACACACACACACACACACACACACACACACGGATAGGGAAGCTTCTATTAGAGGGAATAGGACACAAAGCTGTAGTGGTGAGAACTGTATGGAATTGTATCTCTGTTGCCTTACAGTCTTGTTAATCATTATTAAACTACTATTAAAAAAACCACCAGTCTGGACTTAAAACACGTATTACAATAAAATGGCTGAATTAACTTCCTCGGAGAATAGCTGAGGTTTCTGGTAAAGAAAGGAACGTCAGTATCTGAAAGTTGGTGATTATGTGTCAACAGCACGAGCAGGAGGGGAAGCAGAGAGAGACTCAAACAGAAATGCAGCACTATGTTGCCAACAGGCACCATATTTACAGTGGCTTTAAATCCATGCAATGGATTTTTTTTTTTAGTGATTTAATAATGATTAACAAGATTTTAATATAACAAGGGTACAGTTCCACATAATTATGACCACCAGAGTTCCATATCCTACCCCTTCCATTGGAAGTTTCTCTATTCTTTATCCCTCTGGGAGCATGGACCAAAATTGCTCATGGGGTGCAGAAGGTGGGAGGTCTGGCTTCTGTAATTGCTTCTTCACTGTTCATGGGTGTTGACAAGTAGATCCGTATCCCCAAACTGTTTCTGTCTTTCCCTATTGGGTAGGGTTTTGGAGAGATTCCAGGGCACATTGGTGAGATTGTCAGAATGGCATCATAGGTTTCTCTTTTTCCCTCTTTGTCTGCATCTCACCTCTCAATTTTTCTTTGCCTCTATCAAAAATAAAATAAGATAAATATAAAATGTGAAAATATTTCACAGAAGGGACATAGCATAATGGTTATGCAAACAGACCCTCATGCCTGTGACTCCAAAGTCCCAGGTTCAATCCCCTGTACCACCATAAACCAGAGCTGAATAGTGTTCTGGTAAAGAAAGAAAGAAAGAGAAAGAAAATAAAAAATATATATTTCAAAAAACAGAAATAATAGCAGAAAAAATTTAAAATCTAAGATATAGTCAGGATATAGATGTTTAGAAAGCACAAAGAACTCCTAAATTTTTAAACCCAAATAGACCTATATCGAGACATCTCATTGTGAAATTACAAACAGCTAAATTTTGTATACCTCACTGTTTTTTAAATTGATAATATTCTCATGAGAAGTTACTTATAAATTGAATTCAGTGTTCAGCTTTGCTAAATTTATAGATACTTATATTTGAATGTCTATACATAGCTATATATATAAACTTATTTATATATCTATATTAAAGAGTAACATTTTTCCATTTACTTTTCCTAGTTGCATTGTGATTCTAAGAATAGTGACTAGGAGTCAGGCAGTAGTGCAGCGGATTAAGCGCTGGTGGCGCAAAGTTCAAGGACCGCCGTAAGGGTCCCGGTTGGAGCCCATGGCAGGGAGTTGCTTCACAGGTGGTGAAGCAGGTCTGTAGGTGTCTATCTTTCTCTCCCCCTCTCTGTCTTACCCTCCTCTCTCCATTTCTCTCTGTCCTATCCAACAAGGATGACATCAATAACAACAACAATGATAACTACAACAACAAAACAACAAGGGCAAAAAAGGGGAATAATGAAAAAAAAAAGAATAGTAACTAAGACATGAATTGTGGTTTAATTAATTGAGAAACTCACACCATGAACCCATCACAGTTTTGAAAACATTGTGAACCTATATTCGTAAATGAGTATACATATATTTGATTTAGACCTCCAACTAATCATACCCTATTGAACTATGCCATCACTAATATTTGATTTAGTGATAAGACCTTTTGAATTAAACAACTGTTAAAGGAATTTACTACTACTCAAATATAAGAAATATTATGTCCCAGACATTTGGTTCTCTTTCTCTCTCACCTATGTTGAAGAAATGTGAAATCCTACTTCTGAAACATCTAAACCAATGTTGCCTCAGTAAAACACACATTAAAAATAAAAAGAGTCATGCTAAACCTGCTCTGCTTGTGCATTGAAACAGCAAAGCCTGTATGACCACATATCTGCATACAACATGGTTAACTGAATATTTGAAGTTCACATTGAGAGTCACTGTTTTAAAAAAAGTTTCATTTCAATTTTTTTTCCTGCTCATTAAAATGCTGACAGGGATATGTACAAAGAAATGTTTTTTCATACCTGCTGGCATACACCTGTGGATGAAGTAGTAAGTTCTATTATTATTATTATTTAGTATTTATTGCCTTTGGTTGCCCTTGTTGTTTTATTGTTGTAGTTATTATTGTTGCTGTTATTGATGACGTTATTGTTGGATAGGACAGAGAGAAACGGATAGAGGAGGGGAAAACAGAGAGAGGGAGGGAAAGATAGACACCTGCAGACCTGCTTCAATGCCTGTGAAGCGACTCCCCTGCAGGTGGGGAGCCAGGGGCTTGAGCTGGGATTCTTACGCTGGTCCTCGCGCTTTGCGCCACCTGCGCTTAACTCGCTGCGCTATCGCCCGACTTCCGTAAGTTCTGTTATTTAAGAAAGCATTTCATAAGGCTGTAGCAGCCACCATAGTGATTTCTCTGATGCATCTGGGCAAAGTCATGGACAATATTCTGGCATTGATTCATCAACCTAGATACCATATACCAAGGAGAACATTTGCAATTCTTAGGACAAGGAAAAAATATCAACTTTCACATGAATTTGATGAAGTTTGTTCCAGTTTTTATGTGTGAGTTGGAGAGGTTAAAAACTTCAATAGGAGGGAAAAAAACTACAGATATGGTAGAAATAGCAAGAGAATCAGGATTCAAAGTAAAGCTTGTAGATGTGACTAAATGTCATCAGTCTCCTGACATGTGATTGGATAAGGATTGGATAGAAGGTTTTTTTGTTTGTTTGTTTTTTAGTAGAATTATACATAGACTTGCACAAATGTGCTTTCACAGCTCTGGGACATTTACCTTCATTTAGACACACACAGAGAGATAGACAAAGCGATAGACACCATAACACTGAGTTTCATTTTTATTCATAACGTGTGTTGTTGGGGCAGGAATCTGAGTCAGTTATATGGCAATGTATTCACTCTACCAAGTGAGCTATCTCTCTACTCTAAGAATCTGGATTCTTAAGATGTAATATACTCCTGGTGAAGATGCTATGATCAGTGTTGGAAAAAAAACCCCACAAGGGCTCTAGAATATTTCATAAACTTAATTGCTAAAGCAGCTAGAGGCTTTGCTATCAAAAGGCATCTTGTCCTATAAGAACATTTTATACAAAAAAACTGTTTTCTTATTTTAAGAAAGTACCATAGCTGGACTGGTGATGTAGATCACCTGGGAGGGTGCCTGCTTTGCCATGCATATGACCCAGGTTGAAGCTACAGTCTCTACCACACTGAGGAAAACTTGAGGGCTATGTTGTCTTTCTCTCCATCTCTCTGTCTCTGTTTGCTTCTTTCTGCCTGGAAAATGTTGGCCCGTAGCACTGAAGTCTCAGAGAGAAAGGGGTGGGGGGGGGGGAAGGGGAAGAAAGGGAGAAAAGAGAGGCCCACAACTACCTCAGCCTTTACCATCCACCACTCTGACCAACGTATAGGCAAATCACCAATATTGAGAAAAGACATTCACCTATAAAATTCTAACTCACAAAACATTCAGGTGATAATTAGCATTTTTCAGCAATAAAATATTTTCAAATTAAAAAATACATGCTGAAGACATGATGCCATTGCACTTACTGCAAAAGTATAATGTAATGTAAGTATAACTTTTCAACTTTATTGTTAATTTAATATTTATTTATTCCCTTTTGTTGCCCTTGTTTATTTTTATAGTTATTATCATTGTTGTTATTGATGTCGTTGTTGTTGATAGGACAGAGAGAAATGGAAAGAGGAGGGGAAGACAGAGAGGGGGGAGAGAAAGATAGACACCTGCAGACCTGCTTCACTGTGTGTGAAGCGACTCTTTTGCAGGTGGGGAGCCATGGGCTCCAACCGGGATTCTTACTCTTGTCCTTGCGCTTTGTGTCAAGTACGCTTAGCCCATTGTGCTACCGCCCAACTCCCACCATTCAACTTTTTGTTTTGGATGGTGGTTCACTTGGTAGAGTCCACAAATTACCATGTGCAAGAACCCAGATTCAAGCCTCCAGTTCCTTCCCAAAGGGGGGAAGCTTCACAAGCAGTGAAGCAGGTATCTCTCCACTTCTCTCTTCCCCTTGCTGAACTCTATAAACGAGTAAAAAGAAAGATTCTCCAAGAACAGTGGCATCATCATGTGACTTAATTTTAGAAGGTAAAGTGGGGAAAGGACAAAGACCTCAAGAATTAGGGGGAGTGAATTGGCTTTTATTTTATAGAGAAGAATAAATCAAACTAGAAAATAGTAAAGAGAAATGGGGTGAACTTTACTAGTAAGCATGATGTGATAAGTTTAGAGAATGTTTTGCCGACAGATCAGTCTATTTGAGGAAGATTGCATGTTGATTCAGGCTGAAGGTAAGCCAAAGTTCAGGAACACTGGGGAAAGAGAAAGACTTAACCAATGTTTAGTTAATAAGTATTTTGTTTACATTGACCAGTGGGGATAAGCAGTTCAGCTAAGAATTTATGAAGCAAAGAATGCAAATGTGCATGACAACCCAGGCACCCTTCCTGGTAAACTGTTTTTCCAGCCATCTAAATTCTTTTTAAATCCTCAATAAAACTACAGTTCTCTAGAAATGGTTTGGGACTTCCTATGTAAAGAAAGTCTAGGATAATTAAAACATGACTCTTATTGTAACCCTGTATTTTCTTGGAGTTTAGAAAATATGAATTTTGGGGAAAATAAGTGGTGACACACCCAGTGCATCATACATGGTACAGTGTTCAAGGACCCAAGTTCAAGGCCCTGTTGACCATCTTTAGAAGAAGAAGCTTCACAAGAGGTAAAGCAGTGTTGGTGATGTCTTGCTATCTCTTTTCCTCTCTCTCTCTCCTCCTTCTCAGTTTCTCTCAAAAATCAAATTAAACTAAAAAATGTAAAATATGAGTTTCAATGCAATTGTGTAATTTTAATCCTAACTTACATTAAGTGATATCTCTGACATGATCAAATTATGAAAACATGATATGGCAAGATGAATTTAGGAAATAATTTTTGCTTATTGAACTCCAATCCCTCCCCTATACTGCTATATTTGTTTATTAATGGTTTCTTCTCTAGTTATAAGTATGGACATTTTGTAGGTGGCAAAAACATAAAACAGAAATTTATTTGCATTAGAATACTTCAAGCATAAATTCACCTCTAAGTAATGAAATACAACCAAAAATGTTGTTAGTTAAAAAAAATTAAATAGAGGGAGTCTGATGGTATCGCAGCGGGTTAAGCGTACGTGGTGCAAAGCTACGAAGCCTAAGGACAGGCATAATGATCCTAGTCTGAGCCCCCGGCTCCCCACCTTCAGGGAAATCGCTTTACAGGCATTGAAGCAGGTCTGCAGGTGTCTATCTTTCTCTCCCCCTCTCTGTCTTCCCCTCCTCTCTCCATTTCTCTCTGTCCCATCTAACAACAACGACATCAATAATAACAACAATAATAACTACAACAACAATAAAAACAACAAGGGCAAAAAAAAGGAAAATAAATAAATGTAAGGAATTGTGAGGATATGATAGAGCTTGGCAGGGACCCTGCCCATTGAAAGATGGGTCCTTGAGGGGTACGACCAATCCTATCAGTCTCTCTCTACTAAGAGGTTGAGCAAGGAAGGACATGGCCTCCAGGATCTGCCCCGCCTATCAGCCTCCCTTCCTCTCAATAACCCATTCCCTTATTATCTACATAACCATTGTTTTGCCTGAAAGTCCCCTCCCTACTTCCTCACACATTCCATTCCTTTTATCATATCTGATCTATCTTCTTTCTGTCCTCAGGACCCCCCTCTGGTTGTTGGTTATTGATAACCTTGCTTCCTCATTCCTTTTACCTATTATACCTCTTGATCACCAGTTACTGGAAAAGTCCTGACCCTCCCTAGACCCTTTGCCTCCCTACCATATATGGTATACACATGTCACTTCCTCCTGCGACCCCTTATAAACCCTGCTTTGCTGTTCAATAAATGGATTGTGCATGAAACATTCCCCTGGGGATCTCTTGTTGTGTTTCTAGCTACTAACACAGAGAAAGACCCAGTTGGCTCACTCTTACTGCCCCGGAACATTCTTCCGGGCCCCCACATCTGGTGTGCAAGAGAGCGGGTAAGCCAGGAGTTTGTACCCAGGAAGAGGCCTCCCCATGAGAAGTCCGGCAAATAAATGAATAAACAAATAAATAAAAAGAAACTAGGAACAAGTGGCATGATTTTCTGTAAGATCCATTTGTCCTAGCAAGAAATCCAGAGTATAGAAAAGTTGAATGAAGATGCCAGGGACAGGGAACCTTGCTGCTGGGTCTGGTGTACTTGCTTCTAAGCTTCCTGTCATCACTTAATTACTGACAACTTAGCCAGTTGAATGGATAAAATGATTGGAAAAAGCCACTCAGAGACTGAAGAGCTTCACAGACTTTTCCACTTTCAAATCCTTTAGTCTCTAAAATCTGTTTGAACCTGTTGGGTTTGGATGGTAGAAATCAAGGTTGGGAGGCTGCTCTTTCGTTTTTCTAAGGAAATTTGGCACCTCATTCTTCTCTCTCTCCCTTCCTAATGCTTGTGTATACTCAATAAATTTGGGGGTTTAGGAGGAAGAAGAACAATTATGTACAAAAAAGCCTTTCTCATACTTTGTTCTTTACCTTCTATTGCCCTGAGGCAAAACCATAATTATAGTCTGAAATTCAAAGCTAGCTTGTTTAGATTAATAGAAAAGAAATGCAACTTCAAGACACTTGCATAGGATTCTCAGTTTCTTTCCAGAATTTCACTTCTTCTGGATTCTAATTTTCAGAATTCGTTTGATATAGGGTAACAATTATGATTAGAATTAATTTGGGTAGCTTTTGGAAACTTATTTTCAGTGTGCTATTGCTATATGCTGGCTACTGTTCTAGATGCCAGATCTGCATGGGTGAACAAAACAAAGACATGAGTCCTGTTGTCTAGAGGAAGTTTTATTCTAATGATACAGACAAAAAGCATTCAGTAAAGGCATATATTTTTATCTATTAACATTAGCGAGGGGGAGATCAAGAGAGAGAGGAGAGAGAGAGGATCAGAACAGTCACTCTGGCATATATGATGCCAATGATCAAACTCAGGATTTTATGCATGTAAGCCCAGAACTCAGTTCATAGAGAGATAAAAAACCACATTTTCAAACAGAATTAGGTGTTCTACTAAACAAAATTAATGTAAAGCATAAGAAATGAACTATAAAAAATGAAGTGTATATATGCATGTGTGTACATGAGAGAGAGAAGAGAGAAGAAGCATCCTTTCTGAGGAGAGACTTTCAAGAGGTAGCAGCACAAGTGACAGTACATGGGAGGATAGCTGTCCACATAAAGCAGAGAGGAATCTCCCAGATTTCAGAGAAACATGTGATTAAGTCAGTGTGGCGAGAGAAGAGTTAAGCTATTAGTGAAAAGAGAAATCGCTTCAAAGAGCACCCTGGGACTACCAAGGTAGTTTATAAACTACTATATTTTCTATATCTTCCTATTTTCTGGTTGGAAGGGAAATGATACAAAGGTAAAGCATGACCTCGTTAAGACCAAACGAGACAAATTGGATTTGACAATAACATTTTAGATAAAATAGATTTTAGGACAAAAAGTAATACCATGAATGGTAAAGAAGATAAATGCATAATGATAAAATGTCAATCTATTAAAAGACCATAAACAAACCTGAATGCTTACCTAACTTCAAAATTTGACAATATATAAAAACAAAAAATGATTGTATTGCAAAGCGAAATGAATAAAAATCACAATAACAGTCAGAGATATTTAACTCACCTTTCAATGACCGAAAAAAATACATAGAATTTGAAAATGTGTACAGAAGACCAGAATAACACTATCAATTAACTTTGCTAAACTAACACTGCAATAAACTGCAATGAATAAAAACACATTCTTTTCAAGTGCACATGCAAAGTTTACCAAGACTGAGCATATCCCGATCATAAAAACAACTTTCAATAAAGCTTAAAGACCACAAAGTACATTTTCTGGCTTTAATAAAATTAGATTAGAAAGAAAAACAAAAAGAAATGGTGGAAATCCCTAAGGATTAGCAGAGCAAATAACACCCCTGTAATTCTAAGTCAAAGAATAAATTACAAAAGAAAATAAAATGTCTTTTGAACTGAATGAAAATAAAAAGATCAAACAAAAATTTTGAAATACAGCTAATAGAGTAGTTATAGAGAATTTTTAATAGTATAAAACAGTCTTTAAAGTTTTTTAATGTTTTTATTATCTTTTTATTTATTTATTGGATAGGGAAAGCTAGAAATTGAGAGGGAAGGAGGTGATAGAGAGAGACAGAGAGACACCTGCAGTCCTGCTTCACCACTTGCAAAGCTTTCCCCCTGCAGGTGGGGACTGGAGGCTCAAACCCAGGTCCTTGAGCATTGTAATATGTGCGCTCAACCAAGTGCGCCACCACCCAGCCCCTATAAAAAATATATATGTATATGTATATATATATATATATTTATAAAAAGGAAATTGACAAAACCATAGGATAAGAGGGGTACAACTCCACACAATTCCCACCACCAGAACTCTGTATTCCATCCCCTCCCCTAGTATCTTTCCTACTCTTTAATCTTCTGGGAGTATGGACCCAGGGTCATTATGGGATGGAGAAGGTGGACGGTCTGGCTTCTGTAATTGCTTCCCTGCTGAACATGGGCGTTGACAGGTCGATCCATACTCCCAGTCTGCCTCTCACTTTCTCTAGTAGGGTGGGGCTCTGAGGAAGTGGAGCTCCAGGACACATTGGTGGGGTCGCCAGTTCAGGGAAGTCTGGTCAGCATCATGCTAGCATCTGGAACCTGGTGGCCAAAAAGAGAGTTAACATCCAAAGCCAAACAAATCGTTGAACAATCATAAACACAAAGGCTGGAATAGTGCAGATGAAAAGTTGGGGGTCCTCCATTTTAGTAGGCATATTTTAGTTATATTCGAAAGGACCTGTGGTTATACTAGTTTTTTATTTTTCCCTGAGCCTGAAATCTGATATGCAGGTGGATCCAAGTTATTGTCTAGGGAGAAGATGTCATGACTGGAAAAGGACCAGAAAGCTGGATCAGGGAAGAGAGTAGCTCCCTAATATGGGAAAGGGGTATAAATACTGTTGACTGTAAATTCCATCGATTTGATTTGGTCTGGTGCCCATATTCAGCTTAGGAGCCTATGTGATCTCTGCATCCCTATAGATCTGAGCTCACATTCTGTGGTCATGAGTAGGAACATTCCAAGCTGCCCCAATATCAGGTCTTGCATAGAGTATGTTGTCCATCCTCCCTTGTCCATTCTCCCTTCAGAGGATGGAACATTCTCTACCCTTGTTGATCCAAGTTGAGGGCAAGGTCCTATGGGGAGCCCACAGAGGGTTCTATTTTGTTATTCCTGATAGAGATGACTGGTAACAATGGAAAGAGGGATTTATTTGAGGTCTAGGCCCATCATATCTGTTTGGGAATCTCAGGACTCCCTGAATAGGGCCCCAGCTGATGGGGTGGCCCTATAAAACATTTTTTTATACAGAAAGTAAATTCTCAAATCAATGACCCCATTACATGAAATACAAAATAAATAGAAGAAAGTAAAGAGAATATTAGAATAAAAAAATAGAAAATTAGTGGTAGGAGCTGATATTTGAGATCAGCAAAAGTGAAAAATCTCTAACAAGACTGATCAAGATAACCAGAGCATAGATATAAAACTTAGTAATATAAAAAATTGTTATCACATAATCCCAGTTCGAGCCCCTGGCTCCTCACCTGCAGGGGAGTTACTTCACAGGTGGTGAAGCAGGTCTACAAGTGTCTGTCTTTCTCCCCCCCCCCCCATCTTCCTCTCCTGTCTCCATTTCCCTCTGTCCTATGCAGCAACGACAACATCAATAACAACAACAATAAAACAACAAAAGGGCAACAAAAGGGAATAAATAAATACATTTTTAAAAATGTATTTAAAACTAACTAGGGAGAGAGAGAGGCAGACTGGGAGTATGGACTGACCAGTCAACGCCCATGTTCAGCAGGGAAGCAATTACAGAAGCCAGACCTTCTACCTTCTGCAACCCTCAACGACCCTGGGTCCATGCTCCCAGAGGGCTAGAGAATGGGAAGGCTATCATGGGAGGGGGTGGGTTATGGGGATTGGGTGGTGGGAATTGTGTGGAGTTGTACCCCTCCTATCTTATGCTTTTGTTCACTAATCCTTTCTTAAATAAAAAATTTTAAAAAAATGCTATCACTATAAAACATATAGAATTCTATGATGATATGGTTAATCATTTAGATGAAAACATTAAATTCCTCATGAAATAAAAACTATAAAATGTTTTTTATGAAAAAGGATAATATGAATACCTTTAAAACTGTTTTTAAAATGGACCTGTAGATTAAAACTTCCCAAAGAAAAATTCTTGATTCAGTTGTCTTCATCAATAACTTCTACCATACTTCCAAGAAAGAAGTAATATAGATTCTACACAAACATTTCTAGAAAACCAAAGCAGAAAGAACTGTATATATATTTTAATCAGTGCACTGCTCAGTTCTTATGGTAGTACAGGGGGTTGAGCCTAGGACTTTGGAGTCTCAGGAATGGAGTTTGTTTGCATAACCATTATCATATCTTCCTTGCCTGAAAGAACTATTCCTAACTCACTATGTGTGGTTAATACAATTTTTAAGACAAAAGCTGGCAAAAGTGATAGATTATTAGAAAGTTACAGACTAATATTTATCATTAATATAGATGAAAATATTCTTGGTAAAACTTTACAAAAATTAGTTAATAAATAACAGTGATAAGGGGGGAGTTGGGCGGTAGTGTAGTGGGTTAAGTGCAAGGACTGGCGTAAGGATCCAGGTTCAAGCACCTGGCTCCCCACTTGCAGGGGAATTGCTTCACAGGCGGTGAAGCAGGTCTATAGGTGTCTTTCTCTCCCCCTCTCTGTCTTCCCCTCCTTTCTCCATTTCTCTCTGTCCTATTCAACAATGACAACATCAATAATAATAACTACAACAGCAATGAAAAACAACAAGGGCAACAAAAGGGAAAATAAATAAATACATATTTTAAAAAAGTGATAAGGGGGTCAGGCAGTGGCACACCTGGTTAAATGCTCACATTACAGTGCACAAGGACCTAGGTTCAAGTCCCCACCTGCGGGGAGAAAGGTTCAGAGTGGTAAAGTAGTGCTGTATGTGTCTCTCTGTCTCTCTCTCTGCCCTCTCAATTTCTCTCTCTATAATAACAAATAAAAATAAATAATAAAAGTGATAATATGTCATCGTCAAGTGATCTTTATACAAAAAAGCACAGGGCTAAAACAACTTTAATATTTAATCAGGTTGTGGTGCACCTGATTGAGTGCACATGTTACAATGCTCAATAACCTGGGTTTGAGTCCCCAGTCTCCACCAGGAGGGGAAAGGCTTTGCAAGTGGTGAAACAATGCTGCAGGTGTCTCTCCATCTCTCTCTTTCTGTCACCGCTTCCCCTGTCAAATTATGGCTGTCTCTATCCAATACATAAAGATAATAAAAAAAATTTTTAAGTATTTAATCATGAATGTAGTTTGTCAGATTCACAAACTGTTAGTAAGCTTGTGCTGCCAAGACAAAATGTCATTGAGTTACTTAAGCAACAGAAATTTATTTCTCATAGTTCTGGATGTTAGGAAGTTTCAGATTGTGTTGCCAGCTATTTTGCTCCTGATCAGTTACCTTCTTTCTGACCTGTAGATGTCCTCTCTCTGTCTAACCCTTCACGTTTCAGAACAAAGGAGACAGAGAGATAGAGAAAGCCAGAAAAAAGGGGTGGTGTCTTTTCTTTTTCGTCTAAGGGTATAAATACTATCACATCAGGATCCTACCCTTACTACCTCTTTAAAGTTTTTACTCACCTCACAGGCTCTGTGTCCAAATGTTGTGATCTCTAGGTAAATGATTACACTTGGAATCACACATGACTTCAGCATATGAATTTAGCAGTAGGGACACAAGTGATAACAGAATAAAAAGAAAATAAAAACTATGTGATTATCTCTAAAGATACAAAAAATCTTTTCAACAAAATTTGAATTCATTCCTTATTGAAAATAGAAAATGAGAAAAAGGGATGTCTTTTTTTTTATAATTATTACTATTTTTAACCATTTAAAATTTTAATTATCTTTATTTATTGGGTAGAGACAGAGAGAAATTGAGAGGGGAAGGGAAGATAGAGAAAGAGAGACAGAGAGACACCTGCAGCCCTGCTTCACCACTTGCAAAGCTTTCCCCCTGCAGGTGGGGATCAGGGGCTTGAACCTGGGTCCTTGCACTTGGTAACATGTGTGCTCAATCAGGTGAGCCACTGTCTGGCCCCCTTTAATCATTTTTCTATGGTTGGGTTTAATGGTTTATCTTGTAGTTGTTGATACAAAAATACAATCTTTCATCTGTTTGTGAAAGTTCTCTGTAGAACACTCTCACCCACAATTTAGGTTCTTTTCTATCATTGTGCACCAAGACCCTAAGATTCCTTTTACCCTTTTTCTCATCCTAGTTACCCAGAGTCCTTTGTTTTGGTGCAATCCACCATTCCCAGTCCACACTTCACTTTGTGATCTTCCTTCCTGTTTCTATTTCTTAAGTCCCATCTATAAGTGAGATCGTTCAATATTTGTCCTTCTCTTTTTGACTCATTTCTCTTACCATGATGTCTTCAAGTTTCATCCAAGATGTCAAAAAGGAGTTGGTTGCATCATTTTTAACAGTTGAGTAGTAGTCCATCCAGAATATATACCATAGTTTTTCTTTCTTTCTTTTTAAAATTTATTCTTTCCTTTTTTTTATTAAGCCACTCATCTGTTGAACATCTGTGTTGCTTCCAAGTTTTGTTTATCACAAATTGTGCTGCTATGAACATAGGTACCCATGGATCTTTTCTGATAGGTGCTTTTGTTTACTTTGGATAAATCACCAGGAGAGATGCATTGGGATGCATTGGATCGACCTTCTTGTGGTGCATCCCGTGAGTACCCATTCATTGGGGAAACTGACGATCCTTCCTAGCCGACTAAATCCACATGAATCCCAGTCACTTTCAAAGCCAGCAACAAGCAGCTCCTGACAGCTTTCAACCTGACCTGTTGACTGGCTACGGAAGAAGGGCAAACGCTAGAAGAAGAAGACCAGGAGAGAAATAGCTGGGTGATAGGATTTGTCCATTTCTAGTGTTCTGCGAAGATTCCAGGCTGCGAAGATTACCACAGAGTTGGGCCAATTTACATTCCTGCTGACAGTATAGATATATCTTTTCCCCCATATCTTTTCCAATATTTGTTGCTACTGTTTTTTCTAGCCATTATTATTTTTATTACTTTATCATTATAATGTTTTAATCTGAGCACTGCCTAACTCTGCTTTACAGTGGTGTTGAGGATTCAACCTGGGACACTGGAGACTGAGGTAATAAAGTCTTTTTGCATAAACATGATGCTACCTCTCTAACCCAAAACTGTCATCAAGTTCCTTTTTCATTTTTCTTCCTTTACCACAGCACTGCTCAACTCTAGCTATCTCTCCATCTCTAAAGGGTTGTCATTAAACAGATAAAACACCATGGAAAATTTGGCTAGCATCATATACAGTAGTAAAAGACTTCTTTCATGCTCTATAGAAGGCAAGGATTTTTGTTCTTACCACTCATTTCTATTTAACATTCTACCAAAAGTTCAAATTGAACAGCAAGGCAATAAACACACACACACAAAAGTACTCAGACTTAAAAGGAAAAGAATAACTGTTCTTACTTATAGGTAACATGGCTACCATATAGAAAACCATATGAAATCTACACATACTGGCAATATGTGAACTCAGCAAGATTTCAGAAGACTGACTGATTTAAAATAAATTGTACTGAGTATCATAAACAAACACAGAAACTGAATTTAAGCTAATTTTTAAAAATATTTTTATTTACTTTATTTTTGAGAGACATGCAAAGAGACACACACACACACAGAGAAACACCAGAGTACTGCTCAGCTCTGGTTTATGGTGGTGCGGGAGATTGAACCTGGAACTTTGGAGCCTCAGGCATGAGAGTCTGTTTGCATAACGATTATGCTATCTCCTCGCCCTAACTACTTTTATTATATTTTACAACAAGGATAAAGAAGGTCAAACTCTTTTGGCCAGGCCCTGAAGACAACTACAGGTAGGTTTCAGACAAGATCAGGTGCATTCAGGGTGGTAACACCATAAACATGGTAAGACTTAAAATTCAATAATCTAGGAGTTATTTTCATAGCAATATTAAGTACTAATTTTTAAGTTGATTATTTATTGTCACCAGGGTTATTGCTGGGGCTTGGTACCAGCACTAGGAATCTACTGCTCCTGGAGGCCATCTTTTTCCATTGTTGCTGCTATTGTTGGATAGGAGAGAGTGAAATGAGAGAGAAGGGGAAGACAGAGAAGGGGAGAAAAAGACCCCTGTAGACCTGCTTCACTTTTTGAAAGTCGACCCCCCTGTAGGTGGGGAGTCAGGGGCTCAAATTGGGATCTGCCAGGATAGCCTGAGGGTGCTTATTCCTGAGCACCAGCTCTCTGGGTTGGAGCCAACCTAGGCTGCTTCATGGGAGAGGGATCAGGAACTCATGTCGGGCTAGCACAGGAGAGAGACTCTGGGACTCATGGAGCCGGAAGGCAATCCATTGTGTGTTTAATCAGAAAAGAAGATTCTTTTATACATCCCAAGAAGGAAGTGGTAGGGTGTGACTAGGAGAGGGGGTGGAGCAAAAAGAGAGTGCAAATCAGTGGGGATTAATGGTGGAAAACAGGGTGTGACTAGGAGAGGGGGCTGAGCAAAAAGAGAGTTTGAACTAGTGGGATTAAATCAGTGCCCTGCAGGCAGGGCGGGTCTCAGGTAAAACTGATTATGTAAATAGACCACGGCAGTTAAGCATTGGAGCAGGGGGGAGCTGGCATACTGCCCTCAGGGATCCTTGAGCACTCACTTCCCTTTAGCTTTGCCCTATGTGTTACCCTATGTGTTACCAGCCCTATGTGTTACCAGCCTCCCCCCAACCTCCCTTTTTAAAAAATATTTATTACATAGGACATAAAGAAATTGAGGATAGGAAAATAGAGGGAGAGAAAGACACCTGCACACCTACTTCACTGCTCGTGAAAAAGACCCTCTTCAGGTAGAGATCAATGGCTCGAACTTGGTAATATATTTCTTAAACCTGCTGCACCACTGCCAGGCCCCCTAAGTTGATAATTTTATATGACCTGAAAATGATATAATAAATAATAAATATCAAAATAGCCTTTGGCAGAACAAATGTTCTCCACCCCTTGTTTATAAGCATAACAAACAAATTATTTTGGAAAACATTCTTGCAAAATGATAGTATAACAATAGAAAACTTTGAAGAGTGATGATTATGTTCACTATTTCATTATACCTTTTGAGTGCATGCACATGTTAAAACTTGTCAATTTGCTTACTTTAAATTGTGCAGTTTATTTTATGTCAGTTGCACTTCAATACAGTATTAAAAGTGTATTAAATAAAACTGGGTAGTAGGGAGAGTAGTTCAGCTGGTGGAGTGCAGTACCTGAATGTCTGAGGTTATTGGTATGATCTCTGTACATGCTAGACTGATGTTCTAACTTTTCTCTCTCAATCTTTCTCCCTTGTGTGAATCTCTTCCTCTCATGCAAGATGAATAGAATATATCTGTTTTTTTTAAAGCTATTATTGATGCAAGACAGTTTTATATTTAAATTTTATACTAAAATGTAGAAACAATTCCTTATTTCACACTACATCCACACATTGACAACTTTATTGTATTTCTCCATTTTAAAGAGATAATTTCACTTTACAATTTTGGTTCAAAATGCTCTAGTAGACCAGTTGAATACAGTTTGGTGAATTTGTTCTATGCTAACATACACAGCATTTGAAAAGAATTAATTAGGCCTATACTTACAGAACTAGAGAGCTGTCAGTAAAGTAATGCTAAAAAAAAAAAAAGAAAGAAAAAAATTGCATGGCAGTACAATAGGACATCATTTTTGTAAAGACAACAACAAATGACATATGTCATGGAGAAGACTATAGAAATTTTTCTGCCACCTGTCAATATGACTTACTGGTGATGAGAAAAAAAGCAGGTTTTTTCCATCACTATTCTTACTACTTTTATACTAGTAATCAATGATAAAATTGAAAAATATTTGGATACTTTTCCAATTACTTACCTATTGACTATAAAATATCATTCTAATTCACTTTGGAGTTTATTATTAAAACTAAATCTGCCATTTAAAGTTATCTCTGGGCCAGACAGTGGCACACTTGGTTGAATGCACTGATTACTATGTTCAAGGGTCTGGGCTCAAGCCCTTGTCCCCACCTGAAAGGGAAAGCTTCACAACTGGTGATATAATGCTTCAGGTGTCTCTCTGTCACTCTTCATCTCTATATTCCCCTTCCCTCTTGACTTTACTCTGTTATTCAGTAAATTATTCAATAAAATATAATATAAAAATAAAACCAAAAAACGTTATCTCTAATGGGGTTCACCAGGTAGTGTGTGTGCCTTGCCATGAGTTCAACTCAGGTTCAAGCCCTGGTACCATATGGGAGGTGCTATGACATTGGAGGAAGCTCGAGTGCTAGAGTATCTTTCCCCTTCTCTCTGAATTATCAACAAACAAACAAAAAACCTGGAGTGGTGATATAACATTTGGGTAAAGTGCCAACTCTTCAAAAAAATATAATGATTAAAACTGAAATAAGATTATCATCAAATTTCTCTCATAGAACAGCGGCTATATATCTAGTTATATTTAATAAATATCAGCTAATCTGAAATGATGTCATCTTTTTTTCCAAGACTTAGGAACATGCTGTCACAGATAATGCTTTCCAAAGACGGTTTTAACACATTCCCGAATCATAAGCTTTTCATTAACTACATCAAGGAGTAGAGGCTATTCGTCCCTCAGAGTGTGAACAGGTCCGATAACTGCTTTGACCAATAGGTTACAGAGTAGAGGTCAGATACTAGGCCAGTTTTAGACAGAGAATTTTTAGTAGTGATTTAGTACTGGTTTACAAATTTATAAGATAACAGGCGCATAATTCCACACCTTTTCCACCACCAGAGTTCTGTGTCCCCATTATTCCCTCCATTGTAAACTACATTAGTTCTCCCAAGATCATTGGCTTTTATTTGTTAACTATCTACCTCTATGGCCCTGCCTTCTCTTCTTCTCTAAGTCACACCTATACTTCTGAGTTTTTTTTTTTTTTTGTCATCTTCTGTTGTTGTGTGCCGTGGAGAAGAGAGAGAGGAGGTCCAGAGCGAAGAGGGAACACAAATCTTTATTTGCACTGGCACCTCAGAGTTGGGTGCTAGAGAAGCAGGTTGGGCCACGTGGAGGTAGCAAAAATGGCTGCCTCACGCAGTAACCTTTCCTGCATCTGAACACCAACGTGAAGCGCTGGCAAGAGAGAGAGGTGCGAAAGAAGGAGTAGCTTTCGTGAGAATGGGAAGGGGGAGGAGTAACCATAGCACTCCAGGATAGGATAATAACTCATGAGAATGGGAAGGGGGAGGAGTGAACAAAGCACTCAAATATTGCGGGAAATAGACAATGCCCTGAGGGCACAACATGGCGGAAACAGGTGCTCCGCTCCGAGAATGTCCCAACTCTTGCTGGAACTAGCAGTAGCCTGAGGGGACAACATGGCAGATGTGACTGCATCTGCACAATTTCCCAGCAATCTTCCCCTAACATTTATCCCTCTGAGAATATGGACCAAAATTTTTTATGGAGTGCAGAAGGTAGACGGTCTGGCTTCTGTGACTGCTTCTCTGCTGGACATGAACATTGGCAAGTCAATCCATACCCCCCACACCTGTTTCTGTCTTTCCCTAGTAAGGTAGAACTCTGGAGATGTGAGGCTCTGGGATGCATTAGTGTTAGGCAGAGTTCCTAACTAGTTTGGCAGCTTTATTCTTTCTTTTGGAGTGTTTGCTCTTGGGACACTCTTCTTTAAACCCAGCTACCATTCTGTGAGAAATTGATGTGACAGAGAGAACTATACGAGGTGCTTCAGATAGCAGCCCCATTAGAGTTTCCCAGTTGTATTTACGATCAAACATCAGCCATGATCAGACACCATGACTATCACACTTGGTGAAATCTTTAGATAACTTTAGTCTCCTAAGTGCAACTGTCCAAGGTAACCACTAGTGCCCTAGTGATACTCATCCACTTGAGTTCACGTAATCCTCAGAACTATGAAAAATAATGTTTCTTTCTTCAGTACCAATGATAGAACACATATTTTGTGCTTACACAATACCACTGAGTCACCTACCTTGAATTTTGGTTTATATTCTGAGAACTGGAAGAGAGAGAAAGAAATTACAAGGACAATCATTGAAAACATACAGAGGTCAGGGAGAAATACACCAGAGCACTGGCTTATGGTGGTGTTGGGGACTGAAACTGGGACCTTGGATATTCAGGCACGAAAGTCTTTTGCATAATCATTATGCTATCTCTGTCTTTTACTTAACTTTCAAAGGAACATAAATCTGTAGTTCAGAGAAAATTTCTTCTTTCAAAATATAAATGTGGAAGCCAGCAACAGATAGAAATGTGAAATTATCAATATAGGTAAGATCATTAACACTTTAAGTAGCTGTAAGGTAATGAAATCCAAAACCGTACCCTGTACCCTGAATAATTCAGATGCTGAAAAATAATTGGAAGAAAAAGGGGGAAATTATGTACAAATCTAGACAGATATAGAGATGATAGTTAATGCATGTCTTGGTAGAACTATGGTGATTTGCAGTGGAGGGATTGGGGATTCAGAACTCTGGTGGTGGGAACAGTGTGGAATTATACCCCTGTTGACATGTAATTTTGTAAACCAATATTAAATCACTAATAAAAAAACCTCTGGGTTACAAAAGAGGGTATGCAAAAGAATATTCTTGGCAGCATTGCTCATAGTAGCAATAAATTAAGCCACCCAAGTCCCAACTAATAGTAGGATTATATAGATGATGGATTACTATAAATTATTTATACATCAGAATACTATACAGTAGAGACAAAATGAACTAGGGTAACATGAACCAAAATGGCTAAATTTCCAAAAGTAAATGCTAAAACATCTTAAAAACAAATATTGAGAAAAAAAGCCACAGAGTAATACATGAAATATTTCGTCATTTATATACATTTCAAAATTGAGCAATACTTCTGCATATGAGAAACTATAAAGAACAACAAGGAATGATGAATACACCAAAAGTTGAGGGGAAAGGCAGATGCTTGTGATTAGAAAGGGTCATCTAGGGACTTCTAAAAAAATGAAAATTGGTAAGAGCCCAAGATTGTTGGTGCAGTGAAACTTCGACTTTAAAACAGATGTAAGAGAAAACTAGAAAGAACTACAATAAATGCTAACAGTTGTATTTGGAGGATTTTTTTTTTTTTGCCTCCAGGTTTATTGCTGGGGCTCAGTGCCTGCACCATGAATCCACTGCTCCTGGAGACCATTCCCCCCCCCCTTTTGTTGCCCTAGTTGTTGTAGCCTTGTTGTGGTTATTATTGTTGTTGATGTCATTCGTTGTTGGATAGGACAGAGAGAAATGGAGAGAGGAGGGGAAGACAGAGAAGGAGAGAGAAAGACACTTGCAGACCTGCTTCACTACCTGTGAGGTGACTCCCCTGCAGGTGGGGAGCCGGGGTTCGAACCGGGATCCTTAAGCTGGTCCATGTGCTTTGAGCCACGTGTGCTTAACCCACTGTGCTACCGCTCAATCCCCTGGAGGAATATTTTTAATCTGCTTTTTTTGTTGCTTTGAGTGAAGGAAACATGAACAGACTTAACTATTTTATGTCTTGTTTGAGTCATAGATACTTTTTCTCAAATTCATGATTTTGTAAACAGCGTGGATGATTTTTTCTACCTTCTTAAATAATAAAAAGAAAACAGATTATGTACCATTTACAAAGGTTAAATAAACTTTAAAAATAAATTATAATTTTTCTTCCCCCACCCCCAAAGATAAAGGCAGCTAGTGAAAAAACTTCTAGGATGCCCTAATGTTTCACTAAACAGAAATGATCATTCTTTTTGTTATAAGATGAAGGCTACACCAGTCCTTCAAATTCCACAACATTAGGATAGATATGAGTTGGACTATGTCCAGATAAAAAGCCAGCAAGAGAGCCATGACTTTGTAGTCAGACAGTAGGGCAGTTGTCAGTGCATGCCCTAGTAGGAAAGGCTTGGCATGGCTGTGCATTTCTGCAGTTTACACTGTGGCCTGTTAACAATTTTCTCTTCTGCAGCCTGAGGTCGTATGACAGATCAAGACCTCCTGGGGAAACAAACAGACTAGAAGAACTGCTTTCTAGGATTGGGAAATATTAAGCAGGACTCTAAGGAGATGGAATGTACTTTCTGTCTTGTGTCATGGGAATCTATAATTTTTTATTTTTTTAAAAACTTCTTTGCCGGGATAGCCTGAGGGTACTTCTTCCCGAGCTAGTGCTCTCTGGCTTGGAGAGAACTCAACTGGAGCCGATCTAGGTTGCTGTGTGGGAGAGGGATCAGGAACTCGTGCCGCACTAACTTCTGCAGGAGATACACTCTGGAACTCTCAGAGCTGGAAAGCAATTTCCAAGTGTCTTTAATCAGAAGAGCAGCTGTTTTTATACTCTCCAAGTAGGGTGGAAACAGGATGTGATATAGAGAGGGTGGAGAGAAAAGTGACTGGTGAAAATCAGAGTGTGACAAGGAAGGGGCAGAACAGGCGAGAATCCTATCACTGAACCACCAATGCCCTGGAGGGAGTGCTTTATGTAAATGTAAAAGTGATTTATATAAATAGACCAAAGCTTTGAATGGGTTCAGTAAATCCCTATATAGGCATATGGTTAAGCAGAAGCCAGGGGGAGGTGGCATACTACCCAACATCTCCCCCTTTCTTTTTAACTATTTGCCATACTATCAGGAGTGCGGGGCACTTTGTGAGGCAGGGAGGCTGATAAGAGGCACACCTTTTTTTGGGGTTCTACTGTCCCTCCTTGCTCAACCTCTCCATGGAGAGAGAGACTAACAGGATTGACACACCCCTCAGGCTCAAGCCCTTCCAAGCTCAACCATATCCTCACAATTCCCCAACATCTTCCTCTTACTTAATGGCCATATATAACTGGGTCAATGTCTGTAAAAGGCTTCATCTCTGTCAGGGGAATAGCAGTGTAGGGGTGAACAGAAACCTGTTGGGAAGAAAGCAGAATGATAGTGTGTAAGTCTCTTCAAAAAGAACTAGCACAAGACAGGGAGGGATAAGTAAGAGTAGCAAGAGACAGAGTGAGCCTGATGGGTGGAGGAGTGGGGACTTGATAAGTCGAGGGGCTAGAGGGGTGATCTGGCATTGCAAAATCCCAAGTCAGCTGGCGGACAGTTCTATGAACTGCAACAGTCATTCTTCAAGAAGTCCAGCAGTATAAAAGGAGTGTCCAGCAAGTTCTATAGAAGCATCAGTCCAATGTCAACGGCCAGGAAATAAATGCCAGACGTCTATCTTGATGGAGGAGGACGGCCACTGGAACTTTTCTTCTCTGTAGAAAGTGACCTGGAACTGCCAAAACATAGTGGGCGAAACAGAAGCAGGAAGAGCAGACACCGATGGTTGAGAGAAAGGCAGTAGGAAAGTCTTGTCCTTTGGAGTCTGTGAATCAGGTTCTCCAGATCGTTTCAGGTCTCATCATGGGTTTCGGGGGATGGCTGTAATTGTGGGTGATGTCAGAGGTCAGGGGGTCCAAGATGGATTTCTGGGGATTCTATATGAGCAGATGCTTCTTTATGCGAAGGCTTGTCATAGCTGTAGTCAATTACTTATGAAAAAACTTTGTAACAAATTAGAAGTTTACTACAATTGATAACTCAATGATTATAATTGGTTTAGGTATCTTTATAATTTCGTGTAAAGGTCATCTTATGTGACCTCATTTAGCAGTCTTTATATAGCAAAATTTTCATACCGAATTTAAGTCACATATATTGATTCTTAACTATTTTTACATTGGGTTTTTAAGCAAACTCAGGTTACTAGAGTTAACACATTTTAGTGACAATTTTTTTTTTTTTGGTACATTTGAAATATCGGATTGATACCAAATTTGTTGTGGATTAATTTCCACAAGATAGCTTACAGGACATTTTTGGGGGCCCTCCAAAAATGTCCTGTATAGAGGATTTGTATTTTAACTTAGGAGATGATGAATTGTCACATTGAATATTTAGAGTTTTACTTTAAACACTCAGTTACTTAAATGAATTGATTTTACCTCTTCTCGTAAAAATGTAGCTTCAAAGTTACAATTTAACTGTTAAGTTACTGTTTACCAAACTTGAAACACGCATATTAAACATATAGTTTATAACACACAGGAGAAGAAAGACTTATAAATGAGACATATCATTTCAAATGTGAATTTAGATCTACTGTCATAGTTGAACCATCTTTACTCACACAGTTTAAGACTAAACATTTCATATTGATATCAAGACTTAAAAAAGAAATCAAAAGGGGAAATGAACAATTTTTGGACTGTTTCTGGACATCTCCAGAAACCATGGCTGCATCCAGCCGTTTTATATAAAGTCAGTTAACTTTCAGAGTACTCTGAGCACAATGGGTCATACAAAAATTTTGGTCACTCAACTCACTCAATTTTTTTTTTCACTCACTCACTCACTCACTCACAAAACACAACTGGCCAGTCATAGCATAAGACATTCATTCGGGGGGGGGGGAAGAGTTCTGTGAATCAGATTTTTTTTTTGATTCTGCCATGCTGTATTATGGATCCTGGGGTGCATCCTGTAACCAGTCCTCTTGCAGCCAGTCTTCTTGCAGTGTTTCTTGTTCTTCAGGGATATCAGCGCCATCATGTGGGTATTGCCGGACATGGCGGGCAGGAACCCAAACAGGCTTGGAGTAATTTTGTGGAAAAATACATGCGAAACCCCTCCCCATAGTCAACAGGGGGTCAGGTCCTTTCCAAATTTTATCAAGTGGGTCTTTCCATTTGACTTTAATAGCTGGGAGGGTGGGTGGTGTTTGCCAATGAAGAATTATAGGAGGTTGGTCTGAATTTTTGTAAATATTAAAGAGATTTAATGTAGTTAAGGCTTTTGCCAGCTGGATATTAGGGGGGTACATTTCCCCTTTTTCTTTATTTAATTGAGCCTTAAGAGTTTGATGGGCCCTCTCAACAATGCCTTGTCCCTGTGGATTATACGGAATGTCTGTAGTATGAGTAATGTTCCAGAGGGAACAAAAATCTTTAAATTGTTTGCTGGTAAAAGCAGGTCCCTTATCCGTTTTAAGTTGAAGAGGTAAGCCCATTACAACAAAACAGGAGAGCATATGGCTTATAAGCTTTTTTGAGTTTTCTCCAGTCTGAGCTGTAGCCCACATAAACTTAGAGAAGGTATCAATTGAGACGAACACATATTTTTGTTTGCCAAAGTTAGGTATGTGGGTAACATCAATTTGCCAAAGAGCGTTGGCTTTTAAACCTCGAGGATTAACCCCCAGAGTCTGAATAGCAGGTGTTTTGATTAGACCTGCACAGGAGGAACATGTAGCAAGAATACGTTTTAACTGTGGCAGAGGAATATCAGGAAATCGAGCTCGAAGACCTTTAAGATTAACATGGGTTAGGGAATGAAAGTCAGCAGGATTAGAGACAGAGGCTAGGAGAATTCCTGTGGAGGCAAGGTGGTCGGCTGCAGCATTCCCTTCGGACAGGGGACCAGGAAGAGGGTTGTGGGAACGTAGGTGCTGAACATACAGTGGATGGGTTCGAGAACAGAGCATAGAGGCAATTTGAATTAAAAGAGGAGAAAGTGGGTTGTCATCAATTCTTACATAAGATCGAGCAAGCCATGGAAGTAAGTTAACAGTATACACACTGTCAGAAAAAAGGTTGAAGGATTCTGGTACAGCTTTTAATGCAAGGAAAACAGCATAAAGTTCTTTGAACTGAGGGGAATTATCAGGAAGTTCAGTAAAGAGAGGTTTGGGGTATTGCTGGTCTGGATAATATATAAGGGCAGCAGCTCCCTTTTTTCCACCACCAGTGAACACTGTAGGAGCAGAGGGGATGGGATCTCGAGAGAAAAGTTTAGGTACTAGTAGAGGCAACAGAGGTAAAGAAGCTATCAAATTATTAGAGGGAAAATGATTATCTAATTGTCCTGGAAAACCCATTAAACTTATGGCAAAACGAGAATGGTGGTGTATGAGCCATTCTCTATCTGTGAGAGAAAAGGGAAGAATGATTGAATCTGGTTCCCTTCCTAAGATCTGAACCGATCTGTTTCTTCCTTGGCGAACCATAAATGCTAAGGCATCAATCTCGGTAAGGAGTCTTGGAGCTCCGCCTACTGGCATATGAAGCCATTCGAGAATGCCATGTTTCTGCCACAATGCCCCCACTACCGTGGGGGTGGTGTTAAAGAGACTTGGAGCATTTTTTCATGTGTTTCTCGGCCTTTGGGGTCTCTTCTGTGGTGAATATTCTGTCCATGTCCTCCCCCCATTTCTTGGGTGGAGTTATTTGTTTTCTTGTGGTTGGGTTTGGCAAGCTCTTTATATATTTTGGTTATTAGCCTCTTGTCTGATGTATGACATGTAAAGATCTTGTCCCATTTTGTGAGGGATCTCTTGGTTTGTGTAGTAGCTTCTTTAGCTGTGTAGAAGCTTTTTAATTTTATATAGTCCCACAGGTTTATGCTTGTCTTAGTCTTTGTAATTGGATTCGTTTCATTGAAGAAGTCTTTAAAATGTATGCAGAAAAGAGTTCTGCCAATATTTTACTCTAAATATTTGATAGTTTCTGGTCTAACATCCAAGTCCTTGATCCACTTGGAATTTACTTTTGTATTTGGTGAAATACAGTGGTTCTGTTTCATTCTTCTGCATGTTTCAACCCATTGTTTCTAACATCATTTGTTGAAGAGACTCTGCTTTCCCCACTTAATAGTCTGGGCACCTTTGTCAAAGATTAGATGTCCATAGGTGTGGGGGCTTACTTCTGGGCTCTCAATTCTATTCCACTGGTGAGTATGTCTATTCATGTTCCAGTACCAAGTAGTTTTGATGACAGTGGCCCTATAGTACAATTTGAGATCTGGAGTGTGATGCCTCTGGTTCTTTTCTTTTTTCTCAAGATTGTTTTGGTATTATAGGTCTTTTCTCGTTCCAGATAAACATTTGTAGCATTTGTTTTATTCTCCTAAAAAAATGTGATTGGGATCTTGATGGGGATAGCACTTTCTGTTTTAAGGTCTTATCTTATGTTCCTTTCCAGGTCACACACAAACCTATCACTATATCCAAATGTCCCTCCCTTTTTCCTCTTCTCTCACTGGGTCCTGTTGGAGTTGAAGTTCAGAGCCCTCTGGTCTTCTTCCCCCATCATTTCTCCCCTACTGGAAGTATGGACCAAAAATATTTTTTGGGTGATGAAGGTGGGAGTTCTGGCTTCTGTAATTGCTTTTTTGCAGGACATGGGCATTGGGATCTATAAAATTTTGGAATTTCTGAAAGCATAAATTAAAATGATCAATTATATAACTTCATTGTATATTGCATTTCTGCATTTCTTTTAATAATGGATGTTTCTTGTTGCTATTAAATTTAGTTCACAGAATATAAGAACAGTATGTGAATTTTCCTTCTCACAGAAAAAATAAAGACATATTTGTGAAATTATTGTTTTAGTGAACGTAAATTTAGATTAGAGATTTTAATCACAGATTAAATTAAAAAACATGAAATACATTTTATTATTGTTCACAGTAGAGTAGAATAAACACTTTGCTTTGTCTAGTTAACTTTCATAAATTTTTAAAAATATATTTTTATTTATTTATTTACTATAGGGTAAAGACAGAGAGAAATTGAGGGGGGAGATAGAGAAGGAGAGAGATGGATACCTACAGCCCTACTTCATCACTCATGAAGTTTTTCCCTTATAGGTGGGGACAAGGGACTTGTACCTGGGTCCTTGTGCATTGTAATGTGAACACTTAACCAGGTGCACCACTACCTACCCCACAACTTTTCTAAAAATTATTTGGGGTTTTCTCTACTAACTTCATTTTTTTCTAATTATTATTTTTTTATTTATTTTAAATTTTTTTATTAATTTCATTTTTGAGAGAGATACAGAGAGAGACACACACACAGAGCACTGCTCAGCTCTGGTTTATGGTGGTGCGGGGGACTGAACCTGGGTCTTAGGAGCCTCAGGCATGAGTGTTTGTTTGCATAACCATTATGCTGTTTCCCCCACCCTTTTATTTTTATTTTTTAAGAAAGGAGACATTAACAAAACCATAGAATAAGAGCGGTACAATTCCGCACAATTCCCATAACCCGATCTCCATATCCCATCCCCTCCACTGATAGCCTTCCCGTTCTCTATCTCTCTGGGAGTCTGGATCCAGGGTCGTTGTGGGTTGCAGAGGGTGGCAGGTCTGGCTTCTGTAATTGCTTCCCTGCTGAACATGGGCATTGACTGGTCAGTCGATCCATACTCCCAGTCTGCCTCTCTCTTTCCCTAGTAGGGTGGGGCTCTGCGGAAGCGGAGCTCCAGTATACATTGGTGGGGTCGTCTGTCCAGGGAAGTCTGGTCAGCATCTTGCTGGCATCTGGAACCTGGTGGCTGAAAAGAGAGTTAACATACAAAGCCAAACAAATCGTTGAACAATCATGGACCTAAAGACTGGAATAGTGCAGATGAAGTGTTGGGGGGTATTCCCTGCATGCTCTTGTGTACTTCTGCTTTCAGGTATAAATTTTTCCCTAGTTTATGGACACGTGTGAACCTATGCTCTATCTCAGGGGACCTGGACTATATCTAGGTTTGGGGACTTTATTGGGGAGTGGAACACCTGGAATGGAATTAGAGAATACTATGAAAGGAAAGGTCTCACCCGAGTGATGAAACTGAAGGGTTGTCATTCCACATCTGAAGTCTCTGGTCACAGTCTGAAGTGAAGCATGCTGAGGTGGTACTCATTGTGTTGATTAGGTTGCTATCTGCGGATGCAATATTATTTGATTTGAATTGAGACCAGCATGCAGAAAAGTGGGCCCCACCCTAAGGTTCCAGGACTGGGGGAAATATAGGCTCTATAGTGGAAATGTGAGGTTCCTGCTGTCTTAGGGTTCAAGAAGACAATGGATAGTTATTGTTATCATCACATTATTTGGTGATAGGGTTAACTTTGGAAAGTCCCTTTGATAGGGTTTGGGGTATAATACCCAGCATCTTGTATATAGCTGTGCTACTGGTTGCTTCTGTTCTCCCTGGTCTAGGTTTTTGGGAGAGACAACATATCAAAGACAGCCTATGTATTAAAAAGACTCAATCTGTGTTTTAAGAAGTTCTAGACATATGATCAATTTTTCCCCTCTCATATTAATTAAATAGTGGTTTATATGTTTACACTTTAGTAGGATTGTACATAAACACCACTTCCACCACCAAAAGACTGTGTCCCATCCTCCCTCCAGCCCCCCCCCCCCCCGCAGTGCCGGGAAGCCCAATGGCCACCCTCCCCTTTACCACAGTGTTTTTACTCTATTAACTTCTTAAGTGATTAATGCTGATTTACAATATTATATATATATTTTAGTGATTTAGTGATGATTGACAAGATTGTTGGATACGAGGAATACTATTTTTAAGAATTTCATACTATTCCCACCATCAGAGTTCTACATCCCCTTCTCTCTATTGGAAGCTTCTCTATTCTCCATCCTTCTGGGAGTATTGACCCAGGATTATTATGGGATGCAGAAGGTGGAAGGTCTGGCTTCTGTAATTGCTTCTTCATTGGACATGGCCGTTGACAGGTTGATCCATACTCCCAGCCTATTTCTGTCTTTCCCTAGTTAGGTAGGGTTCTGTGGAGGTGGGGTTCCAGGACTCATTGGTGAGGTCCTCTGCCTAGCGAAATCAATATTATATGATTTTAGGAGTGTGGTTTCACACATGTGTGTATATAACTTACCACTCCTACCACTAAAGTTTCTGTACCGTGACACCAAATGGAACCCTTTATTTCCCCTTCCCCCACATATAACTTCTTTTTTCTAACCACCATAGTTATCATAGTGTAAGGGTCAGTTTGGTTACCATTAAAACTATTATTATTATTTTTAAAGATTTTATTTATTAAAGAGAAAGATAGGAGGATAGAGAGATTATATAAATTTCTATTTTTAATTGCCTAAGAAGTCTCCATACCATTTTCCTTAGGGGCTGCACCAGTCTGAAGCCCTACAAACAGTCAGGTTCTTAAATATTTACAACATCATAGTCAATGATAAACCAATCAGAATAATTTCTTTAAAGATACTAGCTGTTGTTGAGGCTATAACATAATGGCTAAGCAAAAGAGTCTCATGCTTGAAGCTCTGGGGTTCCAGTCCCACCATAAGCCAGAAATGAGCAGTATTCTGGTCTCTCTCTATATCTGTCTCTCATTAAAATAAAATAAATGAAATATTTAAAAAATGCTGACTTTTACTGAATCTCTTACTTTATTCCTTCCTTTCTTATTTTGTTGGAAAAAAAATGTTATGCTTTATCCTATTTAAATCAAGCAAAGCTATTCTAGTTGTACACCCAGAAGTGACTCAACAGAAGCCATATGGAAGACTAGGAAGAAAACTGGAGGACAAATACGTCAATTATTTTCATCATATTTTTTTTCATTTTGAATTCATGATCTTGAGACTTCAGGTGACCTAGAACACAGAAAAGACACATACTTGGAGGATTTCTATAATATTGTAAGTTCAGGAACAATGGTCACTACCGAAGTTTTGCTTAAAAGAAAAATATTCAAAATCTGGCTTGGGAAGCAAAACGTTTATTTTCATCCTAGCTTCAAATTTATGCACTCCAACAAAAAATATGGTTTGGGTTTTGGGTTTCGTTTATGTGCTTGAGAAATCTTACTGTGCAAGCAGTTTATCTAAGAAATTGTCTTCTTCCTAGTGCATTTGTCCTCTCCGCAGGAAAAAAAGAAGCAGGTCTCTCTTCCTGGTAACCTGTAGGAGATCAAAGAAAATAAGTCAGGAAAACTTAAGTTGCAGGTCGAGTCTTCAGCAAATTTACTAAGCAACTGACTTGCTCAACAAAAGTATCTGTTCAATTTTCAAGGAAGATGGAGGTCCAAAGTTGAAGTCATGGAGGAAAAGCCACCATCAACTTTACTCCCCCCACAAAAAAAAATTGAGTGTAGCCAGGTTAACCTCAAAGACTCCATTCTCTGAAAGTAAGTAAAGGTATGCATGGGTGGTGGTCAGTGGAGGGGTGAGTAGCCCTCCGGATTGGACAGATCTTGCCAGAAACTCTGGTGATCATCACCTGCCATTGTTTCTGGCAACAATGTGGCTCCTGAGCAAAATGAAAATAAACCACGTACGTCAACCACGTATGTCAAGAGTCATCCTCACTGTGAATGGCCTGAGCTTGTCCGCAGAATGGTACGGTTTTTTAAAAATGAGGAAAATCCATCTTTTTAAAATATTTGATTTATTAATGAGAAAGATAGGAGGAAGAAAGAGAAAGAACAAGGCATCTCTGGTCCATGTGCTCCTGGGATCTCATGCTTGAGAGTCCAATGCCTTATCCACTGTGCCATCACCTGGACTACAAGAGAATTCAATTTTGTTTGTTTGTTTAAAAAGAAACTCACATCCAGTATAAAGACAAATATATACTGAGTGAAAGTCTAGAACAAGGTGTTCCATACCAGTAATTTAGAGAAAAATGGTAGGAACTATTCAATATTTCTAATTATTATTATTTTAAAATTTCTTTATTGGGGAATTAATGTTTTACATTCAAAAGTAAATACAATAGCTTGTACATGCATAACATTTCTCAGTTTTCCATATAACAATACAACCTCCACTAGGTCCTCTGTCATCCTCTTGAACCTGTATTACTCCCCCCCCCTTCCACCCACGCTAGAGTCTTTTGCTTTAGTGCAATATGCCAATTCCAGTTCAGGTTCTACTTGTGTTTGCTCTTCTGATCTTGTTTTTCAACTTCTGCCTGAGAGTGAGATCATCCCATACTCATCCTTCTGTTTCTGACTTATTTCACTTAACATGAAATTTTCAAGGTCCATCCAAGATCAGCTGAAAATGGTGAAGTCACCATTTTTTTTTACAGCTGAGTAGTATTCCATTATATATATTTACCACAACTTGCTCAGCAACTCATCTGTTGTTGGACACCTGGGTTGCTTCCAGGTTTCACTATTACAAATTGTGCTGATAAGAACATATGTGTACACGGATCTTTTTGGATGGGTGTGTTGGGTTCCTTAGGATATATCCCCAGGAGAGGAATTGCAGGGTCATAGGGTAGGTCCATTTCTAGCCTTCTGAGAGTTCTCCAGACTGTTCTCCACAGAAGTTGGACCAACTGACATTCCCACCAGCAGTGTAGGAGGGTTCCTTTGACCCCACAACCTCTCCAGCATTGGCTGCTGTTACCTTTTCTGATGTATGACATTCTCACAGGAGAATGGTATCTCATTGTTGTCACAGGTGAAGTGGTATCTCATTGTTGTGCTCACAGGTGAAGTGGTATCTCGTTGTCTTTATTTGCATTTCTCTGACAATCAGAGACTTGGAGCATTTTTTTCATGTGTTTCTCGGCCTTTGGGGTCTCTTCTGTGGTGAATATTCTGTCCATGTCCTCCCCCCATTTCTTGGGTGGGGTTATTTGTTTTCTTGTGGTTGGGTTTGGCAAGCTCTTTATATATTTTGGTTATTAGCCTCTTGTCTGATGTATGACATGTAAAGATCTTGTCCCATTCTGTGAGGGACCTCTTGGTTTGTGTAGTAGCTTCTTTAGCTGTGCAGAAGCTTTATAATTTTATGTAGTCCTATAGGTTTATGCTTGTCTTAGTCTTCTTTGTTATTGGATTCATTTCATTAAAGATATGTTTAAGATTTATGCCAATATTTTCCTCTAAGTATCTGGTAGTTTCTGGTCTAACAGCTAAGTCCTTGATCCACTTGGAATTTACTTTTGTATTTGGTGAAATATAGTGGTTCAGTTTCATTCTTCTGCATATTTCAACCCATTTTTTCCAACACCATTTGTTGAAGAGACTTTGCTTTCCCCCATTTAATAGTCTGGGCACCTTTGTCAAAGATTAGATGTCCATAGGTGTGGGGGTACTTCTAATTATTTTGATGTAGGCCATTCTCACAAATGTGAATTGATAGCTGATTATGACTTTAATTTACATTTTCCTAGTACTAAGTAATATTAGTCATTTTCATCAAAGACTGTCCTTTGTAAAAAGTTATTCATTTCATGTGAGGGAGAAGAGAGCATAGACTCTCCTTAAGGATGGTAGTGACAGGTGCCCCAGCCTTATTACACTTACAGTTACTGTGCCTGCTTAAACATGTGCTCATGTTGATTTCCACAGGAGTTTATAAATGTCCCTGTTTTCTTTAATAACCCTTAAATTATAAGGTCTACAGTGGGAGTAGGAAGGAAGAAGGATATTGGAGAGGGAAGAAACCAATTTTAAAATTTTTCTTTCATTATAAATTATTTTTGTGTTCTTGATTCCTAAGTACAACAGAGGCAAGGGACTATTACATTTTCCTCAAATTAGCATCGGACTCATAAGCTGTGTCTCAGAGAAACATTTACCTGAGAAAAACAGCAGCATCTTAAAGGGTTAGGAGGTAAGAAGTGCCTGGGGAAGGGAAGATGTCATAGACTTGTCTTTACTCTCTTTTGTCTCTAAGTAGGCTGGGAAAATTAAAAGTAAAACATGATGGGAACTGGGTGGTGGTGTACATGGTTGAGTGTATATGTTACAATGTGCAAGGACCCAGGTTTCCCCCTGGTCCCTACCTGCAGGGGGAAAGTTTTGCAAGTGGTGAATCAGGTCTTCAGACTTGATTGTCCTTCCTCATTTCTTTTTCTTTTACATTCTCCCTGACTCAAAATAAAATAAAACATTTTTGTCTCTTGATATGCACAAATGTGTTTGTACTTATTAATTTGGAGCCTGTTATTTGAAAATGAAGAAAATAGTGTGATTCTGGTCACTGATCCTTTGCCTTATACTTTCAACACACTGTTCCTTATTGAATAAAGACCTTTCCCATTCAAAGGACAGGCTTAGATGTTCTTTGTGCTATACACCTACTTCCCCTTCTAGTGAATGTTATTGAAGAGAATTTACTCTTGATTTATCCAACAGCTGGCTGGACAAAGGATTGACCTGTAGGTATTATGCATGGGCAAGTCAGTGATATTGAGTGGGCCTGTAAAGAGAACTCTCTTCAGCAGGAATTCTCTTTCTAGATTGTGTCTGACTAATCCAGCAGTGTTTCCCTCTTGAGATTTTTAAATGTAGGCTTCCAGCTTCATGACTATGAAGCTTATATAGTCATACGGAACCCATACTCAGTTGTCTCTCATTCTTGATTTGACACATTGTTGTCATCATCCTGATGATAATAATTCCTAATTATTTTTTTAAATGAAAGACTCATGTTTTTATTCTGTACTGGGTTCTGTAATTTGTTGAGTTGGACCTACTCTCCAGACTGATTACCTCAGGATTACCTGCTATATGTACATATCAGATTTCTACTGTATCAGACCCTCTAGGCCTAAGACTTCTAAATCAGCATTTAATAAGCAACCAATTAATTTCTTCACTGTTTGTGAATACTACTGGGAGAGAATCAAGGTGTCATGTTCTCTCTTGGGTAGTTTACTCATTGAATGATTTAAATCAGAATTCTTGGCTTTGACTTCAAGAGTAGGAGAAAAAAAAGAAACACCCATAATTAAATACGTTTTATGTAAAATATGTGAGGTGGTCTTTGTCTTATTGCCAAGATAAATATTTGGAAACATGCCTACATTGTTTACTTGGGAATTCTCGCATTTTTGTTTACTTAAGCATTTTTGTTTACTTATATTTATTTTGAGTTATCTCCCACTATATCAGGGAAAAGCACCCTTACTAATTCTTAGATATGCTGGAAGGAAGTGACTTGAAATTTATTTCAAATCATATCTTCTGATATCCTCATCACACTGAAAAAATGAGAAATGATGAAGTCCTCCTGTATGATTTGTAGGTTTTTGAGAAGTGTTAGTTGACAGTCTTGAAGGCACATAAATTCAGTTTTTATTCCAAGCTCATTTCAACAGAAAACAGCATCAGCTTTCCAGACGACTTCATCAACAGACGTTAAGCAGACTCTGGAAGGCAAAGCCCTAACTGAGGACAACAGAGGACTGTGGACTTCTTGTGAATCTTTTCTTTGGGGGAACAGGGGCTGTGAACCTGATGATAATTAGTGTTAGGTAATAACATTAAATACTTAATCTAGGCAAAATCATTGCTGTGTCATTAGAAGGAAAATGCTTTAAAAAAAAATTTATTTAAGAAAGGAGACATTAACAAAGCCATAGGATAAGAGGGATACAACTCCACTCAATTCCCACCACCCGATCTCCATATCCCACCCCCTCCCCTGATAGCTTTCCCATTCTCTATTCCTCTGGGAGTATGGACCCAGGGTCTTTGTGGGTTGCAGAAGGTGGAAGGTCTGGCTTCTGTAATTGCTTCCCCGCTGAACATGGGTGTTGACTGGTTGATCCATACTCCCAGTCTACCTCTCTCTTTCCCTAGTAGGGTGGGTCTCTGGGGAAGCGGAGCTCCAGGACACATTGGTGGGGTCGTCAGTCCAGGGAAGTCTGGTCGACATCATGCAGACCTAAAGGCTGGAATAATGCAGATGAAGTGTTGGGGGGTACTCTCTGCAGACTCTTATGTACTTCTGCTTTCAGGTATATATTTTTCCCTGGTTTATGGGCATGTGTGAACATATGCTCTCTCTCAGGGGACCTGGACTATATCTAGGTTTGGGGACTTTATTGGGGATTGGAACACCTGGAATGGAATTAGAGAATACTATGAAAGGAAAGGTCTCACCTGAGTGATGAAGCTGAAGGGTTGTCATTCCACACCTGAAGTCTCTGGACACAGTCTGAAGTGAAGCATGCTGGGGTGGCACTCGTTGCGTTGATTAGGTTGTGATCGGCAGGTGCAACATTATTTGATATGAATTGGGAGAAGCATGCAGGAAAGTGGGCGCCACCCTAAGGTTCCAGGACTGGGGGACATACAGGCTCTATAGTGGAAATGTGAGGTTCCTGCTGTCTTAGGGTTCAAGAAGACAATGGATAGTTATTGTTACCATCACATTATTTGGTGATTGGGTTAATTTTGAAAAGTCCCTTTGTTAGGGTTTGGGGTATAATACCCAGCATCTTGTATATAGCTGTGCCACCGGTTGCTTCTGTTCTCCCTGGTCTAGGCTTTTGAGAGAGTCAACATATCACAGACTCAGCCTATGTACTAAAAAGACTTAGTCTGTGTTTTAAAAAGTTCTAGACATATGATCAATTTTTCCCTTCTCATATTAATTGAATAATGTTTTATATGACTACACTTTAATAGAAGTATACATAAACACCATTCCCCCCACCGCCCTGGGAAGCTGAATGTCCACCCTCCCCCTCACCACAGGGTTTTTACTTTGTTGCCCTACAGAAAATGCTTTTTAACTGCAGTGTGTAACATATGATTTTAACTAACACTGTAGTGATGAAAAAGTCCACCTGACATCAGAAAGTCTGATGTCTGACTTTCTGATGAATTATCTGACTGAAACACTGTTTGATTCTTAGATTTAAAATTTTGTTTTTCATTAGCCACATCGTTTGTGAACATTGTTTTTTGATAACACACACACACACACACACACACACACACACACACACACACACACACACACATATATATCCTTTGTCGATAGACTATATTGACTGGCTTCCTATGTATTTTAAAATAAGATCTATTATGTTTTTCCTTTCATATAAAAATAAGAATTTCCAACCTGACTTCCCTGGGCAGAGGATCTCACCAATGTGTCCTAGAATTCCCTCTCTCCCTACCCCTGCCCAACTAGGGAAAGATAGAGATAGGCTGGGAGTATGGATCCATCTGCCAATGCCCATGTTCAGTGGAGAAGCAATTACAGAAGCCAGATCTCCCACCTTCTGCTTCCCACAATGATACTGGGTCATACCAGAGGGATATAGAATAGGAAAGCTTCCAATGGAGGGGATGGGATACAGAGCTCTGGTGGAGGGAATTGTGTGAAATTGTACCTCTTATCCTATGGTCTTGTCAATATTTCCATCTTATAAATAAACTTAAAAAATAAGAATTTCAGGGCTGGATGATGGCACACCTGGTTGACTGTGCATACTGCATTGCCCATGACCAGAATCCAGGCCCTGATCCCACCTGCAGGGGGAAGCTTTGCAAGTGATGAAGCAAGGCTTCAGGCGTCTCTCTGTCTCTATCTCCTCCTTCCCTCCCTATTTCTGACTGTCCTTATCCAATAAATAAAGACAATAAAAAAGAATTTTATAGCAGAAATTGGGGAAAACCTATGTATTGTTGGACTTTTTTTCCTTTTGCATTTCAGGGGCATCATACATGAGAAATTATAATGCTGAAGGGTGATTTTTTAAAAATTCAGATACATATACAGAGAAAAGTAGAGAGAGTTTAGTAGAAACCACAGTACCATAGTTTGCCCTAGAGCAGTGACACTCCCCATAAGCTATACTTGCTCAGGTCAAGTTTGATCTCCCATCTGGTGAGCTATATTCTAAGCCCTGTTGGATATACATTTGAAATTTCACCTTACTGAATCCATGTTACTTTATACAATGGAACTTTATAGAGATGTCATTTTTGATTTGAACATATGAAAACATTTTGACTGGTTTAGTCCTTACCACCAGCATAAGCCAGAGCTGAGCAGTGTTCTGATCCTAGAGAAAAATAACGAAGCTAATTAGCAATAATACTAGACATTCTACCAGTATTGTTTTTATCTTGCTGTATAAGGCTATACTTAAAGTTAGATAATTTGAGGTGGAATCATTAAAAAAAAACAAACTTTTTTTTTGTGGAAGTATTGGCCAATAAACCCTTCATAACCTGAGCTTTTTACCACCTTTTGGTAAACCTTTTCTTTCGTAAGGCACGAGAAAATAAATCATACCCCTGTAAACCAGATCTCCAAAATGAAAAGTGTGATAATTTTCTGAGAGCTCCTTCTCATAATTCAGTTTTTCTCTTCTGATTCATCTGCTTCCAACCTCAGGGGAGTAGATAGCCTCTCAATGCCACTGCTTCTAATCACGCCTCAATACCGGCCTCTTCTGAACCTCTCCCAGAATGGCATTCAGACATATGCTCTGTCAGGATTTAAGGCCAGCGAAATCAGTCCAACTATTCAAATTGTCTTAATTGTTAAAGAGACTCAAACAACTTGGCAGCCCCCTATAATCCCCTGCTCAGAATAGGCCAATGGGGAGATGCGTATATTTCTGTCCCTAGGTCTCCTGGGCCAGGGGCAGCTATAGGAGGGACACAGCCATTCAGGTCTTTTCTAGGATGAAACAAACAAACAACAACAACAACTACAACACCCTGGAAAGAGTCATATAGTATATAAACAAACAAAGCCTCACGAACATGTGAGTTATGCTTTTCATTTCGTTGTTACTGCTCATTTAAATAGTGAAAATGCCTTGTATGTGTAGCTATTCACAATTTTGTTTCATCCCTTTCGCTAGACAAGGATTGTCTATTTTTTTTTTTTTTCTTTTCGTCATCTCTGGGGTTTCACAGCTTTGGGTCAGGCTTTTAATATACAAAGAGAGACAGAAAGAGAGAAGAAGAGATAGGAAGACAGCACGTTATTAAGCCCCCCCCCCCAGTGTGATGGAGGTCAGGCTTGAATGTGCATCTTTATCTTGCCTGCCCAAGATATGCCCCATTTGTAAAGAATAAATATCTGTGACCTTGGGAGAACTACTATAGTTTTCAGTGGAGGGAATGGGAACACAGAACTCTGGTGGAGGAAATTGTGTGAAATTATACCTCTGTTATCTTGTAATTTTGTGAATAAATATTAAAATATTAATAAAAAAGGAACACTAAACACCAGCTGAATCTCAAAAAGATATTTGCATACCCAGGTTTATTGCTGTATTATTTATAATAGCCAAGAGGTGGAAGCAACCCAACTACTCATTTAAGAGATAAATGGATGAAGAAAATCTGAAATATGCATGCAGTCTATATCATTTATTAAACCTGAGGATAGAAGGAAATCATGACACAATTTACAATATGAAATAACCTTCAGGAAATTATGTTAAGTGAACTGATGCCCCCCCAAAGTACTGTATGATTCTACTTATATAAAATATCTACCAAACGCATGGAAACAGAGAACAAAGTATTGGGTAGAAGGGGCTGGGAGAGGAACAAGAGGAATTGAAAATTATTCAGCAAATACAGAATTTCAATTGTGCAAGATACAAACACTCTAGAGAGATTTTGCATATCACTGTAAATTCTTTTTAAAAAACATCTTATTTATTTATTTAAACCAGTTCACCTCTGATTTATGGTGGTGTAGGGGATTAATCCTGGTACCTGGGAGCCTCAGGCACAAAAGTCTGTTTGCATAACCATTATACTATCTCCTCCGCCCAATTTATTTATTGATTGATTGATGAAGACAGAGAGAAACTGAGTGGGCAGGGGCCTATAGAGAGGGAGAAAGACAAAGAGACATCTGTAGCCCTGCTTCATTGCTTGTGAAGCTTCCCCCTGCAAATGGAGATCTGGGGTTTGAATCATGTACCCCCAACCTGGTGCGCCACTGCCTGGTCCCCTGTCTGTAAATTCTACTCAACCATTTTGGTACAGTTTTGTAAATGCTGGAAAGAAGTATTAGAGTAAACATTTAAAAATTGCTTTCCATTGTCTAAATCTTAATTCTTGTCAAATAATAAGGATTTTATATAGAGGGTAATGCCTGATTCAAGATAGCCATTCTTTTTTTTTTTTTTTTTACCAGAGCACTGTTCAGCTCTGGCTTATAGTGGTGCCGGGATTGCATGAGAGTCTGTTTGCATAACCATTATGCTATCTACCCCTGCCCAGCCATTCTTTTTATGATTTATTTATTTATTGGATAGAGACAGAGAGAAATCTAGAGGGGGAGAATAGAGAGGGAAAGAGAAAGGGACACACCCACAACACTGCTTCACTCCTCATGAAGCTTTTCCCCTGTGAGTGGGGGCTTGAATCTGGCTCCTTCCTTGTACGTGTGCCCTCACAGGTAATCTTTCTAAGAGCAAGCTTTCCTTGACACTGTGAAAGTTTTTTGTCTTTATTAGTATTTCTTTGATTACTTATGTTTTACTGGTCTTAGTAGCCATTTTTCCCTTATAGGAATAAAATGAATTTCTTTTTCTAAATACTGTATTTAGCAGATTTATTACTTGGAGAAATCTAGGTAGGAAATTTCAATTTACAGTTCATGAAATTTACATTCTCAATGAATGGGAGACTTCCACCAAAAGTTTTTTGCTCAGATTTGGGTCATTACTTTTAGCTTAGAAATGTGAATCCATAGGAATTTAACTGTTAACCACATATAAAATACAGGCTTCTTTCTCCTCTCACACTATCACTTGTATATTTGAATAGTCACTTGTGTATCATCGGTCTTCAATCTCAAGTAAACTGTTTCTGTTTTAAGAATTTGTTATTATTTTATTTTATGCTTCCCTTTCATATAATCAAGATAAAATTAAAATGGAAGTAAAACAAGATGCCTGAATAAAAGAGAAAATAAAAACATAAGGAGAAAGTGCACTGTGGCCCTTTGGTAAGGGTTTATGCACACTGGTGACATTGTGGCTACACTGTGTTCCCTTCATGTAAAAACTAAATTTATATTTTTCCCCTGAAGATAGTAGTAATCTTGTCTCTTGCCAATAGTATTTAACAGAAATTTCAGTCTGGGGGTTGGGCGGTAGCACAATGGGTTAAGCACACATGGCTTGAAGCTCAAGGACAGGTATAAAGATTCTGGTTCGAGCCCCCAGCTCCCCACCTTCAATGGGGTTGCTTCACAAGCGGTGAAGCAGGTCTGCAGGTGTCTATCTTTTTCTCCCCCTCTCTGTCTTCCCCTCCTCTCTCGTTTTCTTTCTGTCCTATCCAACAACAGTGACAGCAATAACAATAATAATAACCACAACAACGATAAAAAAAAACAACAAGGGCAACTAAAAGGGAATAAAAAATAGCTTCCAGGAGTAGTGGATTCATGGTGCAGGCACCAAGCCCCAGCTATAACCCTGGAGGCAAAAAGAAAGAAAGAAAGAAAGAGAAAGAAAGAAAGAAAGGAAGAGAGAGAGATAGAGAGAGAGAGAAAGGAAGAGAGAGAGAGAGAGAGAAAGGAAGAGAGAGAGAGAGAGAGAGAGAGAGAGAGAGAGAGAGAAAGCAATTACCCAGTCTTGATTCCATTGCTTTGGATTGAGTTTTTCAGATAAGGAGACAGAGACCAAGAGACACAGACGGGAGAGGCATCATAGTACTGAAGCTTCTCCTGGTGCCATCACATCTCTCATGGGATGTCAGGGTTGATACCTGGGCTGTATGCAGGTCAGAGCATGAGCCCTAGCTGTTCAACTATCTCTCTGGCCCTAAATTTCACTGTCATAAACCATTAATCCCCTCAATAAAAATAAAATAAAATAAAATAAATCTTGCTTATCAAGTTGTTTTCAGTGGCATAATATACACAGTAAAGTCGTTCTATTGCAACTTGCCTTTTCCTAGGATATTCTTCCAGTGAAATCAGCATTTTCCTGATGTGAAATCAGCATGTTCCATAGGAGTCTGTAATGTTTTTTTTTAACTGATGTTATTAAAGTTCTCAATTAACATGGAACAAAATAAAAATCTGTATTGTTGACTGTAAACATTAATCCCCCAATAAAGAAACAAATGGAAAAAATAAAAATCTGTAACTATCTAATTTCAAAATCCAAGAAAAGTAGGTACTCTATTTTTTCAAACTCAGTACTAAATTTCACAACCATAAACAAATCTCCATACATGCCCACCCTGTTCCTGTTTGCCCTTTGTCTATAAGACAAACAATAGTTCTTCAGACTGGTTAGGAGGAAATGAATAGAAAACCTTCCAGGATCCAGACGGACAGATGACCTGATGGCCTCAAGGATCTATGCTATTTATCCTTTACCCACTGCTTGTATTTCAGGAAATAGGACAGAAGTTTACAGTCCCTTTTTAACCTGTAGAAATACTGGAACAACAACAACAACAACAAAGGGAAAACAGCTAAGAGCAGAGTTCTTAACCTCTACTGCATTCCAGACTGGAGTAAAGAGACTATTCTTGTCTCTTTGGTACAGGGCAGTGGACTCACATGTAACTTCACTGTGTCGAGGATTATAGATGTTCTTTTTTTTCTTTTCAGCCTCCAGATTCTACACATGTATGATTTCACTGTCTGCTGGCTGGCTTTTTTCACTCAGACAGAGGGACACAGAGGAGAGACACAATATCACTGCAACTTCCCTGATGGTATTAGGGTTCCAACTTGGACCAAGCGCATGGCAAGGCACATGCCCTACCAAGTGACATATTAGTCCCATCCCAACCTCTCCAATAGGAAATTGTTACAGGCCCCTGAAATAGCTCACTTGAATAGTGAACAGCTTTGTAAGACTTAGGTTCTAGTCTGGTCTCCACTGTACTGAAGAAAGCTTTGATGGTGCTATAGTTCTTTCTGCCTATTTGTCTCTTATCTTTTTTTTTTAAGGAAATTATTATACCAATTTGAATAAATTGGTAAGCCCTAATGATTTTTTAACCTAAAAAGCCAAAAGTAAATAATAAAAAAGTAAACAAAAATCCCAACTCATAAATACTTCCAAAATCTACTGTCTACATTTACTTTTTGCTCTTGAGAATTCTCATCTGGAGCTTGTCTTATCTACTTATGCAAGAAACTAACCTTATACATCCTTTTAACGCCTCTGTATATACTCTTCACAAGGATTATCTGTCTCCCTCTCACATATACAAACGTACCATTAATTTCTATTTATTTTTTAAAATTATTTTATCACATTTATTTATTTATTGGATAGAGACATCCAGAAATTGAGAGGGGAGGGAAAGATAGGGAGAGAGACAGAGAGACCCCTACAGTTCTGCTTCATCACTAGCAAAGCTTTCCCCCTGCAGGTGAGCACCAGGGACTGGAACCTGGGTAGCACAGTAACATGTGTGCTCAGCCAGGTGCGCCACCACCCGGCTCCATGTCCCATCAATTTTTGAGAAGCCTTCCTTTCATTCTTGCCCTCACCCCTGCCTGTTTTCTTCCTACCGTAGCTGCACTTCACAGATTTGCTTTTTTTTTTTTTTTCCTCCAGGGTTATTGCTGGGCTCGGTGCCTGCACCATGAATCCACCGCTCCTGGAGGCCATTTTTCCCCCTTTTTGTTGCCCTAGTTGTTGCAGCCTCGTTGCGGTTATTATTGCCATTGTTGGCATTGCTTTGTTGTTGGATAGGACAGAGAGAAATGGAGAGAGGAGGGGAAGACAGAGAGAGAGGGGGAGAGAAAGATAGACACCTGCAGACCTGCTTCATTGCCTGTGAAGCGACTCCACTGCAGGTGGGGAGCCGGGGGCTCGAACAGGGATCCCTACACCGGTCCCTGTGCTTTGCGCCACGTGAGCTTAACCCACTGCGCCACCGCCCGATCCCCAGATTTGCTTTTCTAAGTTAATTTGGGAAGACATTCTCTCCTTTCTTTCTTTTGATGTAATAACTCTGTTAGAAAGTATCATTGCATTGTGTCCCAATGTTTAATGAAATTTTAGAGCAAGCAGTTGTTAAATCATTGGAGGTGGGGCTAGAAACAATTCCACATTACATCTTGTCCTTATTCTGTTGGTTATCTTTCATAGTGTAAGCCTGTTTATATATAAGTAAGGTTTCTTTTTTATTAATATTATTTACTTTTAGTTTGAATACAGTATAAAGTTTTGGAAGTGCAGTTGTACCCCTTTAAATTTAAGACTCACTGCATGTATGACTATAACAACAGTGTCATCATACTATCAAAATAACTCCCTACATCTATTTCTCTTCCCTCCTTTCTTCTTTACCTGTAGTAACTACCCCATCTTTCTCAGAGTTTAAGAGTTACGCTTTTATGACTTGTTACTTCATTTGCTTTAGCTATTTTTATTCCATAAATGAGAGAAACAACCTGGTAAATGAACAAAGGACTCTCTCTCTCTCTCTCTCTCTCTATATATATATGTATATATATATATATGTGTAATTTTACTTTTTAGAGAGATGCAGAAAGAGAGAGAGGCAGAGAGAAACACCAGAGCACTGCTCAGCTCTGGCTTATTTTGGTACGTAGGATTGAACCTGGGACTTTGGAGCCTCAGACTTGAGAGTCTGTTTGCATGACCATTATGCTATCTCCCCTGGCCCTAGGACTCATATCTTACTCTGGATTTGTGTTGTATAGTTAGTAGTTAAG
The DNA here is from genome assembly GCF_950295315.1 of Erinaceus europaeus. Classification (NCBI taxonomy): domain Eukaryota; kingdom Metazoa; phylum Chordata; class Mammalia; order Eulipotyphla; family Erinaceidae; genus Erinaceus; species Erinaceus europaeus. Next base: position 132,375,447 of record NC_080165.1, on the reverse strand, counting down.
GAAAATCAGGATGACTATTAAAAAACTTTCATTATCTATATAGGACAGTGTATGGGGCTTTGATGATAAAATTGGTGCTGCAATTCTTTGGGAACTGCTGAGCCAGACAAAGGGAAGGAAGGAATAGAAGACATGAAGTAGGAGGGTCGGGCTTATCTTCTTAGGAGTAACCATTATGTCTCCAGTGGAAAACAGGGTAGAAGATGCTGACATGTCCTAGTTGATCTGTGACCAATGTTTATCATTATTAACATTAAACTCAATTTTAAACAATTTAAAGACCTGTGTAATTAATTATGGCGATGAGTATTAAATGAGAATATAAATATATCAGACTCTCGTATAAGTATTTGCTCAAAAAGGCTTTGCTGGATTAGTATTTCTTGGTCAGATTAACATATACCACAGTCCTTTGTCAATGAACCACCTGTTTCCTGTTTTTTGCAAGTTGCTTTTCCTTTTTGAACAGCTGTCACTTTCAGGGGCATTGGTCTCATATCCGTTAGTGGACCCATAGCTTACTGAAAAGTTGAAATTGAAAGTTAGCCTGTAAGATGGGTGTGCTGAGATGAGACCTCACTCAACTCTCAGTCTAGCCCTACACTCCCATGAACATTTCTCATCCAGTTCAACACTCTTCATTCCCCACACTTTGCTCCATGTTCTAAAACTTCTCTTTTTCTGAATAGGGAAGTCTCCAGAATTCCTAGACTTTCCCTCTTTTCTCTAGCAAACTTGTTTGCCTGATTATCAGCTGGGCACTTACAACCAGAGGGGGGGGAAATATATATATTTTAAATTTGATATAGATTTTATTGTTGTTTGTTTGCTTCAAGCTCTACAATATTCAAGATCAAAAGTTGGGAGAGTATCCCACTTGCTTTTCCACTTTGCTTCCAGACCAGTATTCCTTTCCAAGAAAACCTATGCTCTGAGGCTAACTCTTATCCTTTCATCTAACAATATCTGTCAACATCTATTGAATCTTTCTATTGAGCCAGAAGTGGACAAGTTATTTTACTCAGTTTATCTCACTGAAAATTCACAATGGCCCCATGATACAGAAACTGTTATTATCATTTCATTCTGAGGTTTACAGAGGCCAGTCAACTTGTTCTCAATCTCTGTGAAGTGGATACAAGAATGTCAACTCATTGACACTTTGTAAGTTATAAAACTGTGATATAAATACCACGCCATCGTTGTTTTTTCTTTTGTTTGAAGAAATTATGTGAGAAAGTAAAGGAGCTGGTATTCAAACCTTGTCAGTTTGACTCTAGAACATTATCTTCAGTCATTAAGCATGGCCTTGTTCACTAAAAATATCCCTTGGCTCACAGTCTTTGAAATCAGTTCCACTTGAGTTCTCCTTATCTTATTTCCAAATGCAAGTACTGGCCCATTCTCTGCCCTTGCTCTTATTCCTTTGTCTTTTCTGTTGCAGCTACTTCCTTTTACTTTCTTCACATTGGCTCAGTCATTCACTGCCAGAACACATTTGGTATCCTTCCCCTCACTCATCACAACCTAGAACTTCTTTGCAACATTCCTGTTGAGATCTGCATTTCACTGAGGGCATCAAAGTTTCATTACCTGTCAACTGTCCTTCACATTTCACTTGGCCCAGGTTTTATGATTCAGTTCATAATTATGTGCTTGGAAATAATCCCAAATCTCTTTTTAAATTTTATTTATTTACATGTACATTTATTTGTTATCAAATAGAGATAGAAATTGAGAAGGGAGGGAGAGATAGAGGAGAGACACAGAGATATTTGCAGCCCTACTTCATCACTATTCCCCTGCAGGTGGGGACCTGGGGATTGAACCTGGGTCCTCATGCACTCATGTATGTACTTAACCACCATCTGAACCCAATCCCAGATTTCTTATTTATCATCGTGCCCACCACTTCACCTCCCATATTTATCAGAAGGGATTTTAGAGATGGTTGAGCCCCGCTTTTTAACCTTCTTTGTACCCACATATGAAGTTGTATATAGCTCAGGAAAAACCAGTAACCCACTATCTGACTTTTACATTGAGTACATTCACCCTCATAATTAAGTGATTTAAATACCCAGGAGGTTACCTGCTTTGCCTTGTGTTACCCCAAGTCCAGCCTCTGGTATAGTAGATTGGAGCGTTATGGCATTGGGGGGAGGGGAAGTTGCTGTGCTGTGGTGTCTCTCCTCTATTCCTGTTTATATGTTTGATTGTTTGTTTGTTTTGTATACCAGAGCATAGCTCTGGCTTATGGTGGTCAGGGGATTGAACATGGGACTTTGGAGCCTCATGCTTGAAAGTCTGTTTGCTTAACCATTATGCTATCAAACCGCACCCAGTTTCTTTCTACCTGGTAAATTTAGTAGGAATGGTAAAGCCTCAGCAGCAATAATGACACAAAGGAACACAGCATGGCAGGATAATGCATAGTGTTTCGTTTCTATAGTAAATTCAGTCAGTCTCATGGTAATCATTTGTTGTTTCCCTCTTTGTATTTGCATATTTTCTCTCTACAGTCACTCTCACTTATGACTTTTTTTTTTTAAGATTTTATGTATTAATGAGAAAGATAGGAGGAGAGAGAGGAAGAACCAGACATGACTCTGGTACATGTGGTGCTGGGGATTGAACTCAGGACCTCATGCTTGAGAGTCTAGTGCTTTAGCCACTGCACCACCTCCCAGACCACTTTTTTTTTTAACTTCCTAAGAAAACAGGAGTAATGAGATGGAAGCACTTTCAACCTACCGTTTTCTTTCTTTCTTCTTTTTTTTAATTTAAGATTTTAATTTATTTTATTAATGAGAAAGATAGGAGAAGAGAGAGAGAACCAGATATCATTCTGGTACATTATGCTTCTGGTGATTGAACTCAGGACCTCGTGCTTGAGAGTGCACTGCTTTATCCATTGCACTACCTCCCGGACCACAGCTTCCCATTTTCAAAACTATAAAACCTCACGAATATTAGTCTCTTCTTTTCCTTTCACACTATTACTGTAGAGGAAGTATCCCTCTACTTGTCAAAGACCAGTCTATGTATTCTAAATCTGATATCCCGCTCGTTTTCCAAGCACTTTTCTCTTTATCACTTCTGCATATCTTATCTTCCCTTTCAGAAATATTCTAGGGGAGAGTTGGGTGGTAGTGCAACAGGTTAAGCGCACGTGGCAGGCACAAGGACCGGCCTAAGGATCCCAGTTCGAACCCCTGGCTCCCCACCTGCAGGGGAGTTGCTGGACAAGCGGTGAAGTAGGTCTGCAGGTGTCTTATCTTTCTTTCCCCCTCTCTGTCTTCCCCTAAAATAAGTAAATAAATAAATAAATATAATAAAAAAGAAATATTCTAGGGTATCGTATCCAAAAATCCCTCCCATAACTGTGTATCGTCTCAATTTCCAGAACATTAATGCTGAAGTGGACCAGTCTCTACTTTACTTGTACTGTCTCTACATCCTTACCCACATTCACTGTGTGTCTGCCTCTGTAGCCCATTCTCCTTCAGTGTCTGTATTGCACTGACTGTTATTACTAATGTCATTTAGGTTCATGGCATGAAACCCAGTGGATGCTATCCATTCTTTAACTAACTCACTTGTAGGGTAGCTCTTAACAATTTTTTTTTTCCATTCAGATTTCATCTCCTGGGAAAGATCTTCTCAGAAAAGTGAAGCTGAAATCGCTGCTCCCTTCCCCCATCATGGTGTCACTTATTTTCTTCATAGTATTTAGTATCCAGATTATTTTGTTCATTTATTTACTTGTTGACTGTGTATCTCATGTCCCCATTAGAACAGTGCCTGGCACCTCACAAATGTTCCATAAAGATTTGTTGAGTGGCAGACACAATGATGTATTTAGAATCTTCAATCCCCTCTGACAACTAAGCTTTTGTTAACTGGAAGAAGTTTGCCTGGTTGACTTTAGCAGTGGTTTGAAAGTGAGTTTCAGATAGTGTAGTACAGTTACCTACTTCCTCATTCAAGGAGTCTTCCTTCCTGGTGGCCTTTCCTCATTTTTTAGGGGTTGGGAGGGGTAGATCCAAGTTCTATATTAAAATAGACTTGTTTTGTTTCTGTGTTTTCCCTACTCCTCTTACCCATTTATACCATTCTGGCCAGACATTTCCAGTTTTTCATTTTCATTATGACCTTAAGTTCTAAAAACGTCCTGAACAGAATTCCATGCTGGTATGTTGGTAGGCATTTCTGAGCTAGTTTGGGAATGCAGTAGTGTTACATTTGCTCTATAAGTCTGAACACTTCCCCTGTTTACTGCCTGTTGGCTGAGTTCCAGATCTTGTCCCTGGTCTTCTGAAATCTTAAGTATCTAGGCCAAAGTTATTTGTAGACTAGCCTTTTATCACCTACCCCAAACTATTGTGGTCACTCAGTGAAGCATACTGACAGTGAAAAGTAGGAGTGCTCCTAAGTATAAGTTTTTCTAGGGTTGGGTCAAACTGACAGGACAGAGAAGGCACTTCACACCAAAAAAAATCCCAATGCTAAAAAAAAAATTTTTTTTTTTAAATCACCAACTGCTAGTCAGATGATGTTATTCTCTATTGTTTTTTTTTTAAATCTTTAAAACACATGAAGATAAAACCCACAAGGATATTTATTGAGAAACGATATTATTTTTTTATTTTGAGTGGTTGTAATTCTTTTTTTTTTTCTTTTCTCTAAATTTTGCTATCAAGCAACAAGTAATTTTCTTAGAGAAACTTGTCCTAAACAAACCAATCACCCCTTTGGTAATGTTTCTATTCATAAGCTGGTGTGAAAGGTAGGCCACCAGACTGCTCTCTCTCCTGAGCGGCTCCTGTGAGCTGATTCTACTTATTCTTCTTTAATGGAGGCCCTGAGTCAGGCCCTAGGGAAAGGTACCAGCACTGTTCTTCTGTTCTTGTGCTAGCTTTCAATCGTGAGCACTCAGCCATATATATATATTTATTTATTTGGAAGTAAAGAAACTTTTTTTCCTTTGTGGCTCATGGAATTTATCTTCTCACCAGTGCTTTATTCATGGACAAAGTCCTAGATTCCATCAGGGGGATCCCCTTTTTGAAAGTCATCAACTCCCACTTGCCTCTCACCTTATGCTGAGCTGAGTTTCAGCGTTGCTGGTGAGACCAGAATTGCCAACTCCCCTCAGACTGTTCTAATAGTTATAGGTGTTTTCTTTTAACTGAACAGGAATTTGTCACCCCAGGTGACCGACCAATTGATCTTATTTAACTTACTATGCCCTGGCTTTAACTCAGAATTCTGTATCCTTAAAGGACCCTCAGATTATGTATTTGATCTGTTCGGAATATGTGATGGGGGAGTTTTTCACAATTTTTTATGTTATTTATTTATTTATTTGGATAGAGACAGAAATTAAGGGTGTAGGGGAAATAGAGAGGGAGAGAGAAAGAGAGGCAACATTGCTTTACCATTCATGAAGCTTCCCCCCTGTAGGTGGGGACTGGAGGGATTGAACCCAGGTCCTTGCACATTGTAGCATGTGTACTCTACCAAGTGTGCCCATCCCCGGAGTTTTCTATTTTTGTTCATATGTTCCATAGAGTATGGGAAGTTTGCGTTCCTCTCTATGGGAGTAGAGGGAAGAATAATGTGAACACCTTTTTTTAAAAAATAAAAATTACTTAAACTTATTTTTAAATTTTTATTTATTGTATAGAGACAGCCAGAAATCAGAGGGTTGGGGGAGACAGAGCGGGAGAGAGAAAGAGAGACACCTGCAGCCTTGCTCCACCACTTGCAAAGCTTATCCCCTGCAGGTGGAGACTGGGGGCTCAGCTCAAACCCAAGTCCTTGCCCATTGTCACATGTACGCTCAACCAGGTGCACCACCACCTGGCCCCAAAACTTTTTACCTTTTTACTCTATCCATTTTTTTTTTTAGGGGCCAGGCAGTGGCTCACCTGGTTAAGTGCACACATTACAGTGCTCAAGGTCCCAGGTACAAGTCCCTGGTGCCCACCTGCATGGGGAAAGCTTCACGAGTGGTAAAGCAGGGCTGCAGGTGTCTTTCTCTGTCAGTTTTTTTTTTTTTTTAAACCAAATCACTGCTCAGCTCTGGCTTATTTATGTTTGATGGGGGCCATTGAAACTGTGACTTCAGAGCCTCAGGCATGAGAGTCTGTTTGCATAACCATTATGTTATCTCCCCTGTCCTCCAATTTTTTCTTTGTAGTTATTTTTTTTTTCACATTGAGAAAATTTCAGGCAATCAAATTTATAGATAATCATATCTTTTTAGTCCTGGTCATGACCGTGAACAATGTTATTTAATCTCAATGGTGATAAACTGGCTCTGTCCTATCTCTTAAACTGCTTGTCCCAGAGTTAGGGAATCACACAATGGGTCATTACTGCTTCCTGTTTTTAGGCAGTGAGCACACACAGGGGGGTAGAAGGGAACCTGTTAGATAGGGATAGCCAGAAAATTCAAGGTTTGTTGTAATTTCCAATCTTCTCACTTCCTGGATGGGCAGATCAGGTTGACCATGCTCTGTGAGATTTGCTTAAGTAAAAAAAAAAAAAAGAGAGAGAATTTTTTTTTTAACCTAATCTAGAGAGAGTCGGGCAGAAGTGCAGCGGGTTAAGCGCACACCATAGCACAAAATGCAAGGACTGGCTTAAGGATCCTGGTTTGAGCCCGTGGTTCCCCACCTGCAGGGGAGTCGCTTCACAGGTGGTGAAGCAGGTCTGTGGGTGTCTGTCTTTCTCTCCCCCCCCTCTATCTTCCCCTCCTCTCTCCATTTCTCTCTGTCCTATCCAACAATGACATCAATAACAACAATAATAACTACAACAATAAAACAATAAGGGCAACAAAGGGAATAAATAAATAAATATTAAAAATAAATTTAATCTAGAGCAGCTAAGAAAAAAGAGGTCCTATCACTTTCTCCCATTTTATTGAGTCCAACTTGTCATAGCAATAATAAATGTAATTCTTTGACTTTTCTTTGGTTCAATATTTGGTACCTTTTCTTCCTTTTTAAAAAATATTTCATTTATTTTGTCTTTAAAAAAATTTTTTTTTGGGGAATTAATGTTTTACATTCAACAGTAAGTACAATAGTTTGTACATGCATAACATTCTCCAGTTTCCCATATAACAATACAACCCCCACTAGGTCCTATGAATCCTTCTTGGACCCGTATTCTCCCCACCCACCCACCCACCCCAGAGTCTTTTACTTTGGTGCAATACGCCAATTCCATTCCAGTTCAGGTTCTACTTGTGTTTTCTTTTCTGATCTTGTTTTTCAACTTCTGCCTGAGAGTGAGATCATCCCATATTCATCCTTCTGTTTCTGATTTATATTACTCAACATGTTTTTTTCAAGGTCCATCCAAGATCAGCTGAAAATGGTGAAGTCACCATTTTTTTACAGCTGAGTAGTAGTCCATTGTGTATATATACCACAACTTGCTCAGCCACTCATCTGTTGTTGGACACCTGGGTTGTTTCCAGGTTTCGCTATTACAAATTGTGCTACCAAGAACATAAGTGTACACAGATCTTTTTGGATGGGTGTGTTGTTTCCTTAGGATATATCCCCAGGAGAGGAATTACAGGATCATAGGGTAGGTCCATTTCTAGCCTTCTGAGAGTTCTCCAGACTGTTCTCCACAGAAGTTGGACCAATTGACATTCCCACCAGCAGTGAAGGAGGGTTCCTTTGACCCCACACCCTCTCCAGCATTGGCTGCTGTTACCTTTTCTGATGTATGACATTCTCACAGGAGTGAAGTGGTATCTTGTTGTTGTATTTATTTGCATTTCTCTTGACAATCAGAGACTTGGAGCATATTTTCATGTGTTTTTCGGCCTTTTGGATCTCTTCTGTGGTGAATATTCTGTCCATGTCCTCTCCCCATTTTTGGATGGTGTTATTTGTTGTCTTGTTGTTGAGTTTGGCAAGCTCTTTATATATTTTGTCTTAATGAGAGACTTATAAAGAGAAAGGCACAGAGAAACACCAGAGCACTGCTCAACTCTGGCTTATGATAGTATTGGAGATTGAACCTGGGTCTTTGTAGCCTCACACATGAGAATCTCTTTGCATAAATATTATGCAATCTCCTCCACCTTTCTTTATCTTTTGCAAAAGTGATGGAAAAGAGGAGTAAATCTTTGAACTTAAAATTCATTAGCCTGCTATTTAAGGCATGGCAATCAGAGCTGTAGTACATTTTCTCCTATGTGAGATGTTTCTTTGTTACAAATACAACTCTAATTTAGTCTCTGACCATGCTGGTTATCTTACTGATTTTATTCTAGTATATATATAGCAGTTGTTGAAACATGGTCTTAGCTCTTTGGATCTAGATATTTACACAATTCCCCCACCACCAACCCAAGTATCTTGTTACCATCCTGATACCACTTGGATACCACCACTATCCCCCTCCACCTCTCCCTTATCCAGGGTTCTTTACTTTGCCACAATATACCACATTCAGTTGTAACATTACTATTTTTCTTTTCTTTTTTTTTATATCAGTAATTTAATAATGATTAACAAGACTGTAAGATAACAGGGTTACAAGTCCATGAAGTTCTCACCACCAGAGTTCCATGTCCCACCCTTTCTATTGGAATCTCCCCTATTCTTTATCCCTCTGGGAATATGGACCAAACATTTTTATGTGGTACAGAAGGTGGAAGGTCTGGCTTCTATATTTGATTCTCCCCTGGACATGGGAGTTGGCAAGTCAATCCATACCCCCAGCCTGTTTCTTGTTTTTCCCTAGTGGGGTAAGGCTCTGGAAAGGTGAAGTGTTGACACACATTGGTAAGTTTGTCTGCCCAGAGAAGTTAGGATGGAGTCATGGTGGCATCTGCAATTTGGTGGCTGAAAGGCAGTAAGAAATAAAGCAGGACAAATTGTTTAATATATGTTTCCCTTTTTTCATTTCCTTCTTAAGTACCACCAATAATTGAGATTACCCAGTATCTATTCCCAGCTTTCTTAAAAAAATTATTTATTTATTTTAACAAGAGGGATACAGGTAAATAGACCAAAGCACTGCTCAGTTCTGGTTTATGGTGATGCTGGGAATTGTATCTAGGACCTTAGAAGCACAGGTATGTCAGTCTTTTGCTTAACCATTATGTTGTCTCCCCAGCCCGCGCCCCCCCTAGTTTTCCTACTGAACTCCCTATACGTCTACATTGGCTGTTTGTACCAACAGCCCAAGATTTGAGAATGTCTGTACTTGTTTGTCATTAACTTTTTCTTTTTAATATTTATTTATTTATTTATTTATTTTCCCTTTGTTTTTGCCCTTGTTGTTTTATTGTTGTAGTCATTATTGTTGTTGTTATTGATGCCTTTGTTGTTGGATAGGACAGAGAGAAATGGAGAGAGGAGGGGGAGACAGGGAGAGAGAAAGATAGACAGACACCTGCAGACCTGCTTCACCGCTTGTGAAGCGACTCCCCTGCAGGTGGGGAGCCGGGGGCTTGAACCGAGATGTCATTAACTTCTTAGCTCATTGCTATGAACCTCCTGGTCCCCAATACTCCAGTGCACCAGATATTATTAGGGGTACTGATGACATTTTAGGGAAAAACAATACTCATACCTTTCTCTCAACCTTATCACTGTTGGTCTATTTACATAATCATTGTTTTGTCTGAAACCCACCCTGTCTGCAGGGCATTGGTTTAATCCCCACTGGTTTGCACTCTCTTTTAGCTCCGCCCCCTCTCCTAGTCACATCCTGTTTTCCACCTTACCACTTCCTTCCTGGAAACTATAAATGTAGATTCTTTTCTCAATAAACATTGCACTGCTTCCCAGCTCAGCCATGAGTCCCTGGTTGTCTCTTTCCCACCTGCGAAGCTAGCCTGGCATCTGGTGCCCGAACAGGGACTGGCATATCACTATTGACTTACCCTGAATAACCTCTCTCTTTCCCTGTTGGGGCAGGGCTCTGGGAAAGCAGGGCTCCAGGACACATTGGTGGGGTTGCCTCCCAGGGAAATCCGGTTGGCATCATGGTAGCATCTGGAACCTGGTGGTGGAAAAAAAGAGTTAACATATAAAGCCAAACAAATTGTTGATTAATCATGAACCTAAAGGTTGGAATAGTGCAGATGAAGATTTAGGGTCTCCATTTTGAAGCTAGCTAGTAGGCCTATTTTAGTTATATTGCAAAGGGCCCACGACTATACTAGTTTTTTTTTTTTTTTCTTTATCTCTTTCTCTCTTTCTTTTATCTGAGCCTGACATCTGATATACAGGTAGACCTAAGTTGTTTGGGAAGATGATGTCATGGCTGGAAAAAGGTGTATAAATATTGTTGACTAAAAACCTCATCGATTTGATCTGGGGCCCATATTCAGCTTAGAAGCCTATGGTAACCTCTGCATCCCTGAAGGCCTGAGAGAGTATTTTCACAGGAAGATATGAAATTCCACCCATGTGTCAATGACTGTGCTATAAGCCACTAACCCCTCCCAATAAAAATGATAAAAAGAAATTAAAATCCTTGAGTGAGGGTAGAGGAAAAAGTGTAATGGTTATGCAAAAAACAAAAAAAAAAAAACAAAAAAACCACTTTTATGCCTGAGGCTCCAAAGTCCCAGGTTCAATCCTCCTCCATATCCTCCCACCACCATAAGCTAAACAGAACAGTGCTCTGGTAAAGCAAAGCAAAGCAAAGCAAAGCAAAGCAAAGCAAAGCAAAGTAAAACAAACAAACAAACAAAAGAAACATAGATAAATAAAAATTATTGAATTGTTGTCTTACTTAGACACAAACTGAAACATTTTGGTTCAACATAGACTGCTTCTCATGGCTTTTCTCCTAAATATGCTCTTTCCCTGCCATCCTCCCTATTTTGACAGGCTCCTTCTTCTTGTTCTCAACCACATGCAAGTCCCCGAGGCCATAATGCAGCCTTGCACCTCAGTGCTATTTCCTCACATTGTTCCTTCTGTATGGATTATCATTCCTCCCCTTCCTGCACCAAAACCTCCTGCCATTTCCTTCACAGTCACATCAGTATCACACTCTCCAGAAGTCTTTTCCTGATCCACAGTCTCCATTATCAGTCAGCCTCATTTATAAGGTTTCTGCTAGAGTCTAACTACTTGTACCTGAATGCATAAAACCATGTCATCTCTCTCCCATGCGATAGCTAAAAAGATCTATGGGTAGGATAGCTTATAGAATTCTCTATACAAAGTCTGTCTATCGCCACCATTGTAAAATCTGATCAGTAATGTCCCTCAGTCCAAGTGTATATAAATATCCTGGAATGTTTTCAAATGAGAAGTTGCCAATTGCTTATCGCAGTCCTGTGGAGTTCTTAGTAGTTCTGTCAAGAAACATCTGGTTTGGCAAAACTGAGCAATAGAGCATCCCAGTGCAGTTGCCAAGGTCCTAAGTAACCATATGAATGATTTGTTAGAGGGAATTATTGAATATAAACTAATTGAGCCAGGGAGTGACTGCCAAAAATAATGATTTTTGTCTTCAGAATTATTGGTCATCCCCTATTCTTTCTAACAATTATTGGACAGCTGAACCAATTAATTGTCTATTGCCTCTGTTAGCTCATGACAGTAAAACTCTGTCATCGTAGTATGGGAGTGATATTTTTCTTTCTTTCTATAGCTTGACAATATGCTTGCAAATCATCCTAGAGAGGTTTTTAATTCATTCAAATGTAAGCGTAAAAGAAATGTAAATTAAAATATTTTCTTTAAGAAGCTTCCTACAGGGACAGAGCAATGGTACTCCCTGTTAAGTAGAAACATACCATGTGTGGGTTCAAGCCCATCATTCCCACCTGCAAGAGGTTGCTTCATAGGTGGTGAAGCAAGTCTGTAGGTCTCTCTCTCTCTCCTCCTCCTCCTCCCCTCTCAATTTCTCTCTGCTCTCCTCATCTTTCAGGCACCAAACCCCAGGGATAACACTGGTGGCAAAAACAATACAAGCTTCCTACATATCCCAAATCTCATGGTGGTGCTAAAGAGAAGGTTCTGTATAGGAATTTTCAAGCTTAGGAACACACAGCTTAATTTATATTTACTCCTGGTCTGTATTGCTAAGGGGAATAAAAGATCCTTGATTAGCACCAAAATGACTGCTTGTGTCACTGATAGTATATTTATTATACTTGTGTCTTGATAAAATGTCTTCGTAACACAGTTGAAGATTTTCTTTTTCCATGGCCAATGGAGTTGTTGATGGAGCTGTGTGCTTGCACCAGAATCCACCACTCCCAGTGATATTTTTCCTCCCTCCCTTTCTCTCTCTCTCTCTCTCTTATATTCTGATAGGATAGAGAGAAATTGGGGTTGGGTTAGAGAGGAAAAAAGAGTTACCTGCAGCACTGCTTTACTGTTTATCAAGCTTCCTCTCTGTGGGGATCAGGGGCTTGAACCCAGGTCCTTGTATATGGTAATAAGTACTCTCTACTAGGTGCTCTATCACCTGACTCCAGATGGTTGGTGTTTAACGGATGCTATTGTAGGTAAAATACACTAAAAGTTGTCAGTCCAAATCATGATTTATGAGTATAAAAATTATAATGGGGAGCTGGGTGGTGGCACACCTGGCTGAACATACATGTTACAATGCTCAAGGACCCAGATTCGAGCCCCCGTTCCCCACCTGTAAGGGGAAAGCTTTGCGAGTGGTGAAGCAGGGCTGTAGGTGTGTCTCTGTCTGTCCCCCACTCTATCTTTCCCCTTCCTTCTCAATTTCTGGCTGCCTCTACCCAATAGATAAAGATAATAAAAAATTTAAATTAGAATGAAATCATCAGGGAGGAGGGTAGATAGCATAATGGTTATGTAAACAAACTCTCATGCCGGAGGCTCCAAAGTCCCAGGTTCAATCCCCCCGCACCAACATAAGCCAGAGCTGAACAGTGCTCTGGTTAAAAAAAAAAAAAAAAGAATGAAATCATCATAAGGGTTATATGGTATTTCTAACAACAAGTCAGACTGTGATTCTGGAGGAGCAGAGGAATATTTTTTAAAACAAGATAGCATTTTGTGCCTAGTTAGATCTTATCATACCTTGCCGTAATAAAAAGGACAGCCCATGACTGCTCAAGAATGAGAAACCATGAGTGAGAACAAACTGATCCATTCTCTACACATGGATTATGAAGCAGAGAAAAACAAGACTCTTGGGTGCTGGGTGGGATCTGGAACTTGCAGACTTCTTGCTATAAATGAATGTGTCTTACCCTTAAATATTTTATGCTTAATGTAATTAATAAACATTAAAAAGAAAAAATGTTGCCAGGTCAGTCCATACTCCAGCCTGTCTCTCTCTTCCAGAGGGACAGAGAATAAGGAAGCTACTAGGGGAGAGCATGGGATATGGAGTTCTGGTGGTGGGAATTGTGTGGAGCTGTACTCCTCTTATCCTATGGCTTTGTCAGTGTTTCCTTTTTAAAAATAAAAGAAGAATGGCTTCCCGGGAGTTGGTCTCTCTTTGTGGCCCTGACCCTGGCAGTGCATGGTACTCTGTGGATAGTCAGGCCCTATAGAATACTTCTCAACTGTACTTCAATTGTTCATTTGTTTCCTCCACTGTACAGTTGTGCTCATTATTTCGTGATGAGCTTATGTTTAGTGAAGCAGGAGGCTTCAGGCTCCTTAGAAACCCCCCAGGGCAGAAATGTGTGTCACTTTCACTGAATAGAGTATTGAGATTGGCCTTGGAGATAGAGCAAACCTCCCCCAACCCCACTTTGGTGCTACCTTTGTCAGATGGTATGTAACATGTGTTAGGACCCCTCCCTGAAATGGATGTATGTGTTTCTGTGTATGCTCACATGTGTGTTTCTACTTGTGGGTGCTCTCATGGGTATGGAAAGCATGTAAGTAATTTGGTCTATAGGATTAAAGGGCTTCAGCATAATGAGTGACTATGGACAGTGAGTGAACCCGTTTAAAGGCAGCAGAAAAAGGCAGAGTTTGTGCCCACAACACCTCTGTAAACCACTATGCTTCTAATAAAGTGGTCAAAAAGTGGTGAATGTATTTTTTCTTTCTTTGTTTGTTTTTAAATATTCTTTTAAAATATTTTATCTCGGGAGTCTGGCGGTAGCGTAGCAGGTTAAGCGCATGTGGTGCAAAGCGCAAGGACCAGCATAAGGATCCTGGTTCCAGCCCCTGGCTCCCCACCTGCTGGGGAGTCCCTTCCCCCTCTCTGTCTTCCCTCTCTCTCCGTTTCTCTCTGTCCTATCCAACTACAATGACATCAATAGTAACTACAACAATAAAACAACAAGGACAACAAAAGGGAAAATAAATAAATATTAAAAAATTAAAAACAAAAACAAAAAATATTTTATCTCCTCTCTCTCTCACTCTTATTTGATAGAAACAAAGACTGTCTTCCCCCCTCTCTCTATTTCTCTCTGTCCTATCCAACTATAATGACATCAATAACAACAATAATAACTACAACAATAAAACAAGTACAACAAAAGGGAAAATAAATATTTTAAAAATTAAAAACAAAAACAAACAAAAATATTTTATCTCCTCTCTCTCTCTCTCTCACACTCTTATTTGATAGAAACAGAGAGAAAATGAGAGGGGCGGGGGAGACAGAGAGAGAAAAAGAGACAGCAATAGCCCTGCTTCACCACTAGTGAAGCTTTCCCCCTGCAGGTTGAACCAGGGGCTTGAACCTGGGTCTTTGTATACTATAATGTAAGTGCTTAACCAGGCACACCACCACCTGGCCCACTTTTGTTTGTTTGTTTTTCCAAATGGTGGAAGCAGATAGAAGGGCTTCTTTGAGCCCCTCTGTGTTTCCAGAAATCTGGCAGCACAGAGCTCAGCTGGTCCAGGACTGAATCCTCACTAATCTGAATGAGTAATAGAATTGGATTCTGTATGTGTGTGTGAGTCTGGGAGGTGGTTTTCCTGGTAGAGTCCACATGTTATCTTGCATGAAGACCTGGATTTGTGTTTGAACCTCCAACTACCACATGGGAGCACCTGTAGGGGAGAAACTTCACGAGTCTATAGGGGGGCTAGAACGGTGTTGAGGTATCTATTCTCTCTCTGTCTCTTTCCTCTCTCTCATCTTCTATCTAGAGGAAAGGAAGAGTGGCTGCTAGGAGAGGTGGAGTCATGAAAGCACAGTCTGTGCCTTCCAGCAACAACCCTGGTGTCAGTGTGTGTGTGTGTGTGTGTGTGTGTGTGTGTGTCCCTTACTAAAATACCTTAAATAAGAAGCTTAGAGTCAACAGGACAGCTCATTACACAGCTTTGTCATACATGCAACCCATTTTCAAATCCAGCCTCTACTGCATGGGAGGAAGCTTGGGATCTATTGAATTTTTCTTTGTTTCCCTCTTTCTATCTACCTGGAAAAGTTTACAGAGTAGTAAATTCCTGGTATCAAAAGAAAAAAGAAAAAAACAGCAAACCAGTAAACCAGTAAGAATCTAGTCCAGTATCTTTATTTTTTAGACATTTATGAGGAGACAAAGTTGGGAAACACATATTCAACTGTCAGAAAGTTTTGTTTCTTTGCTGATTCAGACATGGTTGAAAACCATTTCTACAGGAAAGTACTTATGTCACTTTAGACTGCAGACTTGGAGCTTTGCCTCATTTCAGTTACTCAAAGAAGAGCTGATTATTATTAAGAACAGAATATGTATCTTGAGGCCAAGATTTCCTTTTTCTTGTTCAAGATTTCTCCAAATCACTTAAGAAGGTTAAACAGTTAGTGTATGACTTTCCAGTGAAAAGCTCTGCACTGTTGAGAGTAAATAAGGAAGTTTTTATGAAAACATTATGATGCATACACAATGAGTATATCTGCATGGGTAGAATTGTATGTTTTCAAATGATAATTGATATTCTGAGGTGGGATGATGGCTTGGTGTGGTCCCATCAGTACAATGAATGAACTAGCCTGTGAGGGATAATGATTAAATCGAAAGAAATGACACCAGCTGAGAAGTATAAAAACTCATATTAGAATACTGGCACGAACTCGAGTTTAGAGATTATTCATAACCTTGAAATTCAAAAAGAACTACGAAGGTGCATCTATGAGCACATGCTGATGATTTATCCCAGCATATAATATAAACTTTGCTTTTCAAAGGTGTAAGAAAACCGTAATTCTCGGGTGAAATCTGGTATTACTGTTAGGAAGATTATGATGATTTGTCTGATCTTGGAAATAGTAAGAATACAAAAGAGCACACTTCATAAATGGACACTCTCTTTTTTCCCCTTTCACTTCTCCTTAGCATGTATTTTTTAAAAGTAACTATTTCAGAAAGTAGGGAGCATGCAATTTATTGATAGGCTGTGCTGCAAGAGAATCTTTCTTCTTGAGTTTAGAGCTCCTATGGGGAAAAACGCAAAATTCTTTTGGTATTGAGAACCATTGGAGTGTGATGGCAGAGCTTAAATAATGCTCTGATTTTTAGTCAGGGAGGGGGTTTGCTATGTCTCCTGTGTACTACAGGAGGAACAAATATACAAATACTTACATGACTTTGGGTTGTCTCCCTCTAAATGTTTTTGTTCTACTGTTGCTGGTGTGAAGGAAAAAAAATTTTGCAACTCATAAGAAATCACATTTTCCCATTTCATTTCAAGTACAAGTTTTGTTCCAGAGATATATTCAAAGTGGAGAATAGAACAAAATATGTTTTATGTTCCCATCCATCTTTAAAATAGCCTTTCGACACTGTTAACTTGTGACCGGACAATTACTTGGCACATAACCCATGCAGACACCAACCTTGACAGAGGAAAGATTTCTGCAAGGATGACGTGTTTTTGAGCATTTTTTTTTTCCTGGAAGCATTAAATGTTTTTCTTTTCTTCTTCTTCTTTTTTTTTTTTTCTTTTCTTTTTTTACTTCTTACACATGTCAACCTTGCTTGCTTATTTTCATGTGTGATCAATTATTTTGGTTCATGATTCCTAATTCAGTTCCACAATTACCCCTTCCCCTTGACTCACATGAATTAAGCAGCCATAGAAGTATTCTAGAAATATGTAATTCAGCTCTGCTCTGAGCATTTTTCTTTTTAAAGGACACTTACATGGCATCAACAATAACCTTCATAATTTTTCAAATGTCATATGCCCTACAGAAAAAAAAAAGAAGCTTTCGTTTAGCTCATTTTTTCCCTCTTCCTTCACAAAACATATACTTTGAAGCATGGATTATACATTTGAAGAACAGCTTTTATTTCAGTTCAATAGTAGACCTTATCTTATGCTCAAATGGTAGAACAGCTTGCCTACTTAGAAAGACTGTTGGTTATCATTCTTAACTTTTTTTCTGTTATTTGTCATTGCCAGAGATTTTCCACCCATTTTTTTTTTCCCAGTTAAAAAGAGAGAGGGTGCCTGGGAAGTGCTACATCTGATTGAGCATGCATATTACCATGCACAAGCACCCAGGTTTGAGCCCTTGCTCCCTTGCTCCTCACTTGTAGGGAGCTTGCCTCATGAATGGTCTGTAGCTGTCTCTTGTTTTCTCTCCCTCTCTGTCTCCCCCATCCCTCCCAATATCTCTCTGTCCTATCAAATAAAATAAGAAAAAAAAGAAGAAGAAGAAGAATAAAATGGCAGCTGAGAGCAGTGTCTTCATAGTGCCAGCACTGAGCTCCAGCAATAGTCCTGGTGGCAATTTAAAAAAGAAACAGAGGGAAGGTGGGAGTAGGTGGCATAATGGTTATGCAAAAAGATTCTCAAGCCTGAGACTTTAAAGACTCAGACTTTAAAGCCTGAGTCTTCTGTACCACCATAAGCCAGAGCTGAGCAGTGCTCTGGAAAAAAGAAAGAAAGAAAGAAAGAAAGAAAGAAAGAAAGAAAGAAAGAAAGAAAGAAAGAAAGAAAGAAATCTCTAGTAAAAAAAAGAGAGAGATAAAGAAGGGGTGAGGGGGAGACACCATAGCACAGGAGCTTCCTTCAGTGTCTTAGAGATTGTGTTTGCATGAATAGCAAAGCAGAAGCAGTATCCAGACAAACTATTTCATAGCCTTTTATTAATTCTTTTTTAAAATTTTTTTTAACTTTATTTGTTATTGGGTAGAAACAGAGAGAAATTGAGAGAGAAGGGGGAGATCAAGAGGAAGAGAGACAGAGAGACACCTGCAGACCTACTTCACCACCTGTGAAGTGACTCCCCTGCAAGTGGGGAACCAGTGGCTAGAACCGGGATCTTGACCGGACCTTGAGTTTTGTGCCACGTGCACTTAACCCGCTGCGCTACTGCCTGACTCCCCCTGTTATTAATTCTTAAGGGATCTGTTGGAAAAAGCCCACTCAACTTCTCAACACACTCATGGACACACATAACACTATGCTTCATACAATAACCATATTAAATATTAGGGGTACAGTACTGAGTATATGGCCTTAACTGTTCACACCTGAGTTCTTAATCTAAGAAAAAATACACAAGGATTTTCACTCCCTCCCTTTTCTTTTGTGGCATTGTATCTAAATGCATTTTGGGGATCAGTCTTCCACACTTACTCCCTTGTTCATGCCAGTTCTATTCGTATTCTTTTACACTTCCAGCTTCAGATCCTTTTTTTTTTTTAATTGAGGGGGTTAATGCTTTACAGTGTAGTCATTATTATATGAATACAATTTTATTATGCACAAGGACCCACAGATCTCTTCCACCCCTTGCTCTCCCTCCCTCCCCAGAGTCCTTTGCTTTTCTTCTTCTTCTAGCGTTTGCCCTTCTTCCGTAGCCAGTCAACAGCGTCAGGTTGAGCCTGATGTAAAGTTTCAAGACCTCCTTTGAATCTGGAGAGGTGGAAGTCCTTGACTATGTGGGTCATCGTCTGTCTGGAGCCACAGGGGCAGTTCGGGTCATCTCTGGCTCCCCAGCGATGGAACATAGCGGCGCACCGGCCATGGCCTGTTCGATAGCGATTGAGGAGGGCCCAATCATAACGTGCTAGGTCAAAGCCGGGTTGACGCTTGCAGGGGTCTATGATGAGGTGTTTGTTCTTTACCTCAGCTGACTGCCAACTCTGTTTCCAAGAGACTGGAACAGAGAAGTTCAGTGTAGGCGTAGGGGACCAGATTGGATGACGAGACGTCAAGCGTTGGACAGGGTGGGCGAAGATATCCGCGTATATTGGCAGGTCCGGTCGAGCATAGACGTGGGAAATGAACTTAGATGATGCCGCATCCCGACGAATATCTGGCGGGGCGATGCTGCTAAGAACTGGCAGCCATGGAACCGGGGTGGAACGGATGGTTCCAGAAATGATCCTCATGGAGGAATATAATTTGCTTTGATACAATACTCTATGCCCAATCCACACTTCACTTTGTGTTCTCCCTTCCTGCCCCTATTTATTATGTCCTGCTTATAAGTGAGAACATTTCATTTGTTATTTGCCCTTCTCTTTTTGGCCTATCTCACTTAATATAATGTCTTCTATTTCCATCTAAGATGACACAAAGGAGATGACTTCATCATTTTCAACATCTGAGTAGTATACCATCTTGTATATAGTACCAGCTTTTTTTTTAAGTCATTCATCTTAAAGTCATTGGACATCTGTGTTGCTTTGAAGTTTTGGCTATTACAACTTACGCTGATATGAAGGTATCAATAGTTCTCTTCTGATTTTGTTTTGTTTCCTTTGCGAAATCTCCAGGAGAGAAATAGCTGGATCATAGGGTATATCCATTTTTAATGTGTTGAGAAATCTTTGGACTATTTTCCACAAAGGTTGGACCAATGTACATTCCCACCAGCAGTGCAGAAGTGTCCCTTTTGCCCCATATCCTCTTCAACATTTGTTGTTACTGTCCTTTTTTTTTTTTTAAAAAAAATTTCTTTACTGGGGGATTAATGGTTTACAGTTCACAGTATACTACAATAGTTTGTGCATGTATAACATTTCTCAGTTACTCACATAACAATTCAACCCCTATTGGGTGCTCTTCTGCCACCATCATGTTTACTGTCCTTTCTGATGTACAGCATTCTCACAGGTGTAAAGTGGTAATGCATCCCATTGTGGTCTTTATTTGCATTTCTGTGATGATCAGTGACTTTTGAGCACCTTGTCATGTGTCTGTTGGCCCTCGGAGATCCCACTTTTCTATCTGGCTTCAGTTTTGATACTTTAGAGCTTCTTTTTCTTTCCAGCAAATTTATATATAATACAGTCAGTGATTTATAAATATAAATATTGTCCTTCCTCCTCCTCATACATAACTCTTTTTTAAAAAATTTATTTCTTTATCGGGGAATTAATGTTTTACATTCAACAGTAAATACAATAGTTTGTACATGCATAACATTCCCCAGTTTCCCATACTCTTAAAATCCTTGCAATTCTAAGTGTTGAGAGTGTAACAGTTTTTTTTTTTTTTTAAAGAAATGACTTATTAGAAGTTCCTATACAAACTAAAGATAGAAGCTGGTTGCCAGTAGATTCAGTTAGGACTAGAGAACTCTTAGTCTGCCCCACCACTCTTGGGAACAGAGCGGAACTGGAGAATGAGTTCAATTACCAATGGCCAATGATTTCAGTAGTCATGACTACATAATTAAGTTTCCGTAATCATAAAAGGGATAGGTTTTAGAGAACTGATGGTTAGTGAAAAAAATGGGATTTGTAGTAAACTAAAAAGCATGAAAGCTCTGTATCTCTTCCCACACATCTAGCTCTGTGCATATATATTTTTTTGTGATTTCCACCCCCCCTGAATTCTATTCCCTTTTCTCAGAGTCAGGACTGTACACATTTTAGTATGCTGAGTTTCCTTCCTTCTTTCCTTCCTTCTTGACCCCAGGGTTATCACTGGGGCTTGGTGCCTCCTGTACAACTATTCTACCACTCCTGGTGGCCACTTATTGAAGCCTCTCTCCTGCAGGTGGGGACAAGGGGCTTGAATGTGGGTCCTTGCACATGGCAACATGTATGCTCAACTGGGTGTACCATCACCTACTCCCTGCCACCTCAACTTTTCATTCATGTAGAGAGATATAAGGAAAGAAAGGGAGAGATACCACAACACTGGAACTCCTCCCTGGTGAGGCCACTTGAACCTGAGTTGTACCTATGTATGGCAAGGCATGTATGGTACCCTGTGAGCTACTTCTCTGGCTCCTAAGTTATATTCTGTTATAATAAACTAATAATCTAACAAGAGACATGTTCCTCTGAGTTCTGTGAGTTGGTCTTGCAAACTAACCCAACTCAGGGAAGAGGATATGGGGACCTTCAAACCATTGCCATTGGCTGAGAAGCACAAGTGGAAGCCAGGACTTAACTTTGTTGTTTCACATGGGAGAAGCACTCTTGTATGGCTGCATCTATAGTTTATTGGATCTGATGTTATTTCCAGGTAGTGTCAGAACTGAGTTAAGTTGCAGAATATCTAACTAGTCTCCAGACATTGACTGGTGGTGGGAGAATTCTCTCTACTCCTAACACAAACATTAGAAATGGTGCAAGAGTTGTGTCATATCTAAGACAACATTGGACTTTGCTTACATGTCCTGACTCCTTTGTTTGGCATTTCTCTCCCTTTCTATCTCTCCTTCCCCTCTCATTATCTCTCTGTCCTATCAAATAAAATAAGAAAAAAAAAAAAAGGATAAAATGGCAGCTGAGAGCAGTGTCTTCTAGTGCCAGCACTGAGCTCCAGAAATAACCCTGGTGACAATTTTAAAAAGAGAGAGAGAGAGAGAGAGAGGGGATGGGAGATGTTAAGAGTTTCATTCTCTTTGTTCCTTATCTATTAGTCAACTAGCAGCCTGTTTCAATAACCAGTCATAGTCCCAAGAGACCATGGTCAGGGTTACAGCTTATTAGAGAGAAAAAGTAAAGTAGAGAAAGTAAAATGTGTTTTGCTTTTCACTCTTTTGTTCCAATCATGACTAGGAGCATCTGTGTGCTAAGTATAGAAGTCTAGCATTTTGTAAGTACCTAAAAGAGAATACATTTACAGAGAGATAGAAGTTTTTTCACTCATCTATCTCAAGTCCTTATGACATCTTTTACTCTATATAGTAGCACACTCCAAACAATATTCTGCATTTAACTTTCTATTATCTTGCACTCAAATGTAACCTATAGTGCTTCTGGCAAAAGGGAAAGAGGTGAGTGGAAGTTAAGATAAAGCAATCCAAAACAGAAAGTGTTTAGTGTTCTTAAAAAAGCAAACCTCAGGACAGGTGGTGGCACAGCGGGTTAAGCACACATGACTTGAAGCACAAGGACTGGTGCAAGGTTCCTGGATTGAGCCCAGGTTCCCCACCTGCAGGGGGGGGGTCACTTAACAAGTGATGAAGCAGGTCTACAGGTGTCTTTCTCACTCCTTTTCTATTTCCCCCATTCTCTCACTTTCTGTCTGTATTATCCAACATCAACAACAATAACAACAACTTGGAAAAAATAGCTGTCAGGAGCAGTGGATTCCTAGCATAGGCAATGAGGCCCAATGATAACTCTGAGGCAAAAAAAAAGTAGGTCTCACTTAGCATGTGTTGGTCTGCTTCTACTTCTGCTTCTAAGACCCCTTCTGTTTTAATCATCATGTTAGGTTCGCTTGTATTGCTTAATGCTGTGGTCTGTTTACATAATCATTGTTTTGTTTGAGACCTGCATTGGTTTAATCCTCCTGGTTTGTGCTCTTTTTCCACTCCGCCTCCCTCTCCTAGTCACATCCTGTTTTCCACCATTTAATCTCCACTGGTTCCCGAGCTTTTTCCTTCTCCCCACCCCCTATCCTATGTACTTCCTCTTGTGACCTGACATTTCTGCCTCAGGAGATATAAAGGACAATAAGACTGTGACCCAGTGTACCACCAGCCAAGCCCACAGAGGCAGTTAAACCCATGCCCACCAGAACAGGGAAAAAGACTGCTCTGTGGGGCCTAGGGGCTGGAAGCAGCCAAGCAAATTCTGCCTCTCCATAGAGTGTGAATTGGGGGACCACAGTCACTGTTGGGAAATTGTGCAGATGTGGTCGAACATTGGCAGGGCCCACAAACCATGCAAGTATTATTTACAGATATCCACCACATTATTCCCTCAGGGTATTGCTAATTCAGTTAATCCCATTGCAACAGTTGCTAAGGATGCTTCCACCCTCCCAACATGCCTTTTGCTTCTCTCTCCTTTTCCTAGCCAATCCCATCCCAACTTGCCACTCCCAGAATTCTCCCATAAAAGCCTCTGCTGTTTGTGCTTTCACTCTTCCGGGACCTGGCCTGGAGAAGGGCTGGTGGGCATAGTGGGAGGTGGCCATTTTGCTAGCTCCGCATGGCCCGAACAGCTGTCCCCACACCCAATTCTGGGGCACCCACAAGAATAAAGATTTGCGTTCCAGCTCCACCACAAGTTCCTGGTCTCTTTCTTCTCTCTTCCCCGTGACCGACAAGTCACCAGTATGCAGGAACCTGTGGTGGAATTGTTAATGCATGAAGAGAGGGTGCCACTACACCAAAGCTGTGTTAGAGAAGTAGCAGCTGTTGTGCAATTAATAGTAAGATTATGGAGGCACTGGAATGGGGGGGGTATGAATGATCTGGTGGCATAGCATGTAAGCTGTGTCTCTTCTGGGGACCCAATTTCCCACAGTGGGATGTTATGAAGAGGTTGGGAGGAGCAGAAGGAGCAGTTGGTAGAGACAGGAACAGAAGAATTAATGGGTACAGCCACAAGAATGGGTCTTTGGAGAGAGGCACACACAAAACCATGTGAGGCGTTGGGGGGTAGTTTGAAAATTTAAGTTTTTGTAAATATTGAAGAGATTAAGTGTAGTTAAGACTATGGCTAATTGTTTGTTGGAGGAGTACCCCCCACCTTTTCTTTTATAAAAACTAGGGATGTGAGTGACCTTAGGGGTCCGTACCCATTTATGAGCAAAACATAATAATATTATTGTTAAGTCACATAGCTGAAATGTGACTTAACAATACTACACATAGGGGAACCTCTTATAATAAAAAAGATCTCACCATATGAGAGGTTGGTTCTTCATGTGAAGACTATAGCAGGACTCAAAAGCTTTATAATGTCTTGCAGTTACAAAGAGTTAGATATTAGGATTTTATTGCTTCAAAATGAAAACACCTTGCTTGTCAGTATTGTAATAATCTGGAATCTTTTGAAAATATTAGGCAGACTTCAACATAAAAGATGATAGTGGGGTCATTGCCCTGATAGAAATTTTAGCCTTGAAACTGGAGAATTGCTAAAATATTGTACAGTTCAGATAGGTATTGAATCCATTAATTTTTGTAGCACAAAACTCAGAAGAAGCACGTTAATGTCTTCCTAAAGACTCATACTAGTAACAATTTTGACCAAGGTGAAAATATATTTAATTGTGTCATCTACAGTTTCAGATTAATACTACTCAAGAACGACCTTTCAAAGAATTGTTTGTTTGGAGTTTCTAGATGATTCAAAACAAACTTTATTATCATTTCAAAAGGTTGTCATCTTTTCTTTTTTAACATTCCCATGACACAGAAGATATTAGCATTCATATGCAGCCTTTAGTAATATTAGGTTTTTGTGTGAGAAGCATATTTATAGAAAATTCAAGTCCTCTTTCATCTCTATTAACAGGGGTGGTTTTGTGGCATTGAAACTGCTAAAGAGTCATGAACTGATGTAAATCTGAAAGGATAAACCTTCTACTGCTTTATGTCTCTATCCAACAAAAAATAAAGGCAGGGCAGTGGCATATCTGATAGAGCACACATGTTACACTGTGCAAAGGATCAAGCCTCCATTCCCCACCTACAGGGTGGAATCTTCACAAGGAGTGACACAGTATTGCAGGTCTCTCTCTCTCTTTAAAGATTTTATTTATGAGAAAAATATGGGGAGAGAGAAAGAACCAGATATCACCCTGGCACATGTGCTGCCAGGGATCGAACTTGGGACCTCATGCTTGAGAGTCCAAAACTTTACCACTGAGCCACCTCCCAGACCACTCTCTCTCTCTCTTTCTATTTCTCCCTTCCCTATGAATTCCTATATGTCTGTATCCAATATATATATTTCTAATCATGGTGTGCCATGCCCACACTTGTCTGTTTAAAATATGAAAACACTAGTGTTTGATTTATTCACCACCCACTAATCTCTTGAGCATGGTCTATCTGCCAAGATCTTTGCCAGGTACCAGGGATAGAGGAATGGACGAACAGATAAGATGTGGCTTTCATGAACCTGTCAAATGCCAGGATCAGAGTAAGCATGACAGATTATCTTTTTTTATTATTGATTTAATAATGGTCGACAAGATTGTAGCACAAGCGGGGTATAATTCCACACAATTTCCACCACCAGAGTTCCATATTCCATCCCCTCCTTTGGAAACTTCCCTATTCTTTATCCTTCTAGGAATATGGACCCAGGATCATTATGGGGTAGAGGAGGTGGGAGGTCTGGCTTCTGTAACTGCTTCTCTGCTGGACATGGGCATTGAGAAGTCAATCCATACCCCCAACCTGTTTCTGTCTTTTCCTAGTGGGGCAGGGCTCTGTGGAGGTAGGGTTCCAGGACACATTAGTGATGTCATCTGCCCAAGGTATCATGGTAGCTACTGCAGCTTGGTGGTAGAAAACATTAAAATATAAGGCAGAATAACTTATTTAATAATTTAGAACCTAAAGATAAGAATATAACAGATGAGATTTGGGGTCTCCATTTTGGAAAAAGCTAGTAGGTCCATTTTAGGTATATTCCAAGGGGCCCATAACTTTATTTTTTTTTCCTGAGCCCGACAGCTAACATGCAGGTGGGCTAAAGGTATTGTCTGGGGAGATGATGTCAGAGCCGGAAATAGGAAAGATGTAGAAATCTAGAAAGCTGTATCAGGGAGAAGAGTAGCTCCCAAATAAGGGGAAAGTATATATATACCTCCAACTACAGACCCCATTAATCTGGTCTGGGGCCCAATTGTATTCATATTCAGCACAGGAGCCTGTGTAACCTCTGCATCCCTCTAAGTCTGAGATTTCATTCCATGGTCTAGAAACATTCTAGGCTGCACTTATTTCAAGATCTGCCTCCCTTGAGTGATAGAGTATGTTGACTCAGCCTCCTTCAGAGTGCGGCAGTCCTTACCATTATTGTTCTACATTGAGGGCAAAGTCCTATAGTGGCCTACAGCAGGGTTTATGATGTTGTTCCGGATGGAGATAACCAATGATGTTGGAGAGAGGGATCTATTTGAAGTCTAGGTTCATCATATCTATGTGGGAATCTCAGTATTCCCTGAGTAGGGTGCCTGATGATGGCATGGCCTGGTAGTGAACAAAAGGGCCATCATTAAAGTATGCCAATCTCTTTCTTTTATCCAGAGTTTGTAGTCCTTACTTCTATGATATGAGTGTTTGAAGGAAGTGAAATAGAAAGTAGGTGAGGATGGTATCTAGGTCTAAGTAAAAAGTACTTGATTAAGTATTTTAATCTTTTGTAGGTCCTTCTACTTGCTTGCTGCACTTATTTAGTCACTGCAAACTATTGTGAACTTTTACTTTAAGGTCTATACCACCCCCCCCCCCAACTTATGGATGGATTCACTTGCACATGTGTCCTGTCTCATGGGCCCTGTAACTTTGTTCGGAAGTGTACCACCCAAAATAGATTTAAGGAGTCTTATGAGCTAGGAAAGGTCTCACGAGAGTAATAGAGCTTAGAAGTTGATATCTCATGCCTGGAATCTCTGGACACAGTCCAAAGTGAAACATGTCGAGGTGGTACTGGTTGTACTGATTTGGTTGAGATCAGCCAGCGCAGTATGCAGTGGAGCAAGAGACACATAAGGATACGGATCCAAGCCCCAGAGGTTCCAGAACTGGGAGAAAGATGGGTTTTATAGAGAATGAGGAAGGTTCCTTGCTATCTTAGAGTTTAAGAAGGCAATAGGCCTTTATTGTTACAACCAAGTTATTTGGGAATTTGGTTTAATTTGAAAATCCCATGGTTAGGACTTACTGTACCTTATAAGGCCTTATCATGACTTAGGAGGCATAACAGATTTGCTCCGACTATTTTTGTATTCCCCTCCATTTTCCAATAAACTACAGCACACTGAAATGTTCACTAATTGGGAATCTTATGGACACTTTTCTTCAATATTGGGAGTTTTCCTCTTTGGAATACCTGGGATCTTTGTACACCTTAGTACCTCCAGCTTTGGTCTTCCCCTAGACATTGGATTTTCCCAGTGCTTTAAGTTAGCACTTCATACTGGTGTTCCCGACTTTGAGAAACTTACCCATTTCCACCTCTCTATCCTCTGGAAATCTTAGAAATCAAGATTTTCTTGTAATGTATCCTGCGCATTGATAGTTTCTGTGATAACAGAGTGCACTTGGATGTGTTTCTTCTATGATCTTGGGTGGGAAATTATAGACTAAAGGATTGGAGAGATGTTGCTAAAAGCCCATCATGACAGATTTTCAAATATGATGAGATAATGATAACAATAACTGGAAGGAAATCCAAATCCTTCCTGATAGATTCATTTCTTAGAAGTAAAAAGGGGAAGTACTGCTCTGGACCAAATTCTGTTGAGTAAGGCAAGATGAACTGCTGAAGTGGAAGTGCTTATGTTATAATACATATAATAGATAGATAGAGGAAGAAATCCTAACTTCTAGGGAGAGGTAGTTAAAAAAAAAACCCATAAATTTGAGCCCAAAATTCTAGAAAGAGCTTGAGAGGCACAAAGGAATATCAAGAAAAAGAAAAAGAAATGAAATGAAAAGAAAATATGAAAGGTCCATGAAAATTAGTTGTTGACAATGAAATTTAGTTTTCAAAATAGATATACTGCTAAAAGATGAATCCATATTTCTAAAGTATATGCTCCTAGCAGTAAAACTTATAGAACATCATTTCCATCTCAGAACCTGAATTGAGTGTACACACACACACACACACACACACACACACACACACACACACACACATTTTTCTTAAACATGAGCTTGCTCAGGTCTGGTTTATGGTGGTGCTGGGGATAGAACCAGGGACTTTGGAGGCATAAGCATAGTCTCTTTGCATAACCGTTATGCAATCTCTGAGGTCTGAGTAGTTGCTTTATCTTATCCTTATCTTCCCTACTATCCCTTCCTTGTTTTGGTTCTCTTGCTTTCTTGGTAATATTTTATCTGGTTTTTGGCCTTTTGCTGCTTATGAATTCACCTTTGTGTTTAAATTCACCTCTCTTGTACTTTCTCTTTTTTATTTCTGTATTTTCTTCTTGGTGTTTCTATTTTGGATTTCAACCTAATTCAGTCTATATTTACTTATGTTCTTTTCCCTCACGGTCCTGGTATACTCTTGGTTTTATATTTTACCCTTTAACTCTTTTCCTCCCCCCTTCCCTAGTCCTCTCTGTCAATTCTGATGACCAGAGAACCTCTACGAAAAGTTGTACCCATTGCTGGGATGGGAAGCACGTGGTGGGAAAAAGTGTAAAACGTGGACCAGCAAAATAGCTCACATGGATAGTCTGTGCCATATGTACCAGCTGAATTTGTGTCAGGGCCCTACTGTATTAGAGGAAGCTTTGGTCCTGTGGTATCTTTCTTTGTATGTCTCTTTATTTGGAAAAGTCAGCCGGGAGCAATGAAGCCTTGAAGTCCTGGTTATGATAACAGCAGCTACAGCAAAACCAAAAAAACAAAAACAAGAATATTTTGTGTCTTTTTTTTTTTTGCCTCCAGGGTTATCGTTATGGCTCAGTGGAGACACTACAAATGTACTGCTCCCTATGGCCATTCTTTCATCCCCCCCCCCCATTTGATAGGATAGAGAGAAATTGAGAGGGGAGGAGGAGATAGGGAGAGAGAAAGATACCTATAGACCTGCTTCACTACTCATGAAGCATCTCCACTGCAGGTGGGGAGTGGGGGGGCTCGAACCCAGGTCCTTCTGCATAGTACTATGTGTGCTTAACCGGGTGCACCACCTCCTGGCCCCAAATAATACTTTTTGATCTTTTGATTTTGTTGTATTTAATTTGTTGCTCTCGATAGCTCTTTCTTAACAACTCTCACACCCATAGATGAAGTGCTTTTGGCATTGTAGCATAATGCTTGCTTTGAAAATTGAAATATAAATTCAAGAGTGTATTCATTCACTTAACAAAGTATAGAGGAATCAGAGCCCTGTAACTAGCATTTTCCAAGTGTTTGCTTACATTCATTAAACAATGTGTGACAAATAACCAGAATATTCCAAACCACTACTTAATAAATAGCTATCCAGAATTAAGATAAAGCAAACCTAAAACTAAAACATTAAATCTGAAGCGTTCACATTATCAGATAAGAAGCTAAAATACCTGACTGTCTGGTTCGACAGGAGACTTTTGGTCAGCTGAAATCTTGTTACTTGTTATCTTCTAGTTACTGAGATCTAATGCTTTGCTTTTGTGTCCTTTGGATACTTTTGCTACTTAAATTACTAGTACTTCCCCAGGGCAAGGAATTTGCTCTACTATCAGCCCAGCTCCCAAACCCTTCTATCTTTTCAACCTTGGCCAGAATATAAAAGATTAAAGGAAAAGCTAATACATATGCATGTGTGACTCTAATATAATCAATACTATTAGACATTATAAGAATATAATCAGCAAGTCTACACCCATCATGATAAAAACACTGATGATAATAGGAAAGGACATTTGAAAGATATTTTGAACAAACAAATTCAGAGGAGATTAAAGCTTGAAGTAAGGATGGGTAGTTAAAGGCTAAGTAACTGAAAGAGTAGAACTATGTGACTTTAATTTCACCTCTATTTTTCCTATTAAGGAGAAGGATCTTCAAACCGAAGGGGGGAGAACAAACAGAGTTAAAAAGGAATGGGAACCCAATAAGAGAAGCAGATTGTGAGAAAGTACTTAATTCCCTTTTGAGATGTTCACATCTCTTGGTAAATTCCATCCTAACTGAATTAAAGTGCTTACTGGTGTAATTATAAATATATATATATATATATATATATTGGGGGGGGAGCTTCTGAGCAGAAGAGAGGTATATGAAATTTAGATGGATCCTAATTCTTGGAGGGAGAAAATGGATTTCAGACACTAAAGACTGATGAACTTGAAGATCCAGAAAATGAAATAACAACTCCTATCAACAGTGTGAATCAAGAATATAATCTGTGAGCACTTAATTTACTTTTATGAAAGTTACAGTGTGGGGGAGATAGCATAATAGTATAATGGTTATGCAAAGAGACTCTCTTGCCTGAGGCTCCGAAGACTCAGGTTCAGTACCTTGCATAAGCCAGAGCTGAGCAGGGTTCTGGTTAAAAAAAAAAAAAAAAAGAAGAAGAAGAACTTAATACACTACAATTTCTTCTTTTTGGGGGCGGGTGGTGGAACATCTAGTTGAGTGCATATGTTATAATACCCAAAAACCCAGGTTCAAGCCCCTGGTCCCCATCTGCATGGGGAAAGCTTTTTTAGTGGTGAAGCAGGGCTGCAGGTGCCTCTCTTTCTCTCTCCCTCTACTCTCCCGATTTCTGGTTGTTTCTATCCAATAAACAAAAACAGATAATAATTTTACAAAAGTCTTAAAAAAAACTTACCATGAATCGAGGTGAATCCTCACCTGGTACGGCATGTCTCTTACCATGTGTGGAGCTCAGCTTTGAACCACAATATCAAAAGGGAGTGCATGGCACTATGGAAAATTCTTGCTGTGCCATTCTTCTTCTCTCTATTTCTATCTGAAGAAAAAAAAAAAAGAAGAAGAAGGGAAAAGTAGACCTCAGAGCAGTGAAGCTGTATATGTGTGAGGTTCTTATAACCCCTCCTCCCTGAAGAAAACTGATAAAGAATATGACTGAGTTGATTTTGTATTGTACGCATTCAACAAATACGCACTTTAAAGATCTACTAGATTTGAGGCCAGATATAGGACATGCAAAATAACCAGACCTTGATTCTGACCTTCAGATCTCCTAGGCTACTTGCAAAGATGGAAATGGAGGAGAGTTCTGCCTGCAAGGGGGAAGCTCCAGTAGCGAAGGAGCAGTGCTGCCGGTGCCCCTCCTCTCTCTCTTTCACCTTCTGAAAAACAAAAAAAAATTGAAAAACCAGTCACTAGGAGTGGTGGAGTAGCGTAGGAACCAAGCCCCAGCAATAACTCTGTTGGCAAAACAAACAAACAAACAAACATAAAATAAAATAAAATAAAATAGGAAAAAAACCAAAAGAAAGAAAGAAAGAGAAAGAGAGAGAGAGAGAGAGAAAGAAAGAAAGAGAAAGAAAGAAAGAAATGGAAGAGAGAAACAGTTCTGGGGAAACACAGTGAGTTTGGTCTTTGAGTGTAATGATTTCAAGGTGGTACCAGACTTCTAAATTGATTTATTTGTTATTTAGAGACATCTGGAGCTCTAGAGAACTTTTGTCTGGGAATGTAGGTAGGTGGTGGGTAAAGATGGGGTCTCATTGGACCAAAGCAAAGGACTCTAGGGGAAGAGAGGATGGAAGGAAGTGGAGAGTGTCTTGCGGTCCTGGTGCAAAATGACTTAAATTTTTAAATAGGGGGCTGGGGGTGAGAGTGTTTTACAGACACCTATGACAAGGAGATGAGAAATTATAACTGTATGAACAACTACACCATAAATCACTGTCTCTCCTCAATTATTTGGAAAACACATCAAAAACAAACTGGGGTCCCACAAAGAAAGACATATGGGAAGAGGAACACTTAAAGAAACTTGGACAGAACCAGTGGGAAGGCAGAAGCATCATCTAAGAGGACTGTGAAAGCAAGGGAGGTAAGATAAAGCCATAAAGGAAGTAACACAAAAACTAGAAAAAAGAGAAAAAAAACCTTCAAAGTCCACTCCTTTTGCAATTTGGTCATTGATGACAACAAAAGTGGCACGATGGGGACCGAAGCAAACCCTTACAGTACAGTGTGATGAGAATTATGAAATCAGAGAGAAGGAATGGAGATTTCTACAGGTTTGGCTATGAAGGTTAGAGTAGGACACACGTTTCTGGTAGGCTTATTGTGAAAGATGTGTTTTCTAATAGATTAAAGAAATTCAGCTTCCATTTGTTGACTCCTTAGCCATTATGCTGTGATTTTACCTGTATTTCACTTTATCTTCGTGACTATCCACAGAGGTAGATATTACCAATTCTAAATTAAAGATTAACAGGGAGTCGGGCAGTAGCGCAGCAGGTTAAGCGCACGTGGCGCAAAGTGCAAGGACCAGGGTAATGATCCCATTTGTAGCCCCTGGCTCCCCACCTGCAGGGGAGTCGCTTCACAAGAGGTAAAACAGGTCTACAGATTTTTTTTTTAATTTTTTATTTAAGAAAGGATTAATGAACAAAAACATAAGGTAGGAGGGGTACAACTCCACACAATTCCCACCACCCAATCTCCATAACCCACCCCCTCCCATGATAGCTTTCCCATTCTCTAGCCCTCTGGGAGCATGGACCCAGGGTCGTTGAGGGTTGCAGAAGGTAGAAGGTCTGGCTTCTGTAATTGCTTCCCCGCTGAACATGGGCATTGACTGGTCGGTCGATCCATACTCCCAGTCTGCCTCTCTCTTTCCCTAGTAAGGTGTGTCTCTGGGGAAGCTGAGCTCCAGGACACATTGGTGGGGTCTTCAATCCAGGGAAGCCTGGCCAGCATCCTGGTGGCATCTGGAACCTGATGATTGAAAAGAGAGTTAACATACGAAGCCAAACAATTTGTTGAGCAAGGTCTACAGATGTTTATCTTTCTCTTCCTCTCTCTGTCCTCCCCTCCTCTCTCCATTTCTTTCTGTCCTAACAATGATGACATCAATAACAACAACAACTACTACAACAATAAAAAACAACCAGGGCAACAAAAGGGAAAATAAATAAAATTAAAAAAAGATTAACATATTGGGGCCAGGTGGTGGTGCACCTGGTTAAGAGCCTACATTACAGTATGCAAGAACATAGGTTCAAGCCCCTGGTCCCCACCTGCAGGGGGAAAGCTTCACAAGTGGTGAAGGAGGGCTGCAGATATCTCTTTGTATCTCTCTCTCTTTCTATGTCCCCCTCCCCTTTCAAGTTTTTCTCTCTACCCAATAACAAATAAATAAGACAAATTTTAAAAAAGTTTAACTTACTGACCAATGGCTCAGGGATAAGAAGTCATGTAACCTAAGTACACATCTAAGATGGAACTAAGTAGGTGTCTAACTCAAATTTCCCTGTTCCTAAAGTCATGAATTTACTCAATAAGTGACCAGTGATTCTCAGACTTGAGGATGTATGAAAATCACTTGTAGGACTGGCCAAACCATGGGTTGTTGGACATTAGCTCCCACATTTCTGATTCAATTAATCTGTAAAGAAACCTATAAATGTGCATGTCTAACCAGTTTCCAGGGGATTATTAGAAATGTCAATTTTGGATCCTCAGGACCAATCTGTGATTTATAAACCTTCTAGCTTTTGATACACACTTAAGTGATAGTTCTAAGGCTAAAAAAAAAAAAAGCAAAAAACACTAGAGAGTGGGAGAATGGGGAAAGACAAGATGGGAAACAAAGGAGAGGGAAAATGATGCATGGAAAGTCCTAGAGGGACTGAGGAAATAGTATAATGGTTATGCAAAGAGTCTTTCATGCCCAAGGTTCCAGTGTCCCAGGTTGAATCCCTCACACCACCATAAGTCAGAGCTAAGCAGTACTCTGGTAAAAAAATAAATAAATAAAAATAAAATAAAGAAAAAAGTCCTAGAGGTGACTGGATGTGCTGATTCATTTGTATACATGGAAGCTGTGAACTTTGGCAGAGGATTAAGTAGGAAGACAAAAAAAAAAAAAAAAAAAAGGAGCCTACTGAATGTGTCTTAAGTGGCTTTAAAGCTGACAATCTCCTAGACGAGATTTTAAGGGAGTTGACAATGCTCTATCAGGCTTTTTTTTTTTTTTTTTTAATAAACTAGTGGCAAAGCAAGGAAAACACACTCATCAAGTCTAAAGATGACATGAAGCTGGGAGGAACAACTAATTACTTGGATGACAGAGTCAAGATTCAAAAAGATACTGACAGGCGGGCCTCATGGGCCAAAAGAAATAAGATGAATTTAATAGGTATAAAAATAACCTCCTGCACTTAAGTTTAAAAGCCTATGAACTTGACTAGTAGAAAGGAAGTTTCCAGAACCAGAAGGCATTGTCTCTGGCACCTCAGCACCACATTATACTTTTGGCTTCCTGGTTCACTCCTTAAATCTTGGTTAGATAATATAATTGTTGCCATATCGCCTAGGTTTGATGTTTTCCTAATAACTTACCTCTAATAACATGCCTCTGTTATGTTTTGTTCCCATTCTCACAATTCTGCTTTAGTTTTCATAGAGTTGGGGGTTGACTTGGATATTTAAATTACATTTATGTGAACTCCAGTCCTATCTGCAAAAGATTCTAGCATGTGCTTCCTGACCTTGCCGGCACTCAAAACATCTTTTCATATCCTGGGGGGCTTTCTGTCTGTGATGCATCACGCCTTTGTTTATCAGACTTGCCAAGGATTCTATTCTTCAACAGCCGTATTTTTGGCATTGCTTGTTTGCCCGATGCCATTTCCTCTCATTTTCTGCTATGCACATGAACACACTACCTGCAAGAGATAAAAACTGCTAATAGTTTTAATGTTGCTTCATTTGGCAGGAGTGGGCGCTTCAGTTTCGGTTTAGGTATTATTACCCCCACAGTCAAGTTCTACACTCATTTTGCACATGAAAACAGAAGATTTACAAAGATTAAATTTGGTCACAATCCTATAGATAGAAATGGTAAGCAGTTATTTTTAGAGCTGAGGAAACTGAAGTTCAGGATGGGGAAACAACTTGCCTAAAGCCACACAGCTTCTACTTGGTAGAACTGGGAAACAAGAAACCGAGTCTTTCCATGCCAACTAACCTCTCACAGCTGCATCTGTTTATGGGCTGAGAGTGTAAATGTGGGCTTCTCACTATTGGGAGAGCCAAGTAGATAATGGCCACCGTGAAATAAAGAGAAAGGACTTCCAGGCACAGTGAAGATAATATTAAGTACAATATAACAGTCTTGTTTTTCATCATTGAGCACAATAGCAGCTACACAACTAGTTAATTCCCTAAATCACTTAAACAGATAATTGTCTTATGGAAATTAAAAGAATAAAGCATAGAACAGTGTTAAGGCATCCCTGTGTTAAGCCTCATTAGTTCATGCTTGGATTTTTTTGTATTAGTCATGGTTTCCATTTCTATTTTCTTTCCGGTAATAGTAAGACCTGCATCCCACTGTGAGGTGAATCCTTTTGAAGCATAGCTCTTATTATTGACACCCTACTAATTAATGTCTTCGATTGCTTTCTTATCTGAAAGATCAAGTTGAAATGACATGCTTGATTTTCCCTTTCAGTTCTGCCTGCAATCTACCTGGAAGCCTCCTCTGTATAGAGCAATTTCCTTGGCTTTATCCATGCTGGCTACTTCTCAAGCTCCCTGAGTTTCAAGGGAAAGAATTCATTTATTGGGGCTGAATGGTGGCACACCTGGTTAAGTGCAATGTTACCATGTGCAAATAACAGGGTTTAAGCCCCAGTGCCCAGCTGCAGGCAGAAAGATTTGTAAACTTAAGCAGTGCTGCAAGTGTCTCTTTCTCACCCTCGGTATTTTTCCCCTCTCTCTGTCCTATCAAATAAATAAATAAATAAAATGCCTAGTAGATTCCTGGTATAGGCACTGAGTCCCAGCCATAAACCTGGTGGCAATAAAAATATAAATAAAATAAAGGGGGAGGCAGACGGTAGTACAGTGGGTTAAGCACACATGGTGTGAAG
Organism: Erinaceus europaeus; assembly: GCF_950295315.1. Taxonomy (NCBI): domain Eukaryota; kingdom Metazoa; phylum Chordata; class Mammalia; order Eulipotyphla; family Erinaceidae; genus Erinaceus; species Erinaceus europaeus. The sequence goes on along the minus strand of NC_080165.1, from coordinate 132,339,586 downwards.
CACAAGGACTGGCCTAAGGATCCTGGTTTGAGCCCCCAGCTCCCGGCTCCCCACAGTCTGTGGGGGGTTGCTTCAAAAGTGGTGAAGCAGATCTGCAGGTGTCTATCTCTTTCTCCCTGTCTCGCCTGCCTCTCTTGATTTCTCTCTGACTTATCCAACAATAACAGCAATAACAATAACAACGACAAGGGCAACCAAAAAAATATGGGAAAAATGGCTTCCAGGAGCAGTGGATTTATAGTGCAGGCGCTAAGCCCCAGTGATAACCCTGGAGGCAAAATATATATGAAAAACTTACTTGATTACACATTTTAAATATCTTTTTAAAAATTATCTTTATTTATTGATAGAGACAGAAATTTTGGGGAAAGGGGGTGATAGAGAGAGACAGATACCTGCAACACTACTTCACCACTTCCAAAGCTTTCCCCCTGCAGGTAGGACTGGGGGCTCAAAATTGAATGCAATTCAACCAGGTGTGCCACCACCCAGCCCCCACATTTTAAATATCTGTTGACAGTGCCATGTGTTTATCCCTGTATAGTTGACTCAATAATAGTATATTTCCTGTTGAAGCTAGGTAATGCATTTGTTATCTAAAAGAAGCTGCCATAGTGGAGAGTGAAGTTCTCAAACACAAACTGAGATTTTTTTTTTTTCTTTTTTGGAAAGAGGCCAAAAGGGATATTGAAACTAACAAAGCAATCTGACACAGAAAATACTACTGTTTGAGATTTATGAAATTGCAATTTTATAGAAGTTTTAGGTATCTTAACTTAAAATCTGGAAGGGGGTACCAAAAAAATCTCATTTTAGATTGAGAAATACTGTGGTAGAAATAACAAAGGATTTTGGTGTCAAAATCTCATTTCTGACAGTAATTTGTAAATGTGAGTAGTTTTTAGTCTCCCCCAAGTCTCACTTTCCTTATCTCTAGGGTAGAAATGATTATACATCCCTATATTTGAGACAGTTGAGAGGATTATTGAGTAAAGTAGATTACATAAACATATATAATAATTATAACTGTAGTGCTTAATAAAGGAAGCTATAACTATACACATGACATGCTAGTTTTGGATGAAGTTACAATTATAATTCTTCTTCTTTTTTCCCTTAGAAAATTCCTGTACAAAATAATTACCACAGGGAATGGACACATTAGCCCGTTGTCTTCAAATTTAATGCATGGATTTTTGGGGGAAGTCTCATTTTCTTTTTCTTAATCATTGAGGAAGAGAAGAAAGACACTCTTGCCACAATATAGGTAAATCCTTTACCTACTAAATAGTATTCATGCCATGTCCAAGCATACTTCTTATTGGTAGATATTAGGTGTAAAAGCAGGATGGTGTGTGACTTCTTTGGTAGAGAGAGCTTACAACTTCCTCAAATCATGCTGGTAATAATTTTTTTTTCCCACAGGCTGAAATCACATACATTTTCTCTGAATTTAAGGGGAAAAGATCTACTTCTTTCTTGAGGACAGACATTTAGAAAGCAAAATTTAAAAGACCTCATGTGATCTATTCATCTTTGGGATTCTTTGGATTATATAATTTTGTATAATGGACATGTGAAGAACAATTTAAAGTGAACTTTGGTTCCCTTTTCTTTAAGAGAGAAAGAATAAATGTTTAAACTTTCTTAGATTCCTTTTTAAAAAAATATAGAAAAATTATGTAATATTTGATCTACCCCAATAGTGTTTAATATGGCCTTTTGAAGTGAAATGAAGAAGAAATGATAAAACAAACAATAAAGGGTGGAGAGAGAGAAAACAAAAGTGGTGGGGGTGTGTGTCAGAAAATACCTTTCCATCTGGGGAGCTGTGTGAACAGAAGATAAAACAAGTGACAGATAAGGGAAGAGCTTAGGGGAGAAACAAGGGAACGACAAGCACAACATGAGTTTCTGGGACTTCTTGGGTGGAGCTATGGTGACCTAATCACAGAATGCTGGATCTCTACCAGAAAACAAATTTTACCAAAAAATAACTCAATGGATTTCATCTGAGAGCAGCTGGGTTTTCTGGTGAAGCAAGGAACATCATTATCTGAGGAAAAAAGCACTTTATTGGATTGCTGCTGATTCTGCTGCCTCCTGGCACCTCAGCAGCAACCCCTGGTCACTTCAGCCTGAGGAGCATGTGGAGCTTCTCACTATGCTCTGTCCTCCTTTGCAGTCCTTTCATGGGAATGGGGACAGGGGAAATCTGGCTCTCAGCCTTGCCTGACCACCCCTTCCCCTTAACCCAGAGGGACTGATGCCAGGGGATCCTAGGAGTTCCAGAATGGTGAGTTGACTTACCTAAGATTCTGACCATAACCCTAAGCCTAGCAAGTACTAACTCAAGCAGGTAACAGGACAAAGGAGAGTGGCACCCCACCCCCATCCCCAACATCTGCCTGACTACATTCCTCAGGCATACTGGGCTGATTTGATCACTGCTGACTCTGACTTTGACAAGAGGAGTAAGGCAACTTCTCTAAATGACAAGTGTTCTAACTCAGGGGTGTGAAGGTGCCCCAAACCCTCTTTTGTAACTACACAGGTGGAGTGGGCCTTTTCAGATATCTATCCCTGGAGAAATCTTGGGGAGGCAAATTATGGGCAGGTCCATGCAATATATACAACCAGTATCTGCAACCTAAAGTGATAAACAAATACAATTTCAGTGATATGTCTGTGGCAGCATGAGGCTACTGGATTGTACTTCCAAGAAAGAGCATCTTTTGTTAAACCTCCCAGATAGCCACCTCAACAACCCAGATCTGTTGCCTCATCCACTCCTCACCATAGCAGAGACAAATGTAGACAGTTGTATCATCATTAGGGCAATAGCCTGCCCACTCCTAAGCCAAATCACAACATGGTTGGCTCTAGAGGCACTGGGACCAACAGAACAGAGGCCACTTTATGACATATCTGAATAGCAACACCAAGGACACAAATTTCCAAAGACACCAAATATAATGGTTAAATAAAAAAGAGCCACTACAACAAATGAGCAAGAACAGAAGCCCAGGAAAAAAATCCCAACAAGCTAGAAACAAAAATAAATGAGGATACATTCAAACATTAATTTGATATGATAGTCACAGAAGTGAGGAAAGCTTTTGAGGGAAATATCAAAAATGGGAAACAATAAATGAGAATTTGAAAGAATATACAAACTACCCTGAGATAGAGAGCTGAAAGCTGAAATAGTGGAGTTGAGTCAAACTGGTTGAACAAGTTAATAGTAAGTTAATAGTGTAACTGAATGTGGTAACAAAAGAGCTGAATTAAATAATGGAGCTGAAGGAAATGAGAGCAGAACAACTGAGGCAGAAAAGAGAATTAGCAAAATAGAGGATTAATTAGAGCAAAACAAAGAAGTAAAGGAAATTAAAAAAAAGAGATTAAGAAATACTGAAAACAACAACAGAGACTTATGGAATGACCTCAAAAAAAGCAATATATGCATTATTGACTTGGCAAAGGGAGAGAGTGAGGGGAAGAAAGCATATACAGGAGATAATAGAAGAAAAGTTCCCCACTCTAAACTGCAGGAAGGACATAAAGATGCAAGATCCCAGAGAATCTCAAATAGAACTGGCCTAGACCTAATGACACAAAGACAAATCATAGTTAAAATGGAAAGGAGTAAGGATAAGAAAGAATTCAGAAGGCTACCATAGGAAAACAGAGTCACATATAAAAGAAAACCCTTAATATTATCAGCAGATTTCTCCACACAAACTCTAAATGAAGAGAATGGCAAGATATATATTGAACACTCAATGAGAAAGGCTATTAATCAAGATTATTGTATCCTGCTAGACTGTTGTTCAGACTAGGTGGAGGGATAGAAAACTTCTTAGGCAAGCAACATCTGAAGAAACCAACTACAAACCTGTCCTGCAAGAAGTTCTAAAAGATCTCCTGTTAACAATAATCACCAAAAAACATTCCATATATCAGAACACAAAGAAAAGTTTAGAATAATGGCACTGAAATATTTAAAATCCACATCAATAAATGTCAATGGATTTAGACAATTTCAGAGTCCTTCACTCAAGAAACTAGAATGCACATTCTTTTTGAGTCCACATACCTTTTGGTCTCTGTTTATTAAACAATTTTCCCTGCTTTATATCTTACTATCTTTCAGCTACCAAGTTGTGGATTCTTCTATGATTCCATTATGACTTCCCTGAGCAGAGAACCTCACCAATGTGTTTCGAAGTCTCACCTCTGCAAAGCCCTACCTCACTAGGAAAATTAGAAGAAAGCTGGGGGAATAGATTGACCTGCCAATTCCCATTTTTAGCGGAAAAGCAATTACAGAAATCAGAGCTCCCACCTTCTGCACCTTAAAAAGAATTTTAGTCCATACTCCTAAAGCAATAAAGAATAGGGAAATTTCCAATGCAGGCGATGGGACATTGTTGGTCCTTGTTTGGGTGCCAAATGGCAGGCTAGCTTCGCGGATGGGAGAGAGACGACCAGGGACTCATGGCTGAGCTGGGAACGCAGCAATTCAATCTTTATTGATGAGGGGGGATGCAGTGCAATCAATCTAATCTCTCTTCATTAGAAAATCCTGTCCTTTATATCTCCTGAGGTGGAAGTGGTAGGGTGGAAAAAGGAAGTACGTAGGATAAGGGGGTGGAGTGGAAAAAGAGCGCGAACCAGTGGGGATTAAATGGTAGAAAACAGGGTGTGACTAGGAGAGGGGGCAGAGCCAAAAGAGAGTGCAAACCAATGGGGATTAAACCAGTGCCCTATAGGCAGGGCGGATCTCAGGTAAAGCAGTGATTATGTAAATAAACCATAGCGTTAAGCAATGCAACAGAAGGGGTCTTAGAAGCAGAATTAGAAGCAGACCAACAGGACACAGAACTCTGGTGGAGGAAACTGTACGTAATTGTTCCCCAATTATCTTACAATCTTTTAAATCATTATTAAATCACTAATAAAAAATAAAAAACAAACAAAAAACTCATGAACTCTGCACATTTTTGTTCCCTGACTACTCTCCACCCTGTGTGGACTGTTGACTTAATATCACAGGAGACTGGAGATATCTCAGTAGATGCTCTTATGGACATACAAGATCCCAAGAGAATGACCCTACATTGACTGAAATGTAGAACCCAATATACAGAAGAATGTGGAAAAGACACAGAGAAAATAATGCTGTAGAAAAATGAAGGTATATATATATAATGTATATATTTGCATCATGTTGTAGTTCCTGATGATTTCTACCCACTACACAGAAAGTGAACATGGATATATAGTTTCCTTATTGGGCTGAATGGTACCCCCCTACCTCCCAACATAAATTGACACCCCATAACCTGAACTCTGTTCATGGTAACTTTTTGGAAAAAGGGGTGATTTGGAATTCTGTCCTCCAGAAGTAGGAAATAGTTCATTTCCATTGTTGTTGTTTTTAGCCAGCATGTTTGTGCTAACTTTTTACAACTGTCACACATGCTAATATAGCCCCCAAATTCATCATGCTCCAGAATCACAACACCCTCTCCACCTCCCCATTCCCCCTCCTTACCCAGAGTACTTTGCTTTGGTGCATTATATCACACCCAGTCCAAGTTTTACTTTGTTTTACCTTTCTGTCCTTGTTTCTTAATTTCTACCTCTGAGTTTATCTATTAATAGTATTTGTCCTTCTCTCTTTGGCTTATCTCACCTAATATGATTCCTTAAGTTTCAGTAAAAATAAATCAAAGCAAATGATTTCATCATTTTTAACAATTGTAGTGTCCTATATATACCACAACTTATGCATTCATCTATCATTGGACATCTGCAATGCTTCCAAGTATATATATATATATATATATATATATATATATATATATATATATCTTTGGATAGTTGTTTTTTGCTTTTTGGATAGATGTTTTTTGGATAAATATCCAGGAAAGAAATTGCTGGATCATAGGATATGTCCATTTCTAGTGTTCTAAATTAACTCCAGACAGTTTTTCACAGGGGATATATCAGTTTCCATTCCCACAGGCAGTGTAGAACTATTCCTATTCCCCCGAATCCTTGCCAACACTTGTTCTGAGTGTGACAGAATTTAAATTAAAAGGAGATCTTAGTCATAATTCAACTGCTTTACTCATGAATAAATTGAAATTACTTTGTTTGAAAAATAATGTCCTGATGAGAACGGCTAGAAAAGCTGGGTAAAATATAAAAGTTATCACTATGGTCTAAGAAGTAAAAACAGTACTGATTTTAATTGGGTTCTTTTAATTTAAAAAAGCTGTTATAATCACTGTGAATAGATGAAAGTATGTATAAGATGCTATCAGAGGACAAAAATATAATTATGAAACAAACACTGGATAAATCAAAAGGTATATAAGGAGAAAAATAGTTGATTAAATAGAAAACATGTTGTACAATTACAAATTTAAGTATATTAGTAACTCTAGCAAATTAAATGGATCCGCGTACTCTAATCATAAGATGAATATTGCCAAATGTATTTAAAAAATACCCTCTTTACTACATACAAGAGGCAGAATTTAGACACAATAATGCACAAAGATTGAAAGTAAAAGAATTCAAAAGGACTTGCTAATATCCTCGTTTGCTATTCACTACTATTGGCTACTAAAACAAAACAGAAAATGTGGCTTATAACAGCTCATATTTGTTATCTTGCAGTTCTGGAAATCTGAAATGGACCTTGTGGGACTAAAATCAAGGTGTCAGCAGAACTGTTCTTTCTGGAGTAATCTTTTCTTTGCCTGAAGCAGCTTCGAGGGGTTACCTGCAGTCCCTGCATTGTGGCCCCATTTCAGCAACTGCATCATTGTCATCACAGTTTATTTATTGTACTTCTTTCTAGGACAGTCCTAATGGTTAGGTATGGAACAATATCTTCAGCATTAGTAACTAATGATCATTAAAATAAACTATATAAGGTGTCATAAAATAAATCTCAACACACCTTATGACTTGGAATCAAGAAATGACATATGGTCACAAATTTATTAAATATTAGTAACAAGACCATAAGAAAAGATGCACAACTTATAGGTCAGAAAGAAACTAACAATAAAATATTTTGAATTGATAAATATTTTTGATAAAATAAATTGATAAAATATTTGAATTGAGTGATATAAAATTACGTTATATTTTAACTTGTAGAATATATCCAAACCTTGCTAAGTGACAAATTCATATTCATAAATGTTTTATTAATAAAACAGAAAAGCTGAAAATGCATGATGTAAGTATTCATTACTAAAGTTAGAAAAAAGCAAAAATTATGCTGAAAGAAAGTAGAAAATGCTAAACTAATAAAGACTAAGAATTAAGGAAGTAAAATAAAAATAATTATCAAAAGTCAACATTTGCCTGAGAATACAAAGTCCCAGGTTCAATCCCCTACACCACCATAAGCCAGAGCTGAGTAGATAATAATCATAATAAACAAACACTGGATTTTTTGAGAAACTGAAGAAAATTGATGAAATTCAAGGAAGAATGATCAAGATAAAAAGAGAGAGCTTGAATTACCAGAAGTAGAAATGAAAAGGGGAAGGGATGGGCAGTAGCACAGTGGGTTAAGCACACATGACGCAAAGCACAAGGACAGGTGTAAGGATCCCGGTTCAAGCCCCCAGCTTCCCACCTGCACTGCAATTGCTTCACAAGCAGTGAAGCAGATCTGCAGGTGTCTTTCTCTCTTTTCCCGTTCCCTGTCTTCTCCTCTCTTGATTTCTCTCTGTCCTACTTAGCAATAACAGCTATAAAAATAACAACAACAACAACAGTAAGGGCAACAAAAATGGGAAAAATTACCTCCAGAAGCAGTGGATTCACGGTGGCAGGCACCAAGCCCTAGCAATAATCCTGGAGGCAAAAAAAAAAAAAAGAAAGAAACCAAAAAGGGGGGATAGAATTATGTTTTTAATACAGAGTTGAAATATAAATATAGAAAATTGAAACAGTCCATTGTTTGTATGTTTGAGACAGTAGGTGAAATAAAAAAAAATCAGTGAAATTCAAAATAATAAAATTAAAAATTTTACTAAAAATTATACAGTGATATGAAAATATGAAAATCTCTATACTTAATTGTAAACAAACATTTTACTTAAGAAAAATGTCACCGTCCAGAGGTTTCATCAATGTAATTATTGGAATATTTAAAAAATAATATCAATCTCAAGCTCTTTCAAAGGATAGAATGAAATGGTACTTTACAGATTATATTATAAAACTTCCATACCTATGATACAAAAATATAACAGACACACTTCAAAAAATGTAACAGTATACAACACTAAGAATACCAGACTTATTGCTATATACAACAAAACAAATAAATACCACAAACATAAAGTTATAAAGACCAAACAGGATAAAATGTGAACTATATGAGTTCATTTATCTCTCTCTCTCTCTCTCTCTCTCACACACACACACACACACACACACACACACACACACACACACAAAATAGGCAAAACCAATCTATAGTAACTGATTTCTGAGTTATGAGTACCTTTCAGGAGATATACTATTGGGGTTGGATTAGAATCCACCAGATTCTGAGGTGATAGTGATATTGAATTGTTTGAGTGAGTAGTAAAATATGTGTGCTTATTTAAAAAAAATTAAGCTGGACACGATTATTGTTATTATTATTATTATTTGTTCATATGTCACCTGAAGTAGAATGAGAATTGAAGTAGCCAGGAGACAGGGCAAAAGTTAAGTATATGATTCCATATGTGTTACCAGATGACAGCATAGTAACCTTTATGTACTATGTGCGCTTAATCCGGTGCACCAATGCCTGGCCCCTGTAACCTCTATGTGTGATGAAATTATGCTTTGACGTGTCTCTTCTATTTCCTAAGCATACAGAGGGAAAAAATTGGGCTGGGGAGGACACATGTATGGTATCCTCTGCTCATTTACTGAGTATTAAATAAAAGGAAGAAAACTAAAAATTATAAAATAAAATGAAGTGAACTGGCGGGAGTGGGGAGGGGGGAGGACAGAATGGGACACAGTCTTTTGTTGGTGGGAATGGTGTTTATGTACACTCCTATTAATTTGTAGTCATATAAATCGATATTTAATTAATATGAGAGGGGAAAATTGATTGAATGTCTCAAACTTTTTAATGCACAGACCATAGGCTGAGTCTTTGATATACTGACTCTCTTAAAAGCTTAGTCCAGGGAGTACAGGAGCAACCAGTGGCACAGCTATATACAAATAATGTCAAAGGACATAAATTATGGTGATGCTGTGTATGATACAGCAAATCCTAACAAAGGGTTATTTCAAAGTTAACCCAATCACCAAATAATCTGATTATAGCAATAAATATCTGTTGCCTTCCTAAACCCTACGACAGCAGGAACCTCCCACTTCCTCTATAGAGCCTATATTTCCTCCAGTCCTGGAACCTCTAGGGAGAGGCTCACTTTCCTACATGCTTCTCTTAATTCATACCAAATGATATTGCATCAGCTGATCCCAACCTAATCAATGCAACAAATACCACCTCAGCATGCTTCACTTCAGTCTGTGTCCAGAGACGTCAGGCATGGAATGTCAACCCTCCAGCCTCATTACTCAGGTGAGACCTTTCCTTTCATAGGATTCTCTAATTCCATTCCAGGTGATTCACTTCCTAACAAAGTCCCAAAACCTAGATATAGACCAGGTCCCACGAGATAGAGCATATGTTCACATGTATCCATAAATTAGGGCAAAATATATACCTGAAAGAAAAAATACACAATAGTCTGCAGTGAGTCAGTATAAAGTTCATAATGAAATAGTGTCTATTTAGACTTAGATACCCTCCTCACCTACTTCCTATTACAGTTCTCTCACTCACTCCAAAGCTAACCTTAGCAAAGCAAGGACTGCAAAAGCTGAATAAGGGCAAGAGACTGCCGTACTTTAACGATGACTCTTTAGTCATATTAGGCCACCCCATCAGCTGGGGCTCTATTCAGGGTGTCCTGAGATTCCCAAACAGACATGATGGGCCTAGACCTCAAATCTCTTTCTCAACTGTTACTGGTCAGGAATAACAAAATAGACTCCTTTATGGGTTCCCCATTCGACCTTGCCCTAAACTTGTATCAGCAACAGCAGAGAATGTTCCATTCTCTGAAGGGAGGATGGACAACAAACTATGCTACACCTGAGGTAGACAGGTCCTGATATTAGGACAGCTTGGAATATTTCTACTCATGACCACAGAATGTAAGCTCAGATCTAGAGGGATGCAGAGGTCACATAGACTCCTAAGCTGAATATGGGCCCCATATCACATCAAATTGATGGAGTTTACAATCAACAATATTTATATACCTTTCCCATATTTGGAAGCTACTCTCTTCCCTGATCCAGCTTTCTGGTCCTTTTTCCAGTCATGACATTATCTCCCCAGACAATAACTTGGATCCACCTGCATATCAAATTTTAGGCTCAGAGGAAAAAAAAAACTAGTATAGCCACAGGCCCTTTAGAATATAACTAAAATATGCCTACTAGCTATATACAAAATAGAGACCCCTCCCAACTCTTCATCTGCACTATTCCAGCCTTTAGGTTCATCAGTAGTCAACAACTTGTTTGACTTTATATGTTAATTCTTTTTTCAGCCACCAGGTTCCAGATGCCAATCAGACTTCCCTGGACAGACAACCCCACCAATGTGTCCTGGAGCTCTGATTCCCCAGAACCTGCCCCGCTAGGGAAAGAGAGAGACAGGCTGGGAGTATGGATCGACCTGTCAACACCCATGTTCAGCAGGGAAGCAATTACAGAAGCCAGACCTTCCACCTTCTGCATCCCACAATGACCTTGGGTCCATACTCTCAGAGGTTAAAGAATAGGAAAGCTATTTTTGGTGGTGGGAATTGTGTGGAGTTTTACTCTTCTTATCCTATGGTTTTGTCAGTGTTTCCTTTTTATAAATAAAATATAACAATTAAAAAATAAATAAAATAAAATAAAAAGGTTCCCTGGGTCAGGTGCATGGAGGTAAATAATTAATTTTATTCACAGCATTTTTTTTTTCTTTTCAAGAGTGGGAGCTATTCATTGTTCTAATTAAAATTTCTAGCTCTTAAGTCTGACACCATTTTCTCAGACAATATTTTTATCCAACTTCAGGCTAGGTATCAAACTCAAGCAAAAGTACCATAGTGTGTGCCCCTAGGAACATGCCTAAAATGTACTTCCTAGCTTTCTTCTACCCTAAGGTCCTCAAGCTCATATGCTCTACTCTTACTTTTTGTTTCCTATTCATTTAACCTTTTTGTCTCACTTTATGACTTGCCACCTTCCAGACACCAAGTTGCAGATGCTACTATGATGTCATCCTGACTTCTCTGGACAAACAACCTCACCAATGTGTCATGGAACCTTGCCTCTCCAAAGCTCTATCCCACTAGGAAAAGATAGAAATAGGTTGAAAGTATGGATCAAACTGCCAACACCCATGTCCAATGGAGAAGCAATTACAGAAGCCAGGACTCCTATCCTCTGCACCCCAAAAACAACCTTGATCCACATTCCCAGTGGGTGAGAAGCAAAAGGAGCAACAAGATAATAGGGCTCTGAACACCCAGATAGAGTGGAGGAAAGGAGAGATATTTGGATGTAGTAATGATGTCAAGAGTGGCTTGGAGGGAAAGAGAGGACTGGATCTGGAAGAAAAAGTGAGCAATTATGTATGAATGTACACAGATAGTTGTAGAAATGATAGTTGGCCCATATCTACAACCTTAGGGGAACTTCAGTGGCTTGCAGTGGGGAGACTGGGGATGCAGAACTCTGGTGGTGGGAACAGTGCAGTGTGGAATTATATTCCTGCTGACATGTAATTTTGTAAATCCATATTACATAATAAATAAATAATTAAACCAATTAAATAATAATTTAATCAATATTAAACAATTAATTAAAATAATCAAATATTAATTAAATGATAATTGAATATTATAATAATATTAAACTAATACAATTTTTATTTTTATTTTTTTATTTTTTTTTTATTTAAGAAAGGATTAATTAACAAAACCATAAGGTAGGAGGGGTACAACTCCACACAATTCCCACCACCCAATCTCCATAACCCACCCCCTCCCCTGATAGCTTTCCCATTCTCTATCTCTCTGGGAGCATGGACCCAGGGTCATTGAGGGTTGCAGAAGGTAGAAGGTCTGGCTTCTGTAATTGCTTCCCTGCTGAACATGGGCGTTGACTGGTCGGTCCATACTCCCAGTCTGCCTCTCTCTTTCCCTAGTAGGGTGTGTCTCTGGGGAAGCTGAGCTCCAGGACACATTGGTGGGGTCTTCAATCCAGGGAAGCCTGGCCAGCATCCTGGTGGCATCTGGAACCTGATGATTGAAAAGAGAGTTAACATACGAAGCCAAACAAATTGTTGAGCAATCAACAATTTTTTCTTTTTTAAAAAGAAAAAAAACTAGTATAGCCACAGGCCCTTTGAATATAACCAAAATATGCCTACTAGCTATCTACAAAATGGAGACTCCCTAACTCTTCATCTGCACTATTCGGGTCTTTAGGTTCATGAGTAGTCAGCAACTTGTTTGGCTTTATATATTAACTCTCTTTTCAGCTACCAGGTTCCAGATGCTAGCACGATGCCAGCCAGACTTCCCTGGACAGACAACCCTGCCAATGTGTCCTGGCGCTCTGATTCCCCAGAACCCTGTCCCTCTAGGGAAAGAGAGAGGGGGCTGGGTGTATGGATCGACCCGTCAATGCCCATGTTTAGCAGGGAAGGAATTACAGAAGCCAGACCTTCCACCTTCTGCATCCCACAATGACCTTGGGTCCATACTCCCAGAGGGATAAAGAATAGGAAAGCTATCAAGGGAGGGGATGGGATACGGAGTTCTGGTGGTGGGAAATGTGTGGAGTTGTACCCCTCTTATCCTATGGTTTTGTCAGTGTTTCCTTTTTATGAATTAAAAAAAATGAAGTGAACTAATATCATGTACAAAGTTGAATTTGGATTGGATCCTGATAATATGTATTTTGGAACATAGGGTAATTTTAAATATTATATTGATATTAGATAACATTAAACATTTATTTGTTGAGTAAAAAGATAAAAAACATCTACTAGATAGCTTCATTTGTATGTGGAATCAAGAAAATTGATTCATATGAACTTGCAAAGAAAAAGAAGTAGAGGCAAGCAAATTGTTTCTTTTTAAAAATATTTGTATTTATTATTGGGGGGGAGAGAGAGAGAGAGAGATTGAGAGATTCAGAGGGGGATATAGAGAGGGACAGAGACAGAGAGATAGATGCCAGCAGTCCTGCTCTATTTGTGAAGCTTTCCTCCTGCAGATGGGTACCAGGGCTTGAACCCAGGTCCTTGTGCAGTATAATGTGTGTGCTTAACTGGGTACACTACTGCCTGGCCATGCAAATCTTTTTTAGGACTTGTGAGAACTATGGTGATTATCTTTAGGAGATGTGAGAGAGGGGGCATAGAATTTTGGTGGGTGTGGTGTGGTGTGGTGTGTAATCTTACAGTCTTGTAAACCACCATTATTCACATATAAAAATGGGAAAATATTTATTAGTTTTTTGAAGTGTAATGGAAAACATTTACTTTTTAATGAAAAGTAGGTCTAAATGATTAGGGATAAAGTACTATGACATTGGTGGCATACATTTAAATGCTTCCATAAAATAAATATGGATTCTACTTTGTTTTTCCCTGTCTGATCTTCTTTTTCAGTTAGTAGAATAAATCTGGATATGCACATATGGTTATGCATGTAAAATACACAATAAAAGCAAATATGATAAAAAAAACCATAACAATAATTGTTGGATTGAGACAGGAAGAATACATATTGTCATTGTAATAACCTCCACTGTGTGTTAAAATATTTTAACTTTTGGGTCCTGATGTAGGATGGTGGGAAAGGATCTAAGTTGGGGGTGAGAGGTTTTTTGCAGACACCAGTCATGGGGAGATGAGAATTTGCACCTATGTGCCAACATCTACATAGTAATCCACTAGTCCCCCCCCCCCAATAAAATGAAAAATAAACCTTTTAATGTTAAAAATATTTATCACAGGGAATTGTGGAAAAAGTACAAAACATTTGAGCAAGTACTGAGCTACAAGGGGCTTGTGGGCCTAGAGTCATGTACAGTGACTATATGTTAGATGATCTATAATATTGTTTTCTGTGTCCTCCCAATCTTGCTGGCTCGTTTTACATTCCCTGGAGTCAAGAGACAAGGCCCAGGCCAGTTGCTGCCTTCCTCCTCTCCAGATACCACCAGATGCCAAGCAGCTCTTCCAAGCTTCTAAGTGGGCAGGCAGCCTCTTCCTTTTCCTTTCCTTCTATCCCAGGATGCTTCCTTTCTTTTCTTCAGCTCCTATTTTCAGCACCAAGCAGTTTAATACCATTGTTTTGGAAACAAGAAAATGAAATGAACACATCACCCCAATACTCTGAAGAAGACGCTAATTGAGCACAATTAAAATAATCCCTGGGTAACCAGCATCACAGCAAGAGCTAGACTTTCCACTCTAAGTGAAGTAGTCTCTGCGGAAAGATTTTCAAATTACCTTCTGATAGGAAAGAGGAAATCTGTCCAGGCACTGTTGCACGTTGTCCAGATGTGTTAGATCAGAAGAATGTAGTGTGAAAGGTCAGAGACTATGTACAGAGAGAGAATATCCCTATTTCCTGTCAAAGTCTGGATGAGGATCACATGGCCTGGGAGAAAGATAGCAGGCTGTGCCTGGAAATGAATGGATCATGGCAAGGTAGCAGACAAACAAAACGAAAAACAACTCTGCCTTCCTTTTCTTTGCTCTCCCCAGGAAATAGGATAGAAAGAAAAGAAGAAAGGCAGAAAGATAATCTGCAATATAAGGCTAGAGGTCTTTTCTACAAATCTGTGATTGTTCACATCCTAATTTCTCAATGTATACAGTTGAGAAGTGACAATAATAATGTTCAACAACAACAACAACACAATCTTTTTGTCTGTCCCTCATTTAGTTCTAAAAATTTCAGGGTGGGCCTTGGAGCCAGAGTGCATAGTTTCATAACTCTGGCTTTACTATCTATTGATAATGTGACCTTGGGAAATTCACTCACTCTTTTATGTCTCCATTTTCTTTCTCTCTCTCTCTCTCTCTCTCTCTTTTAATATTTATTTATTCCCTTTTGTTGCCCTTGATGTTTTTTATTGTTGTAGTTATTATTGTTATTGTTATTGATGTCATCATTGTTAGATAGGACAGAGAGAAATGGAGAGAGGAGGGGAAGACAGAGAGGGGGAGAGAAAGATAGACACCTGCAGACCTGCTTCACCTCTTGTGAAGCGACTCCCCTGCAGGTGGGGAGCCGGGGGCTCGAACTGGGATCCTTACACTGGTCCTTTGTTTTGCACCACGTGTGCTTAATCCACTGCACTACCTCCAGACACCCTATGTCTCCATTTTCTTTAGCAAATAAGGCTATTAATATGTACTTCATAAGCTGCTTTTAGTGCTAAATTTGTTAATGTGTATAAAACGTTAAGAATTCTACATGGTGCCATGTATGTGGCATGATAATGTTGTATTTGGTGATGTTTAAGAAGATTGAGGAGAAAGAGTAGCAAGAGATAAGAGGACTTTTCTTTCTAACTTTAATTTCTGACATTACCACTTAACCTCATATTCCAAATCTGACCGCTGTCTGTACACTGTTAGAAACTTAGGTAATATCAAGTCAGGTTAAAAAATTTTTACTGAAAGTCAGACTAAGCATAACACTTTTCACCTAGCTTATATGGACTTAGGAAATTCTCTAGACTCAGTTCTTTTTAAAATTTATTTGTACACACTACATGCTGTGTTTAAACTACATTTCTCATAGTCATTAGAACACTTCTCAGTTTCAAGTTGTACTACTTTTAATTGTATAGTCTTGGGCAATTAACTAGAGTTTCAGCTTCCTGTTCTGCAAAATGGAGATAATAATAGATCCGACTCGGCAGTATACAGGAGTTAACACAAGTAAGGGAGTTAATGCAGTGTCTGACATAAAGTGAATACCCTCCAAAATCAGCCATGATATTGATTCATGATATTTCTATATTGTTTTTTTGACATAATCTTTCCTCTCTTCTCTTCAGTTTTGATAAACAGTAGCCATTAAAAATTATTATTATTACTATCTTTATTTATTGGATATAGACAGTCAGAAATCAGGAAGGAGAGGGGAGAGAGAATCCAGGAGAGACAGACCTGTAGCACTACTTCACCACTTGCAAAGCTTTCCCCCTGCAGGTGGAGAGTGGGGGCTTGAACCTGTGCCCTTGCGCACTCAACCCAGTGTGCCACCACCCAACCATAATTTTCAGAAATTTAAGGCTTTTTCTTAGTCCAAAGAAATTCGTTCTCCCCTGAGTCCTAATCATAATATTGTTATCTCAAAATTCAGTATTCCTGAGAGTAATTACAGATAATCCAATAAATTAGATCAGTTAACTACTAATTAATCAGGTAAGCAAATTATCAGTTAAAATGCACTTAAAACCATGTGATCATGTTGAATACAGCAGGTAACACAAAGGACAGCATTTGAGTAGTCAGTTATATAAAAACTTTTATTGTAGTTGATATGATATGAAAGCTTATCCTTAGGACAACTATAAAATTATGATATCCAAAATTTCTTAGAAAAAGTCGCATGCTTTTTTATTTCCTTGGTATGATATAAAGATTAAAACAATTAACCTGAAATAGAATTTTTTTAATAAGTGAGACTTATCAGTTTATTAAATATTTACCTAGTGCCTTTGTTTAAACCTTTCCAGAATGGTGCCTTTATATTATGCATATACCAGTTGTATCTTGATATGAAATCATTCTTGGGTGTTTAGGGGATGATGAATCCTATGGCCTAGAGGACTGTTGAGTATTACTCTATGATAAAGGACTTGCGGAGCATACAGTTAAATCTCTTTCAAGACACAACAGTTGATTGGGGAGGGATCTGGATATTCTATTTCTTCCTCATCTGTTATTCACTGCAAAGCTGATTTCAGTAATGAAGCTTATTTTCTTCTTTAATTTTTGTGACCAGACAAAACAATATTAGCGTAAAGTCACATTATTCTCCATAATTTGCTGGCCATTTCTTCCTTCCTTCCTTCCTTCCTTCCTTCCTTCCTTCCTTCCTTCCTTCCTCTTCCTCTTCCTCTTCCTCTTCCTCTTTCTCTTTCTCTTTCTTCCTTCCTTCCTTAGAGAAATGGAGAGAGGAGGGGAAGACAGAGGGAGAGAGAAAGACCCCTGCAGACCTACATCATGGCTTGTGAAACGAACCCCCCTGCAGGTGGGGAGCTGGGGGCTTGAACTGGGATCTTACACAGGTCCTTCCACTTCACACCATATGTGTTTAACCCAATGCACTACCGCCTGGCTCCTGACCATTTACTTTCTATTCCCTGAATCATCTGTAACCTAGTCTCCAAGAATTTAAAAAAGGACATCAGTTCAGAATTCCTTTTTACCTTGTTTCTAATTATCAAATGGTGTTGGGATGACCCGTTGCATCACCTGACTTCTAATATCCCTTTCACCTTTAGGAGACATCAGAACTTTGTTGATATTCCTTTACAGTTATTAGTATGGCAGAAGAATTTCACTATAATTATTTTAGTATTTAAAGTATAAATTTCATGTTTTTCTGGCTCTAGTTTTTGCTCCCCAGCTCCTGTTAAACACCTCCCCCCCCTGAGAATTTGCTCATACTTCCCCCTTCCCCCTAGTAATTCTTTTGTTCCTTTACTTTTCACTAGGGCTTGGGTGGAGGTGGAAATGCTGATTTAAAAACCTGAGCGCCCCAGAGTGAAATTTGAAAACAGCTTCCCATACCTAGCAGGTAAGGTGAGATCAAAGAGAAAATCTGAAGGGTGGCATTTTAAAAGTCAAGGATCGAGGCTTATTTCAGGTGAGTGGTCATAAGGATCTTAAGATCCTATCAGAAATTTAAAATGTTTACATAGAAACCTTGCAAGGATTCAGTCACGTGTGGGGTCCAGCTGCTCTCAATAAGGCCTTGCAGCAATCCTCCTTATCCTTGTGTTTATTACTATATGTGCTTAACAAGGCGTACCACTGACTGGCACCCCACCCCCACCCCCTTATTCTCTAGGGATACATTCCAAGAACTCAGTGGATGGTTGAAACAGCAGTTAGTACCAAATCTTATATGCACTGTTTTTTCCCCTCATACTTAATGTACCTACAGTAGGGGTTAATTTATAAATGGGATACAGTGAAACAGATACCTAATAACATTGAACAATTTTAACAATTAACTGTAACAAAAGCTGAATATGCTTTTTTTTTCTTTCTCAGAATATCTTGTTGTATAAAACATTTTCCACCACTTTGAGTAAAAAACCATGAATGAGGGGCAACTATTGTATTCTCTTAAAGTTATGTTTTTAGGACTTTGGGGCAGATTGTTCATTTCTAATCTGGGAGGGGTGAGTAGCTCTCAGTATCCCTGGTTCAACTCCCAGGTCAGTTGGAGGTCATGTCCTCCTGATGACCTCTGGACACTCCATCTTTGCAGGACTGATTATTGCAATTCCACCTCATTAGTGTGTGCCCAGGCAGACAGCAACTGGTTTCATTAGCAAGGCAATAGCTGTTTTAGTGACTACTCTCTGGTTGGATAGAAGGCAGATGTCACAACAACAATTTAGCTCTAAGTAGAGAATACACAGGTTGTGATAATGACCATCCAAATAAGTAACATTATCACAACAGGAGTTCCAGCAAGATCCAGGATCTGAACCATTGGCTTATTACATTAGGTTACTGTGGTCTTTTCCTTTGGTTACTCTTAACTGCCCTCACGTGGAAGTGTGGTGGTGGAAAATCCAGAAACTAAACAAGTAAGTAGAAGGAGTCAAGATTCTGTAAGACTCTAAACTCCATTTCCCTTCTAAGGTAGCTCCATTCACACTGAAATCTTTAGTTGCGGAAAACTGCTGCTGATTCCAGACTTTAGACAAAGTGCAACAGTTAAAGTGCACACTCTTCTTCTCAGTGGGCTATTTGTACCTGGACTTTGACTTCCATGGAACACACTGCAGCAAACCATACCACTTGGGCAAGATTTTGAAAAGCCAAAGAGGTAAGATAATAGGGAAATCTATCATCTGCCTATCTATCTATTAATCATCTAGCTCTCTAAAATTTAAAGATTAAAAAGTTCTATTAGTGATTTAATAATGATTAACAAGATTGCAAAGATTGTAGCATAATGGGTACAATTCCACATAGTTCCCTCCATCAGAGTTCTGTGTCCTATCATAATATTGTTCATAATATTATTGGAAACTTCCCTATTTTTTTATCCCTCTGAGAGTATGGACCAAAATTCTTTATGGGGTGCAGAAGGTGGGAGGTCTGGCTTCTGTAATTGCTTCTACATTGAACATGGATGTTGACAGGTCAATCCATACCCTCAGCCTCTTCTATCTTTCCCTAGTGGGGCAGGGATCTCAGTGAGGTGCAGGGGCACATTGATAAGGTTGTCTGCCCAGGGAAGTCAGTAGGGCATCATGTCTGCAACTTGGGGCTGAAAGGCAGTATATAGGTATATTCTAAGGGGTCCATGATTTTACTAATTTTTGCCTGAGCCTTATAGCTAATATGCAGGTGGGCTTAAAGTACTGTCTGGAAGATGGTGTCAGAGTTGAGAATAGGACTTGAAAGCTTCCTTTCCAAGTATGAGGTCCAGTTTTAAATGGCAGCATACCCCACAGAGTGCTGTAGTGACATTGGGAAACTCTAGTGTTGTGGTGTCTCTTTTGATGGAAAATGGCAGCTGGCAGTGGCAAAATCACATATGCATCTGAGTGGTGCAAAATATTTATTAATGTAAGAGAGACAGAAAAGGAAAACGAGAACATCTCTCTGGTCTATTCTGGGGACCAAATCGAGAGCCTCATGCTTGCAAGTCTTGTACTTTTATCACTGTACCACCTCCTAGGCAGCCAATTTATCTTTCTTTCTTTAAGGGTAATGACTTTTCTTTTTAAAATAGTTTATTATCTTTATATTTATTGGATAGAGACAGCCATAAATTGAGAGGAAAGGGGGGTCGGGCGGTGGCGCAGTGGGTTAAGCGCATGTGGCGCAAAGCGCAGGGACCGGCGTAAGGATCCCGGTTCGAGCCCCCGGCTCCCCACCTGCAGGGGAGTCGCTTCACAGGCGGTGAAGCAGGTCTGCAGGTGTCTGTCTTTCTCTCCCCCTCTCTGTCTTCCCCTCCTTCTCTCCATTTCTCTCTGTCCTATCCAACAACGAATTGCGTCAACAAGGGCAATAACAATAGCCACAACGAAGCTACAAGGGCAACAAAATGGGGGGGGGGATGGCCTCCAGGAGCGGTGGATTCATGGTGCAGGCACCGAGGCCAGCAATAACCCTGGAGGAGGAAAAAAAAAATTGAGAGGAAAGGGGTGATAGGGAGAGAGACAGAGAGATAGCTGCAGTACCGCTTCACCACTCTCAAAGCTTTCCCCCTGCAGGTGGGGAACAGGGGCTCGAACCTGGGTCCTTGCACAGTGTACATGCACTCAGCTAGGTGTACCACTATCCAGCCTCCCCATTTATCGTTCTAATTATAATCTTCTACAGGATATACATTTTATAATATATATATATATATATATATATATATATATATATATATATATATATAACGTATGCCATAAATTGGGCAAGTGCAGGCAAATCTGGCTCAGTCTATGGGGGCTGTTACAGACTGAGGAACTGCTGAGTAGAAGCTCTTCATGTTATGAACGGGCTTGCTCATGCAGTATCTGTTATGAAAAGGCCAGGTCACGGAGGAGGAGGAGGAAGGAGGGCGAGCGAGGAGGATGGCGGTGTCAGAGCTCCCCAGGCCCTCCAACCCTTTGCTGCGGTGTATTTTAGTAGATTTGGCTGCCGGATCCGAAGTGTTGTATTCTGTAAGTTTACCTTTTTGAGGGTTATCGCTGGGGCTCGGTACCTGCAATATGAATCCATTGCTCCTGGACGCCATTCCCCCCCCCATATTTTGTTGCCCTTGTTGTTATTGTTGTTGTTGGATAGGATAGAGAGAAATCGAGAGAGGAGGGGAGAAGGGGAGAGAAAGACACCTGCAGATCTACTTCACCGCCTTTGAAGCAACGCCCCTGCAGGTGGGGAGCTGGGGGCTCGAACTGGGATCCTTGCTGCTGGTCCTTGTGCTTTTCACCATGTGTGCTTAACCCGCTGCGCCATAGCCCAGACCCCTCTGGTATTTTATTTTATTTTTTAATATTTATTTTATTTATTTATTCCCTTTGTTGCCCTTGTTGTTTTATTGTTGTAGTTATTATTGTTGTTGTCGTTGTTGGATAGGACAGAGAGAAATGGAGAGAGGAAGGGAAGACAGAGAGGAGGAGAGAAAAACACCTGCAGACCTGCTTCACCGCCTGTGAAGCGACTCCCCGGCAGGTGGGGAGCCGGGGCTCGAACCGGGATCCTTATGCCGGTCCTTGTGCTTTGCGCCACCTGCGCTTAACCTTCTGCTCTACAGCCGACTCCCGGTATTTTATTTTAATGAGAGAGTTAAAGAAAAATAAAGAGAAAGACCAGAGCACTGGTCAGCTCTGCCTTATGGTGGTGGTAGGTGTTGAACCTGGGATCTCAGAGCCTTAGGAATGAAAGTCTTGCAGAACCATTATACTGTCTCCCTGGCCCTAGTGAATATACATTTGAAACTCGGATCACCTGGCAGGTAATGGTTTTGTCTACGGTCTGTACTTTTCAAATGGCTTAAAGATGATAAGAAACTAATATAAAAACTTTATTTTTAGACTGTCTTTTTCCATGTTTGGACTTCGCCTTTCTCCCCAAGTTGTTCAGTTTAGGGGAAAAAAACAGAACACATTTATTTCAGGTTGGCATTTGTTTTCTGTCCTGTTGTTAAAATTGCAGGTTAAATTTTTCTCTTATTATGAATTGCTAGGAATGAAAGAGCAATAGAGATGCAATAATAGCTTTCAGTTGGATTTATTTTCATTTACTTATTTTTTAGCTCTTTTACTATATTCAGATATTTGGTTCAGAGCTGCTTTTTGATAATGATACCAAACAAGGGCCTTATAATAATTGTGAATTATAAACAAGTCATGTATTTGAAGTATTTCACTTATTTTTTCTTTTTCTTTCTTTCTTTCTTTTCTTTTTCTATTTTTTTTTTCGTCTCCTGGATTATTGCTGGTGCTTGGTACCTGCATTGTGAATCCACTGCTCCTGGAAGCTATTTTTTCCACTTTGTTGCCCTTGTTACCCTTATTGTCATTATTATTGTTGTTGTTGTCATTGCTGTTGTTTTTGGATAGCACAGACAGAAATGGAGAGAGGAGGAGAACACAGAGGAGGAGAGAAAGATAGACACCTGCAGACCAGCTTCACCGCCTGTGAAGCGACCCCCCTGCAGGTGGGGAGCTGGGGGCTTGAACCAGAATCTACTTGTGCCAGTCCTTGTGCTTTGTGCCACGTGCACTTAACCCACAGTGCTATCACCCGAACCCCATATTTCACTTTTTAAAAGGAACACAAACACTACATTTATTTGTTGTTGTTGGGATTTTCATTTTCACTATTACTATTTTTTCAGTGACTGAGACAAGTTTTGTTTCACATTTGAAAAGATATAAATTAATGTTGTGTCGCACCAAAGTAAAAGATTCTGGTGTGTATGTGTGGGGGGAGTACAGGTCCTAAACAGGATGGCAGAGGACCTAGTGGTGGTTGTATTGTTATGTGGAAAACTGAGAAATGTTATGCATGTACAAACTATTATTATATTCACTGTCAAATGTAAAACATTAATCAAGTGTAAAATGTAAAACATTAATCCCTCAATAAAGGGGGAAAAAAAAGGCCAGGTCACAGCACCCTTTCTTGGATCTGTTGCAGGCAATAGAATCTCTTTAAAGATAGCTTTCTAATGTATTTACTTTCCAGACTACCAAATGCCAGGCTGCTAACAGATGAGTTGTTTGTACTTTAAAAGTTTACTGTTCCAGTTAGGTCATTCTTGATGGCATTTTATATTCTCTTTGCAGTGCAGCCAACTGATTCATGCTGTATTCTGAAGGTTATGAGTCTCTATGTGATGTTAAGAACTGTATGTCTAAACCATTAAAGAAGAAGTGTATAAAATGCAGTGTTGCTGAGTGGAAGTATATGAGCCAAAAGTCTTTTATATTATGCCCTGCCTCTATAGTTATGTTTGCAGCTTTGAGCTCAGGTATTACTTCTGTTTTCTTTCATTTTCAGCCTTACAGCTGTCTCCTCTATTGAAAAAACAGAGCAAGGTGGTTAGATGAATTCTTATATATTGTTTATTACACGTGCTTTCGGTTTAACCCACAAATGCTACCATTTATTGAGTTACTGCTGTATGAAGATTATTCCTTTGGATGAGGAGAGAGCTACCAAGATGATCTAGGCATAGTCCTCCCTCTTTAGGAGCTTATAAGTACATTCATAACTGAAATGTATAATGAAATGTATTAGGAAGGTACAGAGTCTTGGAGGGTTTTATACAGTTTCCTAGACCAGATGATGGTTAATTGGGGGAAAAAGCTGGTATGGGGGGAAAAGCTGGAAAAATAATATGAGAACTTGAGATGCATTGAAGGTCAGATGCCATTGTAATAGAATTTTTTCTTTTTTTTTTTAAATTTTAATCAATTAATTATTGGATAGAGACAGAGAAATTGAGAGAAGAAGGAGATTTAGACAGGGAGAGAGACAGGGAGAGAGGTCAAGAGATACCTGCAGCTTTGCTTCATCACTCATGAAGCTTTCCCTCTGCGAGTGGGTACCAGGGGCTTGAACCCAGGTCCTTTTGCTCTGTAATGTGAACACTCAGCCAGGTGCACCACCACCTGACCATGAAGTTTTTTCTTTATTTATCTTGGGAAAGGAGTTTCAGAAAAAAGGAAAACTACTAATCAGTCATCCAATCTGGGAAAATATGTAGTATCTAAATTAAAGAAAGGTGGGAAGTGATAGCAGAGACATAAAGGATTTGTGTAAGAGGAGAAATGTTTGTGTCCTTTATGATTCTTCTTCTCTTCTCTGTTTGTGCTGGAGAGTGACTACTCAACCAAAGACTACAAATTTCCAAAAGTTTCTTGGAATTTAGGCAGAAGTAACGGTTTATTTTCAGGACTCACATGCCAGTTAGATATTGATTCTGAAGAAACTTATTGATGACAAACCTCATACTTTAGATGATATAGTTGGCATGACTGAGTGGAGCCTCGGGATCACTACTTTCTAACTCCTACTGCAAGTGGGAACACGTATAAGGTCTTTGTCAAGCAAGGAAAAAAAAAAAAGAATCCTCAAGGTCCAGGAGATGGTGTAGTGGATAAAGCATTGGACCCTCAAGCATGGGGTCCTGAGTTCAAGTTCCAGCAGCACATGTACTTGAGTATGACTGATTTTTTCCTCTCTCTCCTCCTATCTTTCTCATTAATAAATAAATAAAATCTTGAAAGAAAAAAGAATCCTCCAATGTGGGTAGTGGCTGAAATATTGTGTTATCTTAAGGAAACTGATGTAGTAGTTAAAAAGAAAGGGTGAAGCAGGTCTGCAGGTGTCTATCTTTCTCTCCTCCTCTCTGTCTTCCCCTCCCTCTCTCCATTTCTCTCTGTCCTATCCAACAACAACAACAACAATAATAACTACAACAATAAAACAACAAGGGCAACAAAAGGGAATAAATAAATAAAATAAATATATAAAAAAAATTTAAAAAAAATTATATTAAATATATTAAAAAATTAAAAAAAAAAGAAAGGGTAGTCTTGGATGATGTTTTTGAGAGACAACATAAAGTAGTGGAGACACTTTTAAGCTAGAAAACATGAATTTCATTTATTCGCTCATTTCTGCATTCATTTCATATTTATTTAAATTTCTGTAGCTGCCAAATGTTGAGCTATATATGGGATTATTTATTAGCATAAATGCTGTAATTAACAATGCATAGTTCATAGCCTATAGGCTTTTGCATTGCAGGGGAATCAAACCAAACCAGACTTTAATGATACACCGTAATATCTGAGACTGGCAATGTTAACATTACTCCGGGACTTGGCAGAAATGCAGAGTCTCCAATATATTAAAAAAAAAGTTTGTACTGTTACCATATTTTGCTAATTTTAAGCATGCAAAGGAGATAGAGATCTTTAAAAATGTGATAAGGTGGGCGGTAGTGCAGAAGGTTAAGTGCACATGGTGCGAAGTGCAAGGGAAGGCGTCAGGATCCCTGTTCAAGCCACCAGCTCCTTACCTGAACGGGGGTAACTTCAAAAGCAGTGATGTAGGTCTGCAGGTGTCTATCTTTCTCTCACTTTCTCTGTCTGTCTTCCCCTCCTCTCTTGATTTCTCACAGTCCTATCCAACAACAAGGGTAACAGAATGGGAAAAATGGCCTCCAGGAGCAGTGGAATGGTAGTGCAGGCACCGAGCCCCAGTGATAACCCTGGAAGAAGAAAAAAGTGATAAGCTATTTATGAAAAAGTAATAAAAGAATAAAACAAGCATTAGAAGTGTTATTCCAATACAGATCAAATGAAAATAATTGTATTTAAAGTCAGGAACATATAGGAATATTTGCCATTGCTGTTTTATTCCAAGAATGTATTTGAGGGACAAGATAAAAGTAATTACACATTTTTTAAATGATTATTATTGGATAGAGATAGAAAAATTGAGAGGGGAGTGAAGGGACAGTGAGAGGGAAAGAAACAGAGAGACGAGACATATGTAGGCCTGATTCATCACTTGTGAAGCTTTTCCCCTGCAGGTGGGGACCAGGGACTTGAACCAGGGTCCTTGTCCACTGCAATGTGGGCACTTAGCCAGGTACACTGCCACCAAGTCATAATTATGCTGTTAAATGAATAAATTAATTATTGGAT
The DNA here is from genome assembly GCF_950295315.1 of Erinaceus europaeus. Taxonomy (NCBI): domain Eukaryota; kingdom Metazoa; phylum Chordata; class Mammalia; order Eulipotyphla; family Erinaceidae; genus Erinaceus; species Erinaceus europaeus. The sequence goes on along the minus strand of NC_080165.1, from coordinate 132,313,522 downwards.
AGAAACAGAGAAATTGAGAGAGGAAAAGAGAGAGCGACAGAGACACATAGAGACACGTGCAGACCTGCTTCACCACTGGTGAAGCTTTTCCCCTGCAGTTGGGGACCAGGGGAACCCGCCTCCGTGCCTACTGTAATGTGAGCACTTAGACAGGTGCGCCACCACCTGGCTACTATTATGCAGTTTTAATGATAGTTTGATTTTTAAAAAAATCAGAATGTTTAGATTCCTGAATGAGTAAAACAATTAGTGAGAATCTGACAAAATATCGTTGCTGCAGCATAAAAGTCCACTCTCACATCTCCTATAAAATAAAAAAGAATCCCAATAAAAAAATGGAAGAAAGAAATGAAGAGTTTCAGAGAAGAAGGAGGAAGGAGGAAGTAGAGAGGTTGTTGGGTTTGTGGTGTATAATGTTGTAAATGTTAATTGTAGAGACACTTATCATGGAAAGATGAGAAATTGTATCTGTGTGTCAGCAACTGCACTCCCAACTGTTAAGCCTCCGATAAAATAATAAAAATACCACGCAGGGTCGGGTAGTAGCACAGCGGGTTAAGTGCACATGGTGCAAAGCGCAAGGACCGGCATAAGGATCCCGGTTGGAGTCCCCGGCTCCCCACCTGCAGGGGGCTCACTTCATAGGTGGTGAAGCAGGTCTGCAGTTGTCTGTCTTTCTCTCCCCCTCTCTGTCTCCCCTCTCTCTCAGTTTCTCTCTGTCCTATGCAATGACAACAACAATAACAATAACAACAACAGTAACAACAAGGGCAACAAAATGGGAAAAATGGCCTCCAGGAGCAGTGAATTTGTAGTGTAGGCACTGAGCCCCAACAATAACCCTGGAGGCATAATAATAATATAATAAATTTAAAAAATAATAAATAGATATGCAAAGTGTCAGGCCTATCTATCAGGTTAGTGGAGGCATAATCTAAATATTTACAGGAATTATATACCCATCTGAGTTTGAGAAGTGAGATGGTGACATAATCCTTTCAGACAGTGCACTGCTTTGCTATGTGTGTGACTCATGTTCAGTCTTGGACCCCACCTCACTGAAGGAAGCATTGATGTTCTGGTTCTTTTCCTCTTCCTCTTCTCTTCTCTATCTAAAGATATAATAAAAAGTTTGAGAAGCACTGGTAAGATGAGTGTTTTGGTAGGAACAGGTATGGGGCAAAGGGGGGAAGTAAAGGGACAACAGGTAGCTGAGTTTTGGAACTTTTCAGTCTTTAGGTGATGTTGAACTTATTTCTGAACATCACACACAGTTCAAAGTTGCTAGCTGGGCAAGCTAATTACTTGTAGTTTTGGTTCCATTATACATATAAAAATCATAGGGTCAATATTTTTGTTTTTATTGTCAAGATATTCTATTACAATTTTTTATTATATTTATTTATCTCCAAAACTCTCTCCCTTTACACTGTCTGAATTGGAAGACACTTTGAAGAGGGTTAAACCGGGAACAGCTGCTGGCTATGATAACATCACCCCAGAACTCATTCTTAACCTGGGTCCCACGGCAAAGAAGTGGCTCGCTTCATTCCTGTCCCAAATCTTGGAATCTGAGTCTATGCCCAAAGTTTGGTGACGTGCGAAGATAATAGCGGTTTTGAAACCAAAGAAAGACCCAACACTGGCTGCCAGCTATAGACCAATTTCTCTCCTCTCTGTGTGTTACAAACTCCTTGAGAGGCTGCTTCTGTCACGTATTTCTCATCTTACAGAGAAATTCCTATCACCCGCCCAAGCTGGTTTCCGCCCAGGAAGATCTACCTGTGAACAAGCCCTGGCCCTCTCAACTTACATTGAAAATGGATTCCAGAAGAATTTAAAGACGGGTGCTGTCTTTGTTGATCTCACAGCAGCCTATGACACGGTCTGGCACCGTGGTCTCCTAGTCAAGATCTCAAGATGCCTACCTCCATGGGTGGCCAACACTATATCGTTTCTTCTCCAAAACAGAAGATTCCGGGTGCATCTGGGTGACAAGTCTAGCAGATGGAGACTTGTCTCAAGTGGCCTACCCCATGGCTCTGTTCTGGCTCCTACGCTATTTAATATTTACATCAATGACCTCCCAGAAACTTCTTCAAGGAAGTTCATCTACGCCGATGACATCTGCTGTGCAACTCAGGCATCCAAGTTCAACATCCTCGAGGAAACACTCACGAAAGACATATCTCTGATATCTGATTACTGTAAAAAATGGCGACTAATCCCTAGCACTGCAAAAACGGTATCATCTGTTTTCCACCTACACCATGCCTCGGCCTCGCGGGAGCTTAATGTGCAGCTTGGCGATACGAGAATCCGGCATGAAGCCCAGCCAGTCTATCTTGGCGTTACTCTCGATCGCACTCTGTCATTTCACGAACATCTCATAAAACTGCAGCAAAGGTGGGCGCGAGGAATAACATCATTGCAAGACTGGCCAGCTCCTCATGGGGCGCGAGCGCTTCCACACTACGATCATCATCTCTGGCATTATGCTATTCCACTGCAGAACACTCTGCCCCAGTATGGTTCCGTAGCCCCCATGTCCACTTGGTCGATTCCAAATTATATTCCTCCATGAGGATCATTTCTGGAACCATCCGTTCCACCCCGGTTCCATGGCTGCCAGTTCTTAGCAACATCGCCCCGCCAGATATTCGTCGGGATGCGGCATCATCTAAGTTCATTTCCCACGTCTACGCTCGACCGGACCTGCCAATATACGCGGATATCTTCGCCCACCCTGTCCAACGCTTGACGTCTCGTCACCCAATCTGGTCCCCTACGCCTACACTGAACTTCTCTGTTCCAGACTCTTGGAAACAGAGCTGGCAGTCAGCTGAGGTAAAGAACAAACAATTCATCGCAGACCCCTGCAAGCGTCAACCCGGCTTTGACCTAGCACGTTATGATTGGGCCCTCCTCAATCGCTATCGAACAGGCCATGTCCGGTGCGCCGCTATGTTCCATCGCTGGGGAGCCAGAGACGACCTGAACTGCCCCTGCGGCTCCAGACAGACTATGACCCACATAGTCAACGACTGCCACCTCTCCAGATTCAAAGGAGGTCTCGAAACTTTACATCAGGCTCAACCTGACGCTGTTGACTGGCTACGGATGAAGGGCAAACGCTAGTAGTAGAAGAAGAATTATATTTATTTATTGGATAGAGACATCAAGAAATCTAGAGGGCAGGGGAGATAGAAAGCTAGAGAGACAGACATCTGCACTTCACCACTTGTGAAGCTTCCTACCTGCAAGCGGGAACCAGGGGCTTGAACCTGGGACCTTGCACAGTGTAATGTGTTTGCTTAACCAGGTGCACCACCACCTGGCCCCTGTCAAGATATTCTAAAGTTGCCTAAGGCTTAAATGAACTCTGTACAAAAATACTTTGAATATTGTAAAGCTATAATAAATAGAAATCTTATTTTATCAGTTATACTTGGAATTTAGGGGGAAATATGCTCTCTGAGATGGTCATGTACTTTAAAGAGTGTTTAGTAAGAAAACATTTTCCAGTATAGATTCTTCACCTTGATTTAGAGTAGAAATGAGCCTGCAAACTGTCTCACTTTGACAGTATGCTGTTTTGCAGTGTGCAGAACCCAGGTTCAAGTCTGGTCTTCACCACATTGAAATAAGCTTTGATGCTTTGATCTCCTTCACTTTTTCTCTACCTCTCTGTATTTATGTATAACTTTAAAAAAAGTGCAGAACTTAAAGAATTTTCCCCTACTTCTTGCAGTGGGGTAGGGGAGTATAACATCTTGTGAAAAAATATGTCTCTAGGAGTCAGAGTACTTTTTTTTTTAAAGGGTTATCTTTTATTTTATAGAGACAGTAAGAAATTGAGAGGCAAAGGGGAGACAGAGCAAGAGAGACAGAGAGACACTTGCAGCCATGCTTCACCACTCACAAAGCACCTACAGGTGGGGAATGGGGGTTCGAACCTGGGTCCTTGTATAGTTTAATGTGTGTGCTCAACCTGGTGTGTCACCACCAGTCTCCCTAATTGTGCTTTCCTTGTGGTACTGGGGTCTGAATTTGAATCATTTGTGTCCCTGCAAATGAGTTTATCTGAAACACAGAGGTAGTTGGGAGAGATTTTCTTCTGATTAGTACAAACATTAATTTATCGGCATAAATATCTAAATCAAACAGAGTGAGTTTATATAGAATTAATAGGCCTGACAAAGGTTAATGAAAAATAAAGAACAATAATTAATGATGCTAAATAATCTAGTAGTCCAATCTCCACATAGAACATTTCTACTACTGACAAATAGTTGTAGTGTTGTTGGCAGTGCTACAATACCAGTTGGTCCAGTAACAAAAAAAAGACCTTATATACTTCTGTCTTTTGTCCTCAATCATAAGGCTAATTCTGAAAAATATATTATTAGAGCATTTTGTATTGCATGAATACCATAGAGTAAAATTACACAAACCCACATGGTGTAGGTAGCCTATTCAGACATCATATTCTGACAGTATCCCAGATATTGAGCCACATAAGTCAGTGTAGATTCTTCTTTTATAGCCCCAGGAAGGTAAAGAATATTGAATTACACTGCAGTCCTCACCATACATGTGTTATTTCTCATATGGTGAGAGTATGAGGACAGGATATATCTTCCTTCTTTCTTGTCTCTACCATCTAGAACATGTTATTTACATAGAAGGTCCTAAACAAATGTAAAGGCCAGCAACTTCACAAATGAGTTAATAAAACAGAACTCTCTTATACAATTACCAAGGACAGATTAGTTATTTGATGATGTCTTTCTTAAAAAGGATACTATCAAATAATGCTTTAAGAAGTTATTCACAGATCTTTTATGGCCTGCCTGAAACATTAGAGATTAATGTATACATACTATTACAAACTTATTAACACAGAAATGCTACTTACAGAATTTGTTTCAAGCAATTTATGACTATTTAAAGCTCTCTCTACAAAGGTGATAATTTTATTCTGTTTATAATGACAAAAATGTAGTTGAGATAAATGGTTAACAATTGTAAATTAATAAAATGCTATAAAATGAAAGGTAATGATGTAAATTATATTTGTCAACTTAGAAAATTATTCACACAATTTAAAATGTAAAAAAAAGTCAGTTTAGTATATTCACTAAGTTGACATTTTATTAAAAAGAAAAATTTACAAGCTTAGAAGAGGAAGTCTGGAAGCAATGTACATTGAAATGTTAATAGAGAGTTTCTGAGTGGTAAACTTATAAGCTGTTTAAATTTTTTGTGTCATTTTATTGGGAAAATGTTGATTACAAGACTGTTGTCATAGGCATTTTCATTTTTACTCTCTTTGCTTATCATTGCTATTCAGCGTGCTAAGGCTAAAATGTATTAATTTGATAATCAATCTTTAAAATAGCAACCATTGACATTTTTTGAGAACAAATCATAAGCTTGAAGACTTTTAAAGAGTTCTATGTTTTCATATTCCCTAGATTGTATTCTTTCACAAGTTGTCTTGTTCTACCAGTTTCCTTCCTTCCTTCCTTCCTTCCTTCCTTCCTTCCTTCCTTCCTTCCTTCCTTCCTTCCCTTTTTATTTATTTATTTCCTTTTGTTGCCCTTGTTTTATTGTTGTAGTTATTATTGTTGTTGTTATTGATGTCGTGCTTTTGGATAGGACAGAGAAATGGAAAGAGGAAAGGAAGACAGAGAGGGGGAGAGAAAGATAAGACACCTGCAGACCTGCTTCACGGCTTGTGAAAATATACAAATGTATTATCTCTTTAGTAAAACCCCCAAAGAAATTTTGTTAATGCAGCTGACAAACAGTGAAAGTACAGAGGGAAATATTTTCCTAAAAGGTCAACAGCAACAAAAAGAAGTTCAAATTCTCTCCATTAGCATAGATAACTGAAAACTGTATTCCACATTAATACCAAATTATACCATTCATTTATTCAGTAATAATCTGCTGAACCTCTATTCTGTGACTTTGCAGAACAAATAAGGAATGATAAAATTAACACTCCTGCATTTTTAACTTTATAATCTAGTTCTGAAGGCAAATTAAAAGTGGTAAGTTAAATAATCACAGAAGATATAAGCAGTGGTTCTACATAACCGTGCAGTGCTGGCAGAGGCAGGACTGTGATTAATGTTTAAATGACAAGTAAGTACTGTGGCTGTTCAGAGGAGGGCAAGACACCTGCAGGTTGGAAGGGGCTGAGAAAGTGTTCCAGAAGAGGAGGGATTATAGATGATTCATGAAAAAATAGGATTTGCAAAGCAGACAAAAGAAGCATTGGGATTAACCATAGCATAAGGATTTGTGGAATTGTAGTGTGTGTGTATGTATGTATGTGTATTTATATTTAGATATAGACAGATTGTCCAAATAGATTTTTTATGCAATAGGTGCTTTTTAATTTGTGTGTTTTTAAATATTTATTTATTATTTTCCCCTTTTGTTGCCCTTGTTGTTTTATTGTTGTAGTTATGATTGATGTCGTTGTTGTTGGATGGGACAGAGAGAAACGCAGAAAGGAGGTAAGAAAGAGAGGGGGAGAGAAAGATAGGTCGGTCACCTGCAGACCTGTTTCACCACCTGTGAAGCGACTTCCATGCAGGTGGGGAGCCGGGGGCTCAAACCGGGATCCTCAAACTGGTCTTTGCGCTTTGCGCCACCTGAGCTTAACCTGCTGTGCTATCGCGCAAAACGCAAGGACTGCCATAAGGATCCTGGTTTGAGCCCGTGGCTCCCCACCTGCAGGGGAGTCACTTCACAGGCAGTGAAGCAGGTCTGCAGGTGTCTATCTTTCCCCCTCTCTGTCTTCCCCTCCTCTCTCCATTTCTCTCTGTCCTATCTAACAACGACGACATCAACAACAACAATAATAACTACAACAATAATAGACAACAAGGGCAACAAAAGGGAATAAATATTAATTAAAAAAACTTAAAAAAAATTCCTGTCCTGGGGCCAGGTGGTGGCGCACCTGGTTGAGTGCACATGTTACAATACGCAAAGACCTGGGCTCTAGCCCCTGGTCCCCACCTGCAGGGGAAATCTTCACAAGTGGTGAAGAAGGGCTGCAGGTGTCTCTCTGTCTTTCTCTTTCTCTGTCACCCCCTTTCCCTCTAGATTTCTGGCTGTCTTTATCCAATAATTAAAATAAAGATAATTAAAAAAAATGAAAAAATTCTGTTTAAAAAATTCCTGTCCTCATAGAGGTTATGTTTAAGTATGGGAAGGTTCAAAGCTATATATAACAAGGAATAGATATCTTATGTCATATATCATAAGGAAAATCAGAAAATGGGAGAGGAATCCAGAGTCCTATCCTACCAGGGAAAAATGGAGACAGGCTGGGAGTATGGATCGGCCGGCCAACATCTATGTCGAGTGGAGAAGCAACTAGAGGCCAGAACTCCTTCCTTCCTTTGCACCCCTAAAAGAATTTTGATCCATAACTCCCAGAGGGGGAAAATGTTTGGGGAGCATGACCAGAAGCTCTTAACTCCAATTCCATTGGGACCCAAAACATTTATCACCAGTAATCTTTGTTTTTATGCCATCACTGAAAGGGAAGAGAATCTGAAAAATACCAGGTACTGCTTCACTTATCTGAGAGGGAAGAAGAAAAGTGAAGGACACTCAAAAATAGTAGTAGGTGTTGGTGTGACTTAGAGAGTGAGTGATGGTAGGGCTGTAGAAGTGAAATGAAAATGGGCAAATTATATATATATATATATATATATATATATATATATATATATATATATATATTCTTTTTTTATTTTTTTGCCCCCAGGGTTATTGCTGGGGCTCGGTGCCTGCACTATGAATCCACTGCTCCTGGAGGCTCTTTTTTACCCTTTTGTTGCCCCTGTTGTTTATCATTGTTGTTATTGCTGTTGTTGTTGTTGGATAGGACAGAGAGAAATGGAGAGAGGAGGGGAAGATAGAAGGGGAGAGAAATACACCTACAGACCTGCTTCACAGCCTGTGAAGTGACACCCCCTGCAGGTGGGGGGGCGGGAGCTCAAACCTGGATCCTTATGCCAGTCCTTGTGCTTTGCGCCACCTGCGCTTAACCCGCTGAGCTACAGCCCAATTCATATATATATATATATATTCTAACCATATCTGTGACCTTGGGAGAACTGTAGTTTCCATTGGAGGGGGTGGGGTGGACACACAGAACTCTGATGGTAGGCATGATGTAGAATTCTATCTCTGTTGTCTTATAATTTTTAAAATAACTAATAAAAATTTTAAAAAACGAGAGAGGAAATGATGGAGATGTAATGATCCTGGGATTGAGATGAGATACGAGTTCTGAACCTTTCATGACATATGTACACTAGGGTACGGGACAAGGCGAATTTACCTTTTGACATTTCAAGGCAGACAGTAATCTCAAGGTTATGAACATGACAGGTAAGGAAAGGAATGGGTGGAGTTCTTACCAGAAATGTGTAAAGACTGAGGTCCCCTCTTTGCTCCTGTGAGTGATAAGGGCAAGTGTGGGCAAAGAATGCCATAAAACGTGTTATCTTCTTCTGTCCTGTGCCTGTGTTTGTGCTCACGTGTGTAAGGTGGTGGCTGGTGTGGGTAGAAGGGTTATTCTTAACAAGTAATTGCAGTTAAGTTTAGAACAACAGTTTAGAGTTAGATTTTGGGAAACCCTCCAAATCAGGGTTGGATGATTAGATATAGTTTTAGAGAGTCTCTGGAAGATGGCTAACCTTTTATTTGCTTATATATGTTTGTCTACATGCGTAAAGGAATGTAAAGAATAAGTCCATTCGACTAACCCTGAAGTCGTGTAGCTTTTATTTTGAAGCGCCTGTTAGAAAACAAAAAGAAATCCAGAATAGCTTGGCAAAGATTATGCTATATATTTAACATGTTTAGACTGAATCAGTTGATATTTTATCAGATAGTAGCACAATGCCATGAGATTATGATTCTCTTAAGATATTGCAGGATTTATTAAAATAGCTTGACTCTAACTAAAATATGCCTACTAGCTATCTACAAAACAGAGATAGCCCCCCTCCCCAACTGTTCATCTGCACAATTCCAGCCTTTAGGTTCATGATTGGTCAACAATTTTTCTGGCTTTGTGTGTGAACTCTCTTTTCAGCCACCAGGTTCCAGATGCTAGCATGATGCCAACCAGACTTCCCTGGACAGACAACCCCACCCCCACCAATGTGTCCTGGAGCTCTCATTCCCCAGAACCCTGTCCCACTAGGGAAAGAGAGAGGCAGGCTGGGTGTATGGATTGTCCTGTCAATGCCCCTGTTCAGCGGGGGAAGCAATTCCAGAAGCCAGACCTTCCACCTTCTGCATCCCACAATGATCATGTGTCCATACTCCCAGAGGGTTAAAGAATAGGAAAGCTATCAAGGGAAGGGATGGGATACGGAGTTCTGGTGGTAGGAATTGTGTGGAGTTGTACCCCTCTTATCCTATGGTTTTGTCAGTGTTTCCTTTTTATAAATAAATTTAAAAAATAGCTTGACTCAAATTGCATTAGTGGTTTGGTCATGGGATTGTTATTTAAAGTTATATGACAAGTGCCTGCTTTCAATTCTGTCAGCATATCTGTGTATCTGTGGGTATAATCACTCTCTATGTGGGCCTGACCTTCAACTTTTGCTGATTTCTCATTTGTTCATCGATGGGCCTTTTATCATTCCTTTGCTGTTAGTGTCCTTTTGACTTTCACTTGTCTAATGACTTTTGACCAACCTTGTTGCTATTGTGACCTTCCTGTTTTGTCTGTATGCTCATTTCCCACTTCTGGCTCCTTGCCTGGATTCCTCAACCTGCTGCCATTCACAGCCTGGCATGACAGATGGCCATAAGCTAATGGCAAGGGCACTCCATCAGAGCCTTGGCATTGCAGTCACTTAAGATGTGTGACAGGCAGCAGAGAGGAAAACATGAATAGGTAGCATGATGATTTTCACAGCTCCTACACGGTGCCAGTTCTTGGCTGGATTGCTTGTTGTCAACCTAAATGAATTGCTGTTTAAGTGTGACCTTGGGTTAACAGAATCTCCCTCTGGGTCATATTGCAAATTGTTTGCAGTGAATGCTTGTTACTGGCCTGCACTGTGGTGATATTGAGGTGGAGGGGGGATGTGAAGATGCTAGAATGCTGTCACTGCCCTCATGAAGATTCCAGTCCAAGGAAATAGATGCTCATGTGCCCAGAAGATTGTGATTTAGGTTAAGGTGGGAAAGAATTATGACAGAAATCCAAACAAAGCTTCTGGAAGCACATGGGCAAAGCTATAAAGCTGACCCAGTGAAGGATTTGTTGTTAGAGTCAGGTCCTGACTTCAGTTGTGGTATGTGTCACTCTGAGTCTTCAGAAAGACTCACATGATGATCAGTTCCTGCTAATTGTTCTGAGTAATTCTTCAGATTCATCGTGGCAGGAGAGAAAAGAGCAGTTAGGTATTATCACCAAAAAGAAAAAGTGCTTTCCCAATTTTAACAGATAAGGTTCAGAAGTAGGTCATATTATTTAAATTTTTTTAAATTATCATTCTTTGTTGAGTTCTTGGATAGAGATAGCCAGAAATTGAGAGGGAGAGAGAAAGAGAGACACCTGCAGCCCTGTTTTACCACTCTCAAAGCTTTCCTTGTGCAGATGGGAACCAGAGGCTCAAAGCCAGGTCCTTGTGTATTTTAACATGTGCGCTCAACCAGGTGTGCCACCTCCTGGCCATAGTAGGGTCATATTTATAGAAGGGGGGAAGACTGTCAAAGGCAAAGAAGAAATAGTTTATTATGGTAAAACCATGCTGTTTATTACCCAATACATTTCAGGGTATAGGGCCAAAGAACACGTATCATGTTTTCATTACTCAATTTCTTTTTTCTTTTCTTTATCGCTCTTTCCTTTACATTTTTGCTTACTTTTTTTTATTAGTGCCACTAGTGTTATAATTGGAGTTTGGTGCCTACCTGATGAATGCGTTGCTCCTGGTGACATTTTTTTTTCCTTTTTGGCAAAGACAGAGAGAAGCTGAGAGGAAAGCAGTAGAGGTAGAGATAGACATCTGAAACACTGCTTTACTGCTTGTGAAGCTCCTCTCCCAAACACAGGTGGGACTAGATTCTTGAACTCTTGACCCTAGAGCTCTGTAGGGTGTGTTCCATGGCTTGCTCCTAATAATTCCATTTTCATAGTCCACTGCATAAACTTCACTAATAGTGTAACAATTTTACGGTGCAAAGTTTACACCTGAAAACAAAATGATCTGTTCTCCATTTATTATGTGTCATCAAGACTGATTAGCAGAAACTTAAATATCTTTGAAAGCACATTAAAGGTGGTTCTCTTTAGAGAAATGCACCGTATCTTCTAATACTCTTGAGGTTTATTTAACAATAAATATATTGGGGCCAGGTGGTGGTGCATCCAGTTGAGTGCACATGTCACGATGTGTAAGGATGTTCAAGCCTTCGATCCCCATCTGCGGGCAGTGGTGGTAGTGGGGTCTTTGCAAGAGGTAAAGCAGTGCTGTAGGTGTCTATCTCTTCCCTTCTCAGTTTCTCCCTGTCTCTATCCATTACAAAAACAAATATAATACTAAGAACACTAGGGAGTCGGGCGGTAGCGTAGCGGGTTAAGCACACATGGCGTGAAGCACAAGGACTGGCATTAAGAATCCTGGTTCCAGCCCCCGGCTCCCCATTGCAGGGGGATCGCTTCACAAGCAGTGAAGTAGGTCTGCAGGTGTCTATCTTTCTCTCCCCCTCTCTGTCTTCCCCTCCTCTCTCCATTTCTCTCTCTGTCCTATCCAACAACAAGGACATCAATAACAACAACAAGAATAAGTACAACAATAAAAAGGGCAAAAAAAGGGAATAAATATTAAAAAATAAAAGAAAAAAGAAAAAAACACCAAATTTATTACAAAGAATCACCTGATCTTTATGATTAAAAACAAACAAAAATAGTGTCTTTGCTTTTGTATAGTACAAAGTTTAAAGATAGTATGTTTTCTATCTTTCCTAATAGCAAACATGCCTGTGTGAATCCATGCAGATAAATATATGCATGTCTATAGAAAAATATATCCAATTATTTCATATAATGAATCTCAATATGTATACACATCAAGATGTACAGCATATAAGTCTTGCTTTTCTAAAGCTTCCCTGTCTGTTTAAACTCCTATTTTCTCTTGCATGGTGGAAATTTAATTTTTATTGATCCAAGAGTTTCTTCTTGATATTCCAGGGAATGAACTCAGGGTCTTTGGGTCTCTATTTTATAAGATTTTGGAAGGTAGCTTGTCTAGTATTCAACACTATCTCTCCAGACATAGAAATATCAAAGAAGATGTCTCATACCCGTACTGAATTGTCTTGAGGGGAAATCAATTTGCATTTTAAATTATTCCAATGTTTTAAATAATGTATTGTTGTACTGGAGCTTATTCTTTTAGGTATCTCATTAAGTATTCTCCCAGATGTTTTCTACATATGTACTATCTCCACGAAACAAAAATGATGCTGAGTTAAAAAAAAAAAAACCAACGAGTTACAATTTATTTTGAGATATACCTGATGGAGACATTTAAAAAATTATCTTTGGAGATAAAAAATTATGTATATGACTTAGTAAATTTAACCATTTGTAATATTATATTATCTACAAAAGATTTTAGGATCCTAAGAGAAATAAATACAGCAACACAGTACAGTATGAATAGATAAAAAGAAATACAGTAGGTTTATGGAAAATTTCTATAACTAAATTTCAGATTTAGCTCTTATGTTTTCAGTGGCCAGAAAAAAAAATAGAGACCACAGACTACTGAAAGATTATTCTGCCCACATAACACTGTATGGGGTAGTAAAGTTTCTGTAACACTAGAATCTTATGGGGGGTCTCTTATAGATATCCATATATGGAATTAAATATTTTTTTTTATATATTTTGATAGATACAGGGAAGAGAGAGAGAGAGAGAACTACAATGCTGCTTCATCATTTATGAAGTATTCTCACTAGGTGGTTGAATCTGGATCCTTAAAGTCTGTAATATGCATGCTCAACCATGTGTACCACCACCCAACTGGCAATGGTACAAATATCTTGAGGAGTAAGGTCAAGTTGGGATTTAACTTAATTGAGCATTTCCCTCTGTGACTCTAACAAGAACTCACCCAGAGGCTGGATGGTGGCATATCTGGTTGCATGCACACATCACCCTGTACAAAGACCCTTGTTCAAGTCCCAGATCTCCATCTGCAGGGGGCAGTCTTTACAAGTGGTGAAGCAGCACTGCAAGTCTTTCTGTTTCTCTCCCTTTTTACTCCCCCCTTTCAATTTCTCTTCATTATCCAAAATAAATAAATAAATCTTGAAAATGAAAAAAAAAATTCACCTAAACAAAATTTGCCAGTTAGTTGTTTCTTTCCCTCTTTAGTTAGAATCTTATATGTCTGGAGGTATGGATTGACCTACCAATGCCCATGTCCAGTGGAGAAACAATTACAGAAACCAGATCTCCCACCTTCTGCATCCCCAAAAGAATATTGGTCCAGGGTAGGGGAGATAGCACAATGGTTATGCAAACAGACTCTCATGCCTGAGGCTTCAAAGTCCCAGGTTCAATCCCTCACACCACCATAAGCCAGAGCTGAGCAGTGTTCTGGTGTTTCTCTCTCTGCATCTCTCTCAAAAATAAAATAAATAAATATAAAAAAAAAGATTATTGGTCCATACTCCGAGGGATCAGCAGTAGGGAACTTTCCAATGGAGGGGGTGGGGCATGGAACTCTGGTGGTGGGAACTGTACAGAATTATACCCACATTATCTCAGAATCTTGTAAATCACTATTAATTAATAAGCAATTAAAAATCATATAGTTGACATACTTAATTTAGACTGAAAAAATCTTTACTACTTGACCTCAGAATTGAGAGCAGAATAGTTTTGATGGCCAGGACAAGCAGAATGGAGAGCAAGTGTGTCACGTGTGTGATTTGCGATGTGACTTTCAGACAATGCTATTATCAGCAGTGCCATCTGGCCGCTGTCTATTTTTATGAGTTATTTCTGCAGCTAGGTGCTGAGCTTACTTGTTTCTGAATTACTAAAAGGGGACATATAATGTAAATGCGACATCTTATAAGAAACAAACTAAATATAATTATTATTTGCTATCTTTAAATTTGGTGACTTAAAATAAAGGGGCAGATGATTCAGCACACTATAGATATGTCTTAAATTCATTAAGGCTCTGGAAATGTCTCATGCTTTAGATATAGAGTCTCATATTTTAGACGCATTGATACTTCGGGAACCCAAGGAACCTAGTTTTTGCTGGTATAATAGTTCTTATGAATCACAAATATGAGGCTGAGGAGACAGCGTGATGGTTATGCAAAAGACTTCATACTTGAGATTCTGAGGTCCTAGGTTCAATCCCCAGAACCACCATAAGCCAGAGCTTAGCGGTGCTTTGGTCTTTCTCTCTCTCTGTATATCTTTCTCATCAAATATAATAAAGACATTTAAAACAGTCAGAAATATGCATTTACTTTTCTGATTGTATTCTCTCCCAAGACCCCTTAAGAGCAGAAAACATGGGACCAGGTGGTGGCGTGCCTGGTTGAGCGCACATGCTACAGTACTCAAGGACCTAGGTTCGAGCCCCTGGTCCCACCTGCAAGGGAAAAGCTTTGCAAGTGGTGAAGCAGGGCTGCAGGTCTCTCTCTCTCTCTCTCTCTCTCTCTCTCTCTCCCTCTCTCCCTCTCTCCCCTCTCTGTCTTCTCCTTTCCCATTTCTAATTGTCTCTATCCAATAAATAAATAAAGATAATAAAAAAACTAAAAAAGAGCAGAAAACATTCATATGACTTTCATAGGCACATATATTTTAAAAATAACTTTAAAGTATTTTAATTTTTTGTAAATAGAAGAAATGAGAAAATAGTTCTTTATAAAACATATAATCAAGATTCTAAAGGATGATATGCCCTATTTTTACACTCTGAAATATTTTATAATTTATTTAAATGAGAGAGATCATTGCTCAGCACTGGCATATGGTAGTGCCTGGGTTTGAACTTGGGACCTCAAGCATGAAAGTCTGGTGCACAAATCACTGTGCACTCCATATAACTCTATGCTAACATGGTTGAGTGCTGATTTGTAATTTATAAACAATAAGCACAGAAATTTTAAGCATGTGCTATGAAAGATTTTGACAATTATATATATACTTGTTTAACGATCACCCCAAGCAAGATGTGAGACAAACCCACGAGCTTAATAAAAGTTCCGGGAGTCGGGCTGTAGTACAGTGGGCTAAGCGCAGGTGGCGCAAAGCACAAAGACCGGCATAAGGATCCCGGTTCGAGCCCCGGCTCCCCACCTGCAGGGGAGTCGCTTCACAGGCGGAGAAGCAGGTCTGCAGGTGTCTTTCTCTCCTCTTCTCTGTCTTCCCCTCCCTCTCTCCATTTCTCTCTGTCCTATCCAACAACAACAACAATAATAACTACAACAATAAAACAACAAGGGCAACAAAAGGGAATAAATAAATAAAATAAATATAAAAAAACAACTTAAAAAAAAAGTTCCATCAAGCCACTACCCAAGGAGTACTATTCTGAACTTTTTTGTTTTTTATTTTTCTCTGGCAGACTAGTGCTCTTTATTTTTTAACTTCATGTCAACTAAATCGCATGGCCTCGGGGGTGTGTGTGTGTGTGTGTGTGTGTGACTTCATTAATTTAGCGTAATGCTTTTTATACTTATCTCTGCAAGTCCATATATATATTTTTAATTTCTTTATTGGGGAACTAATGTTTTCCATTCAACAGTAAATACAATAGTTTGTACATGCATAACATTTCTCAGTTTTCCCATATAACAATACCACCCCCTTCTTGGACCAATATTCTTCCCCCCATCCACCCCAGAGTCTTTTACTTTGGCAAGTCCATATAGTATCCACAGTAATGTGTTTCTTTTCATGGATGGATACTGTTTTGTGGTATTTGTTCTTCCTCTTCCTTGCTATGTGACATTTGGGTCTTTCCTGTTAAAGTTACTATGATAATTCTCACACACATCTTGCAGATTTATGATTTCAATTATGTTTTTTTGGGGTGGGTTTATTTAGCACTGGTATTGCTGAATCAGAGGGTAGGTGCATATTTAACTTTACAGGAACATGCTCACTTGCTTTCCAATGTGGCTGTAGCGTTTTACACTCCCACCAGCAATGTTCAGGAGTTCTAGTTGATTCATATCCTCCTCAGCATTAAGTATTGTCACTCTTCTCAGTTTTAGTTACAGCAACAGCTTGAATTTTCATTTTCCTGATGACCTGAGAGATGTTGGCTACCTTTTAGTGTGCGTATTTGAACTCATCTATCTGCCTTTCTTCTTTCTTGAAGTGTTTGTTCAAGTCTTTGTGCTTTGTGTATTTCTTTTTAGTTTTTTGATTACCTTTTTTATTATTAAATTACTGCGATTCTTTATATGCTAGACCTAAAGTGTTTTTTTTTTTTTTTTTGGTAAATACAAGTACTTTGTCAGATATATGTTGTGAAATTTATTTATTTATTTATTTATTTATTTTATATTTATTTATTCCCATTTGTTGCCCTTTTTTAAAATTTTGGTTGTAGTTATTATTGATGTTGTTGTTGAATAGGACAGAGAGAAATGGAGAGAGAAAGGGAAGACAGAGAGGAGGAAAGAAAGATAGACGTGCTTCACCGCCTGTGAAGCGACTCCCATGAAGTGGGGAGCCGGGGCTCGAACCGGGATCTTTATGCCAGTCCTTGAGCTTCACTCCGTTATCTATTTTTTAAATGTGTATCAACAGTGGTAGAGACTGTTCCATTGTCCAAAGGAAGGTTGGATAACATACTCTTTCTACCACCCGGGGAAGATAGGTCATTGCTTCTGGCTGATTTTCTTAGAGAAAGACAGAGAGGGAGAAGGTGGGGTGGGGAGAGAAAGAGAGAGGAAGAGAGAGAGGAAGAGAGAGAAAGGAGTTATATATAGAGAGACAGAGTCCATAGTACCAAAGCTTCCTTCAACAGTGGTAGGTGGGGCGGCAGGGCTTAATCCAGGTCACACACAGGAAAAACAAAGCCACACTGTCCAAGTCAGCCATTTTGCCAGGCCACATTGCGAATATTTTTTGCCAACCTTTGACTTGACTTTTCATTTTGTCTATCTCAATTTGTAAGGATATTTTTCAATGTTTTAGAAGCATTGATTTTGTTTTACATTTTCAGGCTTATAATTTATCGTGAATTTATGATTTTAGAGAGGTCAGGATTCTTTTTGTTTACTCTTTCTCTTATGGAGGTCTGATTACTACAGAACCTTTTTTTAAATATTTTATTTTTCTATTAAGTTGCCCTGTTGCTTTGCTGAAAATCATTTGACTACTTAAGTGTGGTCTATTTCAAAATTCTCTGTCACACTGATTTACTTGTCTGTTCTTATGCCAATATTACTGGAGATTTTGATTAAGTCTTGAGGTTAGCTAATCTATGCCCTTCAACTGTTTCTTTTTTTCCTTTTAAAAGATTGTTTTGAATATCGAAGAACATTGTGTTTCAAAGTAAATTTAAAATCGACTTACGAAGTCCTATAAGAGAATCTCTTCATTTGAAATTATAATTTGGGGAGAATTGATATCATAATGCTATCAATTCTTCCAGTCTACCACTACCAAAGATACACATGATTTATTATTAATTTATTTAGATTTTTCAATTTTTAAAATGTTTTTGTGGTCTGGGTATAGGATTTTTCTGATACTATATAAATTTCACTATCCATTTTTTTTGTCAGTTTATAGATTTAATATTGGATTTGTTATATTTCCATTTTAAAATATTTTTATTTAATGCATAGAGAAAGAAATTGAGAGGGAAGGGGAAATACAGAGGGAAGGAGACAGACATCTGCAACACTGTCTCACCCTGTGAGCTTCCTCACTGCAGGTGGAGAGCTGGGGGTTTGAACCCAGGTCTTTGTGCACTGTAGCATGTGCACTGTACCAGGTGCACCTCCCCATATTGACTTTTACCTTATGTTTTTGCTAGGTTTGCTTTCTGGTTACAATTTCTTTATGTGTTCTTTGGGACTTTCAAGTTTTCTTTTTTTTTTTTTTAAGTGTTTTCTTAGGAAAATGATTTAAGACAGTTGTTATCACGAGTACTATTCTTTTTTCTTATTTTATTTTATTTTATTTTTTTGCCTCCAGGATTATTGCTGGGGCTCAGTGCCTGCACCATGAGTCCACTGTTCCTGGAGGCCATTTTTTCCCCCGTTTGTTGCCCTTGTTGTTGTAGCCTTATTGTGGTTATTATTGTTGTTATTGCTGTCATTGTTGTTGGATAGGACAGAGAGAAATGGAGAGTGGAGGGGAAGACAGAGAGGGGGAGAGAAAGACAGACACCTACAGACCTGCTTCACTGCCTGTGAAGCGACTCCCCTGCAGGTGGGGAGCCGGGGGCTTGAACTGGGATCCTTGTGCCAGCACTTGCGCTTTGTGCCATGTGCGGAGTACTGTTCTCTTTTTAATTTTTTTATTTACCTTTATTTATTTATTGGGTACAGGCAGAAATTGAGAGGGAAGGGGAGATACAGAGGAAAGGAGACAAGAGAGACATCTACAGCACTGCCTCACCCCTGCGAGCTTCCTCCCTGCAGGTGGAGAGCTGGGGGCTTGAACCCAGGTCCTTATGCATTCTAATGTGCACTCAACCAGGTGCACCACCTGGCTCCATATTTCTCACACTAGTGCCACCATCAACTTATGTTCTCATTCACCCCTGTGCACTAGGTCCCCAATACCTTCTCACCCCCTTCTCTTTGTCCTCTTTCTCCAACACTGGCCTTGCAGTGACAGACCGTATCTAGCTGAAGTTCCATCATGCGTTTTTTCTTTTTCTTCTTTCTTAAATCCCACGTATAAGTAAAATCATCTGGTATTCATCCTTTTCTTTTGACGAATCTCAATGTGATTCCTTCAAGTTCCATTCACGAGGCAACAGAGATGATTTCATCTGAGTCATATTTCATTATGCATATAGGCTACGATTTTATTAGCCAGTCATTAGGCATCTGTGTTGCTTCCATGTTCAGGCTATTACAGATAGGGCTGCTATGAATATAGGTGTACACATACATCTTTTGGATAGGTGTTTTGTTTTCTTTGGATAGTTTGTTGACAATTACATTCCCATCAGCAGAGTAGAAATATTCTTCTTTCATGGCATCGTTACCAGTGATCATTGAGTTTGTCCATTGGTATGTGTGAAGTGGTATCTCCTTGTTGCGTTTACCTGATAATTAGTGATTTTGAATATTTTAATATGTTTTTGGATCTCTTCTTTGGTGAAGATTAGATGGATGTTTTCTTCCCATGTTTTGATGGGGTTATTTATTTATTTATTGCTGAGAGTTTTTTTTTTTTTTTTAGTTTTGGTGTTTTTTTTTTTTTTTTAGTTCAGCTGTGCAGAAGCTTTTCAATTTGATGTTAGTCTCAATGGTTGATTTTTTTTTTCTTTCTTCTTTTTCTTTCTGGTGGACTTAAATCTTCAAAGACATTTCTGAAGAGGTGCTGGACCTTGTCAAAAGCTTTCTCTATGTCTATTGAAATAATCATGTGTTTTTGTTTTTCCTATTATTAATGTGATAAATTACATTTACTGACTTTTGTTATTTATTCTTGCATCCCTGGAATAAATCCCACTTGGTTGTGATGTACAAATGTAATGTATTGCTATAACTGTCTTGCTAGTATTTTGTTTAGTCTTGAGCACCTGGGATATTAGCTTGTATTTTTATTTCCTGTGTCTCTGCCTGCTTTTGGTATCAGGGTGATGATCTTGGCATCATAGACACTGTTATGGATTACTTTTGTGTGCTTGTCATTTTTTTGGAATAACTAAGAGGATAGTAGCTTTTCTATGAATGTTTTGTAAAATTTATGTTAAAAATCTGGTCCTGTATATTTTTTTTCCTAACGTAGGCGATCTTTGATTACTGCTTCCATCTCATTGATTGTATTTAGTCGATACATATTTTTATTCTAGTTCCTTTTGTTCAGTCTTGGAAGGTTGTATGTCTCTAGGCACTAATCCATCTCTTCTCGATTCTCAAACTTATGGGTATAGTTGTTCATAGAGGCAGGCATCACATGATATTTGGGATTTCTATGTTATCTATTGTGATTTCTCCTTTTCACTTACAATCCTATTTATTTGAGTTCTTTCCCTTGTTTCTTTGTGAGTCTGGCTAAGGGTTTGTCAATTATGTTAGTCCTTCCAAAGAACCAGCTTTTAGTTTCATTGATTTTACAGATTTTTTTTTCTTCAGTGCCATTTATTTTACCTTTAATCTTTATTATTTCACTCTTTCTTCTTGTTTTAGGTTTCCTTTTTCTTCTTTCTCTAGGTCTTTTATGTATGAAGTCAACTTGTTTATTTTGGCATTTTTTTGTTTGTTTTCTAATATGTGTCTCTATGGATATGAATTTCCCTTTAAGTATGACTTTGGTTATATCCCAGTGATTCTGATAGCTTGTATCTTCACTTTTACTTGTTTCCAGAGAAATTCTTATTTCCTCTTTGACCCAGGAGCATACTGTTGAGTTTCCATATTTTGGGTGTTTCTTGGGATTTACTCTGGCAATTGACTGTTTAATTCCATTTTGGTGTGAAAAGATGCTTGGAATTATTTCAGTCCTCCTGAATTTTTTGATACTGTTTTTGTGGCCTACCATACGGCCTATTCTTGAGAATGTCCCATGTGTGATTGAGAAGACCATGTTTTCCACTTTCTTGGGGAGGTGAGCTCTGAAGATAGCTAATACCTTAAGTCTCTTCTTTCATTCTTATTATTTTTTAGCTGTCACCAGAGTTATCACTGGGACTTGATGCTTGCGTGTCAAATCCACTGCTTTTGGCATCAATTCCCTCCCATCCCCTTTTTGAAATTATATAAGACAGATAGAAATTGAGAAGGGGGAGGTGGAGAGGGAGAGATAAAGAGAGACAACTAGACTTGCTTCACCACTTGTGAGGCTTTTTCCCTGCAAGTGAGGAACAGTGGCTCAAAACTGGGTTGTTGCTAATGGTAATGTGTGTGCTCAACTAGGTACGACACCATTTGGCTTCTAGTTTCCTTATTAATATTCTGTCTAGTTAATGTATGTGGGATAGTGGAGTGTTAAAGTCCCCTACTGTCTTTATGTTGCTACTGGTGTATCTCCTCAGTTGTACTAACAGATAACTTACCTATTTTGGTATGTTTTCATTCACTGTATGGATGTTTATTCTGTTTAAAGTAAAAACCCTGTGGTGAGGGGGGGAGGGTGGACATTCTGCTTCCAGGGGTGTCGGGGTGGGGGTGGGGGGGTTGGGGGGTGGGTTGGGAGAGGACACAGTCTTTTGGTGGTGGGAATGGTGTCTATGTACAAAGAAAAATAAAAGTTAAAAAATGCTTATTATTGTTATGCCTCCTCAGTTGAGTGATCCACTAAACATTATATAATGTTCATACATGTATTTAATTATTGTTGTTGTTGCTGTTGTTATTATTACTATTCCAAAGCTGTGCTAAATTCTGGCTTATGTTGGTTGGTCCTGGGGATTGAACTTGGGACCTTTGGTGCCTCAGGCATGAAAATCATTTTGCATAACTATTATGCTAGCTCCCCAAGCCCCATCTTTTGTTATTTTACCTATTTTAAAGTCTGTTGTGCCAGATATAACTGTGCCTGCCTTTTTTGAAGTTCATTATCTTGTACAACCATTTTCTAAGCTTTTACTTTGAGCCTGTTTTTCCTCTACCAAATTAGATATTATAAACAGTATATGCTGGGCTGTATATCCTGACTCACTCTTTTAGTCCAAGCCTTTTAATGGGTGAGTTCATTTTACTGACAGTTAGTGAAATTGTGGATTTAAGATATTTCAGTTTCTACAAATTTTTCTACAAAGGAGTTATTTCATCTGAAAATGAAAACCTCTTTCAATATGCTTTTTTTCCCCCCTCCTTGTTTGCTTTATTGCACAAAGGTATTGTTGTATTTTCTTCAAGCCTTATAATAATATTCAGTCATTTATTTTGCTTTCTTTTTTCCCATATCCATCTCATATTACTCATATTTTTTCTCTAAAACTCCATTCTTATGAAGTCCACATCCTTATTTGTCTTGTAGGTTAGTCATATTTTTTGTTATCATCAATTAGCAATTTCAGGTATTCAAGTTGACAGATCTCAATAAGGTGTCCTTTCATCTATGACTAATAGCTTAAAATTAAAGTTCATTATTTTTTTGGAATGACTATACTGCATAGCCAGGAAATAAAGAAATTATAATTATGTAGTGAATTCTAAAGCAGGGAATTTAGTGCAGAATAACCTGATAAGTGAATTGCAAGTAAATTCAGAGCTGACTATTTATTACTCAGAATTGCCAGCCTGTTTCTTAGGGCACCTTGACATTGCTTAATTGTAGAAATTTAGAAGTCCTATAAATTACAAGTAATTGAGATAATGGCTTCATTTGGTTCACTTAAGACAATAAGTCAATAAAAAAAATTTTGATCATTGCAGCACATGCTCCCTCAGAGAAATAATAATGAAGACTTTATTATGCCTACAAAATTTTTTTTATAATTGTTGGTATTATGATTATTATTGTTGTTGTTGTTGATGTCATTGTTGTTGGATACGATAGAGAGAAATGGAGAGAGGAGAGGTAGGCAAAGAGGAGGTGAGAAAGACAGACACCTGCAGACTTGCTTCACTGCTTGTGAAGTGACAGCCTTGCAGGTGGGGAGCCGGGGGCTCAAACCAGGATCCTTATGCCGATCCTTGCTCTTCGTGCTGTGTGCACTTAACCTGCTGCGCTACTGTCCGCCCCCCCAATTTAAAAAAAATCCCATCTATATGCACTACCTACATTTTCCATTTTCCTTTAAAATGTATGATTTAGCAAGTATTTATTAGTTGGGTTTAGACATCCTCCTCTCCTACTCCCTATTTCAATTCCCTCAATCACTTTATCTACTCAGCTAATTAGACAAAAGAAAGTAAGATACAGCACAGTCTCTTTTGACAGCATCAACATTATTATCACCCCCTGATAATCTTTTTAAAAAGATTTTATTTATTTATTAATGAGAAAGATAGGAGAGAGAGAATCAGACATCACTGTTACATGTGCTGCTGGGGATTGAACTCAGGACCTCATGCTTGAGAGTCCAGTGCCTTAGCCACTGTGCCACCTCCCGGACCACACCCCCTTATAATCTTTAGGAGAAACACTGTATAGAAAAATGTCTATAATATATTGAATTCTTTATTTTATTTATTTAAATTTTTATTTATAAAATGGAAATATTGACAAGACCATATGATAAGAGGGGTACAGTTCCACACAATTCCCACCACCAGACTTCTCATCCCCTCCATTGGAAGCTTTCCTTCTCTTTATTTCTCTGCAGCATGGACCCAGGGTCACTATGGGTTGCAGGAGGTGGTAGGTCTAGCTTCTGTAATTGCTTCTTCACTGGATATGGGCATTGGCAGGTCAATCTGTGCTCCCAGCTTGTTTCTATCTTTTCTTAGTGGGGCGGGGATCTGGAGAGGTGGGGTCCCAGGGGTGCATCGGTAAGATCATCTGTCCAATGAAGTCAGGTTAGTGTTATGGCATCATTTCCAATTTGGTGGCTGAAAAAGCATTAACATATAAAGCAGAACAAATTGTTTAATAATCAAGGATCTATAGCAGATGAGATTTGGGGGTCTCCATTTTGTAAAAAGCTAGTAGGTCTATTTTAGTTGTATTCCAGGGGGGCCATGACTGCAGTCCCTGGGTAGATGACCCCACCGATGTGTTCTGGAGACTCACCTATTCAGAACCCTACTCCACTAGGGAAATATAGAAACAGGCTGGGGGGTATGGATTAACCTGCCAATACCCATGTCCAGTGGAGAAGAAATTTCAGAAGCCACCTTCTGCATTCCGTAAAGAATTTTGGTCCATACTCCCAAAGGGGTAAATGTTAGTGGAAGATGAAGAGGGCCTCTGAACTCCGAATTCCTTCAGGACCCAGAAAGAGAAGAGGAAAAAAAATCTACACATGAAAGCTGAGAAGTTAGAAAACTATTACCTTATCATTAATAAAAATAAATTTATCTACAAATCAAAAAATGCATGCTTGATTTAGTTAATGTGCATGGTGACATTTGCTCTAAGTTTATATATTTTTTAAATTTATTAGTGACTTAATACCCATTTACAAAATTATGAGATAACAGGGTTATAATTCTGAACTGTTCCACCACCTGAATTCTGTAGCCCCAATTCCCTCCATTGGGAACTACAGTAGTTCTCCAAAAGTTGCAGATATGGGTTGACTTATTTCTATAACTGTCTGCCTATATTTATCTATTTTTTTCTGTGATCTTGCCTTCTCTTCTTTTTCTTCCTTTTTTTTTTTTTTTTTGTCTCCAGGGTTATAGCTGGGGGCTCAGTACCTGCGCTATGAATCCACTGCTCCTGGAGGCCATTTTTTTTCCCTTTTGTTGCCCTTTTTTTTTTTTTTAATAGTTGTTATTGTTGATATTGCTGTCGTTGTTGTTGGATAGGACAGAGAGAAATGGAGAGAGGAGGGGAAGACAGAGGTGGGGAGAGAAAGACAGACACCTGCAGACCTGCTTCATCGCTGGTGAAGCGACCCCTCTGCAGATGGGAAGCTGTCCTTGCACTTTGTGTCATGCGCGCTGAATCCGCTGCGCTACAGCAGGGTCCTCCTTCTCTTCTTTCTAAGCCACTCTGTGCCTATTATTACTTGTGAAGCTCCTTCCTTTCTACCTTTTCTTTCTCAGATAAGAGAAGCTGTGACTGGCTTCCTCTGGTGTTTTCCAGATTTGTTTCCTTTCCAGTGACTGTATAAAAACAAGATTCCTTGGTGAAAAATTCTTCAGTTCCTGGTGGGTTTGGGATTCAGAGTCCTTTGGTCTTCTTCCCCTATGCCTTACGCCCCTAGGAGTATGGACCAAAGTTCTCTCTGGGCTGCACAAGGTGGGAGCTCTGGGTTCTTTAATTGCTTCTCTGCTGGCCATGGTCGTTGGCAGTTCGATTCTTACCCCCAGTCTGTTTTCTATATTTTCTATATTTCCTTAGTGGGGAAGGGTTCTCTAAGAGGTTTCAGGACATATTGGTGAGGTCATCGGCCCAGGGAGGTTAGGATGGAGTAATAGCATCTACAAATCGGTGGCTGAAATGTAGTTAAGATATAAAGCAGGACATTTTTTTTTTTTTTTGCTTCCAGGGTTATTGCTGGGGCTCGGTGCTTGCACTATGAATCCACTGCTCTGGGAGGCCATTTTTCCCATTTTGTTGCCCTTGTCATGATCATCATCATCATTGTTGTTGGACAGGACAGAGAGAAATGGAGAGAGGAGGGGGAGGGTGGGAAAGACAGACACCTACAGACTTCCTTCATCCCAGAAGAAGCGACCCCCATGTAGGTGGGGAACCGGGGGCTGGAAAGGGGTTTTTTTCTTTTTGCCCCCAGGGTTATTGCTGGGGCTTGGTGCCTTCACTATGAATCCACTGCTCCTGGAGGCCATTTTATCCCTTTTGTTGCCCTTGTTGTCCATCGGTGTTGTAGTTACTATTATTGTTGTCATTGTTGTTGGATAGGACAGAGAGAAATTGAGAGAGGAGGGGAAGACAGGGGGAGAGAAAGCTAGACACCTGTAGACCTGCCTCACCACCTGTGAAGTGACTCCCCTGTAGGTGGGAAGCCGGGGGCTTGAACCGTGATCCTTAGCGGTTCCTGCACTTTGTGCCACATGCATTATACCCACTGCGCTGCCGCCCAGCCCCAGGATTCTTACGCTGGGGCCTGTGTGTGCTTAACACTACCACCCAACCCCTGAAAAAAAAATTTAATTATCTTTATTTATTTGATAGAGACAGCCAGAAACTAAGAGGGAAAGGAGTAATAGAGAGGGAGAGAGACACCTACAGCACTGCTTCACCACTTGGAAAACTTTTCCCCTGCAGGTGGGAACTAGGGGATCCAACTTGGACCTTCCACATTGTCACATGTGCGCTCAACTAGGTGAGCCACTACCCAGCCCTGCACAAAATGTTTAATAAATAGGAACCAAAAAGTAGGAAGAGAGAGGATGAAAATAGGGACCTTAGGGTTGAAAGAAGCTAGGGAGTCTATTTTAGGTTATGTCCCTAAGGGCTCATGAAGTTCTTAATTTTTGCTTGACTTTGATAGGTAACAATGGAGGTGGACTAGAAATGTCTGGGAAGATGGTGTTAGAATTGAGAAAAGAATTAAAAATATGGATAAGGGCAGAGAGTAACTCCCAAACCTGAAGAAATACATAAATGCAACTATTTACTATGTCCATCTGACCCAGGGCTCCATATCCATCCCTATTTAGCCTGGCCCCTATAGCAAATATTCTTATCACAATGAAAGGATAAAATGACACCTAGACACATACCTAAACCCCAGGGAACATATCTCAGTGGGTAGAACATTGGATTTGCATGACTGAGGTTTTTAGTTTGATCCTAGGTGTTGTACTTGGTAGAGTGCTCAGCTCTGACTTATCTCTTTCCCCCCTCCACCTCCCCTGTGCTCCCCTCTGCTTTTCTCTCTCCCATTCTCTGTTGTTAAAAATTCAGCGGCTCTAGCTGGGCGGGCTAGCTTCACGGGCGGGTAACAGAGACGACAAGAGACGTACGGCTGGGCAGGGAAGCTGTATTTCTTTATTCAGGAACAACGATTCATAAACTAAACCAAACTAATGACCAAACAGAACTCTGCTGTCTCTTTGCGGTGGCGCAAGCACTCTCTCTTACTCTGGAACTCAGGAACCCTCCCCAACTCCGGAACTCTGGAACTCTTCAACTCTCCAACTGTGGAACTCTCTAACTCAGGCAGGGTTCCTAGGGGCGGGGCCAAGCGGCCCACGAAACTAACAGGACTGTTCCAATTCTCTTGGCGGGGGAGAACTAGAACCCAATGTAAAGCATACAACAGTTCTCTGTCACATATAAAATAGATAAAATAACTTTGGAAAAAAATAACACCCAGGGTCAAAGAGATAACTCATTGGGTGGGGCTAGTGCCTTCCCATCATAATCCAGGTTTGAGCCCTAGCACCATATGGGAGTGTCATGCCACTGGGTAAGCTCAGAAACTATGATATCTGTCCCTCTGTCTGAGAGGAAAAAGTCTGGGAGCAGCGAAATTCTGTGTGTGTGTGTGTGTGTGTGTGTGTGGTCGCAGTTTGGAGCAAAAAAAAAAAAAAAAAAAAAGAAGAAGAAGAAGAAGAAGAAGAAGAAACAGCCCCCATGGAATGGATTAACTCATAGTTCTGTCTAGGTAAGGTTGATGGGATTCTTTGCTAAGTATTGCACAATAAAAAAAAGGTGTTCATTCTTTCAAAATCTTTTTTGGAGGGTTTTTTGGGGAAAGATACACTTCAAAGTTCAATTTTACTGTTAGCAAATTTCACGTTGCTGTTGTAGCACTGAGGCCTTGCTAGTTATTGGACAGGGGTTAATTATTCTACCCTCGAGAGACTACTCTAAAGTTTACTTCCCCACCTGTATCCCCCTCTTCAAGCAAGTAACAACAAAGAAGTTCTAATGAATTGATTTCCTCATTATTCTGTTCTCTGACTTACAGTTTTGCAACTGGCTGAAGAAAGGTCTATTTTTAGAAGACTTCTACTATTACTGTTGCTTTACCTATGTAGTCTCTTGCTTTTATTTATGCATTTTTAAACTTTATTCTTTTTTTCTCACTTTTTTTTAAGGATAACGATTAATACTTTAATGAAATTGCAAATCCTTATTCTGTGTACTGTGTAGTGTAGTTCAACCACAGGAGTTAATAAGGGGTAGTGGGAAAATTGTGGGGCTATCTCAAAATTTTATCTATTCCATCTACCAGCAAGTCATGTTTCACTATGCACTGACCACGTGATCATTAGTGTCTTTATATTCCTCTCTGTTGCGTACTGAATGCCAAATGGGGACTCAGAATTTCTGCAGAGATCTTCAGTTTATTTTTTTTCAAGCCATTGTTTTTTAATTGTGAATGATAGTGGTTTATAAGCCCTTAAGATATCGGGGTATAGTTTCATATTGCATCCACCACCAATTTTCTGTACCCCACTCTCCCAATGATAACCATCATAGTTTTCACAGTCTTGGAGACAGTTGGCTTGCTTTTTTTTTTTTTGTTTTCTGTTACAAGTTTATAGCTATCAATTCTGCACATTCCACCTGTGAGTGAACCATCTGGTAGTTGTCTTTCATTTCTTTCTTTTTAATTTTTTTCCTTTTCCCCAGTATTTTTACTTATTTATTTATTATTGGATAGAGACAGGAATTGCAAGGGGTGGGGGAGATAGAGAGAAAGACAGACACTGCAGGTGTTACTCGGGAAGCTTTCCCCATGCAGGTGGGGAGCAGAGGCTTGAACCTGTGCCCTTCTATATGTAATGCTTGCTCTTAATCAT
This sequence comes from Erinaceus europaeus, assembly GCF_950295315.1. Classification (NCBI taxonomy): domain Eukaryota; kingdom Metazoa; phylum Chordata; class Mammalia; order Eulipotyphla; family Erinaceidae; genus Erinaceus; species Erinaceus europaeus. The sequence continues at coordinate 132,284,944 of NC_080165.1, read as the reverse complement.
GTGTGGCACTTCCTGGCCCCTCCTTCATTTATTTACTTATTTTACTAAGCATAACCACTTCCAGGTCCATTTATTTTATTCCATAGCACACAATATCTTTTTTGATTGTTCAGAGATCTTATTATACACATTTACCTTCAAGTTCTCTGACTCTACTCAAATAATATTCAGTTCTAGAGCCTACTGTCATCATTCAGAAACAACGTGCATCTGAAATCCAAACTAGGACAGCCAAATTGTTCCAGTGCTTTTGGACTAACCTATGTTGACTTTATTAGTAGAGATAGTGTGGGAGACATGGGGAGGAAGCAGTGGAGAGGAACAGGAAGATGGGTATTAAATTCACAGGAGCCTTGGAGGATTTGAGTCATCTGAGAATGGTAAAGGTATTCACTGTGTTCAAGGAGGCCAGTCCTGGTATTGGGACCTAAGGATTCTTACTGTATCATTGAGGTGTAACAGCAGGAGTTTTGGGTTTCTGCAATAATAAGCACTGAGGTGGTCATGTTTTGGTACTCGACTTCCATTTGGATTGAAACTGGATTCCAAATCAGGAGGTAAAAGTAGACTAAGAGAGGGTTGTGAGGGGTTGAATTCATTGTGAACATTGTGCACAATTGTTTGACACTAAGGCCGAACTGTAATCTCAGTTGGAAAGTTGTTCAAGGAGCCAAGACTTGATACATAGAACTGGGCAGTCACATAGGGAGTTGGGGAAACACTGAGGCTCAGGTTAGTGTAGATCAGATATCAAAATTATTTTAGTTGTAATGTTGGAAAATTGATGCTTCCAATAATCATCTGAGATTGTAGGCTGATTCCAAGTACTATATCATGACAGTATCATGAGAGTATAGTCTAAGCTTCTGGGCGCCATTTGTTGTTAATTTCGGAGGTGCCAGCAGGCCGGCCGGGCTAGCGTCTCGGCGGTAGACAGAGACAGAGACTCGGGGACACATGGCTGGGCTGAGAAGCTGCAGTTTAGTCTTTATCCACGAACGGGCAAATCACCACGCCATGTGCTTCCCCATCATTCTCCTTCCCCTGCTGCTGCTGGGACTCTGGATGTCCTTAGCATAGGGGGCGGGGAGAAAGCAGGCCAGGCGCAAACTAGCAAGGGCCAAACCAATTCTCTCAGAGGTGGGGGGGAGGGGAGCAAACCAATATGAAACATACCAACAGCTTCTAATTTCTGTAACTTATGGCAAAAGTGAGGCAAGACATAATCAATATTTTCTGGCTGGTCTAGGTCTCACTGAACTTTTCACTCTGTATGCTTTTGCTTAGTCCTTACCCTTTGGGAACTGGGAGGGTTCCCTGTCATTGTTGGTCCCAGAGGATTGAGTGAGGTGTGACACCCTAGGTACCTCTGTCCCACGGTCTCACATGAAGGAAGTTAGTGAGAGTGTGACAAGCCAGGTCCTGAGTGCACAGTACAAAGTCAAAACACAAAAAGCGAATGTAAGCCAAGAGGGCTTAGTTAGAGATGTTGGCAGAGCAATAGTAGCACTGGCACAGAGTGAAAGAGAGGAGTTCAAGAATCAGGAGAGTTAGATCAGCAGGGAGGCAGACTGGACAGTAAAAATCAGTTGGCCTCCATTGCATTTCCCCTTTCCCACCACGTTTCTTTTTCTCTGCCTTCCCCCAATGGTACTTTCTTAATCTCAGGATATTTTCTTTTTTTTTTAAATTTTTTATTTAAGAAAGGATTAATGAACAAAAACATAAGGTAGGAGGGGTACAACTCCACACAATTCCCACCACCCAATCTCCATAACCCACCCCCTCCCATGATAGCTTTCCCATGCTCTATCCCTCTGGGAGCATGGACCCAGGGTCATTGAGGGTTGCAGAAGGTAGAAGGTCTGGCTTCTGTAATTGCTTCCCCGCTGAATATGGGCGTTGACTGGTCGGTCCATACTCCCAGTCTGCCTCTCTCTTTCCCTAGTAGGGTGTGTCTCTGGGGAAGCTGAGCTCCAGGACACATTGGTGGGGTCTTCAATCCAGGGAAGGCTGGCCAGCATCCTGGTGGCATCTGGAACCTGGTGATTGAAAAGAGAGTTAACATACGAAGCCAAACAATTTGTTGAGCAATCATGGATCCCAAGCTTGGAATAGTGGAGAGGAAGTGTTAGGGAGGTACTCACTGCAAACTCTAGTGTAATCCTGCTTTCAGGTATATATTTTGCAGTAGTTTATGGATACGTGTGAACATAAGCTCTCTCTCACAGAAACTGGTGTATATCTAGGTTATGGGACTTTGTTAGAAAGTGAACTACCTGAGATGAAATTAGAATCTCAGGATATTTTCATGTGCTCACTAAAGTGGGTAGACGTAGCTTTTCATTTTACTCTAGTGTACAGTACTCTGTATATACTGTATATACTCTGTGCTTTGTACATTTTAGGGCTGGGGGGATAGCTCAGCCATTTGGAGCATAGAATTTTCAAGCCTGCGGTCTCATAGGTCACAGGTTCAATCCCCAACACTACCTTATATAAGGACTGAGCAGTACTTTGATCTTGGCCTCTCTGTCTTTCTTTCTCAGTTATCTCTCATTCTCTCTCTCTTCTCTGACCATAAGTAAACAAAATTTTTTAAATTATGCAAATTATATCACTGTATTCTCTAGTGTTAAGAATAGTTTTGGAGGTACTTAATGGTAATTTATCTTTTAAAGAGCTAGTAGAAGAATGGGAAATAGATTTTGTTCACAACTAGGCAGGTAACATTATTATTACCTTGTAATATCTTGTTGAAAATCATTGTCAGCCTCACAGGAAACTTAAAGTAGAATCACTAGGGACGTGTATATTTACATTTTAAATTGTGATGTTTGGTTGAGTTAGATATTTTAACTATATGTGGCTAATTATATTGCAAGGGTGAAATGCCTTTAGTTCCATCCTGTTCTACAGGGGTTTAAAAGGAAGGTTATTCTCTTTTGTTATAAAGAAGTGCCTGAACTCAAGGGGCTTAGTTGTTTTATCACCTCTGCCGATGTCCCATTATCTAGGGGTGAGACTTTGGAGGTACTCATGAAAAGCATCAAATTGCTCAATGCTTTGCAGATCACAGTGAAGCATGTTCAAGTCACAGCAATATCTGATCATGCTGTGTACTGTGGGGCACACAGTGTTCCAGTAATGGTATCAGATGGTTTGAAAATCTCCTTAGGTTAGGGCAGTGAATAAATATTGAGGGCATTACTGGTTCTGCTAATCAAGATTATGGGAAAATAAGACATTCCATATGTGGCATGAGACCTGCAGCACAGGAGCATTGGCCCTGCAGTAAGTTCCCTTGAAGATGGCTTCATTTCCCTTACCTGCTTCAAGCAGAGAGGCTGACGTGAGAGCACAGGTTTCATCGCTGCCTGGAATTCAGCAGCACTTTCGGGCTCATTTGTGTAGCATCCATTCTGTAATCATTCCTGAGAGGCTAACGCATATCTGTAAAATGTCCGATTTACATGGTATGACTACAAATTAAAAAGATGGATTTTGTTCTGGCTTGTTGAAATCATTCTTTAGAGACAATGTTTGAAACAAAATTTATCAAATGGTCTGTGGTCTACTTACTCCCAGATATTAATCTCTGCTTACAGTGCTGGGAGGCTCTTTTCCTCATGAAAAAGTTCCATTCTTGTGAATTTAGTTCGTTCATGTGGAGTCAAGCTTATAGGACTATTATTGCCTTCTATTTGAGGAAAAAGAAGAAAAAATTGGCACTGGCAACTGATTGTGTGAGCCGGTTCATAGAATGGAAGAGAAATGATCTTTTCTTATTCTTTAAAAATATACAAGACTCTGCTAAAATAGAACATCATATTATAGGTTGTAGTTATTAACTTAGGGGGTAATGGGGTTTCTACTTTCTCGTGATAAAAGCTTCCCATGTTAACACCACCTCCTGCATAATGTCTTGGCACGATGTGCAGAATTTTCTTTGTTATATAGTTAGTGAATGGTAACTTTTCCTGCATGAGTTCCAATTTTCAGCAAAGATAACTCCATGAGTTCTAGGAATGTGATCTGTGTTCTCCTTAGAACTAGTGAACAAGGGACTAAGACATTTACTATTTATAGACAGCTTGTTAATCTCCCATTTTATTACACACACACATATTACTCAGAAAATGTTCCCAAAACATGAACATGAATAAATATTATAAATCTTGACCACCAATAAAAAATATTGGGAATATATATACAAGAATATAAAGATTCTCAATTTTCTTGCCTCTTCCTCACCCAGCATGTGGTTATCTCCACCCTGTTCTCTGTTGAAGAAGGAAGCTGGAAAAACTGAATATGACTGAATAGTAATATTTTTGGAGATTCCCATAGTTTCTTGTATTGAAGAGGGGAAATGGGTTCTGAGGACAGGAAATCTGTCTCTAACAGAGGCGTTGACTTGACATATGGATGTTGGACAAAGGAATTGCACCCTTTTTTTAATATTTATCTTTTATTTAATTAAATTTATTTATTCCCTTTTGTTGTCCTTGTTTTATTGTTGTAGTTATTATTTTTGTCATCGTTGTTGGATAGGACAGAGAGAAATGAAGAGAGGAGGGGGAAGATAGAGAGAAGGAAAAAAGATAAAACACCTGCTTCACAGGTTGCAAAGCAATTTCCCTTGCAGGTGGGGAGCTAGGGCTCAAACCGGGATCCTTATGCTGGTCCTTGCGCTTTGTGTTACTTGCACTTAACCCTCTGCACTACAGCCCAACTCCCAGGAATTGTACTCTTATTTCTGGGTAAAGGCCTGCTCTTGTACCCACTGGTAGTCTCTGTTTTGATAGAGGATGGGATCTTCTCCTTTATAATTTGTATTGCTTCCATTTTTTTCTGATGTTGTAGTCCTTTCACATTGCCACTTGGGGAATGTTTATTGACTGGTAGGACCTAACAGTAACTGCTAATTATTTCTAATCCAAGTCTCCAAGTATGTTATAGCATTACCTTTATTTGTGTTTAGATGAGAAATGAAAGTCTATTAGATTTCCATGATAAAGTGAATGTTTTAAATAATGAAAAATAAAGCATGGTTATTAAAAAAAAACATTTGAATTTTTATTGCAAATTAGAAAATATTTAGGAAAATATTCTTGTGCTCACTTGAAACAACCTTAAGTATATATTAAAAAAAAACCAGTCTAAGAAATATCTACCTTTACTTCGAAAATGTGGAGATATATTTCACTCTATTGCTTGTTATACAAAGTAAATGGAAGGAGGAAACAGTGAGAATATTATGAAGTCTTGTATTTCTGATTTAGGCGACTGTTTAGAATGTTGATTGTCATTCACATTTTAAGTGTCTGAAACAATGAGTTTCATAAAATTACTAAGTTTATGAGAGGATTAAGCAGGTTTTACTTTTATAGTCATAAAGTGTTCAAATGCATTTGCATCAAATGGGAGATATAATTTCTCTTTGTAATTGAAATTTAAATCCCAGCATAAATACAGCACTTAAGAAACTATTTTATAGGCCTTTCTTTTATAAAGATCCTGCTCAGAAAGAAGGTTACACAGCTGGAGATTGTTTAGAGACAATTAAGACTTATTGGCTTTTCAGCTGGTGATAAAAGCAAGACTGAGACTCTCGGCATTTTGAAATTGTTACCCAGGTGAATTTCTTTTATAATAATACTAAGCTCTTTAGTATTCTTAAAAATGTATTTAGCATCACAACCTAAAGGGATGATCTACTGGAGTTTAAACTTAGGATGAATCAGAGTGTACATTTGTCTTTAGTGTGATTCATACGTAATGAGCCTGATAGTTTCCTTTTTCCTCCTTCCCTCTCTTCTTCCCTCCCTCCCTCCCTTCCTTCCGTCCTTCCTTCTTTCCTTCCTTCCTCTTCATTTCCTTCCCTCCTCCCTCCCTCCCTCTCTCTCTCTCTTTCTTTCTTTTTTTCTTTCACCAGGGCCCCATGCATGCACCATTTTGACACTCCTGGGAGGCTTTTCATTTATATATAGAGAAGGGTGATCCATTTTCTTTCAGTTATAGAGAGAGATTCAAGTGGAGAGGGGGTGAGACACCACAGCACCAACAGTTCTCCCAGAATTATAACACTTTCTGTGAGGTGTCTGACTCATACTGGGCTATAGACACATGCCCCATTAAGTGAAATATCTGTCTGGCTTGGCTTTAATCTTCTTCTCAAGGCTGTTCATTTCTTTTTCTGAGGGAATTAGTAAGATATACAGTTAAGTTTCTACTTTCTTTGCATCTGATTTTAGTGCCTCTGAAATGGAACCTCACTTACTTTAGAATTTATTATCTATATTCTTCTCCCCTTTAAGTTGAGAGTTTGCTTCACCCAATCACCCTGATAAGTTAGTGATTTACTTGGGTAAAAGACTGCTGTCAGAATAAGGATTTTATGAATGACTTTTGTTATAAGGAATTTTCAGAATCCCTCGGTTAAATAGATACTTTTTTAAATTTAAAACTTCAGTTTTTAAAAAATTTCCATCAGGTTATAGTTGGGGCTTAGTGCCTGCAGGGTGAATTCACAGCTCCTGGTGGCCACTTTTATTTTGATGATAGAGACAGAGAGAAATTGAGAAGAAGAGGGGAGTTTGTGAGGGAGGGAGAAAGGAAGACACTTGCAGCACTGCTTCACCACTTGTGAAGCTTCCCCACTGGAGGGAGGTGGGGACTACAAGTGGAACTCAAGTCCTTATGCATGGTAATGTGTGTTCTGTTGGATGCACCATAGCTTGACCCTGAAAATATATATTTCATCGTAGGAAACTATAGGTCATAGCACATAGGTGTGCAACTACGCCCTTTATAACCTTACAAATCACTATTAAAAAGAATAATTGCATCACATAGGGTATATTTGACTTTAAGAAATGCTATCTAGGGAGTCGGGCTGTAGCGCAGTGGGTTAAGCGCAGGTGGCGCAAAGCACAAGGACCGGCATAAGGATCCCGGTTCGAACCCCGGCTCCCCACCTGCAGGGGAGTCGCTTCACAAGCGGTGAAGCAGGTCTGCAGGTGTCTATCTTTCTCTCCTCCTCTCTGTCTTCCCCTCCTCTCTCCATTTCTCTCTGTCCTATCCAACAATGACGACAATAATAATAACTACAACAATAAAACAACAAGGGCAACAAAAGGGAATAAATAAAATAAATATTAAAAAAAAGAAATGCTATCTATGTTTTCATAACCCCTAGAGGATAATAACCTTCTATACATACACACCTTAAGTTGATAATTGGCATTATCCACATTTTACTAAACCACAGTGGCCACAGCACTCAGGTGGGACTAGATAGTTGCAAGCAACCAATATTTGAGTTATTTAATTAGTAGAATTTATAGGAAATTTGATTTGACTTATTCTCAGTAATTTTTGTATGGACATTATACAGGTAATGTAAGGATGAGTCTATGTTACACCAATATAATTTCTTTAAAAATTTTTTTATATTTATTTTCTCTTTTGTTGCCCTTGTTATTTATTGTTGTTATAGTTATTATTGTTGTTGTTATTGATACTGTTGTTGTTAGATAGGACAGAGAGAAATGGAGAGAAGAGGGGAAAATGGAGGGGGGGGGAGAAAGATAGACACCTGCAGACCTGCTTCATTGCCTGTGAAGCGATCCCCCTGCAGGTGGGGAGCCGGGGGCTCGAACCCGGATCCTTATGCCGGACCTTGCACTTTGCGCCACCTGCGCTTAACCCTCTGTGCTACCGCCCGACTCCCACGCCAATATAATTTCTATCCTGAAGAGTCTTACCCTCATCTGACTTAAAACTTTCTACATATTACTGTGAGAGAATATATTTCTTGATAATGGTTAAGTCAATCTGAGTACTGAATTAATTTAACCTTTCCTGTTGTACTAGTACTATGTGTCTATTAATTTTGGGGAGAACATATTGAATTTGACTTTGATTTGCTCTTCTAAATCAGATGAGAGACGGTATTACAAATGCTTCCTCTCTGCACTTTTCTTCTGCTTGACGTGGTTTTGTCCTCTATGACAGATATTCAGTAGTAAAAAGTAGTGTAATTCTTACTTTACCACTTGACATTGTGAACATTTTATTGCTGTTAGCAGGTAAAAATATCATAATCCATTTCTATTATATCTCCTCACACAACTTCATAGGGTTCCTTGCAATTGGTTCTTGAATCAGAAAGATGGTAACATTCAGATACGAAGTAAATTAACTTTGTTAACAATACTTGAACTTCATAATTGATACTCAGTTTTGTCAGATGCCTTCCTTTATGACAGTTGAAAAAACTTAATATTCATTGTCTAATATTGCTTGTGTTTAGTGGAAAGAGATTATTTTTACAGCAGAACTGCATTGGTCTCTCACATACTGAAGAAATAACCCTGGGGTTATTATAACTGTCAAGATGTAGAAAGTCCTGGGAAATACCAACCTGCTTTACTGCAGTGAACTGTGCTTTGTGCCACGTGCTCCTAACCCGCTGCGCTACCGCCCAACTCCCGAAAAAAAATTTTTTATAAAGACACAGCTGATCAATTGACCCCCAATGGCTTATATCTCAGTCATATTAACTTGAGTGTTACCATAGCAGTGACGAACATAGCCAAGGAAAGTACATGGTGAGAGAACATAACTGTTAGGTTATGACAACCCTGACAGTCCAGCCCAATAGAAGCACAGTACATACTGCGTTCACAAAAATTAGCCAAATATAAATTAGCAACATGGAGAATTTATTTGATAGTACATTTTATTTGACTTAATCTGTCAGGATATAGTCTATTTGACTTAATATTTTTGTTTTATTTAGTATATTAGTATCTCTAAAACATTAACATTTCAATATGCAGTGATAACCACATTTCCAGCACTCAGTAACCAGATATAGCCAGATAATGGTTACCAAACTGACCAGTACCTCTCTAGAGATTCTAAGTCTTTAAGTGTTTGAATTCCTGACTCTTCAAAGCCTGCTTTTGTTTGTTTATTTATTATTCTTTATTATTAGTGGTGTATTAATGATCAATAAGATTGTGGGATAGATAAGAGGGGTACAATTCTATATAAATCCCACCACCAGAGTTCTGTATCCCATCTCCTCCATTGGAAGCTTCCCTATTCTTTATCCCTCTGGGAGTATGATCTTGAGATGGTTATGGGATGCAGAAGGTGGGAGTTCTGGTTTCTGTAATTGCTTCTCCCAGTGGACTTGGGTGTTGACAGATACATCCGTACCCCCAACCTGTTTCTGTCTTTCTCTGCCACCAAGTTGCAGATGCTACCATGACACCAACCTGACTTCTTAAACGAATACTAAAACTCTCCCCTGTAACCCAAGGTGGCTTTGTGTATCTTCTCTGGTAGCTCCACTTGACTATCATCTAGAAGAACCAGGGCACTAAGGACTTGACAACATTAAACTCATAATAAAAAACTTGAATCTCCACACTGTATTAACTTTTCCACTTGTAAGGTTACTATAGGAGGGAAGTGGTCAACCGAGAAGGAGCTAAATATCATAAAAATGACTGGAGATTTTCCTATGTTTAGTAAACACAATCCTATGCTGAGAGGGGGGAAAAACCACTTTGACATGTGAAGAGAATGGGCTTTTCTTTCTTTTTTTTTTGAGAAATTTATATATATTTTTAATTAAGAAAGGATTAATTAAGAAAACCATAGGGTAGGAGGGGTACAATTCCACACAATTCCCACCACCCAATCTCCATTTCCCACCCCCTCCCCTGATAGCTTTCCCATGCTCTATCCCTCTGGGAGCATGGACCCAGGGTCATTGTGGGTTGCAGAAGGTAGAAGGTCTGGCTTCTGTAATTGCTTCCCCACTGAACATGGGCGTTGACTGGTCAGTCCATACTGCCAGTCTGCCTCTCTCTTTCCCTAGTAGGGTGTGTCTCTGGGGAAGCTGAGCTCCAGGACACATTGGTGGGGTCTTCAGTCTAGGGAAGCCTGGCCAGCATCCTGATGACATCTGGAACCTGGTGACTGAAAAGAGAGTTAACATACGAAGCCAAACAAATTGTTGAGCAATCATGGACCCAAAGCTTGGAATAGTGGAGAGGAAGTGTTGGTGGGGGGGTACTCACTGCAAACTCTGGTGTACTTCTGCTTTCAGGTATATATTTTGCAGTAGTTTATGGATACGTGTGAACATAAGCTCTCTCTCACAGAAACTGGTGTATATCTAGGTTTTGGGACTTTGTTAGAAAGTGAACCACCTGAGATGAAATTAGAGAATACTATGAAAGGAAAGGTCTCACCCGAGTAATGAAGTTGAAGGGTCGTCAGTCATTCCACACGTGAAGTCTCTGGACACAGTCTGAAGTGAAGCATGTTGAGGTGGCAATCGTTGTGTTGGTTAGGTTGTGATCGGCAGATGCAATATTATTTGATATGGATTCGGAGAGACATACGGGAAAGTGGGCCCTATCCAATGGTTCCAGGACTGGGGGAAGTAGGGGCTCTATAGTGGAGATGTGAGGTTCCTGCTGTCTTAGGGTTCAAACAGACAATCGATAGTTAATGTTATCATCACGTTATTTGGTAATTGGGTTAACTTTGAAAAGTCCTTTTGTTAGGGTTTGCTGTACAGTACCCAGTATCTTGTATATAGCTGTGCTATTGATTGCTTCTGATCTACTTGGTCTAGGCTTTTGAGAGAGTCTGCATATCAATTACACAGCCTATATATTGAAAAGATTCAGTTTGTGTTTTTAAAAACTTCGAGACACACAATTAATTTTCCCCCCATATTAATTAACTAGTGATTTATATAACTACATTTTACTAGGAGTGTACATAAACACCATTCCCACCACCAAAAGACTGTGACCCATCCCTCCCACCCACTCCCATAACCCGATCTCCACTTCCCATAACCTGATCTCCACTTCCCATAACCCGATCTCCACTTCCCACCCCCTCCCCGATAGCCTTCCCATTCTCTATCTCTCTGGGAGTATGGATCCAGGGTCCTTGTGGGTGGCAGAGGGTGGAAGGTCTGGCTTCTGTAATTGCTTCCCCGCTGAACATGGGCATTGACTGGTCGATCCATACTCCCAGTCTGTCTCTCTCTTTCCCTACTAGGTTTTTAAGGGAGTTTCTCAGATTATAAAATAAGACTCAGGTGTCACAGCCTCATGTGATTTTATTAAGGAATTAATTCCCTACATGAAAGCTCAGACAATATAAAGAGGAATATGAGAGGGGCATATGGTTGTTGGCTAAATGGAAGGTGAGGCAGTACTTCTTAACTATGGTCTGGGAGAGGTGAGGATATACAGCTGGGAGTTTAATAGTCTGGGTCAGGCACTGCCGCAACTGGCTAAGTACACAAGTTACAATGCACAAGGACCCAGGTTTTTCCTTCCTCCAAGGAGGAAAGCTTCATAAGTGGTTCTTCTAGTGGTGAGGCAGGGCTGCAGGTGTCTTTCTATCCCTACCTCTTCCTCTCCTCTCAATTCCTTTCTGTCTCTTATCCAATAAGAAATAAAAATATAATAAAAAATGAAAAGAAAACAGAGAAAGATGACATAGGTTTTGCAGGAATGATATGGAAGTGTAAAAGTAGTTCACATGCTTCAGAAAACGTGCAATTCACTTTTACATATCATTGTTATAGCATGGTAGGAAAGTAATGGTGGTATAACTGGGCTGTTTTCACTTAAACTTTTTACAACTAAGATGACTCTCAAATGACTCCAATGTGCAGAGGAGTGACACCACTGAACAGATGAGAAGGCTCATTTAGAAGAAATATTGATAGATTTTGGTTCAATAATTTTATATTAGTAATTATATGTTTTAGTTATGATTGAGGGTAACTTTATTATAAGGATGGCGTTAGGTGGCTTAGAAGAACATCAAAATACATTTGAATTTCTTTTTTTAATATTAAATTTTTTAAATTGTTTTTATTTATTTGATAGAGACAGCCAGAAATTGAGAGGGAAGGGGGAAATAGTGAGGGAGAGCAACAGAGAAACACCTGCAGCGTTGCTTCAACACTTGCAAAGCTTTCCCACTGCAGGTGGGGACCGGGGGCTTGAACCTGGGTCCTCTGCACTCTGAACCAGGTGCTTCACCACCTGGCTCCCTTACATTTGAATTTCTTAAGACATGCGCCTCTGAAGGGTTGTGAAAAGGAAGTTAGAAATCTTCTAGGATCATGCTGGCTCATTTTGACGTTACCTGCCCTCCTACTGTCCAAACCCTCAATGCTATGGTGATTACACTGATGAGAGAATGTGGTCTCTGCTGTCCTCACCAGGCACTCTTCAATCACTGTTTTTTTGGTTTCTTTCCCATTGACTTGCTGCTGTTAGTATATATACTCATCCCAAATTGAAGACTCAGTATAATAAAAGAAATGATTTAGACCTTGGATTATAGCTAGGTAAACTTTATTCCACTAGCCTATGGGGATAATTTACTTTCTGTCTCCTCTTTCTCTCTCAAAGTAGAGAACCTCCAACAAATGGTATATAAAAGAAATCAGAGCACACAGAAGAGGGGGAACTTTGCAATTTATTCACTCAAGCATGAAAGTACAGAAAATAAGCAGGGCTCAACTTCCTAGGAAAAATGTCTGAACCTATTGCATTAAAACATGGTGTAGCACTAATCTAATGAGTTTTAAGGCAAATGAGGCATGGAACATTGCCAAAATATAGTCAGTAAAATATCTAAATTACTCTTTAATGCTATTATATGTTTTTATCTTATGAGAGTTAGTGATGAATAAATTATTCCTAAAGCTGCATTACTAACCAAATAAGTGAAATTGTGAATTTTTAATAAAGAATTTATTATTCTGATAAGTTGTTACTAGTAGAATATGAAAAGAAAGTGTCATCCCAACATATAATACACATTTTCCTATTTCAGAGTGGGGCATGTTAAAAAAAAAAGAGAATACAGTTTATATTCCATTCATTCATTTCTTGAGAATTTAATATTATGCTGAATACGAAGCATGATACTACATCAGTAATCTTGAGACTGATATAATATATAAGATTCCAATATAGTTCTTTTTTAGAAACAAGAAATATTTACCAGACAGATTCTTAAGACTTTTATAGAAAAGAATAAAGAAAACATAATTATTCTAGACTTTACTCTGGAGGTATTTTGCTACATTCAGGAGAAGATTGTGTATGACACGTCCTCTTGACTATAACTGAATTGGATTTAGTGAAAAGCTTTGGGTTATATTTTCAGCAGAGAAAAAAAATGGAAGTAATTTATTTTAGAAACAGTGACTGTTACTATACTGTCAAGTTATTAAAATATTGCCAAACCATGTGCAGTTTAGCAAGGGATGGAAGCTCCTGCATTTTTAAAAAGTTTTATTTATATAGTTATTTGAATCTATTTATGTATCAATTGTAATTATTTCTAATGATCAGCACTACTGGCTAATGTGTGACAAACTCCTTTTGAGAGGAAATTTAATCTTTTTCACATTAATTTTTCACATTAATGTAAGGTATAATTTTAAGGCCTCATAAATGTTTTCTAGTGGATTTAATTTTGTTATGGTTCTGACTAGGTGAGGTAGGATAAAGTTTACCATTTTTTTTTTAATGTCTACTAGCTCTCATCCACTGTCTACTGACATATCCTTTGGACTCAAAAGTTTCTAAGGGATTCTCCACACTTGGGTAGATGTGCTTATCTGTGAAAGAACAGGTTTCTTGTGTGTACTTGTTTCTGTCACCTTGTGCTGATTTAAATGCCCTTGGTGCTCTAGAATTGTACTACAGTGGGAAGACATTAGTAAAATGAGCTGGCCTGGCAAGGAGAGAAATTTTCCTTTTTCTGACTCTTCACCAGATAACTCTGCACTGACTTCTCTGGCTGAATTTCTAATTTTTACAAGCAAGACAAGTTACTCATCTCGTCTCTAGTCTACTGCATAGTCACTGACCCAGTCAGGAATGTCATCTTCCCTGGTTATTATCCCTATCTCCCTCTATGCCAGAACAATTAGTTAATTCTTGCCTGATATTGTTGTATTCATAACCTTGTCTTCATCCTTTGTACCAAATTTGCTACTCTCATCATCCCAGGCCTGCCTTGTTTGGCTTTCCACGTCGCTCTCTTGTCAAAAAGAGCTGCTCAGTACATCTTTGAATAAGTTGGATTGTATCTTACCTCTTTTCCAGAGGTGAACCTAAGACTATAGCAGTTCATTCACTCTATGACTTTTGGAAGTCTGGTGAACCACAATTTCCAGTTAATCTCTGTCAATAAGCTATAATACCATTAGTATAAAATAAAAAAATGTTTAATGGAAGTTGGTATTTATTTATTTATTTATTTATTTATTTATTGTCACCTGGGTTATTGCTAGGGTTCTATGCCTGCATGACTCCATCACCATTTTGTGGTTTCGTGCCCCTCCTTCCCTCCCTCCCTTCCTTCCTTCCTTCCTTCCTTCCTTCCTTCCTTCCTTCCTTCCTCCCTCCCTCCCTCCCTTCCTTTTTTCCTTTCTTCCTCCCTTCCTTCTTTCCTTCCCCTCTTCTTTCCTTCCTTTCTTTTTTCCCCTTTTTTTCAATAGACATAGAGATAAATAAATGATAGAAAAAAGAAGAGACACCTCAATCATTGATTCACCACTTATGAAGCTTCCTCCCTTCTGGTGGGGATCTGGGACTTGAACTGGGGTCTCTGTGCATGGTAACATTACTGAGTGCAACACCACCTGACCCTGCCTGTTTCTTTATTTCATTTTATTTTTATCACTGATAATTTCTTTTTTTCTATTTTTATTAGTGTTTTAATAATGGTTTACAAGATTATAAGATTACAGAGGTAGAGTTCCACACTGATATACCGCCAAAGTTCTTCTGTCTCTCCTCCTCCTCAAAAGACAACCACCATGGTTCTCATAAAATGTTATAAACAGTTTGATCACTGTTTTTTGTTTGTTTTGCAAGCTTATGTGTTTCAATTCTCTATATTCCACCTAGGAGTGAAACAATCTGGTAGTTGTCTTTCACTTCCTTAAGTCACCAAGCAGAATAACTTCCAGTTCCATCCATTTTTTTTTTCCTGAAGGGCATAATATCATCTTTTTTTTTCAAGTACAAAGTAGTATTCCATTGAATATATACCACAACTTTATCCCGACATCTGTTGATGGGCATGTAGGTTGTTTTCTTTTTGGCCAATTTTGAATAAACATGTTTCTTTAAAATTTACCTTTCATTTGATGGTACTATAGCATATCCCTCAAATCTTCCTTGCATGTGAATACTGTATGTTTTTATTACTGGTATTAAATGCAAACTGGCATTAAAAGCAGACTGCTTTGGTGTTTGCTAATAAGTATAGGAAAAATAAACAAATCTTTCCCTTTTCAAGGAAATTTGCTTATTTAACCATTATAAAAAATAAGCAGATTTATTTACAGATACTATTCTTACATGCTAATATACATTGTGAATCTGCTGGAGAAGACTTCATAAGGCAGTGTTTCCTAAACTTGAGTGAGCACGCATATCTTAGCGGAACATACTCTGTCAAAGATTGCTCTACCAAGTGATCTGTGCAGTTCTTAATTTTTTAATTGTACAGTATTGTACAGTAAACCTTAAGTTCCAGCCTCCTGAAAAGACAAATTATAAATATCAGATTAAATATCCATGAGAATCTAATCAATACCACATTACTGTATTCAAAGTTTCCTTGCTATAATTCAGATTTTTCTGTTCTGCTCATATAAAGTCCTCTCCCAAATTAATTATGCCATAAATCTTTAGAGAATAGTAAATTGTGTTTGGATTCCTATAATGTGGCATATTTCCCTAGCATTTTGAGGAGAGGCAGAAATTGGAGACCCCTACTAGGAATTTTATTAGTTATACCACTGTTCCTTGCTTTTGGAAAATTTCCTTTAGTTTTTAATGTTATAATTCATGGTTCTTGATAGAGAATTAATGTGATAACATCTGCGGAAAGGAAAATGAGGAAATCACGGGTGAATATATACACATATATGTATATATATTCATATAGATGCCACATTTATTTAATTTAACTTATTTTTATTTGCTATAAATAGTATGTTACAAGATTGTAAGACTATAATCCACAGTACACCCACATTGGTGGATATATATTGAGCAAAGCAGGGAAAGGAGGGAATACACGTTGAATCTGGTTTTGAGTATACCAATGACTTTCCCCAGTTGCCTCTTATTGCTGCTTTTATCTGTTTATTAACTTCATTCTTTTTTTTTTTTTCCTGAGTTCCACTTCTGTGTGACTTTGATTGGCAACCATTTATTACCCAGCTCTTCACTTCTCCATTAGAGAGCTGAAGATCCTATTCATTTTTGTCTAATTTAGAAAGCCCTGAAGAGTGGTGGTGACCAGACCATACTGGTATGATATATATATATATATATTTAAATTTTTATATTATAGAATTACATGTCAACAGGGGTTTGAATCCACACCATTCCCACACCAGAGTTGTGAATCTTCAGTCTCCCCACTGCTATTCACCACAGTTCCCCTAAGATTGTAGACATGGGCTCTGAACTCCAGCTCCATCAGCACCCAGAGAGAGAGAAGGAAAAAGAGAGGGGACATACGGAGGTAGTTATGTTGTCATGAGTGGCTTGGAGGGGAAGAGAGGATTGAATCAGGAAAAAAGTGGCAATTATGTATAAATGTAGACAGATATTTATAGACATGATGGTTGGCCCATGCCTGGTTCTCTTTCCACCTGAATAATCACTATGGCCCCCAAAGCATGGTAATTTAAAATAACAAGGCCCTGTCACAGCATTGCATGTAAGAATGGGGAACAAGGTCATGTTCTACCAGAGGGAGAGACGTGTGATCACGAAAAGCAATGGAGGCGAATAATTTCTTGGATAACTAACACTTCCCACAAATGTTTCCCTTCTTGATTTTTATTATTCCAGGTCTCACCTCAGGGGTTCTCTAGAAAAAATTTCTGTTATCTCTCACCCTAAAACCTTCTGAGAGCGTTCAGTGGTTCTGTGAGTTAAGGAAAAAGAAATGATATAGGAAGGATGAACCAAACAAACTATACTTACTTCATTTTCATACTTAAAGTAGTTGTATTTCCAGAAGTCTCCTGCATGATATTGGTGTGTATCTAACGGAAACATCTGTCCTTTAAGTCTGCTTCTACCAAAGGTGATTTGTGTATGTTTGGGATAATTTTTTTTAATTTATTTTTTATTTAAGAAAGGATAAATTAACAAAACCATAGGACAGGAGGGGTACAATTCCACACAATTCCCACCACCCAATCTCCATATCACAGCCCCTCCCCTGATAGCTTTCCCATTCTCTATCCCTCTGGGAGCATGGACCCAGGGTTGTTGTGGGTTGCAGAAGGTGGAAGGTCTGGTTTCTGTAATTGCTTCCCCGCTGAACATGGATGTTGACTGGTTGATCCATACTCCCAGTCTGCCTCTTTCTTTCCCTAGTAGGGTGGGTCTCTGGGGAAGCTGAGCTCCAGGACACATTGGTGGGGTCTTCAGTCCATGGAAGCCTGGCTGGCATCCTGATGGTATCTGGAACCTGGTGGCTGAAAAGAGAGTTAACATACAAAGCCAAACAAACTGTTGAGCAATCATGGACCCAAAGGTTGGAATAGTGGAGAGGAAGTGTTGGGGGGGGTACTCACTGCAAACTCTAGTGTACTTCTGCTTTCAGGTATATATTTTGCACTAGTTTATGGATACGTGTGAACTTATGCTCTCTCTCACAGAACCTGGTCTATATCTAGATTTTGGAACTTTGTGAGAGAGTGAACCACCTGGGATGGAATTAGAGAATGCTATGAAAGGAAAGTTCTCACCCGAGTAATGAAGCTGAAGGGTTGTCATTCCACATGTGAAGTCTCTGGACACAGTCTGAACTGAAGCATGTTGAGGTGGCAATCGTTGTGTTGATTAGGTTGTGATCGACTGATGCAATATTATTTGATATGGATTGGGAGAGGCATGCGGGAAATTGGGCCATATCCTAAGGTTCCAGGACTAGGGGAAACATAGGCTCTATAGTGGAGATGTGAGGTGCCTGCTGTTTTAGGGTTCAAAAAGACAATGGATAGTTATTGTTATCATCACATTATTTAGTAACTGGGTTAACTTTGAAAAGTCCTTTTGTTAGGGTTTGCTGTATAGTACCCAGTATCTTGTATATAGCTGTGCCATTGGTTGCTTCTGATCTACTTGGTCTAGGCTTTTGAGAGAGTCCACATATCAAATACACAGCCTATATATTAAAAAGACTCAGTCTGTGTTTTAAAAACTTTGAGACATACAATTAATTTTCCCCCTCTCATATTAATTAACTAGTGATTTATATGACTACACTTTACTAGGAGTGTACATAAACATCATTCCCACCACCAAAAGACTATGTCCCATCCCACCCACTCACCCTCAACCCCCAGCGGCTCAGGAAGCCACATGTCTACCCCTCACCACAGGGTTTTTACTTTGGTGCCCTACTTTCAATTTAGTCAGATCCTGCTTTTAGTTTCCCTTTCAGATCTTCTTAGTCAACTTCTGTTGATAAGTGGGATCATCCCATACTCATCTTTATCTTTCTGAATTAGCTCACTTAACATATTTCCTTCTAGCTCTGTCCAAGATGGGTCAGAGAAGGTGGGTTCATTGTTCTTGATAGCTGCATAGTATTCCGTTGTGTATATATACACCACAGCTTTCTCAGCCACTCATCTGTTGTTGGGCACCTGGGTTGCTTCCAGGTTTTAGCTATTATGAATTGTGCTGCTATGAACATAGGAGTACACACCTCTTTTTGGTTGGGTGTTATGGAGTCCTTGGGGTATAACCCCAGGAGAGGAATTACTGGATCATATGGAAGGTCCATGTTTAGCCTTGTGAGAGTTTTCCAGACTGCTCTCCACAGAGGCTGTACCAATTTACATTCCCTCCAGCAATGTAAAAGGGTTCCTCTGTCCCCACAACCTCTCCAGCATTTGTTGCTGCTGTCCTTTTTGATGTATGCCATTCTTACAGGAGTGAGGTGGTATCTCAATGTTGTCTTAATTTGCATTTCTCTGAAAATCAGTGACCTGGAACAGTTTTTCATATGTTTGTTAGCCTTTTGGATCTCCTCTGAGGTGCATGTTTTGTTCATATCCTCTGCCCATTTTTGGATGGGGTCATTTGCTTTTTTGGTGCTAACTTTGCTGAGCTCTTTGTATATTTTGGTGATTAGTTTCTTCTCTGATGCTTGGCATGTGAAGATCTTCTCCCATTCTTTGAGGGTTCTCTTTGTTTGTTTAATAGTTTCTTTGGATGTGCAGAAGCTTTTCAATTTGATGTAGTCCCATTGGTTTCTTTCTTTCTTTTTTTTTTTTTTTTTTGCTTTATTCTTCCTTGCAATTGGGTTTGTTTCATCAAAGATGTCCTTGAGGTGTAGGTGGGAAAGTGTTTTACCAATGTTTTCTTCTAAGTATTTGATTGTTTCTGGTCTAACATCCAGGTCTGTGATCTGTTTGGAGTCAATTTTTGTTTCTGGCGAGATAAAGTGGTTCAAGTTCATTCTTCTGCATGTTTCAACCCAGTTTTCCCAGCACCATTTATTGAAGAGAGCCTCCTTCTTCCATTTAATACTCTGGGCCTCCTTATCAAAGATTGATGTCCATAGGTGTGGGGATTTATTTCTGGGCTTCAATTCTGTTCCACTGGCCTGTGTGCCTATTTTTGTTCCACTACCATGCTGTTTTGAAGATGATGGCTTTATAATATAGTTTGAGATCTGTTAGTGTGATGCCTCTATTTCTGTTTCTTTTCCTCAAGATGGTTTTGGCAATTCTAGGTGTTTTCAGGTTCCAGATAAATGAATGTAGTGTTTGTTCTATTCTCTTAAAGAAGCTTGGTGGAACTTTGATGGGTATTGCATTAAACTGTATATGGCTCTGGGGAGAATATTCGTTTTGATGATATTTATTCTTCCAAGCCATGAGCATGAAGTGTCTTTCCATTTCTTGGTATCAGTTTCTATTTCATTGAGTAGTGGCTCATAGTTTTCAGTATAGAAGTCTTTCACTTCTTTGGTCAACTTTATTCCTAGGTATTTTACTTCTTCTTCTAGCGTTTGCCAGGTATTTTACTGATTTTGTTGAAACAGTAAATGGCACTGATTTCTGGATGTCTTCTTCTTCAGATTTAGTGTTTGCATAAAGAAATGCCACTGATTTTTGTACATTGATTTTGTAGCCTGACACCTTGCTATATTGCCTAATAACTTCCAGTAGTTTTCTGCTGGATTCTTTAGGTTTTCCTATGTATACTATCATATCATCTGCAAATAGTGAGAGCTTGACTTCTTCCCTTCCAATCTGTATTCCTTTGATTCCTTTCTCTTGCCTGATTGCTATGGCAAGAACTTCCAATACTATGTTGAAGAGTATTAGTGACAGTGGACAGCCCTGTCTAGTCCCCGATCTGAGGGGGAATGCTTTCAGCTTCTGTCCATTGAGTATGATGTTGGCTGTAGGTTTGCTATATATAGACTCCACTATCTTGAGGAATTTCCCATCTATTCCCATTTTTTTGTAGAGTTTTGAGCATGAATGGGTGTTGGATTTTGTCAAAGGCTTTCTCTGCATCTATTGAGATGATCATGTGGTTTTTGGCTTTGCTTTTATTGATGTGGTGAATGGCATTGATAGACTTATGGATGTTGAACCAGCCTTGCATTCCTGGGATGAATTCCACTTGGTCGTGATGAACAGTTTTTTGATGTGCTGCTGTAAATGGTTGGCCAAGATCTTGTTTAATATTTTGGCATCTATGTTCATCAGAGATATTGGTCTGTAGTTTTCCTTTTTTGTTGTGTCCCTATCTGCTTTTGGTATCAGGGTGATGTTGGCTTCATAGAAGGTGGAATGGAGTATTCCTATTTCTTCAATCTTATGGAAAAGCTTAAAAAGTATGGGTACTAACTGTTTCCTGAAAGTTTTGTAGAATTTGTTTGTGAAGCCATCTGGTCTAGGACTTTTGTTGTTGGGGAGATTCTTAATAATGGTTTCAATTTCTTTTTTTTTAAATTTTTTATTTAAGAAAGGATTAATGAACAAAAACATAAGGTAGGAGGGGTACAACTCCACACAATTCCCACCACCCAATCTCCATAACCCACCCCCTCCCATGATAGCTTTCCCATTCTCTGTCCCTCTGGGAGCATGGACCCAGGGTCATTGAGGGTTGCAGAAGGTAGAAGGTCTGGATCCTGTAATTGCTTCCCCGCTGAACATGGGCGTTAACTGGTCGGTCCATACTCCCAGTCTGTCTCTCTCTTTCCCTAGTAGGGTGTGTCTCTGGGGAAGCTGAGCTCCAGGACACATTGGTGGGGTCTTCAATCCAGGGAAGGCTGGCCAGCATCCTGGTGGCATCTGGAACCTGGTGATTGAAAAGAGAGTTAACATACGAAGCCAAACAATTTGTTGAGCAATCATGGATCCCAAGCTTGGAATAGTGGAGAGGAAGTGTTAGGGAGGTACTCACTGCAAACTCTAGTGTACTACTGCTTTCAGGTATATATTTTGCAGTAGTTTATGGATACGTGTGCACATAAGCTCTCTCTCACAGAAACTGGTGTATATCTAGGTTATGGGACTTTGTTAGAAAGTGAACTCCCTGAGATGAAATTAGAGTGTACTATAAAAGGAAAGGTCTCACCTGAGTAATGAAGCTGAAGGGTTGTCATTCCACACGTGAAGTCTCTGGACACAGAGACATGAAAAATGAAACATATTTTTGGATTTTTTCTCTACCACTGCTTGTAGCACAATAATATCAGTGAAATTTTCATAAAATTTTATAGTGTTAGAGCAATGCAGGAATTTAGAAATAACCCAAATCACTCTTATCTTTTTTAATTATTTATTTATTTCCCTTTTGTTGCCCTTTTTGTTTTTCATTGTTGTTGTTGTAGTTATTATTGTTGTTGTTATTGATATCATTGTTAGGACAGAGAGAAATGGAGAGAGGAGGGGAAGGCAAAGAGGGGGAGAGAACGATAGATACCTAACAGACCTGCTTCACTGCTTGTGAAGTGACTCCCCTGCTGGTGGGGAGCCAGAGGCTCGAACAGGGCGGGCTCCTTATGCTGGTCCCTGTGTTTTGTGCCACCTGTGCTTAACCTGCTTCACTACCGCCCAACTCCCAATCACACTTTTCAAGATGAGTAAAATACATGCCCAAGTTGGCAAGACCTAAGAGTTCGTTTGAAGAAACAGGTATCTTGATCACCTTGAAGCAAGTTTTTATGGTTTACATTGATGTCGTTATATGTACTATGTCAAGTAGGTAATTAGAAAACTTATCTTTCACTAGTTTATTTAGATTAATCACTGTGGGGAAGCAATTAATAGGCTCTGAAATTAGATCAACAGGGTTTAAACTTACAGTTGAAAATATGTAAATAGGTCAAGACTTAACCCCAAGGTTTTCTCTCTTAAAATTACATGCTAACATAAGTCTTTCTTTTCTTTCCTCCCTCATCTGTTGTTCTCCTTTATCCTCTAGTATAATTTTTATTTAGGTGGTCAGTATGCATCTTGGTATTTGGTGGCTTGGAACTGAACCATTTTCCAAGAACTCTTTTGTCTTCAAGAAGAATATTGCTTAAATTTAGTGAGAATAAATAAATTCACATATCAAGACTTGTCAATAATGGGTAAAAAAAATCACAGAATCATAATATAGAAACTTCTCATGTCATCATTTTGGAGTTACAGTAGTTTTTTAGAAGAAGAACTAATATTTACTTATACTTCTTACAGAATTTTTTTAGGACTATAAAGTATATTCATGTATAGATAACCCTATTGGATAAATTTAGCCAAATTTAGCAAAAGAAAAAGAACATATAGTTAAATTTGAATTTGAGCCACACAAATAATATTGAGTATATATTCTCAATATCACATGAGACATTAACATGATAAGATATTCTTTATGTATCTGTAATTTAAATTTAACTGACCTGAAGTTTATCTGACAACTCAATATTTGATTTTCAGATAATTCTGTAAAGCTGGTATGATGATATCTCCACTGTAGAGATGAGGATCTTAAGTCTGAATGGCCACTGATGGATTAGATCTTACGCTGTTCTTGAGAAAGACATGATGAATAATTCATAGATCCTGCCTTTCAGATCATCAGAAGCAACTTATTATTGGGGTGAAGGTAGTGACCGAGGAAAAAAATAGGGTGCTGCATAATGTGATGAAAAGAGCACCCAATTCAATATTGACAAATAGGAAGGTTTCCTAAGGTGATGAAGCTCATATTGAGTTTTGAGTGCTCAGTAATGCTAAGGTCTAGATGAATATGGCAAGAGAAGAACGGAAGGAAAATAAATCATTCTATATCATTTGGGGAACTGAAAATTTCTCAATGTATGATTTACTGGAGGAAATTCTTTTTTTAATTTTCTTGGAATTGAGTTGAGATTTATTTGAAAAATATATATTTTTAAATTTTTTATTTATAAACAGGAAACATTGCCAAACCATAGGATAAGAGGAGTACAACTTCGCACAGTTCCCACCACTAGAGCTCCGTATCCCATCTCCTCCCCTGATAGCTTTCCTATTCTTTATCCCTCTGGGAGTATAGACACAGGTCATTATGGGATGCAGAGGTGGAAGGAAACTAATTCTTTAAATGTCATAATTTCACTCCAGTTTTTCTCTACTGGTCTTATTTTTTCCTTTCAACATTACATTGTTTATTTAATAATTTTTTATTAATTTTCCAAATTTTAAGATTTCACACCCACAGTCGAAGTTATGTGCCAATTACCCATATTCTGTTAACCACATGGCTATTATAAAGGGATAGTTTGGTTTCTATACTTCATTTTTTTTCTTTTTCTTTCTATGTTAAGTCGGTATGGTTTGATTGTGTATTACACACCGGATAGTTATTTTTCACCTCTTTACTTGGTTCACTAAGCATATTACACACCTGATAGTTATTTTTCACTTCTTAGTTCACTAAGCATGGTCATCTTGACTTTGACTGGTGGATATTTTATGAGTTAGAAAGTAGTGAAAAGTGACTTTAGAGGGGGTCAGGCAGTAAGTAGTGCACAGGGGTAAGCACACATAGTATGAAGCCAAAGACTAGGGGAAGAATCCTGGTTCATGCCCCTGGCTCTCCACCTGCAGGGAGGTCACATCACAAGTGGTAAAGCAGGTCTGCAGGTGTCTGTCCTCTCCTGTTCTGTATCTTCCCTTCCTCTCTCAATTTCTCTCTGTCCTACCTAATAACAACCGGAAAAAACGGCCTTCAGGAGCAGTGGATTCGTAGTGCAGGCACCGAGCCCCAGCAATAACCCTAGAGTGAAAAAAAAAAAAGACATTAGACAGTTGAACAAGAGTCCTGAACTCATAATTTATACATAATGTTCTTTATTTTGTTTTATCAGGACAGCAATCACTCTTCAAGGTGAAATGAAATTATTTAATCTGAGTTTTAGGATGACTACCTTATTGCAGTTAAGGAAATGGACTGAAGGCATAAGACTTAAGAAAAACTATTTGCTGATTCGACAAATGTATTGTGAGTGCTAATTCTGCACTCAGCACAAATTGACAGACCTTCAGTAACATAGGGGACAGATAAAGATGGTGAGAACCAAGATAATGACTACAGGGAAAGGGGGAAGTAGATTTTTAGGAAGGTATTAACAAGGCAAATCAGTAGAAATTGATTTTTTATCTGGACTTGGTGTGTAAGGTAAAGTCGCAAAACTGCTGGATGGATGAGTTTGCTGATGTAGGAAAGAGAAAATATTTTAACATTTTGGATCTGTCCAGTTAGGTATATTTGATGGGCTTCCGAAGAGAGACTTGAAGGAGGGCAGTTTATGTAAGCATCAAGCTTTAAAGAGAGATCTGGGCTGAAATGTATGAATTATGAGCTTATTAGAGGTGCTTATTGAAATAAAAGGTGAGAATCAGATTACTCAGGGAACATTGAGTGTAAAGGGACTGGTTGCCACACAGAATCTCCAGGGAAACGCAATATTTCAAAGCCAAATGGACAGAGCAGGCTAACAGTAACAACTGCAAAAGGAAACCACAAAAATGCCTGTGAGGAAAGTCAAGGAAGAAAACACAATGCTGTATAAGTCTGATTTGTCAAAAGTTGAGAACAGATATTATGAGAAATGAAAAATAAAAGTGTATTATGCTTAGCCATACAACAGCAGTCACTGATGATCTTGATGTGAGGAGCAGTGGTTCTGAATTCTCACTAGTGAAGAGGAAATAGGGCTGGAGATGGGACCCATTTACATATAAGGTTTTGAGGAGTTTAGGAATAGGCTACAATACCTGTTGTAAGTCTGTTCAGTGGGTGCTAGTGCGGTGAGTAACAACTTTGTAATAATATGGATTAAAATAAATTTGGGAAACATGACCATATTTTATGGAGTATTTCAAGCAAAATTTCATGCAATCTTTCAAGCAATAAAGCTCACTGAAGTTTTCTCACCCTTGCATTTTAAAAATATTTTATTTACTTTTTAGTTGTTTATTAACTTTATTTATTTGTTGCATAGAGGCAGCCAGAAATTGAGAGGAAGGGGTTGGTAGAGTGGGAGAGAGACAGAGAGAGACACCTGTAGCCCTGCTTCACCACTCATGAAGCTTTCACCCTGCAGGTGGGGACTGGGTACTTGAACCCAGATCCTTGCTCATTGTAACGTGTGCTCAACCAGGTGTGTCACCTCCCTGTCATATATATATTATATGTTTTCCACATGATAACAATGTCATGGAGCAGTTTAGGAAATCATAGACTTGCAGAACTGTGGCAGTGGATGCCAAAAGTGAATGTGACTATTTTAAGGAGTATATGAGATATTGACATGGACTTTAAACTACAGTTGTTTTGATTGTAGTTATGGCATTTGATAAATTTAAAAAATTGGCCAATACACTGATTCCCTTAGCCTTACTGAAAAATTCAAATGTTAAAGATGATATCTTCAGTCATAAAAAGGTTCAAATTATATTATGAATGATATGAAGGAAAAGTAAAAATCTGCAGAGGGTAGATAGCATAATGGTTATGTAAACAGACTCTCATGCCTGAGGCTTTGAAGTCCCAGGTTCAATCCCTGTACCACCATAAGCCAGAGCTGAACAGTGCTCTGGTAAAATAAATAAAAATAAAAATAAATAAATAAATAAATAATATACATAAATAAATATTTAAAAAAGTAAAAATCTTAAGTAGTATAATCCTACCACTCAGATAGACTACTAATACATTTTATATAAGAGAAAATTGTATACTTTGGCTCTTTTTTAATATTTTGTGTACAAATAACTTTAACCTGATTGTTTAGGGAATCTGGCCATATGTGAAGCTCTGTTGGTGGTGAGAAGTGTGTTCTCTCATTTAGTAATTTTTGATAAAAGCTAAAGAGTTCTATAAGAGGAGAAGCATCTATGGGAATAATTTTATGAATTTTAATTTTATCATCTCAGGTTTAAAAGAAAAGAAAAGAAAAAAAGGCCAGTATTACCTAAAAACTCCACATGAAGATTTTACTTCTCCACATGGAGATGAATTCTATAATGTAACATTTTTAGGAGATCCATTTTAGAGAGTGATTTCGGCTTTTTCCATCATGTCTTTGTCATGAAGCATTTAGAGAGCTCATTCATTATTATATCAAGTACACCATCCAAACGCTTTTAACAAAACAGATGCTCGAATGTATATATTCAAATGTACACATATACACATTAATGATCTTTTCCCCTGGTTCTATTTTTTTCTTCTCTGGGTGCAAATTGCAGAAGCAGAATTTCTGGGTCAGGCAGAATATACCTTTACATTTAAACTTGTGCATCTTGCCAAATGACTTCCCTGAAGGCTGTACCAATCTAAACATGAAGCTGGAGTGGATATTAAGTGTTTATTTTCCAATATAAGTAAAATACATCTTATTTCTTTGATTTATAATGAATTTAAACATTTCTTTATATGTCAGTGGACTGCAATTTTTCATGTATTTCTTTTGAAATTACTTGCCCATATTCTTTGACCATTTTTCCATTACTGTGCTTGCTTTTTTATATTGATTTTTAAATGCTGTTATATTAAAAATATTAATCCTATGTCAGCCATATATGCTCCAAGTATTTTCACTGGTGTTACATTTTCTTTTAACTTTATGACTATTACCTCTTATGTTAGCATGCCAAATCTACTCTTCTTTGCCTGACATTTCTTTGCTTTGCTTACATATTAAACTTAAAAAGCATTTTTGTCATCCACCCTACGTTTATAGTCACAGAAATATTTACCTAAATTTCCTTCTAGTTTATTTCTTTTAAAAGCATTTTAAAAATATCTTTATTTATTAGATAGAGACAGCCAGAAATTGAAAGGGAAGGGGGTGATAGAGAGGGAGAGAGACAGAGAGACACTTGCAACACTGCTTCACCACTCGCAAAGCTTCTCCCCTGCAGGTGGGGACTGGAGGCTTCCTCCCTTCCTTCCTTCCTTCCTTCCTTCCTTCCTTCCTTCCTTCCTTCCTTCCTTCCTTCCTTCCTTCCTCCCTCCCTCCCTCCCTCCCTCCCTCCCTCCCTCCCTTCCTTCCTTCCTTCTATTTTGTTTTGATAGCACAGAGAGAAATTGAGATGTGAGGTAGGAGACAGAGAGAAAAAAAGATACTTGCTTCACCACTTTTGAAGTATCCCCCAGCTAGAACCTAGGTCCTTGAGCATGCTAATGTGCGTGCCAACCCTAGTGCACCACTGTCTGGCCTGCTTTACTCATTTTCCAATTTCATCAAGTGTGTTGAAGTTGACAGATGGTATAAGGCTAAGAGGCCCAATTTTGACTTTGCACACATGGATAAAACAAACACAGATAGCTGCTTCTATATCCCTTGGTTATCATTTTAGTATGAACAAGTCAAAACATCTATGTTTCAAAAGGAAAATTATTTTGTCTAAAGTTTGAGTCCAGTCCCAACTGCAATAGTGTCAATGGCACTCTTACCTTTCTTAATCTATCTCTGTCTCACTCTTTCTGACTGAAGAAGTCAGTTCAGATTGATGAATCCCTGACAATGGCAGGGGAAAAAAAGGGCAATTAAAATGTCATATTGCATAATTTCAGCATGGGAGAAAGATTACTTTTTTCTAAGGAATATATATATATATATAATATATATATATATTTAGTAGTGGCTTTATCATTGTAGTATCAAGCTTATCATTTTAGTAGCAAGTTTATGGAGTTCCTATCTTATATTTGAATCTTTCAACTGACTTTCAGTCTTCTTGAAGACCAGTAGCTGAAAAGATTTGCCCTGGTGTACTGGACGAGACTGCAAATACTCGGTCTGCTTGTCAGAAAAATCTCTGCTGAGTACATGTAAAGAATTAGCTCACAAGTGTGATGATAATAGTAGACATCTGTTATTCTGGCTTGCTCAGCATCTCTTTCTCCCTCAGTATTAGTACACCAATTTTCTTTTGGGAGATGTCCTCTCCATAACTCCATTTAATCCTGTAAGAGTGTGATAACAGGCCTCTCTGTTTTCTGTATGAAGGGTGAGTTTGTGATCAGAATGATCAATTAAAACGCTTTTGCGTTCCTCCTGATCACAGGGATTTGCTCAGTGATAGCCATGTGATCCAAATCTAGGTCAGTTGATGTTGCCTTAATATTTATGCTTTCAGTCACTGAGGTACAGTTGAGGGTGGAGCAGAGAGTAGGGGGTCCACCTCTTCTTTTGAATGTTAAACTGTATTGGAAATATAAGTTGAAGTTTTTATTAATACACTTATGAAAGGAACTGAGGTCAATGTATAGAGAAGCATAGAAACAGATGAAGTAGAGAAAAACTCATATAGAGAAACATAAAATCAGTATAAACCCTCAGCTCGTAGGCACTTATCTAATAAATTAGCTCCTCTTTCTTAAAAAGAAAAGCTAGGTTGAATTAATAATGACTTTTTGTTACTTGCAACTAGGGGTGGTATTTGACTAATACCTCTATAGCGTCACAGCTTTTCAAATATTCAGGCTTACTATATTGTGGACACTAGAGGCTAGATTTTGCACTTTTATTTTAACCTGGAAACAAGTATAGACTGGAAAACAGATGAATTTGTAATGAGACAGTATTCTAGTTTACCAACATGAAGTCCTGAGAATTGTTTTTGCATTTTCTATTGACTGATTGCCACCCTCTGCTTTATTAAAGAAAGATATTGAAGTGATACTAAGAAGACATTATTGGCAGTTCACTAAGCAGTATTCTCTCAAGTCCTCTAAATTGAACAGTCACTATTTGAAAAGTATACTGTGAAGCACAAGTGCTGTGACAGTGTCTGATTAAGTGATTTTAAATGGCTGGAATTCCTGAGATAATGTGGCCAGGTCCTCATTGTCTTGCGTTAAGAAATGTATGCAGAGGTGGGTTTTGTAGTCTTGGGGTGCCATGACTGACATTATTGAAGCGCACACTCTAGAACATAGAAGCCACAGCGGTGTTATTCTTCATTTTATTGCTTATTTTGAATAGCAGATTCTTTGTAAGAATCAGACAATTTAAAAATCTAAGTGGCAGACATATTACTACTTTAAAATGCTGTATGGGTCTGGGGGCTGGGTGATGTGTGCACACCTGGTTGAGTGCACACATTACACACATTACAGTGTTCAGGGACCCAGGTTTATGCCTCTAGTCCTCACCTGCCAGGTGACGACCACTAAAATAGTATTACTGTCCCTCTCCTTTTAATTTATCTCTATCCAAATTATTATAGAATATAACAAATGTTCTTTGAAAGATGGTAAGTGTGTTTTTTGTAAGGAAAAAATCTTCATTTTTGTCTTGTACAATGCACATTTCATACTTTACACAAAACATGTAATATGTTAAATAAGTGGCTAGCTTGGAAGACAGATTTTCCCCACCTTTCTTCCCACCCCTCCTTCCTTCTTTCCTCCCTCCCTTCCTCCACTTGCTTCTTTCTTCCTTATTTTTTTTAAAAAATACTTTATTGAGGGTATTAATGACTTACAGTAAAGAGTAAATTGTTGTTGGTACCTGTGTAAAATTTCTCAAATTTCTGAAAAACACTCTAAGCCCCGCTTAGCCCTTTTCCACCATCATGCATCAGGACATGAACACCCATCCCCACTTCCCCCAGAATCCTTTGTTTTGGTATAATACAACAAATTGAGCCCAAGTTTTGCTTTGTGTTTTTTGTGTTATTTCTCAACTTCTATGAGTGAGGTCATCCAATATTCATCCTCTTTCTGGCTTACCTCAATTAACATGATTCCTTAAAGCTCCATCTAAGATGAAGTTACGAAAGTGAATTTATTATTTTTAATAGCTGAGTAGTATTTCATTGTGTGTATATACTATAACTTCCTCAGCCACTCATCTGTTGTGGGGCACCTAGGTTGCTTCCAGATTTTCACTATTACAGTTGTTCTACTGTGAGTATAAGTATAGACAGATTTTTTTTTTTGGATGGGTGTATTTGACTCCTTTGAATATATCCCCAGGAGAGGAATTGCTGGGCCTTAGGGTAGGTCCACTTCTATCTTTCCTGAGAGTCAGTACCCTTCTTTATGGCCACCTGTATTCTGATCTTTATTATGATTAGATGGTTCGACATCCTCGAGGAAACACTCACGAAAGACATGTCTTTGATATCTGATTACTGTAAAAAATGGCGACTAATCCCTAGCACTGCAAAAACGGTATCATCTGTTTTCCATCTACACCATGCCTCGGCCTCGCGTGAGCTTAATGTGCAGCTTGACGATACGAGAATCCGGCATGAAGCCCAGCCAGTCTATCTTGGCGTTACTCTTGATCGCACTCTGTCATTTCACAAACATCTCATAAAAACTGCAGCAAAGGTGGGCACGAGGAATCACATCATTGCAAGACTGGCCAGCTCCTCATGGGGCGCGAGTGCTTCCACACTACGATCATCCTCTCTGGCATTATGCTATTCCACTGCAGAATACTGTGCCCCAGTATGGTTCCGTAGCCCCCATGTCCACTTGGTCGATTCCAAATTATATTCCTCCATGAGGATCATTTCTGGAACCATCCGTTCCACCCCGGTTCCATGGCTGCCAGTTCTTAGCAACATCGCCCCGCCAGATATTCGTCGGGATGCGGCATCATCTAAGTTCATTTCCCACGTCTACGCTCGACCAGACCTGCCAATATACGCGGATATCTTCGCCCACCCTGTCCAACGCTTGACGTCTCGTCACCCAATCTGGTCCCCTACGCCTACACTGAACTTCTCTGTTCCAGTCTCTTGGAAACAGAGCTGGCAGTCAGCTGAGGTCAAGAACAAACACCTCATCACAGACCCCTGCAAGCGTCAACCCGGCTTTGACCTAGCACGTTATGATTGGGCCCTCCTCCATCGCTACCGAACAGGCCATGGCCGGTGCGCCGCTATGTTCCATCGCTGGGGAGCCAGAGACGACCCGAACTGCCCCTGCGGCTCCAGACAGACTATGACCCACATAGTCAACGACTGCCACCTCTCCAGATTCAAAGGAGGTCTCGAAACTTTACATCAGGCTCAACCTGACGCTGTTGACTGGCTACGGAAGAAGGGCAAATGCTAGAAGAAGAAGAAGATTAGATGGTGACTGCTGTGCTGAAATTTCTATTTAAAAGAAATAGAATAAGGGAACACACACACACATATATATATGTATATATAATAATGTTATTGTTTATTTGGCTACATATATTTAATATGCAATCCACATGATTCATCATTATTATTGAGTGCAACTATTTTGCCTTTATAAGAATATACCATAACGTGCTTATTTTGTAGGAAAATGTGATGATTAAGCAACTTTCCATAGAGAAAAAATAGATTGGTGATTGCTTAGGGCAGAGGCTGAGAAAAGAGATTAATGTAAAGGAATTTAAGGAATCTTCTTGGGTTTATGTAAATGTTCTAAAATTAGGCTTTGGTGATAGATGCTTAAATTTGCAAATTTATAAAAGTCATGATTGGGGCTGGATGGTGGCGTACTCTGATGACTACATATGCAAGAACCTGAGATCAAATTCCCTTCCCACCTGTAACCAAGAAGCTTCACAAATGGTGAAGTAGGTCTCCTGGTGTTTCTCTCTCTCTCTCTCCCTCTTCTCTCTTCTCTTGTTGGAAACCTTGTTCTTACTTATGATGAACAAAATGGATTATAGATATGTAAGTAATTTGCATATGGCTAACTTCAGCCTGAGGTCAGAAGCATCTGACAGATGTGTACAAACTCACAAGAGATTGTGGGCACAAGAGACGACTTAAGCAAAAGTGCCTGGTAGCAGTTTGGCCTCCAGAGACGTTTCTTCCTTTCAGTTGTGTTCCAGCGGCTTCACTTCACTTGCTTGCCTTCACCTTCTCCCTGGAACTCATGTCATGCCCCCCCCACCCCAGGGAGGACCTGAACATGTGTATCTGAACACTGGCAACAGCTTAAGGACTCCTAGCTCCTGCTACATGTCTTTCTCCTAGTTCCCCATCGTGGTTTTTTTTTTTTTTCCTGGTGATTTAATAATTATTAACAACATTGTAAGATAACAAAGGTACAATTCCGTACAACTCCCACCACTAGAGTTCTGTGTCCCATCTCCTCCATAGGAAGCTTCCCTATTCTTTATCCCTCTTGGAGTTAGGACCAAAGTTCTTTATGGGGAGCAGAAGGTGAGAAGTCTGGCTTCTGTAATTGCTTCTCTGCTAGACATCAGTGTTGGCAGATTGATCCATACACCACCAGTTTTTTTTTTAATAATTTATTTCTTTATTGGGGAATTAATGTTTTATATTCAACAGTAAATATAATAGTTTGTACATGCATAACATTCCCCAGATTCCCATTTAACAATACAACCCCCACTATATCATTCATCATCTTTCATGGACCTGTATTCCCACCCACCCTCCCACCACCCCAGAGTCTTTTACTTTGGTGCAATACTCCAATTCCATTTCAGGTTCGACTTGTGTTTTCTTTTCTAATCTTGTTTTTCAACTTTGGCCTGAGAGTGAGATCATCCCATATTCATCCTTCTGTTTTTGACTTATTTCACTCAACATGATTTTTTCAAGGTCCATTCAAGATCGGCTAAAAACGGTGAAGTCACCATTTTTTACAGCTAGTAGTATTCCATTGTGTATATATACCACAACTTGCTCAGCCACTCATCTGTTTTTGGACACCTGGGTTGTTTCTAGGTTTTGGCTATTACAAATTGTGCTGCCAAGAACATATGTGTACACAGATCTTTTTGGTTGGATGTGTTGGGTTCCTTAGGATATATCCCCAGGAGGGGAATTGCAGGGTCATAGGGTAGGTCCATTTCTAGCCTTCTGAGAGTTCTCCAGACTGTTCTCCACAGAGGTTGGACCAATTGACATTCCCACCAGCAGTGCAGGAGGGTTCCTTTCACCCCACACCCTCTCCAGCATTTGCTGTTGTTACCTTTTCTGATGTATGACATTATCACAGGAGTAAAGTGATATCTCATTGTTGTCTTTATTTGCATTTCTCTGACAATCAGAGACCTGGAGCATTTTTTCATGTGTTTCTCAGCCTTTTGGATCTCTTCTGTGGTGAATATTCTGTCCAAGTCCTCCCCCCATTTTTGGATGGGGTTATTTGTTGTCTTGTTGTTGAGTCTGGCAAGCTCTTTATATATGTTGGTTATTAAACTCTGATGTATGGCATGTAAAGATCTTCTCCCATTCTGTGAGGGGTCTCTTGGTTTGGGTAGTGGTTTCTTTTGCTGTGTAGAAGCTTTTTAATTTGATGTAGTCCCATAGGTTTATACTTGCCTTAGTCTTCCTTGTAATTGGATTCGTTTCATTGAAAATGTCTTTAAAATTTATGCGGAAAAAAGTTCTGCCAATATTTTCCTCTAAGTATCTGATAGTTTGTGGTCTAACATCCAAGTCCTTGATCCACTTGGAATTTACTTTTGTATTTGGTGAAATACAGTGATTCAGTTTCATTCTTCTGCATGTTTCAACCCATTGTTTCCAACACCATCTGTTGAAGAGACTCTGCTTTCCCCATGTAATAGTCTGGGCCCCTTTGTCTTTGTCTTTTTCTTTGAGTAGTGACTCATAATTTTCAGTATACAAGTCTTTCACTTCTTTGGCTAGGTTTACTCCTAGATATTTAATGTTTTTGTTGCTATAGTAAAAGGAACTGATTTCTGGATTTCAATTTCTTCTAACTTAGTGTTTGCATAGAGGAATGCCATTGACTTTTTAATGTTAATTTTATAGCCTGACACCTTACTGTATTGCCTGATGATTTCCAAAAGCTTCTTGCTGGATTCCTTAGGTTTTTCCATGTATACTATCATGTCATCTGCAAATAAGGAGAGTTTGACTTCTTCTCTTCCAATCTGTATCCCTTTAATTCCTTGCTCCTGCCTGATTGCTATGGCAAGAACTTCCAACACTATGTTGAATAGTAATGGTGATAGTGGGCAGCCCTGTCTAGTACCTGATCTGAGGGGAAATGCTTCCAGTTTTTCACCATTGAGTATGATTTGTAGGTTTGCTATATATAGACTCCACTATCTCCAGGAATTTTCCATCTATTCCCATTTTTTGTAGTGTTTTGATCATAAAGGGATGTTGTATTTTGTCAAAGGCTTTCTCTGCATCTATTGATATGACCATGTGGTTTTTGGTCTTGCTTTTGTTGATGTGGTGGATCACATTGATTGATTTACGTATATTAAACCAACCTTGCATGCCTGGGATAAACCCCACTTGGTCATGATGAACAATCTTTTTGATATACTACTGTATCCGGTTGGCAAGAATTTTTTTCAATATTTTTGCATCTATGTTCATCAGAGATATTGGTCTGTAGTTTTCTTTTTTGGTTGTGTCCCTGTCTGCTTTTGGTATCAGGGTGATGTTGGCTTCATAGAAGCTGGCAGGGAGTATTCCAGTGTCTTTAGTCTTCTGGAAGACTTTTTAAAAGTAGAGGTATTAGTTCTTCTTTGAAAGTTTTGTAGAATTCATTTGTAAAACCATCTGGTCCAGGACTTTTATTTTTGGGAAGATTTTTGATAACTGTTTCAATTTCATTAGCTGTGATGGGCCTGTTCATGTTATCCACTTCCTCTTTACTTAGTTTTGGAAGTTGGTAGGTATCTAGGAAATCATCCATTTCTTCCAGGTTCTCTAGCTTGGTGGCATATAGTTGTTCATAGAAGCCTTGCATGATATGTTGAATTTCTGCGGTGTCTGTTGTGATATCTCCTCTTTCATTTACTATTCGATTTATTTGGGTCTTCTCTCTTTTTTGTTTTGTGAGTCTGGCTAAAGGTTTGTCGATTTTGTTTACTCTTTCGAAGAACCAACATTTACTTTCATTGATCTTTTGTATGGTTTTCCTATTCTCAGTGTTATTTATTTCTGCCCTAACTTTAGTGATTTATGTCCTTCTGGTTGCTTTAGGATTCCTTTGTTCTTCTTCTTCTAGGTCTTTCATATATGCAATCAGGTTGTTTATTTGTGCTTTTTCTTGTTTCCTAATGTGTGCTTGTATAGCTATGAACTTCCCTCTTAGGACTGCTTTAGCTGTGTCCCAAATATTTTGATAGCTTGTGTCTTCATTTTCATTGAACTCTCGAAACATTTTGATTTCTTCCTTGATTTCCTCTTTGACCCAGAAGTTGTTAAGAAGTGTACTGTTGAGCTTCCACATTTTGAGATTGTTACTAATCTTTTGTTGATTGTTAAGTGTTAGTTTAATTCCACTGTGGTCTGAGAAGATGCTTGGGATGATTTCAGTGCTCTTGAATAGGCTGATGCTGTCTTTGTGGCCTAACATATGGTCTATCCTTGAGAATGATCCATGTGGATTTGAGTAAAATGTGTATTCCAGTTTCTTGGGATGAATGACTCTGAAAATGTCCAATAGATCTAGTTTATCTATCTCTTCATTTAGCTCCCTTATGTCTTTACTGATTTTCTTCCTGAATGATCTGCCAAGTTGAGAGAGTGGGGTGTTGAAGTCCCCTACTATGATTGTGTTACTGTTAATATATTGCTATAGCTCTTTCAGTAGAAGTTTGATGTATTTAGATGATTTCTCATTGGGTGCATAGATGTTAATAATTGTTAAGTCCTCTTGATTGACTGATCCTCTGAGCATTAAGTAATGTCCATTCCTATCTTTTTTAATCTTATCTATTTTAAAGTCTATCATGTCAGATATGAGACTAGCTGTTCCTGACCTTTTTTGTGGGCCATTGGCTTGAATGATAGTTTTCCATCCTTTCACTTTAAGTCTGTGTTTGTCTTGTTGAGTTAGGTGAGTTTCCTGTAGACAACATATTGTTGGGTTGTGTTTTCTGATCCATCTTCCTACTCTGTGTCTTTTAATAGGTGAATTCAGGCCATTGACATTTATTGATATCAAAGATTGAAGATATTTTAACGCCATTCTTGTAGAGTTTTAGAGTGTTTTGATATATGTCCTATTTGTGATGGTCTGGTTGTTTATAGAAGACCTTTCAGAACTTCTTTCAGGGCAGGCTTGGTGATGGTTGCTTCCTTCAACTGTTGATTGTCTGAGAAGGTTTTGATGCCTCCAT
The DNA here is from genome assembly GCF_950295315.1 of Erinaceus europaeus. Classification (NCBI taxonomy): domain Eukaryota; kingdom Metazoa; phylum Chordata; class Mammalia; order Eulipotyphla; family Erinaceidae; genus Erinaceus; species Erinaceus europaeus. Next base: position 132,248,227 of record NC_080165.1, on the reverse strand, counting down.
CTAGTCTGAATGACAGTCTAGCAGGATATAGTATTCTTGGCTGAAAACCTTTCTCATTGAGCACTCGATAGATATCTTGCCATTCTCTTCTGGCCTATAGTGTTTGTATGGAGGAGTCTGCTGCTAATCTTATGGGTTTAACTTTGTAGGTGACTCTTTGTTTTTCTCTTGCATCCTTAAGGATCCTTTCTTTATCCTTATTCCTTTCCATTCTAAGTATGACATGTCTTGGTGTCTTTAGGTCTGGGTTAATTCTGTTTGGGACCCTCTGGGCTTCTTGAATCTTTATGTCTTTGATGTTGTCTAGACTAGAGAAATTTTCAGCTATTATGGCCTGGAGAATGCTTTCTTCCTCTCCTTCTCTTTCTTCCTCTGGTAAGCCAATAATGCGTATATTGTTTCTTTTGAAGTCATCCCACACGACTCTGTTGTTGTTTTTAGCATCTCTTAATCTCTTTTTGAGATCTCTTACTTCTTTTTTAGTTGTCTCTAATTCATCCTCAATCTTGCTAATTCTGTCTTCTGCCTCATTGATTCTATTCTCTCTGCCCTCTACTGCTTTCTGTAGTTCATCTATTTTGTTGCCCTGCTCTGATACTGTTTTAGCTTGTTCAGCTAGTTGCCTTCTTAGCTCAGTGATTTCAGCTTTCAGCTCTCTAATAACCATGAGATAATTAGAATTTTCTTCCATATTCTCATTTGTTGTTCCTGCTTTTCTGATTACAATTTTTTCAAAATCTTTACTCACTCCTGTTATTATTTCCTTAGCTAATGTTTGGATGTTGAACTCGTTGTTTTGTGCTTCACCCTCTGGAGGACTTTTAGCTGGACTCTTGTCCTGGTTCGAGTCTCCAATATTTTTTCTTGTTGTTTTAACCATTTTATATATTATGTTATGAGTTCCCTTTATCAGTACTTTTCAAATTATTGATCAGTATTGCCTGGATTGACTTGTGTCTAAGTAATTTAATTAAAGGGCTTACAGTGGTGGAAGTTAACAGTTTTTTCAATCCCTGAGTTGGAGCTCCGTGGTATAAAAGCCTCTTTTTTTTTCTTCCCTGTAGGCTATGGGAGCCTGAGGGCTTTTAAACTATCAATAGGCTTCTCAGCTTAATCACTGACTCCTGTCCAAGAGATAAAGCAGGGTGTGGCAGAGATAATCCAGTGGATATGCAAAGAGACTTTCACAGCCCCTCAGCTATGCCAAGGAGGTATAGGTCTTCTCCTGAGTTTCCCGGTTACATTTCTGTCCCCTGGTGTCCCTCCCTGTTGCTGCTCCAGATTCTGAGGGTAGTAGCAATGGAGACTCAGAGTTGCACTTGGTGAGTCTCTGGGGAGTCCTCTCCTCCCTTCAGCTGTCCCCTTGTTGGTGGAGCAGACTGGAGGTGGTGTCTCAACTGATAAACTGCTGCACTGTTAGCAGTCACTTAATTTCTCCTTAGGCCCCTCTCTCCTCTCTGTCACCAGCCACATGTGTTTGTACTCATGGGTGATTTACTGGGTTCCTGTGGTCATTCTAGTCCTGTCTTATTTTGGTCCCGGCTGGTCTCCTTTGGTATTCCTAGTTGATCCGGGAGAGGAGAGGAGAGGAGAGGAGAGGGCCCATCGTGGTTTTTAATGTACCTAAATAACCCGCATCATAATAAATGCCAAGTCTGTTAAACTCCCAACAAAAGTGCCACAGTAGTCTTTTCTTTTTAACTACTATAATGTCTCAAAATTCTTTCTATCCTATCAAAGAAAGGAAGACAAATAAAAGAGAAGAAAATGGCCACCTAGATCAGGTGTTCATCATGCAGACACTAAGCCCCAGTGATAATCCTGGTGGTAAAAAATTACTGAATTGCATATTTTAAGTTGGCAAATATGATTGGTAAGTTGTATCTTACTAAGACTGTGAACATTTTTATAAAGTGTATCCATTTGAATATTAAATAGACATGCAGGAGTTCTAATTTTCTACTGTTATGAATAAAGGTGCAATCAACATTATTAAATTTATCTTTTGGTGAAAATGAGACTCATTTAAGTTGTAGTGAAGTTGGTTAGAGTTCATAGAGTTCATCATTTTTATGTTCACTCCTATTTATAATACTTATAAATAGTACATATATACATACATTATATATATACATATAGTATACCATATGTATACTATATGTATATACATATATACATACATATAGTATATATATGCACTATAGTGTAGTACATATATACATACATGCATATATACATATATATTTATGTATACATATACATATATAAGTAGTACTTATATATGTAAATAGTTCTTAATACTTATAAATAATACTTTTAGCACTGTGTTACTACTAAGTTATGCATTTTTATTATATTTTCAATCTTTAGAGAGTAAAGAAACCCAGGATGATCACAATTACTGTCCATAATTGAAAAGTAATGGCACTCTGTCATTTACTTCAGATATTTTTCTTTCCCTTGCAAAGAAACAAATTATTTTGCACATTATTTAAAATTCTTTCTCATAAACAAACTATTTTGCACATTATTTAAATTTCTTTCTAATCATTTGTAGCCTTATTGTTATCTCTTCCCTTTGCAAGAACTTCTGGTAGTGTGATACATATGAAAATATGCTTCATACTATGTGAGCTTAACCCAGTGTGCCACCATCCAGTACCCTAACATAAAGTTCTATAATTAAATCTCTAGAGAGCATATGTTCACACGTATCCTTAAACTACTGCAAAATATATGCCTGAAAGCAGAAGTGCACTAGAGTTTGCAGTGAGTACCCCCCTAACATTTCCTCTCCACTATTACAAGCTTTGGGTCCATGATTGCTCAACAATTTGTTTGGCTTCGTATGTTAACTCTCTTTTCAGTCACCAGGTTCCAAATGTCATCAGGATGCAGGCCAGGCTTCCCTGGACTGAAGACCCCACCAATGTGTCCTGGAGCTCAGCTTCCCCAGAGACCCACCCTACTAGGGAAAGAGAGAGGGAGACTGGGAGTATGGACTGACCAGTCAACGCCCATGTTCAGCGGGGAAGCAATTACAGAAGCCAGACCTTCTACCTTCTGCAACCCACAATGACCCTGGGTCCATGCTCCCAGAGGGATAGAGAATGGGAAAGCTATCAGGGGAGGGGGTGAGAAATGGAGATTGGGTGGTGGGAATTGTATGGAATTGTACCCCTCCTACCCTATGGTTTTCTTAATTAATCCTTTCTTAAATAAAAAAATAGAAATAAAAAAAAAGAAAGAAAAAAAATAAATCTCTAGAGCCAAGGATATATACATACTTCTTTGTCCCTTCCTTCCTTCCTTCCTTCCTTCCTTCCTTCCTTCCTTCCTTCCTTCGTTCCTTTCTTTTTCTTTTTATTCATTATTTAATATTGAATTACAAAATTATGAGGTAACAGGAGTATACTTCCACACTGTTCCCACCATCAGAGTTCTGCATCTCCATTCCCTCTATTGGGAACTGCATTAGTTCTCCTAAGGTCACAGATATGGGTTGACTATTATTTCTTTATCTATTTGTCTATTTGCCTGTTTTATCAATAAGCTTCTGAAAAGTTGTATTTATTTATTTATTTTCCCTTTTGTCGCCCTTGTTTTTTTAATTGTTGTTGTAGTTATTATTGTAGTTCTTATTGATGTTGTTGTTGGATAGGAAAGAGAGAAATGGAGAGAGGCGGGAAAGACAGGGACAGGGAGAGAAAGAAAGACACCTGCAGACCTGCTTCACCTCCTGTGAAGGGACTTCCCTACTGGTGGGGAGCCGGGCTCGAACCCGGGTTCTTCTGCTGGTTCCAGGGCTTAGCGCAATGTGCGGTTAACCCACTGTGCTATCGCTGGACTCCCTGAGTTGTGCTCTTAAAAGACTTTCACCAGTAGTATAGGAGACCAGCTTACAACATGAAATAGGTTTTGTCTCATGTGGAAAGAACGTTTTCACAAGCTAGCTGACCTGGAGATGCTCAAACAGATGATGAATGAACATCTGTCAGGAATGCCAAAAAGGAGACTCATACCAGGTGGCAGTTGGTTTACATACATTTTAGTGACCTTTACAACTCTAATTTGTAAAGAAACTATTTCCTGTTCTTCATTCCTCAATGCTTAATTCTCTCAAAACAACATTTTAGTAAAGAGTCGTTGATCTTAATGCCAAGATTACCATCTGGTTTCTACTTACAATTCTCATCAGGTCTTATGTTTGCAGTTTCAGGTAAATAGACTGACGTTTTCTTATTACTATCTTTATAATTAAATTATTGCTAAACAGGACATCAGCGTCACAACTATAGGAATTGTCCTATAAGAATGGTCTCATGGGAGGGATCCTTTTTAGTTTCACATTTCAATAACTTGAAAAACCTTAATTTCTGTGTCTGTGATTGGAGATTGAATATATGGAGTGAATACTGGAGCCCTGTAATATCAGAATCTCCCTGAGAATGTTTCCCCAAATGTTCTTTATAAGAACATAAATACTGACAGTAAAAGTAGAAAAATAATGTACTAAGATGAATTTGATGTGTATATATTTCACTGTGCTTTTACATTAAAGTCTCTAAGACCAGCACTGCTAACCTGTATTTTAGGTTAATGTATGATAAAGTGTTTTTAATAAAAAGATTGACTGTTTCATAATTAAATTTCCAGTGAGCACAGTAGTTGTGGAGTTCATTTCATAAAATTATTGACATGTATATTGTGGTGTAATATCACACATGTATAAAAAGGACCAGAACATAAGTTCTTTGTCTTTGTACACTGTACAATCAATATTCTATTACCACAGAGCTGTCTTTGCTGCATTGTAGCTAAATTAGTGTGTCAGGTTTAGAAATGCTTAAGACAGACGTTCAAGTAAATGAGGATGATACAAGAATTCTAATTATTTTCTCTCCAGTTTTGAAATCTATTTTCTTGTGCTTTTAGAGATCTCTCAATTTAAAACTCTCCACCTAGTATAACATTATCTGGCTCCCAGTATAGTTTTTCCTATTGGGGCTGGGGATTGGTGGTGGTGAAGCACACAGAATGCCTCACCTCTGGATTGTGTGATTCCAGGGATCAAACCTGTGGCCTCAGGTTTATAAATTCTATGCTGCTATATTTAGATATTTCCCTGGTCTTCAAAAATAATTTTAATATGTCCTACATGATACATTATTAGATGGATTTTTGTTTTAATTGCATAAAATGTGTTTTGTAAAATAAGACAAGCACTAGACATGTCTCTATACAATATAAACCACACATGCATAGGTACTTTTGTATAGGTAAACCTGTAGGTTGTTCTATGAGGATAATTTTGGGTGGTTATCTGGGAAAATAGCTTGCTTGTATTTTCAGATCTGCTTTTCTTTCAAGCCTCCCTTTCTCTTTTTTCAAGCTCTCTTTCACTTCCCCATTTTGTTTTGCTTTGTAGTTGAAAATTATAGAAATTGGGAGTCGGGCGTTAGCACAGCGGGTTAAGCACACTTGGTGCAAAGCAAAGGACCAGCATGAGGCTCCTGCTTGGAGCCCCAAGCTCCCCCCCTGCAGGGGAGTTGCTTCACAAGCTGTGAAACTGGTCTGCAGGTGTCTTTTTCTCCCCCTCTCTGTCTTCCCCTCCTCTCTCCATTTCTCTCTGTCCTATTCAACAACGACGACAACAATAACAATAATAACTACAACAATAAAACAACAAGGGCAACAAAAGGGAATAAATAAATATTAAAAACAAGAAAATTATAGAAATTTAACTAATTCCTATTACTGATAGTTCAGTTAAATTGTGTGGGTACAGGTGATAGGGGAGATTTCAACAAATTATTATTAAGAAGTAGAAACAGGTCAAATCCTGGAGGAGTCCCTGGGGAATGCAGCCTCTGGGGTCAAGTATATCTCCTTTGCCATAGCGTTACTCAACCATTGTCTTTATGCCTTTAACACTTGATGTTCTAGTTCCGAGTTCTTTTATTTTCTCTTCTTCTGTTTCTGTATTTTCATAATGGTGACACATGGGGTGGGATTCTATATAGCCTCACAGGTATATGGAAAACAGCCAAGCATCTCTGGAGCACCAAGTGTGAATCAATGTTGGTGTTACTGAGAGGTCATAGATGAGACTACAGCTGGATGAGGGGAGACAGTGCAGAAATAATAACTGGATAATTAAAGACTAGAACTACAGAAGTAACTGTTTGGCCAGATTTAGCACTAATAGGGACTTGTGAATGACATATGCTTAATTAGGATGATTTAAATAAATTATTATTTTCTCTACACATGAGTTCTGTGACTGAGAAAATCATATAGAATTGGAGTTCTATTGATTTATCTTGAGTATTAATCATCTGAGAAAGGGTGATTTGTCATGCTAAGTATTGAAAAATCCACTTTCTTGCTGAAAAATCCATGTAAAACCTGAAAATTCTGTATATAATATTAAGTTTCAATGGCCATACTAATGGCCTTTTAGTTAGTAAGTTAATGTCTGTGTAGTAATGGCTTTTCATTTTGTACTGGGAACTTTAAATTGTGGTCATCTTTCATTTTGCCAGTCTTCACATTTACGTTTTTTCACTCTCAGTTTTAAAATATCTAGATGTTTACAGTTAAAACTCACTAGCAGTTAATATAAAAATGACTGTGAGTGCTTGGGTGGATAAATATATTGTCACTGAGGGGTTGAAGTTCTTCTCAGTGATTAAACTTTAAACAATTTAGGATGTCTTCTCATGGTAAAAATAAATTTAAGATTTTTTAAATAAACGTTTGACATGACTAAATCATGGCTAAATGGTTTATTTTTATTTTCTAACAATTGAGATTTATAACCTGTTTGTCACAGTTTTTTTTAAAAAATATTTTCTGTTATCTTTATTTATTGGTTAGAGACAGCCAGAAATTGAGAGGAAGGAGGGTGAAAGAGAGGGAGAAAGACAGAGAGACACCTACAACACTACTTCATTCTCAGTCTTTCCCTGGCAGGTGAAGACAGGGCCTAGAACCTGGGTCCTTGCGCATTGTAATGTATGCTCAGCCAGGTGCACCACCACTCAGCTCCAACTGAATGACTTTTCTGACTAAATCAGAAGGCAAAAATGCCCTATAATAAATGGAAGGGTTGAGTATTGGGTGAGAATATGCCCATAAATTACTTGGCAAAACAAAACTGTGTTTACATTTTGATCTCTTATGTCAAGGAGCCTGCATTAATAGGATTGCATCAGAATTAAAAATCACCCCCCCACCATCAGCAGAATACTGCTGTGATGCAGAAGAACCAGAGTATGAGTCCATTGTTCAGTTGTGAGTTTCCTTGAATAAGCAGGTATCAAATGAATCCATAAGCCTTGGAAACAGATTACATGTCTTTGAGACTGTGCAGTTTTTCTTTGTGGCAAAAGACCTCAAGATACTCAGCAGTATATCAGTAACTATTCAAAATCATTTTACACATAGTAGTATAAATGCAATGTCTCAGATTAACATTTTCATCTGTCAGCTCTTTTGGGTTAACATGGTTACCATATCAGTGCGATTAGGTTAGAGAGGGAGGAGTGGGAAGAACAAAGCATTCACAGTTCATAAATACTCAAGTTTAACAAGTACTGTATCACAGTTATTTGTCATTGCTTTATGACACCTAACATTCATGAAAGAGTGAAAGAGTACCCCAACTTTCAATGCCCTTGAAGGGAGAAAAGGGACTAAAATCAATGATCAGCAAGACAGACTTTCTTATTCAGACATAAGCTTTATTATTTGAATTTTTAGAAACAACAAATTGAAAAATAATTCTCAGTATGAAACAAAACTGTTTGAGGAGAGAATCTATAACAGGATCAAATGGAGGGCTCTGCTCTCTTTCCTGATTTTGCCCTTGAGAGCCCTAAAGCTATTCTGTTGTAAAATTAAATTAGTACTTTCAGGTAGGGAAAAGGTTGGGTTAAAGTTTTCTTTATGATAAATTAATTTAGGGAATCTGCTATGTGAGAAAACTTAATTATTTTTTTCCATAAAAATTCTCTCTAGCATTCTAACTCTAGGGAGAGAACTTAAAAAAAAGGGGAGATCCTATACAAGTTCCCCTAAATGCATTATTAATCTAGAATATCTGAGCAAAGAACACCCTTTTCTCTCCCAGCTAAAAATGTGAAGATTAAAAGAAAATTATGGGAAGGGAGCCAGGGGAGATAGCATAATGGTTATGCAAATAGACAGTCTCTCTTGCCTGAGGTCCTAGGTTCAATCCCCTGTACCACTATAAGCCAGAGCTCAGCAGTGTTCTGGGAAGAAACACAAAACAGAAAAGGAGGGAGGATGAAGTCTAGCAGGTTTATCTTTTGATTTTCTTTTCAAATCTTTTTAAAAAGGTTTTATTTGTTGCATTTTAAAAATATTTTGTTTATTTGATAGAAAGAAATTGAGTAGGAAGGGGAATATAGAGAGGAAGACAGACACCTGCAGCACTGCTTCACTACTTGCAGCCTGCAGGTGGGGTTTGGGGGCTTGAGCCCTACCTAGTTCATGAGCTTAACTAGATGTGCCACCACTTGGCTGCTCCCTCCTTCAGTTTTTTTTGTGTGTGTGTGTGTGTTCAAGGTTTCTTATTGCTCTACTTTACATCTATTACCAAATGACCTGCATTTTCTGAAAAGCATTTTAAGAAATTGTTTTGCTCATGTGTGCAATGTAAAGAACTGAAACATAAATTTGTGGGGAAAAAAAGCAACAACTCCAAAACCAAAACAAAATATAGTCAAACTGTTGCTAAGACTTTGTGAAAACTGTAGTGGTTATCCTTGGGGTTAGGCAAGGATGTCTGGGTCAGGGGTGGAGGGTGGTGACACAGAACTCTGGTGGTAAGTGCAATGTGGAACTCTACCTTTGCAGTCTTATGATATTGTAAACCATTATTCAATCACTAATAAAAAATTTAAAAAGGGAAGATTATCTTTACACTCCAGTGAGCAGTAATGGTTTGTTGACTGAGCATTATGAAATCTTCTTCACAAATAGACATACACAGACAGGTATGCAGTTCAGTTATTATTATCTTATTCCTCCAGAAATTCAGACGATGATATTGGAATCACATGGTGTTGTGGACAGGGTTGGGTGGATGTTTATGGTTACCATTTATTGTTTGGTGTATTAAAAAAAGTGAAGAAGGGCAGGGGAGATAGCATAATGGTTATACAAAGAGACTGAGGCACCAAAGTTCCAGGTTCAATCTGTTGTACCACCACAGGCCAGAGTTAAGCAGTAAAAATAAAAAAAAAAATAACACAACCAAATACATACATAAATAAACAAACGAAAAGTAAGTAAGTAAAGTGAGGTAGCCTCTTGTCTTAGTTTCTGTATATCTAAAATGTAGGGTTGCTTCAGAGGCCTGTTCTGTGATTGGTGAATGAGATAATGCGTATCAAAAAGGTTTGTTAAATGTAACAGTGGTAACAATTACCGAAGAATAGGAATAAAAATAATAATGTGAATTCAGAGCTCATTTTGAACATACTATAAAACAACCATATTTTTAAGTCTGCCTGTCCTATATCAAATATTTTTGCCTTGCAAAGAGCATGATTTTGTCAATTAACACTGATATTAATGAAAGCAGCACTGTATAAAATAGAGTGATAAGTAGACACAGGTTGCAGTAGTATTTAAAAATTCCCCACCTAAGGAAAAAAAACACAATTCCTAATATAGTGAAAAATTCCACAAGTGTCTATTGTGCTATTAAAAAACAAACTATAATTCTTCTATTTAATAAAAAGGAAATTTTAGATAGAAACTAGCTTATTTCAAGATTTCAGATTTAATTCTTTTAAAAAAATTATAATTACCATCCTGCCACTCCTTTCATCTGTACCTCACCCATCAAATATGATGAACTGTTTTTATGCTAGATGTTGTGGTTAGAAAAGAGCATAGACAAAAAAAGTTGATTGGATTGGCAGCAAAGTTACTTCAGTTTGAGTTGTTGACTCCTTTATAGTCTTCTCTGTAGCCGGGCTTCCTCATCCATCAGTCCCACCCATCACATCTCTCTAGGGCAATCCTTCTTAGTCCTCAAGGTCCATCTCAATCTCTCTCTCTCTCTTTTTTTTTTTTTTCTTGAAGAACTAATCACTGGAGATTCTAGACCTCAGTAGTCTCTTCTTAATTGCCTTTATTGCTAAAATTTCTCATTTTTTCTCTAATGTGCTTCTCTGTGTGATTAGTAACCAACTATTATAACTTGAGTTGGTTTCATCCATGAATTCCACAAATACACATTAAGGGCAATTATGTTCCACATATCAAACTATACATCAGATGCACAGTCATAGGTGATGCATGCTAGTTTAGTCTTCTTATTTAGAATATTGCTCCGTGGAGGTCAGAATGATGTCTTGTCACAGAACCACTAACTTTGGCATTGAGATATGTGTATCAATTAATCTATAACTACTAAATGGCAATTTATATCTCTGATATATGCAGTGATAGTCTAGGTTGTAGAAACACAAATGCCAGGAGAAGATCACTTCCACACCTTTATACTTTCAGATGATTTATCTCAAGCAATGACAGATATGTTTGCATCTGCCTGTATGGCCAATTTAAGTGCATTTGAGAGAGGAAGAAGAAAAGGAGAAGCAAAATATCGGTAAGGAATATCAACTGATGTTTCATTGACATATATTTATAAAAGATATTCTTCCTTTCATCTACTTACGCAGCTCTCTACAATAGATTGGCAATATATGCCTGATCAGTGGTTGACTTTAATGACCCATAAGCTGTAAGAAATATTAATACTTGGGTAGGAGTAGATAGCATAATGGTTAGGTAAACAGACTCCCGTGCTTGAGGCTCCAAAGTCCCAGGTTCAATTCCCTGTACCACCATAAACCAGAGCTGAGCAGTGCTCTGGTAAAAAAAAAAAAAAAGAAATATTTTACTCAATGAATTGAGAAGAATATACTTAAGGAAGGTCAATAGTTTTTGAAATATAGAACTTACAGAGTTTGAATTTAAACAAGCTAGTTTTTTTCTATTTTCTAAAAGAGAATTACTGAATATAATATAATGATTGGGTTAGATAGCTTGAGCTTTTAGGTATTCTTTTTCTCAAAGGAATCTATTAATCCTAAATATAACTGGAAAGTTAAATTATTCACTCCCCAAATTTGCTGTGTTTTTTGTTTTGGTGTTATATGGGGTGAATGGAACATGCGTGCTTTAATGTTGGTTGTAAGGAATTATGTACAACCTTTCTTGAAAAATATTTTAACTATAAATATAATAGTAGTAACATTCTCATATTTTATATATTACAATTATATGTTATAATTTTCCAAGGCAGAAAAAAACTAGCAACAGTGACATTTATTGAGTGCTTTACATCTGCCAGGCCCTTTGTTGTTTTATGTGTAGAGATTCACTTTTGTCTTGGTGGTAGCCCCTTGAAATAAACACTAGTATATTTTGCCTTTTAGAGATGGGGAAACAAAAACATATAAATTTTAAGCCAAGATTACACAGTTAGTTTATGGTAAAATGAGGATTCCAAACAGGTAGATTTAAATTTTTAATTACTGTTTTATCTTCATATATTTTGTCATTTAATCCTCCTAGGACAACTCGTCATGAGGCATTGTTTCAGCTTTTCTTATGAGGAAAGAACATCAGAGAGGTTCACTAATGAGTCCAAGAACATAAGCCTCTTAATTTTGGTGGATTTGGATTCCATCCATAGTTTGTTTAATTTTAAAATCCTTGCTCTTAACCACAATGCTATAATATAAAATAATAACATTTACATTATTCTAACTTTATACTAAGAGGAAAAAATTCAGAAACTAAAAAAATTCATACAAAATATTTTTTCTCACTCCAGTATCATTTTTATTGAGATGTTGATGTACAGCATTTTTGTTGTCATGAGTATTTTGTTGTCATGTTTAATTGATCATGGCTAGAGAAATGGTTGCATATATGTTATGGAATTACTAAAATACCTATTCACATAATGTCATATGCAGCATTAAGGATACAATGGTACATTGGTAGGAAAAAAGTGATAAAATTAAATGTTTATATCTTTGCAAATACTTTAAAAGCAAGCAGAGAACAAAGGATAGAAGAAAGCATATCAAAGTGTTAATGCCAGTGAAAAATCATGATGGTTTGATTATAGACAGTTTACATTTATTTTTCTGGATAGTCTCTTATTAGAATACTTAAAAATGGGATCAATGTTGATTTTCATTTTTATGTTTGCATCAGTATAAATTCTTCACAAGAATGTAGTAAGTTCTTTAGCACAAATATTAATTTTATATACCACCAAACTAGTCCTCCTAAGTATAATAAAATATAGAAAGTTATTTAAATTTACACCATTTCTAGTAGTTAAACACAATTCTTCACGTGTGGGATTATTGTGGAACAAATTACATTTGGTATGTGACCTCTACTCTTTAATAACATTTGATCTGCAGCTGACTAAACAGAAAGTGTAGCGGCTTTTGTTTAGAGACAAAATAAGGGAGTTCTTTTCTTTATCACTTCGAGATATGAATTTGCTTCACCAAGTAAAGCTTGCAGTACTTGCTTCAAATCCTAGAGATTGATAAAAGCAGAGAAGTAACTTTCAGACTCCAGTGTGTAAGACGCATTGCCTGGCGAGGGTCCTAAACCCCCACCCTGAGCCACAGAACCAAACACACAAGGAAATTTTCCCGACTCCAAAACTGATTAAATTGCCAGTTTCCGGTTATATACTTACCTTTATTTTTAGATTTTGGGGAACACATGCATCTGTCAGTTTAGCACAAAATTATATTAAGAGTATTGGGCACTTTAAGGTTGGTTTTGGGAATGAAAGATTTTTTTTTTTGTCTCTGTAGTTATAATACAATAACAAAGAGAGAGAAAATATAATACCTGTCCTCAGTTAACCTGGGCAAGATTATTGCTAGAAGAATGCTATATGAGAGAGCAGAGTAATACATGACTGAGGAAAGGCAGGATGGAGAAAGGCAAGGCTGAGCAAGGTCCAAAGGTACCTCTATTGCCTGTATAGTTAATGCCACTGAGTTTCAGGGAATCCATAACACACTACCTCAAATTTTAAAATAAAGATTTTCTGATTAGTTGTAGACTGTTTCTAGAATGAATCATACAGCATCTGGGGAAGTGCCTCTAGGGGTTTTAAACAAATCCTCTATTAGTCATGAGCAATAGGCTGAGTTATAAAACCACATCTGGAGAATTACATTTCAAAAGACTCATCCTTTTCCCTGTAATTTCACCAGGCGTTGAGCCAGGTGTTTTACATAAATTAGCTCATTTGTTTTCTCTGACAACATATTAAGGTAAGTATTAAGAATCCCATTTTATAGATGAAGAGAAGAAAGCTCACACTGTTGCCGGCTGCCAGTCAACTGGCATAGGGTTTCTGCCCTAGATCTGCTTGACTCTAACGCCCTGTCCTTACCCCTGTAACACTCACAGGAAACCAGGGTGTGATATTTAAAGATGTTTGTGGCAAAGTTTTCACAGAGGGTAATTATTGTGTGGCCAGAAGAGAAAAGTCATTGTGCATACTTATCTAGCAGGTTCTATTTATAGTCATGTTACACAACAAAGGTTAAAACATGTTGGGTATATATGGGAGTGAAGCTGTTTGGATAGGAAAAAAAAATGATTTATTTGGTTGGAAAAAAATGATACTACCAGTTATATAGGCAGATCTGGGGAAATTATAGTTGTGACTTAAGCACCTGATTGCTGGCCTGATACCCTCTGATGGATGTAGTTTCAAGTGTGTGCAGCTTTGAAATAATTTAGCTTTGATTGCCTATGGCTAGAAGCAAATTTTGGGGAAATAAAATGTATTTTCCTTCCTCTTGGGAAGTTTGTGCACTGCATCAAATAACCTAAATTAAAGGAATTGCATTGGCTTGTGTGTGTTGATAAAATTACTATTTAAAACAAACAGAGGGCTTCAATTTTTCAAAAAAAAAAAGGGAATTAGAGATAAAAAATCAGTAAGCTGTGACACCTACACAGAATCCTAGTTTGAAGTTCAGGAAAGGAATAAGCTCTGCAAAAAAAAAAAAATTTTTTTTCTTAAGTGACTTGAGAAGTTAGTACTTTAAATAGACAGAAAAAAGAATATGATAAAGTAAGTAAACAATGTGATAATTTCCATGTGTCCTAGTTTCTAAGGAAATATGTATTTTACTGGAAATTACTTAAGAGAAGTGATTCTGATTAATGAAGAAGACATGTAACATAACACCACACAGAGATGTCTCCTATTTGAAGAGTCAGAACTAGCAGATGCAAGCTAGACATAACATTCGTGAAAGTGTTAGTGGATCCTGGGTAAGCACAAATTATAAAAATGGAAAGTTAGTTTCTTTGCTATTCTTTGGAAAGGGCTGAGGCGTAATATGCAGAGTTAATGGTCATCAATCCCGCCCCACCTCCACTGAGAACAATTTGCAGAATGGAATCCAGAAGATAAGTTGTGACTGACAGCTTGTTACAGATGGGCCAGATCAAGAGAGGTATTTCAGTCAGAAACTACGCCAACTTGTTTAAGAGGAAGAATTAATTAAGTAATTAAAATGGCTCAATTGCTTCTAGAATCAGTGAGACTAGAGAGAGAGAGAAAAAAAGTAAAGCAATTGGGATTACTCTGAACACATGCCAAAGAAGGGGGTTCCCCAAGTAATATTTATTACCTTTCCTAAGAACAGTAATGTTCTCATGACCAGGAAACAGTCATGATCTGATAAAGAGTACAATTTGGAAAATATCACAGCAAAACCTTGATGGTATGTAAAGCCAAAACGAGAAATTAAGGAGATAAAGTCTCCGTCTCAATTTCTGCTTATAAACAGAAATTAGGATTAGTGTATAGGTTTTGGTGGAACTTCCACATGTTAGGCACTCTAGAAAAGTGGAGTTCAAGAAATGTACTTTGATGTTAACACAGTGTAGCAATAGCAGGTTAACTGGGTCATGTTTTTGCACCCTGCATTGCCTGTTTGTAAAAGGCAGCATTTGTTATGGGCCAGAGAGATATCTACCCGATATAATATTCTCTGTGTGTGGGCGCACAAAACATTGTTCCACTGTTCTTGTTCCTTATTATTATTATTATTTTTGCCTTTTTTGATTTTATGTAGACCTTAACTGAACATTAAATCCAGCATTCCATGCTTAAAAGTCATATATTTCACCACTGAGGCACATTCATTCTTCTCTTAGGCCAAGAGAGAAAGAGAAAGAAAGGAGCCTTCTTCCTCACATCTCCTCAGAGGCCACCTAGGCAAGAGAGCGAGAGGAAGACAGACAGACAGACAGACAGACAGACAGACAGACAGAGAGAAATCCTTCAAAGCTCTCTTACATGTTGATGGGGCACTCACCTAGGACTGAGTCCTTAATGTAAATTTTTCTATGTACACATAGTAAAAAATAGGACAAATTAATTATTATATTTGAAAGTTTATGAAGCAAAATGATTATCTCCCCACTCCCCAGGGCAAGTTTATAATATTGATTACTTAAAGTCAGGGTGATAGAAGGTAGAGTGCTGAGCTAATATTTTTTTCCTCTGGAAAGATTAGGTTTCAAATCTTTATGCTAAATGGTTCTTCCTAGCCATATGGGGACTTAAATCTAAGATTGTGTCCTGACTCAGGTCGAGGAAAAAAAAAGACACAAAAAGGGCACTTTAAAAAAATTATATATACATATTTTAATTAATTAATTAATTAACTAATTAATTTATAAAAAGGAAACAATGACTAAACCATAGGATAAGAGGGGTACAACTTCACACAATTCCCACCACCAGAACTCTGTATCCCATCCTCTTCCCTGATAGCTTTCTATTCTTTAACCTTCTGGGAGTATGGACCCAACCAAGGTCATTGTGGGATGCAGAAGGTGGAAGGTCTGGCTTCTGTAATTTCTTCCCCGTTTACATGGACATTGACAGGTCTATCCATACTCCCAGCCTACCTCTCTCTTTCCCTAGTGAGGCAGGTTCTGGGGAATCAGAGCTCCAGGACACATTGGTGGGTTGGTCTGTCTGAGGAAGTCTGGTTGGCATCTGGAACCTGGTGACTGAAAAAAGAGTTAACATATAAAGTCAAACAAGTTGTTGACTACTGATGAACCTAAAGGCTGAAATAGTGCAGATGAAGAGTTGGGGGGGGTCTCTATTTTGTAGATAACTAGTAGGCATATTTTAGTCATATTCTAAAGGGCCCGTGGCTATACTAGTTTTTGTTTTTTTTTCTTTCCCTGAGCATGAAATCTGATATAAAGGTGGATCCAAGTTATTGTCTGGGGAGATGATGTCATGGCTGGAAAAAGGACCAGAAAGCTGGATCAGGGAAGAGAGTAGCTCCCAAATATGGGAAAGGTGTATAAATATTGTTGATTGTAAACTCCATCAATTTGGTTTGGTCTGGGGCCCATATTCAGCTTAGGAGCCTATGTGACTTCTGCATCCCTGTAGATCTGAGCTCTCATTCTGTGGTCATAAGCAGGAACGTTCCAAGCTGCCCCAATATCAGGACCCATTTTCCTCAGGTGTAGCATAGATTATATTGTCCATTCTCCCTTCAGAGGATGGAACATTCTCTACCATTGTTGATCCAAGTTGAGCGCAAGGTCCTATGGGGGCCCACACAGGGGTCTATTGTGTTGTTCCATATAGGAATAACCAGTAACAATGGAGAGGGATTTATTCAAGGTCTAGGCCCATCATGTCTTTTGGTAATCTCAGGACTCCCCAAATAGGGCCCCAGATGACAGGGTGGACTGAAAAGTCATCAGTAAAGTATGCCAGTCTCTTGCAAATAGGGCACTTTTGATGCTGTTTTCTCATTTCATATATTTTCCAAGCCCCTTTTTCCCCTTAAACGTTTCCTTCCTCCCTCCCTCTTTCCCTTTCTTTCTTTCTTTCTTTCTTTCTTTCTTTCTTTCATCAACAAATGCCGCCCTTCAAAATGGTGAAGAAAATGGCTCGTTGTATATAGCGCCAACTTCAGCAAACAAGAAGCAGTTGTCAGTCCTCCCTGGCACCCGGATGCAAACTCCTCTTAAATATTTCTTAGGAACTAGAGTATTAGCCTTTATATACGTTATTGTCATATATGCAGGAAAAAATAGTTTAAAATTTTTATTAATAATTTAATATTGATTTACAAAATTACAAGATAACAGGGACTGTTCCCACCACTAAAGTTCTTTATCTCTATTCCCTCCCTTGTAAGTAAGCTGCAGCAGTTCTCTTAAGATTGCAGATAAGGGTTAGTTATTATTTTTACAACTGTCTATATTTGTATATTTGCCCCCCCCATTTTTCTTATTGTCCCATCTTCTCTTCCTTTCCAAGTCACCCCACACCTATTACTACATCAAATATCCCTCCCTTTTTCCTTTTATCTCTCTGGGTTCTGAGAGAGTTGGAGTTCAGAGCCCTCTGGTCATCTTTCTCCTATCATTTCTCCCCCACTGGGAGTATAGAGAAAAATCATTTTTGAAGTTCAGAAGGTGTGAGTTCTGGATTCTATAGCTGCTAGAATTTTATTTATTTAATTTTCCAGTGCACTGCTGAACTTTGGCTTCTGATCTGGTGGTACTGAAGTTTGAACCTAGAGCCTTTGGTGCCTCAGGAAATTGATCACCCCAACTTTAGTAGTTGAAAAGAGTGAAGTTTCTGGTATTGATATATTTAAAGAAAAAGTTAAATCACTTAAACTGTCTTTGACTGCACATATTTTGATTTGTTTGTTGTAGTATCTAGTTGAATAATTTGAGTAAACTTTTTTTGAACAAGTTTTGAATTAAAAAAAATTTATCTAAAATTTATGTTTTGTTCTATTTCTCCCATAAGATCTTACCATACTTACTTTTAAGAGTGAAACTGGGAGTTGGCGGTAGTGCAGCGGGTTAAGCGCAGGTGGCGCCAAGCGCAAGGACCGGCGTAAGGATCCTGGTTCGAGCCCCCAGCTCCCCACCTGCAGGGGAGTCGCTTCACAGGCAGTGAAGCAGGTCTGCAGGTGTCTGTCTTCCTCTCCCCCTCTCTGTCTTTCCCTCCTCTCTCCATTTCTCTCTGTCCTATCCAAAAACAAGAGCATCAAAACAACAATAATAACTACAACAATAAAACAAGGGCAACAAAAGGGAATAAATAAATATATAAAAAAAGAGTGAAAGTGTCTAATGTGTAGGATAAAATTCCCTCTTATTATACTGGTGTTAATAAATATTCTTTAATTATATGTTTTATGATATATTTGTGTAAGATCTTTCACCTTTAAGCAAAAATTACTTACAACTCTTATGACTCTAAGTGTTAGGTGTTAAAAAGCATTTTTATTGGCTTGAACTTTTATTAGCAGGATTGTTAGAACAAAAATTTTCAAAACAACCAAAGTATTATAAAGTAATTAAAATCCACAAGAGGAAAATAGTTTTGCAAATTCTTGGATGGGATTTTATATCCTGTGCTCACATACCCACATAGACACCATATAACTTTCTAATTTTCCATCTTTACAGAGATGGTTGAAAGGCTTGCTCATTTACATAGCTAGCAAGGAATGAAAAGAATTTTGTTATAGCAGCTGGGCAACTGAACTCCTTAAGATTTAAAGAAGTTATGGAATACTACTCTGTAGTTAGAAAAGTTGATTATTTTTCTTTATTGGGGATTAATGGTTTACAGTCAGCAGTAAAATACAGTATTTTGTACATGTGTAACATTTCTCAGTTTTCTGAGTAACAGTTCAGCCCCAGATAGGTCCTCTTCTGCTATCATGTTCCAGAATCGGAATCCTCCCTCTCAGCCCAGCCTTTTATTTAGGTGCAGTATACCAAATCCAAGTTAAGTTCTGTTTTGTGTTTTCTTATTTTTCAACTTCTTTTATTTATTAGTGATTTAATAATGATGGACAAGATTGTGGAATAAGAGGAGTGCAATTTCATACAGTTCCCACCACCAGAGTCCCATATCCCATTCCCTCTGTTGGAAAGTTTCCTATTATTTTTTTTTTTGCCTCTAGGGTTATTGCTGGGGCTCAGTGCCTGCACCATAAATCCACTGCTCCTGGAGGCCTTTTTCCCCCCTTTTGTTGCCCTTGTTGTTGTAGCCTTGTTGTGGTTATTATTATTGTTGTTGATGTCGTTCGTTGTTGGATAGGACAGAGAGAAATCAAGAGAGGAGGGGAAGACAGAGGGGGAGAGAAAGATAGACACCTGCAGACCTGCTTCACAGCCTGTGAAGCGACTGCCCTGCAGGTGGGGAGCTGGGTATTCTTTATCTCTCTGGGAATGTGGTTCAAAGATCTTTTATGGGGTGCAGAAGGTTGATGGTCTGGCTTCTGTAATAGCTTCTCTCTGCTGTACTTGGATGTTGACTGTTCGATCCATACTTACAGCCTACCTCTATCTTTTCATCATGCAGTAGAGCTCTGGGGAGGTGGTGTTTTAGGATACAATGGTGAGGTTGTCTGCACAGGAAAGTCAGGTTGGATTCATGGTAGTATGAGAAAAGTTGATTTTGTATTGTTTGGAACAAAATGAATGGAGCTGGAAGTGATTATGTTAAGTGAAATAAGTAAAGAGGTGGAAGAAAACTACTGTGATTTCTTTTCAACGTGGAATACTAGACGGCTGAAGCAAATAACTTGCAAAGTGGTAACCACACTGTCTCTTAGACTTCATGAGACCTATAATGATTATCTGAGGGAAGTGGATGCATAGGGTTTTGGTGTTGAGTTTGGCGAATTAAACACAACATGTGTGGTTGTGAAAATATACTCCTAAAATCTTATAATTAAAAAATGCTATTGAATTACTACTAATAAAAGTTATTATTAAAAATAAAATTATAGTCCAGTTCAATTAAAAAACATAATGCTAGTTGTTAAATACTTTGAATATCATGCTTTGGCCATATTTTAATGTTGATAGAATAACTGGAACTTTTTTCACTTAAATTTTTATTGGTTATACACTTACTAGAGATATCTAATGTTTCAATTTCTGGAAATTTTATAAGAAAGTAGTTTTGTCAGAGGGTATTTATTCATAATTTCTTTTTAAATATTTATTTATTTCCTTTTGTTGCCCTTGTTGTTTTATTGTTGTAGTTATTATTGTTGGATAGGACAGAGAGAAATGAAGAGAGAAGGGGAAGACAGAGAGGGAGAGAGAAAGATAGACACTTGCAGACCTGCTTCAGCACCTGTGAAGGGACTCCTTGAACCGGGATCCTTACACAGGTCCTTGTGCTTTGTGCCACGTGCGCTTAACCAGCTGTGCTACCGCCAGACTCCTTTATTCATACTTTCTTATACAGAAATTTGGAAAGAAACAAATGTAAGAAATAAACAAGGTAAAATGAAATTATGCTAATTCAAAACAAGCTAAACATATTTTTGCACTTCTATTGTGAACTTTAAATACATGCTATAAAACCCAAGAGATAAAAGTTGAAAAAGTCAGCTCTCATTATAAAAAGAATGAGCATCATTATACTAACTTTGAGACAGAAAAATTGCAATTACACATCATCAAGGAGCTATCATTAACTTTACATTTGAATTCTGGTACAGACGTACTGCCTTGGTATTACAAATATCCCTTTTAATGTCTAGGAATGCACTTCATCTTGAAGTTTTCTTTTTTTTAAATATTTATTTGACAGAACAGAGAAAAATAGAAAGGGAAGGAGGGATTGGGGGGATGAGAGAGAGACCTTTAACCCTGTTTCACTGTTCATGAATCATCCCCAATTCAGGTGGAAAGTAGGGGCTTGAACCTGGATCCTTGTATATAGTAACATATGCACTCAACCAGGTGCACCACCACCTGACCCCTTGTAGTCTTTTTTTTTTTTTTTTAAATCTGACATTAAAATATTAGATAGTTAAGGTTAAGATTGAGGTTACCTGGTAGAGCATTATCTTGCATGTACAAGACCTAAGGTTTGATCCCCAACACTGCTAGGGAAGCCCCATAGTTGATGGAGCTGATGCCATATTTTTTCATATTTGAAGTAAAAAATATATAATACATATATATAGATAATATATATGTATTATATACATATATATGTATATAATATTATATACATTATATATATGTATATATAATATATACATATATATAATGTATATAATATATATTATGTATATAATATACATATTATATACATAATATATAGATCGTGGAGCAGTGGAATTGCTCATATGCAAGCCCCCTCCCCCACAAAATAATTAATCTTTGACTTAAATTTCCTTGATTTTAATAATGGTGAACATCTTTTCATCTACCTATTGGCAGTGTTTATATTTTGTTTGGCGAAACATCTATACAAATAATCTCCCATTTTTTCAGTTGGGTAGTCTTTTAATACTGAATTACGTATGTTCTCCATATATTCCAGGTTTTACTCCCTTACTAGATGTATTTGACTATTTTAGTTCACTCTCTGGATTGTCTTCACACTTTCTTGATGGTGTTTTTGAATAATAAATTTGTTTAACTAGGTGAGTTCTAATTTATAGATTTTATACTTGTCGTGCTTTTGTACTTATCTAAGTAACTATTTTCTGATATGTAATATTGAGATTTTATGCTATATTTTGTTCAAAGAATAATGTTTTATCCTTTATATGTAGGTCTATTATCCATTTGAAATTATTATTTTTTGCATATAAGGACCCAGTTTCATTTACATGTCATTATCTATGTGTCCCATTTGTTTATTTAGTAAATTGTTTTGGTACCACTGTCAGTATAGGTTGAGCATTAGTTTACAGGTTTATTTTGGAATCAGTTTTATTTCATTGATTCACATATGTGTCCTTAGGATAGCTTCACATTGTCTTTACTAGTATAGACTTGTAGTAAGTTTTGAATTTGTGGAGGAGGAGTCCTCCAACTTTGTTCTTTAAGATCGTCTGAACTATTCTAGGTCCCTTGCATTTTTATAGAATTTTTGGATCAGTATGAAAATTTATTCAGAAGTATCAGTGGGGATTTTGACGGGTACAGCTCTCAATTTGTAGATTAGTTTAGTATTGCTGCCAGTAAACAATATTAAGTGTTCTGATACAGAGACATTTGATATTTTTGATTTATTTACATCTTATTTTTTAAGTTTTTGTAATTTTCAATGTATAACCTTTATAGTCCTTTTGTTAACTTTATTACTGTAAATTGAAAATTGAATTGTATATGAAACTATGCTGATTAACTTATTAATTCTAATTAGTAAATCCCTTAGGATTTTATATGTATAAAGAACATGTAGTTAGAGAATGGGATAGTTTTATTTCTTCCTTTGCAATCTGAGTACCATTTATTCATTTTCTTCTTTTTCACTGAAGTAATTTAGCTTTTTAACCCTATATATTTCAGTAGAGAGTCATTGAAAATAAGTATGTTATATACACATCACATTCCTTCAATATTCATGGAAATACCTTGGTGCTATTTTATTGTGTTCATTGGGTACTGGCATTCAAACTCAGGGCATTATGCATGGAAAGTGTACACTCTACCAAGTGAGCTATCTCTTGAATTCTCTGTTTTTAACTTTATGAGTGATCATACTACCTCCTGTAAAGACTGCCTTTCTCCCCACATCTTGCCAATATTGATTCATCTTTTGAATGATGATAGTTCTCGTCTGCAGCCATACCACCCTGAACATCTCGTCTGAATGATGATAGTTCTCATAAGGTGAACCTCACTATCATTTTGATTTGTATACCTGTTGGTCAATATATATTCAGATCTTTTCCTCATTTTGATGGGATTATTTGTTGCTGAGAGTTATGAATGCTTTGTATATTTTGGATACTAATCTGTTGTCAGACACACTCTGAAATAATTTTCTTCAATTCTGTAGAACTTCTATTCATTTTAAGTTGTTTCTTTCACAGTGTAAACATTTTTCAGTATGATGTAGTCTAGTTTCATTTTCTTACATGTGGCTTGTTTCTCCACATCACTGAGGGTTTTTCCAATTAATTAATTAATCAATTGAAACATTTTCTTATGAGAGAGAGAAAGGAACAAGAGCACCACTCAGCTCTGGTTTATGGTGGTGCCTGAGATTGAATCTGGGATCTCTGTCCTGGCACATCAATGATGCAAATCTTGCACTAACATGTTGGTATCCTCCTGGGCCTAACACTGTTTATTGAAGAGATTTTTCTTATTCCACAATAGAGTTTTGACTCTTGTTGTAAATTAGTGGTTCATATATAGTTTTATTTCTGGGCTTTAAATTCTGTTCTATTATTCTTCTCTGTGTGTTTGTTCCAGTATTCTGCTTTTTAAAATTATTTTCAGATTTGAGTTAAAGTTGGAGAGTGTGATACTTCCATTTAAGGTATGTTTTAGGATTGTATTTACTATTTGAGTTCAATTGTGGTTCTAAATAAGTTTCATGATTTCATATTCTATTTTTTGAAAAATATTACTGGAATTTTGATGGGAATTGCACTGAGTCTGTTATTACTTTGGGAAATGTAGGTATTTTAATGCTACTTTTCCCAATCTATGGAGTATTTACTCATCTCTGTATTATTTTCAACACTAATTGTTTTTAGTATATAAACCTTTCAATTCTATATTTAAAAGTATATATTTTTGATAAAACTATAGTGTTCATTTCCTCATACTTCTTCCTAGCTCATTCTGTATAGAAATTTGTAATACATATTTTGTATAGTAACTTTTTAGCCTGTAGAATGATTGTATTTATGTGTAGAGGTAGATAGCATAATGGTTATGGACACAGATTCTCATGCTTGAGGCTCTATAGTCCCAGGTTCAATCCTCTGGACCACCATAAATCAGAGCTGAGCAGTCCTCTGATTAAAAAATATATTGTATTTATTATTTCTAATAGTTTTTAACTGCAGTCTTAGTGATTTACTATGTGTAATAGCAGGACACTAGCAAATAGTTACAGTTTTATCTTCTTCCTTCCCAACTTGAAGTCTTATATATACTCTTCTTGTCAAAGTATTTTTGCCAAGACTTCCAATACTTTATTGAAGAGTAGTGGTGAAAGCACACACATCTTTGTCTTATTTCTGATCTTAGAGATTAAAAAAAATTCTATTTTTAATGGCATTGAGTATGATAGTGGGTGTAGACTTTATAAGGTATAGTCCTTCTATACCAATTTTGTTGACAGTTTTTCAATCATAAAAAGATGTTGAATCTTGTCAAGTCCTTTTTTTACACCTAATCATATGTTCCTGTGATTTTGTCTTTTCTTTTGCTACTACGGTGTAATATGTTTAAATTTGCTTATGTTGCATATGTAGATTTAGTGTAGTTCCTACTGAGGTCCAACTGCATTCTTCATGGAAAAAAAGAACCCCAAATCATGAAATTTATTTGGAATTACAAAGATATAATCATGAGAAATTTGTTTATTGATTTATTTTTGTATCCCAGGAAGATATTCCACTTGGCCATGACATGATATTTTACTGTATTGCTGATTTTGGTTTGCTTACATTTTGTTGAGACTTTTTGCATCTATGTTCATCTCTGATATAGGTCTATAAAAATTTTGTTGTGATGTCTGTATTTTTGAAATCAGGATAGTGGTTACTTTGTGAATTGTGTTTGGAAGTTACCTCTTTTTTCCAATTTTATTAAAGAGTTTGAGGAAGATTGGTATCACTACTTTTTTTTGAAAGGTTGGTAAAATTCACTAGTGAAGATATCTGGCCCTGGACTTTTATTTTGGGGGAAGCTTTTTACTACTTTAGATTTGCTATGGATGATGTGTCTGCTAAGGTTTTATTTATTTATTTTTAATTTTTATTGGGGAATTAATGTTTTATATTCAACAGTAAATACAGTAGATTGTGCATACATAACATTTCTCAGTTTTCCATAAAACAATACAACCCCCACTAGGTCCTCTGCCATCCGTCTTGGACAGGTTTTATTTTTAACTGATTCAATTTTAGAGTACTCTGTAAGGTATGAAGTGAGTTTCTTGTAAACACCAAATAGGTGAATTTCAATATTTTTTCTTTGATAAAGACAGAGAAGCAGCAAAGCAGAGAGTGAGAGGCTGTTGTACTACAGCTTCCTTCAGTATGATGAGTTCTTACACATGCCAAAGCGGCACACTATTTTCAAGTGAGCCTGGATTTTAATTTTTCTTTTTGAATGATGTAATACTGGTCTACCTGATTGTATATGTTTAAGCAAACCATTTCTTCTGCCTTCAAGTAGTGTGTTGTAACACAAAAATCAGTACTGAGGTGTCAATTTCTCTCCCAACACATGCATTGAGTTTCTTCTGTTTCTATTCTCCTAATCACCTTCTTTGGTAACTTCAGTTTTGTTTCACAGTCATAGAGCACTTTTTTTTTTTTTAATCTGACATCCTCTATCCCTTTGATTTTTTTGTCAGACATATGAGTGACATTATCTGATTTTTAAAACATCTCCCTTCTTAATTATTTCTCCTTTCATGATCCACTCTAGCTTCAACCAATAAAAAAGCAAGCTCTTATCCTTTATTTATGGCCAATAAATAATAGCGTTTCAGTATATAAACATATCACAAAACTTCTATCCTCCATCAAGTTGAAGATGCTATGATTCTATCCTGACTTCCCTGGGTGGATGTCCTCACCAATGTGTCCAGGAACCTCACCTGTCCAGAGCCCTACCCCACTAGGGAAAGGTAGGAACAGTCTGGGGGTATAGATTGACCTGCCAACACCCATGTCCAGTGGAGAAGCAATTACAGAAGCCAGAACTCCCCACCTTCTGTACTACATAAATAATTTTGGCCCACACTCTCAGGGGGAAAGAAAATGAGAGGGGAAAGAAAACCAGAGGTTTCTAAACTCCAACTCCATCAGTAGTTGTCTCTTACCTCCCAACCTATTTCACTTAGCATAATCACTTCCAGTCCCATCCATTTTCTCCCTAAAGACACAATATTTATCTCTTTAAATTGCAAAGAAGTATTTTGTTGAATATATGTCCCATTTATTTGAGATGGTCATTTAGTTTGCTTCCACTACTTGGCTATTGTGAATAATGCAGGTATGAATATAGGGGGGCATATGTCCCTTTTGAATTAGTGTTTTTACTTTCTTATGATGGATCTTAGGGTGGTATTTCTGGATCATAAGGTATTTCCATTTTAATTTGTTTAGGACTCTCAGCACTGTTTTCTATAAGGATTGTACCAGCTTGCATTACTACCAACCGTGTGACAGAATTCCTTTTTCTCCACAACCTTGCCAACAGCTGTCATTTCCTATTTTGCTCATATAGGCCATCTTCACAGATGTGAGATAAAACCTCAGTGCTGTTTTAATTTACATTTCTCTAATGATAAGTAAAGTGGAGCAGTTTTTCATGTCTTAAGGCCATACGTACTATAGGACTTTGCTAGAAGAAAATTGTTTGGTGACCTGATTCAAGAACTATCTTAGGAAAATGTTTTGTATGCACATGAGAAGAATGTGTATTCTGCTAGTGTTTTATGCGTTGTTAAGTATATGTCTACTAGCTTCATTCAGTTTGTATAGTTAAATATGTTGTTTCATTTTTTATTTTTAAATTTATTTATTAGTCAGAGACATAAATTGAGGGGAGAGGGAGAGAGAAAAGGAGAGGAGTGAGGAGAGAGGAGAGAAAGGCACCTGTAGTACTGCTTCACTGCTTGTGAAGGTTTCCCCTATGCAGGTAGGCAGTGGGGGGCTTGAACCTAGGACCTTTTGGTAAAATGTGTGCTCGACTAGGTGCATTGTCAACTGGCCCCATGTGGTTTCTTTATTGACTTTTTGTCTGTATGGTCTGTCCATTATTAAGAATGGGATGTTAATGTTCTCAACAATTTTGTATTGCTGTTTATTTTTCCCTTTGTGTTAATACTTATTCTGCATATTTTGTGCCCCTGTGTCGATTAGAATCAATTTTTTTCTGCAAGAAAAAACTATAAGAATGTGTTACAGGGTGCTTATATTCAATGTAATTTACAGAATAACCTCACCTCTTAATTATCTTAATGATAACAATTTTTCTTTTTTTAAATTTTTTATATTTATTTATCTATTTTCCCTTTTGTTGCCCTTTTTATTGTTGTTGTAGTTATCATTATAGTTGTTATTGATGCTGTCCTTGTTAGATAGGAAAGAGAGAAATAGAGAGAGGAGGGGAAGACAGAGACGAGCAGACCTGCTTCACCACTTGTGAAGCGACTCCCCTGTAGGTGGGGAGTCGAGAGGCTCGAGCCTGGGTTCTTAAGCTGGTCCCTGTGCTTAGTGCCACACACGCTTAACCCACCGCTACCGCTGGACTCCCAATGATAATAACTTAAAGTGCATTTTAGCAAGGGAAATTTGGGGTCAATTATAGAAAAATTGTGATGATGTGTGTTTTTACTTTTCTTATTTTTTTCTGATTTCTTCTCCCTTTTATCTTACACTATCTCCTTCCCCTTAAAAAAACACAATAACCTTGATTTTACTCCTAGACTTCTAGTGGCTACCAGTTAAAAACTTCTCTTAGTGTTTTTAAGAAGCTCATTTTCTCAGTAGTACATTTGAACTTGGATATCAGGTGGAACATGCTTGATAAAGTAATTCTCTGTAAGGTGCCACTCATTGTCTGAAAATATTTCTCTATCTGGTGTTCTGCCAAATTCCAAGATCTAGGGCCAAAAGCTAGCTCATCAGGTAGGGTGCATGCCTTGCCATGTGTGCATCTTCAGTTTGAGCTCTAGCACCACATGGGAGGTACTTTGGTCCCAGAGGAAGCTTGAGTGCTATGGTATATGTCCCTCTCAATTTCTCTTTCTTAAGGAAAAAGTGTCCCTGGGGGCCATGTGTTAGTGCATCTGGCAGAGATCCAAGTTCTAACACCTGGTCTCATCTGCAAGATGAAAGCTTCGAAAGTGGTGAAGCAGTGATGCAGGTGTCTCTCTGTCTCTCTTCCCCACTATATCCCACTCCCCTCTCAATTTCTGTCTGTCACTATTCAACAAATAAAGATGATGCAAACTTTATATTTAAAAAAGTGAATACTATGAAAGGAAAGGTCTCATCCGAGTAATGAGGGTGAAGGGTTGACATTCCACGCCTGATGTCTCTGGACACAGTCTGAAGTGAAGCATTCCGAGGTGGTACTTGTTGCATTGATTAGGTTGGGATCAGCGGATGCAATATCATTTGGTATGAATTGAAAGAAGCATGCAGGAAAGTGAGCCCCACCCTAGAGGTTCTAGGACTGGGGGAAATATAGGCTCTATAGAGGAGGTGAGAGGTTTCTGCTGTCTTAGGGTTAAGAAGACAATAGATAGTTATTGCCATATCACATTATTTGGCAATTGGGTTAAGTTTAAAAAATCCCTTTGTTAGGATTTGCTGGATCATACACAACATCACCATAATTTATGTCCTTTGACATTATTTGTATATAGCTGTGCCACCTGTTGCTTCTGTTCTCCCTGGACTAGGCTTTTAAGAGACTCAACATATCAAAGGCAGCCTATGTATTAAAAAGACTCAGTCTGTGCTTTAAAAATCTGATTTGCAGGTATGATATACAATCAATTTTTTCCCTCTCATGTTAATTAAATAGTGATCTATATGACTACAAATTGATAGGAGTGTACATAAACACCATTCCCACCACCAAAAGACTGTGTCCCATCCCATCCCCACCCCCCACCTCCACTGCCCCAGGAAGCCAAACATCCACCCTCACCCTCACCCCAGGGTTTTTACTTTGGTGCCCTACTCCAGATTCAGTCAAATCCGGCTTTCAGTTTCCCTTTCTATTCTTCTTTCTCAACTTCTGTTTATGAGTGGGATCATCCTATACTAATCTTTATCTTTCTGATTGGCTCACTTAAAATTCCATTCCAGGCGGTTCACTTTCTAATAAAGTCCCAAAACCTAGATATAGACCAGGTCCCGTGAGATAGGGCATATGTTCACATGTATCCATAAATTAGGGCAAAATATATACCTGAAAGCAAAAGTACACAATAGTCTGCAGTGACTCAGTATAAAGTTCCTAATGAAACAATAGTCTGCAGTGAGTCCGTATAACGTTCCTAATGAAATCGTATCTACTTAGACTTAGATACTCTCCTCACCTACTTCCTATTACAGCTCTGTCACTCACTCCAAAGCTAACCTTAGCAAAGCAAGGACTGCAAAAGCTCAATAAGGGTGAGAGACAGGCATACTTTAACAATGACTCTTTAGTCACTATCAGGCTACCCCATCAGCTGGGGCCCTATTCAGGGAGTCCTGAGATTCCCAAACAGACATGATGGGCAAATAAATCCCTCTCTCCATTGTTACTGGTCACCTCTATCAGGAACATCAAAATAGTCAGTCCCCTTTTTGGGCCCCCATAGGACCTTGCCCTCAACTTGGATCAAAACAGTAGAGAATGTTCCATCTTCCCAAGAGAGGATGGACAACATACTCTATGTTACACCTAAGGAAGATGAGTCGATATTGGAGCAGCTTGGAATATTCCTACTCATGACCACAGAATTTGAGCTCAGATCTACAGGGATGCAGAGGTCACATTGGCTCCAAAGCTGAATATGGGCCCCAGACCAAACCAAATTGATGGGGTTTACTGTCAACAGTATTTATACCATTTCCCATATTAAGGAGCTACTCTCTTCCCAGATCCAGCTTTCTGTTCCTTTCCAGCCATGACATCATCTCCCCAGACAATAACTTGGATCCACCTGCATATCAGATTTCATGCTCAGGAAAAACAAAACAAAACAAAAAAACTAGGATAGCCACAGACCCTTTGGAATATAACTAAAATATGCCTACTAGCTATCTACAAAATGGAGGACCCCCAACTCTTCATCTGCAGTATTTTAGCCTTTAGGTTCATAACTGTTCAACAATTTGTTTGGCTTTGTATGTGAACTCTCTTTTCAGCCACCAGGTTCCAGATGCTAGCATGATGCTGACCAGACTTCCCTGGACAGACAGCCCCACCAATTTGTCCTGGAGCTCTGCTTTCTGAGAGACCCACCCTACTAGGGAAAGAGAGAGGTAGGCTGGGAGTATGGATTGTCCTTTCAACGCCCATGTTCATCAGGGAAGCAATTCCAGAAGCCAGACCTTCCACCTTCTGCATCCCACAATGACCTTGGGTCCATACTCCCAGAGGGTCAAAGAATAGGAAAGCTATCAGGAGAGGGGATGGGATATGGAGTTCTTGTGGTGGGAATTGTGTGAAGTTTTACCACTCTTAACCTATGGTTTTGTCAATGTTTCCTTTTTATAAATAAAAATAAATAAGTAAATAAACAACTGAAAGAACTCAAACCTAAAAAAAAAATGTCCTGGGGAGTGGTGAAATCACACATGAATGAAGCTCCACCAAAGGAAACATTTTTTTTTTATTAGTGAGTTCATAATGATTAACAAGATTGTAAGGGAACAGGGTTACAATTCCACAAAGTTCCCACCACCAGAACTGTGTATCCCATCCCCTCCATTGAAAGTTCCCTATTCTTTATCTCTCTAGGAGTATGACCAAAATTCTTCATGGAGTACAGAAGGTGGAAGGCCTGGCTTCTGTAATTGCTTCTCTGCTGGACATAGGTATTGGCAGGTTGATGTGTACCCACAGCTGAAAACAATTTTTTAGCTCTACACTGATACTTGAATGTATGCCATATTCTCATTGCTTGATTAGATCTTTTTAAAAAGATTAACATATTTGTGTGAGAGAGAACCAGGACACTGCTCTGGCATATGAAGTACCAAGGATATCAAATTTTAGGACTCATGCTTGCAAGTCCTACTCTCTGATCCCCTTCCCTAGTGCTTGTCACTTGGTTAATTGACAATCTCCTTGACTAGATGATGTGCTTCTTCTAATCAGAAATTCTGCCTTACTCAATATTTGCTTCTTCATTGCCTCAGTAAATCCTTACTTAATATCTGTCAAATGATAGCCTGAAAGGGTTAAGATAAAAGAGAAGGAAGGCAAGATAGATATCACCAGGTTGTTAGGATTCAGAGAGTGACTTGACATAGGATTGCCAAGTGTCAGACATTCTCTTGAGTAAAAGCAAATTATTAATTGAAAATACAGAATTCCAGATTTTCATCATATGGGAAGTAGACAACCAGTGTTTTTGTGTTTATTCTGGACTAGGAGCTAGGAGGTAAAGGATTCAACAAATCAAGAAGAGGCAGAGAGGTAAGAGAATATGGCATGACCAACAAGTAAGGCTAGACAAGTTATTACATCAGGATGGAAAAGTAATCTAATTTAAAGCTTATAAAAATTTTGCAAAAAGAACAAGCTTACCAAGTGATAAGTTAGACACATATCACAGAAAACCATAAACGTGATGGAACTTAGATTTCAAGGATATATTGTGGCATAACACATTAGGAGAAGGAGCATCTTTTCCCCCCACCTATTTAAAAGAAAGTTTTGAGATTTTATTATTACATTTGTCTTGGGCTTTTTGGAAGACTCTGTAGAGAAATTCAACTGCTTTAAAAAGCAATGCCTTTTTTTTTCCTTCCCAGGAATCTATACTTTCATTTATTTTCAATAAGTTGAAAACCTTGCTGGGGCCATATCGCATTATACTTACTCTGTGTCTAATGTCCTTAGTAGGAATGCTGTTTTGTAATTTTGCTTAAACCATAGGACTATTTCCATGGGCAAAAATGACATTTCCCCCATTACTCTGGTTTTGTTAGGTTTGCAACAAACAGTCATTGTGTTGTTCTTTACTTTGTACACATAAGTACATAGCTTGCCATGGTAGAATTAAATTTCATCTTGAGCATAAACTCCTTCATTTTTTAAAAAAAATTACTTCAATTTTAAGATAATCAGTTCTCTCTCTTTGGATACTGAGGCCCTAATTATAACAATAAAAAATGGCATTGCCCCCAGCCTCTTAGCCTTACATGTAGGTTTAGAAGTCCAAGAGACCAAGCTCCAAGATGGTGGAATTAGCTCAGAAGAATTAAAAAAAATTTTTTAAAATATTTATTTATTTATTTTCCCTTTTGTTGCCCTTGTTTTGTTGTTGTTGTTGTTGTAGTTATTATTGTTGTTGTTATTGACGTTGTCATTGTTAGGACAGAGAGAAAGAGAGGGAGAAGTGGAAGATAGAGAGGGGGAGAGAAAGATAGACACCTGCAGAACTGCTTCACCGCCTGTGAAGCAACTACCCTGCAGGTGGGGAGCCGGGGGCTTGAACTGGGATCCTTATGCTGGTCCTTACACTTTGTGCCACCTGCACTTAACTTGCTGCATTATCACCTGACTCCCAGCTCAGAAGAATTTTAAGTACTCATGATGTGAAAACAATGATACAATGTGCTATGCTAAGGGAACGCTTAATAAAGAATATGCTTTAGGCAAAAACAGTATGGTGGGGGGGTAGAGGGGGAGAAACTTCTGCTAGGCTAAAAAATGTGTTTCAAGTTTGAGCTGACATATCCACGCTGTATAAAGTATTGAATAGTACTAAGGGAAAATTCAACAAAGCTTTTTAAATCAATCAAGATTAAGAGTTTATGGTAGGTAAAAAGTTTTCCCTTGTGTTTTATGCATTTTTTTTTCTTTTATGTATCAAGATACTGGGCTAGATTCTGCTATGTGATAAGCAGAAATTTATTATTCCCATTTGAGAAACTTGTATCTGATAATTTCATTTAATAAGCACTTCCACATATATTCAAGGTGTCCATTATTGTGCTAAATATTATGTAAGATAAAATATTCAAGGTGTCCATTATTGTGCCAAATATTATGTAAGATAAAAAATACTGGCATTATCTTGCTTTTGAAGTTTTTCTAGAGAAGATGACAAAACCATATAATAAGCTAGAAGTCTTCAACAAAGACATTGCATGACATTAACAAAACATCAAGAGATTCAATACATGTTAGTATTGCTTGCTTTCTGAGACTATACCAGTAATTAAAATGAGCAAGGGCCTTGGATCACCATTGGAATGACTTTTGCTTAGAGACCTATGTTGGATTTACTGCTATTCTAAGCATTTTCTTTGTCCTGTTGTCTACTTCTGGGTAATTGGTATTCTTGTCATTCTTTCCATGTTGGTGCTTTGACTGTGGTACATAAATCTTAGTACTATTGGAAGTCTTGTGAATTTCTAGGCCTCTCACACTCTAAAGTAATTGAAGACAACGCAATGGTGCATAAGAACTGGATGAGTGCGTTTATTGATTTGTTTTAATGATTATATTGAGGGGTAATGGTGTATAGTACAATTATTGACGAGTTACAATTTCTCATCTCCCTATGAAAGATACCTACAAAACACCCTAAAAACAAACAAAAAACTAGTTCCTTCTCTACAATTGTGCACCAGGACCCCAATGTATCTGACACCCAGATGCCCTTTTCACAGAGCCCTTTGCTGTGGTGAATTATACCACACCCAAAACAAGTTTCATTTTATTTTATTTTTACTTTCTTTGTTGTTTTGTTTCTTAAGTTCCACATAAGTGGAAATCATCTGGCATTTGCCTTGTTTTGTTTTGTTTTTGTTTATCTCACTTAACTTGACTCCTTCAAGTTGATAGTATGTTTAAAGCAGAGTAGTTATAAGAAAGAGGCAAAGATGCCCAGTTTCTATGGTATGATTATAATTGACTTTGCATTTCTTGAGTTTAAACCAGAAAAAAAACCAATTTACTTTTACTTATTTTTTAGGTAATTTTATTGGTGGAGGCTGTCAGTTTATAGTGCAGTTGTTGACACATGGATACAATTTCTCATCTCTCCATGATAGGTGTCTGCAAAACACTCTCAACCCCAACGTAGGTCTTTCCACCATTATGCTCCATTACCCCAATACCTGGCCTACAACCTCCTTTCCTGAAATCTCCCGATTTAAAGAGAGCTTTCTTGATTGACTCTATATGGTATTATTTTTTTCTGGTGATATCAGCTTTTTGATGTTTCAATCTTACAGTAAATACTACCACATAATAAAACACATTCTTTAGGGATACTGTAAAAACCTTTGATTACACAGAACAAGTCCTTCTCAAGCCAACTTTTTGAAGTAGTTTTTATTTAATAAAAGAAACTCATAAACATGGTAGAGTCAGAAACCATAAACTGTTAGGTGAGAGTGTTCTCTCTTTCTCTCTCTCTCTGTCTCTCTTTCTTAACATGTTTGCTTTATACTCATTTATCTGTAATTTTATTTAAGCAGAGCACTCTTGATCAGAAATAATCACTTTAATCCCACCTCTGTATGACTTTTCCATGGAGGCTTCTAATATTGAGGTCTCTCTAGGTCTCAGTTCCTTTGTACTGCCTTTGGGACTAGTGTTCATACGTTGTCGAGTCACCTGTCACCATGAGAGCATTCATGCTGCTAAGAGTCACCTAAATCCATGCCTAAAGTCAATGCTATGCTATAGCAGGTGAAGATGTTATGAGTTGGGCAAGAATCCCAAATACCACCTACAAATTGCATATGAATGACATCCGTTTATGTTGCATTACTAGCCCAATAAAGTCACTCTCTTAGCTCTTTATGAAACAGGATGATTCACTAATTTTTCTGGAATCATGAGTTTGAGATCTCAGAGAACTGACAAACTACAATGTTTTTATGACAGTGAGTCATGTAAAAACGAATCCATGGTGCCCTGTATAGTAGTTCAAGGTTATGGAGGTGCTTTTGCTAGTTTGGCTTTTGTCAGTTTGGTCTCACTATGGGATTGATGCAGATATAAACATTTACTGTTTTTATTCTATACACTGTATACATGTTACAGATGAATAACTATTGCTTATTGATTGTCAAAACAAGAGTATATGTATGTGTATGTGTATATGTATATGAATATGATGTATGTATTGCCTCCAGGGTTATAGCTAGGGCTCAGTGCCTGTAGTCAGTGCACCTGGTGGTCATATTTTTTCCATTTTTGTTGTTGCTGTTGTTGTTGGATAGGACAGAGAAAAATTGAGAAAGGAGGGGAAGACAGAGAGCTGGAGAGAAAGACACCTGCAGACCTGCCTCATCACTTGTATAATCAAACCCCCCCCCCCCCCCCGCCGCCTCGCGCCAGCAGGTGGGGAGCTGGGAGTTCAAACAGGGATCCTTTCCCCTGTCCTTGTGCCTTGCACTGTTTGAGCTTAACCCATTGTGTCACCGCCCAGCCCTCGAGAATAAGATACTAAAACTGAACAAAGGGCCTGTTATTCAGTGCTACAAAAAAGTCAGACATGATCACAGAAACTTTTGCAAAAAAGGAAAAGCTTTTTTGCCTTTGGAATATACCATTGAGGCCAATTTGATGCTCATCTCAACATCCCCTTCTCTTTATTTCTGGGTAGCTTTTGTAAAGTAATGGAGGCTGGAGAACCAAGAACTAAATAAGGGGGGGATAAACAAGGATCCCAGAATTCAGGTCTCCCCACCTCTTGCATCATGGCTTCCTGCTTAATGATATTAATTTCTGCTTAAGTCAAACTTCCTAATGAGTCTTTGTTGTTCTTTATTATTTTGAAGATAAACACCTAGAAGGAAATTTTTGATAGTTGTCTTTTTGCTTTATGAATTCAGTTTTCACTATACTAGTTGCTTCTGAGGCTAACTCAAGCAATAAATTTCAGGTTACTTCCTCTCCCTAGTGTATACCAAACTATTCTGTCCTTTGAGTGTCATGATTTCAGTATGACCAAATTAATACTGGGAAGGATTGTTAGTAGGAAAAGTTCCCCCCTCTGATTCCCTTCTATCACCAGTATATTGATTTAAAGAAGTAAATTGTGTTAATGTTTGTCTTAGACGTTTAGGAATAAATCTGACATGATTTTTTTTTTTCTCAGATAGAGACAGAGAGGTAGAGAAGCAGAGAGAATGAGAGACTACAGTTTGGAAGCTTTCTTCAGTGCAGTGGGAACCTGACTTGAACCTGAGAGTCATGCACATGGCAAGACAGCACACTATTCAAGTGAGCTATTTCACCAGCACTGACTTGATTCATAATCATTTTGTTTGAATAGTATATACCATGCACATACATATACACAAACATATACACATACACATACACATATACATGACTAGTCCATGTGAAGCTTTCCCTGGTTATATGAATATAGGTAATTCACTATTAAGCAGTTCATCATGGGAATGGGGACTTAATCTTCTCACAGAGTAGAAACACTATGAAATATATCAGATAGTTTGTGTGTCACATATATAGATATACATAAATATCACAATTTGGATTCTTTGAAAGTATAAACCAATTGATTCTAATATTATATGCTATCCTTAGTAACTGTTAGATAATCTGTGATCATTAAAGCATTTTAAAGAAGATATTCACCATTATTAGAGCATTTATAAACTATAGTTGTTTTCATGTTAATTTTTTCCCTTTTTTTTTTTTAAAGTTTTTAAAAATTTTTTATTTATTTATTCCCTTTTGTTGCCCTTGTTGTTTTATTGTTGTAGTTATTATTGATGTCGTTGTTGTTGGATAGGACAGAGAGAAATGGAGAGAGGAGGGGAAGACAGAGAGGGGGAGAGAAAGACAGACACCTGCAGACCTGCTTCACCGCCTGTGAAGGGACCTGCCTGCAGGTGGGGAGTCGGGGCTCGAACCGGGATCCTGACGCTGGTCCTTGAGCTTAGCACCACCTGCGCTTAACCCGCTGCGCTACAGCCTGACTCCCCAATTTCTTCCCTTTTTCTAAGCAGAACTTGGATTGGAGTTGGTGTATTGCACCAAAGTAAAAGATTCTGGGGGTGGAGGAGAGGATTCAGGTCCTAGAACATGATGGCAGAGGAAGACCTAGTGGAAGAGTGGAAGTTGAATTGTTATGTAGAAAACTGGGAAATTTTATACATGTACAAAGTATTACTGTCAAGGGACGGGTGGTGGCACACCTGACTGAGTGCATATTATAGTGTGCAAGGAGCCAGATTCGAGGCCCTGGTCCCCACCTGCAGGAGGAAAGCTTCAACAGTGGTGAAGTAGTGCTGCAGGTATCTCTCTGTCTCTTCTCTTTATTCCCCCTCTTCCTCTCAATTAATGGCTGTCTCTATCAAATAAATAAAGCTTAAAAAATTCAAAGTATTACTGTTGGCTATATCCCCCAATAAAGAAATTATTTTTTCCTTTTTTTGTTTTTTTTCTTGCTTATTGTTTTAAAACCTTCAGATAAGTTTAGAACCCCTTTGTAATAGAATATGCATAGTTAATTTTGGCTTAATTTATGTCTTGACTTATAATAGCCCAGCAAATAGTAACTCAAGACATTTTAGTTGAGGAAGACAATTGACTGGTTGAGTACAGTGATTTTTAATGCCAGAAATTGTGAATTGCAAGTATTTATTATGCAAAGCCAAAGGGAAGTGGTTTATCCTGAGGGAAAAATGGCAGTTTTCTATAAGCTGTGTAATGTACCTTAAAATAATTTAAGTAATAAGTTTCATCTCAGAATTTTCATTAACTCAGACAGTATGTATTATAAAACACATCATGCTGATGTATTATAAAAATCTATAAAAGAAAAAGGACTTATATAAAATATTTAGTTGAAAAAGTTTCTAAAGACAGAATAAAGGTTCCTAAGAGTTATTTATAAAAATTATGATAAAATTGTCCTTTGTAGCATCAATATAGTCTGGAATTATGCTGAAAAGGTCATTCTCTTTCTTGATGGATGTGATAAACTGATCCATCTTCCTTTATATATTCTTACTGCACTGGAGCCCCTACTGGCTTTAGGGCTCTCTCTGTAGGGTTGTCTGCATACTTAGTGTGCAAATGCCACTGTCTCACACTCTGTGAGTATTCACCGATGGGTAGGTATTCAGGCTTACCAATCAGTTTAGTGCAACCCTACTTGTTTCTTGAATAAGCAGAAGCCTGATTGGAAAAATACTGTTTTCTCTTTCCTACCAGTGGAAATGATCTATAAGTTGCTTGTTACCTTGCACTCATTGTCTGGTATATGACAAAATTTTAGTATCCGGTCAAGTAGAATCTACTTCTTTACCTCTGTTTTCTTTGCAATTCCATTGTAAGTGTAGAAAATTTGTTGTACAACTATTTAGTGTGATGAGTTCTTGGCTTCTGGCTCCTACTCTAGTTTTCTATGGGGACTGAATTCTGGATCATAGAATTGGCTAGGACTCAAGCTTATTTCAGAGCTTCTGCCAACCTTTTCTCTCTGGGCCTAAATACTTCTACTAGCATACTTTAAAGAGACTTAAATAAACCATCTTGATCATATTCTACCTCCTATTTGGCCAGACAACTCTTCCTTTGACTGGACTTTATTCTGTGTGTTTTCTCTGCCCTGTGAGATGTGTTTTTGTGAATGTTGTTACTTCCCTACACTGAAATTGAGGTTTCTTTGCTATAATGGTATTTTTTAAAAATATATTTCCATAAAGGACTCATTGTTAAACTCCCCATAGTTCTTATACTGGTCATGAAAGTCCTAGAATGTCAGTAGTAAACTCACTCACTTTATCTGTCTCTCTCTTTTTTAAAGATTATGAAAGAGACCATAGCACTGGACATTTCCTTCAATGTGGTGGGGCTAGTGTTGAACCTGTGTCAAACATATGGAAAAGTAACACACTATCCAAGTGAGCTATTCTTCTAGGTCTCTCCTGCTGGGTCTCTATTTTGCTGCTATCTCCTCTTACCTTTATATACCACATTTACAGGTAAGATAATATGATGTATTTTTTTTTAAAGTAGACACCTAGGCAAAACAATTAGAAGTAAGCAATTAAATCAAGACCTAAGGATGAGAAAATTTGAACTAGGCAGATGAAATTTGATAATAATAATAACAATAATAGTAACAACAATAATACTGTTTATGAACCCAACTCATAATTGAGAACTGTTTTTCTCTAAGTTTTCTAATATTCAAAGTCAAAAGGACAATATGATCAAGTTTATAAATCTTCTCTTGATCCTTATAAGGTATAACTGCATTGTTAATAGTTTTTAAATCTTGGCACTTTGTGTCCTGAAACTGAACAAACAGTAGTAGGGTTATTCCTTAGGATGTGAGGTTACTTTCTGGTGAAGTCAATTATGCCTTGAAAATTAGGGAGGAATTAATGATTATTACTAGTTATTTGTCATGGTCTTAATGCTATTTAGTCAGTATTGACTTTGTATTTCAGCATGGCCTTGAAAACCATATGGACTGGCATATATATGTATATATATCATGTGTGGGAGAAATCGACCCCCAGGCTGGGTCGAGGCCTATCATCTCTACATTGAGTCTTGAGAGGATAGACCCCGAACCCTCCCAGAGAGAGGCGGTAGGCATGTCCCTTCTTGACCAGGTGGACCCAAGATGGCCTAGATTCCAGAATGTGGGCGGAGACTTCCTTATCACAAGTTCCTTAACTCATGATGAAGAGCGCGACCAGTGCCTGTTAGGGACGTATATAGACTAAGCTACAAGCATGACAGTGGTGTGGTATGAGGTGTGGCTCTGTGATTGGAGGGCTACTACTTCCCCTTCCTTAAATTGCAGTATATTAACCCCGTCCGCTGTACAGGAAATGAGCTGTCTCTCTGAAACACCCCGAGGTACGTGTTTCTTCCTGTCGCTGGCGAGAAACGGGCGACATATATGTTTATTTTTCTACTCAATTGATGACTTAACCAAACAAGCATTTGGGGGGGGAGGGGTCAAGTGTGGTAGTCAACTTCGATAACTTTAAAAATATTTCCTGGGGGCCGGGTGGTAGCACAGCGAGTTAAGTGCACATGGCACAAAGCGCAATGTAAGGATCTCGGTTTGAATCCTAGGCTCCCCACCGGTAGCATCACGAGTGGTGAAGCAGGTCTGCAGGTGTCTTGTCTTTCTCTCTCCCTCTCTGTCTTTCCCTCCTCTCTTGATTTCTCTCTGTCCTATCCAACAACGACATCAATAACAACAACAATAATAACCACAACAACGATAAAACAACAAGGGCAACAAAAGGACAAAAAAAAAATCTCCTGCAGGAGCGGTGGATTCATGGTGTAGGCACTGAGCCCTGGCAATAACCCTGGAGGCAAAAAAAAAAATATTTCCTTATTTCAATTTATTAAAAATTAGTATATATATTTTTAATTTTAATGAAAGAGATACAGAGAGAGTGAGGGTATAGAGACAGAGAGAGATACCAGGCACTACTCAGCTCTGGCATATGGCAGTACTGAGCATTGAACCTGAGACCTTTGGAGTTGTTTTTTGAATAAATCTCTAACTCAGCACATAAACAGTTCTTTTAGAAATGGGCAAACATCCTTTCACTAGAGTTCAGTGAAATATGAAAGTGGAGAAAATGGTAGAAAGGCCCATTTATTTCTCTTTAAAATATAATAGGATATCAGTATTGACAGAAAAACAAACTAAATGTATAGCTATAACAAAAGCTTACCCTACCTAAATGTTTTCACTTTAAAATTATATTTATGAAGAATTTGGAAAAGATAATCTCATGGACTAATGACTCTAAAGAGTATAGATTTTTTTTTTTTTTAAGTGTTTCGCTTGTGGCCAAGATGACTTACCAATGGGTGTTGATCTTTTGTTCCTGGAACATTTCTCCCACTGTGGTACATATAAACACATGACTGAAAAAGCTAACTGGTCCTAAGAGACTGCCTCTCAGAAATTCTCGCTGATATTTCTGATTATCTGTAACCTACTGCTCTGTAGACTCCTGTTTCTGGTAGTCCCTGCCTTAACTGATCTGCCTGGGATACTTATCTTAGGGACACTGGTTTTGATGATAAATTTGGACAGCTATCCTTCATCTTACCATTTCAGACAATATTTTAGTATTTGCTTGTGTCATTTACCACTGTAGGCAAGAGATAGCTAAGTAGTCATTTCCCAACAGACTTTTATTTTTTAAGCCTTTTCCAGATTGACTATTCTTTTTGTCTTCTCTTCTGGCTGACTAATATCATGTGGGTGATGACAATTAGGAGGTGGGAGAAATGAAAAAAGAGAATCAGGATCTTGCATGTCTTTAGAAGAAATAGGGAATTTTATGGTGATGGCAGGGGGACGCAATATGGAAAATGAGATATTTTTGGATGCGGTGGGGAAGAGGCAAATTTGGAGGCTGGAAACTTCACAAATTATGGTTTCTTAAATAAACTTTGCATAAAATGTAAGTAGGTTTTGGTTTGCTCTTCTCATTGCTTGCCTCCCTTAACTGAAATAATTGGAAATTAATTATACATGTAGACTTGGGAGGGAAACTCTAAAAGACGCGAGCCTGTAGAGAGCCAAGAATCGCTATGCAATCCGTTACAGGCTTTCAGCAGTCTTGATTTCTGTCCATTTTATCAATCTAATCCCCCATCCTTGGTTTTACTTATAATGAATCTAACCTTGATAAGTAAATAAAACTTATAAATAAAACTTCTGTGTAGTCTCATATTCAGGACAAAGACTTGGTACCTACTGCTAACTTTTCTACTTTTCTCAAACTGTGAAGTGGAATATGAACTTTGCTTTCTCATCACATAACAAACGCAAATTGGTTCTCATAGTCTATATGTCTTTCAGGATTTGGTGCCTGACTCATCTCTGATTTTCTCTTCTTTTGCTTCTGTCCTTGATCACCACACTAAATTCTGCTGTTCTTGGAGCACACATAAATCTTTCACCTTGGAGCCTTTGCAAACATAGTTCTCTGTATTTGTGGTGAGCTTTTCTTGAGTATCTGTCATTTTTACTTCATTTGGGGTTCTCCCAATGTATTACCTTATTAGAGAAGCCAGCTGTGGCTACTATATTAAAAAAAAAACACTTCCCGTTACTTTGTCTGTTTATACTGTTTAAATTTTTATCTTGCTTTATTTTTCATAGTGATATTACTATTATAATATCGTGATATACTATAATCTATAGCATCATATTAGTTTATGCTTAATGATGTATTGAATT
Organism: Erinaceus europaeus; assembly: GCF_950295315.1. Classification (NCBI taxonomy): domain Eukaryota; kingdom Metazoa; phylum Chordata; class Mammalia; order Eulipotyphla; family Erinaceidae; genus Erinaceus; species Erinaceus europaeus. The sequence continues at coordinate 132,206,184 of NC_080165.1, read as the reverse complement.
ACTGAATTTCTCCTCCACTAAAAGATTTTTATTTCCTTTACATGCTATTTTCTCTCTCTCTCTCTCTCTCTCTCTCTCTCTGTCTCTATCTCTTTTGCCTCCGGAGTTATCACTGGCACTTGGTGCCAACATTATGAATCCGCTGCTCCTGGATAGGACAGAGAGAAATTGAGAGGGGAAGAAGAGACAGAGAGGGAGAGAAAAAGGGAACCATCTTCAGACTTGCTTCATCATTTGTGATGTGTCCCCTCTGCAGGTGGAGAGCGGGGGATCGAATCCAGACCCTTGAGTGGGTCTGTGTGTCTTAATTGGGTGTACCACTACCTGGCCCTCTTTTCTTCTTCTTTGTAATCTCAAGATTTTCTTTTTTTTTTTTTTATGAATAAAGGTGAGTTTTCATTTTTTAAAAAAAGAGTCACAACCTAGAACTATGTACAGGATTCAAACAGCTTTATTGTAAAGCCAACTGTAATATCAGGTCATTGTGTTGATGTCAGGGTGCATTACGTGAAAACCACTTAACACCTAATCCTAGGTGTTACTTGCTCTTTCTGGTTATCAAGGAGAGGTGTAGCCATCTGGTAAGTTGGGGAACAGAAATTCTAGACTGTGAGGAGCCGGTGGCGGTGCACCTGGTTGAGGCACATGTTACAAATGCACAAGGACCCAGGTTCAAACCCCTGGTCCCCACCTGTAGGGAGGAAGCTTCACACGTGCTGAAGCAGGGCTACAGCTGTCTCTCTGTCTCTTTCTATCCCTATCTCCCGCTTCCTCTTGATTTCTGGCTGTCTCTATCAAATAACTAAAGATAATTAAAAAGATTTTTTTTAAAAAGAAACTATAGACTGGTACCTACTTTAGGGGAGACCTATCTGTTCCTAAGGACATGATAATAATTCCAAGAAAGGCCTTTGCAACTTCTTGAATCATAGGTTTTCTTATGAAGGGGGATGCTCTCTTGAGTAAGGCCAAACTACAAAAAAAAAAAAAATTTAAATCACGTAAGAAAATCCTACATAGTAAATAAATTCCCTATGCAGGCCTGGGGCTTGATGTTTGGTCCCTGGTACTACATATGCCAGAGCTGAGTGATGCTATAATCTATCTTGTAAAAATAAAATACATAGCTCTAAGAAAAATTTCCATTGTTGAGGAGATGTGGAGAAGTCAGGTGGTAGCGCAGTGGGTTAAACGCACATGGCACAAAGTGCAAGGATGGGAGTAAAGATCCAGGTTCGAGTCCCTGGCCCCCTACCTACAGGGGCATTGCTTCACAAGCGGTGAAACAGGTCTGCAGGTGTGTATCTTAGTCTCCCCCCCTGTCTTCCCCTCCTCTCTCAATTTCTCTCTGCCCTATCTAACAATGATGACATCAATAACAACAACAATAACTACAACGATAAAACAACGTCAACAAAAGGGAATAAATAAATAATAAATATTTTAAAAAAGAAAAAGATAAAAATGGAGACATTTGAGGGCAAGGGAATATGAGTGATTTTAGATCTTCTTTTTCCTCAATATGACTAGTCCTTAGTAAATATTAAAAAACAATTTTTAAATTGTACTGGCAAGATGTAGATTTGGCAGAAATGAAAACTTCTTATCTCTTAGGTGAGAAATTGCCCATCACTAATAATTGTTTAGCTTCGTGTGTCATTCACACAGTCTCATTTGGTTACATGAAAGACGTGACTTCCCCATATAAACAATTCCAATATTTTTCAGTCTTTCATTCATTAAAAAATTTGACATTACAATATAGTTTGGAAGCATTTTTCTCATTGAAAGAAAATGAGCTAGAAGTTCTATGTCTCTTGAGGCAGCAGTGGATGTTCTCCTATTCTTTAATGTGGTGAATATTTCTCTTCAAGTAAAGGAAATTTCAGGAAGCTCTTTTTCGGTATATATATATATATATTTTTTTCCCCAATCTATCAAATCAGTGTGGTTAAAGTTTTTCATTTTAATCTTTTTGGATTGCATAAATATAAATTCTCTCCTTCAAGTTCCATTTAAGGCATATAGATACTCTTTAAGACATTATATTGATTGTTAGTAATTAAAAGCATTATTCAGTGTTGCTGCTGGGGAAAAGAGCATCTTTTTGTTGTTGTTGGTCTTGTTATTATTGCCTCCGCTATCATTGCTGTCATCATTGTTGTTGGATAGGACAGAGAGAAATAGAGAGAGGAGGGGGAGACAGGGGGAGAGAAAAGTAGACACCTTCAGACATGCTTCACCTCTTGGGAAACGATCCCCCTGCAGGTGGGGAGCCAGTCCTTGAGCTTTGTGCCATGTGTGCTTAACTTGCTGTGCTACTACCCAGGCCCCTAATTTTGCACTTAATCTTCTCTATCAAAAGTTTAAGTAATTTTAGTATTTGAGGGATATATATATATATATATATATATATATATATATATATATATATTATAAACCAGAGATTCTTTGAGGTCTGCTTCACTTCAGTTTTTGCAAATAGTATATTCTAAATCAGTTAGCTGGTCAAGATTGCAACAGTGGTTTCATTTTGCAAATGTATTTTGAGCTCATCACCGCTGAGATGATCCTGTTTATTTATTAATCTAAGACAGATGTATTTATAAAAAGAAATATTATTTCTTCAAAACCCTGCTAATTTTGTAATTCAAATGCACCTGTCGCACACTGCACCAAGCAAAACTTCCATCAACAGAGCATGCTGCTGCTGCTCTGTAATTCACTCTGGGCCTCCAGCAGAGTTTAAGATGCATAGGTTTTTCTACAGGTCAAATGCAGTAGTCCTCTGTTAGGATGGTCTGCCTTAGGTTCACTTTTCCTTCTACTGAAGTTGCATGTATTTTCTTTGAGTTACCTGTTAAGAGATTGGGAAAGAAAAGATTTAATTGTAAACTTTATGCAGACACAAGCTGCTCTTGTTTTCCAGGGGTCTATCACAGTTTAAGGCATAAACAGGACTCTAAGTACTCATTCAATGCATGGAGATCTGTAATGTCTTCATGTCCACACTGCTGCTCTTTAAGTAGGAGATGCAACTTACGGTTATAAATTGCGGGACAGAACACCAAGGGTTTTGTGGTCAATCAAGCATGAATTAACTATTGACAAGTCATATTACTAAGCATTTTCCTTACACTTTACACTTCTAATCTGAAAAAAAAAACCTGACTGTGTATAAAGACCTTTGACGTGTTTGACATATGATAAGGATATGATAGATGAACATTATGATGATGAGGGAATTTTATAGGGTATTTTCTTTTTCTTTCTTTTTTTTTTAGCTACATTCAGTGTTAGTTTTTATTTATTTATTTATTTTTATTTAAGAAAGGATAAATTAACGAAACCATAGGGTAGGAGGGGTACAACTCCACACAATTCCCACCACCCAATCTCCATATCCCACCCACTCCCCTGATAGCTTTCCCATTCTCTATCCCTCTGGGAGCATGGACCCAGGGTCATTGTGGGTTGCAGAAGGTAGAAGGTCTGGCTTCTGTAATTGCTTCCTTGCTGAACATGGGCGTTGACTGGTCGGTCCATACTCCCAGTCTGCCTTTCTCTTTCCCTAGTAGGGTGGGTCTCTGGGGAAGCGGAGCTCCAGGACCATTGGTGGGGTATTCAGTCTAGGGAAGCCTGGCCAGCATCCTGACATCTGGAACCTGGTGACTGAAAAGAGAGTTAACATATGAAGCCAAACAAATTGTTGAGCAATCATGGACCCAAAGCTTAGAATAATGGAGAGGAAGTGTTAGGGGGGTACTCAATGCAAACCCTAGGGTATTTTCATGTTTGAACAATTCGAAGCCTACAGCTTACAAAATCGACTTCAACTAAATAGATAATAGTTGGCTGAGTCATAATACTTTCTATCCCTTACTTAACTCTTTTTAGAAATAGAGGAAATTTTCCAGAGCCTAATTTTTATTTTACTCTTCAAATGAGTTCTACATGTGTGTGTCTTAACTACTAAAGCTCTTGTCTAAGGATTATTTATATGAATAACAGTGAGGTTTCCTTAAAAGGACTATCATGGGGAGTAGCGCAGCTGGTTAAGCGCACGTGGCACAAAGCGCAAGGAATGGCGTAAAGATCCCGGTAGGAGCTCCAAGGCTTCCCACCTATAGGGGAATTGCTTCACAGGAGGTGAAGCAGGCCTGCAGGTGTCAGTCTTTCTCACCCTCTCTCTGTCTTCCCCTCCTCTCTCCATTTCTCTCTGTCCTATCTAACAATGATGACATCATCAACAACAATAATAACTACAACAACAATTAAAAAAAGGGCAACAAAAGGGAAAGATAAAAAAAAAAAAAGGACTATCACAGCAAAGGAGAGATTTGAGATGCATTGCCTTGGTTAAAGTCAAACATCAAAGTTCTTTCTGAATGTAGCAGCTCCAGTTTCTCAGTCAGTCCTCCAGGGTTTGCTCTGGGGCAATAACTAAAAGTTGAAATTAAATGCTATTCCACCCAAATCCCCATTGATGTTTGAAAACAAAACCTCACTGACTCATTGTTAGGACAGAGTTCCACTGGAAGCATGAAAGACAGAAGTTGACTTAGAGAATGGCTCCATCAGGAAGAAACAGATGCTGGATTGTCCCCTTACTACATTGAAAACCTCTCTGTTTCTCTTTGTAGTCTACTAATAATATTGATGGCTTGAGCAGTGTCTTGCAGTGAAGCAGTACAACAAAAGGGTATAATACTGGCTACCCATCTCATGGTAACTATGAATGTAAGATTAGCTATACAGAAATGAACAATAGTGTGGTCTGGGAGGTGGCACAGTGGATAAAGCATTGAATTCTCAAGCATGAGGTCCAGAGTTCTATCCCCGGAAGCACATGACCAGAGTGATGTCTGGTTCTTTCTTTCTCTTCTTCTATCTTTATGAATAAATAAATAAAATCTTAAAAAAAAGAAACAAACAATAAAGGAGTCCTAGTTTTATCTGTGGTAAATTAAAAGAAAAAGAAAGTGTCTACACCACTGTCAATAAATCTAGATAGAATTTGGGATTGTCAGTACAGCTTCATTTTTACCTGCAGACGGTGTAGCATTTCTCTTCTCTTCCTCCTCTTTCTCCCCCGTCTCCTTCTTTTTTGCCTCCTTGGGATCCTTGCTCCTGGAGGCCATCTTTTTCTCTGTTGTTGTTACTGCTGTTGTTGTTGTTGCATAGGACAGAGAGAAGCTGAAGTTGAGAGAAGAGGGGCAGACAGAGAGGGGGAGAGAAGGACACCTGCTGCAGACCTTCTTCACTGCTTGTGAAGCCACCACCCTGCAGGTAGGGAGCTGGGAGGCTTGAACCAGGATCCTTATAGCGGTCTTTGCACTTCCCACTATGTGTGTTTAATCAGGTGCTCTACCTCTAGGCCCTCTCATTTCTTTACTTTAAAGGCAATACATTGTTGTAAATTGTAGCTAAAATATAATCTCTGACTCTCAGAAGGCTAGCAATGGACCTATCCTATGATCCTGCAATTCCTTTCCTGGGGATATCCTAAGGAACCCAACACAACCATCCAAAAAGATCTGTGTACACATATATTCTTAGCAGCACAATTTGTAATAGCCAAAACCTGGAAGCAATCCAGGTGTCCAACAACAGATAAGTGGCTGAGCAAGTGGTGGTCTATATACACAATGGAATACAACTCAGCTGTAAAAAAAAAAATTGGTGACTTCACCATTTTCAGCCGATCTTGGATGGACCTTGAAAAACTCATGTTAATTGAAGTAAGTCAGAAACAGAAGGATGAAAATGGGATGATGTCACTCTCAGGTAGAAGTTGAAAAATAAGATCAGAAGAGAAAACACAAGTAGAACCTGAACTGGAATTGGCGTATTGCACCAAAGTAAAAGACTCTGTGGTGGGTGGATGGGGAGAATACAGGTCCAAGGATGACAGAGGACCTAGTGGGGGTTGTATTGTTATATGGAAAACTGAGAAGTGTTATGTATGTACAAGCTATTGTAATTACTGTCAAATGTAAAACATTAATTCCCCAATAAAGAAATAAAAAAATAACCTCAGAAGATAATCTTTACCTGATAGCACTCTAGAATTTTTTTAAAAAATTTATTTCTTTATTGGGGAATTAATGTTTTACATTCAACAGTAAATATAATAGTTTGTACATGCATAACATTCCCCAGTTTCCCATTTAACAATACAACCCCCACTATGTCATTTATCATCCTTCATGGACCTGTATTCTCCCCACCCACCCACCCCAGAATCTTTTACTTTGGTGCAATACGCCAATTCCATTTCAGGTTCTACTTGTCTTTTCTCTTCTGATCTTGTTTTTCAACTTCTGCCTGAGAGTGAGATCATCCCATATTCATCCTTCTGTTTCTGACTTATTTCACTCAACATGATTTTTTCAAGGTCCATCCAAAATTGGCTGAAAACGGTGGTCACCATTTTTTACAGCTGAGTAGTATTCCATTGTGTATATATACCACAACTTGCTCAGCCACTCATCTGTTGATGGACACCTGGGTTGCTTCCAGGTTTTGGCTATTACAAATTGTGCTGCTAAGAACATATGTGTACACAGATCTTTTTGGATGGGTGTGTTGGGTTCCTTAAGATATATCCCCAGGAGAGGAATTGCAGGGTCATAGGGTAGGTCCATTTCTAGCCTTCTGAGAGTTCTCCAGACTGTTCTCCACAGAGGTTGGACCAATTGACATTCCCACCAGCAGTGCAGGAGGGTTCCTTTGACCCCACACCCTCTCCAGCATTTGCTGTTGTTACCTTTTCTGATGTATGACATCATCACAGGAGTGAAGTGATATCTCATTGTTGTCTTGATTTGCATTTCTCTGACAATCAGAGACTTGGAGCATTTTTTCATGTGTTTCTCGGCCTTTTGGATCTCTTGTGTGGTGAATATTCTGTCCATGTCCTCCCCCCATTTTTGGATGGGGTTATTTGTTGTCTTGTTGTTGAGTCTGGCAAGCTCTTTATATATGTTGGTTATTAAACTCTTATCTGATGTATGGCATGTAAAGATCTTCTCCCATTCTGTGAGGGGTCTCTTGGTTTGGGTAGTGGTTTCTTTTGCTGTGTAGAAGCTTTTTAATTTGATGTAGTCCCATAGATTTATTCTTGCCTTAGTCTTCTTTGTAATTGGATTCGTTTCATTGAAAACGTCTTTAAAATTTATGCGGAAAAGAGTTCTGCCAATATTTTCCTCTAAGTATTTGATAGTTTGTGGTGACTTCTAGAATCTTTACATGTCCAAAAGAAGATGATTATTTTGAACAGAATTATTTTAGAAAAAAAGGAAGACTAATATTTCAAGGATCTTCTCTCATTTTCTAGTTTTGTTCTATGCTATCAATTTGCAAATGCCTACTGGTAATTCTTTAATAAAATTTTGATTGCCAAGGTATGAATTATCTACAATTAGTTTTACTTTATTTACTCTTTGGGATCATTTCTATTAGACAATGCTCATGAAGAATAAATGGATTGAAATATACTGTTCCTGTAGGAAGTGAAAAAATAATCACATTATGCAGTGCGTGTGCCTTTTCCCCAAAATTTGAGAACTATGGAGGCAGATGCCTTTTCATTTTGTTAAAATATTTCCATCAGTCAACATGTTTGATATAATTAATCCTAAATTTCACAGCACTACATGTTTTATTCTGTTAATATAATTCAATAGACCAATCTGTGTACTTGGTATAAAATCTTGGAAATCTTTGTTCTGTTTGAACTGGCCAATTCTTTGAATACACTGCCTGGTGCCACTTGTTCACATGACCATATTATACGCATAGCATTGACAAATCCTGATACATAGGTATATTTGATTAGCATAATTTCAGACAACTTTACATATAAATACACATATAATGGTAGAAGTAATTATAAAAAGAAACATTTTGTTATGATTTGAAAGATTAAAAGTTAACATTACTGGAGAAGGACAATGATTATATATAATGCTTGCTTTGTAAGATATGCTAGTTTCTAGAAGAACCTTTTCAAAATTTATCTTCCTGGGACTAGAAACATTCCTCACTAGATAGGACAGGCTCCTGGTCATATACTCAACTCTGGCTCAAGGCCCAGCACCAGCTGGGAAGGATTTTGACACTACAGGAAGCTCCAGAGCTGTAGTGTTTGTCTAAGGAAAAGATCCCCAAGTGTTTAACTTGTGCCTGTATGAGGCTCTGCAATAAATAAATAATGCAACTTATTTTCCTTTTCTCCTTGTCTCTTTCTAACACACACACACACACACACACACACACACACACACACACACACACACACACACACACACACTCTGTCCCTCCCTCTCTCTCATACGTTTTAAATATGTACTTGAACTTCATAAAATATGCATAGAGTTAATTTATGAAAGATTAGTTTACAAATTAGGAGTTTGAATGCAAATAGCAGAAACTATGCTTAATGGAAGATTTTTTTTTCTGAAATATGTAAAATAGGACATAAATTTGATGGAAAATCTGGACATTTCCCTCTATAGCTCCCCAGTTATACATTATTATATATGTTAATTATTCCAATAGTAGACATTTGCTATTGATCATCAGTTTGGTGATCATATAGATGATTTTCTGATATTGATGCCCTTGATTTCACCTTTGTTCTCAGGCTGGATATACTGATAAGAGGCAGTTTTCTTTTTTTTTTTCTTTCTTTCTTTTTTAATCTTTACTTAGTTATTGGATTAGAGACATTCAGAAATCAATAGGGAAGGGGATGATAAAGAGTGAGAGAGACAGACACCTGCAACCCTGCTTTACCACTCGTGAAGCCTTCCCCCTGCATGTGGGGACCGGGAGCTTGAATATGGGTCCCTGAGCATTGGAACATGTGCACTCAAACAGGTGCGCCACCATCTGGCCCCCAAGTTTTATTTTTCAACTCAGCTACTTCTAGCCCATGTTATTTCCTCCAAATTCTGATTTCAAATTGACTAGCATTTTTTCTTATTTATTTATTTTAATTATATTTATTTATTGGATAGCGGCAGTCAGAAATTGACAGGGAAGGGGGGAGAGAGAGAGAGAGAGAGAGAGAGAGAGAGAAACAGCACTGCTTCACCAATCACACAAAGCTTTTCCCCTGCACGTGTGGACTGAGCAGTTGAACCTAGGTCCTTGCACATTTTAACATGTCTGCTCATTATCTTTTTTTTTTAACTTTTAAAGTAAATATCTATTTTGTGACAGAGATAAAGAGGGGGAGGGCAGATCACTACTCAGCAATGGCTTATGTTGATGCTGATGACCTCACATTATGAGGCATGCAAATAAATAGTATGCTCTGAATACTGAACTAGCTCCCCAACTCTGGCTGGATATGTCTTTACATGCCACATACTATGTTATATACTGATATTATCAAGACATTTAATATTTTACCTGCAATTTTCTTCAGTCAAATCCAAAACTTCATTCGACTGTGCACACCTATAATAATCAAGATTTGGAAAAAACCCAAGTCTTCAATGACAGATAAATGGGTAAAAAATATTCAGTGATGTCATTCATATGTGAGAGGAAATAAAGCAAGGGAGAACAGATCAGGGAAACCATGCATAAACCCATGGAGTATGTCTGAAGATCTGGAGTCACTAAGGAAGCCAGGAGGAGTTACATGTAGGGAGAAAAGGACCCAGTGCCTTGCACTAGAGGCAAAGAGTGTCTGGGTGGTGGGTTAAGTGGGCTAGCACATTATTTTTGGAACATGTGAAATTGTACCTTGACACAACAGCAGTTTTGTAAAAACAGAACAAAACAATACAAATAAATTAAAAACAAATATGAATTAAAACAAAACCCAAAGACTGTTAATGTATTTTTCACTTCTCAAGTAAGAGGACTGATTTTTAATTTTTTAAAAAATTATCTTTAGTTATTTATTGGATAGAGACAGCCATAAATTGAGAAGGAAGAGGGAGAGAGAGAGATACCGGCAGCACTGCTTTACCCCTTGCAAAGCTTTCCCCCTGCAGGATTGAACCTGGATCCTTGCACACTGTAACACGTGTGTTCCACCAGGTGGGCCATCACCTAGCCCCCAAGCACGGTTTTGTGAACTGCTTTATTACTTTATAAACAGGTTACCATATTTTCATCCTCTAGTATAAGTTCTTAATCATGTCCCCCAACTTCTGTTAATAATAATTTGCTTTGTTTGTTAACTTTGTTTTTACCCAGTACCAAGGTAGATGGGATATCTTTAAGTTTTGCTAGGGCAGACTACTCACTTTATGTAAATTTCTCTAGATATTCTGACAGAAACCACCATAACTAAAGTGCACATTTACTTTATTATTGCCCCTAAGCCCAAGGGTTAGCATGAAGATTTGATCTTGACTGGAGTTACTCAAATGTGTGAGTCAGTTAATGGAATGAATGTCTGGGGGCTATTGAAAATAAAATATCTGGGAGTTGGTTAGTTGCATTTGCTTAGTCATTACCTGGCAGACTATCCTGGATTTGTTTTCTTGGTGCTAAACAGTTCTAGGAGACCAGAGAAATGTGCCAGACCTTTGAAGATCCCGACTCAAAGGGCACAGTGCCACTTCTATCATTTCTATTGGTCATGTCAAATAATAAGGGTAACTTAGATTACAAAAGTGAGGAAAAGATTTCAGCCCTTCAAAGAAAACTTCAAAATCACATTGCAAAGGCATTGATCCTGAAAAGAGATGGGGGAATGGGGACTGATCTTGTCATCAATCCATAATAATCATGAACTTTTGATTTTTTTTTCTCCCCTAGATGACTTCTGGAGCTCTGGGGAATAAATTTTGTGGGCTTTTGGCCTGAAGTCTGGCTCTTCTGTATGACCCCTAAGAGATAACACAGTATGCTTCAAACCATGTATTAAAGGTTAGTTACATAAGTTTCCATTAGCTGCTACTGATAATAGTTGGATTTTTAAAAAGGTACTGGTGATTTTATCTAGATTGTTGCATCCAATATTTGAATTTAAGATCAGAGTACATTCCTGAAGTAATGTCCAATATTTGAATTTAAAATCAGAGTACATTCCTGAAGTAATGTCCTGAAGTAATGTCCATTCCTGAAGTAATGTCCAGGAACTCTAAACTTCCTCTCTAAAAGTTATATGCCCAGAAAATTTAATCGAACATAGAATTAAATTTTCTCTATTTAGAAAGTACACATGTAAATTCTTAAAAATATTTTATGTATTTTGGATATAATAAAACATGAGAAAAGCTTGAGGGCTCTATAAGAAGAGCGATAATAAGCTTTTTCTTTGGGTTGAAATCAAGAGAAACTGTAGATTTCCCTGACAAGCTCTGGGCTTAGCAGAGAATCAGGAAATCATGGACTAGCTCAAGAAGATGGGCATGCAGAGAGAAACTGAGTGGGAAGGGGAGATGGAGGTGGAGAGAGAGAGGAAGATGCTCTTTCCTTTCTGTAGGTGGGGACAACAAACTTGAGCCCGGGTTCTTGTGTACTATAATGTGTGCATTCTACCAGGTGTGCCACTGCTCTGCTATTTAGACTATAAGATTTGAGCTGCTTTTGAATGAATCATCCTTTTAGTGCTACAGTTCTTGGGCTTGAAGAACTAAGATTTCTTTTTGTTTCTACTGATCAGCTCTTTTATTAATTTCTTTTCCATTTTTCTATATGGATTGTATTCTGGGAGAGGGATTATTCAGATCAAGAAAATAATTTGAACTTCTTTTTTAATAATTATTTATTCCCTTTTGTCGCCCTTGTTTTGTTGTTGTAGTTATTATTGTTGTTATTGATGTCATAGTTGTTAGGACAGAGATAAATGGAGAGAGGAGGGGAAGACCGAGAGGGGGAGAGAGAGACAGACACCTGCAGACCTGCTTCACCGTTTGTCAAGTGACTCCCCTGCAGGTGGGGAGCCTGGGGCTCAAACTGGGATCACTGGTCCTTGCGCTTTGCACCACGTGCCCTTAACCCGCTGCACTACCACCAGACTAACTCATTTGAACTTCCAAGGAGTCATTTGTATGCTTTCAGGATCTATGATTCTGGGGTATATAGATTAGTTTGAATACTAAACCAGGATTTTCTGTCATTGAGAGTAAGATATTGTCAGTTGAATAAAGAACAGAGTAAAGTTGAAAAAAAAAAGAAGAGTGAAAAATAGGTTGTTGTGAATTCTTGAGAAAGGGTATTTTACCTGGCTCATTCCAGGACTGAAGTTGAGTTGATAAGTTTGAGGGCTCTATAAGAAGATAGATAGAAACTTTCTCTTCTGGTTGTAATCAAGAGAAACCATAGATTTCCCTGAGAAGCTCTGGGCTTATCAAAGAATCATGGTGTTACTGAAGAAGATGGACATGCAGAAAGATTCTACATCTCCTTCAATGGTGGGAAATCAATTGCCATCCTTCTTGGGCTATGACTAATGTGTTTAGGTCTTGCTCAGTTTTCTCATGCTGGCAATACGTGAATAAGGAGAGCATGTGTGTGAGTATGGATGTCCACTGTATTGAGTTACATCTCAGTTGGGGATAATAAATCCTGACATAGATTATGGCTGAGAAGGTGCATGTCCCCCCTTGAAATCAAGAAAGTCCCTTCCCTCTGACCTATCTCTAAGTGAATTCTGAATTGGGTGTCTAGCCAAATTAAATGAAGTAAAATCCAAAACAAGAAGAGCTTGCTTAGAATTGTCAAGATCACTGTTCCTGTGACCAGAAAAATGGGATTTGAAAGTTAAGTACATTTATTTGTGAATTTATTTAGAGTAAGACAGAAAGAGAGAGAAAAGACTGCTGATGAGAAAACTGCTCAACTTTAGCATAAGGTGGGTATGAGGCATTGAACTTATAGCCTCTGGACATTCAAGTTGATGGACTAACAGGCTGAGCTACCTCCCTGACCCCAAGCCAAATATTTCTTCACATTTTAATGTAACAAAAATTGAGATGCAACTCATGGTCCATGGCATATTAATTGACAGTAATTTTTCATAATGCTATGTAAAGCAACAGTGGATTTTTACAAATGATGGTGTCTAAAATTCATTGAAATACTATATAATGAAAGTGATATTTTTGCATACTTGGGATTTGTAAATAACACTGTAACTGAAAATGCCAGTACTTCAAGATCCATTGTCAGGTGTTTTTTGTTTGTTTGTTTGTTTGTTTTTTGTCATCTTAGATCTTCCTTTAAGTACAATGATTTCTTTCTATTTGGTCCTATACAACTAGAATAACAATCTTGGTGTTGGGATGGTATCTGAGAAAGGAGAGGCTGTAACTGCTGCTCAGAATTGAACTTCCTGCCACTAGGGGATAAGAGGTATTGACCTTGGAGCTATTTATGTAAAGTAAACTGTATATAACATAATATGCATGTCCACACACTGAGAGCAGTTTGGAAAATAATTTTGGTGGTACCATATGCTAGAACATTAGCTCTATGAGAAGCTTTAATTTAATTTGTACTATGAAGTAATTAAAATACTTTTATAAAGTAGCTATAATTACAAATAATTACAGATTACTGCCTTAAGTTCTGTTCACATAGGTCATTTAGATACATTGTTTAGTTTCTTGTTTATTATCTGCTATTATTTTAAAATTTTAGTAATGAATCTGTTATTTTATAAATTGTAATATAATGATTTTTTAAAAGAGAAGTATGATACCTAGTGTCTTATGTGTAATCAGGTTGCTGCTAGAATTTCATGAGTTATTCTTTTTGTTAACATTTTATTTATTTATTTATTTATTTTCCCTTTTTTGTTGTTGCCCTTGTTTTAATCATTGATGTGGTTATTATTATTGTTGGTATTGATGTTGTTGTTGCCAGATAGGACAGAGAGAAATGGAGAAAGAAGGGGAAGACAGAGAGGGGGAGAGAAAGATAGACACTTGCAGAACTGCTTCACTGCATGTGGAGTGACCCCCAGCAGATAGGGAGCCAGGGGGTCGAACCTGGATCCTTATGCCAGTCCTGTAGTTTCGCATCATTTGTGCTTAACCCGCTGTGCTACAGCCTGACCCCTGAGCTATTCTTTTTAAAGGAGCTCAGGTTGAAGCAATTATTTTCTTATTCTTTAAAATATCTTTATAGATAGTAAATATTAGTTAATTAATCAACCAAACACGGTGTTTGGGAATTTTTAAGAAATTGAGAAACATAATCTCTAGGGAGTATTCTGGGCATCAAGATATTTTTTTTTACACTATTTGTTCTATAATATTTAGTAATTGTAATCCCACAATACTAAACACATTGAATCGCAAGTGGAATTTACTTTGTCCTAGTTCAGCTAATTAGTTTACTTTATACTTTATTTAATCTCTGATCAATAAATTATAAAAGTCTAGATAGGAAGTTCTTTTTTTTTTAATTTATAAAAAGGAAACATTGACAGAACCATAGGATAAGAGGGGTACAACTCCACACAATTCCCACCACCAGATCTTCATATGCCATCACTTCCCCTGATAGCTTTCCTATTCTTTAACCCTCTGGGAGTATGAACCCAAGGTCATTGTGGGATGCAGAAGGTGGAAGGTCTGGCTTCTGCAATTGCTTCCCTGATGAACATGGGTGTTGACAGGACAATCCATACTCCCAGCCTGCCTCTCTCTTTTCCGAGTAGGGTGGGTCTCTGGGAAAGCGGAGCTCCAGGACACATTGGTGGGGTTGTCTGTCCAGGGAAGTCTGGTTAGCATCATGCTAGCATCTGGAACCTGGTGGCTGAAAAGGGAGTTAACATACAAAGACAAACAAACTGTTGAACAATCATGAACCTAAAGGCTAGAATACTGCGATGAAGAGTTGGGGGTTCCTCCATTTTGTGGATAGCTAGTAGTTATATTTTAGTTATATTCCAAAGGGCCTATGGCTATACTAGTTTTTTTTTTTTCCTTTTTCTTTTTGCCCCTGAGCCTGAAATCTTATATGCAGGTGGATCCAAGTTATTGTCTGGGGATATAATATCATGGCCGGAAAAGGAACAGAAAGCTGGATCTGGAAAGAGAGTAGCTCCCTAATATGGGAAAGGGGTATAAATATTGTTGACTGTAAACCCCATCAATTTGCCTTGGTCTGGGGCCCATATTCAACTTAGGAGCCTATGTGACCTCTGCATCCCTGTGGATCTGAGCTCACATTCTGTGGTCATGAGTAGGAACATTCCAAGCTGCCCAATATCGACCCATCTTCCTCAGGTGTAGCATAGAGTATGCTGTCCATCCTCCCTTCAGAGGATGGAACATTCTCTAATGTTGTTGATCCAAGTTGAGGGCCAGGTCCTATTGGGGGCCCACAAAGGGGTCTATTGTGTTGTTCCTGATAGAGATGACCAGTAACAATGGAGAGAGGGATTTAAGGTCTAGGCCCATCATGCCTGTTTGGGAATCTCAGGACTCCCCGAATAGGACCCCAGCTGATGGAGTGGCCTGATAGCGACTAAAGAGTCATCATTAAAGTATGCCAGTCTCCAGCCCCTATTCAGCTTTTGCAGCCCTTGCTTTTTTTTCTTGTATTTATACCCTTTTGTTGCCCTTGTTGTTTTATTGTTGTTATTGATGTTGTTGTTGTTGTTGTTGGATAGGACAGAGTGAAATGGAAAGAGGGACGTCAGAGAGGGGGAAGAGAAAGACACCTGGAGACCTGTTTCACTGCCTGTGAAGGGACTCCCAGCAGGTGGGGAGCCAGGGACTCAAACCTGTATTCTTACACTGGTCCTTGAGCTTAGTGCCACCTGTGCTTAGCCGCTGCGCTACTGCCTGACTCCCACAGTCCTTGCTTTACTAAGGTTAGCTTTGGAGTGAGTGAGAAAACTGTAATAGGAAGTAGGTGAGGAGGGTATCTAAGTCTAAATAGATACTATTTCATTATGAATTTTATTATAGTGACTCACTGCAGACTATTGTGTGCTTTTGCTTTCATGTATATATTTTGCCCTAATTTATAGATACATGTGAACATAGCTCTATCTCATGGGGCCTGGTCTATATCAACGTTTTGGGACTTTGTTAGGAAATGAACCACCCGGAATGGAATTTGAGAATCCTATGACAGGAAAGATCTCTCCTGAGTAATGAGGCTGAAGGGTTGTCATTCTAAGCCTGAGGTCTCTCGACACAGTCTGAAGTGCAGCATTTTGATGTGGTACTCGTTGTTTTGATTAGGTTGGGATGCAGTATCATTTGGTATAAATTGAAAGAAGCATGCAGGAAAGTGAGCTCTACCATAGAGGTTCTAGGACTGGGGGAAATATAGGCTGTGTAGAGGAAGTGTGAGGTTCCTGCTGTCTTAGGCTTAAGAAGACAATAGATAGTTATTGCCATAATCACATTATTTGGCAATTGGATTAAGTTTTAAAAAATCCCTTTGTTAGGATTTGCTGGATCATACACAACATCACCATAATTTATATAATTATGACATTATCCTTTGACATTATTTATATATAGCTGAGCCACTGGTTGCTTCTGTTCTCCCTGGTCTAGACTTTTAAGAGAGTCAACATATTAAAGACTCAGCCTATGTATTAAAAAGACTCAGTTTGTGCTTTAAAAAGTTTGAGACATCCAGTTTCCCCTCTCATATTAATTAAATAGTGATTTATATGACTACAAATTAATAGGAGTGTACATAAGCACCATTTCCACTACCAAAAGATTGTGTCCCATCCCATCCCACACTCCCTCCCCCACCCCCACCCCGGGATGCCAAACATCCACCCTCATCCTAGGTTTTTTACTTTTGTTCCCAACTCCAGATTTAGTCAAATCCTGCTTTTAGTTTTCCTTTCTGTTCTTCTTTCTCAAATTCTGTTTATGAGTGGGATTATCCCATACTTATCTTTATCTTTCTGATTTAGCTCATAACGTAATTCCTTCTAGCTCCATCCAAGATGGGTCAGAGAAGTTGTGTTCATTGTTTTTAATAGCTACATAGTATTCCATTGTGTATATGTACAACAGCTTTCTCAGCCATTCATCTGTTGTTGGGCACCTAGGTTGCTTCCAGGTTTCAGCTATTATGAATTGTGCTGCTATGAACATAGGTGTACACGTATCTTTTTGGTTGAATGTTATGGAGTCCTTAGGGTATATCCCTAAGATAGCAATTACTGGGTCATATGGTAGGTCCATGTCTCAACTTGTGAGAGTTCTCCAGACTGCTCTCCACAGAGGCTGGACCAATTTACATTCCCACCAGCAGTGCAGAAGTGTTCCTCTGTCCCCACAGCCTCTCCAGCATTTGTTGCTGCTCTACTTTTTGATGTATGCCATTCTCACAGGAGTGAGGTGGTATCTCAGTGTTGTCTTTATTTCCATTTCTCTGACAATCAGCAAGCTGGAACAATTTTTCATGTGTTTTTTAGCCTTTTGGATCTCTTCTGTAGTGAATGTTTTGTTCATATCCTCTGCCCATTTTTGGACAGGATCATTTGCTTTTTTGTTGCTAAGTTTGCTGAGCTCTTTGTATATTTCTGTGTTGTTTATTTCTGCTGTAATTTTAATGATTTCTGTCCTTCTGATTGTTTAGGTTTCCTTTATTCCTCTTCCTCTAAGTCTTTAAGGTGCACAGTACAGTTGTTTATTTGAGCTTTTTATTGTTCTCTAATATGTGATTGCATGGCTATGAGTTTCCCTCTCAATACTGCTTTAGCTGTGTCCCAAATATTTTGATAGCTTGTGTCTTCATTTCCATTTGTTTCCAGGAACATTTGAATTTCTTGCTTGAATGTTTCTTTGACCCTGTGGTTCTTAAGCAGCATGTTGTTGAGTTTCCAAATTCTGTGACTTTTAGTAGTTTTCTGTTTGTTGTTGAATGTTAGTTTTACTCCTCTATGGTCTGAGAAGATACTTGGGATGATTTCAATACTATTTGATTAGATATGCTTGTAAAGTCTCAGGGTAAGGGACTGCATACACCTTTAAATCTATGATTTACTATGCTCATGACTTTATTACTCTCTCCTCACATGTTATATAGATAATAAGCTATTACTGACCAAAGTATAATGTCTAAACTTATAGTTTATTCTGAGAAATAGTATTACACATTATGCTGTAATGCTGAGATTTTATGACTCTATGAAATTGTTTTTGAAATGATTTTTGGGTCCCAGCTTTAGAATATTTTTCCTTGTGTGCATCTCATTTTTAAAGGAGTTTAGTTCGCATTTATTTTTCTTAAGTCTCAAATACCTTGTAACATGAAAGAATATTGATTATCTTCCTTAACTGTTTTCAGAATCCATTCTCTCCACTGTGACAGAGAACTTTTTACATTGTATGTTTTGATAGCTCATGATTCATAGGTATATTTGAGTAGAGGCCTTATGCCATGCATAAGATGGTATATAGGACATCAGTAGAGAATTGCTTGGAGCCATTTCTGAACTCCAAATATAACTCAGTGTTACTTTATTGTCATGATCTTAGTATTTTCCTAAATACAAACTATTATGATGACTAAAAGCAAGACTTTTGCAATGGTTAATTTTATGTGTCAATTTTCTAGATTTATTTATTCACTTACATAAGAGAAGGGAGCAGACGGACACGCTGACTAATACACATGATGGCAGGAACTGAACTTGGGACCTCAGGATTTAAAGTCTAGTGTTCTAGCCTCAACACAGCTTCCTGGCTGCTTATGTGTCAGCTTAACTAGGTTAATGCTTTGCAAGTGGTGAAGCAGGGCTGCAGGTGTCTCTGTCTCTCTCCTTTCCATCTTGATTTCTGGCTGTCTTTATCCAATAAATAAATATTTAAACAACTAAAATATTGAAAAAGAAAATATAAATAACAAAA
Source organism: Erinaceus europaeus (assembly GCF_950295315.1). Lineage (NCBI taxonomy): Eukaryota > Metazoa > Chordata > Mammalia > Eulipotyphla > Erinaceidae > Erinaceus > Erinaceus europaeus. Next base: position 132,187,369 of record NC_080165.1, on the reverse strand, counting down.
CATTAGAATGGCTATTTTTTTATCAGATAGAATAGAATCGAGAGCAAAGATAACTGCTAGACAACGAGGTTCTAGGCACTTTATAGACTAAAGCTAAGGGCGGTGAGGATGCACCGTCTCCTGGTCAAAGGAGGTGGGTTAGCAGAGTGTCCTATATTTTTCACTGTAGAAATCTTTCATCTTCTTTGTGAGATTCACTCCAAGGTATTTTATTTGGGGGGAGCTTTATTGTAAATGGGATTAAGTTTGTCAAATTCCTTTTCTCTAATTCATCATTTATGCATAGAAATGCCACAGATATATGAGTGGTAAAATTGTATCCTGTTATTTTACTGAGTCTATTAATTGTTTTCAGTATTTTTTTACTGGAGCCTTTGGGATTTCTCTATGTATATTATCACGCTGTCAGCAAATAAAGACATCTTGACTTCTTCCTTTCCATATGTATACCTTTGATATCTCTTTATAGTCTGTTTGCAGTGGTGAGGACCTCCATGACTATGCTGAATAATAATAGTGATAGTGGACATCCTTGTCTGGTTCCAGATCTTAGGGGGAAGTTTTCAATTTTTCTTCATTAAGGATAATCTTACCTGTGGATTTATTATATATGGAATTTATTGTGCGGAGAAATTTCCTTCTACTACCAATTTTGGAGGGTCTTTATCATTACTTTTTAAAGTATCATTTTACTGTTGGCATTACACTACATAGAATTTACCAATGTTTAACTTATTGTGATGATGAAAATTTACTGTGGACAATCTTACCTTCCTTCCTAGCCCCTTCTTTCTCAGTTTGTATTTGATTTAGTCAATGTAATGGTTGTGCTTTCATGTGGGAATGTCTTCTTATCATTTTGACTTCGGTGGAAATGGGGATAGATTTATTATAACTAATTTATCTACATTTTTTTTTTAAAATCTATCCGTTTAATTTTTGCTAAAAGTCAAACCAATGGGTAAGTTTTTTTTTTTTTTTTAAGAAACTGTCAAAAATGAAAATCTTAGAATTTGCAGGGACTTAGTTTCTGTGTTCACTAATGCAAATCAGTAACTTGATGTTTATCAAGTCATACTGCTTTATAACATCTCATTGTTATCCCTGTACCCACTTTGAGCACTGTGGGTAGGCTGCACTGGACTTGATGACAGCATGCTGGCAGAAATGGCGACTTTATTTTGTTTTCCTTATTGCTCTGGCTTCATATTTCCATGGCTACTTCTGGTTAGGATATTTTTGCCTTCAAGCTGCGTTCAATGAACTGTGTTCATTAAGAAACAGAACAATGGTGGAAGAATAAGGAGGTAGATGAAGAGGCCAAGCAGTGGGAGGGAGTCTATACTTGAACAATTATAGATTGTTCATGGGGAATGGTTGAATATAGATTAGTGCTCTTGACTTCTGGCAACACATTTACTGAGAAAATAGCTCCCATTACTCTACAATGAATGCGTTCAACAAGTAACAGCTCAGGGCTCCACTTCATTTTCCTTTTGAATTAATTTTCTCAAAGTCTTTCTTCGAGGATCCATTAGTAGGTCAGAGGGCTGGCATCAGTTTCTTTTTTTGACTATCCTTTTTCCTCTCATGGCTCTTCCTCCCCTGTGTGGACTCTGCTTTTTCTTCTCTCTTTTGGAGCTATACAATATGCTAGGGATAAATTACTTTTTCCTCATTAGAATCTGGAGTTTTAGTCACTAAGTGCATATGACACAGTCATGACACGGTTATCATTTAGTGGAATGAAAGTCTATAAGGTTAAAAAAGAACATTGTTAAACAGGAACAAGATTTTTTTTTTTTAAAGAAATTCTAGGAATTTACTACTATAAATACAAATGGAGCATTTTAGATGGGGGAAATGAAACATTTCAAGACACTTGCTCCATGAGGGTTGTTGTATTTTAGGTCTGTTGAGAATTTAATTGATATAAGAGTGTTTACTGCAATTTATTAAGTTCAGTACTCATAGGCAGTAAAATCTTCTTAGGCACTGGAGTATTGAAATTTTCACAAGGAGAAACATTGGATTCCATTGTAAATGTTATGAAGCAGATCCTTTATTGATCTCCTAAGTCAGTGTTCTGACTGTTCCCATCTTCAGTAGGTGTACGTAGGGCTTTGAAAACTTTGCAAGGGACTAGGCGGTGGTGAACCTGGTTGAGCACACACATTACAGTGCACAAGGACACAGGTTCGAGCCCCTGGTCCATAGCTGCAGGCGGAAAACTTCACAAGTGATGAAGCAGGGCTGCAGGTGTCTCTCTGTCTCCCTTTCTATCTCCCTCTTCCCTTTTGTTTTCTGACTGTCCCTATCCAGTAAATAAAAAATTGAAAAGAGGAAACTTTGTATAAAGGAGTGCTTGGTGTTCTTTTATATTAGATAGTATATTTATGATTATAATATATATTATATGTATTGTTATATATAGTCACATTTGAGTATAAGTGGAAGATAAAAATGCAATTAGAAATTAAAATTATAGACCTCCGGCTCCCCACCTGCAGGGGAGTCACTTCACAAGCGGTGAAGCAGGTCTGCAGGTGTCTATCTTTCTCTCCCCTTCTCTGTCTTCCCTCCTATCTCCATTTCTCTCTGTCCTATCCAACAACGATGACATCAATAACAACAACAATAAATACAACAATAAAAAACAACGAGGGCAACAAAAGGGAATAAATAAATAAATTAAAAAAGTAAATTAAAATTATAGACTCAATAACTGGTATGGCTATCTATGTATCTATGTAAAAAGAACAGTACCAAAGAGGCTAACTAACATCCCTTAGTTATCTTTCTTAGTCTCCAGTAGCCTGGCAATCGAGTGAACTTAGATTTGAATTGAATAAAGTTAGATTTAACTTAAAGATTAAAAATTATTCCCATATGAATACAATGTGTTCTGGTTCTTCAGTTGCCTTTTTTGAGTTTGTATTTTTATAATGATATAACACAAAAGCCATGATATTTATTATTTATTTATTGCCTCCAGGGTTATTGCTGGGGCTTGGTGCTGGCAGTCTGAATTCTTTGCTCCTGGCCGCCATGTTTTTTATTATTTTTATTATTATTTTATTGGATAAGACAGGGAGAAATTGAGAGAGGATAGGGAGATACAGAGGGAGAGAAAAAGATGGACATTTGCAGACTTGCTTCACATTTGTGAAGTGTGCCCCCTGTAGGTGGGGTGACAGGGCCTCAAACTCGTATCCTTAAAGGGGTCCTCGCACTGTGTACTGTGTGCTTAACTGGGTGTGCCACTTCCCAGCTTCCAATTATTTTCAGAGTATTAGAGAGACTGTAATGTGACTGTAACAGTGGTAAAATCACTGATTCTCAATCTGAGTGACTTACCTTAATGACTGAATTTCTCTCGCTAGCTTTCATAGATTCTTTCCAAAGAAGTAAATTCAGATGAAGATGACCCTCTCCTGTGTTTACTTTTATTAATGACATGTGGGTAATCGTACTCTGTCACTAGAGACTTAAAGTGCACAAAATGTTTCATTTTTCTACTTAGTAATTTTGAAGCATTTTTTTTTTAGGAACATATATAAGCATAAGTTGAGATTTCTAGCTTTATGTAATAGTTGAGATACAAACTTGTATTGAGGTGGACAATTCACCAGAAAGATCTCACCAAAATATCTTCCAAGAAAGGCCTGGGTCAGAAAGGATGTAATTGTCCTATGAACTGTGCACCTCATCACTGCCAAAGATGTTGGTGGGCAAAATAGGAGGAAGTGGATGTCCTCTTGGTTTCTTCTTGTTCTGGGTATGGTGTTTAGTTAAATGGGGGTACTGAGAAAGTGGGAGGCAAAACAGGAAGACAGAGTGCTTGGAGAATTTGGTAGTAATTTCATTTTTTCCCCCCTGGATCTGGGGATAAGACAAGAGAGAATAGTTACATAATAAAGTGCATAATAAAGATGAGAAAGATTACTTTTATGGGTTATGAATTAAATTGCTGATATTGTATTTGATATGCAAACAAAGTTTGAAATTCGTTTAAAATTACTTAGTTGCTGTACTGTGCTCTACTTTGAATGTGACTTTGAGTGGAGTCTAAGCCACCTGGGGTCTGGTTTATTTTGTTCAGAAAAATTCATGGACTAAGTGTGAAAAGATACATTAAAAGCTGATTTATCTTTTAGAATTAAGAGGCACAAAATTGAAATGAGTAACAACAATAGATTATCTTCAGTTCTTATACTGGCTTTTTCACCAAAGACTTTAGGAGAACTTTTAACTGTTTAGGGCTTATTTTCCTCAATTTGTAAAATAAAGGAAAGGGCGAAATAATTTAAAAGGCTGGCATTAACCTAAAAACCTGTAGTTGATGACTTAAAGTGTCAGTTTGAGCAACTGCAAACATTTTATCACTAATGATCATTAGTGTGTTTGTAAAGCAGTGATTCCAAAGATAACACGAGCTACCTTTTAGGAATTGTTTTTCTTTGTATTATCTAACGACATCTCATTTAATTTTGACAACAGTCCTTCAAAGTGAGTGTTTATGTTTCCATTAGGTGGGGCCAAATGATGCAATCATTTTATGCATCGGGAAGGAGGTGACATTCTATCAACTTTCAGGCTATTTGTATTTAATGTTGATTTTTATTACTAATTTTAATAATGGCTTTTTTTCTTGGTAATGATAGTTTGTAGTGTATCTGTTTCATTTATACTTTTTTTTTAAAATAATTTTTTATTTAATCATGAGAAAGGTGAGAGAAAGAAAGAAAGAACCAGACATTATCCTGGTACATGTGCTGCCAGGGATTGAACTCAGGACCTCATGCTTGAGAATCCAATGCTTTATCCACTGCGCCACCTCCCAGACCACTATACTTTTTTTTTTTTAACAGATATTTTATTGGGTAAACTGACTCATTGGAGAGCTGTTGACATGTTGAATGTAACAACATTCTCCTACCTCTCATGCTAAGTGTCCTCACTCTTCTCCCTCCACCAACCTAATTGCCTCCTCTCCATTGTACACTGGATACCTGAGGTTCTTCACGCATATCCTAATCCAGTGCTTGCTTTACCATTATACTACCCACCCAATCAGTGCTTCACCCTGTTGTTTCCTTGGCTTCTTAACACCACTTATAAGTGAGATCATCCAGTACTCATCCTGCTACTTGGGGTTTATCTCAACATACTTCTTTTGTATATGTACACAATGGAATACATATCATTTCAAAGAAGTAGCTTTTGGTTTTTGTTGTTGTTTCTATTTAATTCTACTCTGATTTTTATTTCCCTCCTGTTGACTTTATCTCTGTTGTTTCATATCTTGTTGTTTTGAGTTCTTTTCTGCAGCTCAATGTCAGCACTAGAATCCACCTCTCCTGGTGGCCTTCCCCACAATTTTTTTTTTTTAAGTTGGATAGGTCAGAGAGCAACTGAGAAAGGAGAGAAATTGAGAGAAGATGGGGAGATCAGAGAGGGAGAGAGAAAGAGAGACTCTTGCAGACCTGCTTTGCCACTTATGAAGCATCCCTGATACAGATTGGGAGTGAGGTTTGAACAGGGATCATTGCGTGGATCCTTGCGCTTACTACAATGTGCACTTAGTCCTATGTGCGCTCAACCAGGTGCAGCACTGCCCGGGGTCCCTCTTTGAGTTCTTTCTTCGCTCTTCATACAGACATGCTTTGCCATGAATTTCCCTCTTAATTCACGTTGATAGCATAGCATAGAATCTGATACTTTGACTCTTCATTTGTGTTGCTCTCCAGATAATTTTTATTTTTTTCCTTTGTTTACTTCAATGACCCAGATGTTATTAAGAATATGTTATTTAGTCTTAGTTTTGAAGCTTATATTTTAATTTTCTGTTTGTGGTTTATTTATAGCTTCATATTGTCATTGTATGAAACAGTGCTTTTTTATATTTATTTATTTATTTTCCCTTTTCTTGCCCTTGTTGTTTTTTATTGTTGTAGTTATTATTGCTGTTATTCTTGTCATCATTGTTGGATAGGACAGATAGAAATGGAGAGAGGAGGGGAAGAGAGGGGGAGAAAAAGATAGACACCTACAGACCTGCTTCACTGCTGGTGAAGTGAACCCCCTGTAGGTGGGGAGCCCGGGGCTCGAACCGGGATCCTTAGGCCAGTCAACCCACTGTGCTACCGCCCAATTCCCTGAAACGATGCTTTTTTTTTAAAGACTTTAGTCTTCACATGTTTCACTAAGGCTGCCTTTATATCCAAACATATGGTTAATCCTTGAGAACATCCCATATGTACTCCTTCCATTCTCCTCCCCCTCCCCCTCCCCCTCCCCCTCCCCCTCCTCTTCCTCCTCCACCTCCTCCTCCTCCTCCTCCTTCTTCTTCTTCTTCTCCTTCTTCTTCTCCTTCTTCTTTGCCTCCAGGGTTATTTCTGGGGCTCAGTGCCTGCACATCAAATCCACTGCTCTTGAAGGCTATTTTTTCCCTTTTGTTGCCTTTTTTTAAAAAAAAAATCATTGTTGTGGTTATTATTATTGTTGTCATTGTTGTTGGGTAGGGCAGAGAGAAATTGAAAGAGGAGGGGAAGACAGAAAGGGGGAGAGAAAGATAGACACCCGCAGACCTGCTTTAATGCTTGTGAAGCGAACCCCCTGCAGGTGGGGACCCGGGGGCTCAAACCAGGATCTTTATGCCAATCCTTGTGCTTTGCGCCATGTGCGCTTAACCCGCTGTACTAGCGCCCGCCCCCCTTTCTTCTTCTTTTGATGGGGTATTCAGTAATTAATTGATTTCTTCTGTGGCTTTGAGACCACTATTTCTCTCTTTTTTTTTCTTTTCCTCTTTGTTTTGTTCTGACGAGTTTTTTCTATTTGGATTCACTTGTGCTGGGAGTGTACAGTGTATATATTATTGATAGTTATAGCTTCTTTTTTTATCAACAGGGTTATTATTGGGGCTTGGTGCTAGCACTACAAATCCACCACCCTGTCAGCCATTTCTGTCTTTCTTTCTTTTCCTTTTTTTTTTTTAGATAGTTCAGAGGGAAATTGACAGGGGTGTGATATATATATCTGCAGACTTTTTTCATCCACCACTTCTAAAGCATCCTTGCTTGAAATTATAGTGACTTTAGATTCTTTTAAATTTATACTAAAACCACTTTTCCGGAATTTAATAAATGTCTTAGGGAAAACATTAATTTTTTAATCTTTATTTATTTAGCAGGTAGAGACAGCCAGAAATCGAGAGGGAAGGTGGTGATAGGAAGGAAAGTGACAGAGAGACACCTGTGGCCCTGCACACCACTTGCAAAGCTTTCCCCTGTAGATGAGGACTGGCGGATGGAACCCCAGTCTTTGCTCACTGTAACATGTGTGCTCAACCAGGTGCACCACCACCTGGCCGGGGAAAACATTTTTTAGAACTTGCATTTGCTTGTTTGATCCCTGGCACTGCATGTTTCGAAATGATGTTCTCCTTCTCCCAGTCTCTCCTCTTCCTCAGTAATAAATGTTAAAATAGTATAACTAATCAACATGCTAGAATGTAAATACATTGTCACCCTCGTCTCATCTACTTCTCATAAGACAAACATATTCACTCTTTCTTTAGTTGTAAAATTCAATTCCCCATGCATATTTAAGTATATGAACCCAGATGGGAAAAGTAGAATGATGTATGGAGCTGTCTGCATCCATTTGAGCTAGTCCAAAATGCCATCTTGCACCCAAATCAAATTTATGGAGGAAATATCGCAGTTGAATCCTAGATACAATAGTAATAGAAACCTGTGGGCTTAACACATAAATCTGTTTGTGAAATTTTTTTAAGGACTGTATCACCGTCTGTGTTCACAAAAATTATATGCGAATCGTGATCTTTCTATTTAGAATTAATTATTCTCTTTTTTGTGGTTCTATACTACATCCACTAACATTTCTATTGTTATATGAGTTCTACTTTTCCCCCTTGCAATACTGTGATTTATGTACATGTCATATCTGTTTTCTAGGTTGTAAACTTCTTAAGCTAGGTATTATATTTATAGGCCTGAAGTTAGTATTTACATCTTTAGAATTGTGGCTTAAATCTTTATGCTATTCCCCAACCATATATCTATGAAACATCTAAAGTTTAACTTAAAAGTTCAGATAATGACTTTACTTAGAATCTAGAGTTGGCTGAAATACTTAGGATTCTTACCATAAGTAAACAAAATATATCAAGATGTATAACATGTCATTATCATTTAGCCATGTCAGATTCTAACAGTATGAGAAATGTGTGAAATAGAAAATTCAAATCTTTTTATATTGATAATCTTCCTTCACAAACCCAGGGTAGCTTTTTAACACTGATAACTACTCCTACAGCCATTCTAGGCTTGTGAAAGATGTCGTTATCAACTTCTGTCCCAAATTTTGTCCTTAAAAGGCTAAGGATGAGGGAGTCACGTGGTAGCATAGCAGGTTAAGCACACGTGGCGCAAAGCACAAGGACCTGCTTAAGAATCCTGGTTCAAGCCCCCGGCTCCCCACCTAGTCACTTCACAAGCGTGGGTCTGCAGATGTCTATCTTTCTCTCCCCCGCTCTGTCTTCCCCTCCTTTCTCCATTTCTCTCTGTCCTATCCAACAACGACGACAATAATAACTACAACAAAACAACAAGGGCAACAAAAGAGAATAAATAAATAAATTTTTTTAAAAGGCTAAGGATGGGGGTTGGGCGGTAGTGCAGTTGGTTAAATGCACATGACACAAATCGCAAGGACCTGAGTAAGGATCCCAGTTGGAGCCCAGGCTCCCCACCTGCAGGGAGGTCACTCATGGTGAAGTAGGTCTGCAGGTGTCTGTCTTTCTCTCCCTCTTTCTGTCTTATCCTCCTCTCTTTGTGTCCTATCCAACAACAATGACATCAGAAACAACAGTAACTACAACAATGATAAAACAACCAGGGCAACATAAGGGAAGAAAAATAGCCTCCAGTAGCACTGGATTTGCAGTGCAGGCACTAAACCCCAGCAATAACCCTGGAGGCAAAAAAAAAAAAAAAAGCTAAGGATATAGAGGATAAAAGATACACTGAATCAAAATGAAGTGATTGCTTACTAGATTATACCACAGTTAAAAATTTAAACTTTATTTATTTTGATTCACTAGAATGGCCAATGTTACTGATATTCTTAAAGCATGTTGCATATAATTTTTCCATATTAAAACAAAAGCTTTACTATCAAATGATGTATGAAGTTTTAGAGGTTTTCACTGCAGTGCCACCCAGCTGAAAGATCCTGGTAGTAAAGATTATATCACTTTTTACATTAGTCATTATGCATTTATTAAGTTCATCAACCTATGTATCTATCATCATCTATTTGCATATCATTTCACCATTTATCATTCTTTGCTTGTCCGTTAATCTACCTATGCAAAACTAACAATCCCATTGTTTTTCAAGCATAGCTTTCTCTGCTTCCTCCTTCCTTGTCTGTCTTTGTTTTATTATTTCATATTTCCTCCCTTAAGTTTCTAACGGGGGGAGGCACCACATGCAAGGGGAATACACACACTTTACTATAATATTAAGGGTTATAAAACTTTCCTGTTTAGCAGTGATATGAGCTGGTAAACAAGTTTTGCAACAAAAGAATAAGATAAGCAGGTTTCATGGCTATATTTAAAGAAAGACGAGAGCAGAGAAAAAAGTGTAGGTAAGTGAAACATAACAGTTTGAGTTGGAATTGGAATGATTAGTGAGTAGGAGTTCTTACATAGTCATTTCAGGCAGAAGGAGTCTCATGTGCTAAGGTACAGGGGAGAGGCATGAGTTAAAATGGCATGTTCTGAGCGTTAGAGATATTCAGTATTACTGTAAGGCAGATGTGTAGGAGGAGTTGGGGCTAGGGTCATGGGAAGTAACAACCTTGACTGCTGTTTAATGAAGTTGTCCTTTATCCCATAGATTCTGAAAGCTACTGGAATATTTTAGTAATGAAATGAGAAGTTCTAATTTGCATTGTAGATGGATGGCAGGACAAGACAGGAGGAAGGAGATGTTTCTTACATGTCCTTATATCGGACTCTGGGTCAAAGATAGTGAGGGATTGAGAAAGGGCAGTGGTGAAGACAATAGAAAGCAGAGGAAGTGTTAGAGTTACTGAGGAGAGAAAATGAACCTCAAAGGCTTGATAAGAGTGATGGTCAGAGGGACACAATAGTCTTTTAACGCTTACTACTCTGTTTATTTCTCATTTGAATTCTCACATTTGTTTTATTAGATATCAATAACTTTGCTGTTCCATATTATCTCAAGTATCCTATTGATAATAATACTCTATTGGGAGTCGGGTGGTAACGCAGCAGGTTAAGTGAACGTGGCACAAAGCACAAGGACCGGTGCAGGATCCTGGTTGGAGCCCCCAGTTCCCCACCTGCAAGAGATTCACTTCACAAGCGGTAAAGCAGGTCTGCAGGTATCTATCTTTCTCTCCCCCTCTTTGTCTTCCCCTCCTCTCTCCATTTTTCTCTGTCCTATCCAACAACGACATAAACAACAATAAGAACTACAACAAATATGTAATGATCTCACTCTCAGGCAGAAGTTGAAAAACAAGATCAGAAGAGAAAACACAAGTAGAATCTGAACTTGAATTGGCGTATTGCACCAAAGTAAAAGACTCTGGGGTGGGTGGGTGGGGAGGATACAGGTCCAAAAAAGGTGACAGAGGACCTAGACCTAGGGTGGGTTGTATTATTATATGGAAAACTGGCAAATGTTATACATGTAGAAACTATTGTATTTACTGTCGAATGTAAAACATTAATTCCCCAATAAAGAAAAAAAAAAAGAACTACAACAATAAAACAACTAGGGCAACAAAAGGAAATAAATAATTATCAAAAAAATTAAAAAAATAATGCTGTATTACTGTTAATAATATTATTACTATTTTTGTCATTGCTACCAGGGCTATTTATGGGGCTCAGTGGCTATAATATAAATGCACTACTCCTGGGGCCCACACTTCTTTCCATCTCCCTTCTTCCTTCCTTCCTTCCTTCCTTCCTTCCTTCCTTCCTTCCTTCCTTCCTTCCTTCCTTCCTTCCTTCCTTCTTTCCCCCACATCATCTCCCCCACTCTCATTCATAGAACAGAGAGAATTTGAGAGGTGAGAGGGAGAAAGATGGAGTGAGAGAGACACCTGCAATACTTCTTTCCACTTGTGAAGCTTCCCCCCTAAGGTGGGATCCAGGAGTTGGAACCCAGGTTTTGCCCATGGTAACACATGCTCTCAACCAGGTGCACCACCTCCTGGAACCTGTTGTTGTTAATATTGCTCTTATTATATTTATAATTATTATGCCTCGTCAGAGCCTCACACAGGAGCAATTATACTGCTTCAGGTTGCTGTTTTCATTCAGTATTTCAGGGAGAAATACTACGGCACCAGAGCTTCCTCTTGTACCCTAACATATTCCTCTTGGTGTCAGGGTTTGCATCTGGAGTGTTTACATGGCAAGGCACATGCCTGTCTAGTGAGCTCTTGCTCCAGTCCTAGCTTATCTTCATTATTTGAAATGTTCCATGGACCAGATCTTGGCCTGACTGATGGAGTGGACACATCATGCTGGATGAGGCCTTGGTTTAAGCATCTAGCCCCCTCCTGCAGCAGGAAGAAAAAAATAGAAAGATCCTAATATTGGACACATTATGGCAGGATTGGTCTCTTGCCAAATATGTACTTTTTCAATACATGTCACTCTAATATGTACCTTCAAATGACCTTTGGTCATTTGACATATCTTGGGCCTCAGGAGAAATGGCTCCATAACCTTAAAGAATAAATATCACTTAGATTTTTTTCATCCTCTAGAAACCAACTTTTTATAGGAGAGACACATGGCAAGCATCTGGAGGCTTTTTATTTATTATTTTAATTTAATTTTTTGCCACCTAAGTTATTAATGGGTCTCCATGTATGCATGTTTCCATTGGCATATAGAATTTGAGTTCAGAGCCCTCTGGGCCTCTTCCCTCAACATTTCTTCCCCTCTGAGAGTATGGAGCAAAACTCTTTTTTTTAATATTATTTTTTTTAAATCTTTATTTATTTGATAGAGACATCCAGAAATTGAGAGCAAGGGGAAGATAGAGAAGACAGAGAGACACCTGCAGCACTGCTTCACCATTTGTGAAGCTTTCCCCCTATAGGTGGGGTCCGGCGGCCCATACCTGGCTCCTTGCACACTATGCCATGTGCGTGGAGCAAAATTCTTTATGGGGTGTAGAAGGTGGGAGTTGTGGCTTCTGTAATTGCTTCTCCACTGGACATTGATGTTGGCAGGTCATTCCACATCCCCAGCCTGTTTCTATCTTTCCTTAGTGGGGCAGGAGAGATGAGGGTCTGTGATACATTGGTGAAGCCATCTGCTCAGAGATTTCAGGATGGAATCATAGTAGCACCTGAAACTTGGTGGTTGAAAGATGGTATAAGATATGAAACAGGACATAATGTTTAATAAACAAAACAAAAAGTAGGAGTAGAGAAAATGAGATAAGGATGTTAGAAGCTAGGAAGTCTATTTTAGGTATGTTTCTAGGGGTGCAAGACTTTAGTGATTTTTGCCTGAGCTTGATAGCTAATATGGAGGTATAGTAAAAATATTGTCTGGCAAGATGGTGTCAGAATTGAGGACTAGAAAACGGGAGCAGAGAGCAGCTCCCACACTTGAAGAAAATATATAACACAGTTAACTGTTTGCCACATTGACCTGACCAGGCCCATATAGATTCATATTTACCATTAGAAGCCTGTATAACTTCTCTCAGTTCCTGTCAGTCTGAGCTCACAAGTCCATGGTCACAGCTGGGAACATTCTAGGCTGCACTCATTTCAGGACCAGTTTTCCTCAAGTGGCAGAGTAGGCTGACACAGCCTCCCTTTGAAGAGTGGGGCAGTCCCTACCATTGCTAGTTCATATAGTGAGGGTCCTGAAGAAGCCCACAAGAGGTCTTTTTTAAAAATCTATTTATAAAAAAGGAAACACTGACAAAACCATAGGATAGGAGGGGTACAACTCCACACAATTCCCACCACCAGAACTCCATATCCCATCCCCTCCCTTGATAGCTTTCCTATTATTTAACCCTCTGGGAGTATGAACCCAAGGTCATTGTGGGATGCAGAAGGTGGAAGGTCTGGCTTCTGTAATTGCTTCCCCACTGAACATGGGTATTGACAGGTCGATCCATACTCCCAGCCTGCCTCTCTCTTTCCCTAGTGGGGTGGGGTTCTGGGGAATTAGAGCTCCATGACACATTGGTGGGGTCATCTGTCGAGGGAAGTCTGGTCGGCATCATGCTAACATCTGGAACCTGGTGGCTGAAAAGAGAGTTAACATATAAAGCTGAACAAGTTGTTGACTAATCATGAACCTAAAGGCTGGAGTAATGCAGATGAAGAGTTGGAGGGGGGTCTCTGTTCTATAGATTGCTAGTAGGCATATTTTAGTTATATTCCAAAGGGCCTGTGGCTATACTAGTTTTTTTTTTTTCCCCTGAGCCTGAAATCTGATATGCAGGTGGATCCTAGTTATTGTCTGGGGAAATTATGTCATGGCTGGAAAAAAGACCAGAAAGCTGGATCTGGGAAGAGAGTAGCTCCCAAATATGGGAAAGGGGTATAAATATTGTTGACTGTAAACGATGATGTTCCTGATTGAAGTGACCAGTGATGGTGGATAAAGGGGTCTAATAGAGGTCTAGGCTTATCATATCTGTGGGGGAATTCAAGGATTCCCTGATGAGGGTCCCAGATGATGGGGTGGCCTGATACTGACCAACCAAAAAGGCCATCATTAAGTGAACCAGTCTGTTGCCCTTTTCCAGCTTTTGTAGTCCCTTCTTTAGCTGACATGTTTGGACTTTCTCCCTATTGTTACAACAGTGGGTGTCATTTCTTGTATCCAAGCCAGCTTTCGGTTTATGGAATCTTGTCTCAAGTTAGGAAGGTCATACACCTATGATTTTAATGTGGTCTAAGTTAACTTTGGGTTTTACTGCATTTACTTATTTGATGATTATAATAACAGTTGCCAGAGGGACAATAATTGCTGGTTGATAAATATTTTTTGTCAGTATACCTCTTGGCCAATTGTATAGTGTTTCTCTTTTATTAAATTTTATTTTTATTTATTAAATGGAAATATTGACAAGACTATAGAATAAGAGGGGTACATTTCTACACAGTTCCCACCACCAGGACTCTGTATCCAATCCCCTCCCCTGACAACTTTCCTATTCTTTATCCTTCTGGGAGCATGGACTCAGGATCATTATGGGATGCAGAAGGTGGGAGGTCTGGCTTCTGTAATTGCTTCTCTGCTGGACATGGTGTTGGCAGGTGGATCCATACTCCCAGCTTGCCTGTCTCTTTTCTAGTGGGGCAGGGATCTGGGGAGGCGGGGTTCCAGTACACATTGGTGGGGTTGTCTGCCTGAGAAGTCAGGTTTGCATCATGATATTATCTGGAGCCTGATGACTAACCATGAACCTATAGGCAAGAATATTACAGATGAAGATTTGGGGTCTCTGTTTTGGAAAAAGCTTGTAGATCTATTTTAGGTATATTCCAAGGGGCCCATGACTTTACTGGTTTTGGCCTGATCCTGAAGTCTAATGTTTCAGTGTTTCTTAAAGTCTTAACAAGCAATGCCATAGTGATGTATGTTACCTCTGAGAATATTGAAGATATATTGAGTAAGTTTTAGATATTCTGAATTGACATAATTAAATTTATGTGATTCCTAAAATTATCAGCATATGAAACTTTTTGGCAGTTTTAAAAGAAAAAACTTGAGAAATATTATAGTTCGCGTGACTCCTGTTTTTAACTCATGTTTAACATTTTCCTTTTGTTCACCCTGAGTGGTTGGAGGAGTGCATGATTGAGCCTGTCAATTTGAAATATGGCTTTTAAAAGATCTCAAGATGTGGTAGAGAATCTTTTTTCTCTTCTCTTTGTATGACTGCAGGAATTAAAAGCTATTTTGGAAGGTATTTTTGTTCTCACGTTATGACGTTTTACACCCCAAACACTTGCTTCTTTTTCAGTCCTAGAATGGTATTAATGATGATAGGTAAGCATTATTAAAATACAGGGATATAATGATATTCCTTTTTATTTTTGAAGAATCAGGAAAAACAAGCATGGCAGACATGAAACCCAAAAAGGCTAAATCCCCTAAGTAGGAAATGAGAGACTAGCCACTAGGAAAGCTGACAACCAAAAGATCAAGCTGTTGGGTGGGGCTAGATAGCATAATGGTTAGGCAGAGACTCTCAAGCCTGAGGCTCTCATGTGCCAATTTTAACAACTTTCTTCCCCTCCCCACATCATCTAAAGCCAGAGCTGGTCATAAAAAAAAAAAAAAAAGAAAGAACACAGGCTGTCTCATTTATAAGTTTGCTTGTAGGTAGTTTCTATCCTTAAGTTTACTGATATTTATTAATTTTATTAAATTTACTGATATCTACTTATATCCTTAAATTTTAGTGAGTTTTCCTTCCCTAAGGTTTTAAATACTTCTCAAAATTTATATGATTGAAAATATATGGGAAATTGTATTATAAATATTATGTCATCTAAACTTTACAATAAGCATATGCATAAAACTTCCGTTCATTTTATAGATGACTAAGTAAAGTGTGACATAGAGAATGTATGAGACTTTTTTTTCCTGAGTAAACCATATTAACACAACTGGGACTTGAAACTCTTTTATACAACCCTTTAACCACTTTATTATATCTGACTTTCTATTCTTTTTTTTTTAAGTGTGAGAAAGCAAGGTTTATTTATCAAAGGAAAAACAACATAGATTCCAAAACAGAGGTTAAAAAATACAGAGTCATTAAATGTCTTACATTTAATTTTTTTTTTTTTTTTGCCTCCAGGTTTATCACCGGGACTCAGTACTTGCACTAAGAATCCGCTGCTCCTGGAGGCTATTTTTTCCCTTTTGTTGCCCTTGTTTATCGTTGTTGTTGTTATTGCTGTTGTTGTTGCTGGATAGGACAGAGAGAAATGGAGAGAGGAGGGGAAGACCGAGAGGGGGAGAGAAAGATAGACACCTGCAGACCTGCTTCATAGCCTGTGAAGCAACCTCCCCACCCAGGTGGGGATTTTACCCGTCCTTGAGTTTCGTGCCATGTGCACTTGTCCCGCTGCACCACTGCCCAGCCCCATATTCAGTACTTTTAATTTTTTTTTTACTGTGAAGTTAATGTTTTACATTTCACAGTAAATACAATAGTTTTTAAATGCATAACATTTCTCAGTTTCCCATATAACAATACAACCCCCACTAGGTTCTCTGTCATCCGTTTTGGACTTGCATTCTCCCCTCAACCCACCCCAGAGTCTTTTACTTTGGTGCAATATACCAATTCCAGTTCAGGTTCTACTTATGTTTTCTCTTCTGATCTTGTTTTTCAATTTCTGCCTGAGACTGATATGATATTATATTCATCTTTCTGTTTCTGACTTATTTCACTTAACATGAATTTTTTAAGGTCCATCCAAGATCGGCTGAAAACGGTGAAGTCACCATTTTTAATAGCTGAGTAGTATTCCATTGTGTATATAGACCAAAACTTGCTCAGCCACTCATCTGTTGTTAGACCCCTGGCTTGCTTCTAGGTTTTGGCTATTACAAATTGTGCTGCTAAGGACATATGTGTACACAGATCTTTTTGGATGGATATGTTGGGTTCCTTAGGATATATCCCCAGGAGAGGAATTGCAGGGTCATAGGGTAGGTTCATTTCTAGCCTTCTGAGAGTTCTCCAGACTTTTCTCCACAGAGGTTGGAACAATTGACATTCCCACCAGCAGTACAGGAGGGTTCCTTTGAGCCCACAAACTCTCCAGCTTTGGCTGCTGCTACCTTTTCTGATGTATGACATTCTCACAGGAGTGAAGTGGTATCTCGTTGTTGTCTTTATTTGCATTTCTCTGACAATCAGAGTTGGAGCATTTTTTTTTCATGTCTTTGTTAGCCTTTTGGATCTCTTGTGTGGTGAATGTTCTGTCCATGTCCTCCCCCCATTTTTGGATGGGGTTGTTGTCTTGTTGTTGAGTTTGGCAAGCTCTTTATATATTTTGGCTATTAAACTCTTATCTGATGTATGGCATGTAAAGATCTTCTCCCATTCTGTGAGGGGTCAGTCTTTCTATTATTTCTTGTAAAATGAAATTGTAGTTTATATATATGCTCACCAGCATATTTATACACAGCCAGACATACGTACATGAATAGACTTTGACAGAAACATTATCAGGGCGGGTCTTGTAGAGTGCAAAGGCCTGGAACTGGTGTTAAAGCCCCTGGTCTTTACCTATGGGTGAAGCCTTCACAAGTGGTTGAACCGTGCTGCAGGTATCTCTCTCTCTCTTGCTTTCAGAGACAGAAAGGCAGTGACAGAGAGAGGTAGAGAGGGAGGAAAGGAGAGAGAGAGAGAGAAAATGAGAGAGAGAAAGAGAATGAGAGAGAGATGGAGAGAGAGACACCATAGCACTGAAGCTTCCTCTAATGTTGTGGGAGTCAGATTTGAACTTGGGTCTTGCACATGGCAAAATACTACACTAGCAAAGTGTCTATTAAAATTACCAGCTCATTTATTTTGTTTTTATAATAAAAGGAAAGATAAAAAAAGTTGTTGGGAATGGTGGAGTCATTGTGCAGGCACTGATTCCCAATTTTATCCCTGGTGTCAAAGTAAAATAAATAAATAAATAAATAAATACATAACGTTGCAGAAAAATATAGAAGAGGAAGCAGGGCAGGGAGGGGAGGGAGGGGGAGAGGTAGAGGTAGAGAGAGAGAGAGAGAGAGAGAGAGGGAGAGAGACGTTATCTGCATTACTGCTCCATAGCCTATGAAGCTCCTTTCTGTAGTGGATCTGGAGGGCTTGAGTCTGATAACATGTGCACTCTACCACATGTACCACTGCCTCACCAGAGAAATGCATATTCCTTTTTTTTTTTCCAGGAAATTTCTGGATGTATTCAAATTCAGAAAGTGGAAAAAATCATTAAGATATAATGATCTTAGGGACAGAAACTATTTACAAGCAAATTTGTGAAGTAAACAGCTTATTTTCCTGGTTCCCAGTCTTCACAGTGAATAGGCTCTCATTTTCATTCCAGGGTATCAAGCCAACTTGCGTTCCCTGTCAGCCAAGATTGCCTTTCTGATTCTCCATAGATAAAACTAATAAACTTTTTTTTTTTTGCCCCAGAGTTGATAGCTCATTGCTGGCATTACAAATCCACTGTTACCTGGGACCTCCCCCCCCCCACCTTGGATAGGACAGAGAAAAGTTGAGAGGGGAGGGTAAGAGAAGGGGAGAGAAAGATAGACACCTGAAGACCTGCTTCACTGCCTGTGAAATGACCCTCCTGCAGATGGGGAACCAGAGTCTCCAGCTGGGATCCTTGTGCTGGTCCTTGTGCTTCTTACTATGTGCACTTAACCTTGTGCCCCACTACCCACCCCCCCAAAAAACACTTTTTACATGTGTTGGTCACACTTAATCTTCATCATATTTATGGGATGTGGGAACCTTTTTTATTTCTGCTTTACAATTAAGGATACCAAGTTTTCAAAAGGATCTAAACCATCCTCGTAGCATATAGCTATTAACTGCAAAATGAGAGCTTGAACCCAGGTCACTGTTTCCTGCAGTTCTTTGGACATGTAACTAAATAAATATTGATTTTCTTTCTCATTTCTTCTTTTGCTTTCTGTCTTCCTGCCTTCACTCATTATTTCTTTTCTTTCTTTAAATTTGTCAACTCACCACCTCTTCCTCATAGAAATAAGCTGTAGAAAATGAGATGCCGGTAATATCATGTAAATATGTTTTAATAATTATTTGTTGAGTAAAAATGTATGTGAAGCAAGTGTGTATTTGAATAACCCACAATGGGCTAGTATTAGTCAGCTGAATGTATAATGAATTAATACATCAACAAATTAGGATAGTAGAAACATCAAGGTAAGCTGAGAGTTTTTCAGGGTCAGAGAAGTATCTGGAAGAATTCCTGACTTTCTTTTAGTGAATACCTAGACAACTCTTGTCCTTAAAGAGTTAATTGCTCAAAGTTAGCTTTTCAAATACAGCTCTTATTTACATAGACTTATCTTGCATGCTTGCTTGTAGGAAGTTATGAATATTAGGACAGCTTATAACAGCTTATATATTTTTAATCAGGGTCTCAAGTAGGTGCAGATACTCCTGGGGTGTGTGTGTGTGTGTGTGTGTGTGTGTGTGTGTGTGTGTGTGTGTTGGGGACAATTTTTTCATAAACCAGGTTTGAGTTCCAATATCAAGTACTATGATACCATGGGCAGTTTTGGTGCTGTGATCTCTCTATCTCTCTCTCTTTCTCTCTCTCCACACACACACACGCACACATGCACGCACGCACACACACACAGCCAGCCAGGAAGGTTTGTTGCAGCTGCTACTGTTGTACATGCCTCAAAGAGAAGTTGTTTAAGCTCAGGACCTGGGGAAGGTGACCCAGAATCTTGGCTCTTGAACATTCTGATACTCCATGTCTTCATGTGGAAATGACTACAGAGGGAATAGAGAAAAAGTGATGAGTGTGAGGAGTCGGGGAGCCAGGGAAATAGTTGGGAGTTGGACACAGGTAGATAAGGACTTTTCCTTCCTTCTTTCTTTCTTTCCTTCCTTCCTTCCTTCCTTCCTTCCTTCCTTCCTTCCTTCCTTCCTTTTTTTTTTGTAGACAGAGAAATTAAAGAAATGTGCAAAGCCAAGCATGTGAGACAATCAAGTATACTATAGCAAAACTAAGAGCCCACACCAGTTACAATAGGTCAAGTAGGAAAGGTCAGAAAACATGAGTTCAAGATTTAGTCCCACCCCTCATTTTCTATAGGGATATCGCCATATTTGTGTATGATCTTCAATTTCCTCATTTATTCCTAGAAAGTATGTTACTGTCTTTCCTTCTTGGTAATAGTCCAAAGTCAAAAGTGATAACAATCACATTTGCTCACCAACATAATCTGGAAGGAAAGTTCTCAAAGGGAAGTTATGGTATTTTACCGACACAATTGGGAACTGATACCATACAAAGAAAAAAAGAAATCAGAAAATTCTATGGGGATTGCTATCAGTATGCATTTTGTTGATAGATTTTCCTTATTTGTAAAATAAGAGAATTATGAAAACTGTATGTTATAAATGTTTAACAACTGACTTCTATCTTTCTGTATACATAAACACATAATTGCATATTTATAATATAAAATATATACAACACAGTTTACTACTATTAATATACTACTTTATTGGTTATTTCATAAAATCATTTGATTCTTGTAAAATGCTTTTATTGATTTCTGTCAAAGTTTTATATTCATCACCAACCTATGATTGAAACTGATGGATGAGCAGAATTCCAACAGGAATCTTGGTCCCCATTTTCGTTTTCTAATAGCTAAACTGAAAAAGAAATAATGAAGATATATGCTGGAGCCTCACTGGTCCTTTAATGAGTTCTAGATTGTTGTTAAAATTCGTAGGCTCTAGCTGGGCAGGTTGGCCTCGGCCGGCTAGCTTCACGGTGGTGAACAGAGACGCGGAGACAACGGCTGGGCAGGGCAGCTGTATTTCTTTATTCAGGAACAACGATTCACAAACTAAGACAAACTAATCACCAAACAGAACTCTGCTGTCTCTTTGCGGCGGCGCAAGCACTCTCTCTTTTACTCTGGAACTCAGGAACCCTCTCCCTTACTCTCGAACTCAGAAACTCTCGCCCTCTCGCACTCTCGAACTCCGGAACTCAGGAACTCTGTCTCTGGGGAACTCAGGAACTCTCGGACTCCGGAACCCTCTCCCAGGGTCCCTTGGGGCGGGGCCAAGCAGGCCCGCGAAATTAACAGGACTCATCCAATTCTCTTGGAGGGGGAGGGCTAGAACAAGCCAATGTAAAGCATACGACACTAGATAAAGTAGAAACTAGCTTTAAAATACTGAAAGAATGTATTCTCACAACATAATTGCTAGTAGCCATATCATGTTTTGAAGTTTAATCTACTTTACTAAGATTTTCTCTATTACTTAGGACTGTAGATTGAATTATCCATCACACTGCCAAAGTCCCCAGTATGACTATATTTATAAATATGATCTATGAGAAAGTAATAAGGGTTAAATGAGGTCTTAAGAGTAGGGAACTAATAATTTCATTCCGTATAAGAATATAATACAAAGTGAAACATGGACTGGGCTTGGTGTATTGCACCAAAGCGATGGACTCTGGGAGGATTAGGGGAGAGAGAGGGGGAAGAAAACTTTGGGGGCCTGGTATATAATGAAATTGTATGCATGTGTCAGTGATTGAACTGTAAAGCATTAACCTCAATTAAAATAAACAGAGGGGAAGAATATACAACAGAGTTTGTTCTTTACCTTTACTGTGGATGAACACGGTGCCAAGATAACTTTCTGCAAACCAGGAAGAAAGTTCTCACTAAGAACTAAACCCTATTGGACTTTGATATTTATTATTATTATTATTACCTCCAGGGTTATCACTGGGCCTCAGTGCTGGCACTACAAATCCACTGCTCCTGGCAGCCATTTTTTTCTCATTTTATTTTGTAGGACAGAGAAATTGAGAGAGGAAGGGGAGATAGGGAGAAAGAGATACTTGCAGACCTACTTCACTTATGAAGCATCCCTCCTGCAGGTGGGGAACCAGGGGCTCGAACCCAGATCTTTGTGTAGGTCCTTGAGCTTGGTACTATGTGAGCTTAACTGGGTGCAACACCTCCACTCCTGATAATGCATTTTCTTAAGTCTGGTTTAGAGTTTGGCAAATTATGACCCTTAAGCCAAGCCTGGTTTATCTGAGCAAAATCTGGCCATGTCCATTTATTTTCTTACTGTTTGTGATTACTTTTATACAAGAATGTCTAGACTGAGTAGATGTCTTAGAGAGATTACATGACCTGAAAAATCCAAATTATTTACTATGTATTTCTTTACAAACTATTCGCCAACTCTGGTATGGCGAATCAACAAACAAGTCAAGATTTGTAACATCTGCTTCTTTTCTGTAAATGCTTGACTATGACTGATTTCAAACCATCAATGTGACAGCACTGGACACAGTGTTAGGAAGAGAAGTATAACAGTCATATTTCCACCTTAGATGTAACAGATATAATCTTGAGAGCACAAAATAGTAAAATATAAAATAATTGGGGCCCGATGTCTTTTAGTAGCCATTACTTTTATATTTATTGCCACCAGGGTTATTGCAGTGACTTGGTGCCTACATGACGAACCCACTGCTCCTATGTGATAGGAAAGAAATTGGGAAGAGATTGGGGAGACAGAGAGGGAGAAAGACATAGAGACACCTACAGAATTTGCTTTACCACCTGTGAAGCTTCTTCCCTGCAGATGGGGAGTGGGGACTAGAATCTGGGTCTTGAATTGGTAACATGCACTTAACCAAGTGTGCCACCATCTGGCCAGTTCACATTACTTTTATTTTTAAATGTATTAATTAATTATTGAATAGAGACAGCCAGAAATTGAGAGGGGAAGGGCAGATAGAGAAAGGGAAAGAGATAGAAAGATACCCGTAGCCCTGCTTCACCACTGGTGATGCAGGTGGGAAGCAGGGGCTTGAACCCAGGTCCTTGTATTGTACACTGTAATGTGAGCTCTTAACCAGGTGCGCTCCGCCTCACTCCTATCCTACAACTTTCTAAGCCACTTGTCTTCTGTTGGACACTTGGGTTGCTTCCAGGTTTTGGTTATTATAAATTGCTATGAAAAAGCCTACTTCGGTTCTTAAATTACTTTTCACCATTTTAAAAGGCAAAGGAACAGGAACCAGGTCAGCCTCTCCCCCAGGGTCTTTTATTAATCAGACAACTTTGTCATTTTCATGCCAAGGTTTCAAAAATATAAATATTTTAAATGTTGGAGTGTCTAACATTCCTAAGCAAAAGACCTATTTATTTAATAATATGTGTTGAATGTATTTGTAGTTGAAAAGAAAAAAAAAACTATGAAAACTATTGTTTTACATCTAACAAAGGGTTATATTACCACTGTAGAAAACAATCTTAGGAATCATAGAGAAAATAAATTATAAAGAAATCATAAAGAAAATGGTAAAGGATAATGACAAGCAGTTGAAAACGGAGGAAATACAAATAGCCAGTGTATTGATAATAGAAGACTTTGGTTAAATAAAATTGGGCATTAGAGAAATTCTCAGGCTTATGAGTCACCCAACAATAAGCTTATTATTGAATAACTATGCTAGAGAGCTTCAAAATGTAGTGTTTTATAGTCAACAACACTTTGTTAACTTTAAAGGGAAAATTGTGCAAATCTGCACTCAGTGGAATAGTGTTTCAGCAGGAAATTTAGAATAATTTAATAGGGCAATTCACAGGGCAGAACATCTCAAAGAGCCATTAGATCATGGTATCACAAAGCTATTTTATTATAATTAGTATTTGCCTGAGGTTATTAATAGCTCCAGGTGAAATCTTATGTTTCTTACAGAACCTTTTCATAGGGAATTTCAAGTTACAATTTAATTCAAAGCAATCTAATGCAAGTAAGAGGTGGATATTTGAGAGAATACAACAGCTTTATTTATTTATTTAATTTTACTGTTACTAGGATTGTAATGAACTCAGTGTCTGCACCACAAACCCACTGCTCCAGGTAGCTATTTTTTTTTCCTTCCATTTATTGTGTAGGATGGAAAGAAATTGAAAGAGAAGGGGAAGCAGAGAGGGAGAGAAAGAGATACACGTAGCACTACTTCACTGCTCATGAAGCTTCCGCCCTGAAGATAGGGACTGGGGCAGTCAATCTGGGCCTTTGTACATAGTCATGTGCACACCCAACTGGATGCATCACTCCTGAGCCCTAACACTCCAGGTTTTATTTAGACACTTAATCTAGTTTGCTTATAGATACCATTGCCATTATTGGTCATTTCCAAATTTTGCAATTCTCTCTAGATTCAATTTTTCAAATGAAATGTTTATAAGATTTTTCCTTCTTCACAGCCTGAGACTCTGTGAACATTCCCTGGATAGGTTAACTGAATTTTATAGACTTCTTTTAGATCAGCAGTTTTATCCTTATAAATATTTTATATCCTAAATCGGGAATGAATGAAGCCTATTTAGCCCCTCTCTAATCTCAGATTGCCACTGTAGAAACAGAGATAGATCATTTAAGTTGACTTTCTTTTTTTTACCTCTCTAAGAGACCTCTTTACCCCACACTCCCTTCACACATCTTACTGCTGAGAAAATTAAACCACTGATGTGTCATCTACCTTACATTTCTCCTTAAAAATAGAATCCAGATAGTTCAAAACTTTGTTTTCTAGTTGCCTGTGGGTACCCTCAGGCTACTTAATCTTAAATGATTGCCTTGAGGGTATCCTCAGGAAAATACACTTTTATTTTTAAAATATGTCATGCTTTTTAAAATATTTTTTTTTACTTTTAACTTATTTGTCATTTATTGGATAGAGACAGAGAGAAATTGAGAGGGAAGGGATAGAGAGAAGAGAGAGAGAGAGAGAGAGAGAGAGAGAGACCTACAGCGCTGCTTCATCACTTGTGGAGCTCCCTCTCCTGCAGATGGGGACCCCGGGGGCTTGAACTTGGGTCCTATGCTTAGTAACGTGAGCACTCAACCAAGTGTGCCACCATTGGGCCTCCCCACAGTTTTATTTTTTAGAAGTTTTAAAATTATTTTATATTACAATGAATAATCACTCATTTCAGGACACACAAATTACTCTGCATTTGTATTGTCTATAATACAAATTGCTTATTTGTGTTAGCTATTAAATAAGCAAAGGTTCAGTGCCTGCATGACTCAATTCTTTAAAAATATATTTATTATTGGATAGAGACAGAGAGAAATTGAGAAGAGAAAGGAGACAGAAACACCAGCAGCCCTGCTTCAACACTCCTGAAACTTTCCCCCTGCAGGTGGAAACCAGAGGATTGGGTCCTTGTGTACTATAATGTAGCGATTAACCAGGTGCATCGCCGTCTGGCCCCTGAAATTCCTTTCTGAACTATGGTGCATTCATATTTCAACTGATTTCTGCTATTTAGGCTTTTTATTTTCTTACCTGTTTCATTTTTGATATTTATGTTGATTTATTGATATTGAAACATACAGCAGGAGAGAGAGAGAGAGAAAGAAAGAAAGAAAGAAAGAAAGAAAGAAAGAAAGAAAGAAAGAAAGAAAGAAAGAAAGGGAAACACTGATCAGCTCTGGCTTATGGTGATGTTGAGTATTGAACCCAGGCATCTTAGAGCCTTAGGCATGAAAATCTTTTGTATAAACATTATGTTGTCTCAACAGCCAATTAAAAAAAAAAAAACTGGATGCTTTTTTAAAAAAATCCTTTATTGGGGAATTAATGTTTTATATTCAAGAGTAAATACAATACTTAGTACATGTATAACATTTCCCAGTTTTCCATGTAACAACACAACCCCCACTAGGTCCTCTGTCATCTTTCTTGGACGTGTATTCTCCCCTCCCACCCACCCCAGAGTCTTTTACTTTGGTGCAGTATGCCAATTCCAGTTCAGGTTCTACTTGTGTTTTCAGGTTCTACTTGTGTTGGATGCTTTTAGTAAGTATTGGTTTAGAGAATCCATTTCTGCTATCTGGTATATGTCAATGAAATGTATTTTACACTTGGATTCTTGAATCCTAGTGCTTGGTTGTACCTATGTTGATGATGTACAGGCACAAATGGATTTATTTCCTGACACGTCCCCACAGCCATATTGTGTCTTTATGACTAGCCTGTTAGACCTGTACTTGATAATGTTGGTTTTCCACCTGAAGTTTCTCCATATACCTACCTACCAGTGGACCAGGTATATACCTCCGTCAGCTCCACAGAGCCATCAAGGCAGATGTGCAGACATGCAAACATGAGTGTTTGGTATCATTTAGCTTCATTAAAAATCACTTACAAAGTTAAAATGAGCTGATGCAAGTGCAGGACCCTTCACTGCAATTCGCTTTGCTTCTCTCTCCTTGTTTTACGAAAACTTACAGGTTGGCAAGTTAGTGTCAAAGTTGTCTGAGAAATTAATAGAGGAAGCTGCCAATATCTCTCTAGATGTTTCCCTTTCCATAGATGGCTTACCTCAGAGAGGCCTTCAAAGGCATTAGAGTTCTCCCATCATTACAGTTACCTGCAAGACTTAACCTGCTCATCTGTGACACCAGTGCAAGTGACAGTCTTATCCTCACATTCATCACACCAGCAACACATTTTTATTGATTTTTGTCATGGTTCAGAGAATAGAGCTTAAATGTTAGACTTATGTCTAGTATTGCTTGGTTATTTGGATTGGAATTCATAGGAGCAGAAAATCCTGGTAATGTTAAAAAAAAAAAAAAAGTTTTTCAAGTATTTTACCCAGTAAGTGAATCAAAAAATCTTTTTGGATCTGAAGGTTACTCATGTAATAATTAAGATGACACATTTTAAGATCACTTTTCCTGACATGTGTTCCTTTAAAGAGACCCTGATGCCTGATAGCATCTTGCAAGACGTGACACATCAGCAGAAATTGTTTCTACACAAAATGTTTTTCAAAGATTTTTCCTGAGTAATCACTGGCATTTCTTCCCTTTTTTTCTATAGTCTTTGCTAAACCTTCTGTTACTTCATGCTTGTTATTTTTATGCTGTTAGTAAAGGTTTCATTTTTAAACAACTTCTGAAACCACAGTATATGTAAAATTGGGTTTAAAATAAGCTGAACACTCTGATTTGAATACTGATTAGGCTGAAACACACTCATCAATAAACATGGAGCCACAATGACCTCAGGAGGACGAGAAGCTTGTGATGTGCATCAATTGTGTTTGGGAAATAGCTTTTACTTATGACTCCAAAGTCTGCTTAAATTCAGGTTCCCAAATGCAAAGGACATGAAGCATCTACCTCACCTGCCAGCACTGCATTAGGCACGGATTCTATTTTAGTCAGGAAGTCAGGGAGCATAATAACAACATAGTCATTTCTCAAACCCAGCTTTTCCTTTTTCCCAGCCCAAATTGCTTTGGAAGGGTTTGGGGAGTGGTTTTGCATCCCAGACATGCACTTAAAGAGGTAATGAATAATTTTTCCTGAGGTTTACTCTAATTCTATTGCATAGATTTAAAAAAAGAGAGAAAAAAAAACTGAACTAGTTTCCTGTCAGAGAAATAGGATGGTTTCAGACAGTATGACTAGGTATTGATCACTTGACAGGCTGCTAGGGTGATGAGCAGCAATCACAGATGAGCAATCAATATAATTCATGTCATTTAATTAATTAGTCAATTAATTAATTTTGGATAGAGACAGAGAAGTTGAGAGGGAAGATGTAGGTAGTGAGAGAGGGAGGGGGGTTGGGTATCAGCACACCTGGTTGAGCACAGATGTTACAATGCACAAGGGCTGGGGTTTGAGCCCCCAGTCCCCACCTGCAGGGGGAAAGCTTTGCAAGTGGTAAAGTAGTGCTGCAGGTCTCTCTCTCTCTCTCTCTCTCTCTCTCTCTCTCTCTCAATTTCTGTATGTCTTTATCCAATAAATAAATGGAGTTGATAAAATATTACAAAGGATAGAGAGAGAGAGAGCTGAAACAATCTTTCACCACTCATGAAGCACCCCCCCCCCCCGTAACTGGGGAGCAAAGGCTTGTTGTACCTTGGTCCCTGTATACTGTAATGTGTGCAATCTGGTGTGCTACTGCCCTACCTCTCATGCCATTTTTTTACAGGACACATTTGCTTGAGGGTCCAGACAAAGTGTCATGAAATATTTCATCAGTCTCTGTTTCACCTTACTGTGTGAGAAACGATGGACGTGACTTGTATTGTGCGTCTCCTTGGGTTTCACAGGCCAGCGGGTCACAGATCAGCTGTAAACTTGGAAGCCCTGTTCTAGAATGGATAACTTGGACTGAGATAGAATGTGGAAGAAGGCTGACTATTGACAGATCAGATTGGGTTGCTTCCTTCTACCCCATTTCTATCATTGTGTGGCCAACTGGATCCCTGAGGGGATGTCTGATTGGCAAGTCAAGTGACACTGAATTTGTGCCAAGGAAAATCCATCTCAATGTGTGTGCTTGTTCAGTACTACACTTCCATTTGTGGCTTTGCCTCACTCATTTGCACCTTTGCCTCTTCCTAATCTTTTCTGTTTGGAGTTTTACTTCCTGCAGGCAAGTTAATACTCAGAGCACAGATTGTTCCCTGCTTGCTCCTGGATAAATCTTTCCACAATGTAGAAATTTCAGTGCCAGTTTGAAATGAAAGTAAAAGAAAGTGGTGGTAGGGAGGAGGTAAGGATGAGGGTGATGAGACACAAAACAGAAGAGAAATCACAGTCTGAGTCAGGAGACATGCCTGGAAGCAGCAGTTCTCGGAGGAATTTACAGCCCTACTCATGGCTATTTAGCCATGCATCTGAAAGATCCCAGGTAGGTTAATAATCTTTGACAACTGGCGGCTGAGTCTCATTTTTTTCCTCAGCTTTATGAAATACTCTACAGACCCCATCTTATTGATATTAATGTTGTAACAGCTGCGCTGGCTCATCTTATGTGTTATCACATGCTCTTCACGCAGCTCTGCTGGGTGCTGTACACAGGTCCACATCACAGGAGCTCTTCTGTACTTTTCATATTTTTGAGGGGTGGGGAGCAGTGGAGGAGGGAGCTTCTAGCACAAGTGCCTACCTGTCACTTCTGAACTGGGATCCTGGCGAGATATTCAGACCAGACACATTTTGGTTGATTTCAATGTGTAAAATGTCCTGAAACACAGGTGCTAGGGTTAGGGAAAAAATGAGCTTTGTTTTGGATTCACTTTTTTTTTTTTTTTTTGCCTCATTCTCACCCAGGGAATCTGTCAGTCATGGGAATATAATTAAATCTGCCTGCCTGATTTAGAAAGGGAGAGGTGGGAATATCTTCTTTTTTTTTTTTAAGAGAAAGTTGAATAGACATAGTTGAAGTATATAAAGGGAGGGTTCACACTGTAAACAGAGCCATGAAAAGTACATTGGCTTATTCTTACAATTTAAACATGTTTCAGGGGCTAAGTTTATTGCTGAGGTCTTAGAGGAGAGCATATTATATTGGATTTTTGAAAAATCGCTTATTAAGAAATGATACCATAGAGGACATAGTACTCCTAGACAATGATCTTAATATTGATTTCTGTTTGTGTTTCCTAATGGAAAATAGCAGCGGTAAAATGTAATTAATATTGATGGGGACAAAAACTAGTATTGGGAAGGTCATTATAGCTAAAGGATGCTATGTTAATAAATTAATGATTATTCCTAGATTCAACAGCAGCTCATAGAAAGCAGTCAGGCAGAGGACAGTCATCAGAAGATGGGAGTCAGGCGGTAGCGCAGCAGGTTAAGCGAACTATGGTGCGAAGCACAAGGACCAGCGTAAGGATCCCAGTTCGAGCCCCCAGCTCCCCACCTGCAGGAGCATCACTTCACAGGCGGTAAAGCTGGTCTGCAGGTGTCTGTCTTTCTCTCCCCCTCTGTCTTCCCCTCCTCTCCATTTCTCTTTGTCCTATCCAACAATGATGATGTCAATAACAAAAACAATAACTACAACAATAAAACAACAAGGGCAACAAAAGGGAATAAATAAATATAAAAAAAATTAAAAGAGAAAAAAAATCATCAGAAGGTTATAGCTAATAGTGACCCCCAGATGGGGCACTGGGAGATTTAGAATCTTGTTGATCTTTTCTGCTGAATCATTCCTTATTTATGATTTTTGCCACATTAATGTGGTACTTTCACATGGAATTATGAAGATATTTGTATATATATTCATATTATATATATGCATATATAGAAATTGTGTAATGCATGTATGGTGAAAAATAGAGAAATTTAGATTTTTAAAAATATTTATTTTCCCTTTTGTTGCCCTTGTTGTTTTTTTATTGTTATAGTAGTTATTATTGTTGTTGTTATTGATGTCATCATTGTTAGATTGGACAGAGAGAAATGGAGAGAGGAAGGGAAGACAAAGATGGGGAGAGAAAGATAGACACCTGCAGGCCTGCCTTACCGCTTGTGAAGCGACTCCCCTGCAGGCGGGGAGTCAGGGGCTCAAACCCGGATCCTATGCCAGTTGGTCCTTGTGCTTTGCACCACATGCCTTTAACCTGCTGTGCTACCGCCTGACTCCCAAAAATCTAGATTCTTAAGCCTAATTTAAAAATTATGCCCAGGGTCATATACTCAATCAGGTATTGAACTCAGCAGTTCAAAAAGACTATATTGTGTCCTTTGGGGTGAAAAAAATGAATGGAACTGGTAGTGATTGTGCTTAGTGAAGTATGCAGAGATGGCCAACTACTGGATGATTTCACTCATATATGGAATATAGAGAACTGACACACACCAACTTGAAAAATTGAATAGACTCTATGGTGGTTATTGCTGGAGGAAGTGAGGGCACAGAACTTTGGTGGTGGGAGTGGTACAGGATTATATCCCTATTGTAATCCTGTAAATCACTATTTAAATATAATAATTACTATTATTATGAGGGGCTGGGTGGTGGTGTACCTGGTGTATTGCGAGTATACATTACTTTGCTCAAGGACCCAGGTTGAAGTCTCTGGTCCCCACATACAGGGGGGAGGCTTCACAAGCAGTGAAATAGTACTGTAGACCTCTCTCTCTGTGTGTGTGTGTGTGTGTCTCTCTCTCTCTCTTTCTCTCCCCCTCTCTAACTCTCCTCCCTCCCTCTCAATTTCTCTCTATCCATCATACCTATCCAAAATAAATGACACTAAAAATAAAATACTATAAAGTAATTATACTCATAAGAGAATATGCTATATGTTCTAATGGCAAAGAGTAATGCCTTAAGAAGACATAACCTCCAAGAATATACCTTCTTTGTTCTTTCTTGTCTAAGCAGTGCAGTTTACGCTCATGGTAGAATTTTCAGTAGGTCTTCTAACTATGTTTATTTTTCCATCTGTACATTGTAAGTAATCTTATATATGTATTCACAGATGTAGTACGAGTAAGATAACATGAAAAGCATGTCATCAAAGCAGGATCTGGCTGAGTTTGGAGTAGGGCACCAAAGTAAAAAATCTCTGTGTGGAGGGTGAGAGTAGATAGCTTCACGGGTTGGGGGGGGGGGCACAGGGACAGGACACAGTCCTCTGGTGGTGGGAATGGTGTTGATGCACATTCCTGTTGACTTGTAGTCTCATAAATCACTATAAAAAAAGATAACATGAAAAGAAATATCTCTCTCTCTCTCTCTCTCTCTATATATATATATATATATATATATATATATATATATATATATATATATCTTTGTATGTTCATCAGTAGCATGAAATCTACCCTGAATGTGCCAGTCTGGGATGGTGTGGGTCAATATGAGGGGAGAGTTAGTCCCATAGTAAATTTGAAAAATTCACTCATCTTGAAAGAGTTACTTAAGAGTGGGGTTATATGGTCCTTGATGAATTAGTAGACACTCACTAGGCAGCTAGAGGAGGTAAGAAAGGGCAGAACAGTTTTTAAGGATCTTGGGTGATCCTATGTTCTTTTCGTCGGGCTATGTTGTTTTCGCCGGGCTGGCTTTACGGGCGGGTAACAGACGACCAGGGACTCATGGTTGAGCTGTAGGCAGTATCTCTTTATTCATGCAGGACGCAGCACAATCTAAGCTGAGTTAAGCTAAACTAAACTAAAGTGAACAATGTTGTTGTTATATATACTTCCCAAGTAGGGCGTGAACAAGATGTGACATAGAGAGGGTGGAGAGAAAAGTGACTGGTGAAAATCAGAGTGTGACAAGGAGAGGGGGCAGAGCAAAAACATATCATGAACCAGTGGGAATTGAACCAATGCCCTGGAGGGAGGGTGGTGCTTGTTAACAGCGGTTATGTAAATAGAATGAAGTGGTTCTTCTTCTTCTAGCGTTTGCCCTTCTTCCTTAGCCTGTCAACAGCATCAGGTTGAGCCTGATGTAAAGTTTCGAGACCTCCTTTGAATCTGGAGAGGTGGCAGTCGTTGACTATGTGGGTCATAGTCTGTCTGTAGCCGCAGGGGCAGTTCGGGTCGTCTCTGGCTCCCCAGTGATGAAACATAGCTGCGCACCGGCCATGGCCTGTTCGATAGCGATGGAGGAGGGCCCAATCATAACGTGCCAGGTCAAAGCCGGGTTGACGCTTGCAGGGGTCTGTGATGAGGTGTTTGTTCTTTACCTCAGCTGACTGCCAACTCTGTTTCCAAGAGACTGGAACAGAGAAGTTCAGTGTAGGCGTAGGGGACCAGATTGGGTGACGAGACGTCAAGCGTTGGACAGGGTGGGCGAAGATATCTGCGTATATTGGCAGGTCCGGTCGAGCGTAGACGTGGGAAATGAACTTAGATGATGCCGCATCCCGACGAGTATCTGGCAGGGCGATGTTGCTAAGAACTGGCAGCCATGGAACCGGGGTGGAACGGATGGTTCCAGAAATGATCCTCATGGAGGAATATAATTTGGAATCGACCAAGTGGACATGGGGGCTACGGAACCATACTGCGGCACAGTATTCTGCAGTGGAATAGCATAATGCCAGAGATGATGATCGTAGTGTGGAAGTGCTTGCGCCCCATGAGGAGCTGGCCAGTCTTGCAATGATGTGATTCCTCGCGCCCACCTTTGCTGCAGTTTTTATGAGATGTTCGTGAAATGACAGAGTGCGATCGAGAGTAACGCTAAGATAGACTGACTGGGCTTCATGCCGGATTCTCGTATCGCCAAGCTGCACATTAAGCTCACGCGAGGCTGAGGCATGGTGTAGATGGAAAACAGATGATACCGTTTTTGCAGTGCTAGGGATTAGTCGCCATTTTTTTACAGTAATCAAATATCAGAGACATGTCTTTCGTGAGTTGAGTGTTTCCTCGAGGATGTTGAACTTGGATGCCTGAGTTGCACAGCAGATGTCATCGGCGTAGATGAACTTCCTTGAAGAAGTTTCTGGGAGATCATTGATGTAAATATTAAATAGCATAGGAGCCAGAACAGAGCCCTGGGAGAGGCCACTTGAGACAAGTCTCCATCTGCTAGACTTGTCACCCAGATGCACCCGGAATCTTCTGTTTTGGAGAAGAAACGATATAGTGTTGGCCACCCATGGAGGCAGGCATCTTGAGATCTTGACTAGGAGACCACGGTGCCAGACTGTGTCATAGGCTGCTGTGAGATCAACAAAGACAGCACCCGTCTTTAAATTCTTCTGGAATCCATTTTCAATGTAAGTTGAGAGGGCCTGGTCTTGTTCGCAGGTAGATCTTCCTGGGCGGAAACCAGCTTGGGCGGGTGATAGGAATTTCTCTGTAAGATGAGAAATACGTGACAGAAGCAGCCTCTCAAGAGTTTGTAACACATGGAGAGGAGAGAAATTGGTCTATAGCTGGCGGCCAGTGTTGGGTCTTTCTTTGGTTTCAAAACCGCTATAATCTTCGCACGACACCAAACTTTGGGCATAGACTCATATTCCAAGATGTGGGACAGGAATGAAGCGAGCCACTTCTTTGCCGCGGGACCCAGGTTAAGAATGAGTTCTGGGGTGATGTTATCATAGCCAGCAGCTGTTCCCGGTTTAACCCTCTTCAAAGCGTCTTCCAGTTCAGACAGTGTAAAGGGAGAGAGTTTTGGAGATGGACAAGATAACCGGCAGTGGGATGACCACTCATGGGAAATTTCTCTTTTCCAGACTGGGTCGATCTTGGTTATGTAAATAGAATAGTGTTAAGCAGGGGGGATTTAAACCAAATGAAGCAGAAGGGGTTTTTAAGAGCAGAATTAGAAGATACCAACAATCGTATTGTGAAACCTTTTCCAAGTCTTTAACAAAATTGTCCCTTTCCACTTTTCTGTCCTATTTGTGCCATGTGTATGTCTTTATAATGGAACTAGGCCATATTGCAGATTATTTAAACACATCTGGTATATTCTCATAGATGAGTCCCTGAGAGTTAAATGGTTTTATTTCACATTTTGTGGCAAAATTATATTAAAATACCTGATATGTGATAGGTACATAATGCATCACTATTGGTAATTCTTCTTCTTCTAGTGTTTGCCCTTCTTCTGTAGCCAGTCAACAGCATCAGGTTGAGCCTGATGTAAAGTTTTGAGACCTCCTTTGAATCTGGAGAGGTGGCAGTCATTGACTATTGGGTCATAGTCGGTCTGTAGCCGCAGGGGCAGTTCGGGTCGTCTCTGGCTCCCCAGCGATGGAACATAGCGGCGCACCGGCCATGGTCTGTTCGATAGCGATGGAGGAGGGCCCAATCATAACGTGCCAGGTCAAAGCCGGGTTGACGCTTGCAGGGGTCTGTGATGAGGTGTTTGTTCTTTACCTCAGCTGACTGCCAACTCTGTTTCCAAGAGACTGGAACAGAGAAGTTCAGTGTAGGCGTAGGGGACCAGATTGGGTGACGAGACGTCAAGCGTTGGACAGGGTGGGCGAAGATATCTGCGTATATTGGCAGGTCCGGTCGAGCGTAGACGTGGGAAATGAACTTAGATGATGCTGCATCCCGATGAATATCTGGCGGGGAGATGTTGCTAAGAACTGGCAGCCATGGAACCGGGGTGGAACGGATGGTTCCAGAAATGATCCTCATGGAGGAATATAATTTGGAATCGACCAAGTGGACATGGGGGCTACGGAACCATACTGCGGCACAGTATTCTGCAGTGGAATAGCATAATGCCAGAGATGATGATCGTAGTGTGGAAGTGCTTGCGCCCCATGAGGAGCTGGCCAGTCTTGCAATGATGTGATTCCTCGCGCCCACCTTTGCTGCAGTTTTTATGAGATGTTCGTGAAATGACAGGGTGCGATCGAGAGTAATGCCAAGATAGACTGACTGGGCTTCATGCCGGATTCTCGTATCGCCAAGCTGCACATCAAGCTCACGCGAGGCTGAGGCATGGTGTAGATGGAAAACAGATGATACCGTTTTTGCAGTGCTAGGGATTAGTCACCATTTTTTACAGTAATCAGATATCAAAGACATGTCTTTCGTGAGTGTTTCCTCGAGGATGTCGAACTTGGATGCCTGAGTTGCACAGCAGATGTCATTGGTAATGAACAAACATGAAGCAATTTATATTTCTTTTTTTATTGCTGTTGTAGTTATTATTATTGTTGTTACTGATGTTGACATTGTTAGATAGGACAGAGAGAAATGGAGAGAGGAGGGGAAGACAGAGAGAGGGAGAGAAAGATGTCTAGACCTATCATGTCTGTCTGGGAATCCCAGGGTTCCCTGACTAGGGCCCTACGTGATGGAATGCCCTGTAGTAAGCAAAAGAGCCATCATTAAATTATGCTGGTATTTTGCCTTTATCCAGCTTTTGTAGGCCTTGCTTTGTCTGACAAGGTTAGCCTTGGAGTCATAGACAGAAGTGAAATAAGATGTAGATGAGAGTATCTAGGTCTAAGTAGAAACTATTTGATTAGGTATTTTATGATGTCTTTTTTTAGGTCTACTTACTTGCTGTACTTATTGAGTCACTGAAAAACTATTGTGCACTTTAGCTTAAATTATATATTTTCTCCTAACTTATGGATACATGTGTACTTATGCTATTTCTCATGTGCCCTGGTCTATATCGAGGCTTTGTTAGGAAGTGCACCACCTAAAATGAAATTAAGAAGTCTTATGAGCTAGGAAAGTTCTCACCAGAGTAATGAAGCTGGAGGGTTGACATTCCATACCTGGTGTCTCTGGAAACTATTCTAAGTGAAACATGCTGAGGTGGTACTGGTTGCATTGATTATGTAGAGGTCAGAAGACTTAGTATCAATTGGCATGAATCATGAATCGAGAGAAGCATGCAGGAAAGCAAGTCCCACCCTAGAGGATCCAGGATTGGGAGAAATACGGATTTTATAGAGAATGGGGAGGGTTCCTGCTGTCTTAGGGATTAAGTAGGCAATAGATAGTTGTTATTGTAGCAACAATATTTGGAAATTTGGTTGACTTTGAAGATCCCATTATTTAGGATTTGCTGTACCATACATGACCTCATCATAATTTATGTCCTTGAGTCTTATTTACATATAGCTGTATCTTATAAAGTGATGCAGCCAGTTGCTTCTGTTTTCCCTGGTCTAAGAATATAGGTGATTTAATATTTCAAAGAAAAAGTCATTATTAGAAATGTATTAACAATTTAAGCCCACAGTTAAAATTCAATCACATTACCAAGCTGAAGTCTTAAGTGCTTAGACTGATGGAATATATACTCAGATCTGTTGGTCTAAGCATCAAACAAGTTTGAGACATTCAATCCATTTTCACCTCTCATATTGATTAAATAGTGATCTATAGGACTATAAGTTAATAAGGAGGGTATATTAGCACCATTCCCACCACCAAAAATCTGTGTCTCTCGTTCCCCCCCCCACCACAGTGCAGCTGAAAATCTCCCCTCACTCCCTAACCAGAGAATTTTACTTTGGTGCAATACTCCAAACTCAGTCAGATTCTGCTTTGAGTTTCCCTTTCTGTTCTTCTTTCTCAACTTCTGTTTATGACTTAATTTCATGATAAAATATATTTTATGTAATATATATTGTCATATCATTTATAATATATATTTAATATGTATTTATAGTATAAATATATAAGTAAAGTATATTTGTTAGAAACCGTGAACTCATCTCCTTTGCCCCATCTTAGATGGAACTTGAAGTAATCAGATTATACCGATGAATAGCAGATGATCTCACTTGTAAGCTTTAAGAAACAAGGAGAGAAAGGCAACACACAGGGTGAAACATGGACTGGACATGGTCACGGCAAAGCAAAGCCAAGGACTGGTAGGGTGGGGCAGAGGGTGGGAGTACTAAGAAACTGCAACTATGTGACAACTCACTTATGAAGCATTACTTCCCTAATAAAATAATTAAAAACAACAAGTAAGAGGTACTAAATAGGGAATTAATAAAAATAATAAAAAGAAGACTAGAAAAAAAAACTAATGGCAAGGAAGAAGAAGGCTACAAAGAGTAAAACAAGAAGTGAAGACCAGTGAGGAGTTAAGCACAGTAGTCTGATCCAAGGGGAGATGATGGGATGATGGGCACTTGGACCCGGTCAGTGGAAAATATTATAGGTATGGGGAACAGATAATGAATTGGAAAGCTTTTGGGGGGTAGGACTGGTTAATTTTTCTAGTTTATTTTTCTGAATAATCGGTATAATACCTGCCTATTGAATAAACATGTTAACTACAGAGTTATGACTTGATTTGTGTTGTCTTTGGATATTTAAACACCCAGTACCTCAGACTGCGGATTTGCTCTGATAGAGGGTCTTTATTGGGATAATCAAGTTAACATAAAGTTACTAGTGTGGATTCTTGGAGCTTTTATAAAAGAGGGAAATTTAGACAGAGAAAGACATGGACACAGGGAAGATAATGTATAAGACACACTAGAAGAAGATGATCATGAGACTAGACTAAGTTATCACAAGTCAGAGAGCATCAAGAATTGCTACAGGATTTCTAAAACTAGCAAAGAGAAGTCAGGATTCTCCTCTAGAGCTGTTAAAGAGCCCCTGTTTCTGCAGAGGGCACCTGTTGATTTTGGACTTCTAATATTCAGAACTGCAATGCAGATTTGATTGTTTTAAGTCACCCAGGTTTTGGCATTGTTTTATGGTACCCCTGGAAAGCCAGAACACATAGTATGGCATGAAGAATTTTGAAAAGAAAAATTAATAACACATTTCTGAAGTAATTGCTAACGTTTTTAGTCCATTAGTTACAATGATTTAAAAATTATTTTGTGAGTAACTGTGTTTGATTCACCACATTATCTAGTACTGATCATTGAACATTTTATTTACTTTGAGTTCTATACATAAAGTAATTTAGATCCTTTCCCTTTGTGGTACTTTTTATAGATTTCACCAAGTATTACAGAATTTAAAGGCTTCCCTTTCTGGACCAAAATTCATAGTACTCTCAATATTTTAACACATTTATTTTCAGTTTCCTATGAAAACTTCACTTACATTTATATAAAATCCCAAATTCTGAAGGAAATGTCACATTATCTTGCTTATTTATGTCACTGGAAACTTTATAAATTTGATATTCTATATTATCACATTTCATCAGTAAACATACCACTGCATAGTTAATAAATTCCTTAGTGATAGACATTCATGTTCTGTCTTTGGTTATTTTTAAAAATATACTGAAATAAATAGCCTTTTTTTCTTGCATACATGTGTATACATGCTGATGATTTCCTTGGGATATTTTCACAGAAGAGAAATTCCTGGGTAAAAAGGAAATAAGCAACTATATCACTGGATACTTATTGCTATCTTGCTTTCTGGGATGATTGTACTCACACAAGTAGTTCCTTTTTAAAAAATATTTATTTTTTCATTCCCTTTTGTTGCCCTTGTTGTTTTATTATTGTAGTTATTACTGTTGTTGGATAGGACAGAGAGAAATGGAGAAAGGAAGGGAAGACAAAGACGGGGAGAGAAAGACAGACACCTGCAGACCTGCTTCACCGCCTGTGAGGCGACTCCCCTGCAGTTGGGGAGCTGGGGGCTCAAACCAGGACCCTTACACAGGTCCTTATGCTTTGCACCACCTACACTTAACCTGCTGTGCTACCGCCTGACTCCCCTATAAGTAATTTCTAAGGGAGTTCATTTCATCTAAGATCATTGGATACTTTCATTTTAAAATCTCTCTAATTTGATGGGAAAAATCCATTATATTATTGCTATTTTAAATTACAACTCTTCCACTGATAATAAGTCAATATTTTCTCATGTCTTATTTAGACATTTGCATTTATCTTAAGTGACTTATTCACCTTCTTTGCTCATTTATGCATTTGTTTTTTAAATCAGTTTGAATTTATTATAATTTTAAGATATGAACTTTTTGTATCACTGTTCCAACATACGTCTGCATACACACATGATTTGTAAGAAAAATATCATGCAAAATAACTAATGTGTTTTAGAATTTTTTTCATTTTAAATTTCCTACTTTGTGTGTATTCGATGTCACATGTAACTGTGCTTTGGGGTTTCCCAGGTAACCTAAACTAAGATTCTGAATTTGGCTGCTTATGGGATTTGTGGGTGTAACCACCTCATTTATGGAGCAGGCTTTTGAGAGTTGTAATTTGGGAATTGACTAGAAAAGAAGAGTCTGATTTCTTTCTTTACCAGAGATGTTGGCTCTCCGACTAGTGCGGGGCATAGACAGTCATTGCTTTCTTGTTGTCTCTTGGAGCTGGTGGTTAATTCTAGGGATGAAAGACATTGGTGTGGATTTATGAGAGAAATTGTAAGAAATGGGAACTGGTTATTTTGCTTGCAGACAAGGAAATAATGTTCAGGCAGAGTTTGGTGAAGTGCTATCCAATCATTTATATCTAACGCATGACATCCTCTAAAGTATCAAAATGTGTCATTTAATAAAACCTGTGATCTCAAACCTGAGATTGGTTTGTGTTCCTTGGCTGATTTTGATAGTCTGACAGTGAGAAGCTACTTGCCATGGTTGTCCACAAGGCATTTTTGCTGGAGAATAATGGCTAAATTTATCTAAGGCCACTGAAATGTCATAAATGTCCAAAATACCACTTGACTTTTCATTAAAATCTGAGAGAATTTGAATTGATGCAGCATCAACTCTAACCTCTAACTAACATCTGCCCTGGAAATCTTGGTTTCTTCATTCAATTTTTTTTAACTTTCCTGCTCTCACAGTCATCATCAAAGTAACAATAGAAGTGACCTTCCCAAAATTTCCTTACAAGAACATTAATTTTCATGTTATCTTCTCTCATTATGTGAGGCCATTTTTTCCCAACAAATGAAGGAGGGGCATGTGGTAAGGCTTCAAGAAGTGGTTCATCAAGATGATTTCTTATTAACCCCTTTGCTTTTCCTAGATTCCTAACAGAATTAACTGCAGGAACTGAGTTTGAATGGGACTTGTAGTGTGTTTCTTTCAGCTCAAAAGGCTGAAATTGCTTTAACAGTTTCTTGAGTATGATTTGTATCAGATGGAAGAGTGGGAAAAAATTTTAAAAACCTGTGAAAGAACATTCTAGGAAGCATCACTTATCGTTTGGTATTGACACCATCAATAGTGGCAGTAATAATGTACTTAAAAGTATAACTATGAGAGGGTTTTACATGTATTATGAAAAGCTAATACAGGAATAAATCTGATGATTGTGAGCACATATAATGCTCTCTCTCCCTAGGAAGATTTAGGATACTAGTGGGCCCACATATAGTTGTACTGAAAAAAGGAACTTGGGTTATTTGTGTGATTTTTACCTATAGTTAGCTAAGTCTTACTTAGAACATAATGTAAATGTCAGGAATTATCCAGTATCCAGAAATCAGATTAATATAAAGAGATATTTTGAAAATAGACTAGGCTTCATGGCTGATTATCTTAAGAGAGAAATGAAAGAGATTTCTTGGGCTTGGCTATACCAGTTTCCAGCCTTAGCAGTTAGGTAGATTCTTTCCCAGACTGTTGCATTCTCTTAACAGCTTCAGGTAACACATTAGAAAGTTCCTAGAAACATACATGGCTGGACGTAGTAGAACATACTTTTGGAAATCTTGAAGTATGAGTAAAAATTAAGGTCATTAACAAAGTACACAGAGAGACTATCATCTATTAATGAACTTGTCATATCCTTTATTCCATGATTCATTCTTTGACTTTTTCAGGAAATAGTTAAATTTTGGTGTTATTTGTGAGAGTTGTTTGAGTGGAGTGATAGAAAAGAAGCCAGATTGTAGTGGGTTGAGAAGTGAATGAGAGGAAAGGAACTGTGGGCACAGAATTCATACTTTGGAAGGAAGGAGGAGAAAGAAAGAATACCATAATAAATCTGGGTAGCAGAATTCTTAGGGGAGATTACAGGGTAAAAAGAAAGGTGGTCGATACATATTTATTGAGTAAACATATGTACCAAGTACTGGGCTGAGTGCTTTCTGTGCTATTCTGATAAATGCCACCCCACACATTTCCTTTAAGCATGGGTTATTATTCTCATTTGTAGATGAATATTGCAGTTAGAGAGCCTGTCTGTGGAGAGCTTGGCACTGATGGCATAATATAAAGTTGGTTTCCAAACTTTCAGTAGAGAGAAAGTGAAGGTATAAAAGTAAAGTGATTAACCGATAGGATGAAGGCTTGGATGTTGAAAGGGAAGTGATCCTTCATAGGTGCTTTATATTGTCATGGAATGCTATATTTTCCTGGAAGAAAGGGAAACACAGAGAAAAAGATGGATATAGAGTTAAATAAGAAAGTAAGGAGGTAAAGAAATTTAGAAATTTATACTTGATGGTTCCTATTTTTTAAAGTTTTTTTTTATTTTGTTGATTTTTTCCCCTTTTGTTGCCCTTGTTATCATTGTTGTTGTTATTTTTATTGTTATTGTTGTTTGATAGGACAGAGAGAAATCAAGAGAGGAGGTGAAGACAGAGAAGAGTAGAGAAAGAGAGACACCTGCAGACCTGCTTCACTACTTGTGAAGCGACCCGCCTGCAGGTGAGGAGCCAGGGCTCGAACCGGGATCTTTATGTTGGTCCTTGCAATTTGCACCATATGCGTTTGACCTGCCCGGCCTTCAGTTTCTTTTTTTTTTAATTATTTATAAAATGGAAATATTGACAAGACCATAGGATAAAAGGAATACAATTCCACACAATTCCCATCACTAGTACTCTGTATCCTATCCCCTCCCTTTTTAAATATTTTATTTATTTATTTTATGTAGAGACAGAAAGAAATTGAGAGGGAAGGGGGAGATAGAAAGGAAGAGAGGGGCATCTGAGCCCTGCTTTGCCATTCATGAAGCTTTCCCTCTTGCAGGTGGGGACAGGGATTTGAGCCTGGGTCATTGCACACTGTAACATATGCACTTTACCGCCTGTGCCACCCCCACCCCCACCCCCGGCCTCTGAGAATGTCTTGTTTTAAATGGAGAAACTGTCTGGAGCAGATTTTTCAGGCAGTGTTTGCTGTAGCATCTCATTTACGCCTCTGAAAACCTGCTCCATTCTGCTGTCTGATGCTGATGGCTTCCTTGGTTATAAGAATCTTTCTTTGGAGAGAGAGAGAGAGAGAGAGAGAGAGAGATTATTTTTCAAACATACTGCAATATACTCACCTGAAAGAGAGAGACAGAGAGAGAGAGGGAGGGAGGGAGAGAGAGAGAGTGAGAGACAGAGAGAGATTATTTTTCAAACATCCTGCAATATACTCACCCCAAATCATCACCCACTCTTTAGCCAACTAGTGTGTTTAGGAAGGCAGAGTTTAAGGACCTAGGATGTCTAAGTCCTTCTCCTATAGCTGGAAAGGAACAGATCCCAAGAGTCATACAGGGAGAAGTCAAGAGCATGAATCCCAAGACCTCACATTGTGTCTCTCGATCTACCTCTTTTTATTTATTTTAATTTTTAAATCTTTTAAAATTAATGAATTAATTATTCGATAGAGACAGAGAGAAATGGAGAGAGGAGGGGAAGATCAGGAGGGGAACAAGTAGGATACTATGACACCTTTTGAGGTAGTTATTGAGATTGATGTTAGGTGTGTTTGGAGATTATTAAAAGTCTGAAACAGCTACATGGGAAATAGAGCTAGGCCAAGGAGTGGAAAATGACAGGCCTTTTGGACGCCACAAATGTTTCCTAAGATTGGAAACTATATTTGGAATGAATGGCTAATTAACGTATCAATATGACTATTCAGAACTGTCAAATGACCTGTGAGAAAGAAGAGATGTTTTGGTCCCTTCAGTTTGGAGGTCTACAAGGAAATATTTTGAATTCATTCATGCGATATTTTTTTGAGTACCAGAACATGTACTAAATAGCAGGACGATGTGCACCGATGAGTCAAGGGTCTGTCTTTTGTGAGCATATGGAGGGGAATAAATGTCTAGATAGAGAAAATATTGTCAGGCTTTAAAAACTTGGATAAATGAAACTTCAGTGGAGGAAGCTGTCTGGAAAGTAGGAGAAATCTTAGAGAGACACTTATTGAAGACAAACCTGGAAAGGGTTGAAAAAATTTACTATTTCTGGGCCTGATGCACCTGCCATTTGTCTTGTGTGATTTTCTGATCCGTCCTCAACAATCGAAGTTTTTTATATGTGCTATTGTTTCCTAATGGCACCTTAATAAGTCAAAAACGAACAAACAAACAAAAAACAGTGTTCTAAGTTCATTGGTTCTTCAAAAGGTGAAAACTCTCTCTCTATGTGCTCCTAGCTTGGGTTGTGCACTTGCTGTTCTTTTGAAACCATGAGATCAGTATGATCTCTCTCTGAATGTGGATAGTCTTAAAATCCAATCACTTCCTACTTTTGAGCAACAGGGAAGTTTCACTGACAACTCAAGAGTTCCCAAAGTAACTGGAATGAATGTTCTTTCACTTTATGACTAGACTTTGCTTCTAACTGGTTACACTGCTTGTTAAGAAGAGAATTATGATGCTTAAAGTAAATACCATG
Organism: Erinaceus europaeus; assembly: GCF_950295315.1. Lineage (NCBI taxonomy): Eukaryota > Metazoa > Chordata > Mammalia > Eulipotyphla > Erinaceidae > Erinaceus > Erinaceus europaeus. Next base: position 132,143,660 of record NC_080165.1, on the reverse strand, counting down.
TGCTAACTATTAAAGAGCATGTAGAAAGTGTGGATTTGCCTGCATCCTGGATTGCTAGTACCCTTTTGTGATTTCTATAGCTTTCAACTAGTATGTCTTAGGCAGAAACTATAGAACCTTGGGCTTATATACATCTCTAGGTCAGAGGGCAGAAAACATCCATTCTGTCTTATAACAAAATGTCCTTCAAAAGAGGCCTTGGGATGATAGAGAGAAGACATTTAGTTGAATGTCTTACTACTCTTAAATATAGTTAATGTTCTTCTCAAAACCATCTAAATAAAGACTACAATATATTTCTCTCCTCCAACCCAAGCCTCTGTTCTCAGTAAATGGGTATTTTTCAAGATAAGCTTTAACTGGTGAAATAGACTTCAAGCTTCTCATTTGCATTGTTGTGTTATGCTCTCTCATAGTTTTATGAACAATAACCTTCCACTTCTCCACAGGCTGATGGGATAATTCTCTCTGCTGAGATGAAAATTGAAATGCAGATTTGAAACAAACAAACAAACAAACAAACAAAAAGACTTATGTTTCCATGGAAGAGCTTCAAGCACTGCAGGCAGAGAAGCTTTAGGCCATTTAGATTACAACATGGAATAAGAGGCCTTCCAGTAAGGAAGTCTATGTACAGTTCATATGATCAGTCCTTTTAAGAAGCAAAATAAACTTGTTTAACAGTGCAGCTCTTTCTCCTACTCATAGAACCGTTGAGATTGTATTGCTAGGTGGAGGTGCCCTGTTTACTTCTCACTTCTCACATTATGCAGTGTTTTATGAATGTTCTTTAAAATTTGCTGTCCTGGTGACTGGGGCAAAGGGAGATCATGGAAGATGCCCCTTGAGAGATAAATTGAGTTATGCTAAGTTTTATGCAGCATTGTGAGTTTTCCTTGGGTGCCTCCTGTAGGCGGGATTATTAGAAAGCTGTAACATGCGTGATGCTGTTTTGTTCATTCACACTAACAAAGACTCCATTCACTAGAAGGGCAGTGGAAACAATCTGATGTCCTGCCTAGAGATACTGTCTCTCTGTTAATATATTCACAGGTTGTTAAAGGACTATTACTGCTTTTGCCTCTGAGTCAATTTAAAAGCAATAGGAGACTGTTAGTTCCCTTCTGTTCTTTTCTTAGTGACTAGTGGTTGCTACTCTGTTTCTCTAACTCTATCATTTGAAGTCCTCTGAGGAAAAGAAAAAGCTATGATTCCTCCTAGGATGCTTTTATTAGTACTCCTGAGAGAGTCTAGGCAACTCTAGGAAAGCATAATGACTAGAATCAGTAATAAGGGATTGTACTTTAGATTAACTTTTGGTGTTCAAGATTTGTTTGCTTCTGAGTGAGTGACTCATGGGGTGTTCTAATGGGAGCATTCCATAATCATTACTGTTGAGTTTTCTGCAGGAAACGCCATAATTGTAACAGATGTTATTCATATTTGTGGAAATGTCTAATGCTGTTTTTGAATTTCACTAAGCCCCATATTCTGTAGCAGGGAAATCTGCAGTGAGCATGGGGGCACAGCTGGCTTCCCATGCTGCTGCTTTTCCAACCCACCCACCCCTGGCTCCACAGAAGAATGGCTGCAGTCAACCTGACACCTCAAAACACCTCCTTAGATCTTCATAGAAGCAGTAGAGATGTACATGTGACTGTGACAATATGCTGCATTTCTCTTATGGAAAAATCTTCAGTAGTTTATGACTATTTTTTTTTAACCAGAATTAAACAAGGCTTCTTGCAGAATTAAATCGACTGTGCAGGGATCTCAGAGTAGGCCAGACTGTTCAAACAAATAGATCCCTGCTTTTCACATCTCTTAGTAGATCTGACAAGGCTTGTTTTCATGTTGTGAGGCTATACTGTTAGGTCGATAAAATTTTTGCCTTTCTGATCAGTTGCAAACTTTAGATGACATGATTCACTTTGTCTCTCACAGCTTCTTGGCTTAGTGTTTATTGTGTCTTTGTAGTTTATATAGTCAATTCTGTATTCTTTTGGTTAGTTCTGGCTTGATGCATCCTTTTTTAAGTTCTCTTTTTAAAGTAGTTGCTTATTTATGAAAGAGAGAGAGAGGGAGAGAGAGAGGGAGAAGGAGAGGGAGAGGGAAAGAGAGAACAATGCATCATTCTGGGTATCAAACTCAAGACCTCAAGCTCATGCTTGAGAGACCAATGTTTTATCCACTGTTGCTAACCCATACCCCCTTCCCAGGACTTCTTTGTTCTTGACTTTTAATGTTCAAACTTTATGTATTCCTATTCATTTCATTTAATTCCATATTTAACTCTTCTGCAATGCTGTTGGGAATTTAAGTTTGTCTAGCCTGCTGCAGAAAACAGTTTGGAGGTTCTACAAAACACAAGAAATGGACAGGTCCTATGACTCAACAGTTTCTGTTTTGGGGATTTATACAAATGAAACAAAAACAGCTATCCAAAGAGATCTTGGTTCTGTGTTCATAGCAGCACAATTTGTAATAACTAAAACATGGAAGCAAGACAGATGCTGAATAACAGTAGAATGGCTATGAAAGGTATTGCATATACAATGGAATACTACTCAACTGTTAAAAATAATGCAGTCATATCTTTTACCTCATCTTAGATGAAAAGTAAAGAGTTTATGTTATGCAAAATGATATATCTCACTTTGGTTTAAGTGAGATAAACCAAAAAGAGAAAATCAAGGACCAGATAATCCCACTTATCGCTTTAATTTAAGAAATATGAACAGATGGGAAAACAAAGTGAAACTTGTACTAGGTATTGTGTGTTGCACCAAAGCAAAGAACTCTATGGAAGGAGAGAGAGGAAGGGGATGGAAATGCCACTGGGGTCCTGGAGCATGATTATAAAAATGGAACTACTTGAGGGTGAGAGTTTTTATTTAAAGCACCTGTTATGGGGAGATAAATTGTACCCGTATGTCAACAAGTGTTCCCATATGTAAACCATTAACTCCTCCCCCCAACAAATTGATAAATTCTTCCAGATTTTTGTTCCGTGTATGATATTTAATTTAAATGTATAATCCAACAACATAGCTCACTGAGAGGGTCCCTACTTTGCTATGTACCTGGCCCAGACTGGGGGAGCCTGACCCCCATCACACTGGGGAAATCTTTGGTTTTGTAATGTCTTTCCCTGTCTCTTTGCCTCTGTTTCTCTCTTTCTATGAGAAGAGGTTGACCTAAATGAGTGGCAAAGAAATTTTAGTATATACACATACAGCAGGATATTATGTAGTTGTTAAAAGGACTCCTCTTTGGCCACACCTTGAGAACTTAAAAGTATCATGTTGAGTTGGGTAAACCAGAAAGAAAAGGACAAAGACCAAATGACCTCACTCAGAGGTGAAACCTACGAAGTAAGGACAGTACGGGAAAACACAAGGTTAAACTTAGACTAGGGGTGGTGTATTATACCGAAGCAAAGGACTCTGAAGAAAGAGGGGACAGATGGGATGCAGGGGTACTGGATATCTGGTGTATGGTGGGGGATAGAGGTCTAGGGAGTGTATGGATCTCGAAGGCTTGGTGCATCCTTTTAAAGTCCTTTGTTGGCTATCTAGGTTGCTTCCAAGTTTTGGCTATTACAGAAAAGAAGAATGAATACCACATGATCTCAGTCACAGGCAGAACTTATACACAGACAGGAAAGGAAATCACAAAGTAAAACATGGACTGGGTTTGATGTATCGGGGAAAGAGGGGAAGGGGAGTCTTGGGAAGGGACACTTGGGGTGCTAGAGGAAAAAGACCTAAGTTGGGGGTGAGAGTTTTTTGCAGACATCTCACACAGGGAGATGAAAAAATATACCTATGTGTCAACAATTGTACTGTAAACCATTAACCTCCCAGTAAAATGATTAAAAGAAGAAGTTGATCTAGAGCAGTAAGCTCTGAAACTGACAAAAATAAATAAATCAGTGTGTACATTTGGAGTATTGTGTTATAAAATTCTGAGCATTATTTAGACCTTCTGTTTTAATGGGAAGTGGAGTCCCATAGTGGGGCTGTCTCTTTTAGTATTGTGTGTGTGTGTGTGTGTGTGTGTGTGTGTGTGTGTGTGTGTGTGTGTGTGTGTGTGTTGAGATGCCCAGCTTCCCATTAGGATTACAGTGATATTTTCTTGCCTTATGAATCCTCTTCACATTATATTGGCTGGACAGGGGTGAGGTTTTTTTTAAATTTTTTTTATTTAAGAAAGGATTAATTAACAAAACCATTGGGTAGGAGGGGTACAACTCCACACAATTCCCACCACCCACTCTCCATATCCCACCCCCTCCCCTGATAGCTTTCCCATTCTCTATCCCTCTGGGAGCATGGACCCAGGGTCATTGAGGGTTGCAAAAGATAGAAGGTCTGGCTTCTGTAATTGCTTCCCCGCTGAACATGGGCGTTGTCTGGTCGGTCCATGCTCCCAGTTTGCCTCTCTCTCTCCCTAGTAGGGTGTGTCTCTGGGGAAGCTGAGCTCCAGGACACATTGGTGGGGTCTTCAATCCAGGGAAGCCTGGCTAGCATCCTGATGGCATCTGGAGCCTGATGATTGAAAAGAGAGTTAACATACGAAGCCAAACAAATTGTTGAGCAATCATGGACCCAAAGCTTGGAATAGTGGAGAGGAAGTGTTAGGGAGGTACTCACTGCAAACTCTAGTGTACTTCTGCTTTCAGGTATATATTTTGCAGTAGTTTATGGATACGTGTGCACATAAGCTCTCTCTCACAGAAACTGGTGTATATCTAGGTTTTGGGACTTTGTTAGAAAGTGAACCACCTCAGATGAAATTAGAGTGTACTATGAAAGGAAAGGTCTCACCCGAGTAATGAAGCTGAAGGGTTGTCATTCCACACGTGAGGTCTCTGGACACAGTCTGAAGTGAAGCATGTTGAGGTGGCAATCGTTGTGTTGGTTAGGTTGTGGTCGGCGGATGCAATATTATTTGATATGGATAGGGAGAGGCATACGGGAAAGTGGGCCCTATCCAAGGGTTCCAGGACTGGGGGAAGTAGGGGCTCTATAGTGGAGATGTGAGGTTCCTGCTGTTTTAGGGTTCAAAAAGACAATCGATAGTTAATGTTATCATCACATTATTTGGTAATTGGGTTAACTTTGAAAAGTCCTTTTGTTATGGTTTGCTGTACAGTACCCAGTATCTTGTATATAGCTGTGCTATTGGATGCTTCTGATCTACTTGGTCTAGGCTTTTGAGAGAGTCCGCATATCAAATACACAGCCTATATATTAAAAAGATTCAGTTTGTGTTTTCAAAAACTTTGAGACATACAATTGATTTTCCCCCTCATATTAATTAACTAGTGATTTATATGTCTACATTTTGCTAGGAGTGTACATAAACACCATTCCCACCACCAAAAGACTGTGACCCATCCCTCCCACCCACTCCCACCCCCCACTGACCCAGGAAGCTGCATGTCTACCCCTCACCACAGGGCTATTACTTTGGTGCCCTGGGGTGAGGGTTTTTAACTCTTTACTAGGGCATTGCTGACCCAATGCTAATTCTTTATTATGACAGGGGCATCCTTCTCTTTGTCAGTTTGGATGATGTCCCAAAGTTGGAGGCTATTTTCTACCTAGAAACTATAAAGCCCCAAACCCTTATTTGGTCTTCTCTGGTATCAACCCTTTATGAGATGGGATGCACATGATTAAAGCCTGGCCAGGGTGTAAGTGTAGTTTCTCTACTCTGCCTTTGCTGTCATGACTATGCTTATAGCTGTGGTTATGGTTATGATTATATTTCTTGTGTAATGTTTACCTAGAGTTAATCAGTCATTGTCTAAATTTCATTTCTTGCTAGGAATCTTTTGAATATTCTGGCTAAAAAAAACACAGGGATTTCTGTTGTTGTTATTGTTGGAACTTTTGTTTGCATTTTTTTTTGTTTTCCTATTGACACTGAGTTACTAGGTTCTTCAGCAATGAATCTGAAATGTAGAAAGCAAAAGAAAACACAGGGTCTCACTACTGTAATCTTCATGGGTTCTGAAGCTTCCTCGCTCCCCCTTTCTCTTTTCAAGGCTCGTTTGTGTTTGCTTTATCTACAACACACACATTTTTAAATTATACTAAGTATAAAGCAAATCTTCATATTTATGGACGTTTCCAGCCCTTCCCCCTTTATTTTGCCACCGGGGTTGTCAGTGGGGCTCCTTGCCTGCATGATTCTAACCCTCCCAGTGCTCAACAGATGCTTCTCTTTTAAAGATGGTGAGAAACAGGGAGGGAGAGACAAAGAGGGGAGAGACGTCAGTATCCTGTGCTTGTAAAGCCTTCACCATGAAGACACTCTCCCATGCGGTAAACTGGGGCTCAAACACATAGTCATCCTTCTCTTTCTGCTTTATCTCACTTTACATGATTTCTCAAAGCTCCCTCCAAGAGGAGATGAAGAAGGTGAATTCACTATTCTTAATAGCTGGACAGTATACTCTGTTGTGTATATATGCCAAAACTAACAAAGCTACTCATCTGTTGTCAGATACATAGGTTGCTTCCTGGTTTTGGCTATTACAAATTGTGCTACTCTGAACAGAGATATACACAAATCTTTTTGGATCAGTGTATTTGGTTCTTCAGGCTATATATCCCAAGGATAAGAATTCCTGGGTCATAGGGTAGGTTCATTTCTAGCCTTCTGAGAGTTCTTCAGACTGCTTTCTTAGGGGCTAGACCAATTTACATTCCCACCAGCAGTACAAGAGGGTTCTTTTGCCTCCACAACCTCTCCAGCATTTATTTTTACTATTCTTTCTGATACATGACATTTTCATAGACGTGAACTGGTATCTCATTGTTGTCTTTATTTGTGTTTCTTTGATAATCAATGACTTGGAGTATATTTTCATCATTCTGTTGGCCCTCTGGATCTCTCTTCTTTGGTGAATATTCTGTTCATATTTTCTCCCCATTTTTAGACAGAGTCATTTGTTTTGTTGCTGCTGAGTTTGGTGAGCTCTTTATATGTTTTGGTTATTAGCCTTTTGTCTGATGTATGGCACATAAATAGCTTCCTCTGTTCTATAAAAGCTCTCATTATTGGGGTGGTGGTCTCTTTTGCTGTGCAGAAGCTTTTCAATTTGATGTAGTCCCATTGGTTTATTAATTTAGTCTTCCTTGTAATTGTATTTGTATAATTGAAGATACCTAGAAAATTTAGATGTGAAAGGATTCTGCCAATATTTTCTTCTAAGTATTTGATAGTTTTTGGTCTAACATCCAAGTCCTTAATGCATTTGGAGTTTGCTTTTGTGTGTGGTGAAATGTGGTTCACTTTCATTCTTCTGCTTGTTTCAAATCAATATTTCCAACACCATTTGTTGAAGGGACTCTCTCCTTTTCCCATTTAATAGTTCGGGCCCCTTTGTCAAAACTTACATGTCCCTATGCATGGGGGAATATTTCTAGATTATCAGTTCTATTGCACTGCTGAGTGTGTTTATTTTTCTTCCAGTACCAGGCAGTTTTGATTACAATGGTCCTATGCTACAATATGTATCTGGGAGTGTGATGGCTCCAGTTCTGTTCTTTCTTTCACACACACACACACACACACACACACACACACACACACACACACACACACACACACACACGGCATACTTTTGTGTGTATGCCTGTTGCTACTGCTGATTTTCTTTGAAATGAGAAGTGTTTATTATAAGAAACTCTTCATTTGCTTCACTTGACAAGCAGGGGTAATTATATTCCAGTTTGTCTAATTTTCAACTTTGATTTGGGAATTCTTCAAAACTGAAACAAAGTTTCTAAAATCTGTGATGACTTTATCCCTCTGCTCCATTCTAAGTTTTGAGATAACACAAATTTCTTTATATGCCACAGGGTACTGGAATCAGAAAATGTTGTTGTTGTTGTTCATGTTTTTTCTTGGTTATCTTTGGAGTTGTTACAAAGTCACGTGTGTCTTGGAAAATTGAAGCTTAGATTTATTTACTTAGGCTAAAGACCCCAGAATGGTAGGTGACTTCTCTATTCTGCTCCTTTGGGATCCTGTTCTCAACTTGATGTTTTTTCACCAGATACTTTTCTTTTATTCTTGCCAACATAATATTTTTTTAGTAACATCTTAATTATATTTATTATATTGCTATTTTAGTTATCCCTCAGATGGTTTGCCCAACTGACAGAAGACATCACCATGTTTAAGGACCCAGGTTCTAGCCTCTACTTCCCATCTTGGGGGTGAATGCTTTATAAACAGAGAGGCAAATCTGCAGGTGTCTATATTTTTCTTTCCCTTTATCCTCTCAATTTCTCTCTGTACTATCAAATAAAATAGAAAGAAAAAAAAGAGGAAAAGATGACACTAGCAATGGTGGATTCATTGTCTTGACACTGAGACCCAGCATAATCCTGGTGGCAATAATGATAATAATAATAATTTTGTTTTCAACAAGAAGTTGTTCCAAACACTTACGCTAACATATTATCAAAAACAAGTACAACCACATCTGAATCAGAACTGTAGTAATTATGGTAGTTCTATATGGAACATTTTGTATTGTTTTCATTGGCTGATATTTTCTTTATTATGTCTTAGCTGACACTGATTTATTCTGTTATTTTTATTCTTATTTCTTGTATATTCAAATATGTAAATTTTAATATATATATTATATAACATATAACATATATATATATATATATATATAAACACATATATATATGTTATTGTGTGTGTATTAATGACAGGGACTATATTGTAATTAGGCCTAAGAGTATGACCACTATTTTAATCATTTGAAATTTAGTTAGGGACAGAGAGAAATCAGACGAGAGAACAGCGAGTGCTCTGATCGCATCGTCGGCAACGGTAGGATTTTCTGCCTTTAGCATGCCAGTCAATAAGGGGGGACACCAAAGAATTGATTACAATTTAATTTGGGTTAAGAATTAGAGTAAAGGTGACACGGACTAGCGGGGCGCCAGAATTCCCAGGCGGCGCCGGGCAAGGCGAGTGCGCCGGGCATTGTCCTCCGCCAGCCCAGGAAGGCGGCTCCTCCACCGGTTGCAGAGCACGGCGGGCAGAGGACCCGGAGAGAGCACTTTAGCTCAGGGGCTGCATCTTGGGAGTCTCCAGGGTCCACCGTGACCCTGAGGGCGGATCCAAAGACTTCTTGAGTATAGCTCTCATTGGATCAAAGGACTTGGAGCTAGTTTTCATTTTTGAGAAATCCTTTAAAAAAGTCTGGAGGGGGGGTTTCCCGGAAGATGGCGGACTGAGAAGCGGCTAGCCTTGGAGCTCCGGACACATCTCGTGTAAACAATAGGATTTTCAGCCTTTAGCAGGCCAGCCAATAAGGGGCCATAGCGGTAACAACAAGGAGGTGTCTATAACTTAATTTGGGTTAAGAATTAGAGTAGGGGAAAAAAATTCTTTTTTCTTCCTTTTAATTTTCAAGCATACATCCTTCCCGCCGCCCCCCCCCCCCCATAAGCAGTGCCTGGGACCAGCTACTAGCAGGATACCCCATACCACCAAACAGGGTGTTTTTTTTTTGTTTTTTTTTTTTTAATTCACTGATACACATTTGGGAAGTTCCTCGCACTGCTCTTTAATTACAACTCTTCTTCTTATCTTCTCCCTTTTCTCTCTCTTATCTCTATCTCTCTTTTTTTTTTAATCTTGTCATACACTTCTTTCTTCTTTGCCTTTCTGAATTTGTGAATTACTTTGGGGAAGAAATCTGACCCAGAGTGGACTCTCTATGTGTGTATCTCTGATCTAGTTCCCTTTACACTCTTGTTACCCCTAGAATATACTCTGGATAGTTGATTTGCATAACTGTCTATTCTTGCTATCCTCTCTTTCTTTTCTCTTTCTTCACTGGGATTTGGTTACTATTTTTTCACGGACTGGAGAAATTGTTTGGCTAACTGGGAACGACTAAACTCCTTCAATACTTACTTCAGTTGCTACTGTTATTCCAGAGGTTGGTGAGTGCAACTGTCATAAAGGTATTTAGTACAGTGTTACTTGTGCTCAAAACACAACAACTGAGGAACAACAGAGCATAAAAAAAAAGAGAGAAACACATAAATAAAAAAAAATGGGTAGATTAAAAACAAATAAAACTGCTACCCCAATGAATGAAGACAAGAGGCAAGAAGAAACCACAAATCAGTCAGAAGTAACCATAGATAAGAAAAGTATGCAAGCAATAATAAACTTATTAATCACAGAAATGAAAACAACATTGGAGGAAAGGAATGGCAGTATTAGAGAAAAAGCAGTTGAGACCCCCAAGGAAAATACTGATTATCTTGAGACAATTAGAGAACTGAAAGCTGAAATAGCTGTAATGAAGAAAGAAGCTGAGGCAAGGGAAAGCAGACTAACAGAAGCAGAAAACAGAATTAGTCAGACAGAGGATGAGTTAGAGAAAACGAAGTAAGAGGTGAAAGAGCTTAAAAAGAGATTGAGAGACACTGAAAACAACAACAGAGACATATGGGATGATCTCAAAAGAAGTAACATTCGTATAATTGGCCTGCCAGAGGAAGAAAGAGAGGAAGGGGAAGAAAACATTCTAGAGGAAATAATACAAGAAAACTTCCCAGACCTGAATAACAGAAAGGATACCAAGGTTCAAGAGGCCCAGAGAATACCAAACAGAATCAACCCAGACCTGAAGACACCAAGACACATCATAGTCACAATGAGAAGAAGTAAGGATAAAGAAAGGATCCTAAAGGTTGCAAGAGAGAAACAAAAAGTCACATACAGGGGAAAACCCATAAGACTATCTGCCGATTTCTCAACTCAAACTCTAAAAGCCAGAAGGGAGTGGCAAGATATCTATCGAGCCCTGAATGAAAAAGGGTTTCAACCAAGGATAATATATCCTGCTAGACTTTCATTCAAGCTAGATGGAGGGATCAAAACCTTCTTAGACAAACAACAGTTAAAGGAGGCAACTATCACCAAGCCGGCCCTGAAAGAGGTACTAAAAGACCTCTTATAAACAAGAACATCACTATAATACTTGCAATATATCAGAGTAAACAAATTTTTTTTAGAACAATGGCACTACAATACATTAAATCCATAATATCAATAAATGTCAATGGCTTAAACTCACCCATCAAAAGGCACAGGGTGGGGGGATGGATCAGAAAACATAACCCAACCATATGCTGCTTGCAAGAATCCCATCTGTCACAACAAGATAAACACAGACTTAAAGTGAAAGGATGGAAAACTATCATACAGGCTAACGGTCCACAAAAAAGGGCAGGAACAGCCATTCTCATCTCAGACACGATAGATTTTAAATTAAATAAAGTAATAAAAGATAGGCAAGGACATTACATAATGATTAGAGGATCAATCAGCCAAGAAGACTTAACAATTATTAACATCTATGCACCCAACGAGGGACCATCTAAATACATTAAGCATCTACTGAAAGAATTTCAAAAATACATCAATAGTAATACAATAATAGTGGGAGACTTCAATACCCCACTCACATACTTAGACAGATCAACAAAGCAGAGAACCAATAAAGATACAAGAGAATTGAATGAAGAGATTGACAGACTAGACCTCTTGGACATTTTCAGACTCCTCCACCCCAAAAAACTGGAATACACCTTCTTTTCAAATCCACATAACACATACTCAAGGATAGACCACATGTTAGGCCACAAAGACAGCATCAATAAATTCAAGAGCATTGAAATCATCCCAAGTATCTTCTCAGACCACAGTGGAGTAAAGCTAACTTTTAACAACAAACGGAAAATTATTAAAAGACATAGAATTTGGAAACTAAACAACATGCTCCTTAAGAACCACTGGGTCAGAGACTCACTAAAACAGGAAATTCAAATGTTCCTGGAAACTAATGAAAATGAAGACACAACCTATCAAAATATTTGGGACACAGCTAAAGCAGTACTGAGAGGGAAACTTATAGCCATACAATCACATATTAAACACCAAGAAGAAGCCCAAATGAATGACCTTACTACACACCTCAAGGACTTAGAGGAAGAGGAACAAAGGAACCCTAAAGCAACCAGAAGGACAGAAATCACTAAAGTTAGAGCAGATATAAACAACATTGAAAATAAAAGAACCATACAAAAGATCATTGAAGCCAAATGTTGGTTCTTTGAAAGATTAAACAAAATTGACAAACCCCTAGCCAGACTCACCAAACAAAAAAGAGAGAAGACTCAAATTAATAGAATTGTAAACGATGCAGGAGATATCACAACTGACACCACAGAAATCCAGAGAATTCTGCGAAACTTCTATAAAGAACTATATGCCACCAAGCTAGAGAATCTGGAAGAAATGGAACAATTCCTAGAAACCTATGCACTTCCAAAACTTAACCAAGAAGAACTACAAAATCTAAATGCACCAATCACAGACAAAGAAATTGAAACCGTTATTAAGAATCTCCCCAACAACAAAAGTCCTGGACCAGATGGCTTCACAAACAAATTCTACAAAACTTTCAGGAAACAGTTAATACCCATACTTCTTAAGCTATTCCATAAGATTGAAGAAACAGGAATACTCCCTTCCACCTTTTATGAAGCCAACATCACCCTGATACCAAAAGCTGATAGGGACAGAACAAAAAAGGAAAACTACAGACCAATATCTCTGATGAACATAGATGCCAAAATATTAAACAAGATCTTGGCCAATCGGATACAGCAACACATCAAAAAGATTGTTCATCATGACCAAGTGGGATTCATCCCAGGAATGCAAGGCTGGTTCAACATCTGTAAATCAATCAATGTCATTCATCACATCAATAAAAGCAAAGCCAAAAACCACATGATTATCTCAATAGATGCAGAGAAAGCCTTTGACAAAATCCAACACCCATTCATGCTCAAAACTCTACAAAAAATGGGAATAGATGGGAAATTCCACAAGATAGTAGAGTCTATATATAGCAAACCTACAGCCAACATCATACTCAATGGACAGAAGCTGAAAGCATTCCCCCTCAGATCGGGGAATAGACAGGGCTGTCCACTGTCACCGTTACTCTTCAACATAGTATTGGAAGTTCTTGCCATAGCAATCAGGCAAGAGAAAGAAATCAAAGGGATAGAGATTGGAAGGGAAGAAGTCAAGCTCTCACTATTTGCAGATGATATGATAGTATACATAGAAAGACCTAAAGAATCCAGTAGAAAATTACTGGAAGTTGTTAGGCAATATAGCAAGGTATCAGGCTACAAAATCAATGTACAAAAATCAGTGGCATTTCTTTGTGCAAACACTAAATCTGAAGAAGAAGACATCCAGAAATCACTCCCATTTACTGTTTCAGCAAAATCAATCAAATACCTAGGAATAAAGTTGACCAAAGAAGAGAAAGACTTGTATGCTGAAAACTATGAGTCGCTACTCAAGGAGATAGAAACTGATACCAAGAAATGGAAAGATATCACATGCTCATGGATTGGAAGAATAAATATCATCAAAATGAATATTCTCCCCAGAGCCATATACAAATTTAATGCAATACCCATCAAAGTTCCACCAGGCTTCTTTAAGAGAATAGAACAAACACTACAATCATTTATCTGGAACCTGAAAACACCTAGAATTGCCAAAACCATCTTAAGGAAAAGAAACAGAATTGGAGGCATCACACTCCCAGACCTTAAACTATATTATAAAGCCATCATCATCAAAACAGCATGGTACTGGAACAAAAATAGGCACACAGACCAGTGGAACAGAATTGAAAGCCCAGAAGTAAATCCCAACACCTATGGGCATCTAATCTTTGATAAGGGGGCCCAAAGTATTAAATGGAAAAAGGAGGCTCTCTTCAATAAATGGTGCTGGGAAAACTGGGTTGAAACATGCAGAAGAATGAAATTGAACCACTTTATCTCACCAGAAACAAAAATCAACTCCAAATGGATCAAAGACCTAGATGTCAGACCAGAAACAATCAAATACTTAGAGGAAAACATTGGTAAAACACTTTCCCACATACACCTCAAGGACATCTTTGATGAATCAAACCCAATTGCAAGGAAGACCAAAGCAGAAACAAACCAATGGGACTACATCAAATTGAAAAGCTTCTGCACATCCAAAGAAACTATTAAACAAACAGAGAGACCCCTCACAGAATGGGAGAAGATCTTCACATGCCAGACATCAGACAAGAAACTAATCACCAAAATATATAAAGAGCTCAGCAAACTTAGCCGCAAAAAAGCAAATGACCCCATCCAAAAATGGGCAGAGGAAATGAACAAAACATTCACTAGAGAGGAGATCCAAAAGGCTAACAAACATATGAAAAACTGCTCTAGGTCACTGATTGTCAGAGAAATGCAAATTAAGACAACACTAAGATACCACCTCACTCCTGTAAGAATGGCATACATCAAAAAGGACAGCAGCAACAAATGCTGGAGAGGATGTGGGGACAGAGGAACCCTTTTACATTGCTGGTGGGAATGTAAATTGGTACAGCCTCTGTGGAGAGCAGTCTGGAAAACTCTCAGAAGGCTAGACATGGACCTTCCATATGACCCAATAATTCCTCTCCTGGGGTTATACCCCAAGGACTCCATAACACCCAACCAAAAAGAGGTGTGTACTCCTATGTTCATAGCAGCATAATTGATAATAGCTAAAACCTGGAAGCAACCCAGGTGCCCAACAACAGATGAGTGGCTGAGAAAGCTGTGGTATATATACACAATGGAATACTATGCAGCTATCAAGAACAATGAACCCACCTTCTCTGACCCATCTTGGACAGAGCTAGAAGGAATTATGTTAAGTGAACTAAGTCAGAAAGATAAAGATGAGTATGGGATGATCCCACTCATCAACAGAAGCTGACTTAGAAGATCTGAAAGGGAAACTAAAAGCAGGACCTGATCAAATTGTAAGTAGGGCACCAAAGTAAAAACCCAGTGGTGAGGGGTAGGCATGTAGCTTCCTGGGCCTTTGGGACATCATCCAAACTGACAAAGAGAAGGATGCCCCTGTCATAATAAAGAATTAGCATTGGGTCAGCAATGCCCTAGTAAAGAGTTAAAAACCCTCACCCCAGGGCACCAAAGTAAAAGCCCTGTGGTGAGGGGTAGACATTGCAGCTTCCTGGGTCAGTGGGGGGTGGGAGTGGGTGGGAGGGATGGGTCACAGTCTTTTGGTGGTGGGAATGGTGTTTATGTACACTCCTAGCAAAATGTAGACATATAAATCACTAGTTAATTAATATGAGGGGGAAAATCAATTGTATGTCTCAAAGTTTTTGAAAACACAAACTGAATCTTTTTAATATATAGGCTGTGTATTTGATATGCGGACTCTCTCAAAAGCCTAGACCAAGTAGATCAGAAGCATCCAATAGCACAGCTATATACAAGATACTGGGTACTGTACAGCAAACCATAACAAAAGGACTTTTCAAAGTTAACCCAATTACCAAATAATGTGATGATAACATTAACTATCGATTGTCTTTTTGAACCCTAAAACAGCAGGAACCTCACATCTCCACTATAGAGCCCCTACTTCCCCCAGTTCTGGAACCCTTGGATAGGGCCCACTTTCCCGTATGCCTCTCCCTATCCATATCAAATAATATTGCATCCACCGACCACAACCTAACCAACACAATGATTGCCACCTCAACATGCTTCACTTCAGACTGTGTCCAGAGACCTCACGTGTGGAATGACAACCCTTCAGCTTCATTACTCGGGTGAGACCTTTCCTTTCATAGTACACTCTAATTTCATCTGAGGTGGTTCACTTTCTAACAAAGTCCCATAACCTAGATATACACCAGTTTCTGTGAGAGAGAGCTTATGTGCACATGTATCCATAAACTACTGCAAAATATATACCTGAAAGCAGGATTACACTAGAGTTTGCAGTGAGTACCTCCCTAACACTTCCTCTCCACTATTCCAAGCTTGGGATCCATGATTGCTCAACAATTTGTTTGGCTTCGTATGTTAAC
Organism: Erinaceus europaeus; assembly: GCF_950295315.1. Taxonomy (NCBI): domain Eukaryota; kingdom Metazoa; phylum Chordata; class Mammalia; order Eulipotyphla; family Erinaceidae; genus Erinaceus; species Erinaceus europaeus. The sequence continues at coordinate 132,127,627 of NC_080165.1, read as the reverse complement.
TCTCTTTTCAATCACCAGGTTCCAGATTCCACCGGGATGCTGGCTAGGCTTCCCTGGATTGAAGACCCCACCAATGTGTCCTGGAGCTCAGCTTCCCCAGAGGCACACCCTACTAGGGAAAGAGAGAGGCAGACTGGGAGTATGGATCGACCAGTCAACGCCCATGTTCAGCGGGGAAGCAATTACAGAAGCCAGACCTTCTACCTTCTGCAACCCTCAACAACCCTGGGTCCATGCTCCCAGAGGGATAGAGAATGGGAAAGCTACCATGGGAGGGGGTGGGTTATGGGGATTGGGTGGTGGGAATTGTGTGGAGTTGTACCCCTCCTACCTTATGCTTTTGTTCACTAATCCTTTCTTAAATAAAAAATTTAAAAATAAAAAAAAATAAAATAAATTAAAAAAAAAGAAATTTAGTTAGTAAATGACAGAAAAAAGTACCCAATAAAGTGTCCGTGAGTAATATTAGTTTTTAATCAAATAAATCAGTTCTGTGTTTATAAAGACCAAAGTAAAGTTAATTTAATTTTTTCACTCAGGAAACTCTGAGTTGATTAAATGTTTAATTTAAAAATCTTCAAAGTCTCTTCATATGTAAATAATAGAACATGTAAGTTTTACTTCATTGTGAAACTGTATATAGGCATTCGATTTGTTCAAAAACATGAACACTTTAGCAGAAGTTAGATGCTTACGCTTCTGGAAACTTGATAAAACTTCTAAATAGATGGCTATTCAAAAACTCATTCATCATTTACCACCAAAAGTTCATTCATCATGAGTACTTTATGGCATTCTTAAAAAAAAAAAAAGAAGAAACAAAACCTTTATCAGAGATTCAAATTTCTGCAAAGCACATTGTGATATGTCCATATGGTACATTTTGCAACTAACAAAAGAAGAAGGAAATAACATCCTAATCTGTTTCATTTATTCATCTGCTTGTTTTATTTCATTCAGGAGGATTTTCAACAGAAAAGGCCTCAGTGATGGTAGAAACTGCAGAAATAGCGTCAGGAATGCATTATTGGATGCAAATGTTGCAGATAACAGAGGAGCCTAAGTAATTCTTCCTGCTTTGCTTTTGCATAGCTGAATCTATGTTCCTACTGGAAAGAAAGGAGCTTTCCCTGTTGTACTTTCTACAGGAAATAAAGAGCATTGCAATCATAATAATAATAGCTAATAGCTAACAATCATTAACTTTATGTGCATTGGCAGAGTCAGGTTAAAGTACTAAAGTGGGGTCAAACTCATTGAAAATGATATATCTCAAAGTATACTGACATAAATAAATGAATAGTTTATTTAAGAGAAATATATTTTAACTAAGATGTTATTTAAAGTTGCCCAATACTCTTAATTAACAAGAAAAAAGTTTAAACTATGATGTTTTCAAATTTTTACCTATGTATATTCAAATGTTCTTTTGGGGTATAAACAGCATACAACTATTGAAACATTTTACATAATTTTTTGTAATAAGCCTTCAAAATGTAATATGTATTCTACACCTACAGCATTAATTTAACTGGCATAGTGGTATTAGAAAACATTTGCATTTAGATTTCACAAAACATACATACACCAGAAATGGTAGTTATCCCAGAAATATTTTAAAAATTCCAAAACCTGAAGTTAACATTTTTAAAAATTTATTTATTTATTTAAGAAAGGAGACATTAACAAAATTATAGGATGGGGGGTGCAACTCCACACAATTCCTGCCACCCAATCTCCATATCCCATCCCCTCCCCAATAGCTTTCCCATTCTCTATCCCTCTGGGAGCATAGACCCAGGGTCATTGTGGGTTGCAGAAGGTAGAAGGTCTGGCTTCTGTAATTGCTTCCCCGCTGAACATGGGCATTGACTGGTCGATCCATACTCCCAGTCTCTCTCTTTCCCTAGAAGGAAGATGTTCATATTTTGAAACTTAAATCCTACTTAGTGAAAATCAAGATCAACTGTCCATATTTCAATAGTTCAGTAGCAACATGTCTAGAAGCTACTATATCATATAGTACAACTCTGAGCCATAGATTTGAGAAATGGAGTCTTTTTTAATACATATAAATAAGATTAGGCTGGTGATGATTTGGCAAGCTAACTTATTTTTTATATATATATTTTAACTTTTTATTTATAAAAAGGAAACATTGACAAAACCATAGGATAATAGGGGTACAGCTTTGCACAGTTCCCACCACCAGACCTCTGTATACCATCCTCTCCCATGATAGTTTTTCTGTTCTTTATCCCTCTGGGAGTATGGACCCAAGATCATTGTGGGATGCAGAAGGTTGAAGATCTGGCTTCTGTGATTGGGCAAGCTAATTTATATAACATAGCATAAATAAAGCAACTTTTTATTGTACTTTCATCCTTAAGATCAAAATTTTGATGCTAATTTTGCTAGGATTTTAGAAATAGTCACTTGTTCTAAATTTACTGTTTCCAGAATCAGAGCTCATAGCTATAAACAACAAAGCAGAATCTGGAGGAGATATGGGGCTAACCTAGAACTCTAAAGTTCAAGGTCAAGTGTGCAGTAGGGCTGTGACTGCAAATATAATTGAAAAAGAACATTTGAAAAACATCTTTATTAGGAAGTTAATGGTTTTACAGTGCAGTTATTGACATATAAGTATAAGCTCTCATCTCCCCATGAGAGTTCCCTGTAGAATACTCTAACCTAAGAACTAGGTCCTTTTCAATCAGGAAACCAGACTCCAAGATTCTTTATACCCTCTCCCTCCCCACCATTCCCAGAGTCCATTATTTTGGAGCTATACACCCCAACCAGTTCAAGTTTTACTTTGTACTTTCCCTCTCTGTTCTTATTTATTAATTTCCACTAATAAGGGAGATCATCTGACATTCATTCTTCTTATGGTTGATCTCATTTAATAATGATTTTTCCAAGTTCAATCTCACTATGATGTACTACTTAGCTCTTAGAAATTATGAATTCATTTTCTTTCCCTCATCTTGAATGGAACTTGAAGGAGTCATATTAAGTGAGAGCTTTCTTAGCTACTCATTTGTCTTATGATACCTGGATTACTACCAAGTTTTGGCTATTACAAATTATGCTGCCAATGTACATAGATGCACAGAGATCTCTTCTGATAGGTGCTTTTGTTTCCTTTGGGTAAATCCCCAAGAGAAAAATTGCCAGGTCAAAGTGTGCATCCATTTCTAGTGTTTGGAGAAAACTCTAGACTTTTTCACAGATTTTCCAGTATACTTCCATCAGCAGTGTAGAAGTGTCCAGAAGTGTCTCTTTTCCCCAAATCCTCTTAAACATTTGTTGTTACTATTCTTCCTAATGTATGACATTCTCACCACTGTAAAGTAGTATCTCTTTGCTGTCTTTATTTGCATTTCTTTGATAATCAGTGACTTTGAGTACTTTCTCATGTCTGTTGACCCTCTGGATCTCTTCCTCAATAAATGTTCTATCCATGTCCTTGCCACATTTTTTAAAAGTTTTTTTTTTTTTGTTATTGCTTAGTTTAGTGAGATCTTTATGCACTTTGCTCATTAGTTCCTTACCTGATGTGTGTTGTATTAAGATCTTCTTCCATTCTGTAGGGTGCCTTTCTGTTTGGGTGATGGTACTATTTATTATGCAGAATCTTTTCAATATGATATAATCCTATTGTTTTATTTTGGGTTTTTTTTCTTTGCTGTTGGACTTGAGTCTATGAAGACATTTCTGAAACATAAGCTGAAAAGTGCCCTGCCAATATCTCCTTCTATGTATTTGATAATTTATGGTCCATTTCTTTGATATAATTAGAATTGACTTCAGTGAATGATGATAGATCCAATTTCATATGTTTGCAAGTTTCACTGAAAAAAGGACATTTATATTTCACCCGAGAAGTTCGGTTTTGTTAACCCTGGATACTCAATCAGTCTGTTGCACTGCATTATCAGGTACAGGGAAATATCTGCAATTAATCAATCAATACTCAGAACTGTCCTATATATGTATCATCTACTATATATTTATCATCTACAATCTATTAGTCTTACAAATCATCTCTTAGTCTCACAAAGATTACCATGCTATATCTTTCTTATGTTTAATATTGTAACATTATAGGTAAACATATCAGTGGACAGAAAGATAATACACACATACATTCTCAATCAAAAGTTAAGAGCATAACCAGAGTAAGGTTACTATATGAAATGAAAGCTACATACTCTTGAATAACTTTTCCCTTGTTTCTCATTTTATGTGGGAAATGCTATAGTTGGTGACAACTTCTTCTCAGCCAAGACCTTCCCAGAATGAAAATGATGGCGGACTATTCTCAACCACTGTTCTTTTTTTTTTTTTCTGGGTTTATTACACTTTCTTAGATATTGTAAGTGAAAATGTCAGCACTTCCATCTAAAGGAAAGTCTACAAACATTAGATATTTCTAGTTCTTGAATCAGTCAAGGCTTTAGCAACTGGATGTCTAGGTCAGGATGCAGACAAGATAGACACAATTCAGTACAGACCTCAGTAACCTGGAAAATTCATCTCCTATGCATAAATTATCCATTTCTTGAGACTATTACTTGCACTAGTTTCTCTTTATGATTTTTTCAGAATATGGTATGGGACTTAGGGGAAAGCATGTGAAAGAGAACCTGAACTATGATTTGCTCCTATCACTTGCAAATAGATACTCAAAATAGAAACTAAATCATATCACGAATAGAAAATCATCTTTCTTGAACAGCTGAGCTGTTACCATTAGATTACACATACGTGTTTTAAGTAAGACAGTTGAGAATTTCCAGACTCTGATCCAAAGTCCTCTAGAGGCTGCAGGTGTTTTCTTATGAAGGTTTTGGTACTTAGCAGCAAAGGGTACCCAGAGGTTACAAATACTTCAGTGTGAAAGGGAGTTGTATTATTCCTTAAATATTTTCATTAAGGGAATCCTATGTAGCAGGAGAATTGAAAAAGGAAGAAGTGGGAAATAATAGAAGCTCGTTTTTGTAGTTTATGGCAACTAACATTGAAAAAAAGTATTTAAAATCTTTCTGGTAAAGAAAGAGTACTTTAGTAACATCAACTGAACTGGCGAGCTCTTCAGTCTACCTGTGATGATATATATAATGTGTGTGTGTGCGTGTGTGTGTGTGTGTGTGTGTGTATTATTATTATTATTTTTTTTTACATTTTATTGGGAGGTGAATGGTTTACAGCATTAGTTTGCATAAAGGAACCATTTTCCTGCTCCACATCATGGGCATCTGCAAAAAAACACTCTCACCCCAAACCTAGGACACCAGCCCCCCCCCCCCCTCCATATTACCTTTTCTATTCCATCTCCAGAGTGTTTGCTTTGGTGCAATATCCCATCCTCAGTCAAAAGTTTACCTTGAGTGTCCCCTTTCTGCTCTGGCTCCTGAGTTCCACCTACATGTGAGGTCATCCAGTATTCATCCCTTTATCCCTGACTTATTCCACCCCACATTTTACTTCAGGTTCCAACCAAGGTGAGGCAAAGAGTAGACTCTTACCATTTCTGGTCAGATATTTAGTTTTCTGATAGTTGGCCTTTACTCATACACATTGGTTGTATCATTTTCTTCATTTCCCTCTCCCTTTTCCTATGTATTTTCTTTTTTTTTTTCTCACTGCTGTTGTTTTTGTTCCCAATTCTATTCTACCGCTAATCACCTCATTTAGAGGACTCCTTTCAGTACTTCTGACAAGGCAGGGTTGATGGAGATGAATTTTTTCAGTTTCTGTATGTTTGGGAAGATTTTAATTTCTCCTTCACACTTGGAGGATAATTTGGAATAGTAGTGTTCGTGGCTAGCAATCCTTATCTTTTAATACTGTGGATATATCACCTCATTTCCTTCTTGCGTCTAGGGTTTGTGATGTGAAATATAATGAAAGTTTGATGGTTCTATCTTAGTTTATCAGATTCTTTCTTTTCCTATCAGCTAGTAATGGTTTCCCATATCCTTGCTTTTGGATAATTTTAATACAGTGTGCATTGTTGTGTGCTGTTTTGCATTTAGAAACTTGAATGTGCACTCATCATCCTGGATGTCTATATTTTGAAGTTTGCTTAGGTGTGGAAGATTTTCTGCTCTGATTTCTTTGAATATTTTCTCTACTCCTCACTTCCTGGATGTCTATATTTTGAAGTTTGCATAGGTGTGGAAGATTTTCTGCTCTGATTTCCTTGAATATTTTCTGTACTCCTCTGTCCTTCTCTTTGCCCTCAGGTATCCTAATAGTTCCTATATTCATTTTTTCTGATTGAGTCTGCTATTTTACAGAGAATTAATTTTTTCATTAACCTTTCCTCTTCAACAGCTTTGGATTCAAAGAGTTCAGTGATTTTTATCTTCTAGTCCTGGTATTCTCTCTTCTAGCTGATTTATTCTACTTACCAGGCCTCATATGTAAGCCTTAACTCTTTTCAAAGTGTCCTCTACATCCTGTACCTCTATTTGAATTTCCTCTATGTGTTTTGTAGCTTTTTGGTGAAATGATCTTTGAAACCTTGAATTTGTGTCTGTATATTATAGAGTCTTGAATTGCCTTCATAAGAAAGTTTCTTAATTTAAACTCAGATATTTTTTCCAAATTTTTGTGAGTTTATACAACTATATATTTTCCTCACTTTGATTAAGCATGGCTTCTGTTTTTTAGCCAGTAGGTGGAATTATGGCTTTGTTGTTTATGTATCATTGTGGGGGGAGAGGGATGAGTCTTCTATATGATCTTGGGTAGGCAGATAGGTTCTTCTATATGATCTTCTATATGATCTTGGGTAGGCAGATAGGTTCTCACTGCCTTGTTTCAAAGTGCACTCTCATCCTGGGCATCCCTCTGTTGCAGTCTGAGTGGCCCACATAGTTTTAGTTTCAGACCAGATTTTTATACCTTATTGGGCCAAGCCTGTGTGTTCTGCTGTATGACTGAAAATGAACTTCTGCTCAACAATTTGTTTGGCTTTGTATGTTAACTCTCTTTTCAATCACCAGGTTCCAGATGCTATCAGGATGCCAGCCAGGCTTCCCTGGATTGAAGACCCCACCAATATGTCCTGGAGCTCCGCTTCCCCAGAGACACACCCTACTGGGGAAAGAGAGAGGCAAACTGGGAGTATGGACCGACCAGTCAACGCCCATGTTCAGCGGGGAAGCAATTACAGGATCCAGACCTTCTACCTTCTGCAACCCTCAATGACTCTGGGTCCATGCTCCCAGAGGGATAGAGAATGGGAAAGCTATCAGGGGAGGGGGTGGGATATGGAGAATGGGTGGTGGGAATTGTGTGGAGTTGTACCCCTCCTACCCTATGGTTTTGTTAATTAATCCTTTCTTAAATAAAAAAATTAAAAAAAAAAGAAAATGGACTTCACCTGCTTACTTAGAGCTCCAGGATCAAATTTTTGTCTTGAATATTTCTCCCAATCCCCGTTCTGTGCTCACCTGCATGTACACCTACTTGTGGCTCTGGGGATTTCTTTAAACACTGCAGCTTTAATGTTGTGAGATTCCAGGTTATTTTCACTGCTTTATCTGCTTGTTCCTGGACCTGATCTTTTGGTCATTGCTACTCTGTGGTCATACCTCTCCGAAGTCTGCATACTTTTTTATTCCATTATTTATTTACTTTTTAATTTGAAGAATACTTATAGCATCTATTACCACAGTATAGAATTGGAGTATCAAAGTAGAGAAAATAATTTTTCTGTTTTGTTTTAAAAATTAAGTCTGCTGAGTTAACAACAACAACAACAACAAAATCATTGGATTTATCAGGGAGTCAGGCAGTAACACAGCAGGTTAAGTGCAGGTGGCACAAAACGCAAGGGCCAGCGGAAGGATCCCGGTTAGAGCCCCTGGCTCCTCACCTGCAGGAGAGTCGCTTCACAGGCAGTGAAGTAGGTCTGCAGGTGTCTTTCTCTCTCCCTTTCTGCCTTCCCCTCCTCTCTCCATTTCTCTCTGTCCTATCCAACAACAACAACATCAGTAACAACAACAATAATAATTACAGCAACAATAAAAAAGGGCAATAAAGGGAAAATAAATAAATAAATATAAAAATAAAAAATCATTGGATTTAGTTAACAGAAGACTAGTCAAACTATGCACTTTATTAATAAGAATATATTTCATCCAATTCAAAATTCTGTTTATTTTTCCCAAACTATAGGTGAATCAATGAGGACAGTCTACAGCACAAGAAAGTATAGGTTATATTGTGTTAATAATGGGACATTGTGTCTTTCTGGCTTAAACAAAGTTTAAGAGATGCAAATGTCAGTGACTTGAACACTGTGAATACCTGAAGATAACAGAAAAATGTCAGTGGTTGTATGTTGTTTTCTATGGGTTATGTTGTTTTCACCGGCTGACTTTACAGGCGGGTAACAGACGACCAGGGACTCATGGTTGAGCTGTAGGCAGTATCTCTTTATTCATGCAGGATGCAGCACAATCTATTCCAAGCTAAGCTAAACTAGAGGTACCGTAAAATTCACAATGCTGTCTTTATATATACTTGCCAAGTAGGGTGGAAACAGGATGTGACATAGACAGGGTGGAGAGAAAAGTGACTGGTGAAAATCAGAGTGTGACAAGGAGGAGATCAGGGTGTGACAAGGAGGGGGTGGAGCAGGCGAGAATCCTATCACTGAACCACTAATGCCCTGGAGGGAGGGTGGTGCTTGTTAACAGTGGTTATGTAAATAGAATGCAGTGGTTATGTAAATAGAATCGTGTTAAGCAGGGGGGATTTAAACCAAATGAAACAGAAGGGGTCTCATGCATACCAACAGTTGTATATATTTTTATGGAACTACAGAGTAGAGTTTCCAGAAGATCAGCATAATGTTATAAGAGAAAGAGTCTTGGACAATTTATGACTCAAAGGCTTTTACTTCGAGCAATAGGAAGAAATTACTATCATCTGAGATAAGGAAGACTTCTGACCAAAGGAGGTCTTTTTTCATGGGTGGTGGTATGATGATTCATGGTTTAATGTTAAGCAAACTAAGAATAATACAGATGGGCTGGCAAAATAGCTCACTCACTTGAAGAATGTGCTGCTTTACCATGCACGTGACTCGGGCTTGAGCCTAGCCCGTTACCACATTCAGGGTTGCCTTGGTGCTGTGGTGTCTTTTACTATCTCCTTCTGTCTTTATACAAACAAGCAAACAAACAAGACAGTCATTGAGTATCTGACTGATTAAGACATCTTTACTTGAAGAGTATAGGAGATAGCTCACCCAGTGAAGCACAAAACTTACCTTATGTGGGGCCCTAAGTTGGAATCATGATTACCACAGGGGAGGGCAATATAAAAGGAAATTTCTTGAGCAGTGAACCAGTGCTGTATTGTCTTTCCTTCTGCCCCCCCCCCCACCTTCTACCTAAAAAAGGAAGTTTCTGACTGGGAATAGTGGAATAATGCAAAATCCCAGTGAAAACTCTGATGGAAAAATAAAACTCAAAAAGAATTTTTAAAAGTATATATATATATATATTATTAATATTATTATAAAAAATATATATATTATTTTCTTTCTTCTCCTCAACCTCAAGCTTCTAGTTTTCCATGGAGATCTTTTATAGGAATTGCTTTTATAGTGTTGAAAGTGGACCTCACACATGCACGATTTAACAACAATGAACCACCTTGCTATCTTTTATTTAGATAGCAAGACAAAGATGAACTACAGTACCAGAGCTTTATCCATTTCCATAATACCGTCTATGTTACTTTGGTACTAGAAACTGGGATGTGTGCATGACAATGTAGGTTCCCTATCCAGTGGGCTACCATGCCAACTGGCTGTAAGAATTTTTTTTGGTTAACTGTATGCTATAGAACCTTCAAGTAGGGCTTAACATTCGCTCTTGATGGGCCACTGTTTTCAACAGTGCTTTCCTTCTTCATGGGGTGTTGGTCAATTTTCTGTATATTAGTAGAAGACCCATTGTAATTCAGATTCAAAAGATAAATAGTACGATCACACATATTTTGGAATTGTCTCATTATACTATTTTAGAAATTTGTGCAACCCTTCAACTGTTTCTTATTATAAAGCTTTCTAAATGCATTTTGAATTTCAAATAAAATGGATTCCATTTTTAATGTATTGCTACTTCTAGGATGAACTAAATTTTATTAAGAAAACATTTCTCCTTCTTTCCCCCTTGCTGCAACTTACTATATAGGAGTATTTGAACTCTCTATAAATAATCAAATTTAAGAGATTATTGCCATTTTATTTCTTTTTTTTCTAATTTTTTTTAGTGTCTTTATTGGATAGAGATAGACAGTAATAAAGAGGAATGGAGAGATAGATAGGAGAGAAACAGAAACACACCTGCAGTACTGCTTCACCACTCTCAAAGCTTTCCCCATGCAAGTGGGGACTGGGAGCTTGATAAATTGTAACATTGTAAATTGTAACACATGCACTTAACCAGGTATGTCACCACCCAGCTACTATTACCTTTATTTACCACCATATTTTTTGCTAGGACGCTGTTCTGCCATCATGCTATTATCTCGCTCCTGGTGGACTATCTTTCTGTCTTCCTTTTCTTCCTTTTTTCTTTTAATGGAGAATGACTGATAGAAAGGAAGAGAGAGGGAAAGAGGGAAAGAGCTATGCTATAGCACTGATCCACTGCTCATGAAATGTCCCTCATGCAGGTACTCCTATCTGGCAGCCAGGGTCCTGCATGGCAAACCGTGCACTCTACTAGATGAGCCATCTCTTAGGTTCTCTACTGCTTTGACATCTGAGTTGAACCTTCTTTTTAAATTTTTATTTATAAAAAGGAAACACAGGCAAAACCATAGGAAAAGAGGGGTACAATTACACACAATTCCCACCACAGCTCATTGTCCTGTCCCCTTCCCTGATAGCTTTTCTATTTTTTTAACCCTCTGGGAGTATGGATGAAGGTCATTGTGGGATGCAGAAGGTGGAAGGTATGGCTTCCGTAATTGCTTCCCTGCTAACCATGGGCGCTGACAGGTTGATCTATACTCCCAGCCTGTCTCTCTCTTTCCCAAGTGGGGTAGGGATCTGGGGAGGTGGGGCTCCAGGACATATTGGTGGGGTCACCTGCCCAGGGAAATTCAGTTGGGGTCCTGGTAGCTTCTGGAACCTGGTGGCTGAAAAAGAGTTAACATATAAAGCCAAACAAATTGTTTACTAATCATGAACCTAAAGTCTGAAATATTTCAGATGAAGATTTGCAATCTCTGTTTTGGAAATAGCTAGTAGGTCTATATTAGGTATATTCCAAATGGTCCATGGCTATACTAGTTTGTGACTGAGCCTGACATCTGATATGCAGGTGGACCCAAATTATTGTCTGGAGAGATAATGTCATGGCTGGAAAAAAGGACTAGAAAGCTGGATCAGGGAAGAGAGTAGCTCCCAAATATGGGAAACGTGTATAAATATTGTTGACTGTAAACCCCTAACAAAGCCCCAAGACCTAGATATAGACCACAACCCATGAGATAGGGCAGATGTACACATGTATCCATAAATTAGGGCAAAACATATACCTTAGAGTAAAAGTGCACAATAGTTTGCAGTGAGGCAATCAATGCAGCAAGCAAGTAGAAAGACCTAAAAAGACAACATAAAGTACCTAATGAAGTAGTTTCTACTTAGACTTCGATATCCTCTTCACCTTCTTCCTCTTACACTTCCTTCAATCACGCCTTACACTTCCCTCAATCACTCCAAAGCTAACCTTTTCAGACAAAGGAAAGACTACAAAAGCTGGATAAGAGCAAAAGACAGGCATACTTTAATGATGACTCTTCGGTCACTGTCAGGCCACTCCATCAACTGGGGCCCTAGTCGGGGAGTTCTGGGATTCTCACACAGACATGATGGGCCTAGACCTCAAATAGATCCCTCTCTTCATTTTCACTGGTCATCTCCATCAGAAACATCATAATGAACCACTTTGGGGCTCCCATAGGACCTTGCCCTCAATGTGGATCTACAGTGATAGAGAATGTTCCATCCTCAGAAGGGAGGCTGGATAACATACTCTACCTACCACCTAAGGAAGATGGGTCCTGAAATTGGGGAAGTTTGGAACATTCCTGCTCACGACCTCAAAATGTGAGCTCAGACTTACAGGAATGCAGAGGTTACATAGGCTCCTATGCTGAATATTGGCCCCAGAACATTCTTTTAAGTAAGATAGATTATTTAGGCTAAATGGGAATTAGAGGGCATGCCATTTTCTAGTATATCAAGGAGGTACATTTTATCTAAACAGAAGAGTTCTTGGGCCCAATGACTGAAGTAAATGCATTGTTTCAGATCACTTCTAGAGGACAGAACTCTTTCAGTAGCTAATGGATAAAGCAAAACTAGTAAAATTCAAAGGTATTCTCTCCTTGCAGTTCTTTGGGTTTAGTCTACATTTTATATTTTGACCTCTTTGACAATGGAGAATAGTAAATCAAGAGATAAAATCAGTTTACAAGACAGAGCCATTCATCTCTCTGTATACAAACTTAGTCATTGTTATATTCAGAACACAAATAACAAGCCATGGATATAATATTTCATATCTCATAGTGTCATTTGTTTGTGTGCTGTACTGTGATTGTCTTTCAGTACATTTAATACTGTGCCACTCTTTAGAAATCTGAAAAGCAAATGATTATTTTTCATTTGCAAGATTTGTGCGATGTCAAAATCCCAAATTCTACTTATACATAGATTTAAATAAAACTTAATGATGATATTATGTTTGGCTAAATTAGTGAAACTTAGTACTTCATAGAACATAACATGTATATATTGGCAAGAAACAGTTTTCCCTTTGTATCATTACTTCTATACAAGTAAATATTGAGTTGTTAAAGAAGTCACGATGTGATTTTGCATAGAAAACCAGAAAACTATGTCATGACTCTTTCAACAGCCCAATAATTAAGAAGATTTCTGTATCTTTTCTTGGCAGAAACTGCCTTCATGTCTTAGTTAAATCTTTATCTGTATCTTGTGTATTGTGATATAGTCTGTGGAACTGAAGTCTGACCATTATGGTATTTGCCAAGTAGGTGCAAAGGTTAATTGAAAACCTCTAATAGCTACAATACTATATAGCAAAATCCTCATAGCAATTTTCTCCATTTACAAAAGCTTGAGCCTATCTTACCATTAATGTCAGAAGCACAAATGATTCCTCTGAATAGAATTTTAGAGCACAGAATCTGCAAAAGAGAAAAGAGTTGATGCATGTGGATTGCTTTCCATGAGTTAGGCAATTTCTTTCATAGCTCATTTTAAAATGCATTCCATATACTTGCTTAAAACATTCAAGTATATATACTAATAGTGGAGTTTACAAGTCAACTGTAAGACTCCTATGAAGTATAATTGGGTCACATGCATTTGTCCCATACTCCCCTAGTAAATGATCAACTTTAATTTGAAACTTTCTCAAGATATTATACCAGTTAGAACAAAAGATTTTGTGACAAAAAGTGGATAAAGCTAAACCCAGAGCTCACAAAAACTCTGTCTTAAGAATTTCAGGTGGTTTTTCTCCCATAATACTCAGAGTTGACCCTCTGGCCTGGGTCTGTCAATTGAGACTTGAAAGGCTTTGATTTTGAGATTGTTTGCTTACTGACATTTGATCTTGACTAAATCACAGAACCATCTCTGTTCCATTTTCTCATCAGTAAAGTAAAGATGATCCTTGACGCCTACTCTAGTTGGAAGATATTGTTAAAGCACCTTTACTTTAATGTGATATCGAAGAGTGTTTTTGATATTTTAAACACTCATGCCATCTAAATAAAAATCTCTATTACTTCTAGGTAATTGTTATTGGCCTTTTTGTGCATATAAGAAAAATTCATGTTAGCTTTCCATTTTCTCTTTAGTTTGTTGAATATGACGTAAATAGTGACATTATTTTGTACAGGACAACTGATGTGGAGTATACAGTCAGATAAAATTGCAATTTGTTGCTTTATATTAATTAAAGATTTTTCTTGCTCCTTTGTTGAAATTTGGGGAAAAATTGCTTCATTTAAAAGATCTAACTAGTTCCTGTCATTGATTTGAATTTTAATATCGGACATCTCAACAGAAAGCCTAGCTCAAAAATAACTTAAATTGTAAGTTTCCAACTTATACTAAAACATTACTTTTTATAAGACTACAAAAGGAATATTAAGTAAAATATTCAGTGAATTGCCCTGTTGCTGTGACATAAAGACAGAAATCCTAAATAGATAACAACTCAGAGAGAGGTGAGAGGGAAAAGCAAGTAAAATGCATCTGAGAACTAATATCAAGAGTTCTCAAGACAGCCTCTTCATCATTCAATTCACCTTGCAATTTAAAACATTGTAATGCTTTTGTGCTATTACTGCCTATTTTAAGTGTTTTCTAAGAGTTTAAATCCTTTGTTATTGCTTTACTGCTGAGAATTGCTTTCTTCAGTGATACTGATTTTTTTTTTACTCTGATTTTCCTTACAACTTCATAACTATAGAATTTGTTCCCCTCAGCAGAAACTAGTTCCTTGTTATTTTCCCATCTTCACTTATTTCTTATATACTAGTCAGTCAGGAAACCAGTAAAATGACAGGTCTGTTGGCATCATTATGTGTGATATTTTCTATGGGAAAAGATTTTCTTTCACTCACTTTTTTTATGATATCTGAGATGAGAACATGAAGCAAAAAGCTCAAAATGGATTTTTAAAAAACAAAAAGTATAAGGAAAGGCATGGCTCCAAAGCACTGTAGATTAAAATGTCATCATGGTTCTAAAAAAGAAAATGAGTATAGGCCTCAGATTGAACTTAAAGGGATCTTCATTTTGGGGTCATCCCAGAATGGAAACCAGAACTTACCTATGAAACAATTCTGAAGCAATTATACCAAGCAGAACTTGTAATAGAATAGTTCAGGAAAAACAAATCCTGAATCTACTGCGATCCAGTTACTTGGAACACCTATTTTTCTATATTTTAGTATTTTTAATTTAAAAGAATATCTAAGTGATTATATAATGAATTTTTGAGTTTAAAAATTTCTTTGCTATATTAGAGAAAAGTGAAGCCCTTCACCTAAGATTGGTAACTCTCTCTCCCCCCCTTTTTTTTATAGATTCAAGATGTTTCTAAAAATAATTATTTATTTACTGCATAGAAGCAGCCAAAATCGAGAGGGAACTTCAGCACTTGCAAAGTTTTCCTCCTGCAGGTGGGGAGCAGAGGCTTGAACCCTTTGCTCAACCAGGTGCGCCACCACTCAGCTGCACTAGTTTCCTTCCTAATTCCAGAGACCTAACAGTTGTCTCTTATTAGAAATGTGTTAATAACAGATCTCTCTTTGTGTAGATATCAAGTGCCATTATAATATTAATCTACTTTTAAAAATATTTTTATATTTATTTATTTATTTATTTATTTATTTATTCCCTTTTGTTGCCCTTATTATTTTATTGTTATAGTCATTGTTAGATAGGACAGAGAGAAATGGAAAGAGGAGGGGAAGACAGAGAGGGGCAGAGAAAGATAGACACCTGCAGACCTGCTTCACCGCTTGAGAAGCGACTCCTCTTCAAGTGGGGAGCCAAGGGCTAGAACCAGGATCCTTATGCTGGTCCTTGCACTTTGTGCCATGTGCACTTAACCCGCTGCGCTACTGCCCAACTCCCAATATTAATCTACTTTTACAGACCGAGCTACCACTCTAGAGAAAACAAAGGAAAAAAAAATCACAAGCAGACAAAGTAGATTAGGATTTAAGACCTGACTGAAGGTCTGCTACTTTCTAAATATCTGACCATGGGCAAATGATTTCTCTAATATGTATTATAGTGTAATTTTGTATGGAATGACTTTGGATCTGTCTCTTTCAAGTACTAAAATAATTTTGCATCTGATGACAACAGATCTTTAGAATTATC
This sequence comes from Erinaceus europaeus, assembly GCF_950295315.1. Taxonomy (NCBI): domain Eukaryota; kingdom Metazoa; phylum Chordata; class Mammalia; order Eulipotyphla; family Erinaceidae; genus Erinaceus; species Erinaceus europaeus. Next base: position 132,111,651 of record NC_080165.1, on the reverse strand, counting down.
ACTCAGAGGTGCTTAAGATCTTCAACTAAAAAAGACACAACAATAGTAACAATATATAGGGCATTAGGGCACCATGCATACTTTATATACAGAGAAAATAAACTCTCAAAGAGGTTACCTAACTGGTGCATAGTCACAACTTCGGAGTTCGGAGTATTCAAAGCTCATACTTTAAAACTCATATATTTTCATACTAACAATGGGATATATCCCAAAAGATATATAGAACTGAAGATTTTGAAATGATACTTATTTCATATGTTCTGTAAACAAAGACATATAAGAAATATGTATTTAAATCCCAAATTTGATATATATATATTTAAGAATGGGAATAGAAAGATAACTTAAATGTAAATCAAACACACTAGATAGTATAATTTTTTAAATATACTTTACTGATTTCAAACACACATTTTATAGTTGTGGTTTTCCAAATAGTTATTATTTCCTCTGCTTATTTAGGATTACTTATTTCATAGTTGATTGAATTAATATTTGAAAATTTGGTCTAAAACCAGCAACACATTTTAAAAATTGTATTTATTTTTATTTAGTGATTTAATGATTGACAAGATTGTATGACAAGAGGGGTAAAATTCTATAAAATTCTCAACACCAGAGTTCCATATCTCGTACCCTCCATTGAAAGGTTCCCTATTGTTTATCCCTCTGGGAGTATGGACCCAGGATTATTATGGGGTGCAGAGGGTGGGAGGCCTGGCTTCTGTAAGTGCTTCTCTGCTGGACATGGGTGTTGAAAAGTTGATCTATACCCCAGCCTGTTTTTTATAATTCCCTAGTGGAATAGGGATCTGGGGAGGTGGGGTTCCAGACACATTGCTGAGGTTGTCAGTGAAGTCAGGTTGATGTCTTGCAGCTTGGTGGCTACAAAGCGTAAACAAACAAATACATAGATCTTTAAAAATATCTTTAAACATTTGAACTTTTAATTAATTACTTAGCTATAAGAGCTTTGTGAGATTTTTACTTTAATGTGTGTATTTAGCATTCTTCTTTTCTTTCTTTCTTTTTTTTTTTTTTTTTTTTTTTTTGCCTGAGCCTGAAATCTGATATGCAGGTGGATCCAAGTTATTTTCTGGGGAGATGATGTCATGGATGGGAAAGGGACCAGAAATCTGTATCAGGGAAGAGAGTAGTTCCCCTACATGGGAAAGGGTTATAAATATTGTTGACTGTAAACCCCATCAATTTGATGTGATCTGGGGCCCACAGCATTAGGAACCTGTGTGATCTCAGCATCCCTTTAGATCTGAGCTCACATTCTGTGGTCCTGAGTAGGAACATTCCATGCTGCCCCAGTATCGACCCATCTTCCTCAGGTGTAGCATAGAGTATTTAGCATTCTTAATAATATTATAAGATATTGACTTATTCAGTTATGGAAGATGATCTGTAAACTGTGGTCTGCTAGGTAAGTTCCAGGAAAGTGAATGCTGTGATGCAAAAACCTGGAAGTCAGAGAACTACTAATATAAATGTCAGTCTGATTCTGAAAGTCTGAGAATAAGGAGTGCCAAGTAAGTTAAAAAAAAAGTAGAATTCCTAGTTCAATAATCAAACAGAAAACAAGTTAATCTTTATTTTGCTTTATTTGTTCTATTCAGGTCATCAGTGGAAGACCCACTTAGAAAAAAATAAGTGTAACCATTTGTCTAATCACTTTTGGATAAGTAAACTTGGCACACAAAATCAACCATTACAGGGGCTTGAACTTAGAGGCAGCAGAGTTATTTGGGATAAGAAATTTTTATTGTTGTATTTTATGTACTCAGGAATATTCTGAGACAAGTTAGAAAGCACTGAAATGAAGTAGTTTAATAATGCAAATGTCTGATCCTCCTACATTTTTACTATCCACCAATGCAAATCACAGAAGTTCCTCTCATTTTTATTTATCACATCAAATTAATACATTTACACTACATTGTTGGTCTCTCTTTTTACATTTTAATTCCCACCAGTGTTATTGCTGATAACAATACTCTGTGCCTGTAGAAGAACCCACTGTTCCTGGCAGTCATTTCTATCTCCTTTTTCTTCCTATTTCATAGAGAAGAATTGAAAGGAAGGTGGGGAGAGAGAGAGAGAAGTAGAAATACCTGAAGAACTGCTCCACTGCTGTGAGACTGCTTCCACAAACATATACGCTCACATACACACGAACAGATACACACATGGACAAGGAGTTTTAACCCAGGTTTTCTTTTTTTTTTTTTTAATTAATTTATTTTTAATTTAAGGATTAATTAACAAAACCATAGGGTAGGAGGGGTACAACTCCACACAATTCCCACCACCCAATCTCCATATCCCATTCCCTCCCCTGATAGCTTTCCCATTCTCTATCCCTCTGGGAGCATGGACCCAGGGTCATTGTGGGTTGCAGAAGGTAGAAGGTCTGGCTTCTGTAATTGCTTCCCTGCTGAACATGGGCGTTGACTGGTTGGTCCATACTCCCAGTCTGCCTCTCTCTCTCCCTACTAGGGTGTGTCTCTGGGGAAGCTGAGCTCCAGGACACATTGGTGGGGTCTTCAGTCCAGGGAAGCCTGGCCGACATCCTGATGACATCTGGAACCTGGTGACTGAAAAGAGAGTTAACATATGAAGCCAAACAAATTGTTGAGCAATCATGGACCCAAAGCTTGGAATAGTGGAGAGGAAGTGTTAGGGAGGTACTCACTGCAAACTCTAGTGTACTTCTACTTTCAGGTATATATTTTGCAGTAGTTTATAGATACGTGTGAAGCTATGCTCTCTCTCACAGAAACTGGTGTATATCTAGGTTTTGGGACTTTGTTAGAAAGTGAACCACCTGAGATGAAATTAGAGTATACTATGAAAGGAAAGGTCTCACCCGAGTAATGAAGCTGAAGGGTTGTCATTCCACATGTGAGGTCTCTGGACACAGTCTGAAGTGAAGCATGTTGAGGTGGCAATCGTTGCGTTGGTTAGGTTGTGATCGGCAGATGCAATATTATTTGATATGGATTGGGAGATGCATACGGGAAAGTGGGCCCTATCCAAGGGTTCCAGGACTGGGGGAAGTAGGGGCTCTATAGTGAAGATGTGAGGTTCCTGCTGTCTTAAGGTTCAAAAAGACAATCGATAGCTAATGTTATTATCACATTATTTGGTAATTGGGTTAACTTTGAAAAGTCCTTTTGTTATGGTTTGCTGTACAGTACCCAGTATCTTGTATATAGCTGTGCTATTGGATGCTTCTGATCTACTTGGTCTAGGCTTTTGAGAGAGTCCGCATATCAAATACACAGCCTATATATTAAAAAGATTCAGTTTGTGTTTTGAAAACTTTGAGACATACAATTGATTTTCCCCCTCTCATATTAACTAGTGATTTATATGTCTACATTTTGCTAGGAGTGTACATAAACACCATTCCCACCACCAAAAGACTGTGACCCATCCTTCCCACCCACTCCCTCCCCCCACTGGCCCAAAAAGCATCATGTCTACCCCTTACCACAGGGTTTTTACTTTGGTGCCCTACTTACAATTTGGTCAGGTCCTGCTTTTAGTTTACCTTTCAGATCTTCTTAGTCAACTTCTGTTGATGAGTGGGATCATCCATACTCATCTTTTTCTTTCTGACTTAGCTCATTTAACACAATTCCTTCTAGCTCTGTCCAAGATGGGTCAGAGAAGGTGGGTTAATTGTTCTTGATAGCTGCATAGTATTCCATTGTGTATATATACCACAGCTTTCTTAGCCACTCATCTGTTGTTGGGCACCTAGGTTACTTTCAGGTGTTAGCTATTATGAATTGTGCTGCTATGAACATAGGAACACCTCTTTTTGGTTGGGTGTTAAGGAGTCCTTGGGTTATAACCCCATGAGAGGAATTACTGGATCATATGGAAGGTCCATGTCTAGCCTTCTGAGAGTTTTCCAGACTGCTCTCCACAGAGGCTGTACCAATTTACATTCCCACCAGCAATGTAAAAGGGTTCCTCTGTCCCCACATCCTCTCCAGCATTTGTTGCTACTGTCCTTTTTGATGTATGCCATTCTTACAGGAGTGAGGTGGTATCTTAGTGTTGTCTTAATTTGAATTTTTCTGACAATCAGTGACCTAGAGCAGTTTTTCATATGTTTGTTAGCCTTTTGGATCTCCTCTGAGGTGAATGTTTAGTTCATATCCTCTGCCCATTTTTGGATGGGGTCATTTGCTTTTTTGGTGCTAAGTTTGCTGAGCTCTTTATATATTTTGGTGATCAGTTTCTTGTCTGATGTATGGCATGTGAAGATCTTCTCCCATTGTGTGAGGGGTCTCTTTGATTGTTTAATAGTTTCTCTGGATGTGCAGACACTTTTCAATTTGATGTAGTCCCATTGGTTTGTTTCTGCTTTATTCTTCCTTGCAGTTGGGTTTGATTCATCAACCATGTCCTTGAGGTGTAGGTGGGAAAGTGTTTTACCAATGTTTTCCTCTAAGTATTTGATTGTTTCTGGTCTGACATCTAGGTCTTTGATCCATTTGGAGTTGATTTTTGTTTCTGGTGAGATAAAGTGGTTCAATTTCATTCTTCTGCATGTTACAACCCAGTTTTCCCAGCACCATTTATTGAAGAGAGCCTCCTTTTTCCACTTAATCCTTTGGGCCCCCTTATCAAAGATTAGATGTCCATACGTGTGGGGATTTATTTCTGGGCTTTCAATTCTGTTCCACTGGTCTGTGTGCCTATTTTTGTTCCAGTACCATGCTGTTTTGATGATGATGGCTTTATAATATAGTTTAAGGTCTGGGAGTGTGATACCTCTATTTCTGTTTCTTTTCCTCAAGATGGTTTTGGCAATTCTAGGTGTTTTCAGGTTCCAGATAAATGATTGTAGTGTTTGTTCTATTCTCTTAAAGTATCTTGGTGGAACTTTGATGGGTATTACATTAAATTTGCATATGGCTTTGGGGGGAATATTCATTTTGATGATATTTATTCTTCCAATCCATGAAAGATATCCATGGGATATCTTTCCATTTCTTGGTATCAGTTTCTATTTCCTTGAATAGCGACTCATAGTTTTCCACATACAATTCTTTCACTTCTTTGGTCAACTTTATTCCTAGGTATTTGATTGATTTTGCTGAAACAGTAAATGGGAGTGATTTCTGGATGTCTTCTTCAGATTTAGTGTTTGCATAAAGAAATGCCACTGATTTTTGTACATTGATTTTGTAGACTGAAACCTTGTTATATTGCCTAATAACGTCCAGTAATTTTCTGCTGGATTCTTTAGGTTTTTCTATGTATACTATGATATCATCTGCAAATAGTGAGAGCTTGACTTCTTCCCTTCCAATCTGTATTCCTTTGATTTCTTTCTCTTGCCTGATTGCTATGGAAAGTACTTCCAATACTATGTTGAAGAGTAACGGTGACAGTGGACAATCCTGTCTAGTCCCCGATCTGAGGGGGAATGCTTTCAGCTTCTGTCCATTGAGTATGATGTTGGCTGTAGGTCTGCTATATATAGACTCCACTATCTTGAGGAATTTCCCATCTATTCTCATTTTTTGTAGAGTTTTGAGCATGAATGGGTGTTGGATTTTGTCAAAGGCTTTCTCTGCATCTATTGAGATAATCTTGTGGTTTTTGGCTTTGCTTTTATTGATGTGGTAAATGACATTGATTGACTTATGCATGTTGAACCACCGTTGCATTCCTGGGATGAATCCCACTTGGTCATGATGAACAATCTTTTTGATATGTTGCTGTATCCGGTTGGCCAAGATCTTGTTTAATATTTTGTCATCTATATTCATTAGCGATATTAGTCTGTAGTTTCCTTTTTTGTTCTGTCCATATCAGCTTTTGGTTTCAGGGTGATGTTGGCTTCATAAAAGGTGGAAGGGAGTGTTCCTGTTTCTTCAATCTTATGGAAAAGCTTAACAAGAATGGGTACTAACTGTTTCCTGAAAGTTTTGTAGAATTCATTTGTGAAGCCATCTGGTCCAGGACTTTTGATGTTGGGGAGATTCTTAATAAGGGTTTCAATTTCTTTGTCTGTTATTGGTGCATTTAGATTTTGTAGTTCTTCTTGGTTCAGTTTTGGAAGGGCATATGCTTCTAGGAATTGTTCCATTTCTTCCAGATTCTCTAGCTTGGTGGTGTATAGTTCTTTAAAGAAGTTTCACAGTATTCTCTGGATTTCTGTAGTGTCAGTTGTGATATCTCCTGCATCGTTTACAATTCTATTAATTTGAGTCTTCTCTTTTTTTTGTTTGGTGAGTCTGGCTAGGGGTTTGTCAATTTTGTTTAATCTTTCAAAGAACCAACATTTGGCTTCATTGATCTTTTGTATGGTTCTTTTATTTTCGATGTTGTTTATTTCTGCTCTAACTTTAGTGATTTCTGTCCTTCTGGTTGCTTTAGGGTTCCTTAGTTCCTCTTCCTCTAAGTCCTTGAGGTGTGCAAGAAACACATATAGCAGTCGATGAAGCTGCTCGATTCACCATCAGTGGATTCGATTTAATATGCTATAATCTCCATCCTAAACACAGCTGAGCCATCTACGTCAAATCGTGTCTTGCGGACGTTTACCATACAGCCTCTTTGACCTTCTACAACTCCATTACTATTGGAACTATTCAGCTCGTCAACATATATAAGCCTCCCAGTGCCTCATGGGATAATGAGGTCCTTCCTAGCCTGAATCACCCAGACGTTTACGTTGGAGACTTTAATAGTCATCACCAAGACTGGGGATATTCCTCCACTCGTGCTGACGGCTCTATCTTAGCTGACTGGGCTTCAGCTAATGACCTCTCCCTTTTATAAGATCCCAAACAGCCAGGCTCTTTTCACAGTGCTAGATGGAATAAAGACTCATCACCTGATCTGTGCTGGATTAGCACAGTCAAACGCCAAGCCTTTCCCGCTACGAGACAAGTTCTCAAGATCTTCCCGCACAGTCATCACTGCCCAGCTATCATCCACATTGGTCTCCAGCTCCCACTGATTCTGTGCTCGGAGAAACTAAGATGGAACTTTTGGAAAGTAAACTGACGTCTGTTCAGTGATCTTACCAACAAATCTATTCCTGCAATTCCAATTAACTCTATCCCCTCTGAAGATTCCTACAGGCACTTCCGCCAAGCCATCTTCAAAGCAGCTTCCCAAGCCATTCCTCGTGGGAGATGTGCTAACTATACTCCTTGTCTTGATGCTGAATGCGAGCAACTACTAAAGCAGTATGATGAGCCGGGCCACCCAGATGTGGCTGACCATCTCATTGCCTCCCTGGATGCAGCACGCCAAGCCCGCTGGCAACAACTCACGGAAAGTCTGAACTTCACCCACTCTAGTAGGAAGGCCTGGAAGCTTCTTCACAGTCTGGGTGCCGGTAGCCAACCCCCTCCCGTCTCCCATCCTCCTGTATCTCCAAACTCAGTGGCCAGTCACCTAACTCAAGTTGGACGTGCTAAGATCGACCCAGTCTGGAAAAGAGAAATTTCCCATGAGTGATCATCCCACTTCCGGTTATCCTGTCCATCTCCAAAACTCTCTCCCTTTACACTGTCTGAACTGGAAGACGCTTTGAAGAGGGTTAAACCGGGAACAGCTGCTGGCTATGATAACATCACCCCAGAACTCATTCTTAACCTGGGCCCTGCAGCAAAGAAGTGGCTCACTTCATTCCTGTCCCACATCTTGGAATCTGAGTCTATACCCAAAGTTTGGCATCATGCGAAGATTATAGCGGTTTTGAAACCAAAGAAAGACCCAACACTGGCCGCCAGCTATAGACCAATTTCTCTTCTCTCCATGTGTTACAAACTCCTTGAGAGGCTGCTTCTTTCACATATTTCTCCTCTTACAGAGAGATTCCTATCACCTGCCCAAGCTGGTTTCCGCCCAGGAAGATCTACCTGCGAACAAGCCCTGGCCCTCTCAACTTACATTGAAAATGGATTCCAGAAGAATTTAAAGACAGGTGCTATCTTTGTTGATCTCACAGCAGCCTATGACACAGTCTGGCACCGTGGTCTCCTAGTCAAGATCTCAAGATGCCTGCCTCCATGGGTGGCCAACACTATATCGTTTCTTCTCCAAAACAGAAGATTCCGGGTGCATCTGGGTGACAAGTCTAGCAGATGGAGACTTGTCTCAAGTGGCCTCCCCCAGGGCTCTGTTCTGGCTCCTACGCTATTTAATATTTACATCAATGACCTCCCAGAAACTTCTTCAAGGAAGTTCATCTACGCCGATGACATCTGCTGTGCAACTCAGGCATCCAAGTTCGATATCCTCAAGGAAACACTCAACTCACGAAAGACATGTCTCTGATATTTGATTACTGTAAAAAAATGGCGACTAATCCCTAGCACTGCAAAAACGGTATCATCTGTTTTCCATCTACACCATGCCTCGGCCTCGTGTGAGCTTAATGTGCAGCTTGGCGATACGAGAATCCGGCATGAAGCCCAGCCAGTCTATCTTGGCGTTACTCTCGATCACACTCTGTCATTTCACGAACATCTTATAAAAACTGCAGCAAAGGTGGGCGCTAGGAATCACATCATTGCAAGACTGGCCAGCTCCTCATGGGGCGCAAGCACTTCCACACTACGATCATCATCTCTGGCATTATGCTATTCCACTGCAGAATACTGTGCCCCAGTATGGTTCCGTAGCCCCCATGTCCACTTGGTCGATTCCAAATTATATTCCTCCATGAGGATCATTTCTGGAACCATCCGTTCCACCCCAGTTCCATGGCTGCCAGTTCTTAGAAACATCACCCCGCCAGATATTCGTCGGGATGCGGCATCATCTAAGTTCATTTCCCATGTCTACGCTCGACCGGACCGGCCAATATACACGGATATCTTCGCCCAACCTGTCCAACGCTTGACGTCTTGTCACCCAATCTGGTCCCCTACGCCTACACTGAACTTCTCTGTTCCAGACTCTTGGAAACAGAGTTGGCAGTCAGCTGAGGTAAAGAACAAACACCTCATCACAGACCCCTGTAAGTGTCAACCCGGCTTTGACCTAGCACGTTATGATTGGGTCCTCCTCAATCGGTATCTAACAGGCTATGGCCGGTGCGCCGCTATGTTCCATCGCTGGGGATCCAGAGACGACCCGAACTGCCCCTGTGGCTCCAGACAGACTAGGACCCACATAGTCAATGACTGCCACCTCTCCAGATTCAAAGGAGGTCTCGAAACTTTACATCAGGCTCAACCTGACATTGTTGACTAGCTACGGAAGAAGGGCAAACGCTAGAAGAAGAAGTTCTTCTTCTTCTAAGTCCTTGAGATGTGCAGTAAGGTCGTTCATTTGAGCTTCTTCTTGGCGTTTAATATGTGATTGTATGGCTATATGTTTCCCTCTCACTACTGCTTTATCTGTGTCCCAAATATTTTGATAGGTAGTGTCTTCATTTTCATTTGTTTCCAGGAACATTTGAATTTCCTGCTTGAGTGAGTCTCTGACCCAGTGGTCCTTAAGGAGTATGTTGTTTAGTTTCCAAATTTGTGACTTTTAATAATTTTCTGTTTGTTGTTAAATGTTAGTTTTACTCCACTGTGGTCTGAGAAGATACTTGGGATGATTTCAATGTTCTTGAATTTAGTGATGCTATCTTTTTGGCCTAACATGTGGTCTATCCTTGAGTATGTGTTATGTGGATTTGAAAAGAAGGTGTATTCCAGTTTTTTGGGGTGAAGGGCTCTGAAAATGTCCAAGAGGTCTAGTCTGTCGATCTCTTCATTCAATTCTCTTGTATCTTTATTGGTTCTCTGCTTTGTTGATCTGTCTAAGTGTTAGAGTCTTCCACTATTATTGTATTACTGTTGATGTATTTTTGAAATTCTTTCAGTAAGTGCTTGACGTATTTAGATGGTCCCTCATTGGGTGCATAGATGTTAATGATTGTTAAGTCTTCTTGGCTGATTGATCCTCTGATCATTATGTAATGTCCTTGCCTATCTTTTATTACTTTATTTAATTTAAAATCTATCGTGTCTGAGATGAGAATGGCTGTTCCTGCCCTTTTCTGTGGTCCGTTAGCCAGTATGATAGTTTTCCATCCTTTCACTTTAAGTCTGTGTTTATCTTGTTGTGATAGATGGGATTCTTGCAATCAGCATATGGTTGGATTATGTTTTCTGATCCATCCCCCATCTCTGTGCCTTTTGATGGGTGAGTTTAAGCCGTTGACATTTATTGATATTGTGGATTTAATGTATTGTAGTGCCATTGTTCAAAAAAATAATTTTTTTTGTTTGCTCTGATATATTGCCAGTATTGTAGTGATGTTCTTGTTTATAAATGGCCTTTTAGAACCTCTTTCAGGGCCGGTTCGGTGATGGTTGCCTCCTTTAACTGTTGTTTATCTAAGAAGGTTTTGATCCCTCCATCTAGTTTGAATGAAAGTCTAGCAGGATATATTATCCTTGGTTGAAACCCTTTTCATTCAGGGCTCGATAAATATCTTGCCATTCTCTTCTGGCTTTTAGAGTTTGAGTGGAGAAGTCTGCAGATAATCTTATGGGTTTTCCCTTGTGTGTGACTTTTTGTTTCTCTCTTGCAGCCTTTAGGATCCTTTCCTTATCCTTACTTCTTCTCATTGTGACTATGATGTGTCTTGGTGTCTTCAGGTCTGGGTTGATTCTGTTTGGTACTCTCTGGGCCTCTCGAATCTTGATGTCCTTTCTGTTATTCAGGTCCGGGAAGTTTTCTTCTATTATTTTCTCTAGAATGTTTGCTTCCCCTTCCTCTCTTTCTTCCTCTGGCAGGCCAATTACGCGAATCTTACTTCTTCTGAGATCATCCCATATGTCTCTGTTGTTGTTTTCAGTGTCTCTCAATCTCTTTTTAAGCTCTTTCACCTCTTACTTCGTTTTCTCTAACTCATCCTCTGTCTGACTAATTCTGTTTTCTGCTTCTGTTAGTCTGCTTTCCCTTGCCTCATCTTCTTTCTTCATTACAGCTATTTCAGCTTTCAGTTCTCTAATTGCCTCAAGATAATCAGTATTTTCCTTGCTGGTCTCATCTGTTGTTTCCCTAATACTGTCATTCCTTTCCTCCAATGTTGTTTTCATTTCTGTGGTTAATAAGTTTATTATTGCTTGCATACTTTTCTTATCTATGGTTACTTCTGGCTGATTTGTAGTTTCTTCTGGGCTCTTGTCTTCATTCATTGGAGTAGCAGTTTTATCTGTTTTTGATCTACCCATTTTTTTGATTTATGTGTTTCTTTTTTTATATGCTTTGTTGTTCCTCCGTTGTTGTGTCTTGATTACAAGCAACACTGTACTAAATATCTTTATGACAATTGCACTCACCAGCCTCAGGAATTACAGTAGCAACTGAAGCAAGTATTGAAGCAGTTTAATCATTACCAGTTAGCCAAACAATTTCTCCAGTCCGTGAAAAAATGAATAAGATAGAGAAAGTGAATAAGAAAGAGAAAAGAAAGAAGGGATAGCAAGAATAGACAGTTATGCAAATAGACAGTTATGCAAATCTACTATCCACTGTATATTCTAGGGGTAACAAGAGGGGAAAGGGAACTAGAGAAGAGATACACACATAGAGAGTCCACTCTGAGTCAGATTTCTTCCCCAAAATAATTCAGAAATTCAGAAAGGCAAAGAAGAAGGAAGGAAGAAGTGTATGACAAGATAAAAAAAAAAGAAAAAGAAAGAAGGTACAAGAGAGAGAAAAGGGAAAAGATAAGATAAAGAGCTGTAATTAAAGAGCAGTGAAAGGAAAGGTTTTTTTTATTACTTTATTTTTAATTTAATTTTTTAGATTAGCTAGGAGGGGGATGGAGGGGAGAGTCTGTAGAGGAGGTAGGATTAAGGAGACAAGTTCCTCCCACAATAGGTAAGATGCCCACTACCCTAGAACTGAAATATATGCTAAGAGTTAATTCTGATCAACCTAAAGGGGGGGAAGATATATGCCTTTATATAATATTAATAGTAAAATAGAGCAAAAAAAATAAATAAAATAAAATAAAAAAAAATAAAATAAAATAAAATAAAAACCCTGTCCCAGATTACCTCAAACCTTGTGATCAGAGGCAGCTGATTGTTAAGAATGAGGAAAAAAAAAAAACCGCAGGACTAGACAAGGATAGCTGAAATAGACAGTTATGCAAATCTACTATCCACTGTATATTCTAGGGGTGACTAAAAGAGGAAGGGAAGTTGAGCAGAGACACTCGCATTGAGAGTTCACACTGAGTCAGAATTCTTCCCCAAAATAATTCCCAAATGTGTACCAGTGAATTCAAAAAAGCACACTGGTTGGTGGTGTGGGGGGTGGGGGTTGTGGCTTTGGAAGCTGTAGGATTAAGGAAGAAAGGATGGCAAGAATGAGAAAAAGAAAAAAGAGAGAGAGAGAGAAAAAAAGAAAAAGATAAGAAAAAGAACAGTCATAAAAGATCAGTGAAAGGAAAGGGTTTTTTAAAAAAATTTATTTATTTTTCATTATTTAATTAGCTATGTGGGGTGAGGTGGGGGGGTTGGCTACTTAGAAAGAAAAAAGGCCACAGGTTTCAGAAGGGTATAGACTTAGAACGAATGATACTCCCTGGTGGGACAGGAATTTGGTAAAGAAAGAGGCTCCTAGCAGGGGAGCCTGCTAGGAGCTGGTCCCCAGGGATTAGTTATGGGGGGGGGGGCAAAGGGGAGGAGGTATGCTTAAAAATTAAAAGGAAAAAAAATTTTTCCCCTTTTTTCTTACTCTAATTCTTAACCCAAATTAAGTTATAGTCACCTCCGTGGTGTTACTGCTAGGACCACTTATTGACTGGCCTGCTAAAGGCAGAAAATCCTACCATTTCCAGGAGATGTGGTCAGAGCTCAAGCCACTAGCAGCTTCTCAGTCTGCCATCTTCTGGGAACCCCCTAACCCAGGTCTTCTATCAGAGTAAAGTGTGTACTCTACCGGCCTCCAATTTTTTTACTATTTACCATGTTTTATATTATAAATGCAGAATGGCCCTTCCCATTTTATGTGGTGGCTTAGATGCTAACTATATAATATAATATTAAAATTTTAGATACCTATTTATGCCAATACTTTCCAAATCTAATTTGCATTGGAAAAGCTGCACATAAGGCTTTTGCAACTGACATCGGGCAGATAGTCACTTGGGGCATGTGAGCTGAACAATATTTTCCAGAGACAACATCATGTAGGATATAGAAGACTCACACAACACATCTAGGCATGTGGAAAAGTCATTTTCCTTGATTATACCAGATAAAAGATACACATTCTTTATTTTCTCCTGTGCAAATAAACCCAGCCAATATATTCATGAATTATCTGTTGCACACATGAAGACTTTTAAAAAGCACAGTCACAACCTATACAAATTTCTATGTTTCTGCAAGGACAAGAAAAGTTTTCAGAGACAGGTCATGCTAATTCATTGCCACTAAATGAAACCACACCCTTAAATTCTCTTGTAAATGGAAGAGTTGTGCTCATTTTTGCCAGAAGAGTCTAGGCATGTGTGTAAAGATTTATACTAGTGCTGGGGCTCACGTGGGGTGGCTCCAGCCAGGAGGTAAGCCACCAATCTTCCCTCACTAGCTCAAGGGCTCAGTGATTCAGAAAGGAAGACTTGGGGAGCATTTTGGTACAAACACTCATTTATTGGAAGGTGGGTTTGGGTATATATAGAAAGTTAAACAAAGAACATTTTTCAAATACAACAGAAATTACAAGTTTCTTAAAGGTCAGCTTGCCCCTATGGTAGGGTCCTGGTATGACAAGAATTGATGTGATACATAAAGGTCAAGACAGTCTCCATGATGCAGGCAAGTTAATTATCCAAAGGAGTTTGAGAGAAGCATAGGGGTTAAGCCAGTAAGGTGAGATAGAAGAAAAAGAAAGATTGATATAAATCATAGATATCAAAGGGCACAAGGAAATAAGATTTTGGGGGTTTCTCTGTCTGGTGTTGGGGAGGTGTATGATAGAGTATGTTCTCCTTTGTGATCAAAATGTGAAGTGGATGTGTGAACTTGTGACTGTCATGAACTTTGAGTGAACCTTAAAGCAGGCAGTCATTTGGCTTGCTGCTAGCAGGGAGAACTAAGTGTGAGAGGCCTGTAGGATTTCTGTGAGCTTGAGAGACTAACAAGGAGAATCTGAGTGTGGGAGAGTTTTCCCTCTTGGCTCATCTCTAAGAGGAGAGATGCTAACAATTGAGGTGTCTTTCCAGACCTCCATCCAAGGATGGGAGAGCTTCCCTAAGCTCTATCAAGCTTTCACATAGCCCTACATACTAGGTCTATTTTTTTTTCTGAAATACAGTTAGAAGGGTCAAAATTGCTATTGCAGATAGGTACATTCTAGGTTTCATTCCTACTGCTTGTGAAGCAGCATATCCTATTATATTTTATGAAATCACATTTTGCTGTTCCTATAGTCTTGAAGCTTTTATAATTAAAAGTGCTAGTTCTTCTGAACAGGTTTTGAAAGGTTTTTAAAACCACTAGCATTTATTTGTGTTTTAGGGACACTTTTTGGTATTGCCTTTAGCAAAGGAGAAATATGGAATGCTTAGATATAATGCTGTTAAAATGCATATAGTTTCCATATCTGGTTACTTACACAAGTAGATAAGAAGCATGTTAGAATATAGGAAATTTTTCCTTCACCAATGGCTTTCTTGGATTACTCAGTAAGGTGTAGATATATAGGTTGATTTGAAAATCACTGAAAGATTTTTAAAGGAATTGGAAAAAACAATTAAATTTAATTCAGAAAAGAACAAGAGCTGAGGTTAGAGAGAATGGAAGATAATCTAAAATAATTACAGTAAAGTTAAAAAGAGTAAATTGTGGGGAAACCCAGGCACTTAGTGCTTTTAGTTATCTGGAGACTGATATCACTGGCTTGGTCACTTCATCTTTTTTCCATTTGACACACCAAAGTTGGTTAAGAGACTTCTCCCAAATTCTAGGATTAAAAGGTTTCAGATATGGAAATGAAAAGTAAGAAGTTTAAAGCAATGTTACCTTTACTGTTAAAAACACATTAGTAATAGGTATATTGTATTATATTGTCTCTATCTAAAATATTTATCTAAAATACTCATGATATCTTTATATTCCTTACTGCAACCTAAAAGCACCATCTGTAATTAATATGTGTGAGAAACTGTCCCTTACCCTTATCGTAGAGAATGGATCTTTTGTCACCATGTTTCTTTCCTCTGTCCATTTGTCATGGTTCATTGGTGATGGCTTTACCTATTATTCAAATTCCTGTGATTCCTTTTGCAAGAGTAATTAAGTTGCAACCTTAATCCTCAGTTCAAATCCTTTTGACTGTCTATCTATTTTTTCCCTTTGCTATCACTGCCTTAGCTCTGAGAAAATATTACCAAAGGAGCAGTGGGAGTAGGGATTTGAATACCTTAAAGAGAAGCAAATAGCCTTATTTCCAACTATAAAGAGCTCAGTTTATGTTGGAGATCAATACTATTTCCCTGATAGATGCTTTTCATTTGTTTTACAGTCTTTATTTGTAGGAGTGTTATTCAGTTTGACTTAGAACACCCCATGAGTGCTCTTTCACCTTCTTCATCTATTTGTTTGATTATGTTGATTTGGCAGGAAAAGCTATTTGAACATGTTAATGTTCAAATATTAATGTTCAAATATTCTTGTTTGAAAAAACAAGCCAGCTGAAAAAACTATATCCTAGTCATGTTACTTCATTTGTAAATCTCCTCATTATGAAAGCCATATATGCTTCTTAACAGTGCCCCATATAAAGGTTGTTACATATCAGGACAGGAAAATATAAGGCATTTAGTTGATTCACCATTTTGCTTTGCCATAAAACTAAAAATATTAAAAAGAAATCTATCAATAATGAGATTGTCAGGATAACTTTTCTGCAGATAACAATAATAAAATCTAAGTAAAATTAAAGTACACTCAAAGCTATATAGAGGCATAAGAAGCTAACATGGACAACAGAAACAGCAGGGGCATTTGCCACAGAAGGTGAATACCTTAAGAGAACTTAATTTTTATGTATCTTCTTCTGAGGTTATACTATTCAGTGTGACTTGCAGAGGGGCTAAAACTCAAGA
Source organism: Erinaceus europaeus (assembly GCF_950295315.1). Lineage (NCBI taxonomy): Eukaryota > Metazoa > Chordata > Mammalia > Eulipotyphla > Erinaceidae > Erinaceus > Erinaceus europaeus. The sequence goes on along the minus strand of NC_080165.1, from coordinate 132,095,531 downwards.
GAAATTTTAGAATTGATATTTTGATACCTAAGAATTTTATTAGTTTTAAGTAGCTATAGGCAGTGTTTAGAAAGCACACAAGAACCTGGAAATTGAAGAAGTTATGCATGGAATAAATGGAACTCTCAAATCTCAGTACAATTTCCTTCAAACTGTTGGCTGAACCCCATATCATTATTTTAAGGTATTCAAGAAACCTGCAGAAAACCCTAGATAGAGACAAGAAAGGATTTATGAAAGGTATTAATTCACAAATGCTACAGATGAGAAAATGTTTGGAATTTGAGTCTCATCAAATTAGATAATTTAGCAATGTAAACCAAATATCTACAAGCTCAAGATAATATATAACTAATGTTCACTGCCTCCCTGAATATTCATGAGCAGCTGAATCTTGCTCTCCCTGGCCAATTAGGAATAACAAAGAGGATCACCTGAGAATACATCAAGATAAGACTAGGACCACTGCAGTAACCTGCCAAGTGACAGGTGAGTGCAAACACTTGTGGCTCATGGATAGAGGCACATAAGGAGAGATTCCTGGGGCTGAAAATCCATACCTTCTTGGGAGTGGCTGGTACCAGTTCAGTAGTCTTCCAGTTCAAACATCGCCTCTTGTCTCAGTATTATCAACAAAAATACTGCTGAAAGGAGAACTTAGCCTCACCAATTTACAGCTTTGGGTCTCCATTGCTGTTGCCCCTCAGGGGCTGAAACAGCAATGAGGAAGCCCTATACTGACTTTGAGGGGGTAGAGAGCTGACCTGGTAACCCAGAAGAAAATCTTCACTTCAGGAGGTATAGCTATATAGTAGGAGCCTTTTCATATCATTATTTTGATAAATTAGAAACCAGGGTGATTAATTTCCCCAGAAATCAGGATTTATTCAGAAACAGAGGGCCGCAGCTCTGCTCTGCTCAGCTCTAGCTGGGGATGGAGTGGGGATTGAGACCAGAACTTTGGGACCTTGGGGTGTGGGAGTCAATTTCCATAATCATTGTGCTATCTATCCTCCACCCTGTTTTATGTCTTGATCAGAGTGAGCGATTAAGTTAAACAAATGAACAAAAAAGAAACCACACTACTTATATTTTAAAAGTCCTCAGTCTCCCATAGCCTACAGGGAAGATAAAGAACATAAGAGGGTTTAACAAGCCACTGTGATTCACCTCAGGGTTTGAGATAACATTGAAACAACTGTTAATTTCCACATCTGTGAACCCTTTAAGTACCTTACTTAGATACAAGTCAGTCCAGGAAAGTGTGATTAGAGGATTGAAAAGTATTGAGAGGGGCTGGGTGGTGGATCACTTGGTTGAGCACACATGTTACAATGCATAAGGACCCAGGTTTGAGCCCCTGACCCCACCTGCAGGGGGAAAGCTTCACATGTGGTGAAGCAGGGATGCAGGTGTCTCCCTGTCTCCCTCTGTCTGTATCTCCCCCTCCTCTCAGTTTATGGTTGTCTTTATCCAATAATCAAATTAATATTTTTAAAAAAATTATTGAGAGAAGGATCTCATAACATACCATGTACAATGGTTAAACCAAGAAGAAATAAAAGCCCAGCTAAAAGGTCCAAAAGGTAGAAGCACGTAAGAATGGAGATGATATCCAAACACTAATTGAGTCATTACTCACAGCAGTGAGGAAAACCTTTGCAAGTAGTCATCAGAATGGAGAAACAGCAAATGAGACTCTGAAAGAAAACACTAATTATCTCAAGGTAATTAGAGAGCTGAGAGCTGAAATAGCTGAGTTAAGTGCACAACTAACTGAACAAGACAATACAGTATCTGATGAAGGTAACAAAATAGTTGAGATACAGGAAAAACAGAGGGGAGAGAGAACATAGTAAGTAAGGCAAAAAACAGAATTAGCAAGATTGAGAATGAATTAGAGAAAACTAAGAAAGAAATGAGACCTCAAAAATAGGTAAAGAGATACTGAAAACCACAGAAACATAATGGGATGATTTCAAAAGAGGTAATATATGCATAGTTGGCTTACCAGAGGAAGAAAGAGAGGGAGGGTAAGAGAACATTCTACAGAACATAATAGCTGAGAACTTCCCTACTCTAGACAAAATAAAAGACATAAAGGTTCAAGAAGCCCAGAGGGTACCAAAGAGAATTAACCCAGACTTAAAGACACCAAGATACATCACCAGATAAACCCAATCTTGGATGGAGCTTGAAGCAATCAAGTGAGATAATTTAGAAACTAAAGCATGAATATGGGATGATCCCACTCATAGACAGAAGTTGAAAAACAAGATCAGATGGGAAAACACTAAGCAGAACTTGGACTGGAGTTGGTGTATTGCACCAAAGTAAAAGACTGTGGAAACGGGGGGAGAACTCAGATCCTCGAACATGATGGCAGAGGAGGGACTAGTGGGGGGTGAATTATTACGTGGAAAACTGGGAAATATTATGCATGTACAAAGTATTGTATTTTACTGTCAACTGAAAATCATTAAATCACACAATAAATTTGTTTTTTTTAAATGTTAATCAGCTGTTAAAAATGACGAAGTTATTACCTTTGAATCATCTTGACATCATAATAAGTGAGATAAGCCAAAAAGAGAAGGACAGATAGCAAATGATCTCACTTATAAGCAAGACTTGATAAACAGAGACGAGGAGGGAGAATACAAATGAAACATGGATTGAGCATGGTGCATTGTATCAAAGCAAAGGACTTGAGGACAGAAGGGAGATGGAGGGGTTTAAGTAGGGTCCTGATGTATAATGAAATAATGCTCAAATATCAATGACTGCTATGTCAAGTATTAACTCTCTCAATAAAAAATAAAAATAAATACCCCCATAAAATAACAATGAAATACTACTCTACTAATAAAAAATAACAAACCATTACAAGTGCAGCAAGATATCAAAAACGTGCTAAGTGAAAAATTTAATATTGTGTGAAATAATGCATAATACATAATTTCATAGATCTTCAGCTAATATGAATTTCAAGGAGTAGGAAAACTAAGATACGATAATGTGAATGAAGATGGTAATTTGTTATGAAATTGGGAATTGACCGGAAGAGAGTGCATGTTTTATGAAGTGATCAAGTGATTTCCATTCCTGATTTGGTAGTAAACATTTGTCATAAGTTCTCATGCTGGTGATACTGAATATTTTAATGTAAATTAAAAAATCTTTATTTATTTGGAATAGAGACAGATAGAAATTTAAAAGAGGAGGAGGAGATTAAGAGGGAGACAGACATCTGCAGCACTGTTTCACCACTTGTGAAGCTTTCCCACTGAGGTGGGGACTGGGGGCTTGAACCCATGTCCTTACTCATGGTAATGTATGTGCTTAACCAGGTGTGCCACCTGGCTGTAAAGAATGTAAGGATTTTTTTTCAATCACTGTTAGCTTCTTTTTTGATATTTATTTATTTATTCCCTTTTGTTGCCTTTGTTTGTTGTAGTTATTATTGTTGTTGTTATTGATGTCGTTGCTGGATAGGACATGGAGAGAGGAGGGGAAGACAGAGAAGGGGAGAGAAAGATAGACCTGCAGACCTGCTTCACTGCTTGTGAAGCGACTCCCCTGCAGGTGGGGAGCCGGGGGCTTGAACCAGGATCCTTATGCAGGTCCTTGCGCTTCGTGCCACCTGCGCTTAACCTGCTGTGCTACCGCCCGACTCTTTGCTGGCTTCTTTTATGTGTTTATGTGTTCAATTTTAGTTCAAGAGCTTTATTTGCTTCTCTTTTAATTCTAAAATTCAATTCTCAAATCCATCTGTAGTTTTGTCTCATGTTCAGTAATCACACGTAAAGATCTATGAAAGGCCTTTATATGAACATATACTTTCACCTCCAGGACCCTAGGAAGTACTTTTTGTGAAAATCTGCATTTTTCTATCCCCTGTGGTTGCCCGAATCGAGTCTTATTTAAGGTGGTATATCTCAATTGAATGCCGACTCGCTCCTGTTCAAATCACTTCATGCTACTGTGATTTACCCATTCTATTCTTATTGAGGATGACATGCTTCCTTATATTACAGAATGTGTGTTGAGAATACAGAAGCAGTAGCTGTCAGTGGTGGAATAAAAGTCACATGATATTTATGGAAATATTGAATATGTACTAGGATTGCATATTGATAATTATTATTTAATTCATATTCTTTAGCCCAAAATTGCAGCAAATTTATATAAGTGGTAAAAAATGAGATTGTCTAGTGCTGTTTTTGTAGAAAAATCCAAAATAACTATTTGTTTACAGAATGGATGGCAGTTTTGTTGGATTCATTTTTCTAGAAGACAAAAAAGCTAGGAAATCATTAAGAGAAAGAGAAATACTTGGTACAGATTTTAGTTGAACTATATGATAGAAGGAAGGTAGTCAGCTCCACACTAATAAGTCTTGATAAATAAAAGAAACTAGCAGTTTTCAACCTCACTGTAGATAGAAACAGCCAAATGAAATTACAGTTTTCTGTGTCTAACCAGGAAACCAAAATAGTAAAATTTATATATCCGCATCAAAGAAACTTCTGGGTGGTGTGTTTGGGGAAGGACAGATTGTGACTTTCAAAAGAGGGAAATTTACAAATGTAGTAATACAAAGGTAGTGACAGATACAGAGCAAAAATCTCAAGGGTGGAGGCTTTTTAACAGTTGCTTATTAAAATATTGTGTGGGAAGTGAGAAACTTTTCATTCTGCACTAAGACTTTGATCTAAGGATAGTCATCTTTTTCATGTGAAAGAAACAAAAGTTCCATGATTCTAAAACTTTTCACAAAGCACAAGGACTGGCTTAAGGATCCCGGTTCGAGCCCCCGGCTCCCCACCTACAGGGGAGTCACTTCACGAGCAGTGAAGCAGGTCTGCAGGTGTCTCTCTTTCTCTCCCTGTCTTCCCCCCTTTCTTCATTTCTCTCTGTCCTATCCAACAACGACGACATCAGTAACAACAATAACTACAACAGTAAAAATACACCAAGGGCAACAAAAGGTAATAAATAAATATTAAAAAAAATTTTCTAACAAAGTAGCTTAGTAATGGATGAAATTACATGTCTGTCCAGGATTCTGAGATGAAGGTGATAGAAGGATAAATTTCTAGGAGAAAGAAGTGATATACTAGGGGGTAGGTGGTGGTGCACCTAGTTAAGCACACATAGTACTAAGGACAAGGGCCAGTGTAAGGATCTAGTTCCAGCTTTGCAGCTGTCTATCTTTCTCTCCCCCTCTCTGTCTTCCCCTCCTCTCTCCAGTTCTCTCTGTCCTATCAAACAATAATAACTACAAGAGTAAATCAAGGGCAACAAAAGGAGATAAATAAATATTTAAAAATAAATAAATAATTACATATTCACCTTCATCTCATTATTTGTCTTTGACATCTGTGTGTCCTTTCCAAGCAAGCATAAAAATTGGCAAGTGGAATGGTTGAGAAAGCATTAGACTCTCAGGCATGAGGTCCTGAGTTCAGTCCCTAGCAGTGCATGTGCCAGAGTGATGTCTGGTTCTCTCTCTCTCTTCTTTTATCTTTCTCATACATACTTAATAAAGAAAAAAAATGGTTGAGGTGTAACTCCAGAATTTATTGTTTAATGTTGATGAAAACAAAGTAATAGTGCCAGGTAGTGGTGCACCTGGTTAAGTGCACATGTTACAATGTGTGAGGACCTGGGTTCGAGCCCCCAGTCCTCACTTGCGGGGTAAAGCTTTGTGAGTGGTGAAGCAGGGCTGCAGGTACATCTATCTATGTATCTATCTATGTATCTATCTATCTATCATATATATATATCATCTCCCCTTCCCTCTTGATTTCTGTCTCTATCCAATAAAGAAATAATATATATAATTTTAGTTATATATATAATTATAACTATACACGCACACACAGAGTAACTAGAAGGAGTAACTAGAAGTAATCTAGGAGTAACTAGAAATAACCAGAAGTAACTAGAAGTAATCTCAGGGTGCTCATAAGAATAGTCTCAAGTTACCTTGTAAGAATGCCCCATATGTTTTTTTCTATGAAATCATCCTTTCTCAGAGACACGGATTCTTCCATGAGCTCTTCCCAATGGTTTTGTAGACACCATCCCTAGTCATCAATATGTTTTATTATCATAATGTTGGTTCCATAGCTGTGGGCTCTATAACAGGAAACCCAGCAGTGCCTCATGCACAGAGCAGCTTTGCCTGATGCTTTGTCTGTACCTGATCATATTCCCATCATGTTCTTTATATCCTTCAATCTGTGAGTTAAATCATGTAAATTGCTTCACTGTTCTTTTTAAGTACTGCCTAGAGACTGTTTTCCCTCCCTACTTCATTCCACAATCTATATAATTTGCAAAATTTCCCATGAATTTACTACCTGAACTTCTATTCTACACTCTTTTCTCCTCTTGTTACATTTACTTTTCTGAATAAACATTACAACACAGAAATCTAACATAGATTATTGTAGCATTGATGATAATAATAATAATACCGTCCATTTCCAAGGCATTGGAAGCACAGATTACTTGATTAGATAATACTAGCCAACATATATTGAATACATGCTACATGTTGGACACTCTACCTGTGATTATTTCATCCTCAAAACTCTTTGAAGTCACAGTAATTATCACATTTTATGTATGATGAAACTGAAACAAAAATACTGCCAATTTATACAAGGTACCAAACCCATAATAGTATAGAACAGAAATTCCAACCAAAGTCAGTTTGATTCACTCTGCTGTGTTACACTGACTTAATACTAACACTAAGAATATCACAATTAGAGTGATCTCGGTAACTCTGTTTCATAAGGCTTTGCTAGAGTATTCAACATTAGACCATGATAATCAAATGTATTTTAATTTTTCCTTAGATTATTTATTGCAGTTAGCTATTAATTTAAATAAGGAGATACCTTATTTAAATATGTAGACAAATAATAAATCCAATGCTGACTTGTAACTTTATTAAAGAGTAAATTCTCAGATATTGAATGTACTATAATGACTAGTCCTAGCCAGTTCAACCTGAGAGGGATCTTAAATAACAATTATAATTGATAATTCTATTACCAATTACCAGGCACAGTAAACTTTCTTCATTTCGGGTCTTTTGCTAAGACCACTGATTATTCCATTTATTCACAGGTTAACACTCTGAAGTAGACTATTATTTTGTACTGTAATTATTTTACTAGTGAGGAAATAAACTTGGCTAATTTCCCAACTGGAAACTGACAAAGTGGAGACTCAACTATTGGAGCTTGCATTCTCAGTACTATGCTATTTACTAATGTTTATTATGCCTACAGATTTTCCTTTACAAATGAGGAAGCTCCTATTTAGAAAAGTTACGTGCACGAACTTTGGTTAGTAAGCATGATGGGAAATTACAACTGTGTAATCTTATAATCATATAAGCTACAAAAAATAAATAATAGAAGTTTTAGTTGAATTTCCCAGAATCCATAGCTATTGTTTGTGCAAGTTAGACTTTTAGATGAGGTTCCTTCTCATTTTTGGTTACACTTTTTCAGTTTACTTTTCATTTTATACAAAGTTTCAAGTAGAGATTTAGGTTTATGCACAGCACAAAGAACACTGAAGGAAAGACAGATAAATGGATATATCTTCCAAGATGTATTTTAGCCCAATGAGGATAAGAAAAGTATGTAAGCAGTTGATGTTTGAAATCAAGAGGTATTACACCTATTGAAGGTACAAGTAAACTGTTATGACAGTACAGAGAATATACAGTCTTAGATGATACTCCGAAATAATACATAGGGGATGTAAAAGTTGAAATGAACCTGAAGGAAAGGAAGGGGATTTAAAGGAAGGGCATTCATAGGCCAAAGGTAATAATAATTAATAAATAATAATAATAATAATAATAATACAGTATCTCATCATAAAAACGGGAAGTGCTTGCTTCTAGAGGTAAGTCATACAAATGTGAAGTCAAAATGAACACTGAAGTGAGAAAGAGTTGAGAGGCAAAGAAACATCGGAGCTCTGGAGTCTATAGAGAAAGCAAGTAGGGGAAGCCTTAGGGACTGATTGGGATTCTGAAAGTTAGGCAGGGCTTTATATGGAGAAAAACAGTGCAGGCAAGGAGGGCTCCAGCTACAGTCAAGTGGTCAAGTGGGGATGAACAAGGGTGTTTGTGGCATAGTGAGGAGATTCACTGTGTGTGTGTGTGTGTGTGTGTGTGTGTGTGTTTACGTCCTGGTTAAAGAATAATTGCAATAGGCAAGAGAAAGGTATCTTTCATGTCAATGTGATGCCATGTTCCAGTCAGAGGTGAGGGAATCACATGGCCAGTGTCCCGCTGACTACTGAGTAGGCCTAGGAGTTGATAATGCTACAAGTATCAGGCATGTCAACTTCCTGGCTGAAAGTATTCTTTTTAGCAGAATAACCTTTAACTGTGAAGAGAAAAAAAAAAACCACACATAAAACAATTCATAGAAGTACAAGTTGCTTATATTTAAATATCAGTTATATATAAAATGTAAATAAATGCAGAAGAGGGCTACATTAACTATCAATATTTTTTTCATAATTATTTATTATAATGGTCTCATCCCATGAAATATAAATTTTTATGATAACTCAGTTTGGGTTACTAGCAATATAAAAGCTTGAATTCTAGTATAGGGAAGCAGTGGAGTAGAGAGATGAAATTAATTTAGATTAAGAATCTGTCATAAGAAGTTTGGAATGCTGATGGTCTCCATATGCTACAATTTATATGATGGAGCCCGTGAACTAATCCCCAAACATAGTGTGACATGATCTGCTAACTTCTGCCAATGTGAGACTCTTTTATCATTGATATTTACAGTGGAATTCCTTGTTACTTATTATAACAGTTTATTCTATAGCTCACCCATTACAACCTCTCCCCCTTTATTTGATAGGGCAGAGAGAAATTAAGAGGATAGAAGGAGATAGGGGAAAAAAAACAGAGACACCTGCAGTATTTGCATGCAAAGCTATCCCCTGCAGGTGGGGACACAGGGATTGAACCCTGGTCCTTGTTCACTGTAATGTGTGCATTCAACTAGGTGTGCCTCCACCTGGTCATCGCTATAACCTTTCCATACCCCAAAAACATTTTTGCCATCTAATTTTTTCTTGGTATCTGTTTTCCTGAAGGACACAAATATACAATCTTTATGATAAACTAATATCAGAAATAGAGATAGTAAGGTTTAGCTTAAAACTGTCATGCTACCTCCTGTATCTTCCATTAAATATCATCCATACTAATCATAGCTTAGAATTCTCCAGATGACTCTTTCATTCTTGTGGTTTAAAATTTTTTTACTTGTCTTGGTTGCTGTGAAGCACATGCATGTTCTTATTTACTTCTCTTAGCCTGATTAAATGGTAGCACTTTTATAAAGAACTTTTTAAAAATTGTAGCACTTTGACCTAGATCAAATGCTAATTTTCGCAGAACATTTTATTTTTCTCTCATTCTTTCATGGAATCTAATAACTTTCTGACTCCACTTTCTTTTTATCTGTACCCTAGTTATTTGTGATAATGTCTTTACTCCCTTAGCATTTTGCAAAGTTCTTGATATAATGTTGACATTTTTTGTATACATACTGGTGCAAATCAGAATTTCTGTTTTTAAGTTGTGAAAAATAAATATCCAATTAAGATGAAGAAACATAATACTAATTTTACCCGAAATACTAGATGATAAGCACATTGAAAATTATAATTAAGTCAGAAGAATCTTACAAGGAATAAAAACATGAGAGAAAGGGAGATATTAAAAGGTTTATAACTTAAAAAAAATCAGAGTTGTTTTGAAATGCAAATAATTTTTTAAATAAATTTTAAAATAACAATAGCCAGAAATTTGGAAGGCAATATTTATTAGAAAGGTGATAAAAATAGTCTCTGTATAGTCAAAAAGAAATAACTATATACCTAAGTGGACAATAGGAATAAATAATACATGAACTCAAAATTATTAAAAGCAAAAAATGTTCACTCTCCGTAGAAGATAAAGGAATGCAAATTAGAAGAGAATGAGAAACAATTTTGACCTATCAAATAATATTAAAGATTTAACAATTGATAATACTGAATGTTAATGTCAGTGAGTAATGCATTAAGCTCATGGGATTGGAAACTTTCTAGAAGGCAATTTAATTGCATATATCAAAACACTAAAATATTTATAGCTATTTACTCATTAGTTCTACTGTGAGGAATCAATCCCAAAAGAAATAATGTACAACAATTGTAGACAATTGTCTACAAAAATTGTAGACAATTTTTATGCATGATGATATTTAGAAAAGATATTTACTAACTTGAAATAACATATATCTAGCATGAGAGCAAAAGTTTAATAAATTATGATATATTTAGTAAAAAAAATACTATGTAACCAGTAAGACTTGTAAAAGGATTTGCTTTATTACATAGGAGAGACAGATAGATTCTAATGAGAAAGAGAGAGAAATCAGAGTACCATTCTGGTATATGTGGTATTGGTGACTGAACCAGGAACCTCAGGTAGGCAAGCCCTATTCTCTTTCAGTTGAACAATTGACCTACTGACTCCACAAATAATTTTTATAAGAGTTTTAAATTATGTGAGTGGTTGATTATGTCAGTTGCTGAACAAAAGCAAAGACTATATCTCTGTAAAAACTCATAGGGAAATAAATATGTCAAAATATTTGTTATTTATCCTTGATGTTAGTCAACCAATTAATTGGAAGATCAGTTAACTAGAAGAAAAACTGGGAAGATTTTAAAGGATCTTAAACTCACAGCATAAAATTTCATGAGTTTAAACATCAGTAACTATGGCATTTGGATGGAGGAGACGTAATGGTTATGCAAAAGGCTTTCATGCCTGAGGCTTTGAATTCCCAGGTTCAATGCCCTGTAACACCATAAACCACAGATGAACAGTGCTTGGTTCTCTCTATCCTTCTGTATCCCTCCCTCCCTTCCTCCCTTCCTCCCTTCCTCCCTTCCTTCCTTCCTTCCTCCCTCCCTCCCTCCCTCCTTTCTTTCTTTCTTTCTTTCTTTCTTTCTTTCTTTCTTTCTTTCTTTCTTTCTTTCTTTCTTTCCTTTTTTCTTTTCTCCTTCCTTCCTCCTTCTCTCCCTCCTTTCCTTCCTTCTTTCCTTCCCTCTTTCTTTCTTTCTTTCTTTCTTTCTTTCTTTCTTTCTTTCTTTCCTTTCTTTTTTCTTTTCTCCTTTCTTCCTCCTTCCTTCCTCCCTCCTTCCCTCCTTTCCTTCCTTCTTTTCCTCCCTCTTTCTTTCATTTCTTCTCTTTCTTTCTTTCTTCCTTCCTTTCTTTCTTTCTCTCTTTCTTCCTTTCTTTCTTTCTTTCTTTCTTTCTTTCTTTCTTTCTTTCTTTCTTTCTTTCTTTCTTTCTTTCTATCTTTCTTACCAGAGTACTGTTCAGCTCTGGCATGTGGTGGTGGTGGTGTGTGTGTATGTGGGGGAGGGGGATTGAACTTGGAGTGGCAGGCATGAGAGTCTGTTTGCATAACAATTATGCTATCTACCCTCCACCTAGTTTTATCACATTCTTTGTGGAGGTTAAGGAAAAAACTTGTGAGGTATCTATACACACTGGAATACAATTCAGCTGAAAGAAATGATGATGCCTTTACTTTTGCCACACCATAGAACTCGAAGGAAATATTTCAAGTGAAATAAGACAGAAAAATAACAAATATTGAAAGGCCTCATTCATAAATGTGATTTAAACAGGGTGGTGGGTAGATAGCATAATGGTTATGCAAACAGACTTTGGTGGGGTTTGAATTGTTATGTGGAAAACTGAGAAATGTTACACATGCACCTACTATTGTCTTTTATTTTACTGTTGACTGTAAACCATTAATTCCCTAATAAAGAAATTAAAAAAAAAGTCTCTTAGCCTCATCTGTTGTTGGACATTTGTAGTGCTTTCAAAGGAGAGATATACAAAGAGAGACAACACCACAGTTCCACTCAACCAATCATGGTGTCCTTATGTTGCACCAGGGCTCCAACTCTGAACTTTTTACACAGGGAGGTATATACTGTATTAGGTCAGTTATTACCTGGCTTTCCTTTTTTTTTTTCTCTCATATCATCATAGTGCCAGTCTATGATTTTTTTTTTTCCCTTTTGGTGTGCAACCCCCAACTGGAAACCAGAAGAACAGGGATCATGCTGATGAAGATGAGCCTTTGAATCACAGAGCAAGGTGGAAAAGAGAGAGTAGATCTGGTGGATACATGAGAATCTGGCACAGGCGATGTAGGAAAACAACAGTGCTTTGCTATGGAAGAATTCTTAAGATGCTTTACATAATGACCTTTTGGTTCAAGTTAATCTGAACTAGTGGACTAATTAGTTTAAAAATTTCAAATAAAGAGAAAAGTCTAGTCAGTCAAAGTTAGGGCATGCCAAATAAAGAAACTGTTTTCTTAATACTGATAATTATGCATGGAAAATAAGATAGGATATCACATTTTTGTTAAACATTTTTTGGCTTCTCATTTAAAAAAATCTAGACAACAAAGAATTACAAATCTAGGGTTAAAATACCAAATAACATTGCATCTGCCGATCACAATCTAACCAAAGCAACGATTGCTACCTCAACATGCTTCACCTCAGAATGTATCCAGAGACTTCACGTGTGGAATGACAACCCTTCAGCTTCATTACTCGGGTGAGCCCTTTCCTTTAATAGTACACTCTAATTTCATCTCAGGTAGTTCACTTTCTAACAAAGTCCCATAACCTAGATATACACCAGTTTCTGTGAGAGAGAGCTTATGTGCACACGTATCCATAAACTACTGCAAAATATATACCTGAAAGCAGGACTACACTAGAGTTTGCAGTGAGTACCTCCCTAACACTTCCTCTCCACTATTCCAAGCTTGGGATCCATGATTGCTCAACAAATTGTTTGGCTTCATATGTTAACTCTCTTTTCAATCACCAGGTTCCAGATGCCACCAGGATGCTGGCTAGGCTTCCCTGGATTGAAGACCCCACCAATGTGTCCTGGAGCTCAGCTTCCTCAGAGACACACCCTACTAGGGAAAGAGAGAGGCAGACTGGGGGTATGGACCGACCAGTCAACGCCCATGTTCAGTGGGGAAGCAATTACAGAAGCAATTACCTTCTACCTTCTGCAACCCTCAATGACCCTGGGTCCATGCTCCCAGAGGGATAGAGAATGGGAAAGCTATCAGGGGAGGGGGTGGGTTATGGGGATTGGGTGTTGGGAATTGTGTGGAGTTGTACTCCTCCTACTGTATGCTTTTGTTCACTAATCCTTTCTTAAATAAAAAATTAAAAAAAAAATACTCTGGGATATCAAAAATATGCTTTCATATACATAACAGTGTAGGTGGGAGTCAGGAAAGAAAACCAAGACAGGAAATTATAGTAAAGAGGTTATAGGAGATAGTGAAAGAAAACAATAACTTGAGGGTGAGGGAGACAACATAATGGTTATGCAAACAGACTCTCATGCTTGAGGCTCCTTAGTCCCAGGTTCAATCCCCTGCACCACCGTAAGCCAGAGCTGAGCAGTACTCTGGTGTTTCTCTCTGTGTGTCTATGTCTCTCTTTCTCTGCATCTCTCTCAAAAATAAAATTAAAAAAAAGAAAATAACTTGAAAAATTGGAATGTAGAAAGGATTCATGTAGATTGCATATACAATTTGACATACTTTATGAAAAATATAAAAGTAAATGCTTGAAAAGTAGGGTTTGAAGCTAAAAAGTTCACGTTCAAGCTAAAATTTTATTATTTCTAGTTATTTAAAGCTAGATTTAATAATTTTGTAATTTTCCTGTCTGCTTTGAGTGTTAAATTTCAATGATGTTTAATTCATTTGAAACACATTTTTGTGAATTATTTAGAAATGAGGTCATGTTATAAAAGCAGAATATGGTAGCTTGCCAAAGGTTCTGAATAATTGTTTTAAGTGATAGTATTACCCTTGAAAAATAATATGTAGTTGTTTGGGAAAGATGGCATTTCTTTCAAAGGTTAAAAAATATATTGACAGTCCCGAAGTTCAACAGGCATTCGTTTTTAAGATAAAGCCCACATAAAATTTTTAGATATTGCCTGATGGCAGAGAGATAAATGGTTGTCAGAAAATGGAAAAGACTCATTTTCTAAGTCTGAGTGGCCATTTTCCTATAATTCTGTCACATGAAAAAAAAGTACTTGCCTTTCTGAAGCGGGCTGCTGGCTGCAGGGAAGGAAGGAATGGCCAAGATGAATGAGATAAACCAAAAGAATGTTTATTTTCTGTGGCACTCTATTAACGTCTTAGAGTGGGTCTGCCAGAATCATTTTCCCTATGTCATTATGTGGATGACATAGTTAATATATTTATTAAGTTAATAGAGGTAGAGAATAGAAATGCCCAGAAGAAGCATTTTTGGTAAAAAGGAAAAAAAAAAAAAATCTGGTACAACGCTGCATTATATCCTGGTGCTTCTCTTGCCTGATTTTATCACTGAGGTGTTTGAAATGTGTCCATGCTTTTTATCTTCTCTTTGGAGACAGGAAAAGGAAAACTTAGAATGTATACTGTTATTTTTAACTTTTAGGAATAATGACAACCTATGTTCTATTTGTTTATTTGTTTTTGTTTTCCCACCAGGTTTATCACTGGAGTTTAGTAACTGATTCCACTACCCCCAGAGGCTTTGTCTGTCTGTCTGTTTTGTTTTGATAGAAACTTGAGCAAGAGGGAGGGGGCAAGGAAAAAATGGGAAGAAGGAGAGAGACCTGCAGCACTGCTTGTGAAACTTTCCTCTTGCAGCTCAGGGTCAGGGTCAGGGGAACTGAACTCAGGTCCTTGGCCATGGCAATAAGCTCTACTGGGTGGGCCACCATATGGCCTAGGGTTTAAAGAAAAAAAAAATAGCATTACAATTATTGCTTAGAGGAGAGGGAGGACATTTGTGATATCTTTTAGATTATCCCAACCAGTCACTTGGGAGATGGCACAGAGCGCATGGTGCTGAACATGGACAAGGAGTCCCAGCTTTGATCCACAGGACTACGTGTGCCAGAGAGAGGTCTGGTTCTCTCCCCACCCCTTTATGTTAATAACCCAGTAAATAATAGCAAAACAAACAAAATACCTAGTAACCTGGTGTAGCATACATTTACCTCCTTTATGTATCCTCTCACTCGCTCATGTATCAATAGGTATCATTAAATTTGACCGAATATCCTATGGATATTCAAGAAATTAATGCTTATGGGAGATAAATGAGTGATATATTTGTTAATATACAGTATAATTCAAATTTGGGTAATTTCCCCCAGACACTTACCCTACCCATTGTATCATGAAAATAACCTACAAAACAACCAACAGCATGTATGTACATGTGTACCTACCTGTCTTTGCCCGTGTCAAAATATTTATATATCCAGTCTTTTACAGTGTGTTTAGTGTGCACATTTTTATGAAGTGCAAACTAATTATTAGCTAAAACCTGGTAATTACTAATCCTTTCTAAGGATCACATACATAACATTCTACTCTATGAGTATAATTTGTTTTTATAAAAAGCAAACCTTTATAAAGCAATTATTTAGCTATTTTAAAAACAAATATATGATTGTTTCAAATTTCATTTGTAAAACCATGCCACAATGAACTTTAATATAACATATTTTTCCATGTTTGTTTTATTTCATTAGGATAAATTACAGACAAAATTTATGTCAACATTCATCTAGATTGCTGATATTACCTCTCAGAAAGCTTTTCTTCCTTTTTTCTTTCAATTTTTCTTCCCCCCATTTATTTTATTTATAAAATGGTAGTATTGACAATACTTTAAAGTAAAGTAGAAATATTGACAATACTATAGGATAAGAGGTGGGCATTTCTACACACTGCCCACCCCCAGGGCTCCATATCCAATCCCCTTTCTCGATAGCTTCCTTATTCTTTATCCTTCTGGGAGTATGGGCCCAGCACCCAGGGGTGCAGAAGGTGGAAGGTCTGGCTTCTGTAATTGGTTCTCTGCTGAATATGGGTGTTGGCAGGTTGGTCAATACTCACAACTTGTCTCTTTCCCTAGTGGGGCAGGGATCTGGGGAGGTGAGGTTGTCTTCAATGTGGATCAATAATGATATGGAATGTTCCATTATCCGAAGGGAGATTGGACATCATACTTTTTCTAATTTTATTTGATAGGAGAGAGAGAACTTGAGAGGGCAGAGAGAGGGAGAGAAAAGTAGACACCTGCACACCTGCTTCACTGCTTGCAAAGTAGTTTCTTCTCTTTCCTTTTTATTTATTTATTTTTTGTGAGCTAGGACAGAGAGACATTGAGAGAGGACAGGGGCCTAGATAGAAGGAGAGAAAGATAGACACCTGCAGAACTGCTTTACCTCTCCTGAAGTGGACCCCCTGCAGGTGTTGAACAGAGGCTGGAACCCCAGTCCTTGCACTTGGTAAGATGTGCTCTTAGCTGGGTGCACCACTGCCCACTCCTCCACCTCCAATCAGAAAAATTTTACAGTTTAAATTTTATGTATAGTAATTCTATTTTCAGGGGCTTTGGAGACAGCATAAGGTTATACAAAAGATTTTTATGCCTAAGACAACAAAGGTCCCAGGTTCAATCCTCAGTAACACTATAAACCAGAGGTAAGCAGTGTTGCAGTGTTCTGGTCTATGTATCATCTATCTATCTATCTATCTATCTGTCATCTATCTATTTATACTTCTCATTAAAATAAATAAAATGTCTGCACATCCAAAGAAACTATTAAACAAACAGAGAGACCCCTCACAGAATGGGAGAAGATCTTCACATGCCAGACATCAGACAAGAAACTAATCACCAAAATATATAAAGAGCTCAGCAAACTTAGCCGCAAAAAAGCAAATGACCCCATCCAAAAATGGGCAGAGGAAATGAACAAAACATTCACTAGAGAGGAGATCCAAAAGGCTAACAAACTTATGAAAAACTGCTCTAGGTCACTGATTGTCAGAGAAATGCAAATTAAGACAACACTAAGATACCACCTCACTCCTGCAAGAATGGCATACATCAAAAAGGACAGCAGCAACAAATGCTGGAGAGGATGTGGGGACAGAGGAACCCTTTTACATTGCTGGTGGGAATGTAAATTGGTCCAGCCTCTGTGGAGAGCAGTCTGGAAAACTCTCAGAAGGCTAGACATGGACCTTCCATATGACCCAATAATTCCTCTCCTGGGGTTATACCCCAAGGACTCCATAACACCCAACCAAAAAGAGGTGTGTACTCCTATGTTCATAGCAGCACAATTCATAATAGCTAAAACCTGGAAGCAACCCAGGTGCCCAACACCAGATGAGTGGCTGAGAAAGCTGTGGTATATATACACAATGGAATACTATGCAGCTATCAAGAACAATGAACCCACCTTCTCTGACCCATCTTGGACAGAGCTAGAAGGAATTATGTTAAGTGAACTAAGTCAGAAAGTTAAAGATGAGTATGGGATGATCCCACTCATCAACAGAAGCTGACTTAGAAGATCTGAAAGGGAAACTAAAAGCAGGACCTGATCAAATTGTAAGTAGGGCACCAAAGTAAAAACCCAGTGGTAAGGGGTAGACATGTAGCTTCCTGGGCCAGTGGGGGGTGGGAGTGGGCGGGAGGGATGGGTCACAGTCCTTTGGTGATGGGAATGGTGTTTATGTACACTCCTAGCAAAATGTAGACATATAAATCAGTAGTTAATTAATATGAGAGGGGGAAATCAATTGTATGTCTCAAAGGTTCTCAAAAGACAAACTTGAATCTTTTAAATAGATAGGCTACATATTTGATATGCGGACTCTCTCAAAAGCCTAGACCAAGTAGATTAGAAGCTTCCAATAGCACAGCTATATACAAGATACTGGGTACTGTACAGCAAACCATAACAAAGGGACTTTTCAAAGTTAACCCAATTAACAAATAATGTGATGATAATATTAACTATTGATTGTCTTTTTGAACCCTAAGACAGCAGGAACCTCACATCTTCACTATAGAGCCCCTACTTCCCTCAGTCCTGGCACCCTTGGATAGGGCCCACTTTCCCGTATGCATCTCCCAATCCAAACCAAATAATATTGCATTCGCCGATCACAACCTAACCAAAGCAACGATTGCCATCTCAACATGCTTCACCTCAGAATGTATCCAGAGACTTCACGTGTGGAATGACAACCCTTCAGCTTCATTACTCGGGTGAGACCTTTCCTTTAATAGTACACTCTAATTTCATCTCAGGTAGTTCACTTTCTAACAAAGTCCCATAACCTAGACATACAACAGTTTCTGTGAGAGAGAGCTTATGTTCACACGTATCCATAAACTACTGCAAAATATAGACCTGAAAGCAGGATTACACTAGAGTTTGCAGTGAGTACCTCCCTAACACTTCCTCTCCACTATTCCAAGCTTGGGATCCATGATTGCTCAACAAATTGTTTGGCTTTGTATGTTAACTCTCTTTTCAATCACCAGGTTCCAGATGCCACCAGGATGCTGACTAGGCTTCCCTGGATTGAAGACCCCACCAATGTGTCCTGGAGCTCAGATTCCCCAGAGACACACCTTACTAGGGAAAGAGAGAGGCAGACTGGGAGTATGGACCGACCAGTCAATGCCCATGTTCAGCGGGGAAGCAATTACAGAAGCCAGACCCTCTACCTTCTGCAACCCTCAACGACCCTGGGTCCATGCTCCCAGAGGGCTAGAGAATGGGAAGGCTATCATGGGAGAGGGTGGGTTATGGGGATTGGGTGGTGGGAATTGTGTGGAGTTGTACCCCTCCTACCTTATGCCTTTGTTCACTAATCCTTTCTTAAATAAAAAATTTAAAAAAAAAAAATAAATAAATAAATAAAATGTTTTTTAAAGGAACTCTATTTTCTTATACTTTTACTTAAATAATAGTCTAAAATTTTAATTTCCATAGGAAAAATAAGCAAAAAGTGACATTCTACAGTTTTAATTCTTTTAAAAATATTTTATTTATTCGAGAGAGATACAGTGTGAACGATAGGTAGATAGATGATAGACAGATAGATAGGCAGACCAGATCACTGATCAACTCTGTCTTATGGCAGTGCTGGGGATAAATCCTGCGACCTCAGAGCCTCCTGTATGAAAATCTTTTGCAGAATTGTTATGCTGTCTTCTCAGGTCCAGCTTTAATTCTTATCTTAACTAGCTAGAAGATTGAGTAAAATTTAACTTTTTAAAAGTTGAAGATACATCATCAAAAAAAGGGCTCTGGGGGAAGGACGACAGGTAGAGGGATGGGGAAAGAGGAAGCTTTCAGGTCCTGATACAGGATGATGGACCTAACTTGGGGGTGAAAGTGCTTTGTAGACACCTATCTTGATGAGACAAGGCATTATACTCATGTTCCAACAACTGTACTAATTGAAGATTCAAATAGTAATAAAAATGACAGGAAAATCTCCTTCCTACACACACACACACACACACACACACACACACACACACACACACACACACACACACACTTTCTGCATTATTTGGTGCAGCTGCTGAATGTTATAATTTCTTTTTTGTTCCACTTTAGAAAACCTCTGTGTTTGTTAATGTTGTTTCTGTAATGTTGTGACTGGAGGTACTGATCCTTATATAATTTGTGTGGACTCTTCTCTTTCTGGAAGAGTGCATTTCCCTTTTGGAGGATTAACTGTGAGGGAAGGTTTTCTGTCATCTGATGAGATTGATACTGATTCTGACACAGTTCACCAAGTGGATCCCATTTTTTCCAACTTAATTGGTGGTGAATTTTGCTGCTTTGGAAATAGATTCTATTTGAGATTTGCTTGTTAAGTAGGAATTTTTTATTTCTGAAATTTCCTTTCTATGACAGTACATGTGATCTCTAGTGGTGTGAATTTCAGCTGGATCACAGTGTAAATGTATCATCTAAATTCTGTGGTTCTCCTGCTTATATAAAAGCTCAGTCATTTTAAATGCATATACATGATGTTTTATGTTAATTACATAAAATCCTAAAGTGTTTTATTTGTGAGCATATTTTAATGAAGGAATCACTTTATATTGAAAGAAATTGGGACTGAAGGAGAAAGTCCAGGCAATTGTCATCTATTTTGTATTTTTATCTTGCTTTCTATACTTTTCTGATATTGTAAACTATGTAGTTTGGGCTTGGACATAAGGAATGACTGGATAGAGTAAGTCCACAGGCAGCAGACAAAATTATAGAAAAGGTTAAAGTTTGTTGAAATAGGCAAATCAAGAAATAGTCACCAAGGGAAGTGACAGGTTAAGTGCCACCTGAGTGTTGAAGTATCTGTATTTATGCCTATGATTTTAGGAAATACATTATTTTGGGGTTGATCAAGAAACATCCTTCCTCTTTTATCTTATACACAGAGACAGGGTTCTTTTTTTAAAATTGTTATTAGTGATTTAATAATAATTAACAAGATTGTAAGATAAGAGGGGTACAATTCCACATAGTTCCCACCACCAGAGTTCACTATCCTATCCCTTCTATTGGATGCTTCCTTATTCTTTAACCCTCTCTGGGAGTATGGATCAAAATTTTTATGAGGTGCAGAAGGTGGAAGGTCTGGCTTCTGTAATTGCTTCTCCACTGGACATGAACACTGTCGGGTTGATCAAAACCCCCAACCTGTTTTTATCATTCCTTAGTCGGTTAGGGCTCTGGAGAAGTGAGGTCCCAAGACTCAATGGTGGGTTCATCTGTTCAGGGAAGTCAGGATGGCATTATAGTAGTGTCTGCAACTTGGTGGCTGAAAAGCAGTAATATATAAAGCAAATTGGTTAATAAACAGGAACCTGACATCCCTGTCAGACTGAGCTCACAGTCCGTGGTCACAGGTAGGAACATTCTAGGCTGCACTCATTTCAGGACCCTCAAGTGGCAGAGTAGGCTGACCCCGCCTCCCTTCAGACAGTGGGACAGCCAATAGGGTTCTTTCTATCAAAACTCTTTCTCAGTGGTCATCCACAACCTGAAGTGGATGATGGGAAAATTCTCTGTCAAAATTCTTAATCAAGGTTGACAGCAACTGTTTCAACCATGTAACATCAGTAATGAGAAAGTTTTGCTCATGTACTGGAGTGACTGCAATTTTGCTTCTCTTTGCTTACTTGGGCTGCATACCTGACAAAAGTAATATTTGTGAATTTGTGGCACAGCATTTTCCATATGTTAAAATAATACGTTCAACTAGCAATTGTGAGTCTATATTAAGCATATTAAAATCTGCTTCTTTATTTGTGTAGATATATGGAGAGAAAAAGAAAGAATTGCTTCAGTTTTATGCAGTGCCAGGGATCATACCTAATTTCTCAAATATGTAAGGTCTGTATTTTTCTTACTGAGCCACTTCCTTGATCACCATTAAGCACTTTTAATAAAAACAGCTGCCAACTTACAGATAAGGAAATGAATCACAGAGAGCCTAGGTGACTTGGTGGAAATCACACAACTAATAATTAGTGACTGGGGCCTGTAACCCAGAGTTCCTTGGTACTCACTGTTCCTTTTTTTTTAAATTTATTTTTATTTTTATTTTATTTATTCCCTTTTGTTGCCCTTGTTGTTTTATTGTTGTAGTTATTATTGTTGTTGTCATCATTGTTGGATAGGACAGAGAGAAATGGAGAGAGGAGGGGAAGACAGAGAGGAGGAGAGAAAGATAGACACCTGCAGACCTGCTTCACCGCCTGTGAAGCGACTCCCCTGCAGGTGGGGAGCTGGGGTTTGAACGAGGATCCTTATGCCGGGTACTTGTGCTTTGCGCCACCTGCGCTTAACCCACTGCACTATAGCCCGACTCCCTGGTACTCACTGTTCCTGAACTTAGTGTTTCCAGTTGGCTCATGTTTATGTTCAGGTACTAGTATTGCATAATATTTGTATTCCATGTATGACATCTGAGAGTACTAGAAATACTGTTTCATTAAAAGTCAAGAATCTGGAACACTAGGTCTATTCTCTTTATCTTGTTCGCTTTATGATCTTTGATTATGATCTAAATTTCCCTGAAATTTTATTTATACTAGGAAGAATGAAACCAGTTCCCCTACCCCCTTCATTGGCATATTGCATGAATACAATGAAAAATTTATATTGATATTGTGGAGCATTAAAATAGATTGATTTTTTTGTTGTTGTTCAGAATTTCTCCTTTCTCTCCCTATGGAAAGACTTCTACTTTGGTTTTTTCCTGATAAAAGATTATGTGTGTTTATCTTGAGAAAATACTTTGTGAGTTTAACTGAAATGTTTTGTTAAAAACAGACTTCTTATTTTTCAAAGCTTTGGTTGACACATGTACTTCCACTACTCCGGGGCTATTTATTACTCAGATAAATACAGAAAGAGGGAGAAACTAAAACATTATTGGAGATTCCTTCATTGCCATACCACTTCCCATGTAGTACCCAGGCTTGAACCTGAGTTGTGTACATGGCAGAGCAGGAACTGTGAACTATTTCTTCCGTGCATGGGCTGAAGCTTTTGGTAGCTTATCCATGACTCCATGCCTTTTCATTGCTGTTTGAAAACCAGAAAATATTTTTTGAACTTTTTTTCCAGCAATTTAAAACCGTCATGTCAATTTATTGTGTCTGAGAGAGAGCGAGAGAGAGAACATGAACCCAGGATATCTCTTGGCTTAGCTCTGGGATGTGGTGGTGCTGGGAATTAAACCTAGGGCATCAGGTATACAATCTCTCTGCTCTAATTATGAACTAAATTGATGTGTGTGTGTGTGTGTGTGTGTTTAAGTTGCCCCCACACAGTATTAAAGACTTTCCAACTATTAATAGATAACATGGTGAATATCTCAGAGCAACACAAACTAATTAAAATATAAAGTATCTTTGTACTAAATTAATAGAGTGGTAAACAATCCCATTATTAAAATATTTAAATCCACTAAGACGATACCTATAATAGACTTAATATCTCAGGGAGAAGAGACCATGATCATGTCTTTCTGGTAGAAGTCTTATAAACTTGAAGTGGAAGTGTACTCTAAAAAGGATTGCTGTTGTGACTCTTTTAACGCAAGGATCTGAACTGAGGTGAACAGGGAAGGAAACATGCTTTAGAGACAAATTTGACTCTGCAATCACGAATTTTAAATAAAAAAGAGTTAGCTATCAAAACTGAACATTACCCTTGAGTGTCCTGCCATTTATGGTCTGAAAAGAGGATGAATAATTCTCTGATATCAAAAAAGATCATTTGTGAAATAAGTAAAAAGTTGAAAGACAACTGCTAGGATGGTTTTGCTCATATATGGAATCTCGAGAATTGAAACAAATGAACTTATAAATGAAGCAAAACACAACTAGGAGAAGTAGTTAATTTTTTCCATAATGTTGTGAGAACTATGATGCTTACTGATGGGAAGACGGGCACTTTGAACTTTAGTGGTAGATGCAGTGAGGAACTATATTCTGTACTTTAAAATTTTTTTATTATCTTTAATTATTTACTTATTGGATAGAGACAGCCGGAAATCAAGAGGGAAGGGGGAGATATAAAGGGAGGGAGGAGAGAGAGAGAGAGAGAGAGAGAGAGAGAGAGAGACACCTGCAGTGTCTCTGCTTTAACACTTTCAAAGCTTTTCCTCTACAGCTGGGGCCCCGGGGGCTCGAACCCAGGTCCTTGAGCATTGTAACATATGCTCTCAACCAGGTGAGCCACCACCCAGCCTTATATTCTGTATTCTTATAATTTTGCATACCACTATTAAATCACAAATGAAAATGAAATAAAAGAGGCAATTTATGTTAATATTCTCCTAAAAACCCCCTGAGGAATAATGCAGATATAACCTCCACAGGGTTGAGTCAAAGACCACTGCTAACAATGTAATAGAGTTACTCTTCTAGGAGAAGCAGGCTTTAATCAAGAATCATTCCCTATTGTATTGGTCTGTTGAAGTTGCTATAAAATACCATAAACTGAGGGTTCAGGACTTGGAGTATAATGGCAGAGAAGGACCGAGAGGGGGCTGAATTGTTATATGGAAAACTGAGAAATATTGCACATGTACAAACTACTGTATTTTTTCTGTTGACTATAAACCATTAATCCTCTAATAATGGGGAAAAAATTACCACAAATCAGATGGCTTAAATAAGAGAAATTCATTTTGTCACCATTGTAGAGGTTGGAAGACTGAGATCAGAGTCAATTTAACTTGTTCTGATTACACACATAATGATATGTACTAAAGTGGACTTTCCTTAGTATGAGAGAGAGAGAGAGAGAGAGAGAGTCAGGGAGAGAGAGACAGGAAGAGAGGGGGGGTTGTTACTTATTTTTAATTTTTTATATTTATTTTTCCCTTTTGTTGCCCGTATTTTGTCGTTGATGGCTTCGTTGTTAGATAGGATAGAGAGAAATGGAGAGGAGGGTAAGACAGAGGGGGAGAGAAAGAGAGACACCTGCAGACCTGTGAAGCGACTTCCCTGCTGGTGGGGAGCCGGGTCCTTCCGCTGGTACTTGTGCTTTGCACCAGGTTTGCTTAACCCGCTGCCCTAATGCTGGACTCCCTGGGTTGTTACTTCTTTAGGTCATTAATTTCACTGAATCTAGGACCCCACCCCATAGCACTTCTTTAATTTGAATTACTTTATTAGAAGCCTTGTCTGTAGATATTGTCATACACTGGAACTCAGGGTCTCAGCATGGTTTGAAGGGAACAAAAATATTAAATCTATAATGCTAAATTTTGAAGGATTTTAGAATTATTGTAAATTCATGACCGTTTATATTTTCTAGCCCTCTTGTTTTAAAATGGAAGTGTTTATTGTGAGGTCAAACGTAGGGAGGTCAAGGCGGCCTTTTTAGTTCTGGGCTTTTGCATCATAAATAGTCACATAACGGACAGAATGTTGAAACGTTCATGAATGTGTGCTTCTCATCTCTCGATAAGATGATGGAGCTGTGTAATGATCTCTATGTAGTGATAGCATGGGCATTCTTAGATTGTATAAATGGGAAAGAGGATGCCAAATATTTGCAAATAAGAAAAGACTGTTATACATTATTCATTAAAATATGTTTTAAAGTGCTCTTCTGCTGTGCTTTTTCTTTTCATATGTCCCCATTTGACGCTATTATATATTTGAATCCCAATGATGTTTCTTAGCAATATGTGTTCTTTGTTTAGCAAAGAAAATATGAACCAAGAGGGATGGTTTTCCCTTCTGAGTAGAAGCTTTAAGGCAGAGTACATGCCATTCTGAGATGGACAATCTAATAAATAAAGCGATTATTGCCCTCATGAATGTGGAGCAAATAACATTGTGCAGAATCATAATGGGCATGTAGTATGTATGAAAAGAAACTAACAATAGAGCAAAGTTTATGTTGTGAGTCACTGAGAGTTTGAAATGATTTGTGGTCATATATAACCTAAGCTAGGTACACTGATAGTACATACCTATGGGAAATTAACCTTACATTTTATGTATAATTTCATATGTAAGTTTTTCAAATTGACTAAAAGATTATATATACTATTGAATATAGTTTGCTAGGATTTTGAACTTATTTTTATAATGAAAAGTAACCCAAAGGAGAATTGGTTAGCTTACTTTTACTTCAAGGATGGCATTATAAGATCCACTAAAATTTTTCTTAGAACAACTTTACAATTAAGTCTTAAAGTGAAGAGTAACTGTTTTGGAAAAACACTAGTTTTACCAGCAATGTGTTTCATGATTCTCGTTTATTGTATTGTGATAGTGGTATGGCGCACTATTTCTGTTCCCAGAGATGACAGACATGCTGACTCATCCGGTTCCATTTCATTATAATACATTTAAGATGACTTCAGCAACATTTTCCATGAACTGGCCAAAGCTATTAAGAGACTAACTCTGCTTTTTCCTAATTTATATTCAATTGATGCCCCGGTATGAGATTTCTAGCTTATCTAGTCTTCATTAAGGTCCTGTTAAACTGTAAAAAAAAGTATTTCATTTCTTGACATTTGTACCATTACATATAATATTGTCAAAGTGACCTAATTAGCTAATTAGAGTAACTAATATATAATTTCACTTACTAAAGAGTCTGCATTCTGAGTAACATTAGAAGCAGAGATAGGAATTCTTGTGTTGTAAGGGAAAAGAATCACCCAACCATTCCATGACCATCGGTATGCTTCTCAAAGCCTCAGCAACTAGAACTGCTTTATTCATTCTCCTGCCTTCAATCACTCCAAAGAACTGGATGCTCATTAGTAAGCTTCTCCACCCAATTTCTGGTTCTGAGCATAGTGTTAAGGAATGAGATAAAATGGACTTACTCAGCACTGCAGATAGAGTCGATTGATCTTCCAGACAAAAAAACACTTCGTCAGCTCTCCTCAGAGAGCATGTCTATATGGGAACATCTGAAATCAGTGAGCAACAGCAGGAGCCAACTGAGATGACAACAGAATGTTAGAACTACAAGAGTGTCCTATAAGCCCCTGAATAATTTGTTTGCATGAATGCCTTGGCTAATTAATAAGAATTTATCCTCCAGTAATTCCAAAATTATAAATCCACTGTTAATATCAATGGACTATAAAACACTGTCCCATGGAAATGTTTACTTTTATAGATGTTAATTACACAAATATTTGCTTGAAGTTCAGTTGATGTGAGAGAAAATCAAGGTGATTTTGTTATCTAACTAGAATGATTTTACTTTGTTTTTATCATCATACTACCCAAAACTACTGCATGTAATATGACTATGCTCCATCTATTATCCAGTATTATAATATAATACTATGTTATTTTACTTTATAATCTACTATTGATAAAGTTGGAAAATTGGGGGGGGGCAAGAAAATTGTCTTCTGGAAGTCAGGTAACTAAAGTTCTTTAGTGAGAGAGTATCTGGAAACAGATAACTTCCTGCTCAAATAGAATAGAAAACCATTTCTAGTATTAATAATGTATTGCTTGATGATGTTTTCTGAATATTGTCAATTGAAGTACCAATGAAACGCATAGAAATTTACAAATGTGGTCCACAAAGTTCTATATATTTATATATTACTTCTTTCTTGTTTTTTTTCTATTTATTTAGCTTTGTACATTATTTTGTTTTAATCAGTTTATGTTCTCCAGATATTTGGAGAGGATAAGTCCTTATTGTCAGATCTTTCTGCAATGCAACAATGATAATTTAATAATATTCTTGTTTATATATATTCAATACCTAGCTCTCTAAGTGCTTATTCAGTTTTAACAATCAGCTCATGTGTTGGCAACACATTTTTATTGATCACTCACTTGAGTAATTTCTTGTACAATGGCATAATTAAGGCTTCTGTTTATTTGGTGTGCACTTTCAACATTGGCATCCCCTGCTGTGTAAATCAGACCACTGTTAAGGAAGAGTATAGAGTTTCAGCAATTGGGGAAGCAGCCAAATAGTGGAGAGTAGGATTTGCATGTATGAGGCTCCCAGAATGATTCTTGGCACTGCACATTCAGAGTGGTACTCAGGTCCTCTCCAGATCTCTCTCATGAAATAAACCCTTAAATCCAGAGAGGGAGGGAGGGAGGGAGGGAGGGAGGGAGGGAGGGGGAGAGAGAGAGAGAGAGAGAGAGAGAGAGAGAGAGAGAGAGAGAGGGGAAGGGAAAGAGAACAAATTTCAGAGTGTGGCAAGTGAGCTCACCAGGACAGTGCACAACCCAGGTTCAAATAAGACCCTTTTTTTTTTTTTTTTTTTGGTGTTGTGGTATCATTTTTTTTTTGTTTGTTTTGATGTTGTGGTATCTTTCTCCCATCTTCTTTTTTAAATATTTATTTCCTTTTGGTGCTCTTGTTGTTTTATTGTTGTAATTATTATTGTTGTTGTCACTGTTGGATAGGACAGAGAGAAATGGAGAGAGGAGGGGAAGACAGAGAGGGGGAGAGAAAGATAGACACCTGCACACCTGCTTCACAGCTTGTGAAGTGACTCCCCTGCAGGTGGGGAGCTGGGGGCTTGAATCAGGATCCTACAGCTGGTCCTTGTACTTTGCGCCACCTGTGCTTAACCCGCTGCATTACTGCCTGACTCCCTAGCTTTCCCTCTTCTGTCTTTTCTTAAAATCTGTATTTTTCTATCTTTATATCTGAAAAGAGTTGGTCCACAGCAGTAAAGAGAAAAAAAAAGGAGTTCATATTTTCATAAGTTTATGTCAATGAAAGTTTAAATTTTTGCCATTAGGAAGAACTGTTAAAGGATGATTATTCAAGAAATTATTCATTTGTACTGTAGTTATTGTTATACAGAATATTGTGTGTATAATTTACTGCAGCTTTAAGTATGTACATATTATAGAAGTTTGGGAAAATACTAAAAAAGAAATATTATTTCAAAATCTTTTTTAGATGTTTGAGAAATTAATGCCATTAATATATTTAAAGATTTTATCCCAGCATTTTATTGAAGCCACCTAACCTGAGGTACATTAAACAGGAATATACAATGCTGGTGATTTCTTTTAGACCTAAATGTTTCTTTATCATTTTATAGGAAGATTAATGGCATTCAGTACAGTTGTTAACTAATAGGTAAAATTTCTCATTTCCCCCTAAAAGATATCTGCAAAGTATTCTCACTTCTAACTTGGATCCTTTTCCATCATCATGCACTAGGACCCCATCACCCTCTCCATACCCTCTTCTTCTTCCCCAGAATCCTTCACTTCGGCACAACATACCACACCAAATCCTTGTGTTTTCCTTTTCTTTCTTTGTTTAAGTTCCAACTAAAGTGAGATCATCTGATATTCATCCTTTTCTTTTTGTCTTACCTCATGTAACATGAATCTAAAGTATTTTCTATAACTATTAACATCATGAACCAAGAAAATGGTGATTCTTCTTAAACTAAATTCGAAAATTCATAGTCTAGGGACAATTTAATAATAATTATGAAGGGCCCAGGTAGATAGTGAGCTTGTTTTGTCATGTATGTGTTTCAGGATCTAACCTGACCACTATTGGAGGGAGCTTTAGTGTTGTGGTATCTTTCCCTATCTCTCTCTCTGTTTTTATCTACAAAAATTGTCTCAGAGTGTGAAGCCCCAGTGACAACAATAACACAACAAAAGGGAAAGGGCCAAACAGAGAGACAGCTTTTACTGAGTAGGGTGCCTACATTGCCCTCAGTGTGATTCAGATTTGAGCCCTAGCACCACATGGGAGATGCATGGACATGAAGGGAGTTTTGGTGCTGTGATGTCTACTTTTCTCTGTTTGTCTCTATCTAAAAGAGAAAAGTATTCCAGCTGGTGAAATTATGAGTGCATGATATCCTTGTTAAAAATATATCTAATATTGTCCAAAAACAGGTGTAATTTCCTATTTTCCCCCCTCCCGGCCCCTTCAGGTCCTTTCATTGGGCACTATAACTGATTTTTTTTTTCCAATATGGAATTTCCTAAAGGTCTTATTTAGAGATTTTAGGTTCATCAATAAACTCACTAAGAAAAATTAGCAGCCATTTTTCAGTTATGTTTTTGTGTATATTGTAAACTCTGGTAGGTAGGAATTGGGTTTTTCTATACCACTAACTACATATAGTTTTGTGGTAGAAGAGTTTGAAAAGTACCATGCTTCTGGGATTGCTCCTCCTTTTTTTTTTTATTGTTTAACTTTTATTTTTATTTTATTTTTTTTAAATTTTTTATTTAAGAAAGGATTAGTGAACAAAAACATAAGGTAGGAGGGGTACAACTCCACACAATTCCCACCACCCAATCCCCATAACCCACCCTCTCCCATGGTAGCTTTCCCATTCTCTAGCCCTCTGGGAGCATGGACCCAGGGTCATTGAGGGTTGCAGAAGGTGGAAGTTCTGGCTTCTGTAATTGCTTCCCCGCTGAATATGGGCGTTGACTGGTCGGTCCATACTCCCAGTCTGCCTCTCTCTTTCCCTAGTAGGGTGTGTCTCTGGGGAAGCTGAGCTCCAGGACACATAGGTGGGGTCTTCAATCCAGGGAAGCCTGGCCAGCATCCTGGTGGCATCTGGAACCTGGTGATTGAAAAGAGAGTTAACATATGAAGCCAAACAATTTGTTGAGCAATCATGGATCCCAAGCTTGGAATAGTGGAGAGGAAGTGTTAGGGAGGTACTCACTGCAAACTCTAGTGTACTTCTGCTTTCAGGTCTATATTTTGCAGTAGTTTATGGATACGTGTGCACATAAGCTCTCTCTCACAGAAACTGGTGTATATCTAGGTTATGGGACTTTGTTAGAAAGTGAACTACCTGAGATGAAATTAGAGTGTACTATAAAAGGAAAGGTCTCACCCGAGTAATGAAGCTGAAGGGTTGTCATTCCACACGTGAAGTCTCTGGACACAGTCTGAGGTGAAGCATGTTGAGGTGGCAATCGTTGCTTTGGTTAGGTTGTGATCGGCGGATGCAATATTATTTGGTTTGGATTGGGAGATGCATACGGGAAAGTGGGCCTTATCCAAGGGTTCCAGGACTGGGGGAAGTAGGGGCTCTATAGTGAAGATGTGAGGTTCCTGCTGTCTTAGGGTTCAAAAAGACATTCGATAGTTAATATTATCATCACATTATTTGTTAATTGGGTTAACTTTGAAAAGTCCCTTTGTTATGGTTTGTTGTACAGTATCCAGTATCTTGTATATAGCTGTGCTATTGGATGCTTCTAATCTACTTGGTCTAGGCTTTTGAGAGAGTCCGCATATCAAATTGTATGTCTCAAAGTTTCTCGATTGTTCCTCCTTTTTACTTAATCTGCTTCTGGAAAGTAGGAGTGACTCTCTATTGAAAACTGGGAAATATAAACTGGTTGTGTTTGTATTTGTGTTACCTGTTTTCTTTAAGGATGAATGTACTGAAAAGTTGGAGTGCTCCATGCTCTACTAGGCCAATTATGTTGAAGTGATGGTTAGTAGTTGTCTATAGTTATCTATAACAAGGTGGTAAGATCTTCTAAGCTCTTTGCTTTTGTTAGCAGGGTTGCTATAATTCTCACACTGATCTGCATTCCCTAGCTTAGATTCTTTTGGTATAAATATGGTATTTTGTTTTCTATCTTTTCCTTATCTAAGTCTTCAAATTACTTGACAGAAACAAGGGACATACAGATCTCAGCAGTTGCTTCTGCTGTAGAGCAATGAAAACATAACTCCACAAAACAGGCTATTTAACTATTAACTGAATTATCTGTCTCTTTCTCTCTCTGTGTCCCTTCTTCTCCCATTCACATTCTTTCACTTTCCCTCTCTCCCTCTGTCATTCTATCTGAATAAAAAACGTACTTTAGAGAAAAGGAGGGCCAGGCGGTGGTGCACCTGGTTAAACCCACACGTTACAGTCGTCAAGAATGCAGGTACAAACACCTGGTCCCCACCTGCAGGGGGAAGGCTTCACAAGTGTTGAAGCAGGACTGCAGCTATCTCTCCATCTCTCTCCCTCTCTGTCTCCTCCTCCCCTCTCAATTTGCCTCTGTCTTTATCTATCCAATAATAAATAAATAAATAAACATTTTAAAAGAGAGAGAAGGATTTCCTTTACTAGTTAACCGTGTCAACTCTGTATGCATACGCTCCAGTGAGTCAGCTCTCTTAGGCTAGTAGATGAAGATATTTCCTCTCATGATGATTTTTATTTTTTATGTTGCAGTGTTGGTCTGACACTCTAATGAAATTCTCTCTCCTCATCTCTTGGGACATAGTTCTGGGCTCTTTTTCAGGAATAAACCATCTACCCACACTATTAGTCCATAGAATTCTGATCCCGTCCATCCACACCAGTATTCTATAGAATCCTGTCCAACATGCAATTAACATTTTAATTTTTTACTTGAAGCTCACATTTCCCCACTTTCTCTGAAATTTGTTCTTCTAAGAGTCTCTTTTTCTTCTCATACATTGCTCCAAGTCTGACTCTCAACATCCATACACATGTAACATCAGCATGTATTTCTATATTTCTGTGAAGTAGACATATTTCTTACACTTTATACTAGAGAAAAATGATGACTGACTTATATGAAATAACTCCTACCTACTTTGCCTTTTAAACTATTTCTATGTCAGCTGTTTTACTCTTTAAGCTTACTGAAGAGGAGCTACTGGAAGTAACAGTCTGAAAGAGAAACTACCTGACTTCATTCCTAGCCCTTGAAGAAGATAGTTAAGAATGCATATTTAGAGTTGATTGAAATAGACTTAGCTAGACCTTGTGCTTGATGCTGAGGCATCTACAAAATTTGATTTTTCTTTTAAGAAGAAAATGTGCACTACTTAGTGGTAAGCTTCAGTGATGGGTGATTTTTCTTCAGCTGTGGCACATCTTTGTTCCAACTACATCTTTCAATAATTCATATTGCACACATCTTCATGAAGAACAATGAGAAAAGGACCAACTGAAAATACATTATGTTTGGATCGTAATATTAGTAAAGAAGAGATGTTATAAAATAAAATGGAAAGTGGTCAGTGTTACATTTGATAATATAGGGCCAGGTAACTAAATGAACTTAATATATTTTTTCAATGAATCTGAGGAGGTGGATTAGAGGCAGAATGCCTACTTTTCAAGTTTGGGGGCTTTATATTCAGTCCATGGCACAACATGGCAATGACAAACTGGGTCTCTTATAGATGGTGGAGTTATAATTCTGTCTCCCTCTGCCTCTCTCTCTCTCTCTCTCTCGTGCATGCATGCATGCATGCATAAGAAAATAACTAGGCCAGAAGGGTGACTCAACAGTGGATCACATATCTGCAACTTTGAGTTCTGTCTTTGGAACTGCATTAAAAAAATTCCAAAGACTAGATCAAAATAAGTAGTATTAGAAGAATCTTCTTTACAAGAACGTAGAATTCAGGACAGATATTGAAGTAAAATTAAATCACTTTTAGTTGTGACTCTGACTTAAGAGACTTCAAGGAAAACACTTTTAGGCCTCTGAATTTCTAGTGGGTTTGGTGTGCAGACAACTATCAAGGGCAGATTAGAGCTTATACCTGTACAAGTACACATGTACACACACACTGGGTTTGGTGTATTTCTTCAAAGCAAAGGACTTTGGGGAAAAGGGAGAGGGTAGAGTTCTGTGGTTGGTGCTTGGAGTCCTGATACATGATGTAGGAAGAAGTTGGGCATGAGTTGAGAAATTGTACCCATGTGCCAACAACAGTACCATTAACTCTCCAATAAAATTATGAACATTAAATAATAACGTACATATAATAATTACAAGGGAATGACTATTTATTAACAAATAACAGTATTTACTAATAAACAACTATTTATTACTTTAAAAAGGAGAACTAGTTCCCTTGTGTCAATAATAGTTGTGTAAACCATTATTTACCCAATAAAATGTCTTGAAAAAGTAACGGACACAAAGTTAACTGCAAATCAACTGTGTTGAGAATCTATCAAAGTAAATTGCTTTGTAATGGACTAAATGAAAAGAATCCTGCAGAATAGTGAAAGACTACAGCTAAAGAGAGCTCAGCCTCATGCTGCATCACTTTTGAAGGCAAAAGTAACTCAGTTTATAATAAGAAGATGAGTGGATGATTAGGACAGACATAAAATCCCTTAGGGATTGTACACAAAGGCCAAAGCAGCATTTGTCCTAATTGTTGAACAGGAGTACCTTAAAAATGAATCTTTGGGGGCCGGGTGGTGGCGCATCTGGTTAAGTGCATGTATTACAATGCGCAAGGACCTGGGTTCAAGCCCCTGGTCCCCACCTGCAGGGAGAAAGCTTTACAACTGGTGAAGCAGGGCTGCAAATGTCTCTCTGCCTCTCTCCCTCTTTATCACCCCCTTCCCTCTTGATTTCTGGCTGTCTCTAGCCAATAAATAAAGATAATTTAAACAATTTTGAGTGAATCTTTGGTTTGGTTAAAAAAGTTAGCTCTAAAAGATCAATGGTAAATGAACTATTTATTGACTATGCGGTGGCATTTAAGGCCATAAAGGGACTGGAGGTAACACAAACATATGCTGATACAATTGAGTGACATTTACATGGGAAAAAGATATTAAAAATCATATTTTTTTCACTCCTAAGGCTATATACCAAGGTTAGTGAATTAAGCAATGGCCTTTTCTAGAATTTCTAATTTATAACACTTGGCTTTGTTCCAGTGACTTTTTGGGCAAAGAGACCAGTATTTAACCCTATGTCTTGATGGCCTCTTTTAAGGTGATTTATTTTTTCTTTAGCTAATGTTTACCAAAAGTATAAAATATCACTCGAGAGACAATTATGAGAGTGTAATTATGCTTCCAAAGCTTTGCTATGTTTCATTAATATTTAGTCAAATGACAAGGGTAGTCTTTAGTTGTAGCATACATTTATTTGTTTTGGAACAGATGTCACATTTTTTTTTAATTTTTTATTTAAGAAAGGATTAGTGAACAAAAACATAAGGTAGGAGGGGTACAACTCCACACAATTACCACCACCCAATCCCCATAACCCACCCCCTCCCATGATAGCTTTCCCATTCTCTAGCCCTCTGGGAGCATGGACCCAGGGTCGTTGAGGGTTGCAGAAGGTAGAAGTTCTGGCTTCTGTAATTGCTTCCCCACTGAACATGGGCATTGACTGGTCGGTCCATACTCCCAGTCTGCCTCTCTCTTTCCCTAGTAGGGTGTGTCTCTGGGGAAGCTGAGCTCCAGGACACATTGGTGGGGTCTTCAATCCAGGGAAGCCTAGCCAGCATCCTGGTGGCATCTGGAACCTGGTGATTGAAAAGAGAGTTAACATATGAAGCCAAACAATTTGTTGAGCAATCATGGATCCCAAGCTTGGAATAGTGGAGAGGAAGTGTTAGGGAGGTACTCACTGCAAACTCTAGTGTACTTCTGCTTTCAGGTCTATATTTTGCAGTAGTTTATGGATACGTGTGCACATAAGCTCTCTCTCACAGAAACTGGTGTATATCTAGGTTATGGGACTTTGTTAGAAAGTGAACTACCTGAGATGAAATTAGAGTGTACTATAAAAGGAAAGGTCTCACCCGAGTAATGAAGCTGAAGGGTTGTCATTCCACATGTGAAGTCTCTGGATACAGTCTGAGGTGAAGCATGTTGAGGTGGCAATCGTTGCTTTGGTTAGGTTGTGATCGGCGGATGCAATATTATTTGGTTTGGATTGGGAGATGCATACGGGAAAGTGGGCCCTATCCAACGGTGCCAGGACTGGGGGAAGTAGGGGCTCTATAGTGAAGATGTGAGGTTCCTGCTGTCTTAGGGTTCAAAAAGACAATTAATAGTTAATATTATCATCACATTATTTGTTAATTGGGTTAACTTTGAAAAGTCCCTTTGTTATGGTTTGCTGTACAGTACCCAGTATCTTGTATATAGCTGTGCTATTGGATGCTTCTAATCTACTTGGTCTAGGCTTTTGAGAGAGTCCGCATATCAAATACATAGCCTATATATTAAAAAGATTCGGTTTGTCTTTTGAGAAACTTTGAGACATACAATTGATTTCCCCCTCTCATATTAATTAACTACTGATTTATATGTCTACATTTTTCTAGGAGTGTACATAAACACCATTCCCACCACCAAAGGACTGTGACCCATCCCTCCCGCCCACTCCCACCCCCCACTGGCCCAGGAAGCTACATGTCTACCCCTCACCACTGGGTTTTTACTTTGGTGCCCTACTTACAATTTGATCAGGTCCTGCTTTTAGTTTCCCTTTCAGATCTTCTTAGTCAGCTTCTGTTGATGAGTGGGATCATCCCATACTCATCTTTATCTTTCTGACTTAGTTCACTTAACATAATTCCTTCTAGCTCTGTCCAAGATGGGTCAGAGAAGGTGGGTTCATTGTTCTTGATAGCTGCATAGTATTCCATTGTGTATATATACCACAGCTTTCTCAGCCACTCATCTGGTGTTGGGCACCTGGATTGCTTACAGGTTTTAGCTATTATGAATTGTGCTGCTATGAACATAGGAGTACACACCTCTTTTTGGTTGGGTGTTATGGAGTCCTTGGGGTATAACCCCAGGAGAGGAATTACTGGGTCATATGGAAGGTCCATGTCTAGTCTTCTGAGAGTTTTCCAGACTGCTCTCCACAGAGGCTGTACCAATTTACATTCCCACCAGCAATGTAAAAAGGTTCCTCTGTCTCCACATCGTCTCCAGCATTTGTTGCTGCTGTCCTTTTTGATGTATGCCATTCTTACAGGAGTGAGGTGGTATCTTAGTGTTGTCTTAATTTGCATTTCTCTGACAATCAGTGACCTAGAGCAGTTTTTCATATGTTTGTTAGCCTTTTGGATCTCCTCTGTGGTGAATGTTTTGTTCATTTCCTCTGCCCATTTTTGGATGGGGTCATTTGCTTTTTTGCGGCTAAGTTTGCTGAGCTCTTTATATATTTTGGTGATTAGTTTCTTGTCTGATGTCTGGCATGTGAAGATCTTCTCCCATTCTGTGAGGGGTCTCTCTGTTTGTTTAATAGTTTCTTTGGATGTGCAGAAGCTTTTCAATTTGATGTTTTCCCATTGGTTTGTTTCTGCTTTAGTCTTCCTTGCAATTGGGTTTGATTCATCAAAGATGTCCTTGAGGTGTATGTGGGAAAGTGTTTTACCAATGTTTTCCTCTAAGTATTTGATTGTTTCTGGTCTGACATCTAGGTCTTTGATCCATTTGGAGTTGATTTTTGTTTCTGGTGAGATAAAGTGGTTCAATTTCATTCTTCTGCATGTTACAACCCAGGTTTCGCAGCACCATTTATTGAAGAGAGCCTCCTTTTTCCACTTAATCCTTTGGGCTCCCTTATCAAAGATTAGATGCCCATAGGTGTTGGGATTTACTTCTGGGCTTTCAATTCTGTTCCACTGGTCTGTGTGCCTAATTTTGTTCCAGTACCATGCTGTTTTGATGATGATGGCTTTATAATATAGTTTAAGGTCTAGGAGTGTGATGCCTCCATTTCTGTTTTTTTTCCTTAAGATGGTTTTGGCAATTCTAGGTGTTTTCAGGTTCCAGATAAATGATTGTAGTGTTTGTTCTATTTTCTTAAAGAAGCTTGGTGGAACTTTGATGGGTATTGCATTAAATTTGTATATGGCTCTGGGGAGAATATTCATTTTGATGATATTTATTCTTCCAATCCATGAGCATGGGATATCTTTCCATTTCTTGGTATCAGTTTCTATCTCCTTGAGTAGCGACTCATAGTTTTCAGTATACAAGATGTCACATATTTTGAATCCAAAGTGCTTATAGTTTTTTTGTTGTTGTTCTCTTCAATTTAGTAAAAAATAAGGCTGTTAATATAAAAATTCTGATGCTCTTGAGAAATAGGATTTTGACACTTTTTTTTTTACTTCCTTTATAGCAGTCACATGATGGAGTAGAATAGTGCTACTTACCATATCAGAGTAGGTACATTTGCATAGGCACTATTTTCCTATTCCCTTATATTGGATTGACTACACTACTAATTTAACCTGTATAGCCTTGTAGAAATTTGAATTTGTGATTCTGTTTTTGAAGATCAACCACATACCTTACTACTTCATCATTTAAAAATTTTTTTTTCCTGTGAACCTTTAAACAAAACTCATCTTTTCCTCCCTTCCTTCCTCTTCCTTCCTTGCCTTCCCTCCCTCCCTCCCTTCCTTCCTTTCTTCCCCCTCACTCCCTCCCTTCCTTCCTTCCTCCCTCCCTCCTGTCCTTCCTTCCTTCCTCCCTTCTTTCCTCCCTTCTTTCCTTCCTTTCTTCCTTCCTCCCTTCTTTCCTTCCTTCCTTCTTTCTTTCCTTCCTTCCTTCCCTCCCTCCCTTTAGGAATTAAACATTATAGCAGCCTTTCAAAATCAATTCTTATTTTCTCATTAGCAAGTATTATATATTTGGGCATTTTTACTATCTTCTCTTTAAAAACTACTACATCAGTTCTTCTTCTTCTAGCGTTTGCCCTTCTTCCGTAGCCAGTCAACAGCAAAGCTGTCAGGAGCTGCTTGTTGCTGGCTTTGAAAGTGACTGGGATCCATGTGGATTCAGTCGGCTAGGAAGGATCGTCAATTTCCCCAATGAATGGGTACTCACGGGATGCACCACGAGAAGGTCGATCCAATGCAACCCTCTACATCAGTCAAACTAGTATAGTGGATGGTGGTACAGAAGATAAGACGATTAACTGGGAGTCAGCAGTAGCACAGTGGGTTAAGCACACATGGCACAAAGATATGCGTGATCCGGTTTTGAGCCCTGGCTCCCCACCTGCAGAGGAGTCGCTTCACAGGTGGTGAAGCAGGTCTGCAGGTGTCTCTCTTTCTCTCCCCGTCTTTGTCTCCCCCTCCTCTCTCCATTTCTCTCTGTCTTATCTAACAAAAACATCAATAACAACAACAATAATAACCACAACAGCAATAAAAAACAACAAGGGCAACAAAAGGGAATATAAATAAATAACTATAAAATTTTTTTAAAAGATGATTAACTGAATAAGTGGGAGTTAGTAAGTGTATTTATTTGAACTTTTTAAATTAGTGATTTAATTATGATTGACAAGATTGTAGGATAAGAATGGTACAATTCCATACAATTCCCATCACCAGAGTTCTATATCCCAACCTCTGTTCTTTATTGGAAGATTCCTTATTCTTTATCCCTCTGGGAGTATGAACCAAAGATCTTTATGAAATGAAGAAGGTGGAAGGTCTGGCTTCCGTAATTGCTTCCCCACTGAACATGGACGTTGGCATGTCGATCCATATCTCCAGCATGTTTCTATCTTTCCCAGGGGGGGTAGGACTCTGGTAAGATGGGGTTCCAGGACACATTGCTGAGGTCTCTGCTCAGGGAAGTCAGGTTGGCATCATGGTAGCATCTGCAATTTGGTGACTGAAAAGCAGTAAGAACTCTACTCCATTCCTTCCCCAGAGTTCACTATTTTTGGTGTAGTATACCACTCCCAGTCCAAGTTTCATCCTGTGTTTTCCCTTTCTGACTCAGTTTCCCAAGATCCACTTGCATTTGGCCTCATCTAATATTTATCCCTCTTTTACTGAATTATCCAGCCAATACCTTTATTTCAGTTCTAGCAAAGGTTAGGCAAAGATACAGATTTTAGAGTTTCTGTTCTGATATCTAGGTCTTTGATAGTTGGCATTGGTTCACCAATGTTGGTCATAAAATTACTGACGTTAGCGTTTTCAAGATACTTTTAAACCAGTATGTCATATTATTACTTTGTATTTAACTGGAAATGCCATGCAAATTATCTACCATAACCAGATATACCTTTAAAATGCTTTGTTATTTACCTTAAAATTATTTTGATGACAAAACTATATGAATTACATGCTTTACTTGTGTTGACACACGGTTTTCCGAGTGTAGTATTAGGCTAATTCCTTTCCAATTTTGAAGTTTTGTTTATTTTTTGTAGAAAAGATTTTTTTTTTTTTTGAGGTGGTAGTTAATTCTCCAAAGTGAAGTAAACTCTAATGTTTACTAAGTTAATTGAATTTGTAAGCTACCTAGAAATGTAATTTTTGTTTTCTCCTCGCTAAAGTACTGCATTAAATGCCAGGCAGATTTGTAGAAATCCTTTTAATATGTGATTTAGAAGAAGAAGAAGGAGAAGAAGAAGGAGGAGGAGGAGGAGGAGGAGGAGAAGAAAATAAACCTACCCAGTATCTTTGGAGAGTGTTTGGTGTCTGAATTTCCATTTATTTGCTTTGGATAGCATCCCATTATTATTACAAAATTGACATTACTACATTATATTTTTGCTAAACTTCTTCATACTTTAAAGGTTCATAGAAGAAAATAGTTTACATTGTGCTGAAATCTAAACTTGACTCATAAACTCTTAGAAGCATGCATTATGATAGGGAAATTAATAGCTTGCTAGTTATTGAGCCCAACTGACAACCTATTACTAAGTTGTACTGTTTATCCTATGCGGAGATTTCATTCTTTGTGGTGATATTTTAAATTTGAGAATTATAAAGGGCTCCAGGAAAGATCTGATATAAATGTCAAGGGCCTAGTGTGTTTTACTTTAATGAATAGGAAAATGAATGTGTTCTTCTCATATAAGTTTTGAAATTTTACCACATCTTGTGCAGAAAAAAAAACAAAACAAACAAAACACTTAGAACACGGAGGCAGCAAAAACTTCCTGAAGAAGTGGATTTGTGAGCTGAAAATTTTATGAGCAGCTCTACTGTAACAACTTTATGAGCAGCGCTACTGTAACAACTTTATGAGCAGCGCTACTGTAACAACTTTGAGAGACAGCCATGGTAGAATATTTGCAAACATGTGCAAATTTATCTAGAAATATTTCAGCATTTTCTCTACTATTAAAGCAAGATAGTGAAAGCAAATAATCTTCGTGATATACAAATAATTGGGAGGTAAAAAAAAATCTGATCTTGGCACTAAAAGTGAAGAAATTTCTAAAATATGTTTTACAAATTAGTTGAAAACCTTTACTAGGATGGCATGGCATTATTTTTGTGGAGCTGTTGAGTTATTTTATTTAATTTTCTTTTTTTGGTAATATTTCTGGTACTTTATATAAACCTAATAAGTTTTCTTAAGAATAGAGTTTCCGAGGTTCATTTAAATTTCTATTTGGTGCTATGTTTAGGATCTTTTTATGTTGATATAAATAAAAAATATTTGCACCCATCTGACTATATATAATGAATGTAATTTAATTTCTTTAATTTTGACTGTGACATAGAATAAATATTTTATGGTAGTCATTCAGAATATCAGATTTTCCATAAAAAAAAGAACTGTATTTCTTATGGTTTTGGAGTCAGCAGACTATTTTTCTCAAACTGAGTGATATCAGATTGCTTTCTTCCAGTTTTATTTTTTCCTTTAGGGGTGTACGCTGTGAGACTATAATAGCATGCAAATAATGGTTATGTAGACAGTATATCTAATATTGAAAATTGATTAATTTGTATTAGTTTGGAAATATATATTCAGTTATTGACAAGATCACAGAATTAAGCTAAAGTGTTCAAAACATCTGAAAGAACTGAGATAATTTGTTATGAAATTGATATAAGTTTAGTTAGCAAATGATTGATATTTAATTGTAAGAGAAGCTATACCAGCAATTTCTTTTCATTTTTTCTTGTTCTTGTCATTCTTTCTCTTTCTTCCTTCCCCCTTCCTTCCTTCCTTCCTTTCTTTCTTTCTTTCTTTCTTTCTTTCTTCCTTCCTTTCTTTCATACCAGAGCACTACTTAGCTCTGATTTATAGTAGTACAGGGCATTGAACCTCGGACTTGGAGCCTCAGGCATGACAATATGTTTTGCATAACCATTATGCTATCTTCCCCACTATAGCAGGAATTTCTTGTAGTGACTTACAAACTGATTTCTCCTTGGATGAGTATTTCAATGGTTATTATTCCCCTTATGTGATATACTTTAGCTGCCAGATCTTTGTGGTATTTAGTATTAATTTTTCTGGTAACCATGAAAATTTTAATGCATTTATAACAATTAATTTGTTTTAAGAAGTAACAAAATTCACTGGCATTTCCAAAACTAGAAGTTAATATTTTGGTTTAAGAAAAAAAATCGCAGTAAAATGAGAGTGAATCTCTTTGATAAGAGACTCTGAGTTCAGTCTTCAATGTTACCCATTATAATAATAATAATAACTCAACAAAAAGTTATTGAGAATCTGTTGTTCTGTGACTTATCAGGCACCATGATAATCAGCCCTATAGACAGACTTGGGAGCATGGTGTAGAGCGCTCTAGATCTCATCTATATCATATATGTTTTGAATAAACTTTTATATGTGCACATATACCCATGCTTTCAAAAATGGAAAGCATCCCTTTTGGTTGTTTAGGAGATACAAAGTCCTACATGTGAAATTTAGAAGTCTGGTAAGGTTCTTCATTTTGCTGTAGGCATGATATCCACTATTGTTAACTTTCTGGTAACACAAAAATAATTACCACATCTAAGCTGTCTGATACCCAGAAAATGCCCAAGTTGTTAACAGTGAACTTTTTTTTTTTTTTTTTTACTTAATTTGTCTTTAGTGTGGTTAAGAAAATGAAGTCTATAGCTTTGGAATAGCCACAGGCCTTTTGGAATATAACTAAAATATGCCTACTAGCTATCTACAAAATGGAGGACCCTCCCAACTCTTCATCTGCACTATTTCAGCCTTTAAATTCATGATTGCTCAACAATTTGTTTGGCTTTGTATGTTAGTTCTATTTTCAGCCACCAGGCTCCAGATGCTAGCATGATGCCAACTAGACTTCCCTGGACAGTCAACCTCACTAATGTGTCCTGGAGGTCCAATTCCCCAGAGCTCTGCCCTACTAGGGAAAGAGAGAGGCAGGCTGGGAGTATAGATTGACCTGTCAATGCCCATGTTCAGCAGGGAAGCAATTACAGAAGCCAGATCTTCCACCTTCTGCATCCCACAATGACCTTGGGTCCATACTCCCAGAGGGTTAAAAAATAGGAAAGCTATCAGGGGATGGGATGGTATATGGAGATCTGTTGGTGGGAATTGTGTGGAATTGTACCCCTCTTATTCTATGATTTTGTCAATGTTTCCTTTTTATAATTAAAAATAAATAAAGTCTAATAAAGTCTAGCTCTATTAGACTTAAATTATTTAGACTTTCAGAATCTTAGCATCTTAAGTTATGTTTAGATGATAATTGTATTTTATTTGTAAGACTGCTTGATTTAGGGGCCAGGTGGTGGCACACCTGGTTAAGCATATACATTACAATGCGCAAGGACCCAGGTTCAAGCCCCGTGTCCCTGCCTGGAAGTGAAAGCTTCATGAGTGGTGAGGCAGGGCTGCAGGTGTCTTTCCCTCTCCTCTCAATTTTTCTCTGTCCTTACCCAATAATAAGTAAGTTAAATCAAGTTGAAAAAATGTTTTACAAATTTAAAAAGGATTGTTTGGTTTAAATTGATGACTTTTGTAGGTCTGACACTCTGGTAATTCTTTGGTTGCTCACCAGATTAAACTGTTAAGGGATGAATGACTTTCAGAAGGCTTTGTGTCAATAGGAGAGTTCATGGTTCAAAACATTCATTCCCATATAATATAACTTTACTAACACAACAGGTTTATTTTAAAAGATTGTGTTTAGCCAGGGGAAAATTATGATGGTTCAATGAAAAACAGCTTAAAAATTTGTGGATTCAGGGCCTAAGATGGCAAAGGACGAAGAAAAAAAGAAGTCAGGGCTAAGCATTGGTGCCTCTCGCTGAGTGCACACAATTCAGTATACAAGGTTCAAGCCCCCGATACCCAACTGCAGAGGGAAAACCGTCTCCCCTTCACTCTTCCAATGTCTCTCTATCTTTATCCAATTAATAAAAAAAAATTTAAAAAGTAAACAAGTAGTTTTAGACATTATCCTTTATAAATTAATTTTATTGATAATGAAACTTAAGGTTGAGTTGTCTTCCCTAAGTTGCAATCTTGGAAATTTTCTAGCATTGTAAAGTTTTCAAACTGGAATTTATAAATAGTTCAACTTTACTCTTTTGTTTCATCCTTATCTTTTCTTAGATTCTTAAATTCCTGTTTATGATCTTACTGCTTTGGTTTTATATCTGTTCCCCATACTCTCCACTTTGACTGCTATTTTTTAATCTTTATTAATTTCATAAAGACTCAATAATTATTTATAAGATTAAAATATTACAGAGACAGGGTTGCACACTACACCCAACACCAAAGTCCTGTACCCCTGCTCACTAATCTCCAGAATTCTCACAAAATCTTAGAGACAGTTTGGCAACTTCTTTTTTCACAAATGTGCAAAGTCATGGGATATTTGTTTTTAACCTCTTACTTCAGTCGGCATAATCCCCTTGAGCTTAATCTATTTTGTTACTCTAAATTCTTGTTTCCCGTATTCACTATGGGCTCTGAATTGAGTTCATATTATAGGCTCTCTATAATATGAGCTCATAATCATGAGTACATAATCTCCCAATATTTAAGCATATTTAATATCACCTCAAGATATTTTTCTAGTTGTTTTTCCTGATAATTCTTTTTTTAAATATTTATTTATTTCCTTTTTGTTGCCCTCATTTTTATTGTTGTTGTAGTTATTGTTGTTGATGTCGTCATCATTGTTGGATGGGACAGAGAGAAATGGAGAGAAGAGGGGAAGACAGAGAAGGGGAGAGAAAGATAGACACCTGCAGACCTGCTCCACACTTGTGAAGTGACTCCCCTGCAGGTGGGGAGCCAGGGGCTCGAACCGGGATCCTTAAGCCAGTCCTTGTACTTTGTGCCACATGTGGAACAGACACTTGCAGACCTGCTTCACCACGACTCCCCTGCAGGTGGGGAACCAGGGGCTTGAACCGGGATCCTTTCGCTGGTATTTGTGCTTTGCACTTAATCCACTTCGTTACCACTCGACTCCCCCTGGTAATTCTTAAACACAATAAAATTGAAATACATCAGTTCTTATTGAGTACATAGCTATATCAAGAACTAAACTTGAGATTCTGAATTTCTAGTAAGTTGGCCAGATTTGCTGGGAATCACACTTTGTGTAGCAAGACTACCTTCACCTAAGTATTTTGGTTCTCAGTACCCCTTAAAATATAGTATGTCCTTAGTTTTCGCCCTATGTGCAATCACACATTGTTCTTTTGCTCATCAGAAAACTTACTGAGTATACATCTAATATCTCTAGAAATAAAACTGAATACACTTTCTATGACTTTCAAGGTTGCAGAGGAAGGACAAACTTTAAAGTCTTCATCTATTATAGCAGCATATGATCATTACAAGCTTCCTATTTTATGACTTTTATGCAAATATACCTGGAGTTCTTTAGCTATAGCTATATATCTCAGAAAAGGAAATAAATTGTAATTCA
The DNA here is from genome assembly GCF_950295315.1 of Erinaceus europaeus. Classification (NCBI taxonomy): domain Eukaryota; kingdom Metazoa; phylum Chordata; class Mammalia; order Eulipotyphla; family Erinaceidae; genus Erinaceus; species Erinaceus europaeus. Next base: position 132,050,549 of record NC_080165.1, on the reverse strand, counting down.
TTAAGAATATGTTCAGATATTTTAATGTTATGCACGTTAAAAAAAAAAAAAGTAGTAGAAACGCAAAGCAGAAAATTGACTGAGTTTGGAGTATGGCACCAAAGTAAGAAAGCAGAAGTATACTAGAGTTTGCAGTGAGTACCTCCCTAATACTTCCTCTCCACTTTTCCAAGCTTTGGGTCCATGATTGCTCAACAATTTGTTTGGCTTTGTATGTTAACTCTCTTTTCAGTCACCAGGTTCCAGGTGTCATCAGGATGCCAGCCAGACTTCCCTGGATTGAAGACACCACCAATGTGTCCTGGAGCTCAGCTTCCCCAGAGACCCATCCTACTAGGGAAAGAGAGAGGCAGACTGGGAGTATGGACCGACCAGTCAATGCCCATGTTCAGCGGGGAAGCAATTACAGAAGCCAGACCTTCTACCTTCTGCAACCCTCAATGACCCTGGGTCCATGCTCCCAGAGGGATAGAGAATGGGAAAGCTATCGGGGGAGGTGGTGGGATGTGGAGATTGGGCGGTGGGAATTGTGTGGAGTTGTACCCCTCCTACCCTATGGTTTTGTTAATTAATCCTTTCTTTAATAAAAAATAAAAAATAAAAAAAATAAAGAATATGTTCAGATAGAAGAAACAAAATTCAATACCTAGAGTTCTCTTATTTCTTTATTTAAGATCAGTGGTCTCACATGTATATGATTACATTGTCCCTGGGTTGCTTTATATTCCAGATACAGAGACAAAAATAAAAAGATCACAATACTGGAGCTCCCCCTGCTGTCATAGTACCTCCCACGTGGTGCTGGGGTTCAGCACCCCTCAACATTATATTTGATATAAATCATGTCATTAACAACAAAAGTGACTATCTTGAGGCTCACATACAGAGACAAATAGAAATTCTAGAACAACAAAACAACGAAAATCCGGAAATCCCTATGAGATTCCTGAAGACGCTTATTTTTCTGTAGACAGTAGTATTTCGAAGTTTCTTTGACGTTTGAATCCCTCCCCACTTCCCTCTCCTTTAAGTTCCCTCATTGCAGAAAGTAATCGTATCAGATTGTTGAAAAAAATCATTACAAACTTTTGCATAGAAAAATACATCATGACAAGTCAATAGTATTGTTCTTGTGGTTTTGGAAGATCTACCTATCATGGTGGAGACAAGGGTAAAATCCAGAGTTTCAGTTCTGACTTGTTTATGCTGGTCCACAAAATTATATACAATGCACACTCCAGGAGAGTATAATTGGTATGTAGTATCTGCTTACTTTCCGATTTAGAAATGATGAGGATTTCTGTCCCTCACTGCACACTGACTCTTGTCTGAATGCAGATCCAGGAGCTAATGACTACTTACATACATCACATGAGCCACATAAAACTAAATTTTACAACGTGTTTCCAGTGAAGTTACTGTGTTGTAATATGATATAAGAAGACAAGTAGTTTAGGAGTCAATCCTGTTTTCTTTTTACTTTCATAGAAGAACAATTTAAATGGGAGTCGGGCTGTAGCGCAGCGGGTTAAGCGCAGGTGGCGCAAAGCACAAGGACCAGCATAAGGATCCCGGTTCGAACCCCGGCTCCCCACCCGCAGGGGAGTCGCTTCACAGGCGGTGAAGCAGGTCTGCAGGTGTCTATCTTTCTGTCTTCCCCTCCTCTCTCCATTTCTCTCTGTCCTATCCAACAACAATAATAACTACAACAATAAAACAACAAGGGCAACAAAAGGGAATAAATAAATATTTAAAACAAATTTAAAAAAAAGTTTAAAAAATAAAAAAAAGAACAATTTAATATGGGAGACAGGATTTTAATTTTGCTTCACTTGTAACAGTTACTTTTATCACAGGCAAATTTCATTGTATATAAGCTACTTCTGACCCAAGTAGTTGCTTCCAGGAGTGTCATTTATTTGCTGCGTATTAAATTCACAAGAAAGCAATGTAAAGCTGGTCTCAACTACTAGGTAGGGAGAAAAAGCTCTACGTTTTACATCAGTGGATTTGGAAAGGGCAGTATATTTAGTTACCTGTATGTGAGGTGGTTATACAATTGCTCTGTGTCTTTTTATGTAGTGATCAATTGAGAAGGCTTTAAGAGCTTATTTGAATTTATGGCTGTTGCCTGGCCCTCATATGACTCTAGATCAAGCAAGGTAAACAGGGTGAATTCACCCATGTGGGCTTAATGTTTGACAACTTACTGGGGCTTACAGTCATTGTTGAGCGCTCTCCAGTCACTCCCAATGAAAATGCTTATTAACAACATGGCAAAGGCTTAACTGTCCTCCAGGAACTTCTTCCTAATCAATGTCTCTGCGGCTGATCTCTTTAGAGCTCCATAGCCTGCAGCCTGGGCCATGCTCAGCAGCCAGATTCTGATTCACAAGCAGCAATTTGCAATGAGATTCTGAACATGTCCGGTGAAGGGGTTGCCCTCTAAGGCTGTTTCTCTCAGATAGCTAAAGTTATTCAGCAAATTAGTCTGTGGCATTGATTTTCTCTTTTCCTCTCATTTGATTATTAAAAAGGTATTAGATACAAAAAGTAAATGTCTTTCATTTTACCCATGAGGGACAATATTCATACTTTATATAGAAATAATCCTATAAATAAAGTTGTCATTTTAGTTGCCAGAAGCAGGAATTGTTCAATCAAGTAAAAAGACTCCTAAAGCTTCTAAGGTCTAATACAGGTGATTATAGAAAGATCATAAATCAGATATGAAACAACAGAACTTGGGAAATGAGATTATAGAACTGTTTTGTGCCATTATCATCGATGTGACACATTAACATATGGATTCTGGACTAGAAGGATAAGTAAAACTAGTTTCAAGTAAAATTTTCTGGCTGAAAAAAGTTTTTATGGCCTACAAAGATTCATTTTATTATAAAGTCTAGTCTTAAATCACTGTATTTGAAACCACTCACATTTTATTTATTTATTTATTTATTTATTTATGTCTTCAAGGTTATCATTGGGGCTCAGTGCCTGCACTATGAATCCACTGCTCCTGGTAGCCATTTCTTCCATTTTTATTGACTAGAATAGAGAGAGATTGAGAGGAGAGGGGAAGATAGAGAGTGGGAGAGTAAGAAAGACACCTGCAAACCTGCTTCACCACTCATGAAGCGACCCCAATGCAGGTGGGGGACAAGGGCCTTGAACCAGGATCCTTGCTTGAGTGCTTGTGCTTCAATCTATGTGTGCTTAACCCGGTGCGCCACTACCTGGCCCTGCAAAACAAACAAACAAAAAAACCTTTCTATTTAGATTTGTTTGTTTGTTTTATTTTCTTAACTCTTGCTCTTTAAGTTGTATGAGGTTGTTCTTTTAATAACTAATATAATTCCATTCGGATTTTCTAATCTCTGGTTGGGATAGATGGGGTTTGTATGCTTATTATAATTTTATGGCTGCTGTGTGCCTATTTCTCTTCATTAAGATTTTTTGATTTATGTAAAATTCTGAATTTTCTCTATCATGATTTAGGTTGATGTGGGGGAAGGAAAAGAGAGCCTTGGATTTACATCAGAATCACTGCTTTATGTCCCCTCACTCCCTTTATATTCTCTACTTGCTTCATCACAGAAAGATGTGTCAAGAGAAACAAAGAATTAAGAGTTTTCCGCTAGCCCGAGAGAAAGGCACAGACCTATTTACTCTGCTTCATGGCATTGTAAATCATAAAGGATCATACTCATGTGACTGAAAGCTGACATTAATTCTGGCACTAAAACCTTAATGTTTCCCTGACCAACACTCAGAAGTGTTGAGGGTTAATTAGAGATTCTTATTCAGGAGCTCTGAGCTCAGAGATATGAATATTTGGGAATTTTGAGAGTTCCTTTAAAGCTGAATTCTGTGAAGACTGTTTTGTATTACAAATGGCATCAACATGTAAACCATAGCTTATGAAATCGTTGAGCTGAGTTTCTTTAACAGTTCCTTCTTCCCTTTTGTCTAGATGTTAATATCAACTCTGCTTCAGTGGAGTGCACAGTAAGCCATGGGAATAAGAGTGCTGACATATTTATAAAAATACTCTTCTTTGTGGAGTTATGGATTAATGTTTATTACTAAATGGACCAAAATAATAGCCATTTTGTAGCTTCATAATTTTGACTCACTGTATGGGTGCTTACTCATAAAACCAAACTATATATGTTGGACTTCATACATAAGGCCAACACACAATAACTCTGAATATTCTTCACTTTCTTCATTGCCTACACTAGTCCTCTGAAGAATGATGTGCTTATCTTATGTGTAAAATGTTCTGGAGAATAAATAATACTTGAAGAACCCACACATTTGGATAAAGTACAAAAATGTGTCAAATTTAAGTGTATTGGCTAAATTAATGATACAACATCTCAAAAAGAAGTGCTAAAGTGCTAAACTTTCTAAGTATAATTGCAAATAACCGTGGATCTATTACTCTATAAAAATGGGGAGAGAGAGGTAGAGAAAGAAAGATGGAGATAGAAGAGAGGAAGATGTGTGTGTGTGTGTGTGTGTGTGTGAGAGAGAGAGAGAGAGAGAGAGAGAGAGAGAGAGAGAGAGAGAGGGAGAATATATATAGAACAGAACTACTTGAGACCAAAGATAGTCCTGTGGATCCTGATTCATCATGCAGAGTTATGTGATTTTTGTGAATTAGGAACTGCAATAGAAATGATCTGCTTGAAGACTTGTCATCTAATATTAGTGGCCCGAGAGGACAGAAAGAGACTTCTTGCTCTCCAGAGGGAAGTTGATGATTTATGTCAAAGAACTATAGGGAGAGTATTATTCTAGAAATAGAGGGTAGTTATGGTTCTGAAGACTCTATAGAAGTCCCCAAAAGAGAAAGACCTATTTACAAGTGCTCTAGAAAGCTAATAATAGGTGATAATGGTTCCAATCTTGAAAGATTGTTTATTTTGTCCTCTCTTCCTCCTCAGTCATGGAAAGGTTTGGAATATACAGCTAGGAAAAGTGAGTGGATGGGGTGGTAATGAGGGATGTGGTATCAGAAAGTCTGCCCATACCTCCTTTTTCTACTGTAGGATTTCTTCATACCATAAGCCTAAATTGAGAGATTTATTTACTTTTTTAAACTGTGATTTAATATTCATTTATAAGAATTATAACATATTAGGAGTGCAACTCTGATCTGCTCCTACTACCAGAGTTATGGATCCCAAATCCTTCCATTGTAAGCTACAAGAGTTTGAAATAGATATTTAAACTTCTGATATCTTTCCAGAGCACTGAATATCTCTGGCTTATGATGGTGTGGGGATTGAACCTGTGACCTCAGAGCCTAGGGCATGCAAGTATTTTTCATAACTATCATGCTATTGCCCTCACCCACTTTTGATTTTTTAAAATATTTTACAGAACCTGGATATATTAGTTACTGATTTAAGGAATCATTATGCAGTTTCCCTCTGGATAACATAGCTTATATAATTCTCAACCTTGTAGTTGAAGAATTTTTGTCATATCAATATAGTGATAAGACTAAATAAATATGCAGTAGTGTATACTTATCCTATGTGTAAAATGTTTTGTAGAAAAGTGATAGTGATAAATGTTTTAGAGTTAATTAAAAAATACAGTGAAAAGACAGTGACTGGGGGATATTCTTTGGACTAATTGGCTAAGAATTAGTTCTCTGAAGAAAAGAGCACCACAAAAATATTGAGGGGAATATTTTCAGCAAAAAGAGACAGCTAGTGCAAATTTTCTTTGACTGGAATATGTTTGGAATCTCTAGGGAAGAGAGGCACATATCATCTGAAGACATATTGGTGAAGGCAAGAGTGGTATGAAGTTGAAGAGGTTAGTCAGTGCATGCCACATGGAGTTTTGAATCTAGAGTTAGATAGAGAATCATCAGAGAATTCTAAAGACAAAAATGATACTGTCTGGACTATATCTGTGAAGAATTTTTTCTCTATCGAAGACATATGGAGAATAGATGTAGGGGGCTGGGTGGTGGTGCAACCAGTTAACAGAACATAGTATTAAGCCCCAGGGATATAACCCTGGCAGCAAAAATTAAGTACGAATGAATATAAGAAGACAGAAATGGAAAAAGGGAGACCAATGCCAAAGTTATTTCAGATTTTTTAAATAAACACGATCATTACTTGGATCGATAGTAATAGAGCTATAAATGGACACCAGTAAATGGATTTTAAGTAGTTATTAACATGAATGGTGCTTCAAGTTCTGGAGTCCTTGAAAGGTCATGTCTTCAATTCTTTTCTGTAACCACTAGGTACATGTTGCAACCATCAGTCAGTATACTACCGACAAGACAAAACTAGTTTTAGTTGATCTATAAGAGGGTGGGAACTTCTGTAGGGGAAAACTTCAGGAGTTGTGAAGCAGTGCTTCAGGGTCTCTCTAGGATGCATTGGATCGACCTTCTCGTGGTGCATCCCATGAGTACCCCTTCATTGGGGAAACTGGCGATCCTTCCTAGCCGACTGAATCCACATGGATCCCAGTCACTTTCAAAGCCAGCAACAAGCAGCTCCTAACAGCTTTCAACCTGACGCTGTTGACTGGCTACAGAAGAAGGGCAAACGCTAGAAGAAGAAGGGTCTCTCTTTCTGTGTTCCTTTGTATTTCCCCATTTTGCTTTTAATTTCTCTGTTCTATCAAATAAATGAATATTTTTAAATAAAAATGTTTTTGAAAATAGAGATGGAATGAAATTCCAATTGATGTTAAAAAAAAAGAACTTCATTGGTTTTGCCAGCAGAAAAGATAAAATCAACATTGTAATCTCAACACACACAAAACTAACACTAATGGTTATTATGGCAGTTAAACAGCGACATCTGCAACACTGGTAACAGAGTAGATCATTACAGTGGTGGTGTTAGTGAAAGAACCTTAATATTAGACACCACAGATGGCATAATATTGGAATAATATCTGCTGTTTGCAGACACAGCTGAAAGAGCAGTATCTGTGTGAGCATCAGGAGTCATGGTAATCATGGCTTTGGAGAATTGATGTATCAAAGCTATCACTATTTTTTTTTCTTGTAATGAATTTCAGAACACACACACACACATATTTACAAGCAATACAAAATTACTACATAGTAGGATACAATTCCACATAGTTCCCTCTATTTTTTTTCTGTGGTTCTGCCTTCTCTTCCATTTTAAGTCACAGCTATACCTATTACTCCTTCCAAATGTCTTTCCGCTTTTCCTCCTTTCTCTCTGGGTACTAATAGAATTGAATTTCAGAGCCCTCTAGTCATCTTCCCCTAACATTTCTCCTCCTCTGGGAGGAGTATAGACCATAATTGGGCATGGACACTGGCGGGTCAATCCATAATCCCAGCCTGTTTCTATTGTTCCATAGTGGATAGGCCCCTGGAGAGGTGGGGTTCCTCTGCCCATTGAATTCAGGAGAAAAACTTGATAGCACTGCACTTTGGTGTCTGTAAGGCAGTAAGTTATGATGCAGGACAAAATGTCTAATAAATAGGAACCAGAAAATAAGAATAGAGCAGTTAAGAATAGAGACCTTAGGGTGGTAAGAAGCTAGGGATTCTATTTTAAATATGTTCTTTGGGGCCCATGATTTTATTTATTTATTTATTTATTTATTTATTTCTAAGCTTGGTAGTTAGCATGAAAGTGGGCTAAATATATTGTCTGGGAAGATGTAATCAGAATTGAAAATAGGGCTAGAAAGCTGGATTAGGGCAGAAAATAGCTCCCAAACTTGAAGAAAACCTCTTAAGTACAGTTCACTGTTTACCACATCAATCTGACTCACAGAACATGTATATTCACATTTAGCACAGGAACTTGTGTAACAGCCTCTGAGTCCCTGTCGATTTGAATAATCGGTTGATGGTCACAGCTGAGAACATTCTAGGCTGCACTCATTTCAGGACCAGTCTCCCTTGAGTGGCAGAGTAGGCTGACCCAGCCTCCCTTCAACAAGCAGCTACCTGTATTAATATTGGTCATGCGGCACAAAAGCAAGAAAAGTGTAAAATATTGGTGGTTAAGAGAATTCATTGTCTTGACTGACACTGAGAAAGATAAAATTCCGATTCCTAGAACATTTTACCAGTAATATGTAGGATGGGTGAGTTCTCAAAGAACAAGTGCAAGAGGATCAAAAACATTTTGTTTTGTGGCTATGTGCTTGAATAGCCTGTAAAATGTAGATCACAAAATACAGCAACCTTGACAGAAAAAAAAGTGTGTAAATATGATGCAGTATAAAAGCTTTGGTAGAATATAAATGACTAAGAATCAAGAACTGTTAGCAAGACAGAAGATGCCACATGAAATTTTATTTATTCATTTATTTATGTATTTATTTATTTATTGCTGCCAGGATTATTGTTGGGGTTTGGTGCTGGCACTAGGAATCCACGAAACCCGGGTGGCTATTTTTTCCCTTTAACTTTCTAATATTTATTTATTTATTTATTTATTTATTTATTTATTTATTCATTCACTCACTCATTCATTCATTCATTCATTCATTCATTCATTCATTCATTCATTTGATGACAGAAAGAAATTGAGAGAGTAAGGGGGGCAGAGGGAGAAAAAGAGGCCTACTGACCTGCTTAACCGCTGGTGAAGCGAATCCTATTAAGGTAAGGAAAGTGACTCAAACCTGGGTTCTTGCTCTTGTTAATTTTGTTAATTGTGTGTTTGACAGGGTGTGCCCACCCCCACATATGACATTTTGTAGGTGGGTATGAACAAGCTACTTTTGATTGCACTGGAGGTTTTAATTTTGAAGTGTGATATTTTTTTTCTTTTCTTTCTTTTTCTTTTTTTTTTTTTTTGGTATTTCATCCTAGTAAAACATGAACTTATAAAAATTCTTCATGTGGAGGCCAGATGGTGGTATACCTCATTGAGCTCACATCTTACAGTGCACAAGGACCCAGGTTCAAGCCCTGGTCTCCACCTGCAGGGGGGAAGTTTCATGAGTGGTGAAGTAGGGTTGTAGGTGTCTCTCTGGCTCCCTCTGTTTCCTCCTTCCCCTCCTCAATTTCTCTCTGTCTCTAATAAATAAATAAATAAATAAATAATATTTTTAAAAGAAAAGAAAAATATAAATTCTTAATGTCTTTGGGGATTTTTTTAAAAACTTTTTTTCTTTTATTTATTTACTGGATAGTGACAGAGAAATTGAGATGGGGGTAGAGAAAGAGAGAGACAGAGACACCTGTAGCCCTGCTTCACCACTCGTGAAGCTTTCCCCCTGCAGGTAGGGATCGGAAGCTTGAACCTGGGTCCTTGTGCACTCAACCAGGAGCACCACCACCTGGCCCCGGGATTTTTGTTTATAAAGAGGATTTTAGCAAAATAACTCACCACCAAATGGATGCTTGGAGCCAGGCTTTTCTGAGCACTGAGGAAATGCAATTTTAGAGTAACTCAAGGTTTGTCTAGCCTGTGACTTAGTGGGTTAACCACAACACATGCTACTGTGTGGTTTTTAGGGACAGATTCTATTCCAAGTTGGTCTGCGACTCAACCTTCAAGCCAATCAAATGGAGTGCTGGGATAATGAGGCCATACAAAGTGAGCCTTCACCAGAGTCTTGTCAGAAATTCAAGAGCTCATGGTCCTTTCTATAATGTTGTTTTGACCAACTGAAACTGATCCCAAGTACTCTTTTTCCTTTAGTACCATTAGACTCTTTGCTATTTTTCTGCTTTTATCCTGTTCCTGAGGCTTTACTTCTCTTTGGTGAAACTATATCTGTCAGTTTTTGAGAAATTTATCAGGAAGATGTGTTATCTATCAATCCAAAACACTACCAAGAGATTTATTTGTTATTTGCCTGTTCTTCCCACCTACTCACCTCTTTGCTTCCTAATACATTTTTCTTCCCTTTCTATTTTTCTTCCAGCCACAACAGAGAAGAGACTGCCTACAGCTTTTCCCCTGAGCCATTCAGCACAACAGCCTTAGGGAGAAGCTAATGTCTTCAGTGTCTTCCCCTGGCAGGCACTAGAATATTTCTTTTTTAACTCTAGCGTCACTGATTAGTGCCACCAAATATCCGTCACACTCTTCTGCTACAAATAGACATTCTTGTTGATGGTGGGTGGGCAAGTAAGTGAGTATATAGGTAGGGATGCTGTTTTCAAATAAGAAGAAGAGGATGAGAGAGAAAATTGACTATTTAAACAAATGTATGGGGGTTAATAATAATTAATTACAATTTCAGTTAATTAACTTACCTAGCAATTTTTAAAAAAAAATATTTTATCTGGGTAGAGACAAAGAAAAATGAAGAAAGGAATGGGGAAATAGAGACCTGGAGCACTGCTTCACCACTTATGAAGCTTTTACCTTGTAGATGGGGGCTGGAGACTTGAACCCCGCTACTTGTGAATTGTAGCATGTGCAGTTAACCAGGTGTACCATCACATGGCCCCACCTAGCAAATTTTGACTGGGTCAGGGAAGTTACTGAAGGCCAGACTGCTTAGCTATTGATGAGGTTCATCAGTGTATTGGTCTCAATGAAAGATCAGTGCAGTTACAAGAAAATCCATAGTAATAGAATTATTCCCACTTTACAAATATGCCCCTGCTCATACACATTAGTATGTGAATGTCCAGATCATGCTAGCCCTTGGTAGTCATATTGTTTAATGTCGGGCTAGCTTCACTGATGGGAGACAGACAACCAGGGACTCATGGCTGAGCTGTACACAGTATCTCTTTATTCATGCAGGATGCAGCACAATCTAAGCCAGGCTAAGCTAAACTAAAACATAAACTAAAACGAACAATTCTGTCCTTATATATACTTTCCAAGTAGGGTGTGAACAGGATGTGATGTAGAGAGGGTGGAGAGAAAAGTGACTGGTGAAAAAATCAGGGTGTGACAAGGAGAGTGGGCGGAGCAGGCGAGAATTCTACCACTGAACCACCAATGCCCTGGAGGGAGGGTGGTGCTTTATGTAAGTGTAAAAGTGATTTATGTAAATAGACCGCAGCTTTGAGTGGGATCAAACCAATCCCTATACAGGCATACCGGTGCTTGGTTAAGCAGAAGCCAGGGGGAGCTGGCATACTACCCAACATCTCCCCCTTTCTTTTTAACTATTTGCCATAGTATCAGGAGTGCGGGGCACTTTGTGAGGCAGGGAGACTGATAAGAGGCACACCTTTTGGGGTTCTATTGTCCCTCCTTGCTCAACCTCTCCGTAGAGAGAGAGACTAACAGGATTGACACACCCCTCAGGCTCAAGCCCTTCCAAGCTCAACCACATCCTCACAATTCCCCAACATCTCCCTCTTACTTAATAGCCATATATAACTGGGTCAATGTCTGTAAAAGGCTTCATCTCTGTCAGGGGAATAGCAGTGTAGAGGTGAACAGAAACCTATATCAGATAGGTGTTTTCAAAAGAACTGGCATACGACATGGATTACAAAATAGGAGAGCAGCAAGAACCAGTGTGATGCCAAGTGGAGGCCTGAGGGGGGCATTTCCTACCTCAAAGGGCAAGGCCTAGCAGGCGAAAGGGCATTTTTTTCCTCTGGGGGCATCTATTGCCTCTGGGGGCGCTTCATGCCTCTGTGGGCATGACCTAGTAAGGAGGGAGAGTTTTCTGACTCTGGGGACAGAGCCTGCAGGCGAGGGGACATGGCCTATAAAGTCCCAAGGCAGCTGGCTGCAGTCAGTCTTTGAGAAACCCAGCAGCGTTAAGGGAAGCTGCTGTAAAGTTGTATAAGGTGTCCAAGAGCTGTAGATGTTGTTGTGTGCCGCGGAGAAGAGAGAGAGGAGGTCCGGAGCGAAGAGTGAACACAAATCTTTATTTGCGCTGGCACCTCATAGTTGGGTGCTAGAGAAGCAGGTTGGGCCACGTGGAGGTAGTGAAAATGGCTGCCTCACGCAGTAACCTTTCCTGCATCTGAACACTGAAGTGAAACACTGGCAAGAGAACGAGGTGAGGAAGAAGAAGGGCTTTTATAGGAGCAGCCTTCGTGAGAATGGGAAGGGGGAGGAGTAACCATAGCACTCCAGGATAGGATAATAACTCTCATGAGAATGGGAGAAGGGAGGAGTAACCAAAGCACTCCAAATATCATGGGGAAATAGACAATGCCCTGAGGGCACAACATGGTGGAACAGGCACTCCGAGAATGTCTCAACTCTCGCGGGAACTAGCAGTAGCCTGAGGGGACAACATGGCAGATGTGACTGCATCGGCACAATTTCCCAGCATCTCCCCCTTTCCTTTTATCTAATGCCCAGGGCAACAGTGTGTAAAGTCTATGAACTACTCAGGGTCAGTCTATGAAAAACCAGCAATGTGAAGGGAAGGAAGCTGTTGTAGAATTGTCTAAAGTGTCCAAAAGGTATACCAGCAAGTCTGATAGAAGTCTCAGTCCAAAGTAGGTGACTAGGGGGAGAAATGGCAGGGGATGAAATGCTGCATGAGGAAGGTCAGCCTCTGGAATTCTGCTTTTCTGTAGAGAGTGAGCTGGAACCGCCAAAACGTGACAGGTCAAAGCAGAAGCAGGAAAGGCAGACAGGCAGTAAAAAAGTTCTGTCCTTGGAGTCTGTGAATTGGGTTCTTCAGATCGCGTCAGGTGACATCTAGGGTTTCGGGGGGTGTGCCACTGTAGTCGTGCCATCTAGTGGGTGATGTCAGGGTGTGCAGGGGTCCAGATGGTTTTTTTCTGGTATTTCTGTGGAAGAAACACAAACAATCTGCTTCTCATGGTTAGCAGGGCAACTGATTTGAATGCTTTATAGAAAAAGAGGTTTGGTGCCTTAGCCAACTGAGTATTGGCGGATTTATCTTTCCTATTTATTCATTATTATTATTTTATATTATTTGTCATGGTAGTTAGCCGTTATCTGGAAGGTCCTGGGTGATTCATGGGGAAAAAGAACTTATCCTTCAACAAGGACTCTAAGGTGTAGGGAAGCAGGAACTTCTATTTTTTTTTTTTGTATTTTGCCTTTTGTTGCCCTAGTTGTTTTATTGTTGTAATTATATTGTTGTTGTTACTAATATTGTGGTTGTTGGATAGAACAGAGAGAAATGGAGAGAGGAGGGGAAGACAGAGAAGAGGAGAGAAAGAGACACCTGCAGACCTGCTTCACCGCCTGTGAAGCGATTCCCCTGCAGGTGAGGAGCCAGGGGCTCAAACTGGGATCCTTAAGTCGGTTCTTGCACTTAGCACCACCTGTGCTAAACCCACTGTGCCACTGCCCGATTCTCAGGAACTATCTTTTAACATAAACTCTATGGCCATGCCAATAGCAACCTTGAGGGCACATGTGGCTCCCCACATGTCCCCCTTATATCATGTTTTGATGTTTGGCGGACTTTGTTTCGTGGCAGGGCAGACTGTGCCTGTCTTAGGTTGGGGATCAGCCTTCCGTCTTACCCATCATTGGAACATCTGGTCATTTTTGCCCAGTAGTACCAGGTGCCCTGTCTTAGGTTGATTGGATAGCGCTAGTTTCCCTTTTACCCGTCATTGGCTAACCAGCCCTCTACATGGTGGACATTCTGATGGAGGGGGGCAAATCCTTCGCAGCAACTCCATATTCTGTCATGTCCAGCCTATGATAGTGAGCTTGTATAGGTTGCATCTTTATGGCATCAGTTTAAAATGTACCAAGAAGTCTATTGTTCTGTATACTGAACTTCTTGTTTTTATATACTTCCCCTCTACTGATTCTTAAAGCAGTCAGTAACATTAGGAGAGTTTCACTGATTGAATCTCTGACCTGATTATAAGAACCAAAAGCTTGGGTGATTATCTAAAGCCTATAGGAACTTAATCACATTGCTTTAGTCATGGAAATAAATCACGATTCCACAATGAGCTTTTCAAGTAAGAGAGATGTAGATCTTGGGCTGAAAGAATAATACCATCCTTTTTTTTTTCTTTTCTTATTTTTAATCTGACCTTCCTTTCAGAGAAGACAATGATATCTGTATGCTACCAAGTATAGGTGGCATATAAATGGGAGATTCTTGCTATCATTAATTCCAAAGAGCTATTGCTAGATGAATCAGGTTTGAGTCATTTTCACACAACTAAGTATTTCAATTTCTTTCTTCTTTTCTCCATTTTAGAAATAACTATTTCGTTTTTGAAAATTTATTTTTAATCATTTGAAAAGGTTGAATTGGTATTTTAATCAAGTATTCAAGTTTTAATTTAATGCTAATCTATGCTCTACTAAAATATTACATCATTAGTACTTCTCCCTCTGATTTCAGGTCAAGCTTTTCATAGATTCTATAACTGTATACTTGGAGTTACTTGAGGGCTAACAAACTACAGCAAGAGGGCCTGATTCTACTTTCTTTTTTTTTTTTTTTGTAATAAAGTTTTATGGGAAGACACATATTAGTTTATATATTGTTTTTGGATCCTTTTTTTCCTGTAACAGCAGACTTTTAACAGAAACCTAGTACTGTTAGTTTAGTTAGCCAATATTTTAAGTATTTCAAGCCTTCCTTCAGTCTATAAGTATATAAATATCTCTCCTCTCTCTCTCTCTCTTTCTCTTCTCTGTTACTCTTAAAAGATGCAGAGAGAGGTAGATAGATAATGAAAGAGACCACAACATTGAAACTTCCTTCAGTGTTGTAGAGTCCAGGGTGGAGGTAGATAGCATAAAGGTTATGCAAAGAGACTGTCATGCCTGAGGTTCCAAAGTCCCAGGTTCAATCCCATACACAACCATAAACCAGAGTTGAGAAAGTCCAAGTTTAGACTTATGTCACACATATAGTAAAGCAGCATACTATTCAATTAATTTTCCATACACAAACCCCAGCCCTTCTCTTTCTTATCTGTACTAATCTTTTGATTCTATAGAATTACTCAAGCTGTTCAGTCTAGTATACTTATTCACTATTCAAATTTCTTAGAAAGTACTCACCACTCACTGACTTGTTGCCTAGCTCTCATTGTATGTCACTTCTACAACCTTGTTTTTTTCTATTATTGGAAATAATAGAAAATGAAAAATTCATATTAATAAAAAATAAAATGAAAATGAAAATGCATAACTCATTTTTGCTTAAAAAATATGGGATGGCTATTCCAGCATCCCAATATATTATAGCTGCTATTGTTTAGGTTAAGAATTGTTCCTTATTTATGTTCAGTGACTACATTTTTGGTTCCTTTATGGCATTTGATGTTGGGATTGTTGACTCTCATGTTAGTCTCCTTATATCCTTCTATTCTGTGATGTCTTCATTTAAGTCTAACCACTGTAGTATAATTCCCTGGACTTCTTTGAAGCCAAAACTTAACCGCTGAGACTCTATTTGTGATCCTCATAACCTTTTCTTTATTTGGACAATCTTTAGAAGACTTAAGATGGGTTTTACCTTTACACAACATTTTTATCTTTAAATCTGTTCTCATATAGATTGGACTGCATTGAAACTCATTATTTATAAAGCCTTGGCAATCACTATTATCTACAGAGTAACTTGAAAATTCTTTTACAGCTGTGATGGACAGGTTATCCCTCAGATTCTGATATGATCACTTGTTTCTTTCTGAGGAGACTTGTCCTAGATCACTCTTTTAGAATGTGAGTAATATTACAGGAAAAGCAAAACCTACATTATAAATGCAGGTAGAGAATGTTGGGTGATCTCCAGAGCCCTATTCCATTAGGGAAAGATAGAAACAGACTGGGAATACAGATTGATCTGCCAATTCCCAAGTCCAGCGGAAAAGCAATTACAGAAATCAGAACTGCCTACTGCATTCAAATTGAATTTTAATCCATACTCCCAGAGGGATAACCAATAGAGTAGTTTTCAATGGAGGGGATGGGACACAGAACTCTGGTGGTAGGCACTATAATGGGCACACCCCATTATAGTTATACTCCTTACAATCTTGTAAATCAATATTAAATCACTAATAAAAAAATCAAACATTTAAAAAAGGGAGAATGTAGGGTTAAATGATTTAGAATTTTACAAGGCTTTCAAAGGATATGGGTAGGAAATGAAGAGGTAAGCCAAGTAGGGAACAGATAATGATGAATATAGCATGCTATATTTGAATTTTTATATTTTATTCAGTAAAAATACAGGGGCTAGCTTTATACAATTAGCTCTCTTGGTTTAATTATGAAGAAAATCCTTTCCTAAAATGGTATCACATTCCTGGAAATCAATTTTTGCAATGCATATTAAGTTAATCAAAGGACTATATAAGTTTATGCCCTTTACTTTTAAGTAGAAAAATTCAGGCATGCATATGTATAGGTAATATAACTGAACATGACAAAATACAGGAAAGACATGATATAATTGATGATTAATTTACCAGAGGGTAGAATATCCTCTGTCAAGTTGAAGGCATGGCATGAACCAAAATTAGGTGCACCTTAGTGTGAAGTAAGAAGAAAGATGAGAAAACAACCAAGATACCTACAGTGAGAAACTGAGGAAATTCTCATAGATTTAATTTGACTTATGATTGAGGAAGCCATATGACCATCTGAGAACAAGTGAAATCATGGCAGATGGTGCTTAACTGAGATTTTGAACTAATAGCTGATAAAAATGATAGCTAGACATAGATGTGAACATAGAAAAATATTTGGCAATGCTAAAAATCATATCAGATTGGAAGCCATCAATTTATAGATTAATTTTTTATAGGCTTCACTAGAGAAGTTTTCTGTTTACAGCAATCAGCCTATTTTGGTAATTAAACAATGGGGAGACTGTCATTTTTGTCATCCAGCTACAGACCTGGAGTTTTATCACATGAAGAGGGCATGGATCAAACCAGTCTTATTACTATTATTTTTTAATGTCCTTAGTCACTGTGTGAAAGCATGGCTGTAGATGGAGTTAACCTCTACGGATTCAGAATTATGGTTGGTACACAAAGCATCAGCCCATCATGTTAATACTCCTGAGCAGTTCCTAATTGCTTTGCATGTTAATGTAATCTATTGGTAATCAGCTTTAATGTCCTCCAACTGTTAGGATTCTTTTATCTCTCTAACAGTTGTGGATGTTTTGAAAGGGAGAGTCACTGGGCAGAATTGGAATGAACTATGAGAAACACCTAGTTTACAGAGGCAGATAGTCTGTCTAATTCTTTTTTAAAAAATAATTTATTTATTGAAGAAAGGAGACAGTAACAAAATCATAGGATTGGGGGTACAACTCCACACAATTCCCACCACACAATCTCCCCAATAGCTTTCCCATTCTCTATCCCTCTGGGAGCATGGACCCAGGGTCATTGTGGGTTGCAGAAGATGGAAGGTCTGGCTTCTGTAATTGCTTCTCCACTGAACATGGGTGTTGACTGGTCAATTCATACTCCCAGTCTGCCTCTCTCTTTGCCTAGTAGGGTGGGTCTCTGGGGAAGCTGAGTTCCAGGACACACTGGTGGGGTCTTCAGTCCAGGGAGGCCTGGCCGGCATCCTGATGGCATCAGGAACCTGGTGGCTAAAAAGAGAGTTAACATAAAAGCCAAACAAATTGTTGAAGAATCATGGACCCAAAGGTTGGAATAGTGGAGATGAAGTATTGGGGGGGTACTCACTGCAAACTCTAGTGTACTACTGATTTCAGGTATATATTTGCCCTAGTTTATGGATATCTGTAAACATATGCTCTATCTCCTGGAATCTGGTCTATATCTAGGTTTTGGGACTTTGTTAGGAAGTGAACTACCTGGGATGGAATTAGAGAATACTATGAAAGGAAAGGTCTCACTCGAGTGATGAAGCTGAAGGGTTGTTGTTCCACACCTGAAGTCTCTGGACACAGTCTGAAGTGAAGCATGCTGGGGTGGCACTCGTTAGGTTGATTAGGTTGCGATCAGTGGATGCAATATTATTTGATAAGAATTGGGAGAAGCATACGGGTAAGTGGGTCCTACCCTAGGGTCCCAGGACTGGGGGAAATATAGGTTCTATAGTGGAGATGTGAGGTCCCTGCTGTCTTAGGTTTCGAGAAGACAATCGATAGTTAATGTTATCATCACATTATTTGGTAATTGGGTTAGCTTTGAAAAGTCCCTTTGTTAGACATACAATCAATATTCCCCTCTCATATTAATTAAATAGTGATTTATAGGACTACAATTTAATAAGTGTGTATATAAACACCATTCCCTTCACCAAAAGATTGTGGCCCATCCCTCTCGCCCACAGCACCCCCTCCCCCCCCGCCAGCCCAGGAAGCCACATGTCCACCCTTCCACTCACCACAGGGTTTTTACTTTGATGCCCTACTTTCAATTTAGTCAGATCCTGCCTTTAGTTTCCCTTTCTGATCTTTCTCAACTTCTGTTGATGAGTGGGATCATCCCATACTTATCTTTATCTTTCTGACTTAGCTCACTTAATATAATTCCTTCTAGCTCTGACCAAGATGGGTCAGAGAAGTTGAGTTCATTGTTCTTAGTAGCTGCGTAGTATTCCATTGTGTATATATACCACAGCTTTCTCAGCCACTCATCTGGTGTTGGGCACCTGGGTTGCTTCCAGGTTTTAGATATTATGAATTGTGCTGCTATGAACATAGGAGTACACACATCTTTTTGGTTGGGTGTTAGGAAGTCCTTGGGGTATAACCCCAGGAGAGGAATTACTGGGTCATATGGAAGGTCCATGTCTAGCCTTCTGAGAGTTCTCCAGACTGCTCTCCACAGAGGCTGGACCAATTTACATTCCCACCAGCAATGTAAAAGGGTTCCTCTGTCCCCACATCCTCTCCAGCATTTGTTGCTGCTGTCCTTTTTGATGTATGCCATTCTCACAGGGGTGAGGTGGTATCTCAATGTTGCTTTATTTGCATTTCTCTGACAATCAGTGACCTGGAGCAGTTTTCCATGTTTGTTAGCCTTTTGGATCTCTGCTGTGAATGTTCTGTTCATATCCTCTGCCAATTTATGGATGGGGTCATTTGCTTTTTATGGTGCTACGTTTACTGAACTCTTTGTATATTTTGGTGATTAGTCTCTTGTCTGATGTATGGCATGTGAAGATCTTCTCCCATTCTGTGAGGGGTCTCTTTGTTTGTGTGATAGTTTCTTTGGCTGTGCAGAAGCTTTTCAATTTGATATAGTCCCATTTTTTTGTTTCTGCTTTAGTCTTCCTTGCAATTGGGTTTGTTTCATCAAAGATGTCCTTGAGGTGTAGGTGGGAAAGTGTTTTACCAAAGTTTTACACTAAGTACTTGATTGTTTCTGGTCTAACATCCAGGTCTTTAATCCATTTGGAGTTTATTTTTATTTCTGGTGAGATAAAGTGGTTCAGTTTCATTCTTCTGCATGTTACAACCCAGGTTTCCCAGCACCATTTATTGAAGAGAGCCTCCTTCTTCCATTTATTACTCTGGGCCCCCTTATCAAAGATTAGTTGTCCATAGGTTTGAGGGTTTAGTTCTGGCCTTCAAATCTGTTTCACTGGTCTGTGTGCCTATTTTTGTTCCAGTACCATGCTGTTTTGATTATGATGGCTTTATAATAAAGTTTGCGGTCTGGGAATGTGATGACTCCATTTCTGTTTTTTTTTCCTCAAGATGGTTTTGGCAATTCTAGGTGTTTTATGGTTCCAGATAAATAATTGTAGTGTTTGTTCTATTCTCTTAAAGAAGCGTGGTGGAACTTTGATGGGTATCACATTAAATTTGTATATTGCTCTGGGGAGAACATTCATTTTGATGATAGTTATACTTCCGACCCATGAGCATGGGATGTCTTTCCATTTCTTGGTATCAGTTTCTATTTCCTTGAATAGTGACTGATAGTTTTCAGTATACAAATCTTTAACTTCTTTGGTCAGCTTTACTCCTAGGTATTTTATTGATTTTGTTGCAACAGTGAATGGAAGTGATTTTTGGATGTCTTCTTCTTCAGATTTAGTGTTTGCATAAAGAAATGCCACTGATTTTTGTACATTAATTTTGTAGCCTGACACCTTGCTATATTGCCTAATAACTTCCAGTAGTTTTCTACTGGATTTTTTGGTTTTTCTATGTATACTATCATATCATCTGCAATAGTGAGAGCTTGACTTCCTCCCTTCCAATCTGTATTCCTTTGATTCCTTTCTCTTGCCTGATTGCTATGGCAAGAACTTCCAACACTATGTTGAAAAGTAATGGTGACAGTAGACAGCCCTGTCTAGTCCCTGTTCTGAGGGGGAATGATTTCAGCTTCTGTCCATTGAGTATGATGTTGGCTGTAGGTTTGCTATATATGGATTCCACTCTCTTGAGGAATTTCCCATCTATTCCCATTTATTGTAGGGTTTTGAGCATGAATGGGTGTTGGATTTTGTCAAAGATTTTCTCTGCATCTATTGAGATAATCATGTGGTTTTTGGCTTTGCTTTTATTGATGTAGTGAATGACAATTGATTGACTTACGTATGTTGAACCAGCCTTGCATTCCTGGGATGAATCCCACTTGGTAGTGATGAACAATCTTTTTGATATGCTGCTGTATCTGGTTGAGCACGATCTTATTTAATATTTTAGCATCTATGTTCATCAGAGATAATTGGTCTGTAGTTTTCCTTTTTTGTTGTGTCTCTATCTGCTTTTGGTGTCAGTGTGATGTTGGCTTCATAGAAGGTGGAAAGGAGTGTTCCTGTTTCTTCAATCTTATGGAAAAGCTTTAGATGTATGGGTACTAACTGTTTCCTGAAGTTTTGCTGAATTTTTTGTAAAGTCATCTGGTCCAGGACTTTTGTTGTTGGGGAGATTCTTAATAATGGTTTCGATTTCTTTGTCTGTGATTGGTGCATTTAGGTTTTGTAGCTCTTCTTGATTCAGTTTTGGAAGGGCATATGATTCTAGGAATGCTTCCATTTCTTCCAGATTTTCTAGCTTGGTGGCATATAGTACTTCATAGAAGTTTCGCATGATTTTCTGGATTTCTGTGGTGTCAATTGTGATATCTCCTCTATCATTTACAATTCTATGAATTTGAGTCTTCTCCCTTTTTTGTTTGTTGAGTCTGGCTAAGGGTTTGTCAATTTTAATTTTTCAAAAAACCTACATTTGGCTTCATTGATATTCTGTACGGTTCTCTTGTTTTCCATGTTGTTTATTTCTGGTCTAATTTTAGTGATTTCTGTCCTTCTGGCTGCTTTAGGGTTCCTTTGTTCCTCTTCCTCTTATTCCTTGAGGTGTGCAGTAAGTATTTGAGCTGTTTCTTGTTGTTTATTATGTGATTGTATGGCTATGAGTTTCCCTTCAATACTGCTTTATCTGTGTCCCAAATATTTTTATATGTTGTGTCTTCATTTTTATTCGTTTCCAGGAACATTTAAATTTCTTGCTTGAGTGACTCTCTGACCCAGTGGTTGTTAAGGAGTATGTTGTTTAGTTTCCAAATTCTGTGATTTTAATAATTTTCTTTTTGTTGTTAAATGATAGTTTTACTCCATTGTGGTCTGAGAAGATTCTTGGGATGATTTCAGTGCTCTTGAATTTATTGATGCTGTCTTTGTGGCTTAACATGTGGTCTGTCCTTAAGTATGTGTTGTGTAGATTTGAGAAGAATGTGTATTCCAGTTTTTTGGGGTGAAGGGCTCTTAAGATGTCCAGGAGGTCTATTCTGACCATCTATTCATATAATTCTCTTGTTTCTTTGTTGATTCTCTGCTTTGTTGATCTGTCTAAGTGTGAGAGTGTGGTGTTAAAAACTCCCACTATTATTGTATTACTGTTGATGTATTTTTGAAGTACTTTCAGTAGGTGCTTGACGTATTTAGATGGTCCCTCATTGGGTGCATAGATGTTAATAATTGTGAAGTCTTCTTGGCTGATTGATCCTCTAATCATTATGTAATGTCCTAGCCTATCTTTTATTACTTTAATTAATTTAAAATCTATTGTGTCAGTGATGAGAATGGCTGTTCCAGCTTTTTTTCATGGTCATTAGCCTGTATGATAGTTTTCCATCCTTTCAATTTAAGTCTGTGTTTATCTTTTTGTGTCAGAATGGATTATTGCAAGCAGCATATGGTTGGGTTATGTTTTCTGATCCATCCCCTCACTCTGTGCCTTTTGGTGGGTGAGTCTAAGCCATTGACATTTATTGATATTATGGATTTAATGTATTGTAGTGCCATTGTTCAAAAAAAATTTTGTTTGCTCTGATATATTGCAAGTATTCTAGTCATGTTATTGTCTATAAGAGGTCTTTTAGAACGTCTTTCAGGGCTGGTTTGTTGATGGTTGTCTCCTTTAACTTTTATTTGTCTAAGAAGGTTTTGATCCCTCCATCTACTTTGAATGAAAGTCTAGCAGGATATGCTATCCTTGGTTGAAACCCTTTTTCATTCAGGGCTCAATAGATATCTTCCCATTCTCTTCTGGCTTTTAGAGTTTGAATGGAGAAGTCTGCTGATAGTCTTATGGGTTTTCCCCTGTATGTGTCCTTTTGTTTTTCTCTTGCAGCCTTTAGGATACTTTCTTTATCCTTACTTCTTCTCATTGTGACTATGATGTGTCTTGGTGTCTTCAGGTCTGGGTTGAGTCTGTTTGGAACTCTCTGGGACTCTTAAAATCTTAATGTCCTTTCTGTTATGCATTTCTGGGATGTTTTTTCTATAAATTCCTCTAGAATGTTTCCTTCTCCTTCCTCTCTTTCTTCCTCAGGCAGGCCAATTATATGAAAGCTACTTCTTTTGAGATCATCCCATATGTCTTTGTTGTTGTTTTCAGTGTCTCTCAATCTCTTTTTGAGCTCTTTCACCTCTTTCTTAGTTTTCTCTAACTCATCCTCTGTCTGACTGATTATGTTTTCTGCTTCTGTTAGTCTGCTTTCCCTTGCCTCAGCTTCTTTCCTCAGTTCAGCTATTTCAGCTTTCAGTTCTCTAATTGTCTCAAGATAATCCGTATTTTCCTTGAGGGTCTCAACTGTTGTTTCCCTAATACTGCCATTCCTTTCTTCCAATGTTGTTTTCATTTCTCTGATTAATAAGTATATTATTGGTTGCATAATTTTCTTATCTCTGGTTATTTCTGGTTGATTTATAGTTTCTTCTGGGCTCTTGTCTTCATTCATTGTAGTAGCAGTTTTATTTGCTCTTGATCTACCCATTTTTTTTTATTAATGTGTTTCTTATTTTTATGTTCTGTTGTTCCTTACTTGTTGTGTTTTGAATACAAGCAACACTGTACTAAATACCTTTATGACAAATGCAACCTCAGAAATTACAACAGCAGCTGAAGCAAAGATTGAAGCAGTTTATCCACTACCAGTTAGCCAACCAATGTCTCCAGTCCGTGAAAAAATAGCAACCAAGTCCAAGTGAAGAAGAAAGAGAAAGAAAAAAAAAAAAGCAAGAATAGACAATTATGCAAATATACTATCCACTGTATATTCTAGGGGTAGCAAGAGGAAAAAGGGAAGTAGAGCAAAGATACACACATAGAGAGTCCACTCTGAGTCAGATTTCTTCCCCCAAATAATTCACAAATGAGTATCAGTAAATTCAGAAAGCCAAAAAGGAGGAAGGAAGAAAGGAAGACAAGAAAAAAATAAAAGGAAGAGAAAGAAGAGATAGAAAAGAAAAAAAAAGATAAGGAAAAGAACTGTAATAAAGGAGCAGTGAAAGGAAAGTTTTTAAATTAATTAATTAATTTTTATTTTATTTTTTAATTAGCTAGGAGGAGGGAGAAGGGGAGAGTGGGTAGAGGAGGTAGGAGTAGTGAAACAAATTCCTTTCACAATTAATAAGACTTCCAGTCCCCTAGCAATGGAATATACACTAAGAATTAATTCTGGTCAACCTAAAGGAGGGGGGAAAGAGATAGACCTTTATATAATATTAATAATAAAGTAGATTAGGGTAAAAAACCCTGTCCCAGATTGCCTCAAGCCACCTGAGCAGAGGCAGCTGATTGTAAAGAAAGTAAAGCAAGCAAACAAACTAAAACAAACAAACAAACAAAAAAACAACTCAGGGCAGTCTTTTCCTTTTGTAGATCCAATTGACCATTTAGAAAGAAAGAGGGCAAGAGTTTCAGAAAGGAATAGACTTGGAATGGAACCCCTGTTGAGCTAAGAATCTTGCTAAAGAAAGAAGCTCAGCAGGGAAGCCTGCTAGGAGCAGGTTTCTGGCATCCAGGGTCTACTTATGGGTGGGGCAGGGGTGAGCTTCAGGAATAATAAAAAAAAAATTCCTTTCTTTTTCTTTTCCCCTCTATATTCTAACCCAAACTGGGCTATATTCACCTCCTTGGTGCCGCAACTAGGACCCCGAATTCACTGTCCTGCTGAAGGCAAGAAATCCTACCGTTTCCAGCAGTTGTCTGAATTCAGGCCAGAAGCTACTTCTCAGTTGCGATCTTGGCTCCTCCCCTTCTGTCTAATTCTATTCCTCCTTTTCTTCTACTGGCAAATGTTTTCTTTTTTTTTTTTTAACTTTTTTATTTAAGAAAGGATTAATGAACAAAAACAT
Source organism: Erinaceus europaeus (assembly GCF_950295315.1). Lineage (NCBI taxonomy): Eukaryota > Metazoa > Chordata > Mammalia > Eulipotyphla > Erinaceidae > Erinaceus > Erinaceus europaeus. The sequence continues at coordinate 132,026,073 of NC_080165.1, read as the reverse complement.
AAGGTAGGAGGGGTACAGCTCCACACAATTCCCACCACCCAATCTCCATAGCCCACCCCCTCCCATGATAGCTTTCCCATTCTCTAGCCCTCTGGGAGCATGGACCCAGGGTCATTGAGGGTTGCAGAAGGTAGAAGGTCTGGCTTCTGTAATTGCTTCCCCGCTGAACATGGGCATTGACTGGTCGGTCCATGCTCCCAGTCTGCCTCTCTCTTTCCCTAGTAAGGTGTGTCTCTGGAAAAGCTGAGCTCCAGGACACATTGGTGGGGTCTTCAATCCGGGGAAGCCGGGCCAGCATCCTGGTGGCATCTGGAACCTGGTGATTGAAAAGAGAGTTAACATATGAAGCCAAACAATTTGTTGAGCAATCATGGATCCCAAGCTTGGAATAGTGGAGAGGAAGTGTTAGGGGGATACTCACTGCAAACTCTAGTGTACTTCTGCTTTCAGGTCTATATTTTGCAGTAGTTTATGGATACGTGTGCACATAAGCTCTCTCTCACAGAAACTGGTGTATATCTAGGTTATGGGACTTTGTTAGAAAGTGAACTATCTGAGATGAAATTAGAGTGTACTATAAAAGGAAAGGTCTCACCCGAGTAATGAAGCTGAAGGGTTGTCGTTCCACACGTGAAGTCTCTGGACACAGTCTGAGGTGAAACATGTTGAGGTGGCCATCGTTGCGTTGGTTAGGTTGTGATCGGCGGATGCAATATTATTTGGTTTGGATTGGGAGATGCATACGGGAAAGTGGGCCCTATCCAAGGGTTCCAGGACTGGGGGAAGTAGGGGCTCTATAGTGGAGATGTGAGGTTCCTGCTGTCTTAGGGTTCAAAAAGACAATCGATAGTTAATGTTATCATCACATTATTTGTTAATTGGGTTAACTTTGAAAAGTCCTTTTGTTATGGTTTGCTGTACAGTATCCAGTATCTTGTATATAGCTGTGCTATTGGATGCTTCTAATCTACTTGGTCTAGGCTTTTGAGAGAGTCCGTGTATCAAATACACAGCCTATATATTAAAAGGATTCAGTTTGTGTTTTGAGAAACTTTGAGACATACAATTGATTTCCCCCCTCTCATATTGATTAACTACTGATTTATATGTCTACATTTTGCTAGGAGTGTACATAAACTCCATTCCCTCCGCCAAAGGACTGTGACCCATCCCTCCCGCCCATTCCCACCCCCCACTGGCCCAGGAAGCTACATGTCTACCCCTCACCACTGGGATTTTACTTTGGTGCCCTACTTACAATTTGATCAGGTCCTGCTTTTAGTTTCCCTTTCAGATCTTCTTAATCAACTTCTGTTGATGAGTGGGATCATCCCATACTCATCTTTATCTTTCTGACTTAGTTCACTTAACATAATTCCTTCTAGCTCTGTCCAAGATGGGTCAGAGAAGGTGGGTTCATTGTTTTTGATAGCTGCATAGTATTCCATTGTGTATATATACCACAGCTTTCTCAGCCACTCATCTGTTGTTGGACACCTGGGTTGCTTCCAGGTTTTAGCTATTATGAATTGTGCTGCTATGAACATAGGAGAGTACACACCTCTTTTTGGTTGGGTGTTATGGAGTCCTTGGGGTATAACCCCAAGAGAGGAATTACTGGATCATATGGAAGGTCCATGTCTAGCCTTCTGAGAGTTTTCCAGACTGCTCTCCACAGAGGCTGTATCAATTTACATTCCCACCAGCAATGTAAAAGGGTTCCTCTGTCCCCACATCCTCTCCAGCATTTGTTGCTGCTGTCCTTTTTGATGTATGCCATTCTTACAGGAGTGAGGTGGTATTATAGTGTTGTCTTAATTTGCATTTCTCTGACAATCAGTGACCTAGAGCAGTTTTTCATATGTTTGTTAGCCTTTTGGATCTCCTCTCTAGTGAATGTTTTGTTCATATCCTCTGCCCAGTTTTGGATGTGGTCATTTGCTTTTTTGGTGCTAAGTTTGCTGAGCTCTTTATATATTTTGGTGATTAGTTTCTTGTCTGATGTATGGCATGTGAAGATCTTCTCCCATTCTGTGAGGGGTCTCTCTGTTTAATAGTTTCTTTGGATGTGCAGAAGCTTTTCAATTTGATGTAGTCCCATTGGTTTGTTTCTGCTTTAGTCTTCCTTGCAATTGGGTTTGATTCATCAAAGATGTCCTTGAGGTGTAGGTGGGAAAGTGTTTTACCAATGTTTTCCTCTAAGTATTTGATTGTTTCTGGTCTGACATCTAGGTCTTTGATCCATTTGGAGTTGATTTTTGTTTCTGGTGAGATAAAGTGGTTCAATTTCATTCTTCTGCATGTTACAACCCAGGTTTCGCAGCACCATTTATTGAAGAGAGCCTCCTTTTTCCATTTAATTCTTTGGGCCCCCTTATCAAAGATTAGATGCCCATAGGTGTTGGGATTTACTTCTGGGCTTTCAATTCTGTTTCACTGGTCTGTGTGCCTATTTTTGTTCCAGTACCATGCTGTTTTGATGATGATGGCTGTATAATATAGTTTAAGGTCTGGGAGTGTGATGCCTCCATTTCTGTTTTTTTTCCTTAAGATTGTTTTGGCAATTCTAGGTGTTTTCAGGTTCCAGATAAATGATTGTAGTGTTTGTTCTATTTTCTTAAAGAAGCTTGGTGGAACTTTGATGGGTATTGCATTAAATTTGTATATGGCTCTAGGGAGAATATTCATTTTGATGATATTTATTCTTCCAATCCATGAGCGTGGGATATCTTTCCATTTCTTGGTATCAGTTTCTATCTCCTTGAGTAGCGACTCATAGTTTTCAGCATACAAGTCTTTCACTTCTTTGTTCAACTTAATCCTAGGTATTTGATTGATTTTGCTGAAACAGTAAATGGGAGGGATTTCTGGATGTCTTCTTCTTCAGATTTAGTGTTTGCATAAAGAAATGCCACTGATTTTTGTACATTGATTTTGTAGCCTGATACCTTGCTATATTGCCTCATAACTTCCAGTAATTTTCTTCTGGATTCTTTAGGTCTTTCTGTGTATACTATCATATCATCTGCAAATAGTGACAGCTTGACTTCTTCCCTTCCAATCTGTATCCCTTTGATTCCTTTCTCTTGCCTGATTGCTATGGCAAGAACTTCCAATACTATGTTGAAGAGTAACGGTGACAGTGGACAGCCCTGTCTAGTCCCCGATCTGAGGGGGAATGCTTTCAGCTTCTGTCCATTGAGTATGATGTTGGCTGTAGGTTTGGTAGATATATAGACACCACTATCTTGAGGAATTTCCCATCTATTCCCATTATTGTAGAGTTTTGAGCATGAACGGGTGTTGGATTTTGTCAAAGGCTTTCTCTGCATCTATTGAGATAATCATGTGGTTTTTGGCTTTGCTTTTATTGATGTAGTGAATGACATTGATTGACTTATGGATGTTGAACCAGCCTTGCATTCCTGGGATGAATCCCACTTGGTCATGATGAACAATCTTTTTGATTTGTTGCTGTATCTGGTTGGCCAAGATCTTGTTTAATATTTTGGCATCTATGTTCATCAGAGATATTGGTCTGTAGTTTTCCTTTTTTGTTCTGTCCCTATCAGCTTTTGGTATCAGGGTGATGTTGGCTTTATAAAAGGTGGAAGGTAGTATTCCTGTTTCTTCAATATTATGGAATAGCTTAAGAAGTATGGGTATTAACTGTTTCCTGAAAGTTTTGTAGAATTCGTTTGTGAAGCCATCTGGTCCAGGACTTTTGTTGTTGGGGAGATTCTTAATAACGGTTTCAATTTCTTTGTCTGTGATTGGTGCATTTAGATTTTGTAGTTCTTCTTGGTTCAGTTTTGGAAGTGCATAGGTTTCTAGGAATTGTTCCATTTCTTCCAGATTCTCTAGCTTGGTGGCATATAGTTCTTTATAGAAGTTTCGCAGGATTCTCTGGATTTCTGTGGTGTCAGTTGTGATATCTCCTGCATCGTTTACAATTCTATTAATTTGAGTCTTCTCTCTTTTTTGTTTGGTGAGTCTGGCTAGGGGTTTGTCAATTTTGTTTAATCTTTCAAAGAACCAACATTTGGCTTCATTGATCTTTTGTATGGTTCTTTTATTTTCGATGTTGTTTATTTCTGCTCGAACTTTAGTGATTTCTGTTCTTCTGGTTGCTTTTGGCAAATGTTTTCTTATCTTCCACAGGCTTTCTCCATTATCTTCAGCCTCACCTTTTGTTCATCTACTCAGTTAATACTTATTATGTTCCTGACATTTAATTAACGTTCACTTGACATCACCTCAGTCAAAATGTTTAGTCTTAATGATTATTGGTATATAAGGAAATTTGAATATTAATCTTGGTTCAGACATGTAGGAGTAATCAAATATACCTGGACTTTTTGCCAAGTTGATAAAGTGTGCTGTATAATAGAGTACGAAAAATCACAAGAAGAAATGGTTAACTACATGAAAATACTGAAGACAAACATCTATTCAGTGGGAAATGACTTTTATACTTTCAGTTTTTCCCTCTCTGATAATACCCCCTCTCTATTGGTTTGTCATGATATACAAGTTGCTATGATGATAGGAATTCCACTAATAGTAACCTTATCTTTTTTTTTTTTTTAGTTTTGTTATATTTATTTATTTACCAGAGCACTGCTCAGCTCTGGTTAATGGAAGTGTGGGGGATTGAAACTGGGACCTCAAAGACTCAAAGCCCCAAAGCATGGAAGTCTTTTTGTATAACCATTGTGCTATTTCTCCCTCCTAAGATTGTTTTTATATTTATTTATAAAATGGAACTATTGACAGCACCATAGGATAAGAGGGGCACTCACTACTCCACACATTTCCCACCAGCAGAACTCTGTATCCAATCCTCTTCCTTGATAGTGTTCCCATTCTTTATTCCTCTGGAAGTATGGCCCCAAGGCCATTATGGGGTACAGAAGGTGGCAGGTCTAGCTTCTGTAATTGCTTCCCCACTGAACATGGGCATCGACACATTGATCCATACTCCCATCCTTTCTCTTTCTTTCCCTAGTGGAACAGGACTCTGGGGAAGTGGGGCTTCAGGACACATTGGTGGAGTCATCTGCCCAGCAAAGTCAGATGTGCAACATGATAGTATCTGGAACCTGGTGGCTGAAAAAGAGTTAAGGTAGAAAGTAGAACAAATTGTTGACTAATCATGTACCTAAAGGCTGGAATATTGCAGATGAAGATTTGGGGTCTCCGTTTTGGAAACAGTTAATAAGTCTACTTTAGGTATAATCTAAGGGGCCCATGAGTTTACTAGTTTTTGCTTGTGCCTGACATCTGATATGCAGGTGAACTAAGTTATTGTCTGGGGAGATGATGTAAAGACTGGAAAAAGGCTAGAAAGCTGGATCAGGAGAGAGTAACTCCCAAATATGGGAAAAGTTTGTAAATGTTGTTAACTGTAACCCTATCTTAATGTTATTTGATCTTTCTTGAAATAGACTCTGCCTTTTTTTTCTCACTAGTCTACAAGTCTAGGAGGACAATGACTGAATTAGAATATGTTCTAAAATATACTTGCTAGATGAATAAATGAATCATACTGATAGATAACATAAACCTATTATAGTTGCCTAGACTTTAATCCAAATTTGGACTCTCTTTTACCCCACTGACCTCAGAGTGGGCATGTCTCCTAGGCAGTGATGTTCCTGAGATGATTAATAGAAATTATGAACAAATCTCTATGACCCTAAATAGGTTAATATTTTTCAAACCTTCTGATGTGATTATTCAAATGGTCAATGTTCACTCTCCTCAAGGCAAATGGTATTTTAGAAGGTCCTCTGAAGATCCCTAACCATCATAAATTATTTCTTGCCCACTACAACAATGATTGTTTAGAACTTCACCCACTAATTATTCTATTTCCTTGTTACACACAGTACTGTCAAGTTCTGGGAGTAGTGGCATTGTGTGGTAAAATCTTAATTATTATTATTATTAATTTTTTTGTGGTTAACAGATAGTGCTTAAGAAACAACTTGGTTTCATGTATATACTAAAGATAAGCAAAAGACAAACAAAAAAGTCAGTTCAAACAAAAATAACCAGATGTTACTAGAGATCCTTGGACTATATAAAAGCAGCTGTTCTGGTTCCTTTGTTTATAACAAAATCCTATCTTTAGGTTTTTTTTTTTTACCTCAATAAATGTAAGTTGTGAACTTTTAACACCCTATAGTTTTCTACTAGATGTGTATTATAAGTGATACAGCTTGGGGAGGTGACTTTGTCTTGAAGACACCATTTAATTCTCATCCTAAACCTAGGAGATTAGTATTACCTACATTTGTTTATTTTTATTTTTTTTTATTTATTTATTTATTCCCTTTTGTTGCCCTTGTTGTTTTATTGTTGTAGTTGTTGTTGATCTCATTTTTGTTGGATAGGACAGAGAGAAATGGAGAGAGGAGGGGAAGACAAAGAAGGAGAGAGAAAGATAGACACCTGCAGTCCTGTTTCACCACTTGTGAAGCGATTCCCCTGCAGGTGGGGAGCCGGGGGCTCGAACCGGGATCCTTACACTGGTCCTTGTGCTTAGCGCCACCTGCGCTTAACCCGCTGTGCTACTGCCCGACTCCCTATTACCTACATTTGGCAGATAAGAGAAGAGGTTACTCAGAGAGAGTAAGACTCAGTAATAATAACACACATTGTGGCAAAAAGAGTAACAGTCAAATAAACTATAAATCGAATACCAAGGCAGGTAGATCTTATCATAATTTTGTAGACTTTCAGTTTAGAGAGAAAATATTTTGCTCAAGGTCACTCAACTAATACTAGTATGTGAGGCAAGGTTGTGTTTTGGTCTGGCCTGCCTGACTGTGAAATGTGTGCTCTTCCTGGCTGACTGACTTATTTAACTAAGGACTTTTCTCCCAGCAGGGAACCATTTTTGAGTGTGTACAGCTTCCATGTAACAGGGAAATTACTGGATAAAATTGTATGCTGTCTTGGCCAATTATAAGGCAATCAGTGCAGAGGACACCTTACTAGCTAAAAGTGAGTGTTAACGCCTCTGTTCTATTGCCAGTAGAGCTTCATCTTGCTCTTAGGAAAGTAAAACACGATAAGCAAAAACAAGTAAAAGCCCGATTGCTGCTTACCACCTTTGCCTGTTTCTTTCTTTTCTTCTTAGCTGGAGTCAAAGTAATCACCTAATACACAATCCCCAGAAGCATTATGCTGACAGATTCCGATGTTCCATTCTGTGTTTTCATTTGAGCTGTGTGGTAATATCTTCAGTCAAATGGAGATAAGCTGAGAGAGATGCCGGATAGCATTTTTCAAAAAGCAGTGAGGATCACAGACTTACTTGCTGACTTTTGGTAGGAAAGAGGAAGGAGGAAAATAAAATAAAAATGAAGTATTCTAGGTTCTGTCATCTTGCTTTTTAGAAAAGCTTTTCTCTTTGCATTCTGAACATATTTAACCATATTAAACTAGGTGATAAAAGTGCTTCTCCTTTGGTCCCATTCTAATTATTTTTGTTAATTATTTTTGTAATTATCTTTCTACCCCTGCTCCTAAAATAGCTGTCATAAATTTCACCTCAGGCCACAAAAATGGCATACGTATAAACATAGTATAGAGGATGGTGATTGGTGTGTGAATGCTTTCAAAAGAAACACAGAAGGGAAATCAAATCCAGCCGCAGCTTCTACCATATTAGTACGGGTCTCTTCAATTGCTTCAGTTAATTATTCATTTCAGGGACACATACACATTAAACCCCTTAATTAGCTGTGGGTCCCTTTAACCTAGTCCTTATCTGTGTATCTGTCAGCTGTCTGGCAGTAAGTTGGACAAAGTAGAGCTCAAATGGCCCACTACATTATCTAATCTCACTTCTAGAATTAAAGTGGTGATTAGTCTGGGCACTAATTAATTATGTGAACCTTTGAGATTCACCACAACACAACTAGCTCTTCTGTGGAGTTAGGCATTATGCTAGGTAATCTGGATAAATACAAAAATCATGATTTCTGTTTGCTACTTTCAAGAAATTTGTAATCTAAATGTGTTGGTCTGAATACATGGGTATTCAGAGAGCAGATGGTTTGATTAAATTTTAGAAGTAGGATATATATATGTGTAAATTATACATATATATTACATAAGTGTATATGCATATATTTAATAAATACACATAAATGAATTATATACTATCATTTTGAAAACATCCTTGGTCAAATTTTATTTCAGAATGAAGTGTACAACAGTTAGCTTTTATTGTCTTATATGAGATTAACAAATTAGACCTTCCCAATAAGATATGTGTTGCCGCCTCTGAAATAAAACTTTGTGTTTATTGTTAAAACTAGAATAAAAGATATTCATAAAGCCTCATACCAACTCTGTATTGGGCCATCTTATCCAGATAAAGACAGGAAGAGCAAGAAGGATCGTGTTGGGGGGTTGGGTGTGGCGCACTTGGTTGAGTGTATATCTTACAGTGCACAAGGACCCAGGTTCGAAACCCTGCTTCCCACCTGCATGAGGAAAGCTTCACGAGTGGTGAAGCAGTACTGCAGGTGTCTCTCTGTCTCTCTCCCTCTCTATCTCCTTTGCCCTCTCAATTTCTGTCTGTATCTATCTTATAAATAAATAAGAGATAATAATTTTTTTTAACAAAGAAGGGCCCTGTTGTCCTTTTTTCTTTCTTTCCTTTTTCCTTTCTTTCTCTCTTCCCTTCACTCTTTCTCTTGTCATCTCTTTTTCTTTCTTTCTGTTATTTGCACCAGTTATCACCAGGGGATATATCTGCATGAAGAGCCCACTGCTCCCAGTGGTCATTTTTTATTTTTTCCCTTTTTTATTTCTCTCTCTTTTTCATTTTCCTAATAAAGACATAATTAAATTGAGAGGAAAGAAGGATGCAGGAATAGGGGTCACCTGTAGCATGGCTTCACTGCTTGTGAAATCTCCTCCCACCCCTGCAGGTGGAGATCCAGGGCCTGGCTCCTTTTCCAGAGTAATATGTCTGCTTTACTAAGTGTGCCACAGCCAGGATCCCACTTATTTCTAAGAGAGGTTATGAAGGGCTTGTTCCCTCTTTTAAAATACACAACTTTTTAATATTGTATATGGTTTGTTGACCCTTATTATCTTCTCCCCCTTGTCTATACTAACATAAGCAAAGTAATTACCTTAATACTAAAGATGAGTAAATTGAGGTAAAAATACATTAAATATATAATACTGATACAGATGACAAGTGAAAGAGGTATTAAACTAATTGCCCACAGATACGTATGTTACAGAGTTGGGATTTCAGTGTTGGCATTCGAATCTTAAATTTTAAGTAGGATGAAGTTAATTCATGGAGGGGGAACATTGAAAATGTGGACATACTTAATAAGTGAAAATTGTTCTAGGCGTCCCAGGAGAAGAGCATCATGGGAAAAATCCTGTCATAGAAATATTTGTCCTACAGTCTAAATAGGGGCTATTGACCTTGCATACCAGTAAAAACTGGTCTTGGTTTGTAATCTAAAGATTTCTAGAGAATTTTTTTTAAAGACTTGATTCACTATATGTTAGTAACTTTTACACTTGTGTTGTGCACAGCACAAGTGTATTCTCAATTTAACAAGAGCAGTGGGCAAGCAAAATACCTAATTTGGATAGTGCACCTGCTTTGCCATGTAGGTGACCTAAGTTTGAGCCCAGATCCATCACATTGGAGGGAGCTTCAGCACTGTGATGTCCTTCCATCTGTCTGTGTATCTTTGCCTCTCTTAAAAAGTCAGTCTGGAATGATGAAGTCCTGGAGACTAAGTAAACAAATAAACAAATATGTAAATGTAGTAAATTTAAAGCAAAGTAGTGATGTGTAACCTTTGTACTATTGACTCTTTGGCTAACGCCACAGGAGGCATTAGCATGGAATAGTCCGATAACTGCTATACTTGACCTAAAGTGGCCAAAGTTCATGGTTTCAGACTTTCATTTGTATTGGGGCCTCAGGCGAGTGAATTAAAATTTCATCAGCTGTCATAACAAAGCAAGTTTCAAGTTGCAGTGATGTCCTGGTGTCAAAAGAATTTATCTGGGGAAAAAAAAACCTGAAGAATTCTTTTAAGGTTCTAGGTTTTCCACAGAAGTTGAAAATAAACTTAAAGGGAGTACCTTTGTTTTTATATTTCTCTATGGGGAAAGTTGGAAAGAAGAGAAAAATCCAGATAAATTTGGGTCCAAGTCAGACAAGAGGAGGAAATGAAAGTTATTGAGTGTCTGTAGCTATAGGCTAGATATATTAGAAACAAAACATCCACGGCTTGGTTAACAGAAGCAAATTATAAGAGAAAGAATTTTTCTGTCTTTTAAAAATGATTTTATTTATTTATTTATTCATAAGAAAGATAGGAGGAGAGAGAAAGAACCAGATATCATTACTCTGTTACATGTGCTGCTGGGGATTGAACTCAGGACCTCATGCTAGAGAGTCCAGTGCTTTATCCATTGTGCCACTTTCTGGATCACAAAATAATTTATCTCTCTAAAAAGTCTTACTGATTTAGAAAAACAGAAACATCTAGCACACATAACTAACTATATGATGTACTTGAAAATGCAAAGGATGATGAAAAGGTACAAATGAAATAATTCTTCTAGACTAATTTTCAAATAGTAAGAATAATTTTAAGAGAATTCACTTGTGCTTACTAGCAATAGGTGCATTATATAGGCCTTTCAACACAAACAAGATGAGGCAGAGAAATATATAAAATGAGAGAACAAGAGACTATAACTTACTATTAATAAGATTAGACTTCTGGAAGACTCCAAACTTTTTTTGTGATGTTTAATTTGTGAAAATTTTGAGACAAAATTAGACTGAGGGAAAAGGACATGGTGGGTTTTCTAAATGCATTTCATAAGTTTTTTTTTTAACTAATTGATAATAGCTATTCATAAAAGTTTGGTTGAGGGGAAAATTTTAGACCAGCTACAGATAGGTTGCATTCTTATTTACTCCAGTACTAATAAAAATCAATGTAAACTTTTGTTGGGTAGGAACTATCCAAAGAAAATATTCTTTGTTCTACAAATGTGCAGCAGTCAGCATGGTTCCAGCAATTAAATGAAGGTATTTGTAACATTTGGTAATATTTCATAGAGTACTATTAACAGGCACTGGGAAAATGTCACACTCCATTAATTAATTTATTTTTACCTTAACTTCACTCCTTTATTTTTATTATCAATATTTTTATTTGTTATTAATAGTATGTTATAAAATTGTAAAATTACAATATATAGTTCCACAGCACAAAGTTCTGTATCTCCACCCTCACAAAGATAACAACTAGAATTCTCACAGGTCTTAGAAACAGTTTGCTTCCAGTTTGCTTATTTATTTCTATTATCATTGTTTATTTGATAGAAACAGCCAGAAATCAGGAGGGAAGGGGGAGATAGAGAGGAAGAGAGAAAGACACTGGCAGCACTGCTTCATCATTTGCAAAGCTTTCCCTCTGAAGTGGGGACCAAGGGCTCCAACCTAGGTCCTTGAGCATTGTGACATCTACAAGTGCCACCACCACTCCCCCACTTTTTTCTTTTTATTCTTTCTATTTTCTTTTCTTTTCTTTTCTTTTCTTTTCTTTTCTTTTCTTTTCTTTTCTTTTCTTTTCTTTTCTTTTCTTCTCCTCCCCTCCCCTCCCCTCCCCCCCCCTCCCCTCCCCTCCCCTCACCTCCCCTCCCCTCCCCTCCCCTCCCCTCCCCTCCCCTTCCCTTCCCTTCCCTTCCCTTCCCTTCCCTTCCCTTCCCTTCCCTTCCCTTCCCTTCCCTTCCCTTCCCTTCCCTTCAAAAGAGAAATTAAAATTTACCTGAAGAACAATGAAATTGAAGAAACCAACTACCACACCCTGTGGGATGCAGCTAAAGCTGTTGTAAGATGGAAGTGTGTAGCAATATCGGCCAAAGTAACAAACAGCAAAGTTCGCAAGTAAGCTACTGAGTCAACTAAAAAAGAAGCAAAGAGACCCAAAGTCAGTATGAGGAAGGAAATAGTCAAAATCAGATCAAAATTTAATGAAATGGAATCCAGAAAGGTGATTCAAAAGATTTATGAAACCAAGAGCTGCTTCTTTGAAAGGATATAGAGTATTGACTAGATTCACAAAAAGAGAGAAAGCTATAATAAAAACCATCAGCAATGAGAGAGATGAAATCACAACTGAAGATGGGGAGATATAAAAATATCAGATGCAAATGTTACAGACATTTCTATGGAAATAAACTGAATGACATAGATAAAACAGATGCATTTCTAGAATCATACCACCTGCCCTGCCCTGCCTTCCCTTCCCTTCCCTTCCCTTCCCTTCCCTTCCCTTCCCTTCCCTTCCCTTCCCTTCCCTTCCCTTCCCTTCCCTTCCCTTCCCTCCCCTCCCCTCCCCTCCCCTCCCCTCCCCTCCCCTCCCCTCCCCTCCCCTCCCCTCCCCTCCCTTTCTTTTCTTTTCTTACTTTTTTTTTTTTTTGGCAAGTTCATGTGTCTGGGCCTGTAGTTTTATTCTAGGGAAGATATTTGATTACTGATTGATTAGTGATTGGCTTGCTTAAGCTATTGACATCCTCTTAGGTTAGGCTTGGCAGGTGGTATGATTCTAGAAATGCATCTGTTTTATCTATGCCATTCAGTTTATTTCCATAGAAATGTCTATAACATTTGCATCTGATATCTTTATATATCCCCTTCTTCAGTTGTGATTTCATCTTTCTCATTGCTGATGGTTTTTATTATAGCTTTCTCTCTTTTTTTGAATCTAGTCAGTACTCTATTTCTATATTTATCCTTTCAAAGAAGCAGCTCTTGGTTTCATAAATATTTTGAATCACCTTTCTGGATTCCATTTCATTAAATTTTGATCTGATTTTGACTATTTCCTTCCTCATACTGACTTTGGGTCTCTTTGCTCCTTTTTTAGTTGACTCAGTAGCTTACTTGCGAACTTTGCTGTTTGTTACTCTGGCCGATATTGCTACACACTTCCATCTTACAACAGCTTTAGCTGCATCCCACAGGGTGTGGTAGTTGGTTTCTTCAATTTCATTGTTCTTCAGGTAAATTTTAATTTCTCTTTTGATTTCTTCAGTGACCCAGTTGTTATTCAGAAATGCATTGCTCAGTCTCCATAGGTTGGGTACATTTCTAATTTTCTCACTTTTAAAAAAAATTTTATTTATCCCCTTTTGTTGCCCTTGTTATTTTTAATTGTTGTAGTTATTATTATTGCTGTTGCTATTGATGTCATTGTTGTTGGATAGGACAGAGAGAAATGGAGAGAGGAGGGGAAGACAGACAGGGAGAGAGAAAGTTAGACACCTGCAGACCTGCTTCACAGCTTGTGAAGCGACTTCCTTGCAGGTCGGGAGCCTGAGGCTGGTACCAGGATTCTTACCCAGTCCTTGCACTTTGTACCACGTGTGCTTAACCTGCTGTGCCACCACCCAGCTCCCAGTTTGGGTGCATTTCTTTTCTTTTCTTTTTTTTTTTTTTGTAGTTGATTTTAATCTCATTGCCTCATGATCAGAAAGGTTACCTTTTATAATTTCAATATTCCTGTACTTATTAAGGCTGTCTTTGTGTCCCAACACATGGTTGGTCCTTGAGAATGTTGCATTTGAATAGAATGTCTATTATTATTATTTTTTGGGGGGGATGAAAAGTTCTGAATGTATATGTTAGGCTCATCTCATCTATGACTTCATTTAAAGCTTCTAAGTCCTTGTTGATTTTTCATCTTGATGATCTGTCTTTTGCTGTGAATAGTATTTTGAGATTTCCAATTCTAGTGTGTTGTTGACATCTCTCTTACGGTCAGAAAGTAATATTTTAAATATATATTTGGGTGCATGTATATTGGGAGCATGTATATTAATGATGGTTATGTCTTCCTTTGGATTGATTGATCATATGTAGTATCCATATTTGTCTCTTTTCACCTTCCATGCCTGGAAGTCTAATTTATCTGATGTTAGAATAACTTTCTACCTTTTTGTTTGCATTGTTAGCTTGGAATTCCTTGTTCCAGCTTTTCACCTGGAGTTTCTGTTTGTGTCAGTTTGGGATGTGTGTTTCCTGGAGACATGATTTAGATGAGTCTTGATTTTTTAATCCATTCAGTCACTCTGAATCTATTGACTGGCAAATTTAAGCCTTTCAGATTTAGAGTGATTATTGATAAATGTGGCTTGCATATAGGTATTCTTTTTTTTATATTGAGATTTCTTTTTTTAACGTTCCTTTTGACTAGTTTCTGTTTGTTTTTGTTTTTTTTATGTGGGTGGTTTTCAATAGTTTTCTTGTATTTGTATTTCCTATTTGTCTTTGTGCTCTAATTTGTTTTATGGTTATTGTGAATATTGTGTCTAACATACAATATCTACAAGAGCCTTTTTCCAGCTGGCGTTGGTTCACCAACATTGGACTGTGTCTCTCTGATGATTTTGCTCTCCTCTTTTATGCATCTGTTTTTCCCTGTTGTTGTGGTCCTGGTTCTATTATGATACTGATTGTCTCATTAAAAGTTGAAAATCCTTTGCTTCTTCTTTATATGTGGGACTCCTCTCAGTAATTCCTACAAGGCATAACTGGTAGTGACAAAATTTTCTATTTTCTATTTTTTTTTTAAATTTTTTTTTAATATTTTATTTTATTTTATTTATTTATTCCCTATTGTTGCCCTTGTTGTTTTTTATTGTTGTAGTTATTATTGTTGTTGTTGTCGTTGTTGGATAGGACAGAGAGAAACGGAGAGAGGAGGGGAAGACAGAGAGGAGGAGAGAAAGATAGACACCTGCAGACCTGCTTCACCGCCTGTGAAGCGACTCCCCTGCAGGTGGGGAGCCGGGGTTCGAACCGGGATCCTTATGCCGGTCCTTGTGCTTTGCGCCACCTGCGCTTAACCCGCTGCGCTACAGCCCGACTCCCAAAATTTTCTATTTTCTGAATGTTTGACAAGATCTTTATTTCTCTTTCATATTTGAAGTATAATTTAGTAGAATTCAAATTGTGGCTGGCAATCCTTATCTTTTAATTATTTGAATACACCATTCCACTTCTACCTTGCCTCTAGGGTTTGTGATAAAAGCCTCTGATGGTTCTGCCTTTGTCCTTTGTCATGATTTTTCCTCCTTCCCCTAGAAGCTTGCCTTTTTTTTTTTGATCCCTGATTTTGGAGAGTTTTACAATGATCTGTCTTGGTACTTGGTATGTGTTGTTTTGTATTTAAAAATTTAGGTATGCATTCACCTTCTTGTATTTCTATATTTTTTAACATTGTTCATTTATGGAAAAGTTGCTACTATAATATCCATCTAACCCTCTCTTCTCCCTCAGGCATCCCAGTAACTCTGATGTTTGTCTTTCTGATGGAATCTGCTATTACACAGAGAAGTGCTTCATTTTTCCCAAGCTTTCCACTCCAAGAGTTTTAAATTCAATGTGGCAGTTGTTTCTTCTGGTGTTGATATTCTCTCCTCTACCTAATTAACTTCTTTAAAAAATTATTATTTTTTTTCCTTATTAACATCTTACCTCAGCCTGAACTGCCTTTTTTTTTTTTCTTTGATCACTTAATTTTCTGTCATTGCTGTGTATTTCTCAGTATCCACATTTAGTGTGGCTTTCATTGTTGTGCCAGCAGGAGGTACTGTGTCTACAATGTTTGATTTCCTTGTTTATATATCTAAGTGGTGCAAGGAAGATTTTGCCCTCAGTCACCAAACCAGGTCAGTGTCCTTGTTGTCAATATAGGGTCTCCCCTGCTGCTGTTCCAGCCTGTGTAGGGCAACAGCATTGGAAACTCAAGAAGTCACATTTTTAAATCAGTGAGTTTTTTAGGTGATTTTTTTTCTTTTTAAGAGATATTTGTTCCTTAAACTCACACCCAGAGTGTTTCTCCTAGGCTGCCAATCTCCCACTTTGGAGCCAGCTGTCCCTTAGCACTTATTTTAGTCCTGTAATTGCTCTCTCACCCCCTTTCTGTCCACAAGCCACACATGAATGTGTTCACATGTGGCTTAGGTAATTTTTCTTTCTTTTTATTTTCTTTTCTCTTTTTTTTCCAGTTGTTTCTTTAATTTAGACCTAGAAATGATGTGCCTTAGCTGCCAATTTCCCTGTTTGTTTCCTGCTGTCCCTGAATATGGCCTTTTAGCCCCAGGAATCTTTCCTTCACCCTTTTCCTGTCCACTAGCCACACATGTCTATACTTACCTGTGGCTTGTAGAGTGTCTGAAGGAATCTTGGTCATGTTTTGTTGATTTTTCAGGTGATTTTCATTACTTTCCTAGTTGACCAGAGAGAGCAAAGCGAGTCTGCTGTTACTCCATATCTTCTTAAATTCTTCTCAGAATTTTATTTTATTTTATTTTTTTGTTAGAGAGAGAGAGGTTGAAGAAGAGATAGAGATTGAAAAAGACCACACCACTGAGGTCTCCTCTAATGTGATGGGGGCCAGGGTCAAACTTGGGTCTCACATGGCAAAGTAGTACACTCTCCAAGTCAGACAGTTTGCAAGCTTTCTCCAGGATTCCTCATGGTGACTATAAAAACATGTCTTCTAGTGAAAATCATCCTGTCTAAGGAACTCTTTCTATGAACATAAATATTATTGAGATATAAAACAAAGGAATCAAATAAAAAAACAATATAAATATTATGTAAACTTAGTTGTCAACATTATTTGTGTATATATTAGGATAACATTAATTTACATATTTAATTTTGTTAATTAACAATACTACTAATTAGTGTCAAATAATTTTATGTGGGTGGGAAACAAATTATAGATTTAGGTTCACAAATTCCTTTCTTCCTTAGCATCCATACAGTTTGTTTCTTATCTCTTCACTGATGGTCTTTTTCCATTAAAAATCTAGTTCTGAAAATATCTCAGCTTTAATGTCATTCAGATGCTTGTGTTTTCTGTTTAAGTCTTAATTTTATCCTGTATGTTTCAGCTTTTACCAGTATTACTGTTACTCGACTGCTAGCTATTTTCATTTAGTTCTCTTTTGTCCTTATGCCACAAAGTTAGAGATAACACTACATTTATGTAAACCTTTTCTTTTATCTGTTATAATAACATTTTTCTAGCATACAACTATGAACTATATTTCTGCTCCAGAGACACTAAAAATTGAGTTACCATAACAATATTTTCAGAAAATAATAAGTATATGCACTTAATTTAAAACTATGTGTGTTTATTGACTGCTTAATATGGGCCGTGTGCTAAGTAAAATTCGAGGAAAAAGTATGCCTACCTTCAGAAAACTTATAACTGGTAGAGCTGAGTAGGTAGCTAAGAGACAGTAAAATGTGAGGCTGTTATAGAGGTTCAAGAAATACTGCCCTTTGACAGAATACTCTCCTGGTTTCCCCTTTATCTCTTGGACTTCTGTTTCTTTTTATTTACTCTTTATTGACTTTTATTCTTTAAGTGGTCACCAATTTAATGTTCCTTTAATCTTGCTTCTAGCCTTCTTCTTGCCCCCTCTTCCTCCCTTGTTCATGCAGTCTTTATTTTTAGAGCAGTTTTAGGATTTTACAAAGTACAACAGTTTCCATAAGCCTACTCATGCCCCGTATCTCACAGTTTCCCTTTTTATTAACATCTTAAATAATACAGCATACTGTTACTACTGATGAGCCCACAATTTCATACATTCTCAATGAGAACTGTAATCTGAAGTTGACATTAGGTTCAGTCTTGGTTCATTCTGTGGTCTTTCACACACACACACACACACACACACACACACACACACACACACACACACACACACGTCATTTTATCATGCAGGACAATAATTTTGCTACTCTGAAAAATTTCCCAGTCCACCAAGAAACCTCACTTCCTCTACTATTGAATTCTTGCCATCTACTTTTCTTATCCTTTGTTCTATTCTGAGTTTGTTTCTCTGTACCATGTCAGTGTTTTAATTTGTATGTGAAGACTGGGGGTTTTTGTTGACTAATAACACCAGTTATCAGTATGATAATTTTTATTTGACATTTCTTGAGAGAAATTCAAAATCAATAGAAGAAAAGATGACTCAATATTCTTCTCATCTTTCTCTCAAAAGCTTATTATCCACATCCTTTTTAAGCTAGAAAACTAGTGGGGGGGGGTAGGTAAAAAGTGTGGGGTCTTGGTTTTTAGATGGTTTTAGAAAATCAGAGGTCATCCTTTGAGATCTTGTTATTTGTCTCCAATATTCAGTATAACATTAAACTTTACTGTTTTATTTTCCTTTACAGAATTCTCTTCTTTGAATGACTACAATAGTCTTATCCTCTACTGCCAAAATATTTTCATCACACCAAGTCAGAGCAATTCTTTCAAAACTCTATTCCTATTAAGAGAATCCCTTTAAAAGCGTGAAGAGCCTAGCCTCCACTTTTTCTCTTTTCTCACCTCATTCTATCCTCCCCCATTTGTTTAAATCCATTTATACTGGGTTCTTCTCCAATTCATCACTTGCCAAGCTTAAAACCTTTCAGCATGTTTTTTTCTCTTTCTTCTCATCTAGCAAGTCACCTCATTATTTAAGTAAACATCAAATGTGTCTTTTTCAAGATGACCTTCTCTGACTTCTTTGTCTTGGTTGTCTCACAAGTACAGGGGCTGTTGACACTGGGCATTTTATTTACATTGTGGCATTTGTCACAATTGTGATAAATATTTTTATAATTATTAAATTAATCATTTTTCTTCATTGGCTCAATCTTCAGTAAAACTGTGTTTTTGTCTATTATGCTAGTCCTAGTATCTAAATACACAATAAGCATCTATAAGAGTTTGCTTAGTGAGAGTCGGGCTGTAGCACAGCGGGTTAAGCGCAGGTGGCGCAAAGCACAAGGACTGGCATAAGGATCCTGGTTCGAACCCCGGCTCCCCACCTGCAGGGGAGTCGCTTCACAGGCGGTGAAGCAGGTCTGCAGGTGTCTATCTTTCTCTCCCCTTCTCTGTCTTCCCCTCCTCTCTCCATTTCTCTCTGTCCTATCCAACAATGATGACAACAACAATAATAACTACAACAATAAAACAACAAGGGCAACAAAAAGGGAATAAATAAATAAAAATAAATATTTTAAAAAAAGAGTTTGCTTAGTGAGAGAAATAACACAAATTTATTTAGAATCAAATAATTTGCCACTGAAGTTGGTAGAACATTAAAAATTAGGAAAAACACAATGCAAAATTTGGTAGTGGGATGATTTGGCAAACACTGTATCTGGCTTCTAGCAAGCATATAATTGACTGTAGTTAATCCTTCTGTACTTTCTTGATGCATCTTCTCCATCTATAAAGTAAGGATCATATTTTATCTTCCAAAGTAATTCAAAGCCTTAAATGGGGTAATGCATGTAAGTAAAGTTTGCAAGTCTTATTGCCCCAGCTATGTTAACAAAATATATTCTCATAAACAATAAGAAGTAGGTAGTCAGTGATACAAGTTATTTATAGAATACAAAATTAAATTTTTTAAGATACTGGAAGAGTGATGTTTTTCACATAAATGTAGACAATTCACATATCTGTCAGCTCTAAAGATTAGATCCGTTTTCTCTATTGATAAGGTTGTGAAGACATATTTCAATTTCATGATAAAGAGAAAGTAATTGGACTAAGCTAAGACGACATATGTGACAACAGGATTAGATAGTAGCCAAATAATGACTAGTGGAAGAGATCACTAAGATCATTATTATGACAGAATCAAAAAGATATATATGATGAATTTGCCGAACAGGATGATATAGGTTTATTTTAGAAAGAACAATAAAGGCTGTACTGTATACGAAAAATCCTATTGAAATTCCCTACTGTTGGTTACATACATTCAAGTATTCCTCTGACTTCTATGTTGGATAAAAGATAGTATACTGGGGAGGATGAAGAATTTATTAACACTAACTGTAGGGTCTGATTAGCATATATATGATCTTAATGTATAAACTTTATTGGTATATGATTCCCATGAACTTATTGTTTGATTTTATGTGACACAGGGGAAACTGCACTCTAAACATTATAACATTAGGATGGAAATAACATTAGTGATCATCAAAGTGCAACTCAAAAAAAGATGCAGTTCTCTTAAAAAGAGCAGAAAAAATAGTTGGCCGAAAAAGTCAGTATATACTTGTCAAGATTTTCAATCTCATGTTTACCTTCAGCCATTAATTTACAAGCTTTTTATCAAGGAGAACGGAAGTGGTGGCATCATGGAAGATAAGTATTTTGGTGGATGAGGAAGGTAGCTAGAGCTATCTGATTGATTCCACCCCATGTGGTTAGTTCTGATTTTATATTTACATCGTAAGTTGGTTGATTTATATTTCCACTTGCTGACCATATATAAAGGCATCTATTCTAGTTCCAGAATCATTACTTTTTGGATTTTAGGCCTATCATTATTAATTTCTTTTTTAAACATAAAAATTCATAACTTTTATGTCTAAGGACTTATAAGCAACTGATTATTAATTTTGTGGTGAAATCTCTTGAAGTAATAAAACTATGAAGAGGTGAAGGAGCTAACATTTGGTGCCTGTATAATAAGCTTAGTATTGTATTTATAAATACAAGAGGGAAATCAAGTATGCATATATACTTGAGTTGTCAACAGCATGAAATAAAAAAATGAATATAAATAAAGGGAACTGACTAATGCTTAATTCTTTAATTGGAAAAAATTAAGTTCTAGTGTGGGCTGGGGATATAGCATAATGGTTGTGTAAAAAGACTTTCATTTCTGAAGCTCTGAGATCCCTGGTTCAGCCCCCAGCACCACCATAAGCCATAGTTGAACAGTGTTCTAGAATTGTTTTGTTTATTTCTCTCTGTATATCTTTCTAATTAAAATGTAAAAATAGCCATGCCTGAGGACCCAGGTTTGAGCACCCACCTGTACCCCTTCACCGCTGCAGGGAGAAAGCTTCATAAGTGGTGAAACAGGTCTGTAGAAGTCTCTCTTTCTTTCCCCTCTCTATACCTCCATTCTTCCCTCAGTTTCTCTTTGTCCTATAAAATAAAATAGAGTAAATTAAGGAAAAATGGCCTCCAGGAGCAAGAGAGTCATAATACCAGCACCAAGCTCCAGTGATAATCCTGGTGGCAATAAGCATGTAAATACATAAATGTTCCAATGTGCACATTAGGAATATTTCAGAAAATAGGTCACTTAGAGAATTATAACCAATTTCTATGTAATAGACCACACAAAATACAGTAATTACTATAAATTAAAGGAATAGGTCAATAAAATTTAGATAAGTGAATTGAAAATTAGAGAATGATGTTCAAGGACAGTTGAAAATGTAGAATAAAATACAAGGAAATAAGGGATATACATAGAGAATAACCTAGGAGATTGGATATTTCACTAGTTAGGACTTATGCAAGGCAGGGACAAAAGAGAAAAATGGAAGGGAAAGAATAGACCTGAGGGAATATCTGGGATAAAATATTTTTTTATATTTATTGGTTGCAGGGAGAGAGAGAGAGAGAGAGAGAGAGAGAGAGTCCTGCAGCCCTGCTTCACCACTTGCAAAGCTTTCTCCCTGCAGATGGGGACCAAGAGCTCAAATTTGAGTCTTGGGACATTGTAACATGTGTGCTCAGCTAGGTGCTCCACCACCCAGCCCCTGGGATGAAATAATTTAAAAGAAAATTATAAGAAGATCTCACTGAGATTAAAAGAATATTAAAGCTAATTGAAATGAAATAGAAAGAACAATGGGGCTGGGTGGTAGTATACTTGGGAGCAGACATTACTGTACACCAGCATTAGAGCAGTTATCTCTTTCTCTTTCCCACTCTCATTCTCATTCACACTTTGTTTCTGTTTCTCTCAGAAAAAAAGGGGAAAGAAAAAGTATATGGTCATCAGGAGCAGTGGAGCCATCTTACAGGCACTGAACCCCAGTAATAACTCAAGTGGGAAAAAGGAAAAGAGACAGACAGAAACAGAAAGAATGAAAGAGAGAAAGAAAGAAAGAAAGAAAGAAAGAAAGAAAGAAAAAAGGAAAGAAAGGAAGGAATCAATCAAACAAATTAGAAAGAAAGGAAGAAAGAAGAATGGAAACAAGCAAATGAAGAGAGGAAACAAGCAAAAAAATTAGAAAGAAAGAAAGAAAGAGAGAGAGAAAGGGAGGGAGGGAGGGGCTGAATGCAGCTATATACATTTTAGACTTATGTAATTGAAGTTTTCAAATAAGCCAAAAACAGTACAGTCAAAATTTCAGGGAAAAAATTAATAATATTTAAACACAGACATGGTCCACTTTTCAAAACTAGTATGTATTAAGCCAAGAAATAATGTTCTGAAGTCCTTAAGAATTATTTTGAACATTGAAATTTTCTTTAAGCTAGTCTGTCAATTGAATATTAGGGCAAATGAAAGCATACTTGACTATGAATTTTTTGCTATCAAAGTAAAAAATAATAAAGTGCTCTAACAAAACATGAGTAGAAGCTAGGTAATGGACAATTGTAACTGTTAAAATGGGATTAAATGTATACTGCTATAAAAATAATTCCAGTATGAAAAACATGCATCCAGTCTAGATAGCAGTAGGCCTCTAAGAATGTTGTTTTCAAGTAAAAGCACCACCTTCCATTCAACATATTGAAAGCTGAATGACTTACCTGTTTGGTCAAGGGGGCAGATATTTCTTTTGTCAACAAGAAAAATAAATGCAGGAATTTCAATTGAAAATAAATATGCTAACAAAAAATTGTCCTGGATGTATGAATCAAATAGAGTCATAGTGAATTTAAAATAAATAATTCATTTGACCTTGAGCTTTCAATATTTTCATTCAAGAAGCACAGCTTTCAAGATAGAGTTAGTTTGTTGGTGTTTCATAATAGTACTTGGTTCTGCAGCAAATTATATTGAAATAATTATACTGTTATGGTTTTCAGTCTTTAGAATCAAAACGATGTTAGCTATAGAGTCATGTGTGGAGCTCTGGATTCAGACCTCAGCACCACGTGGTGGTGCCATGAATGACACCAAAGGAGCTCCATTCAGAGTAGAGCAGTACTTTGGTCATGATCTCTCTCTCTCTCTCTCTTCCTCCCTCCCTCCCTCCTTCCCCCTGCCTATTAATATAAAATTAGTAAAATAATTGGGCTGGGGAAGTGTGTCAGTGGTATTTTACAGAGTTCCCTCCATAGTATGCCCATTCATACACACACACACACACACACACACACACACACACACACACACACACACACACACAAAAAAAAAAAAACCCACAAGAACAGTAATAAATAAATAAGATCTATGAGATTTAATTAATGTTTCTTAATATAAATATTAGAACCAATACAAAATTTGACAGGTAAAGTTATAAAATTGACTTGATATCTCAATAATGGACTAGAATTTTGTTTTTCATGTTGAAGAGTAGAGAGCATAAAGTTTCTGTATTAAATTGCACTTAGGTTATAGAGCTAGCTTGACCACTAGCTACTTGTAAAATTCACCTACTGTAAAATATTACTCTATAATACATGCTGTGAAACAGCGCTGCAGGTGTCTGTCTCTTTCATTCCCTTGATATCCCTATTCCCTCTCAATTTCTGTCGTTCCCATCAAATAAAAAAATTAATTAAAACTTATTCTGTTATATTATTACAAACTTAGAATTAATATTTTGAGTACTACTATACAGTTATAGAAAGACCATTAAAGTTTAGAATATATGACTTAAGTAAAAATCTAAAATAGAAGTGTTTCAATAAAAGCTTTAAACAGTAAGGATCCTCGTTTGTGCCCCGGCTTCCCACCTGCTGGGGAGTCGCTTCACAAGCAGTGAAGCAAGTCTGCAGATGTCTATCTTTCTCTCCCCTCTCTGTCTTCCCCTCCTCTCTCCATTTCTCTCTGTCCTATCCAATAATGACAACAATAATAACTACAACAACAAAATAACAAGGGCAACAAAAGGGAATAAATAAGTATTTTTTAAAAAGCTGTAAACTAACAATCTTTAAAAGAAAAAATGGAAAAATGTATTTATTATTACATAATATTCTGAAAATGCACTTTCTTCTTTGAAACTGACTTTTGATAGTTTTCAAATAAACATTTACTGTAATAAAACATGGTTTTATGCTCCATAAATTCTTTTAATAGCCTCCTATATTTCTCTGCAGCAAAAATGGATATACAAATTAGAAGAAATATTTTTACTTTTTAAAAAATAAGGCTAACAGTGTTAAAACTTTCTTCTAAAACAGAACATACACTAAGAGGAAACACAGATGGCCAATATATGCATAAATACTAATTATTACTCATTATCAAAGAAATGAAGGTCAAGACACATTGAGATATTTTCACATTTGTGTGATGTTATTTTTGTGAATGGAGGCCATTCACAAAAATAGAAACAATACATGTTAGAGGAAACAACAAGTAGAGGAAAATGAATCATTTTACATTGTTGGCAGGAATGTAGAAAGTAGTTCAGTACCTATGGACAACAAATGGAGATTCCTTGAAATAGTAACAACAGACCTACCATATGATCCAGCAGTTCCTGTATTATTTATCCAAAGCACACAAAAATGCCAACTTAAGAGATATGTGCACATCTGTTTTCATCAAAGCAATATTTACAACCAACCAATATAGGGAAACAACCCAAATTCTTATTGATTGATAAATGATTAAAAGTTATATGTCTACACAGTAGAATATTACTCAGAAGTTAGAAAGAATGAGAATTTGCTTTTTGCTACAACATGATAGAGTTAGAGAGGGTCATACAAAGAGAAAGTGGTCAGATGATCTCACTCATATGGGGTACGGGGATATACACAACGTACACACACACACACACGCACACACACACACACACCTACAGAGGAACTGATCTATTATCAAACAAAACAAGCTCAAATGCTGGTATATATGTATGCACTTTCTGAATATGTTTTCATTTTTTGCGACTCACCATGTGTGCTTAATCCACTGCGCTACCACCCGACTCCCAATGTTTCCATTTCTTAAAAGCTCACTGTATAATTTATATTTGTTTTCAAAAGATTTCCTATGTTACAATTTCCATTCCTCTCCAAAGATCATCCTAGGATCTCAGTCGTGCCACCCAAGGTCTCTTATCACTGAGCTATCTCCCAGACTTTGCTGATAAGTGCTTCTTCTCTTCCCCTAATGCTCTCTGACAGAGGAGAGAAAGTTGTGTAAGTAGTAACTAAGGATGCTGGGACTGAGAGAGCCCTTTCTCATGGGCGTCTCTCGAGAACAGGTTCTGTAGATAGAGCCAAGTAGGCATAAATGGATCCTAGAGGCACATTGGAAAAATCACCTAGTTAAAATTGATTGTTACCTGCATGTCCAACAAAACAGAT
Source organism: Erinaceus europaeus (assembly GCF_950295315.1). Lineage (NCBI taxonomy): Eukaryota > Metazoa > Chordata > Mammalia > Eulipotyphla > Erinaceidae > Erinaceus > Erinaceus europaeus. The sequence continues at coordinate 132,000,655 of NC_080165.1, read as the reverse complement.
TGCACTAACATAGTTGGATTTCCTCAGTGATGGCATAGTGCAACAATTTATGATGAATTTAGGAGTTTACTGAATTCCATAATATAATTGACAATTCACATTTGGAAATATGCACACTCTGAATAGCATAAATAGTCACTGTAATCTATATGCTATTTAAATGTCTGTGATCCTAAAATGTTTCATCTTCTCATAGCATTTGATCCTGGGTCCTTAGTCTTGCCATTGTAGATCAGTAACACTGGGCTATTACACCACCTTGACTCTGCTAAGAAGTACAAAGAAGTGTTAACTCTCCCTTTAATGTTTCTTGGCATGAGAAAAACCTGTGTAGGTATTATTTCCCTTCACTGACTGTAATCAAAGATGGAAAGAATTCTAGGCCTAAGAGAACCTTGTTCATGTTTATCTTTCATGAGAATTTTTGTTGTTGTTGTTGTTGTTGTTGTTGTTTTTGTGAAAAAGGCAAGTATGCACAGTAGGGAGAAGGGTCCACATAGCAAAGAAGTAAAACAGAAAGTCACCTAGTTAAAGTGGTCTAAGAGAAGCTTTTAAATATGGAAGTGTAAAGTCACATGGCTGAAACTAGCAGTGATTCCTCAAAATCCTAGGTGGAATTTAAAGATGAAGGATAGTAAGGGAAAACATAAGGTGAAACTTGGACTGGGTGTGGCATATTACCCTAGGTAAAGCCCGCAGGGGAAGGAGGAAAAGGGACAATATGAAGGGACATGGGCTTCCTGGTATGCTTCCTAGCAATTAAGGGGAGAGAGAAGTGGTACCTATGTGTTAAAGGCTATACTGTAAACCACTGACCCTCCTCCCCAGAATTCAGGAACTATTTCCTATGAAAGGAGCTAGTTTTTCTCCTTTATTTTTTTTTACTTTTTATTTATAAAATTGAATTATTGACAAGAATATAGGATAGGAGGGGTACAACTCCACATAGTTCCCACCACCAGAACTCCGTATCCCTTCCCCTACCTTGATAGCTTTCCTATTCTTTATCCCTCTGAGAGTATGGACCCATCCTATGTTCAGTAGCAGCACAATTTGAATAGCAAAAATCCTGGAAGCAGTCTAGATGTCCAACAATAGATGAGTGGCTGATAAAGTTGTGGTATATATACACACTCTAATAGTACTAAAAATAATTAATTCACCTTCTTCACCTCATTTTGGATGGAGTTTGAAGAAATCATGTTAATTGAGATAAATCAGAAAGAGAAGGATGAATATGGGATGATCTCACTCATGGACAGATGTTGAGAAATAAGAATAGACAAGAAACACAAAGTAGAACTTTGACTAGGTTTTGTGTTTTGCACCAAAATAAAGGACTGGGGGTGGGGGCTGGTATGGGGCTTTCAGGTCCTGGTCCATGATGGAAGAGTGGGACCTAGACTGGGGGTGAAAAGGTTTAGCAGAAGATTGAAAAACTTTACACACGTATCAACAAATATATTTACTATAAACCATTAATCCCCCCTATAAGGAAAAAAACAGAGTATCAGTTCAATCAAGTATACTTTTAGATGTTACTGTAGTTTCACTCTACAACTTGAGTGAAAAGAGAAATGAGGGGAGTTGGGTGGTAGTGCAGCAGGTAAGCGCACGTGGCACAAAGCGCAAGGACCAGAATAAGGATCCTGGTTTGTGGCCCAGGCTCCCCACCTGCAGGGGAGTCCCTTCACAAACAGTGAAGCAGGTCTGCAGGTGTCTATCTTTCTCTCCTCCTCTCTGTCTTCCCTTCCTCTCTCCATTTCTCTCTGTCCTATCCAACAACGACGACATCAATAACAATAATAACTATATCAACAATAGAAACAAGGGCAACGAAAAGGAAATAAATATTTTTATAAATCTTTAAAAAAACAAGAGAAATGAGATACCTCACAAAATCAGGTTTTCTAGAGGAAATTTAAGTATTATAGGAATGATCACACAGGAAAACTGATGGGGAGAAGATGTTGGCACACGTGGTTGAGCACATATGTTAAAGTGTGAAAGGACCTGGGTTCATGTCCTCAGGCCCCACCCACAGGGGCAAGATTCATGAGTGGTAAAATGCTGCTACAGTTGCACCCTTCGCTCTCTCCTCTCTTACTTCTCTGTTAACTTGTTACAATAAATAAATAAAAATAAAATATTTTAAAAATTAAGAAAACTGATGATGAATTGCTAATTATACTTTGGGAAAAATAAAAGGAAGACAAAGAAGTCAGTGACCCTCAAAAAAAAAAAAAAAAAAAAAGCAATGACCTGTGAAAAACTTAGGTCCTAAGGATCCAAAAGATGCAATGAGAATAGCAATATCATGTGCATGGAAATAAGTAGTGGACTTCTGGAAATATAATAGTACAGGGAAAAGGCTGGAATAGTAGACTATTATAAAAGACTCTTATAAGGCAGGCAGGAACATAGACAAGAAAGCAACAAGTACATTGTGTCTCTAGATACGTCCAGATGAGTGATACTTCTCTACTCAACTACTTTTCTTCCATATTGAAGAGAACAAAAATTTGTTTTTCTATAAGAAAAGTTGACTGAAGAGTCAGAAACACATGATGGAACAATAAAAGACATCAACTTATTATAAAACATTATCTTAATTGCAATAAATCACCTCATGGCTTACTGAGAAGGTTACAGACAAATTTCCAAAATTCCCAAATGTTTGACTAGTAATGTTTTTAACTGGTATTTTTTTTAAAAGTATATCAAAAAGTCCTAGATTTTATGTGTTAACATATTTAATGTCAGTACTAAATCTGTACATATACAAAGCTAGAATAAATAATTAACTAATTATATTTTAGGAAAACAAATATTGTCTTCTCTAAAATCAGTCAAAAACTTCAGGTGAAAATGACAGAGAGCCAAATCTCAACTCAAAGAAAATAAATTACAAGACATAAACCATCACCATAGCTACAGGGTCATCATCAGAGTCTGAGGCGGGGAGCTGGGGGACTCTTTCTCAGTGGACTTTGATATAAAATTTTTCTTCCAAATCTGTTTCCCCAGTTTCACTTTATTGAAAAAGAGTTGATTTATAAAATCTTTGTTGACATAAGAGTATATTTCCTTGTTTCCCTAAGGTAGATATCTGTGCATTTCATTCTCAACCAAACTCATATTATTTCTTCACAGTTGACTTGAAATCTTCGTTGTTGTTCTGTATACCTGTTATCAGTCAATGGATTAGAACAGTTTAAAAAGCAAAACTTCATTGACTGCTTTCTAGTTCTTCTTCTTCTTCTTCTCCTCCTCCTCCTCCTCCTCCTCCTCCTCCTCCTCCTCCCCCTCCCCTCCCCTCCCCTCCCCCTCGCCCTTCCCCTCCTCCTCCTCCTCCTCCCTTTTCTTCTACTTCTTCTATGAGTGTGATTTTTTTTCCCTCTCCAGGTTTATTGCTGGGTCTCGGTGCCTGCACTACGAATCCACTGCTCCTGAAGGTTATTTTTTCCCCTTTGTTGCCTTTTTTTTTAATCATCGTTGTTATTATTGTTGCTGCTGTCATTGTTGTTGGATAGGACAGAGAGAAATTGAGAGAGGAGGGGAAGACAGGGAAGGGGAGAGAAAGATAGACATCTGCAGACCTGTTTCACTGCTTGTGAAGCAATCCCCCTGCAGGTGGAGGGCTGGGGGCTTGAGCAGGGATCCCTGCACCAGTCCTTGTGCTTCGTGCCATGTGCACTTAACCTTCTGCGCTACTGCCCAAACCCCTAGATCTTCCTATTAGCACGTGGTAGGAGATAGTGCAAGGTAATAGGTTCAGTGGGGTGTGCATCACGGGTGAGTATCGAGATGGAGACGCCTGAGCTTGGCATCTAATATGCAGATGACCTAAGTTATTATCTGGGGAGGTGGTGGCAAAGTTGGAGTTATTTCTAAACATTAAAAGGGCATGTGTGAATGTATGTATGTATGTACACTGATATTGAGATGCTGAGATGAATGGTTTCATGCACACATTTAATGATTTTGTGTGTGTGTGTGTGTGTGTGTGTGTGTGTAATAGATGTTGCTCAGCAATTTCTTAGTTTTCTTTATTTACACTCTAGGAAGTGAAGCTGTTTTATTCAAGACTGGATGTGAAAGCTGAAGTGCTTTAAAAACACAGACATCAAAGTGACCTAAGTGTACTTTTCCTCATATGTTTTAGAGAGTTTTTCCCTTCATATCTGATAGCAGTCAGAGTGCTAGAATGTAATACCTCACACCTTGAAGATTAAACACCTTCTCAGTTGATATTTCTGTTTCAACTTCATTTCCTGCTACCATCTATCACAAACACCTTGCACCATGTCTTACATCCTCTTGGTTCTGTCTGAATATTAGGCTGTATTTTCTCAAAAGCATTTTTCTGCAAATCAGTAGACTGTTTTGTCTTTGGTGTAATCTTATTTGATGAGTGACTAGCCCTGTTGATCAGTGAAATAACATTATAATAGAGTGTATGATAGTGATGTCAATCATGGATGTCAGTTCAGTTGTTTTTCTTGGACTAGGTATCTATAAGTCATGCTAGACTGTCCATGGAAAAAAATGCCACTTTGTCAGTGGTATAGAAACTTACATTTTGAGTCCCCAAAGAAAGTATTTCAGAAGAAACATTCTACTCTTCTTTACTGTGTGATAAATAAGTTCCAGGCAGGACTGATATTATTTCAGGAAATTATCCAGAGGACACTTGCACTTCTCCACATATGACACTTGCACTTCTCCACTATATGAGTTAGGCAGTTACCCCAATAATTCTTAATTTTCAAAACATAGAGGGAGGATAAAATGGGGTAGGGAGAGAGAGAGAGAGAAATGAGAGGTGTACTCCACTCAGGCATATAGTGGTGCTGGGGATTTAAAATGATTCTAGTTTATGTTGAAAGGATAGTGTTTTTCATTTTCACTTTACTTTCATTGGTAGCACATGATATGAAATGGGCTTTGCTGGACAGATTTGGAAACTATGTGACTAGGGAGGCTACCTCTAAGGTATAAAGAGAGAGGCCAGAGAATCAATGAGTGAAGGATTAGCTCTTAAAAAAGGAAGAATTGGAGTAAGATCTAAAAAGAAAATGATGGAAAAGTAGACAATGTTTTCAAAATGTCTACAGTTCTTGGAATTGGGATGTCCTTTTATAAATTTGAATTATTATTGTATTATAACACTTTATAGGTTTCAGATGTGCATACATGATAAACAATTTTTTGCTCCAGGGTTGTCTCTGGTTGCTTGAGAGGGGGCACTACAAATCCAGTGCCCCCTGTGGCCATTTTTTATTTTTTTAAACTTTTTAGAAAATCTTATTTGATAGAAAAGAGAAAGATTGAGAGAGGAGGGGGAGACACAGAGAGAGAAAGATTGACACCTTCAGATTGACACCTTCAGATCTACTTCACTACTTGTAAAGAAGCATCCCCTCTGCAGGTGGGACTGTGGGCTGGAACCTGGGCCCTAGCATGGGTGCTTCCTCCTAGTACTATGTGTGCCGCCAGCCTGCCTCCAACATGTATCTTCTCTTTGCCTTGTTTTACAGTCCCTTAACTTTGCTGCCAACTTTCCTCCATTCTGGTAACCTCCAAGTGATCTTATTGGTTAAAATTATTATAGTTTTATTAAGTGCATCTGTTTGTTTATTTCTGTACATATTATATATGAGTGAAATTAGAATGTTTTCTAGTTTCTATCTGGCTTATTATGCCAAACATAAAATTTTCCAGTTGCATCATTTTTGTGTTTCATTTGTTGTAAATCTTCAGAGACATCCATTTTTTATCTTAAAAAGTTGACATCTCAAAATTTTGTTTTATATGTAGATATGTATATATCTCGCATGATTATCTCAATAGGTGCAGAGAAAGACTTTGACAAAATCCAAAATCACTTCACTATCAAAATGCTACAAAAAATGGAAGTAGACAGAAAATACCTTAAAATAGTGGACCCTGGGTCCATGCTCCCAGAGGGCTAGAGAATGGGAAAGCTATCATGGGAGGGGATGGGTTAAGGAGATTGGGTGGTGGGAATTGTGTGGAGTTGTACCCCTCCTACCTTATGGTTTTGTTCATTAATCCTTTCTTAAATAAAAAATTTAAAAAAAAAGAAAAAAATAGTGGAGTATGTATATAGCAAACATACAGCCAACATCATACTCAATGGTGAAAAACTGAAAACATTCCCCCTCAGATCAAGCACTAGACAGAGCTTCCCACTATCACCATTACTATTCAAAAGCAAGGAATTGCTTTTGAATTCCAATACAGATTGGAAGAAAAGAAGTTAAACTCTCACTATTTGCAGAATATCATCTGCAAATCAATATCAGATAAGATAGATAGAGAAACCTCAGGATTCCAGCAGAAAGCTCTTGGAAATTATCAGGCAATGTAAAATGGTGCTAAGCTACAAAACTAACATACAAAAGTTGGTGGTTGGGAGTCCGGCTGTAGCACAGCAGGTTAAGCACAGGTGGCACAAAATGCAAGGACCAGCATAAGGATCCCGGTTCCAGCTCCTGGCTGCCCATCTGCAGGGTATTCGCTTTACAAGTGGTGAAGCAGGTCTGCAGGTGTCTATCTTTCTCTCCCCCTCTCTGTCTTCCCCTCCATTTCTTCCTTCTCTCCATTTCTCTGTCCTATCCAATAATGACTACAACAATAATAACTACAACAATAAAACAAAAAGGGCAACAAAATGAAATAAATAAATAAATATTTAAAAGGTTGGTGGTCTTCCTTTATACAAACACTAAATCAGGAGAAGTCCAGAAGTCAGTTCTTTCAGTATAGCAGCAAAATCAATAAAATATCTAGGAATAAACCTAACAAAAGAAGTGAAATATTTGTATACTGAGAACTATGAGTTACTATTCAAGGAAATAGAAAATTCTACAAAAATAGTTTTAAAGTATTTCATGTGCATATATTGGAATAATTAATATCACCAAAATGAGCGTTCTACCAAAGCCATATACAATTCCAACACAGGAGAGAGACAAAGATGGTGGAATGAGAAGCTGATAGTGGCTTGAGCTCCGACCACATCTACTAGAAACGGTAGGATTTTTTGCTTTTAGTAAGTAGGCCAGTCAACAAGGGGTCCTAGAGGTGACACCAAGGAGGGGACTATAACTCACTTTGGGTTAGAAAATAGAGTAAAAAGAAAGGGACAAAATTTTTCTTTTAAATTATTATTCCCAAAGCACACCCCCCTCCCCCTATAACCAGTCCCTGGGGACCAGAGATCTTCTCCTAGCAGGCTCCCCTGCTGAGCTTCTTTCTGTACCAAGATTCCTGTCCCACCAGGGGATGTCATTCATTCTAATTCTATACACTTCTGAAACCTTTGGCCTTTTTTCTTTCTAAATAGCCAACCAGCTGCCTCTGCTCAGGGGGCCTGAGGCAATCTGGAGCTATCCAAGTTGAAGACAGGACAGGTTTTTTACTCTGTTCTATTTTATTATCAATACAAGATAAACACGTACCCCTTTCCCCCTCTCCTTCAGGTTGACCAGAATTAACTCGTAGTGTATTTTCCATTGCTGGAGACTGGGTGTCTTATTCACTGCTAAAATAACTTGTTTAACTTTTCCTACTGCCCCTACCCATTCTCTCCCTCCCCCCCGCATAGCTAATTAAATAATAAAAAATAAATAAATAACTCTTTCCTTTCACTGTTCTTTATTACTGTTCTTTTTCTTATCTATTTCTTTTTTCTCTCTCTTTTTTTTCTCCTTTTTCTAATTCTTGTCATCCTTTCTTCCTTCCTCTCTCCTTCACTTTTCTGAATTCACTGATACATGTTTGGGAATTATTTGGGGGAATAAATCTGACTCAGAGTGGACTCTCTCTGCGTGTATCTCTGCTCTACTTCCCTTTCTCCTTTAGCTACCCCTAGAATATACAGTGGATAGTAGATTTGCATAACTGTCTATTCCTGCTACCCTTGTCTAGTCCTGAGGTTTTTTTTTTTTTGTTGTTGTTGTTGTTGTTCTTTCCTTTTTAACAATCAGCTGCCTCTGCTCAGGAGGCTTGAGGCAAAATGGGACACGTTTTTTACCCTGATCTATTTTGTTATTAATATTATATAAATATTATATAAAGGTGTATCTCTTCCCCCCCTCCTTTAGCTTGACCAGAATTAACTCTTAGGGTACCTTTCATTGCTTGGGGACTGGGCATCTTATCTATTGTGAGAGGAACTAGTCTCACTACTCCTACCTCCTCTCCCCTTGTCCCTTCTCCTAACTAATTAAAAAAATAAAATAAAATAAAAATAAATTAATCAATTAAAAAACTTTCCTTTCACTGCTCTTTTATTACAGCTCTTTTCTTATCTTTTTCTTTTCTCTCTGTTGTTTCTCTTTTTTTATCTTGACTTCCATTTCTACCTTCCTTCTTCCTTGTCTTTCTGAATTCACTGATATTCATTTGTGAATTATTTTGGGGAAGAAATTTGACTCAGAGTGGACTCTCTATGGGTGTATCTCTGCTCTACTTCCCTTTCTCCTCTTGCTACCCTAGAATATACAGTGGATAGTAGATTTGCATATTTGTCTATTCTTGCTATTATTTTTTACCTTTCTCTTTCTTCTTCACTTGGACTTGGTTGCTATTTTTTCATGGACTGGAGACATTATTTGGCTAACTGGTAGTGATTAAACTGCTTCAATCCTTGCTTCAGTTGCTAATATAATTCCTAGGTTGGTGATTGCATTTGTCATAAAGGTATTTAGTACAGTGTTGCTTGTACTCAAAACACAACAACTGAGGAACAACAGAACATAAAAAAAGAAACACATTAATAAAAAAAATGGGTAGATCAAAAACAAAACTGCTACTCCAATGAATGAAGACAAGAGCCCAGAAGAAACCACAAATAAGCCAGATGTAACAATAGATAAGAAAAGCATGCAAGCAATAATAAACTTATTAATCACAGAAATGAAAACAACATTGGAGGAAAGGAATGGCAGTATTAAGGGAACAACAGTTGAGACCCCCAAGGAAAATACAGGATTATCTTGAGGCAATTAGAGAACTGAAAGCTGAAATAGCTGAACTGAGGAAAGAAGCTAAGGGTAGGGAAAGCAGACTAACAGAAGCAGAAAACAGAATCGGTCAGATAGAGGATGAGTTAGAGAAAACTAAGAAAGAGGTGAAAGAGCTCAAAAAGAGATTGAGAGACACTGAAAACAACAACAGAGACATATGGGATGATCTCAAAAGAAGTAGCATTCATATAATTGGCGTGCTAGAGGAAGAAAGAGAGGAAGGAGAAGGAAACATTCTAGAGGAAATAATAGAAGAAAACTTCCAGACCTGGGTAACAGAAAGGACATCAAGATTCAAGAGGCCCAGAGAGTTCCAAACAGAATCAACCCAGACCTGAAGACACCAAGACACATCATAGGCACAATGAGAAGTAGTAAGGATAAAGAAAGGATCCTAAAGGCTGCAAGAGAGAAACAAAAAGTCACACATGGGAAAATCCATAAGACTATCAGCAGACTTCTCTCCACTCAAACTCTAAAAACCAGAAGAGAATGGCAAGATATCTATCGAGCCCTGAATGAAAAAGGGTTTCAACCAAGGATAATATATCTTGCTAGACTTTCATTCAAACTAGATGGAGGGATCAAAACCTTCTTAGACAAACAAAAGTTAAAGGAGGCAACCATCACCAAACTTGCCCTGAAAGAGGTTCTAAAAGACCTCTTATAAACAAGAACATGATTAGAATACTTGCAATATATCAGAGCAAACAAAAATTTGTTCAACAATGGCACTACAATACATTAAACCCATAATATCAATAAATGTCAATGGCTTAAACTCACCCATCAAAAGGTACAGTGGGGGAATGGATCAGAAAACAATTCAACCATATGCTGCTGGCTATAATCCTATCTGACACAACAAGATAAACAGTCTTAAGTGAAAGGAAAACTATCATACAGGCTAACAGACCACAAAAAAAGGCAGGAACAGCCATTCTTATCTCAGACACAATAGATTTTAAATTAAATAAAGTAATAAAAGATAGGCAATGTCATTACATAATTATTGGAGGATCAATCAGCCAAGAAGACTTCACAATTATTAACATCTATGCACCCAATGAGGGACCATCTAAATACATCAAGCACCTATTAAAAGAATTTCAAAAATACATCAATAGTAATACAATAATAGTGGGAGTTTTTAACACCCCACTCTCACACTTAGACAGATCAACAAAGCAGAGAATCAACAAAGCTACAAGAGAATTGAATGAAGAGATTGACAGACTAGACCTCTTTGGCATTTTCAGAGCCCTTCACCCCAAAAAACTGGAATACACCTTCTTTTCAAATCCACATAACACATACTCAAGGATAGACTACATGTTAGGCCACAAAGATAGCATCAATAAATTCAAGAGCATTGAAATCATCCCAAGTATCTTCTCAGACCACAGAGGAGTAAAACTAACATTTAACAACAAACAGAAAATTATTAAAAGTCACAGAATTTGGAAACTAAACAACATACTCCTTAAGAACCACTGGGTTAGAGAGTCACTCAAGCAGGACATTCAAATGTTCCTGGAAACAAATGAAAATGAAGACACAACCTATCAAAATATTTGGGACACAGCTAAAGCAGTACTGAGAGGGAAACTTATAGCCATACAATCACATATTAAACGCCAAGAAGAAGCTCAAATAAACGACCTTACTGCACACCTCAAGGACTTAGAGGAAGAACAACAAAGGAACCCTAAAGCAACCAGAAGGACAGACATCACTAAAATAACTAAATTTAGAGCAGAAATAAACAACATCGAAAATAAGAGAACCATACAAAAGATCAATGAAGCCAAATGTTGGTTCTTTGAAAGATTAAACAAAATTGATAAACCCCTAGCCAGACTCACCAAACAAAAAAGAGAGAAGACTCAAATTAATAGAATTGTAAACGATGGAGGAGATATCACAACTGACAGCACAGAAATCCAGAGAATCATGCGAAACTTCTATGAAGAACTATATGCCAACAAGCTAGAGAATCTGGAAGAAATGGAACAATTCCTAGAAACATATGCCCTTCCAAAGCTGAACCAAGAAGAACTACAAAACCTAAATGCACCAATCACAGACAAAGAAATTGAAAATGTTACAATTCCAACACAATACTAAACAATGTCCCACCTATTTTTATTAAGAAAATAGAACAAAAGCTATAAAAGTTTGCCTAAAATTTCCAAAAAAATCTTGAGAAAAAAATAACAGAATTGGAAGCATCACACTCCCAGAACTCACACTACATTATAGAGTCATTGTTAATAAAAACTTCCTAGTATTAGAATTAAGATACCCATTGATCAGCGAATTGTAATTCAGATCCCAGAAATAAGCCCCCACACCTATGGTCATATAATTTTTTAGAAGGGGGACCACATTTTTAAATGGGGAATGGAGAGTCTCTTTAACAAATGGAATTAGGAAAATTGGGTTGAAATGTTCAGAAGAATCAAAATGAGCCTCTACATTTCACAACACAGAGAAGTAAATGCATCAAGGTCTTGAATGTTAGAACAGAAACGATCAAATACATCAAGGAAAACATTGGCACTATGGATACAAGAAAATTCTATTCTTGAACCCTTGTAGTTTACTTTGAATAGGATCTAAAAGATAAATAATGATACTGGTCTTATCCTTACACAAGCCTTTCCCTATATAGGGCCTGCAAAAAGGGTTTGTCTTTTAACAAATTGTACCTTTATCTCTGAAGTGTGTTCATAAAAAAATTAACAATTGGTTCTCTAAAGGAGCTGGTGTTGGGATTTCATGCAGATACCTATCACAGGGAGATGAAAAGCTGCACTGATATATCAACCACTGTCCTGTAGACCATTATTTACCCACCAAAATGATTTCTAAAAGATGCTTATTAGAAATTTGACTGTTTTAAGGACTTATGTAATCTAATTGAATATATATTGAATATAATAAACACTTGACTATTTTATATAACAATCACTTCAGTGTGATTAGCAATTTTATTTTCTCAAAGTTCGCTATTATTCCTAATAATGATGTCAGTAAGTTGGACTATATGTAAATGCTTGATTATGATTCTATTCAGAGAACTCACCTGTGTCATTGACAAATGTGTATATTTCTGACATAAATGTTTGATAATTTCTTTTGCATTAGAAGGTGAGACTACAGTAACTAGGAAGAATATGACAGGCTTTATGCTGTTTTCTGTGACATGAGCAATTTCCTTGTTGAATCAGATAGTAGTTTTCATGTGTTCAAAAATATTTTCTCAGCTTTATGTGTAACTGCTATGGACAGAAAACAATTTAAAACAGAAACTATATTATCAATACTTTCTGCATCATTTTTAAGTCTAGAAAATGAGGAAAGTGGTAACTTGTAGCCCTTGTGATAGTCCTCATGTAAATACTTACATCACTTTCAGTGGCAAATTGCCAGTAGAGGATGTGAAGAAAAGTGTACCACTACATAGCTTTCCTTTCACATAAATGCTAAACGTGTAACATGAAAAATATAGACAGTAGCAAAGGAGAGGCTAATAGGGTACTAGAGCATATGAAGTGTCTACTGTCTTTATTTTTAACATAATGCTTAATTATTAGTTTATAGAGTTTCATTATCCATAGTGAGTATGTAACTAATATTAAAATTGCTATATATTTACGAAACATCTTTGAAGGTACTGGCTTCAGCATGTCTCAATCCATCATCACAGTCAGCAGGTCATCATGCTTCCCTTTTTTTTGAATGCATTCTATTTATTTTTCAAATTTATTTACATATTTATTTGTTTTAAACAGAGACAGGGAGGAATATGAGCAGAGAGAAAGTCCAAGAGTCCACAGCATTGAAAACTACTGGAAGTTATTAGGCAATAACCAATGGGACTACATCAAATTGAAAAGCTTCTGCACATCCAAAGAAACTATTAAACAAACAGAGAGACCCCTCACAGAATGGGAGAAGATCTTCACATGCCAGACATCAGACAAGAAACTAATCACCAAAATATATAAAGAGCTCAGCAAACTTAGCCGCAAAAAAGCAAATGACCCCATCAAAAAATGGGCAGAGGATATGAACAAAACATTCACTGCAGAGGAGATCCAAAAGGCTAACTACATATGAAAAACTGCTCTAGGTCACTGATTGTCAGAGAAATGCAAATTAAGACAACACTAAGATACCACCTCACTCCTGTAAGAATGGCATACATCAAAAAGGACAGCAGCAACAAATGCTGGAGAGGATTTTGGGACAGAGGAACCCTTTTACATTGCTGGTGGGAATGTAAATTGGTACACCCTCTTTGGAGAGCAGTCTGGAAAACTCTCAGAAGGCTAGACATGGACCTTCCATATGATCCAGTAATTCCTCTCCTGGGATTATACCCCAAGGACTCCATAACACCCAACCAAAAAGAGGTGTGTACTCCTATGTTCATAGCAGCACAATTCATAATAGCTAAAACCTGGAAGCAACCCAGGTGTCCAACAACAGATGAGTGGCTGAGAAAGCTGTGGTATATATACACAATGGAATACTATGCAGCTATCAAGAACAATGAACGCACCTTCTCTGACCCATCTTGGACAGAGCTAGAAGGATTTATGTTAAGTGAGCTAAGTCAGAAAGATAAAGATGAGTATGGAATGATCCCACTCATCAACAGAAGTTGACTAAGAAGATTTGAAAGGGAAACTAAAAAAGCAGGACCTGACCAAATTGTAAGTAGGGCACCAAAGTAAAAAAACCTGTGGTGAGGGGTACACATGCAGCTTCCTGGGCCAGTGGGGGGTGGGAGTGGGTGGGAGGGATGGATCACAGTCTTTTGGTGGTGGGAATGGTGTTTATGTACACTCCTAGCAAAATGTAGACATATATATATATATAAATCACTAGTTAATTAATATGAGAGGGGAAAAATTAATTGTATGTCTTGAAGTTTTTTAAAACACAGACTGAATCTTTTTAATATATAGGCTGTGTATTTGATATGCAGACTCTTTCAAAAGCCTAGACCAAGTAGATGAGAAGCATCCAATAGCACAGCTATATACAAGATACTGGGTACTGTACAGCAAACCATAACAAAAGGACTTTTCAAAGTTAACCCAATTACCAAATAATGTGATGATAACATTAGCTATCGATTGTCTTTTTGAACCCTAAGACAGCAGGAACCTCACATCTCCACTATAGAGCCCTATTTCCCCCAGTGCTGGAACCCTTGTATAGGGCCCACTTTCCCGTTGCCTCTCCCAATCCATATCAAATAATATTGCATTCGCTGATCACAACCTAACCAAGGCAACGATTGCCACCTCAACATGCTTCACCTCAGACTGTGTCCAGAGACTTCACGTGTGGAATGACAACCCTTCAGCTTCATTACTCGGGTGAGACCTTTCCTTTCATAGTATACTCTAATTTCATCTCAGGTGGTTCACTTTCTAACAAAGTCCCAAAACCTAGATATACACCAGTTTCTGTGAGAGACAGCTTATGTTCACACGTATCCATAAACTACTGCAAAATATATACCTGAAAGCAGAAGTACACTAGAGTTTGCAGTGATTATCCCCCTAACACTTCCTCTCCACTATTCCAAGTTTTGGGTCCATGATTGCTCAACAATTTGTTTGGCTTTGTATGTTAACTCTCTTTTCAGTCACCAGGTTCCAGATGTTATCAGGATTCTGGCCAGGCTTCCCTGGATTGAAGACCCCACCAATGTGTCCTGGAGCTCAGCTTCCCCAGAGACCCACCCTACTAGGGAAAGAGAGTGGCACACTGGGAGTATGGACCGACCAGTCAACGCCCATGTTCAGCGGGGAAGCAATTACAGAAGCCAGACCTTCTACCTTCTGCAACCCACAATGACCCTGGGTCCATGCTCCCAGAGGGATAGAGAATGGGAAAGCTATCAGGGGAGGGGGTGGGATATGGAGATTGGGTGGTGGGAATTGTGTGGAATTGTACCCCTCCTACCCTATGGTTTTGTTAATTAATCCTTTATTAAATAAAAAAAGAAATAAAAAAGAAATTTATTAACATAGTTATTTGTTTTAATCGGTGACAGGGAGGAATATGAGCAGAGAGAAAGTCCACGAGTCCATAGCATCGAAGTTTCCTTCAGTGCAGTAGGGGATGAGATCATACCTGGGTGGTATATGGCAAAGCAGAAAACTATGCATGTGACCTATTTCACTGACCTTCATATCATTTCTACTAGGAGGTCCTCAGTTGTAGCATTCATTTGGGCACCTCCAAATTAGTCTACAGCCCCCCTCTCAATAACACATTTTTGTGTTATCTTTATTTATTTTTTGGAAGAGACAGACAGAAATCAAGAGGGAAGGAAGGGAGTGTTAGAGAGCGAGAGCTACAGAGAGATACCTGCAGTCCTTCTTCACCACTCACAAAGCTTTCTTCCTGCAGGTGGTTCTATTACTATGTGCTTGAACCAGGGTTCTTGCACATAATAATATGTACTCAACCAGATGTGCCACCAACCAGCTGTGTGTACAGCCATTATACTTAAAAAAATACTCTAAGAAAATTGGAATTAGATGTGAGACACAGCTAATAAATGTGAAGGAGAAAGAGGCAGTTGACTGTTAAAAAGCACACTATGAGACAGTGAAAGGGGCACCAGGGCTTGGGTCAGAGGAACTGAGCTAAAACTCAGTCCTGTTATGTACCTTTTAAATATATAACTTCAGGCTTATTTATAAAATGCACTTAAGAGTCACTAACTTCATCGTGCTTTTGCAAGGAGTGCCTAAGAAAATATCTGTGAGATATGACTTTTTCCTGTAATGTATGGAGACACTTTTCTTGAGTGTCTGCTTCCATAGTGTTTTACATTACAAAATATCACCCACTTACATCAACAAGTGGAAGACATAAAGGACACACATCATTTTAGTTGTATTAGCCTGCAGTCTTTGCCTCCCTACTTTATTTCAACATTGCTTTTTATTGCACTGTCCTAGTACCCCATAACTAGTACAATGGTCCCAGTAATCTTGTGCATCTCTGGTCTTTCAGGGCTTCATTCTATTGATGTGTTTTTTCAGAATTAGTAATAATTTCCTTTTCATTCTATTCCTTTGGGTTCTGTAGTGTATTGTACTACTGCCATAGTAGGCAATAAGGAGTAAATGTCATTCTCTCTGTCCAAGAATATATTTACTCATTAACACATATTCATTCTCTAGTCATGCTTTAACTTCAATTGATAACTCAAAGGTTTGAATTCTAAGCACTGTGGCATAATGGTAGGGGTGGTGAATATTCAGTATGTAATTGTAGATTGATTGATCGATGCCCTTCTAGACTCCTTCATTTTATACTACTTTCAACTTGTCCTTGACTGACAGTTGAGTTAGTCAAATGACACTTTCAGTTTTTATTGTTTTTGAATTAAAATTAATTTATGCAAATCAGAATTAAAGATCAAATATCTACTGGTTTATTTTTGATAAAACTACCTTGGGTTTTGTGGTTTTGCGCCACAGAGAAGAGAGGAGGTCCGGAGCGAAGAGGGAACACAAATCTTTATTTGTGCTGGCAACTCAGAGTTGGATGCTAGAGAAACAGGTTGGGCCACGTGGAGGTAGCGAAAATGGCCGCCTCACGCAGTAACCTTTCCTGCGTCTGAACACCGAAGTGAAGCGCTGGCAAGAGAGAGAGGTGAGGAAGAAGAAGGGCTTTTATAGGAGTAGCTTTCGCGAGAATGGTAATGGGGAGGAGTTACCATAGCACTCCAGGATAGGATGATAACTCTCATGAGAATGGGAAGGGGGAATAGTAACCAAAGCACTTCAACTATGGCGGGGAAATAGACAATGCCCTGAGGGCACAACATGGTGGAACAGGTGCTCCGAGAATGTCCCAACTCTCGCGGGAACTAGCAATAGCCCGAGGGGACAACATGGCAGATGTGACTGCACAATTTCCCAGCAGGCTTTAGAGCTGAGTTGTTTTACTATTCCTATATGCCCTGCTGGTTTTTATTTGGGGTTTAGATTGTACTTTAATTAATCATACTTACATTATTTTTGTAGAGGTTTGATGAGACAGCAGAAATGTTGAAATAGAAGAAGAAATCATCATATGCCATGGTCAAGTGAAGAGTGGAGGCTAGTTATAGGATAAAATGAGTGAAATAATCTTTTGTGGTTCTAAGAAACTTGCTAAAGTAAAAAGGAGTGATCTTACTGATAATATTTTTTTCTTTTGGTTTCTTCATGTCTACTATATGATTTAAGTAAGAACAGCAGATGTTATAGATATTAAAAATATAACTGTAGTCACTGAATGTCCTATTTGAACAGCCATCATGGCTTCCAATTCTAGCTTTGCCTCTTCATGAAACAGAGGGTCACCCTAGAAGTCCAGGTAATCATGGAAATGCTATTCTGTGAGTTTTCTGAAGTGTATCGTTATAAAATTTTTCAAGGAGTCCTGCCACAAAGCTAGCTATTTGTGTTATATCTTGTATCATCTATCTTTGATGAAAATTAGGAAATTTGCTTGGGGCTATAATTCTCCAACAAAAAGGAAGGAAAAGCTAAAGTTACTTTCTTTGATTTTTAATTTTAAAAATATATTTATTAGATAGAGATAGCAAGAAATTGAGAGGTAAGGGAGGGAGAGACAGAAACACCTATAGCCTGGCTTTAGCACCTGTAAAGCTTTCCCCCTGTAGGTGGGGACTGGGGGCTTGAAACAGGTCCTTGGCACACTGTACTGTATATACATAACCAGGTATATCACCACCTGGCCCCAAGATCAAATTTCTTTGAACACAGTAATTTGAGTTGATTTGGAATGAGAGGTGTTAGGTTTTAACCATTGTTCTATAGTTTTAGTCAGGTGACTTCAGGCAAGTTATTTAATTTCTCCAAGTCTGATTTGTTTGTTTGTTTGTTTATTTGTTTTATTTATTACCTCCAGGGTTATTGCTGAAGCTCAATGCCCGTGCATGAATCCCTTGTTCTTGGTGGCCATTTTCTCCCCGGCCCCCACCCCTTTTATATGATAGGACAGAGAGAAATTGAGAGGGAAGGGAGAGATAGTGAGGGAGAGACAAAGAGAGGCACCTACAGCATTACTTCACGGCTCATCAGTCTTTGCCCCTGTAGGTAGGGATGAGGGCACCCATGTCCCTGAGCATGATAATGTATGTGCTTTACTGGCTATGCCATTGCTGTTTTCTGTTCAAACAATGTGAACTACATAAGATATATCTATAGGCCTTTATAAATAATATGCAAGTTAATACACATAAAACTGATATATAAGGCCAATGGATAATATTTACAGTATTGAGTACTCACCTCATAGACTTAGTTAACATGGCTGTGTTTCTGATCTTAGATCTCTAGTGTTTTAACCTATCACAAATTAGAATTATAAAAACAAAACATAAAGCTGTAGAGGTAGTTATGAAGCAATGACAGTAACAACAACCATGTCCAAGTCTAAAAAGGATACTGATTATATTGACACATAGTATAATAGCCAATAGTCAACACTAGGTCAAGAAATTATTATGATCAGAGTCCTCTACTTAAAAAGAGTTGGGGTATAATTTTTCAAGGAAAATAGAGCAAATTTGATTTTTGGATTAAGAATTCTTGTTTGTTTTCTTTCAGTTCCAGTGTTACTTTATCGAGGAAATCTTGATTTACAGAATATTTTTTTCTTAAAAGAATATATTTCCACATTTTCTCAAGATAGGTATACACTCTCAACCAAACTAGCATCAAGATTTCTTTTGTTATCTATAGTTGAATTTCTTCCTTTTCCACTGAATCAACACACACTGAGATCTTGAAATTTCTGCTTAATACATTTTATTTGTTGACTGATAACTTATTTATATGAAGAAACTTTTAATCAGAAAGTCTCAGATTAATAGTGGTTTATTCTTTGTGAAAAAAATTGTTTTGTCTGTAGCTTGAGAAATAGCTCATCTGGTAAAACACATTGCATGCCTGAGACTCAAAATTTCTGGTACCATATATAACACAGTGTTGTTCTGGCTTTTATTTCTATTTTCTTCTATTTTGAAACTCTTTACCTCATATAAAATACAACAAATCTCTAAGAATAATTTGTCAATCTGAGGCTCCATTGCACTGAAGGGAGTCTCAGTCTTCTCGCTGTCTCTGTCACTCTCTGTCTATCTGGAGCAGTAAAGCTACATTATTTGTCAAAAATTCATTTGTGTAGATTACATATGATACACTATGCAGCTTGCATAATTATTAACAATGAGACCCTAGGAATCCTATTTAGTTACATAAAATGCATTTATGTTTTGTGTGAAAAGAATAGCCTATTAAACAGTGTAAAACCATATTTCCTTAAAACTATGGGTGGGTCAAATAGCTCAACTGGATAGTGGACCTGTTTTGCCAGGAGCTTGAACTAAGTTTGAAACTGACTCTCACTGCTTTAGAGGAAATATTAGTACTACCCCCATCACTATTTTTTGTCTCTTTCTTTCTGAAAAAGTTAATCTGCTTGGGAGGTAACATAATGAGTACAATACTGAACTTTTCTGTTTAAGGTCCTGAGTTTGATATTTGGTATTGCATATGCCAGAATGTTGTTTTGGTTCTTCTGTCTCTTTCTCTCCTACTATTGCTCTCATAAATAAGTAAATTAATAAATGTTCATTAAAGTTTAATTAAAAATAAAGGTACTCTCCCCTTTTTTTTTTCAACTTCTGTTTATGAGTGGGGAACTGAAGGGAAAACATAAAGCAGAACTTGGGCTGGATTTAGTGTACTGCACCAATGTAAAGGACTCTGTGGTGGGGGGAAGTGTTCAGATCCTGGAATACGATGGCGTAATAGGACCTATGTGTGGGTTTAGAGTGTTATGTGGAAAACTGAGAAATCTTACAATGTACCAACTACTGTATTTTTACTGTTGACTGTAAACCATTAACCCTCCCCAATAAAGGAAAAAAAAGAAAATATGCCTTCCACAAGCAGTGGATTTATAGTGTCAGCACTAATCCCAGTGATAACCATATGGCAAATAAATAAATAAATAAATAGGAAAAAAAAACCTTAAATTTATAAAAAATGTGTCCAGAAAAAAGTAGCTCACCTGGATAGTGGGCTTACTTTACTAGAGAAAGACAAGATAAATAATAACATAATACAGTTCAGATATGACTTCTAATACTTTCTAAAACAAATTAGACATGAGTCTGTGAGGGAGAAGTTAATTTATTTTTTGTTCATATTAGGGGATCTTCCATGGGTGATTTCACTCTTCCATGCCATTATTTTCATTCAGATAGAAACAGAGAGAAGGGGAGACACAAAAGCAAATCATATATATATATATATATATATATATATATATATATATATATATAGTAGGGATAGTCTGGCCAAAATTAATGTTGATTTTTTCTTGATGATAAAGTTATGACAGTTTTATGCTAATTTACATGTCTTTATGTATTAATTTTTATACTAATGTGGAATATTTCATATTTTTACATAAATAAAATTAAAACAAAGTCTTTATGATAATATATTTTTACTGTCATTATTTTATTTAATACCAAAATAGCATAAACTGAGTAGTTTCAGAGAAGTAAAATCATATTCTGAAGGTTCTGGGAACTGGAGAGTGAAGGTATTGAGCGCACACATTACAGTGGGTAAGGACCCCAGGTCAGACCCTGGCCCACACTTGCATGAGTGGTGAAGTAGGGCTGCAGTTGTCTCTCTTTCTCTTTCTCTCTCTATCTACCCCTCAGTTCTCTCTTCTTATCTAATAAATATATAAACAAAGATTAGAAAAGAGAAAGAGTCAAGGTGTTTGCAAATTCAGTAGCTGTGTGGGTCTACTGTCTACTTTATGAAAATTCCCTCCTGTTGTGTGTATGATGGTAGAAAGGACAAAGCATGTATATCTGTGAGGTTTCTTTTATAATGACATGAGTCCTATTGTTGAAGACTTGATCTTTATAATCTATCTCCCAAATATCTACTCCCTATTATCACTATATTGAGAATTAGAATTTCAACACGTACTTGGGGGGGTGGGTGGGTTCATGAGCATTTAGTTACAATACTGATAAGAATAAATGGTAGCCACCACATGAGTAACACTTAAAAACCAGCCTTTTAGTTGCTTCGATGATTCCAGTCTTCTGCCTACTGACTTGCTGAGTGTTAGAGTCACTGAAAACATGATGGCCATTTAAATCTCCAATCAATCAAATTCTTGCTTGAATGAATTTTCTAAAAGATGAAAACTCCCCCCAACCCTGGCTCGTAAAGCTGAACATCCACCTTCACCCTCAACCCAGGGTTTTTACTTTGGTTGGTGCCCTACTCCAGATTCAGTCAAATCCTGCTTTGAGTTTCCCTTTCTGTTCTTTCTCAACTTCTCTTGATGAGTGGGATCATCCCATACTTATCTTTATCTTTTTGACTTAGCTCACTTAACATAATTCCTTCTAGCTCCATCCAAGATGGCTCAGAGAATGTGGGGTTCTTAATAGCTGCATAGTATTCCATTGTGTATATATACCACAGATTTCTCAGCCACTCATCTGTTGTTGGGCACCTGGGTTGCTTCCAGGTTTTAGCTATTATGAATTGTGCTGCTGTGGACATAGGTGTACACACCTCTTTTTGGTTGGGTGTTATGGAATCTTTGGGTTATGTCCCTGGAAGAGGGATTACTGGGTCATCTGGAAGGTCCATGTCTAGCCTTGTGAGAGTTCTCCAGACTGCTCTCCACAGAGGCTGGACCAATTTACATTCCCACCAGCAGTGCAGAAGAGTTCTTCTGTCCCCACGGCCTCTCCAGCATTTGTTGCTGCTGTCCTTTTTGATGTATGCCATTCTCACAGGAGTGAGGTGGTATCTCAATGCTGTCTTTATTTGCAGTTCTCTGCCAATCAGCGACCTGGAGCAATTTTTTATATGTTTGTTAGCCTTTTGGATCTCTTCTGTAGTGAATGTTCTGTTCATATCCTCTGCCCATTTTTGGATCGGATCATTTGCTTTTTTGGTGCTAAGTTTTCTGAGTTCTTTGTGTATTTTGGTGATTAGTCTCTTGTCTGATGTATGGCATGTGAAGATCTTCTCCCATTATGTGAGGGGCCTCTTTATTTGCGTGATAGTTTCTTTTGCCTAAACCCGACAGCTAACATGGGTGTGGGCCAAAGGTATTGTCTGAGTAGATGGTGTCAGAGTTGGGAATAGGACTAGAAATCTGGGTCATGAAGTAGCTCCAAAATATGGGAATATTATATAAATATTGTTAAATTTAAACCTTATCGATCTGATGTATGGCCCATATTCAGCACAAGAGCCTGTACAACCTTTGTATCACTACAGGTCTGAGCTTGCATTCTGTGTTCATAGCTAGGAACATTCTAGGCTGCACTCATTGCAGGACCCATCTTCCTTGAATTGCAGAGTATGTTGACCCCACCTCCCTTTGGAGAGTGGGGCAGTTTCCACAAACATCAACTCACATTGAGGGCAAAGACCTGTAGAGGCCCACAGGAGAGTCCACTATGGTGTTCCTGATGGAGATGACCAGTGGCAGTGAGAAGAGGGATCTGCTAGAGGTCTAGGCCTATCATATCTACCTGGTTCCAGGATTCTCCAACTAGGTCCCTGGATAATGGGGTGGCCTGGTAGTGCCCCAAAGAGCCATCATTAAAGTGTGCCAGTCTCTTGGCCCTATTCAGCTTTTATAGTCCTTACCTTGTTTGACAAGGTTAGCCTTGGACTGATGAAAGTGAAACAGGAAGTAGGTGAGGAGGATATCTAGGTCTAAGTAGAAACTATTTGATGAAGTACTTTATAATGTCTAATACAAAAAGTGTCTGTTTTGGATCTTTCTACTTGCTTGCTGCACTTATTGAGTCACTGCAAACTATTGTGCACTTCTATGTTAAGGCATGTATTTTCCATTAACTTATGGATACATGTGCACATATGTTCTTTCTCATGGGTCCTGGTCTATATCTAGGTTCTGTGGCTTTGTTAGGAAGTGCACTGCCCAATATGGAATTGAGGAGTCCTGTGAGCTAGGAAAGGTCTCACCAGATTACTGGAGCTGAAGGGTTGACATTCCATACCTGGTGTCTCTGGACACAATCTGAAGTGAAATGTGTCAAGGTGGTACTGGTTGCATTGATTTGGTTGAGCTCAGCAGATGCGGTATCAAATGGTACTGGTCAAGAGAAGCACGCAGGAAAATTATCCATGCCCTGTGCTTGTTTTTATTTTTATGTATCCAAAAAAATCCATAAAGAAAGAACCTACCTCTGGTCTATGTGACTAACTCAGTATAACTGTAGCCTTTCCATGTTTCTGGTATGAATAGAGCATTCTTGGGTTCTCTCTCATTTCATATGTAGTGAAAGCTCATTAGTAGTCACTGTTATAGTTTATCCACAATTACAATTTTTTTAGTTAGTGATTTAGAAACATCAGTGCCATTTTTAACTTAGAAAACATTATTAAATACATTGACTGATCAAAATGATTGATTATTGCATTATTATTGCAATATTATTATTATTATTGCAAAAGAATTTTTGGTTCCCTGGGGGAATATAGCTTAATTTGTTAGAGTATAGAGTTTGTATGCCTGAAGCCCCAGGTACTGTAGGTCCAATTTCTGGTACTACCTTTTATGCTAGTGTTGGGCAACACTATAGTCTTTTGCTCTCACATAAGGAAGACTGAGTAAATTAAATAAATACATTTATTTAAGAAATATCTAAAAATAAGTAACATTAGCTATAACTAAGACTATATGGAATTTATCTATAGCCTGCATAAAAGTATATTTTCCATGAAATTACCCTTTTGAATTTGTTTTTTTAATTTAAATAAATAAGTCAAGCAACAAAACAATTATTCCACTAATTGTCATGATAATTTAGTTTTAAGTTACATTTTTTCTTTTTTGTTATGGTAATAACTTAATATATATTTTAGATACCTATTTAAGAACATAAACATTGGAACTTTGTGTCTACTTTAGGAGGCATATGTATCTCATATATATATAAATAATCTAAATAATATGGTATTGTCTAAGATTTCTCTTCGAAGAAGTTCCATACATTATGCCAGTTTAAAAAAACTTCAAGTTAAATAACTATTTCTAAATGGATATGTATTCTTATTTATTTATTTATTTCCTTTTGTTGCCCTTGTTGTTGTATTGTTGTAGTTATTATTGATGTCATCATTGTTGGATAGGACAGAGAGAAATGGAGAGAGGAGGGGATGACAGAGAGGAGGAGAGAAAGACAGACACCTGCAGACCTGCTTCACCGCTTGTGAGGTGATTCCCTACAGGTGGGGAGCCGGGGCTCGAACCAGGATCCTTCAGCCTGCCCTTGCACTTAGCGCCACGTGTGCTTAACCCCCTGTGCTACCGCCCGACCCCTTGAATATGCATTATTGATTTACCTCACTTTTTCTATATTTTCATAACATTCCTAAATCTATTCTTGTGTACCTACTACTTAGGTATTCTGTATTAGGATTTATGAAACATTTTAAGTTTTTTTTTAACATTTAAGATCATTTTTCCTCTCTGCTTTTTTTTTCAATTTTAATCTTTTAAAGAAAAGAAATAGTTAGTAAATTCTCTTCATCTAAATACTCAATGTGGCCAAACTTCTAACATGGAGATAGGAAGAAAGTAGTTCCCATTCATGGTCATTCCCTGCCTGTGGAAGTTAACTGGAGAAGTAACTCTAGGGGGTCATAGTGTTACAGCTGAAAACTGACACTGAGACCAAAACCATGTGAGGGCGAAGAGTATACTTACTAACTTCAAGAGGGCTCAAGGGGGTTTGTACCCTGAATCCTGAATGAACTCTCAGGTCGGCTTGAGTCTTCTTTTATTATTACTATTGTTTTATTTATAAAATGGATATATTGACAAGAGCATAGGATAAGAGGGGTACAATTCCACACAGTTCCCACCACCAGAACTCTATATCCCACCCCTCCCCCCTCAAAAGCTTTCCTATTTATCCCTCTGGGAGTATGGACCTGAGGTCATTGTGGGATGCAAAAAGGTGGAAGGAAGGTCTGGCTTCTGTAATTGCTTCCCCGCTGAACATGGGTGTTGACCGGTCGATCCATACTCCCAGCTCGTCTCTCTTTCCTTGGGTCAGGTCTCTGGGGAAGCAGGGTTCCCAGATACATTGTGGGGTCATCTGCCCACAATGTAAGTCAGGTTGTCATCATGGTAGCATCTGGAACCTGGTGGCTGAAAAAGAGTTAATATAGGAAGCAGAAGAAATTGTTGACTGATCATGAATATTGCAAGATGAAGAGTTGGGGTCTCAATTTTGGAAAAAGCTAGTAGATCTATTCTAGGTATTTTCTCATGGCTAAATTAGTTTTTGCCTGAGTCTGACAGCTAACACGCAGGTGGACCCAAGGCATTGTCTGGGGAGATGGTGTCATAGTTGGAAAAAGAACTAGAAAGCTGGGTCAGGGAAAAGAATAGCTCCCAAATATGGGAAAAGTGCATAAATATTGTTAACTGTAAACCCCATTGATTTGAGTCTTTTATTTGTTTCAGCAGGCAGGGGTGTAAAACAAGTGGGTTGGAATGCCTTCGGTATATGTGGTGCAACCATTTTATAGAAGCAAGAATAGTGCAAGTATCAAAATTGACAGGGGGTGGGAACAGTTAGTGACAGTGACCAAATGTGAAAGTGAAAGCCCCACCATTACTTTGCCATAGTTAGAAACTTCTATATCTTCTGCCTTTTTCTCATTTTTTGGTCTGTCTTCCCTACTTCAAGAGGAACATCAGTTGAAGATAATTCATTTCATTTACATGTAAAATAGCATCATTTTTTATGTGCTCAATATAGCATACCACCAAGACTTACAGGAAAAAAATGGTACATGATGTGATACATGATGCAAAACTAAATTATGATATCATCACACAGAATTTAAAAATTCAGACAATACTTCCTTCTTAAATCTTTTCCAAGTTCGATATAAATTATAGCTTAAAATATAAATCAGCATCAGAGGAACAATAGATAACCCCTCTGAAATGAGTGAGTTCTTTGTCTTTCTTTTTAATCTCCAGAATTACTGCTAGGTCTCGGTGACTATGTTATAAATCCAGTGCTCTTGGAGGCCATTTCCCCCTATTTCATTGGATAGGGCAAAGAGAAATTGAGAGAGATGGGAAAGATAGAGAGAAAGATAAACACCTGCAGACCTACCTCACTGTTCCTGAAACTTCACTCTGCGGATGGGGAGTGTGGGCTCAAACCTGGATCCTTGTGCTTCATATACTATGTATGTTTAACCCAGGGTGCCACCATCCACTGGAGAAGTTCTAAAAACATGATTACTTCTCTGTAGGTTCTAGACAAGTTCCCTTTAACAGTTATCCCTGTATGGAGAATATCAGATTCTCTAGAAAAAGCAGCCAGATGTGAATATATGTGAGTAAACAAACAAAAAACATATATATGAATGAATGAATTTGCTGGTGCAATGGTGGGTTTGAAAGTTTTGTAATGGATCAGTAAGCTAGGCACGCTTGAGTGGGAATTTAATGCTTTGGTCTTACGGCAAAAATTCTTCAGATAAATCTCAACTTTAACTTAAAAATCTTCCCAGTGGTTGAATTAAGTTTTCTCAACAGATTATTTATTTTACCCAAATAATTTCTAAAATGTAAATTCATTTTCCTCAGCTTTTCCTTACTTTTAATTTTTTTTTTCTTTTTACCAGAGCACTGGTCAGCTCTGGCTTATGGTGGTGTGGGGGATTGAACCTGGGACTTTAGAGCCTCAAGCATGAGAGTCTCTTTGCATAACCATTATGCTACCTACCCTCTGCCCTTTTCCCTTACTTTTTAAGTAAAGCCTCCTCCCTTTTCCCTTTAGTGTTGGACTAGAGCTTTGTTTGTGAAGCTCGGATGGTCTGCCTGTCAGTGCAGCATAAGCAAAAGAGGACTAAAATAGAGTTTTTTTTCTTAAAACTCCTGTTCTTTTCTTAAAGGCAAGTGTTATATTGTTTAGCTATCATTCTCTTCCAGGCTCAAGTAGGTGTATTCAATGATAGTTGTTTTATAGTAAGCTATAATTCTAACCCTAATAAGCATTCAGAATATATATTTTTTCAACAATGTTTCCTCTTCCACTCTCAATGGCAACTCACCTGCTGGAATGCACACAGGATTCAAGCTCCATGTCCCCATCTGTAGGGACGGAGCTTCACAAGTAGTAGAGCAGTGCTATAGGTATCTCTCCATCTCTTTCCCTTTCTAACAAAATGGAAGAAAAAGAAAAAAAAACTTTTGGGAATAGTGTAGCCTTGTAGGCAATGAGCCTTAGCAAAAACACTAGTGGCAAAGCAGACAGACAGACAAATAGAAAAGGATGTACTGTCAGCAATGCTTCAGGGAGATGACTAGTGCCCTTGGAGAATGATGCTATATCACATCAGAACTCATCATTGGACTCTATGTCTGATGGAATAATTATCTAATACTTCTAACCATTATGTATCAGTTTTTGGGAGAGATCCCTATGGCTGAGCTCCATTTTTACAAGACACTGAATTGACTGGGTAGGGAAACTCAAGGCTGTCTGTAGTTAGAATCATCTGGTCTCTGATTATTCAGAATCTCTTGTGCAATGAATATGCTCTGTTAAGTTTTGGGATGGGAAATAAATATCCTACTATTTCATGTCTGTTCCAAGCAATCTAAGCACATACCTTTTCCACATAACTCCTTATTACCAATCCTCTAATTTTGTTTTTCAAGTTTTGAATGGAATAGGCATCCCACTGAATTCTCCCAGGAGTGATTACAGATTTATTCAGTAGACCATCTTTCCCGACATAGAAAATAGACAACCAAATGTAGTACCTAATATTCTGCCTCCTAGGAATATTTCTTTTTTAGATTGTCTTTCAGCTTGTCATAAACAGGCCTGGAGTATAGAAGCTGATAATTTTTGTATGAGGTCTACATCCATCAAGAAGACAGATGCTTTTCACTTCTTGGCTAATAGACATAGAAAACGTCCCATGAGGCCATAGCTGTGGTTTTGAGGGAAATCAAACACAGGGATAGGAAAAGGTACAGGTATTTGAAATCTAATTCTACTCACAGGGGTTTTTTGAGTTTCCTGGACCTTTTTGGGAACTTTTAGGTATATTCCATTTCTTTCTTTTCTTAATAATTTTATTTTTATTTATTTTACTTTAAGAGAGAGAATGAGTGAGTGAGAGAGAGAGAGAGAGATATTGGAGTACTGCTTAGCCCTGGCTTATAGTGCGACTGAGGATTGAATTAGGCACCTCAAAAACAAATAGCTTTACTAGTGGAAAGAACTGATTTTTGAAGAGAGTTTGAATTTATTCTAGAATATTAGGGTCTATGCTATGCTTCACTCACTTAGACATATCAAAGGTTCTAAAGGTTCAGACAGAGGTCAAGTACCATATAGCTATTCTACCTTGTGAACTCAAAGTGATCAAACATGTACTACAATCTGGACATACTGCTTAACTTTTCCTGCCCTGGGCTATAACCAAAACTGGTATTCCTATGAATACTCAAGGAATGGTAACAATAGTGTTTCCAAATGTTTCCTCTAGAATCTAAATATGTGTGTTAAATGTGGTGACTCTTTTTCTTTGAAGTAGGAAATCTAAAGTTACTGTCAGTTATCGGTCACTTTTGAGGGTCTATCTATATATACTCTGTACAAAAAGATTACTAGAAATTTTGCAATCTGGCTTTTTGATGTTTATCTCCCACTCACCTGCATGCATGGTTTTTGCAATATATGCACTTTTTTCTTTCTTCTTTCTTTCTTTTTTTTTCTTTCCAGGGTTATTGCTGGGGCTTGGTGCCTGCAACTCAAATCCACTGCTCCTGGAGGCCATTTTTTCTCCCTTTTGTTGCCCTTGTTGTTTTATCATTGTGGCTATTATTGCTGTTGTTGGATAAGACAGAGAGAAATGGAGAGAGAAGGGGAAGATGGGGAGAGAAAGAAAAACATCTGCAGACCTGCTTCACTGCTTGTGAAGTGACCCCCCGGCAGGTGGGGAGCCGGGGTTTCGAACCCGGATCCTTATGCTGGTCCTTGCACTTTGCTCCATGTTTGCTTAACCCACTGCACTACTGCCTGACCCCCACAGCATATGCACTTTATCAGGTGTGCCACCACCCAGCCCCTCGTGTTTTTGCCAAAGTATTTGTGACCTCTTGTTCCCCATAATATCTTCAGTGAATAGATAACAGGGATGATAGTTTTTTGGAATTTTGATGAAGTCTATTGTAATGTAGTCTTCTGGATTTATATAATAGAGTGCAAGATAGTCTATACAGTCTTTATGCAAGATACTGAAGGTGTAACTGTAGACATGCTGTTTAGATAAAGATACTTCTTGGGCCAAAGAGATAGTGTAAGGGGTAAGGAGATTGTCTTGCCATGTAAGCAGTCCATGTGAGCTCCAGCACCACATGGTGAGTTGTATGGAACAGAAGGAAATTCTAGTGCTATGGTATCTTTTGCTGTCTCTCCATCTATGAATGAAAAATGCAGCACAGAAGTGGTGAAATTGCACGTGTGAATCCCAGGCCTGAAAAGAAAAGGTGCACAGCCCAATGTCATTTACTAATTCATGTAAAATAAGTATAAAGCCAAGACAAAATAACCCACTTCCTAGATAAGTAGCTATATTCTAACAAGAATTTATGGTGATTTTCTCTAGAAAGATACCATATCTAAAATGGCATCTGTAGCTGTTGGCACCAATCACCAATAATTTGGGGCCATTCTAAATTGTCTTTTACACGAGACAAATTGAATAGCTAAATGAAAATAGGATAGATATGAGCCATTCTACTTCTGTCAATTGGGAATGAGAATAGTATAAATGTTTATGAGTTTCTTCTTCTCCTTCTCCTTCCTCTCCTCCTCCTCCTGCTCCTCCTCCTTCTTCTTCCTCTTCTTTCTTTCTTTTTTCTTTTTATTTATTTATTTATTTTTTTACCAGAACACTGCTTGACTCTGATTTATGGTGTTGTGAAGGATTGAGCCTGGGACTTTGGGGCCTCAGGCATCAGAGTCTTTTGCATAATAATTATGCTGTCTACCCCACTCTTAGGATATATCTTTATGTTCATATTTCAGTGATTCTTTAAGATAAAAGAGTTACAATATAAGACTCTAAATTTATGAACTAGTAATGGATAGTAGTTTCATTTGGTTTCTTGCCTACCAGAGGAAGAATTGGTGGAATAACAGAGTAAGCAACATTTTAGAATGAGAATTTATTTTATAAGACTGAGAATTTATTTTATTTTCAGATTTTTCACACACACACACACACACGCACACACACACACACACACACACACACACACACACACACACCACAAAAGAATTAAAAACAACCATAAGTTTATGTAGTCCAAAATACTTGCATCACAATCCTGTATTTGTAGCTACTGCAGTAATTGTGCCATCCCGTTTTCAGAAACTAATCACTGCCAGCTGGCTTTTGCCATACATTTCAGTATTCCATCATTCTCTCAGAGCTTTAGGTAGCATAATTTGTGAATAGCTTGTCTGACCTACAGAGGGCAGCCATGACGAATTTGAGGGAGAGTAGTGGTGTTTTAGTCTAAGATATTCTTTGACTTCCCCTCTCCTTGGCCCCTAGGATGAGGGTACATATAGCTCTGTAGCTGAGCAGATTACACATAATAATAACTCCACTACCCTATGCCTTTGTTTCTTCTTTTGTTGCAGAGAAACACTCAATATCTCAGCCTTGTTGCTTTAGTTAGCTATTTAGTCCAGGCTTCAAGCAAACTATTCACATTCCAATAGGTAAGTTAGCTGCCATAGTATCAGTCTATCACAATCATAGATACATTTCCTGTAGTGATAATGCTTCCTTGAATGAAGTTCATGCTTGTATTTACCTTATTTAACTTATTCTAAACTTACTTCCCATTTCCTGACTCTAAAGGTTGATATGGTCTTGTTGTTCTGTTCCAGATGAAGTCGTAGAAAGTCAGATAAGCCGGAGAGACTAATTCAACTACCAAATAAGACTTAAAGAATTTTGAGAGTTCACGTGAAGGACCTCATTATTTAATTTTTTTTATTTATAAAAAGGAAACATTGACAAAACCATAGGATAAGAGGGGTACAACTCCACACAATTCCCACCACCAGATCTCCATATCCTATCCCCTCCCCTGATAGCTTTCCTATTCTTGAACCCTCTGCAAGTATGGACCCAAGAGGACCTCATTTCAAGTCTCAGAGTTCTCCTCTCTTATATATATATGTATATAACCAGTGCTTTATTATAACATATATTTAAGACTGCAGGTGACATCCTTGCATCTTTGCTCACAAAGGAGTAGAACCCTGAGATTTGGTATAGAGTGCTAGGCTCAATTTTAATAAGAACTCTCAAATCCACTGAATATACATGTTAATCAGTATAGCTCAGCAGCTCGTGACAGAATGAGGTCATGAGACTGATCACTGGTTATATACACACAAGAAATATATTATCAAATGGTATGCTGAGCTCTTTATCTCTATTTTTGCTTTTTTATTTTTCTTACTAGATTGGGATTTTTTTCCAACAAAGAATATTTAGGATAATACATGCCATTCAGTTGACATATCTAATATTATCTCACATAGATGCTAGAAATATCTTTACAGGGGCCAGGTGGTGACGCATCTGGTTGAGCATACCTGTTACAATGCCAAGGATCTAGGCTCGAGTCCCCAGTCCCTACCTGCAGGGGGGAAGCTTTGCGAGGGGTAAAGCAGGGCTTCAGGAGTCTCTCTTGTCTTTCTCCTTCTCTATCACCCCTTTCCCTCTCACTTTCTGTCTGTTTTTATCCAATAAATGAATAAAGATAATTAAATTTTTAAAAAGAAATATCTTTACAGGTAAATGTCTGGTTATCTCATTTGAATTGTAAACTTCTGTCATGCAAATTTTTCCTCCTTAGCTTATAAATATACCTCAACTGGAGTTGAGGAATTCTTCGGTGCACCTTTGCCTCTTATTCCAGCTGAAATTGACACCCCAGATCTGAAATTAAAGTAAAAACTCTTCCCTTACAAATAAATAAATAAATAAATAGTAAATTTTATTTTTTTTAGTTTTTATTTATTTATGTATTTATTCCCTTTTATTGCCCTTGTTATTTTATTGTTATAGTTATTGATGTCATTATTGTTTGATAGGACAGAGAGAAATGGAGAGAGGAGGTGAAGACAGAGAGGGGGAGAGAAAGATAGACACCTGCAGAATTGCTTCACTGCCTGGGAAGTGACTCCCCTGCAGGTGGTGAGCCAGGATCTCGAACCAGGATCCTTAAGCCAGTTCTTGCACTTGGTGCCACCTGCACTTAACCTGCTGTGCTACCACCCGACTCCCTGGAAATTTTCTTGTTCTGTATCATACCTTAAGTTGAAAGTTTAAGGCACTAAGCTTATATCTTTATATTTGTGAGCTCTATTACATAGGAGATTACTTAAATCCTTATTACTTCAGTGATCAAACAACACAGACACTTAGCCTTCCAAATATTTACTTTACTGGTTGAATCTCATCTGTCCTAAAAAGTAGTGAATTCATCTCTATGATCTACACTATTTTGGGTAGAATCAATACTAGAATTTCAACTCTAGGGTTTCAATGTGCCAACCAATGTCTAAGAAGTAGTAAATTCTTAGAACTGAATACAGTACTTGTTAGAAAAGTGAGTGAGAAAGATCTCACAGAGAGAGTTTGGCAGACAAAAAAAGCAGACATTACTGGAGAAAGTACTTGAATGATGGCTCTTAGCACAGGAGTGGCAAGAGAGAGGTACCCAGCCTGGAGAGGATACGGGTGTACATGGGGTGAAAACTTCTAGAAGAAACAGGAAGGAGCAGATTCTTCAGTTATGAGTTGGAAAAATTCCATCCAGGTCGAGCTGATTTGGAGGTTGTAGAAAGAAGATATCTCATTGTAGTTTGACCTTCTTGCATCAAGTGATGGTAATCTTGGGTTAAAGAATATCTGCTTTACCTAGGGTAATTCAGAGTGGAACTGAGCAGGGTTGTCTGTGGAGAAAGGTGCTTCATGGTCGAGGGGTGTAAGTTGGGGTCTCAGAACCCTTTCTGTGTGGCATGTTTTGGTATCTTTCTTTTTGTAAGAGGTAGAGCTGAAGACTTTTTTAAAATCTATTTATTTATTTATTATTGGATAGAGACAGAGAGAAATTGAGAGGTGAGGGAGAGTTAGTGAGGGAAAGAAACACAGAGAAACTCAAGAAGCTTTCCCTCTGCAGGTGGGGACCAAGGGCTTGAACCTGGGTCCTTGCGCTCTGTAATGTGTGCGTTTAACCAGATGTGCCACTGCCTGGCCTGCGTTTTGTCATGTTTCCTTCAGTTCTCGTTAAAGACATATAAGGTTGAGAAAGATAACAAATAAGAAGCTGAGTCACCCTTGACTAGCAACAGTGGGAATGTGTCACCATCCCTAAATCTTAAGGGGAGAGAAAGCTTATCAAATACTTTTGGGAAGGACTACATGACAAGAACTGCATTCTGAAGGCGCCAAATTTAGTGTTATAACACTAGCATTTCTCACTTGGATGGGATGTTGTTTTGCCAGGTTTGACCTGATGTTTGAGCCTGACTCCCACCACACTGCCACACTGAAGGAAGCTTTGGTACTGTTGTCTATTTAAAAAAAAAAAAAAGCAGGATAGAAGTAGCATTGAAACAAAGTATAATTAAGATCAACTTTGACCTCTCTCTTTTGTTTTGCTTTATATTTTCTTTCTGGAATGTCCCAAATGGTTTGTAGCTTGCAGCAGTCAGTCTTTCCACCATACATAGACAACTACAGAAGAATATCCATATTGATTGAGTAGAACAAAGAATATCACACAGAAGAAAGGTAATGAGTTGCTGGGTTTTACATGAGGCATCTAGATGGTAGTGATGAATTCAAGAATTTTCTACTATATTAGTAATACTAATATAGTATTATATTAGTATTATAGTAATACATATAATATTATTTAGTATAATAATATAATAATACTAAAGGCATACATTACAGTAATATATGCCTTTAGTATTCCAGGTAGAGGATGTATTTTCTGTCTTAATTGTGTCACCATAACAATTCTTTTCCATATCACATCCCACCCCCATTATGCCAGAAGTTCGTTCCCTTCAGGCTTTCACTGTCCCCAGGCAAATTAGGAAATAGGGTTGGAAACTGTTTAAATGTCCTTGAGACTTCTCAGAGAGTTAAGGTGACTGGAATATGAAAGTCTCTAGAGAGATTGTTACCTAGTACATCTGAATCTGAGCCAAGCTAACGTATTAGAGTGGTGAAGTAAACGAAAATTAAAGTGAGCACTACTTGGAAGAAAAATTAATTTATAATGTAATCTGGCAGCAGAAAGGCTGAGTGTTTCTGAAGAACTATATGATGAATAATCACAGCCCTGAGTATTTCTTTCCACATAATTCAGTTGCAATGTTTCAGATATCACTTCTAATTTTGAATGTTGGAGTCAGAATAGTGGTGGAAGAAACAGTGATAGAAAAAGAAAACCATGCGTTTACATAGGAGAGCCTTACTTGTTTAAAAAATATTCCCTCCCCAAATTCAAAGTGAATAGATTAATTGATTTGACTGTATAATTAGGAAAAATAATTTTTGTCTACTAATGAAATGTTACAGTTGAGACAGTAGGAAAAATATAGCTTGGACTTAGGAAAAATGACTAGTAATAAACTTTTTTTGGTCAGTAACAATCTTTTCTTTTGAAAGAAAATCAGTAATACATAGACATTTGGAGGACATGTTGATTATTATTTCATGTATAACTTGTTTATTCATATCTGTGCATCTCTCTAATGGTTCCATTAACTCTATGAAGGTGAAAATTCAAATGTGATAAATCTGAAAATGAGGAAACAGAAATCTTTACTCTCCTTCCATCCCCATAAGTAGAGCAAATTTAGTTGTATTATGCTAGAGGCAAGTTTGCTGAACTTGAATAACCTTTACATTGATTGCTATAGACATTCAGGTAAAATTGCAAAGCTTTTTCTGTGGTGTTATAGTTTTACATGGTGTAGGTTTTTGGTCATTGTGTCAATCTACATTACTTGCTTTGGAGTATCTCTATTTGAGTAACTCCTTTAAATCGAATGTAATCTGTACTGGAGTTATTGGATTTCTCAGTTGTTAGGCTATGGAGGAGGACAAGCAAATTTAAAGCCATCTGAGCTCAAGTCTTGCTTCCATTGGAGACTCTCTGCATGATATTGGGCATATTTTTTTCCCATAGGCTTTTAGTTTTCTTTTTTGTAATATGGGATCACTAGAGTTTACAGTAATATTTTAAAGATTAAGGAAGATAACGCAATTCCAGAGGTGTGGCCATGGAGTAACAGTGACCAGATCAGACTATTTGCCAAAACAACAAATATAAGTACCTATCAAACTTAAAATTCACCAACTGTAGCTGATACAACAGCCTCAGCTCATGTGCATGGCTGGGATGAGAAGGGGCATGGGACTGAAGCCAAACACAAAGAATTTAAAGCTCCAGCAGAGTATAGTGCTATTTTCTCTCTAAGTGCAGCATTAGTCTCTAATAGATTCTACTCTCCACCAT
Source organism: Erinaceus europaeus (assembly GCF_950295315.1). NCBI lineage: Eukaryota > Metazoa > Chordata > Mammalia > Eulipotyphla > Erinaceidae > Erinaceus > Erinaceus europaeus. The sequence goes on along the minus strand of NC_080165.1, from coordinate 131,964,842 downwards.
CACTGGTCACTTCTACCAGGAATATCATCGTTGACCTGCTTTTGGGTCCCTCCAGGAACTTGTCCTCACAGTGAAGTAGCAATGGCAGGGACTGCCTCAGTGTCCAAAGGGAGGATAGGTCATCCTACCCTGCCACTTAAGGAAGACTGGTCCTGAAATAAGTAAAGCCTAGAATGTTCCCAGCTGTGGCCATGGACAGTGAGCTCAGATCAACAAGGACTCAGAAGTCACACAGGCTCCTGTGCTAAATATGAACATATATGGGTCCGGGATCAGGTTGATGGAGTAGTAAACAATTAATTTTACTCATAGGTTTTCTTCAAGTTTGAGAGCTATTCTCTGCCCTAATTCACCTTTTTAGCTCTACTATTCTCTGACACCATCTTCCCAGACAGTATTTTTGTCCACACCATGTTAGCTACCAAATTCAAGCAAAAACTTCAAAAGTCATGAGCCCCTAGGAACATACCGAAAATAGTCAACTAGAGCCCAGGTGGTGGCGTACTTGGTTGAGCATACAGGTTACATAAAAGAGATATCCTCGCTTCTTCCCAACTTAAGATCCCTATATTCATTTGCTCTATTTCTCATCTTTGTTCATTAATCATTTTGTCTTGGTTTATATCTTACCACCTTTCAGTCACCAAGTGCAGATGCTGTCATGATTCCATTCTGATTTCTCTTTGTAGACAATCTCAGCAATGTGTCCCACAACCTCATCTCTTCACAGCCTTACTCCATTAGGGAAGGATAGAAACAGGCTGGGGGTATGGATTGACCCGCTAATTTCCATGTCCAATAGAGAAGCAATTAGAGAAGACTGAACTCCCACTTTCTGCACCTCAAAAGGAATTTTGGTCTATACTCCCAGAGGGGGACAAATGATAGGGGAAGATGACCAGAGGACTTTGAACTCCAATTCCATCAGGACCCAGAGAGAGAAGAAGAAAGGACATTAGAAGTAGTAATGGGTATAGGTGTGAAGGAAATAGCACTTCCTTAGAAAGGAAGAGAAGGCAGACCATAGGGGGAAAAGGGGGTATATATATCTATATATGGAGAGAGAGAGAGAGAGAGAGAGAGAGAGAGAGAGAGAGAGAATAAAAGCCAATCCATGCTGCAACCTTGGAAGAACTATTGTAGCTTTCAATGGAGTGGATAGGGATACAGAACTCTGTTGGGGTGTAATGGTGGAGAATTGTATCCTTGTTGTCTTACAATTTTGTCAAGCAATTAACTCACTAATATAATTTTAAAAATGAAAACAAACAAAATTTCCCAATGACCTTTTCCAAAAAAATTAAGAAAGATAATATATGTAAAGCATCTAACATATCTGCAATATAGTTGAGACAGAGCAAATAAAAACTGTTGCAATTCATCATCATCTTATTATTATTGATCACTTAAAGATTTGATATACCCTCTTTGTAGAGTGTTGTTTTCGACAGGCTGGCTTCATGGGAGGGTAACAGACGACCCGGGACTCATGGCTGGGTTGTACGCAGTATCTCTTTATTCATGCAGGACGCAGCGCAATCTATACCAAGCTAAGCTAAACTAACCTACTACAAACAATCTTGTCCTTATAAATATACTAGCCCAGTAGGGTGGGAACAGGATGTGACTCAGAGAGGGTGGAGAGAAAAGTGACTGGTGAAAATCAGGGTATGACAAGGAGAGGGGGCGGAGCAGGCAAGAATTCTACCACTGAACCACTAATGCCCTGGAGGGAGGGTGGTGCTTGTTAACAGCAGTTATGTAAATAGAATGCATTGTTAAGGGGTGGGGTGGGGGGTGGGGGGTGGGGGTGGGGTTTAAACCAAATGAAACAGAAGGGGTTTTTAGAAGCATACCAACAGTAGAGGAGGATGCTGCTGTTTCCCAGAGAGAAAATGCAGGCAAGTCAGGGACTTGTCTCTTTTGCCAGAGTTAGACACCACTTACCTTAAGTAGTTCTCTGATTCTCCTTAGAATAGTCTGATTTTACACCCTCTAGAGACTTCAGTTTCTTCCTTAATAAATGAAAAGTTTAAATCTGAAGTCAGGTAACATTTTGCCTTAAAGCATTGTCATAAATGGATTTTTCTTCCTTGCTTAAAAGAAAATGAGAGAAGATTTATAATAAATACTCTCAAGAGACCTCTTCGAAAATGCTTTCCCTTAAAGAGGGAGTCATAGAAATGAGGGTTGAATGTTGCCTTAGAGATTTGTAAAGTGATAGGAAAATCATTTCTTCCATGTCTATTCGTGAATTTGGGATGAATTTGAGTATTCTAAAATTAACTGAAAACTTCATATTTGATTAAATTGACATCCACATGTGAAGAGACAGATCATCTTTTTAAAGAACCAATTACTAAAAAAGGAGCTATGCATTAGAAAGCTGATAAGCTATTACACTAACTTTATTGCTCCCTCTCTAATGTCTGTGTCTTTTTAAAAGCTATTTTCACCAGTATTCAAGTTGCATTTTTTTTATTTAAGGAAGTATTAATTAACAAAACCATAGGGTAGGAGGGGTACAACTCCACACAATTCCTACCACCCAATCTCCATATCCCACCCCCTCCCCTGATAGCTTTCCCACTCTCTATCCCTCTGGGAGCATTGACCCAGGGTCATTGTGGGTTGCAGAAGGTAGAAGGTCTGGCTTCTGTAATTGCTTCCCTGCTGAACATGGGCATTGACTGGTTGGTCCATACTCCCAGTCTGCCTCTCTCTTTCCCTAGTAGGGTGTGTCTCTGGGGAAGCGGAGCTCCAGGACATATTGGTGGGGTCTTCAGTCCAGGGAAGCCTGGCTGGCATCCTGATGACATCTGGAACCTGGTGACTGAAAAGAGAGTTAACATACAAAGCCAAACAAGTTGTTGAGCAATCATGGACCCAAAGCTTGGAATAGTGGAGAGGAATGTTAGGGGGATACTCACTGCAAACTCTAGTGTACTTCTGCTTTCAGGTATATATTTTGCAGTAGTTTACAGATACGTGTGAACATATGCTCTCTCTCACAGAAACTGGTGTATATCTAGGTTTTGGGACTTTGTTAGAAAGTGAACCACCTGAGATGGAATTAGAGTATACTATGAAATGTAGTAATATAAATCAGTAGTTAATTAATACGAGAGGGGGAAAATTGATTGTATGTCTCGAAGTTTTTCAAGACACAAACTAAAACTTTTCAATATATAGGCTGTGTAATTGATATGCAGACTCTCTCAAAAGCCTAGACCAAGTAGATCAGAAGCATCCAATAGCACAGCTATATAAAAGATACTGGGTACTGTATAGCAAACCCTAACAAAGGGAATTTTCAAAGTTAACCCAATTACCAAATAATGTGATGATAACATTAATTGTCGAGTGTCTTTTTGAACCCTAAGACAGCAGGAACCTCACATCTCCACTATAGAGCCTCTACTTCCCCCACTCCTGGAACCATTGGATAGGGCCCACTTTCCTGTATGCCTCTCCCAATCCATATCAAATAATATTGCATCTGCCGATCACAACCTAACCAACACGATTGCCACCTCAACATGCTTCACTTCAGAGTGTGTCCAGAGACTACATGTGTGGAATGACAACACTTCAGCCTCATTACTCGGGTGAGACCTTTCCTTTCAAGTTGCATTTGTATATTACATTTGACTCAAGTAGAAATTTTGAATCTAAGTCAGGTAAAATTATTTTTTGCTCTGATATTTTATAAACACTTGCAAATAATCTTTTTTATTTTGAAGTGTTGGGGTGGCAATGAAGTTAAAGAACATTGATTTTGCTCTTTCAAATATCTCTTTTTAGATTTTCAGTGATTTTTGCATTTTTGAAAAAAGAGAAGAGCTTACAGTTGGCAATGTATCTTACCTAAAATAGGCTCCACCTAAAACTCTGTTAACTCCTTAATGTCAGTATTCATTGAGGAATACTAGGTATCTCAACCTTCTTGCTATATTAAACACTTTGAAACAGAATAACCTTATAGTTGAACAAATAGATGTCATAAAATCTTAATCCATGCAGTTCTGGCTGTGGTGCGCCTGGGTAAGTATACATACTAACATGTGCAAACACCTGGGTTCAAGCTCCCCCTCTCCATCTGCAGGGGAGGACATTTTCCATGAGTGGTAAAGCAGGTCTGTAGGTGTCTACCTTGCCCTTTCCCTCTCTCTCTTTATTACTGTTTTTATTATTTTCATTCTCTTTATTTATTGGATAGAGATAGCCAGAAATCAAGAGGGAAGGGGGAGAAAAGAGTAAGAGAGAAATAGAGACACCTGCAATACTGCTTCACCACTTGGAAAGCTTTTCCCCTGCAGGTAGGGACTGGGGGATTTAACCTGGGTCCTTGTACATTGTAACATGTGCATTGACCATATGTGCCACCACCCAGCCCCTTCATTCTCATCTTTCCCTCCCCTCTCAATTTCTCTCTCTCTCTCTCTCTCTCCTATCCAATAAATTGGAACAAAAAAGAAATAAAAAGGGGTAAAATGGCCTTTGGAAGCAGTGGATTTAATGTGCATGCACATAGCTCCCTGGTGGCAATGAAAACAAACAAATAAACAAGTAAATAAAGTTTAACCCCCTTATGGTGTGTGATCAATTGTTTCTTTTTTATAGTTTACCAATCTCTTATAGTCACTTAATATGGGGTGCTAACTTAGAATATATACTAGACATGGCATAAAAAACTAGATTTCATTTTTGGACATGACACCTTGTACAAATCACTTAAGTTTTCTGAATCTCAGCTTTCTCCTCTATTAAATGGAAATACCAAGTGTTGCAAATGATTGTTATTGATTGATCTGTACCCAGTACTGTGCCTGTCTTCTTTTTCTTAACCTCGTGGTTCTTCAGAGGCTAGAATGCTAAAAATTCACATTTCTCAAGTTTCCTTGCTGATAGTTTGGCAGCAAATTAGATCCAATTATAGTTAAGTCTAATTCAAGATTTACAAGGTGGGAGAATATAATATTTTAGAGCTTCTATTCCCCCTCCCCCATAAAACAGGTTGCAATGACATGTCTTTTTTCCCCATCATTGATCTAGAGTTCAGTTCTAGCTAGTAGATAAGATGTGAAAAGTATCTGCTTTCTCATTCCCTAGTCACAGCAATAGTGGAATGTTTTTGACTTAGTAGATGTAATGATAACTTGTATTTACTTATTATTTATTTACTTAATAAAAACAGCAAAATAAAGAGGGGAAGAGGATATAAAAAGGGAGAGAGCGACTTGCAACATTACTTCCTTCAGGCAGGTGGACTATGGACTTGAACCTGGATCCTTGCATATTGTAACATGTGCATTGAACCAGATGTGTCATTGCCCAATCAACAGTAGTTAATGTCTTGATTCTTGGTTTTTTAATTTTATTTTTATTTTATTTTATTATTATTATTATTTTTATTTAAGAAAGGATAAATTAACAAAACCATAGGGTAGGAGGGGTACAACTCCACACAATTCCCACCACACAATCTCCATATCCCACCACCTCACCTGATAGCTTTCCCATTCTCTATCCCTCTGGGAGCATGGACCCAGGGTCATTGTGGGTTGTAGAAGGTGGAAGCCTGGCTTCTGTAAATGCTTCCCTGCTGAACATGGGCGTTGACTGGTCGGTCCATACTCCCAGTCTGCCTCTCTCTTTCCCTAGTAGGATGGGTCTCTGGGGAAGCTGAGATCCAGAACACATTGGTGGGGTCTTTAGTCCAGGGAAGCCTGGCCGGCATCCTGATGGCATCTGGTATCTGGTGACTGAAAAGAGAGTTAACATACAAAGCCAAACAAATTGTTGAGCAATCATGGACCCAAAGCTTGGAATAGTGGAGAGGAAGTGTTAGGGGGATACTCACTGCAAACTCTAGTGTACTTCTGCTTTCAGGTATATATTTTGCAGTAGTTTATGGATACGTGTGAACATATGCTCTCTCTCACAGAAACTGGTGTATACCTAGGTTTTGGGACTTTGTTAGAAAGTGAACCACCTGAGATGGAATTACAGTATACTATGAAAGGAAAGGTCTCACCCGAGTAATGAAGCTGAAGGGTTGTCATTCCACACATGAACTCTCTGGACCCAGTATGAAGTGAGGCATGTTGAGGTGGCCATTGTTGCGTTGATTAGGTTGTGATTGGAAGATGCAATATTATTTGATATGGATTGGGAGAGGCATACAGGAAAGTGGGCCCTATCCAAGGGTTCCAGGACTGGGGGAAGTAGAGGCTCTATAGTGGAGATGTGAGGTTCCTGCTGTCTTAGGGTTCAAAAAGACAATCGATAGTTAATGTTATCATCACATTATTTGTTAATTGGGTTAACTTTGAAAAGTCCTTTTGCTATGGTTTGCTGTACAGTACCCAGTGTCTTGTATATAGCTGTGCTATTAGATACTTCTAATCTACTTAGTCTAGGCTTTTGAGAGAGTCTGCATATCAAATATGTAGCCTATATATTAAAAAGATTCAGTCTGTGTTTTAAAAAACTTCAAGACATACAATTAATTTTCCCCCTCTCATATTAATTAACTAGTGATTTATATGACTACATTTTACTAGGAGTGTACATAAACACCATTCCCACCACCAAAAGACTGTGACCCATCCCTCCCACCCACTCCCACCCCCCACTGTCCCAGGAAGCTGCATGTCTATCCCTCACCACAGGGCTTTTACTTTGGTGCCCTATTCATTTTGATGATATTTATTCTTCCAATCCATGAGCATGGGATATCTTTCCATTTCTTGGTATCAGTTTCTATTTCCTTGAGTAGCGACTCATAGTTTTCAGTATATAAGTCTTTCACTTCTTTGGTCAACTTTATTCCTAGGTATTTGATTGATTTTGCTGAAACAGTAAATGGGAGTGATTTCTGGATGTCTTCTTCTTTAGATTTAGTTTTTGCATAAAGAATGCCACTGATTTTTGTACATTGATTTTGTAGCCTGATACCTTGCTATATTGCCTAATAACTTCCAGTAGTTTTCTGCTGGATTTTTTAGGTTTTTCTATGTACACTATCATATCATCTGCAAATAGTGAGAGCTTTACTTCCTCCCTTCCAATCTGTATTCCTTTGATTTCTTTCTCTTTCCTGATTGCTATGGCAAGAACTTCCAATACTATGTTGAAGAGTAACGGTGACAGTGGAGAGCCCTGTCTAGTCCCCGATCTGAGGGGGAATGCTTTCCGCTTCTGTCCATTGAGTATGATGTTGGCTGTAGGTCTGCTATATATAGACTCCACTATCTTTAGGAATTACCCATCTATTCCCATTTTTTGTAGAGTTTTGAGCATGAATGGGTGTTGGATTTTGTCAAAGGCTTTCTCTGCATCTACTGAGATAATCATGTGGTTTTTGGCTTTGCTTTTATTGATGTAGTGAATGACATTGATTGACTTATGCATGTTGAACCAGCCTTGCATTTCTGGGATGAATCCCACTTGGTCGTGATGAACAATCTTTTTGATATCTTGCTGTATCCGGTTGGCCAAGATCTTGTTTAATATTTTGGCATCTATGTTCATCAGAGATATTGGTCTGTAGTTTTCCTTTTTTGTTCTGTCCCTATCAGCTTTTGGTATCAGGGTGATGTTGGCTTCATAGAAGGTGGAAGGGAGTATTCCTGTTTCTTCAATCTTATGGAAACGCTTAGGAAATATGGGTACTAACTGTTTCCTGAAAGTTTTGTAGAATTCATTTGTGAAGCCATCTGCTCCAGGACTTTTGTTGTTGGGGAGATTCTTAATAATGGTTTCAATTTCTTTGTCTGTTATTGGTGCATTTAGATTTTGTAGTTCTTCTTGGTTCAGTTTTGGAAAGGCATATGTTTCTAGGAATTGTTCCATTTCTTCCAGATTCTCTAGCTTGGTGGCGTATAGTTATTTAAAGAAGTTTCACAGTATTCTCTGGATTTCTGTGGTGTCAGTTGTGATATTTCCTCCATCGTTTACAATTCTATTAATTTGAGTCTTCTCTCTTTTTTTGTTTGGTGAGTCTGGCTAGGGGTTTGTCAATTTTGTTTAATCTTTCAAAGAACCAACATTTGGCTTCATTGATCTTTTGTATGGTTCTTTTATTTTCAATGTTGTTTATTTCTGCTCTAACTTTAGTGATTTCTGTCCTTCTGATTGCTTTAGGGTTCCTTTGTTCCTCTTCCTCTAAGTCCTTGAGGTGTGTAGTAAGCTTTTTCTTTGTGATTAATATGTGATTGTATGGCTATAAGTTTCCCTCTCAATACTGCTTTAGCTGTGTCCCAAATATTTTGATAGGTTGTGTCTTCATTTTCATTAGTTTCCAGGAACATTTGAATTTCCTGCTTGAGTGAGTCTCTGACCCAGTGGTTCTTAAGGAGTATGTTGTTTAGTTTCCAAATTCTGTGACTTTTAATAATTTTCCGTTTGTTGTTAAATGTTAGTTTTACTCCACTGTGGTCCGAGAAGATACTTGGGATGATTTCAATACTCTTGAATTTATTGATGCTGTCTTTGTGGCCTAACATGTGGTCTATCCTTGAGTATGTGTTATGTGGATTTGAAAAGAAGGTGTATTCCAGTTTTTGGGTGTGAAGGACTCTCAAAATGTCCAAGAGTTCTAGTCTGTCAATCTCTTAATTCAATTCTCTTGTATCTTTGTTGGTTCTCTGCTTTGTTGATCTAAGTATGAGAGTGGGGTGTTAAAAAATCCCACTATTATTGTATTACTATTGATGTATTTTTGAAATTCTTTCAGTATGTGCTTGATGTATTTAGATGGTCCCTCATTGGGTGCATAGATGTTAATAATTGTTAAGTCTTCTTGGCTGATTGATCCTCTAATCATTATGTAATGTCCTTGCCTATCTTTTATTACTTTATTTAATTTAAAATCTATTGTATCTGAGATGAGAATGGCTGTCCCTGCCCTTTTTTGTGGTCTGTTAGCCTGTATGACTGTTTTCCATCTTTTCACTTTAATTCTGTGTTTATCTTGTTGTGCCAGATGGGATTCTTGCAAGCAGCATATGGTTGGGTTGTGTTTTCTGATCCATCCCCCCACTCTGTGCCTCTTCATGGGTGAGTTTAAGCCATTGACATTTATTGATATTATGGATTTAATGTATTGTAGTGCCATTGTTCAAAAATATTTTTTGTTTGCTATGATATATTGCAAGTATTATAGTGATGTTCTTATTTATAAGAGGTCTTTTAGAACCTCTTTCAGGGCTGATTTGGTGTGGTTGCTTCCTTTAACTGTTGTTTGTCTAAGAAGGTTTGGATCCCTCCATCTAGTTTGAATGAAAGCTTAGCAGGATATATTATCCTTGGTTGAAACCCTTTTTCATTCAGGGCTCGACAGATAGGTTGCCATTCTCTTCTGGCTTTTAGAATTTGAGTGGAGAAGTCTGCAGATAATCTTAGGAGTTTTCCCCTGTATGTGACTTTTTATTTCTGTCTTGCAGCGTATAGGATCCTTTCTTTATCCTTACTCCTTTTCATTGTGACTATGATGTGTCTTGGTGTCTTCCGGTCTGGGTTGATTCTGTTTGGAACTCTCTGGGCCTCTTGAATCTTGATATCCTTTCTGTTACCCAGGTCTGGGAAGTTTTCTTCTATTATTTCCTCTAGAATGTTTGCTTCGCCTTCCTCTCTTTCATCCTCTGGCAGGCCAATTATATGAATGTTACTTCTTTTGAGATCATCTCATATGTCTCTGTTGTTGTTTTCAGTGTCTCTCAATCTCTTTTTAGCTCTTTCACCTCTTTCTTAGTTTTCTCTAACTCATCCTCTGTCTGACTAATTCTGTTTTCTGATTCTGTTAGTCTGCTTTCCCTTGCCTCAGCTTCTTTCTTCATTACAGCTATTTCAGCTTTCAGTTCTCTAATTGCCTCAAGATAATCCATATTTTCCTTGGGGGTCTAAACTGTTTTTTCTCTGATACTGCCATTCCTTTCCTCCAATGTTGGTTTCATTTCTGTGATTAATAAGTTTACTATTGCTTTCATACTTTTCTTATCTATGGTTACTTTTGGCTGATTTGTAGTTTCTTCTGGGCTCTTGTCTTCATTCATTGGAGTAGCAGTTTTATTTGTTTTTGATCTACCCATTTTTTTATTTATGTGTTTCTTTTGTTAATGCTCTGTTGTTCCTCAGTTGTTGTGTTGAATACAAGCAACACTGTACTAAATACCTTTATAACAGTTGCACTCACCAACCTCAGGAATTACAATAGCAACTGAGGCAAGTATTGAAGCAGTTTAGTCACTACCAGTTAGCCAAACAATGTCTCCAGTTCGTGAAAAAATTGTAACCAAATCCCAGTGAAGAAGAAAGAGAAAAGAAAGAAGGGATATCAAGAATAGACAGTTATGAAAATCTACTGTCCACTGTATATTCTAGGGGTAACAAGAGGGGAAAGGGAATTAGAGCACCGATACACACATAGAGTCCACTCTGAGTCAGATTTCTTTCCCAAAATAATTCCTTAATTCAGAAAGGCAAAGAAGAAGGAAGGAAGAAGTGTATGACAAGAAAAAAAAAAGAAACAAGATAGAGAAAAGAGAAAACATAAGAAAAAGAGCTATAATTAAAGAGCAGTGAAAGGAAAGTTTTTTTTATTACTTTATTTTTTATTTAATTTAGTTTAATTGTATTTTATTTTTTTTAATTAGGTAGGAGGAGCAGGGAGGGGAGAGTCTGTAGAGGAGGTAGGAGTAACGAGACAAGTTCCTCCCACAATAGATAAGATGCCCACTACCCTAGCAATGAAAGATACCCTAAGAGTTAATTATGATCAACCTAAGGGTGGGAAAGATGCCTTTATATAATATTAATAATAAAATAGATCAGGGTAAAAAAAAAAACCGTGTCCCAGATTACCTCAAACCTTGTGAGCAGTGGCAGCTGATTGTTAAGAAAGTTAAAAAACAAACAAACAAACAAAAAAAACCTCAGGACTAGACAAGGATAGCTGAAATAGACAGTTATGCAAATCTAATATCCACTGTATATTCTAGGGGTAGCTAAAGGAGGAAGGGAAGTTGAGCAGAGATACTCGCAGTGAGAGTCCACTCTGAGTCAAAATTCTTCCCCAAAATAATTCCCAAATGTGTATCAGTGAAATCAGTAAAAGCACACTGTTTGGTGGTGTAGGGGATGTGGCCTGTAGCTTTGGAAGCTGTAGGATTAAGGAAGAAAGGATGACAAGAATGAGAAAAAGAAAGAGAGAAAAAAGAAAAAGATAAAAAAGAACAGTAATGAAAGAGCGGTGGAAGGAAAGAGTTTTTTATTTAAAAATTTAAAAAATTATTTAATTAGTTATGTGGGGGGGTGGCTACTTAGAATGAAAAAAGGCCAGAGGTTTCAGAAGGGACTATACTTAAAATGAATGATACTCCCTGGTGGGACAGGAATCTTGGTAAAGAAAGAAGCTCAGCAGGGGAGCCTGCTAGGAGCTGGTCACCAGGGACTGGTTATGGGGGGGGAAGAGGGAGGAGGTGTGCTTTGGAGATAATAATTTAAAAGAAAAAATTTTTTTTCTCTTTTTTTCTACTCTATTTTTTAACCCAAATTAAGTGCTAGTCACCTCCTTGGTGTCACCGCTAGGACCCCTTATTGACTGGCCTACTAAAGGTAGAAAATCCTACTGTTTCCAGAGGATGTGGTCAGAGCTCAAGCCACTAGCAGCTTCTCAGTCCGCCATCTTCCGGGAACACCCTGATTCTTGGTTTCTAATTGAGACAAAATAAGCAGCTTACTGATGTTTAAGTTTTGTTTTGTTTTTCCACCACTTCTTCCAAATTTTAAGTTATTATAGAAGCATCTAACATTTTTTGCTAATCTCATTTCTTTTAAGATATCAAAAGTTTTTTTTTTATTGAAGGGGTTAATGATTTACAATGAATTCATTTACATAAGAATATGATTTCATTATGTACCAGACCCCCCCAAAGTGGTCTCTCATTCCTCTTCCTCCCTTGTTCCCCAGAGTACTTTGCTTTGGTGAAAAATACATCATGTCCAGTTCATGTTTCAGTTTGTGCTTTCCCTCCCAGCTCCTCCTCCTTTATTGAATTCCACTTCTTCTTCTTCTAGTGTTTGCCCTTCTTCTGTAGCCAGTCAACAGCAAAGCTGTCAGGAGCTGCTTGTTGCTGGCTTTGAAAGTGACTGGGATCCATGTGGATTCAGTCAGCTAGGAAGGATCGTCAGTTTCCCCAATGAATGGGTACTCACTAATAAGTGGGGTCATTTGATCTTCATCCTTCTTTTTTTGGCTTAGCTCACTCTCTATATGATGTCCTTTAGCATTAAAAGAGAAAACTTCATCACTATATAGCTAAGTAGTATTCCATTGTGTGTATACACACACACAAACACACACACACACACACACACACACACACACACGTCATAATTTTGTTTAGCCACTTAGTTGATGTCAGTCATCTGGGTTGCTTCCAAATTCCAGTAATAACAAATTGTGCTGCTGTGAACCTAAGTATACATAGATATCTTCTATGCTGTGAACATAAGTATACATAGTTATCTTCTGTGCTGTGAACATAAGTATACATAGATATCTTCTGGTGGTTTTTCTGTTTCCTTTGGGTAAATCCCCAGGAGAGGAATTACTGAGTCATAGGGTAGGTCCTTTTCTAGTGTCCTGATAAGACTTGGCAATGGTTGGACCATTTTGCACTCCCACTGGAAGTACAGAAGTGTCCATTTAATCTGGAGAAGATGTATAAATTTCTGGAAACATATACAAACCCAGATTAAATCAAAAGGAAGTGCAAAGCATGAATAGACCATTTACAGCCAAAGAAAAAAAAGCACAGTAATCATAAACTTCCCCAATGGTAAAAGTCAAGGCCCAGATGGGTTTATATATGAATTCTATCAATCCTTTAAAGAAAAGCTACTACCAATATTCCTTAAATTCTTCCAACTATTGAAGACACAGGGATTCTCCTTAATCCCTTTTATGAAGTCAGTATCATACTAATACCTAAAGAAGACAGGAACTCAACAAAAAAAAATTATGAACAGATATTCCCAATGAGCATATATGCTAAGATATTTAAAATAATTCTAGCCAACTGCACACAGTAATACAGCAAGAAGATCGTGTACCATAATCAAGTAGGCTTATCTCAGGGATAGAAGGCTGGTTCAATATACATAATCAATAAATTTGATCCACTATATCAACAAATGTAAAATCAAAAATAATGTCATCATTTCAGTAGATGCAGAGAATGCCTTTGAAAAGGTTCAACATCTTTTCATGATGAAAATTGTCGGGCAGTACACCAGCTTCCCCCTGCTTAACGCTGCAGTCTATTTACATAAGCAGTTACCTAAGAACTGACCTGCCTGCTAGGCATTGGTTTAATCCCCACTGGTTCACACTGTCTTTTTGCTCAGCCACCTCTCCTAGTCACACCCTGTTTTCCACCATGCTCTTTTCGTTCTACCCTACTTCACATCCTGTTTCCACCCTACTTGGCAATGATAAATATAGCTGCTCTTCTGATTAAACACACTTGGAATTGCCTTCGGGCTCCCAGAGTCCCAGAGTCTCTCTCCTGCTATGCTAGCCCAGCAGGAGTTCCTGATCCCTCTCCCAAGCAGCAGTCTAGGTTGGCTCCAGTTGAGTTCTCTCTAACCCAGAGAGCACTTGCTCAGGAAGAAGCACCCTCTGGCTATCCTGGCAGAAAATATATATATTTTTAAATGGGGTTAGATAAGAAATTCCTCAAACTAGTTGAATCTACATACAGTAAACCAAGAGCCAACAACACACTCAATGGTGACAAATTAAAGACATTTCCTCTCCAGGTACAAGACAGGGCTGCCTACTATCACCACCACTATTGAACACTTCCCTGGAAGTACTAGCCATTGCTAATAGGCCAGGAATCAAAGGGATACAGATCTAAGAGAAGAAGTGAAACTGTCCCTATTTGCTGATGACATAATTGTATATATGAGTCCAGTAGAAAATTCCTGGATACCATTGAATAATATAATAAAGTGTCAGTCTACAAAATCAATGGCATTCCTTTATGCAAACACCAAATCAGAAGAAGAAAAGATAAAGAAGTCAATCTCCTTCATCATAGAAGCAAAACAATCAAATATTTGGGAATAAAGCTAACAAAGGAAGTGAAATACTTATACACTAAAAATTATAAATTACTTTCAAGAAAATAGAACAAGATACAAAGACATTAAAAGTCATTCCATCCTCATGGTTTGGAAGAATTAATGTTGTCAAGATGGACATCCTGCCCAGAACCATATATAGATTTCATCATCAAAGTATAAATGAACAACTTTGAAAGAATAGAACAAAAATTACAAAAATTTATCAAAAGTCAAAAAATCCACAGGATTGCCAAAACAATGTTAAGAAAGAGGAAAAAGAATGGAGGCATTACACTACCTGAACCCAAGCTATACTACAGAGATACTGCAATCAAAACTGCTTGGCACAAGAATCAAAATAGACTCACAAACTAATGGAATAAAATTGAAGATCCAGTAATAAGTCCCCATGTTTATGTCCAGTCAATTTTTGACAAGTGGGCTCAAACTGTTGAATGGCAAAAGGAAAGTCTCTTCAACAAACAGTGTTGAAAAAATTAGATTGAAACATGTAAGTGGATGAAGTTGAACCATACTTATCACCATACACTAAAGTCAACTCCAAATGTATCAAGGACGTGGACATTAAGCCAGAAACTATTAAATACATAGAAGAAAACATTGGCAGGACATTTCATGACCCATGCTTCAAAAAAAAAAAAAAAGCCTTTAAGGAGTCAAACTAAAGGGACTACATTAAACTGAAGAGCTTCTGCACAGCAAAGGGTACCATCACCTAAAAAGAAAGACACCCCATAACATGGGAAAAGATCTTTCTATAATACACATCAGACAAAGGACTAATAACAATAATACACAAATAGCTCAGAAAACTAAGAAAAACAAACAAACAAATAAAACAAGATACTTCATTAGAATATGGGGCCAGGCCATGGACAGAAATTTCACCAAGGAAGAAATCCAGAAGGCCAGTGATAATCAGTGATAATCAGAGAAATGCAAATAAAGATAACAACGCTATATACCACTTTATACCAAAAGTGATTTTATTTGAAGTTTTGGTCACTGACACATGATCTAATGTCTACTGTGGATCAAATGGAATTAATGGCATTTTAATGTGTTTTGTTAAAATGCTATAGAGACATAGGCATTGTTATAATTAATACACAAGATCTGTCACGCTGACTAATGGAATTTAACCAAAGTGTAGTCTGTAATATGTGTCAGTTGGCTATAAAGAATTAGATCAAAAATAATTTTAGGTCATCACAGAAGGAAAGGATAACTATGTAGCTCAACTTATTACATTTTCTGGTTATAAACTGGCAGTGGTGTTCAAGAATATGGATTATTGGTGTGGGAGAATAGCCTTACATTTCTTGAATAACTTGGGCTCAAGGGCTCAGATTGTGCAAAAAATATTTGTGCCTGAGTTATTTCCTTACTTCTACACTCTTTTCATGTTCTTAACTGACTTTGACTTGAAGTTTCTGCAGCTCTTACAAATTTGAAGTTTCTGAAAGTCAGAGTACTAAACTGTTTTTCTTGATTTTTTTTTTTTGTAACTAATGTCCTTTGGGAAATTTAAGGTTAAAGGTTTGAAACTGTAAAAGATTGAGGCAATTCCTCACATTATTGGTTGTTCCAAGATATAATTCTGGTATATTTTCTGCAAGAAATCAAATTATTCAGTTAGAAAATATGATGATTCTTGAAACATAACAAGAAAACTACTTGTGCTAAGTCAGCAGTCTGAATGTCAAAATTCCAGAGTTAAGAGCTCATCTCAATATTATCATTCCCTTAATATAATTTCCTTTAGTATATGTGACTTTGGATATGTGATTGGTAAGGTGAGTGAATCATACCCCCTTTTTGGGAAAAATAAAATTAATAAATATGATGTTATTCATACACAATCAGGTTTTAAGGAAAGACATTCCTGCTACTATTTTTTAATCCATTAGCACCTACTTTTTAAAAATTAGTTTTATACTGAACAATGTATGCATACTTTATGCAATCTATGTAACAGAATGATACTAAAGAGGGTCTTTTGATTGTAATGCATGGTAGGAGTTAGAAATATAATGCATGGTAATGCTACAAAATGGCCCTGTACCTTTTAAAAAAATATTTACTTTTTTAAACAAAGCACTGTTCAGCTCTGGCTTATGGTGGTCCAGGGGATTGAAACCGGAGCCTTTGAACCTCAGACATAAAAATTTCTTGCATAATTATTATACTATCTCCTCAGTCTTATAACTTTGACTATGTGAGAAGGCAGATAGAATTTTATTATAGAGATAGATATCTCCTACTCTAGATAATGAAACATATAACCTTACAGGTTCTTATGTAGCCTGAGATTTCTTCAACAAAGATTTTTTTTAAAATCTAGGCTTAACCCACTCTTATGAATGAGATGGACCATCATAACTTAGAGGCTTTCTCTACACTTTTGAAATATAAGGTATTGGCCAGGTGAATTAGAGAACTGCTTGAAGTTGTGGATTTTGTAATACCGATTTTAAAAATTATTTTACTATTTACAGATATAATAAGTATTGGGAAAATGTGAAATACTTCTCCATCTCTAGATATGTAACCTCTGTGGAACACATTATTTCTACGTAAGCATATGGAACTACACAGTAGAGTTGCATTAAAGAGCTGAAAAGCCCTTTAATACTCTCATTTCATACAAAAAGGACATTGAAGCTTGCCAAGTGTAAAGGAAAAAGAAGAATCAACTTTTAGGTGAAGAAGAGAAAGAAAAAGAAATCAGCACAGTGTTATTTCTGCACTTGATTCTTTCGGATAAACATTACATGGAAGACAGCAATATGCGGAGTTCCAGGAAATATGCAGTTTATCTAAGGAAAGGAAATTAACATGCTTTTATTTAGCTACAGTCTCAAAGTGGCAACTTCATAGATGTGCTATCATATAGTCCTGCGCTTGTAAAGCCAGAATGATGCTCACTTGATTCTGAGATATAAAAGAGACCTCAAACAATCCCTTCAGTCTCTGGTGTTACCAGGACCAAGAGTGATATATGAGGCTGTTGCTCATAACAATGGGATGAATGTGAACTTCATGACTTTGGAAGAGTCAGATAATGTGCAAGCTGGCAGGGTAAAGGAAGAGAGAGGAGCCAAACTATTATAGCTCTGATATAATACCCTTCCAGCTCTCTGTCTATAGTTAAAAATGACCCTCGCCAAAGTCTCTTCTGATATTACAGAGAGATAATGCAATATAATAACATCCATAGTGGAATATAGTTTGGAAACTAGATTGTCACTCCATTTCATAACTTCTCTCTACTGTGATAGGTGGTCACTTGCTACCAGTGGAAGGCAAGAAAGTCAGAAAGGTGAGCAAAAAGTTCTGGATGCAGAACTGAACCAAACTGTAACTGGTGAACACAATCTAAATGGGTTATTCAGTCAATGAAAAGAGTAGAATTATACTGCAAGAACTAAATTAAATTGTGTGACACAAGGCTGACAGATGGACAAATCAGTATTAGGAAATGTCAATTCAAAAGATGAAAAACTGTTATGTGTATAAGCAGCTTTATAATTTTATAATATTATCATGCCGTTTAAACATATATTTGTCTATTTTTTTTTCCAAAATCAGAAATGCAATTGGTCTTGAACCCCAGGTCTTTGTACACGGTAACATATACTCTACCAGGTATGCCACTGCCCTGACTTCCTTTCATTATTATTATTATATTATTATTATTATTACTTCAGGTAAAGAAATCCAGAGAAAAGGAAAGATAAAAAGAACAAAGTCAATGAAAAACAAGCCTTACTTTTCTTCACCCTTTCTGGCAGTCTTTTATTTTTGATAGAGACTGAGCGATTGGGATGGATAGGAGAGAGTGACAGAGAGAAGAGAAACCTGAAGCTTAATCACTTGCAGAGCTCCCCCTCTCCACACTCTGCCCCTAGAGTGGGAACCAGGGCCTTAAACCTATATCCTTGAACCTGGTAATGTGTCCGCATCTAGGTATGCTACCACCTAGCCTCACAATGGTATTAGTTTTAAATGTGCAGCTAAGTTTTGGTGACTGAGCATTTTGTTTATGATTTTGATTCACTCTATTTACCGCTTGTGTTAAGATAGGCTCCAGTTCTCCTGTTGGGACAGAGCTAGATATGGCAAGGAATATTGGGAGAAAATGACTGTGTACATTAGTGTAAATGCAGGTACCAGACTTTTGCTTGAAAAAATGTCCGTAGAGGATAAATATTCTCTCCTTTCAAATGTTTGTGTTACACCACTTTCCTGTTATGAAAGGCCTCTGCTAGTACCTGTTTTTTTAATTAGAATCAATTCAAAGAAGAATCTGGTTTTTACAGCCCAAGGTGGAAAACAAAAGCAGCATTCAGCAGTTGCTTTCACTACAGCTTTATGGAGGCAGCGCAGGCCTGGGGCAATGAGAACGGCGATGCTACATGATGCTTTGATCAACAGAGTATTGCACAGGCATACGATGGTGATCAAAAACATCTCTGTTGCTATTGGCATCTTAGTCATCACCATATTAGAGGATTTCTCAAAGTCTTATACATTTTGTGTTTAATGCACCTCTTGATAGTTTCACTTTCTATTGTTCTTGATTTAATCCTTTGCTTTGTTCATCCTGATTCCTGAAATGTGCAGAACTCACTGCTGAGTTTGCAGTAAATGAAGTTTCTAGCAGCAACTACAAAATCATCTTCCTATATACTTCTCAGAACGTATCGTGACCTTAAACAACACACCATTCTATAGCTTAGGTTTTTGTGTGTTATTTGGTATGATTTGGTAGGTTGCTTATTTATTTCTTTAATTATTATTATTATTATTTTACCAAAACACTACTCAGCTCTGGCTTATGATAGTGCAGGGTATTGAGCCTGGGACTTTGGAGCCTCAAGCATGAGAGTCTTTTTGTATAACCATTATGCTATCTACCCCCACCCCTATTTGTTTATTTATCTGGATTTGGGAATGCTTAAAAAATGTTTTCATCCATTTAGTGATTTTTCAGAATACTAGAAATGGACCTATTCTATGATCTAGCAAGTTATATCCTTAAAGCTTATCCAAAGGGAACAAAAACCCTTATCTAAAGAGATCTAATGTACTTCTATATTCATAGCAGCACACTTTATAATAGCCCCAAATTCAGATTCGACCCAGAAAGTTGTGATATATGCAATGGACTCCTCAGATGTTAAGAACGATGAAGCAGTTTCCTTTGACTCATTTTGAATGGATCTCTAAGCAACCATGTTAAGTGAGATGAGCTAAGAAGAAGATGAGGAGGCTGGATGGTGGTGCACCTGGTTGAGTATACACATTACAGTGCTCATGGTTCAAGCTTCTGGTCCCTATCTGTAAGAGGGAGAGTAGGGAAGTTTTAAGAATAGTGAAGCAAGGATGCAGGTGTCTCTCTTTCTCTGTCTCTTTCTTTCCTCCTCCACTTTCAGTTTATCTCTGTCTCTATCCAAAACAAGTCTTTTTTTTTTTTTAAGGGGATGAATAGCAGATGACCTAACTCATAACCAGAACTTTAAGAAAAGGGAGAGTGTAACAACAGATGAAACTTGGACTGGGTGTGATGCATTGCACCAAAGCAAAGGACTCTGGGAGAGGATAGGACTATAGAGGGCGGAAAGAGTGTTGGGATCCTGGTGTTTAAGAGTGAAAGAAACCCAAGTTGAGGGGTGAAGCCCTAGTGATGGCAAAAAGGGGGGGGGTTGGGCGGTAGCGCAGGTGGTTAAGTGCAGGTGGCGCAAAGTGCAAGGACCAGCACATAAGGATCTCAGTTTGAGCCTCCGGATCCCCACCTGCAGGGGAGTTGCTTCACAGGCAGTGAAGCAGGTCTGCAGGTGTCTTTCTCTCCCCCTTTCTGTCTTCCCCTCCTCTCTCCATTTCTCTCTGTCCTATCCAACAACAACGGCATCAATAACAACAACAATAACTACAACAATAAAAAAGGGCAACAAAAGGGAATAAATAAATGTAAAAAATAAATTAAAGCAGATGTTTTTAGATGGCCAGAGAGTAAATATTCTTCTGCTTATTTTCTAAGGATTCTTTATACCCTGCCAAAGGTAGTATTTTCTTAAATCACCCATTAATTTTTGTTCCAGGAAGAAATAATGGTCTTTGAGCTGTGAGGGTTGTGTGCAATTTGCATCTGGCCTCAGGATTTTCAAAGCAAAAAAAATGACATAACATATTATATGGACACTTTGGAAGTCAATGCTCAAAATTTGCTCCAGAGTATCTGATTTATGCTAAAAGCCTGTAGCACATTGATGTTGCTTGACCCCCTGTGAAGCTGCATTTGATATTTAGACTCTGAGTTGAATTTCCTTTATTTACAATGATAGAGAACCCAGCAGTAAATCTTCACACGATTATTGCAACTTGGATGATTGGAAGCTTTCCTTGGGGGGTTTACTGAACAGTGTAATGGCAAAATTTCAACTTTTTGGGTGATAAACAGCAAAAGAAAACTCCCTTTTTTCCCTTCATCAAAAATTCTATACAAACATAATGTTGTTTCTCCTCTGAAAGTCTGATCTTTGGATTTTTATAAAATTACCAAGAAATAATCTTTTATTTTGTCTAGAGTCTTGAATTTAAGCAGCTATAATATCATTAAAAATAGTCGAGGGCACATTGCCTAGGTGTAATACTTTATAACAGAGCTAAAAGACAAGCAGAATTCCCCAAACTGTTGTTACTTGAAAGATGAAGCAAATTTAACCTATTGCAAATGGGCTATGTGCATGTAAGAAAGGACATATTAATCAAACTGTACCAATTAGGAGCTGGTACTTCAATATTAAACTCTGAGATGAATTTCAAGAGCATGACTTGATGGGATGGATATTTACACTATTAAGATATCATAGCAACCAATCTTTATCTATTCTGAGTGCTACATAGAGGTCAAGTTGAAAGTTCTTGGCTGATTACCATCATGACAATTAATAAAGATGATTTAGCTTGTCTGTTCTAACTTCTCTTCAAAACATGAGTATCTAGAGGCAGGAAATCCTAATGCAAAATATTAATGTCTCCTGCTAGATAAGTAAGTGATAAATGGGTTAAACTTATATTAATCACTCAACAAATAACTTCAAACCAATTCTGATTAATATAAGAGCTGTTCTGTTTGTGAAATTTATAGCTAAAGTTCTATTATTGTTTGAAATTAATTTCTATTATACTTTCTAAAGATGACTCTTCTTGGGATGCTATTTTCTCTTAGTTCTTTCTCTGATTACTATTGCTGCTTTCAAAAATGCTAGAGATTTAGAATTTGAGGCTATGTACTTATTATCACTTATATCAACAGCTTGCAATGGTATTAATTTGTACTTTCCTGTCTTTCAATTACCAAATTAGCATTTATGGAGCATCTGTTCTTGGGAGTCCTGTTCCATGCTTTTACTTCTCACAAGTTTCCATTTCCACACTTTCAGACCAATAATCTATAAGTAACCTTCAATTATTTTTACTCTTCACAACAAAGTGTTCAGGGATCCTATCTTCTGTATCTACTTTCAATCTATCCAAACTGACCACTTATTATCTGTTATCTCCAGGCAACTACCTCAATATATGGCACTGCTCCCTTGGTAACATGGCTTGATTCATTACAATTACTCCCACCTGATCTCTCAGCTTCCATTTTTCTAATACTACCTATTTGCTGCAGAGTAGCCCGAGTAATCTTCCTAAAAGACTAATCAGATTAAAATTCTTTTTCTC
The DNA here is from genome assembly GCF_950295315.1 of Erinaceus europaeus. Lineage (NCBI taxonomy): Eukaryota > Metazoa > Chordata > Mammalia > Eulipotyphla > Erinaceidae > Erinaceus > Erinaceus europaeus. The sequence goes on along the minus strand of NC_080165.1, from coordinate 131,942,948 downwards.
AAAAACTTCCATAAGCCAGTCACTTTAAGTGATACAAAACCCAAACTGTCATTTCCTGTGATGACCATAGGTCATCAAATTCTTTTTTACATGTTTTTCTATTATCTTTATTTATTTATTGGATGGAGACAGAGATCAAAAGGAAAAGGGAAGATAGAGAGTGAGATAGACAGAGAGACACCTACAGCCCTGCTTCACTACTCATGAAGCTTTTTCCCTGCAGGTGGGAACCAGGGGCTCGAACCTGGGTCCTTATGCATTGTAACATGTGCACTCAACCAGGTACTCCACCACCCAGTTCCAGTGATCAGATTCTTTCTAACCCCACTTTATACATTTCTGTCCCTTAGTTGTAGTCACACTATTCTGATCAGGTATCATTGACATCTCAATGTCTTTCATGTTTTGTTCTCTCTTTAGTTCTCTCAGTGCTTTTACTGTACACTTAGAGTTTTGCTTGTAATTTTTGTAACTGTTTCATTTAAATAACTCTTATCCTTTTGTTTCTAACTCCCAGATTTGCTACAGATGCTTTTGTAGCACTTTTTCATTTGAATGTTTTATTTAGTCTTTTCTCTACATCGCCTCACATTAATAACATCCGAGCACTCTTTGGGAGCACTTTCACATTGCTTTCTATCATATATTCTGTTTCTAGCAGATTAAATGACACATAATACACACTCAATGAGAAGTTGATTAATGAATGTTTAAGTTGATATAGTAAGAAGAAGGAAAGAAAGGTGATAAAAAAAGGAGGTAACTAAAAGTCAGGGTAGCTAGTGCCAGAAAACTCCAAATTTAATTAGAGAAAGATAAATCATACCTATGCAAAAGAATATTGAACCACCTTATCTCACCAGAAACAAAAATCAACTCCAAATGGCTCAAAGACCTGGATGTCAGACTGGAAACTATCAAATACTTAGAGGAAAACATTGGTGAAACACTTTTCCACCTAAACCTCAAGGACATCTTTGATGAAACAAACCCAATTGCAAGGAAGACTAAAGCAGAAACAAACCAATGGGACTACATCAAATTGAAAAGCTTCTGCACAGCCAAAGAAGCTATCACACAAAGAGACCCCTCACAGAATGGGAGATCTTCACATGCAAAAGAATATAAAGCATTACAGATTTAATGCATAATACCCACGTAAGGCAGAGAAAAACGGGATATTTTATTATGTATATTACATGGAGCCATCTGTCCCATCCTGTTTATTTTGCATTTCTCCATGCTCTCTAATATGGTCTCTGCACATAAATGTTGACTATGACTAACTGATTACTTTTAAAATATGCAAGTACAAGTCAAAAAAAATATTGACTCAAGTTAAAATGAAGGCCAGAACTACTCTGAATTACCTGTTTTTTAATTTCCCATGCTTGTTAAAAATTGTGGATGGCATGCATTGGCTTTGGTTTAGCTGTTGGATATATACCAAAGAAATTTTCATGGCATGCTAGAATGTTTTCAAGGTCTTACTATTTTAAAAATAAAATGTTTTTAAATATCTCAGTTACTTTTGTTTCATTAGTCCATATACATGTTATATGTTTTGAGAAATCAGTTTACACATTTTTCTTGAGAACCTTTGTAATATATAAATATATATATAAACTGACTAAATTTGTAGAGTATAAATGAGTAGCTCAGACTTTACTCTGATGACCATTGTTGCTATATGATTAGGATAAACTAAGCATAGAAACTCGAATAAGGTATAGTTCTGCGTCATTCATTCATTTACTCTCTTTGGTGATTTCAGGTGTTGAAAACTACCATATTGCAGGCCCTGAACAAGTCACTGTGCATGCAACTGTGAACTGAACTGTCATAGTTCTGGTGGTCACAGAATTTAAAGTTCTTGGAAATAGAAGTGGTGCAGATGCTGACAAATACGACTTAAAATGAAAGAAGAAAGAATGAGAGCATTTTGTAGAGCAAACGGTCTCTGAGCCTTCAGGGATAGCCTTGCCTGTGTAGTAACATTGTTATTGCCCCCCTCCTTCACCCCTGAAAAAAACTTAAAGGCAAAGGTCTAGGCAGAGAGTGCAAACAGATCACTATAAAATAGTATAAGTAGGGCTTTACTAGAAATAAGGAAGTTAGTAGCAAAGTTATTGGTTGTATTGAAAAAGAAATGAGGAAAAATTGTTGTCTAGCTTCAGCAAATCCTGCCCTGGGGCAGATTCTAGAATTTCAGGAGTCTGGATTTGCCTGATGGACAAAGAGTAGATTTTAGCATGTGCACCATCTGAAGACTGTACAAGAAGTTAAACAAGGGGGGGTGGACAGGCAGCAGCACACAGGGTTAAGCGCACATGGTGCGAAGTGCAAGGACAGGTGCAAGGATCTGGGTTCCAGCCTCCAGCTCCCCACCTTCGGAGGGAGGTCACTTCACAAGTGGTGAAGCAGGTCTGCAGGTGTTTCTCTCTCTCTCTCTCTCTGTCTTCCCTTCCTCTCTCCATTTCTCTCTGTTCTATCCAACCACAACAGAAATAACAAGAATAAGTATAACAATGATAAATAACAAGGGCAACAAAAGGGGGAAAAATAGCCTCCAGGAGCAATGGATTTGTAGTGCAGGCACTGAGCCCCAGCAATAACCCTGGAGGCAAAAAAAAAAAAAAAGAAGAAGAAGAAGGAGAAGAAGGAGAAGAAGGAGAAGAAGGAGAAGAAGGAGAAGAAGGAGAAGAAGGAGAAGAAGGAGAAGAAGGAGAAGAAGGAGAAGGAGAAGGAGAAGGAGGAGAAGAAGAAGAAGAAGAAGAAGAAGAAGAAGAAGAAGAAGAAGAAGAAGAAGAAGAAGAAGAAGAAGAAGAAGAAGAAGAAGAAGAAGAAGAAGAAGTTTAATAAACAGCCAGCATGACCCAATCTTACATGAGGTCAACAAGGGGTGTGGACAGGTCTTGGAACCATGACTGGTGGTTCAGACCTTTTTGTCCTGAGGCACAGCACCATGACCTTTAGAAAGGTGATTAACACTTGGGAAGAGTGCAAGGTAATGCTCTCTGACTTATGGTATGACAAAGTGGCTTTGCTAGATGTTAGCAATTTGCCCTTGCTTACATACCATGCTGGCTGAAAAATGGGAACAGTTACAGAGAGATGGGCTTATTGTTCTAGACAGCACTGCCTTTGGCCCTGACCTAAATAAATAAATAAATATTAAAAGACTGGAGAAGTAAAAGGTTTTCAAAATGTTTGGGAGCTGCCCATTCAAGCAAATTGTGTTAGATCATTGTAGTCTATATTGATTTAATATAAGTGCAGATTATGGATATTTTTAGTTAAAAACATAAATAATTTTTTTCTGATTATGATATTTAAGAGAATGGTTAATCTATTTAAGACTGATAAACTATACAATATTCAGAGTAATATAAGTAGTATTGATATTCCCTTTTATGAAAAAATAGAGTAGATTGAGAAGAGAGGGAACAACTTGAATTACATAAGGCTGCTTTTTAAAAAAGGATTTGATATGCTTTAGAAAATAACTGTTGTTTCAAAAGACTATGATTTTCCCCATGGTGCGCTGTTTTGAGAACATGGATTTACTTGACTGTTATATACAATTGCTTGCCTTCAATAGTTCTCTTAGTAACCACCTTTTTCATATATGCAAAAAGGAGGCAAGTGGTGAAATGGTGTCTTGTTGCTTGATTAGTTGTATGAAAGCTGCCTTGTCATGAGGGGACTTAATTGTAATAATTTTTTTTTTTGCAGAATTTAGTGATGTCTTTTTAGCTCAGCTGCTATTTAAGGTGTTGTGTGTGCTCTAGCCTAGCAGATGTATTTATTTATATGTCTGATCTAAACAGAAAGACAAAGGGGACTCTGCCCACAGTCGTGTACTTCCTCTAATACAGACAAAGGGGGAGGAAAGATGTAAGCAGTTGGGGTCCACAGAAATTAGAGTAAGAATAAAGAAAAGCCCTGTAGGTGTGAGTCAAACTGAGGCAGCTGTGCTCTGCTTCACAACACTGTAACAGCTGTGTGGGGGCTGAAGAGAACCAGAAAGGGAGCTAGCTGGTGGCACTGATTATGGGCATGTGGTCTCTCTGTGTGAGCTGGAGAGGAAATAGGTGTATAAGTGCCTTGCCTGTGCAAAGGTTGATATTGCCAGGGTACTTTTGAATCCTTATCAGTTCAGTTGCAACTGAACACACAGGCATGCCACTGCTGCAAGTTGTGTTTACACAAACTTAAGAGACACAGAGACAGATTCTCTAGAAATGGCTGAAAAGCTTTGAAGTACATATACTGTAGGAAGTCACATGGAGTTATGAAGTGGTTCTTTTAGGGAAATAAACCTGAGTTAGGTTGTCCAGGATTAGAAGTTCTGTATTCCAGGTAGGATGAAGCTGAGAAATGAAGAAGAGAGTTATAGACAGAACCAGAAAACAAACAAACAAACAAACAAACAAAAACAAAGAATGGTACTTTCCCTTCACTGCAGCACAGCACATATTTTTAATATGTTCTGGGTTAAGAGTTTCATCTTCTGGTTATTTCTTTTTTTAATTTAAGGTTTTATTTCATTTATTGATAGAAACAGACATCTAAAGGAATGAGGTGATTGAGAGGGAGAGAGAAAGAGATAGATACTGTAGTGCTTCACTACTTGTGAAGCTTTCCTCTGCAAGTGGAGAATGGGTCTTGACCCTGAGTTCTTGGGTCTGGTAGTGTGTGTGTTCTAGCATGTGCACCAATGCTCAGGACCCCCTCCTCCTGTCACTTCTTACTCTCATTCATGCTTCATACTATTATACAAATAATGGGGATCTTAAGTAAAAAGCAAAAATGTAATAATTATATAGTACCAAAAGTGGCTGAAGTTTTGTCTTCTGTTTCTATTCAGTGAAAGGAAGAAAGTTATTAGTTGTAATCACTCCTTGAAAAACTTATGTAGTTGTTATTCCTCTGCTCAGATGGTATAAAAACAGGTACAGATGTATACGCACACAACCACAGACAAATGTAGGTAGCTTGTGTCTCTGGAAGATACACTATTTGATTCTGACTAATTATGTGTTCCTTAACCAAGTTTGTTCGTGAAAACTCATTTTCACAGGAAACAAGGTATTATCTTGAATTGACAGCACTGATCTTAGTGTGATATTTCTCTCCAGGTATGGATCTTATAGGTTGGACATGGATTTTTATATACTTTATAAGTATGTATGGATCTTATATACTTCATATCACCTCAAAGTAATTGGAGGTAGAATTGATGTTAGCTTTTATTTATTTATTTTTGCTTATTTTCTTGCTAACATTAAGGCCAGATTTTTTTTTACTTTAGTTTAGATATTTAGTATGTGTGGACAATGAGAAAGGTAAACATCCTTTGTGCCTCATGTTTTCATTTTTGTAATGGCTAGAAGTTCAAAGGGAAATTTGACTTTTGTTCTTTGTGATTGCTTTTGAATGAGAACATACTTCGATAAGCCTGTGTATGACATTTGAGTAGAACTGAAAATGTTGTTGGATGACTGAATTTTTCTAAAAAATTATGTGTGTGTTTGTGTGGTATAATTGAAGAAATGTTGAAAACAGGGCTGGGTGTTGGTGCATCTGATTGAGCACACATGAAACAATGCACGAGGACCTAGGCTCAACCCCCCCTCCCCCCCAGCCCCCTGGCTCCCTACTCCTAGGGTGGAAGCTTCACAAATGGTGAAGCAGGGCAACAGGTTTCTGTCTCTTTCCCTTTCTTTTTGTCTCCAGGGTTATCACTGGGGCTCACTGCCTGCGCTACACTTCCAACTCCTGGAGGCTGTTTTGTCCCTTTTGTTGCCCTTGTTTATTGTTATTATATTCTGTTGTTGTCATTGCTGTCGTTGTCGTTGTTGGATAGGGCAGAGAGAAATTGGGAGAGGAGGGAAAGACAGAGAGCAGGAGAGAAAGACAGACACCTACAGACATGCTTCACTGCCTATGAAGCGATTCCCCTGCAGGTGGGGAGACGGGGGCTTGAACCAGAGGCTGGAACCGTGATCCAGTCTGTGAGCTTTGTGCCATGTGCGCTTAACCCACTGCACTACAACTTCGCCACCCTCTTTCCCTTTATATATCCCCCATTCCTCTCAATTTCTGACTATCTCTATCACATAAATAAAGATAGTAAATTAAATGAAGATTCGATGGTATTAACTACAAATTCATAAAATTCTTTATTCTCATAAATAAAGAAATATCATTGCTTCTACTTTTCCTTGGCCTTCAGCAGAGGGGAGAGTGAAAGAATGAGTAGCAAGAGGTGACAGTTTAGGTTATATTTACTTTTATATTGTTCTGCTGGTGAGGCCACGTGTAGGTACTTTACAGTTTTGTCAAGTGCTTACAGTGATATGCATCCACTTGGAAGTTTAGCGGGAACCCTGTTTTGTTTTAGAAGAAGTATGCTTACACTGTGCCTTGCCTTGAGTTTCAGTTTATTTGTTTTCAGAGTAAAAGATCTTTCAAATACAATAAGTGCTTTCTTGGTGAGTAAAGCATTTCTCTCATGTGAAGTCTTGATCTTAGGTGAGCAGTTCTGTTTACCAGCTTTGTGTGCAGTTGTCAGCTGTGTGTGCCAGGAGCTGCCAAGAAATCAAAGCCGTGATTGGTCTGTAGTGGTAGGGTACCAGCATCCTGCCTCCCATGTGAACACTTCTGTAGCACATCTTTTATCTCGTAGGTACTTGTATCTACTAATTTTTTGGGTAGTAGGATGAGCTACCAGTAGATGCCATAAAAAAGTGGAGCAATAGTAAAAGAAGGAAGGTAATTTTCCTGTATTAAGGACCTCCTGCATGCTGCCTTCTGGTCACTTCACATGTTTGAATTTGTGCACAGAGGAAAGTGTTATTTCGCTTCTGGAATGTAAAAACATGGACAAATAGAAAAGTAAACACTGAGTTACACTAGGTTCTATATGTACTACTGAGTGAACATGAAATTGGCTATATTACATGGAAGAGTTTCATATTTTATTTAATTTTTTTAGAATTTGCATTTTTATGAAAGGAGAGAAAGCAGAGCACTAGTGGGTTCTATTATTGTATCTTGGTTGTTTGAATAAACATAAAATAGGTTGTTTGAAGTATAAACTTATCAAGAAGAATATAACCTGATATGCTTAGTTTAGATGAAATGCACAACTGGCAATATTCTTACGTTGCCTCCATGTTTCTTACTTTACTTTAGCTGATGTTTCTGCTGGGAAGTTAGTAGAAAGATAGAAGAGGGCTGGATGTTCTGTGAATTTACTCATTTGACATGTGGGGAAAGGTAATAGTGATCATTTAGCTTTTGCATGGGGACTTTGTGTCTGTGCAATTCAACCATCCCTGGTGGCTTTATTTTATTTTACTTTTAGATAGAGATGGTAGAGAGACAAGGAGAGATATTACAGCATCACTCCTTACTTATATAGCTTCCTTGTGCTATATATGTGCTCCTATGTGGTGTCAGAAGCTTGAACTTGGGCCCTTGAAAAGGGCAGACTATACAGAGTGATCTATCTCCTAGTTCTAGTGTTCTGGTTTTATTGTTTTCTTCCCCTAGTCAACTGAGAGAATATATATATATATAGTTTGTTTTTTAAGTAAGTTATATTTATTGCTTTATTAAAATTGTTTTATTGGGAGTCAGGTGGTAGCACAGTAGGTTAAGTGCAGGTGGCACAAAGCACAAGGACCGATGTAAGGATCCCGGTTCGAGCCCTCGGCTCCCCACCTGCAGGGGAGTCGTGTCACAGGCGGTGAAGCAGGTCTGCAGGTGTCTGTATTTCTCTCCCCCTCTCTTTTTTCCCCTCCTCTCTCCATTTCTCTCTATCCTATCCAACAACGATGACATCAATAATAACAACAGTAACTACAACAATAAAGCAACAAAAGAGAATAAATAAATATTTAAAAAAATAAAATAAAATTGTTTTATTATCTTTATTTATTTATTGGATAGAGACAACCAGACATGGAGAGGAAGCAGGTATAGAGAGTGAAAGAGAGAGACAGAAAGACACCTGAAGCACTGCTTCACCACTTGTGAAGCTTTCCCCCTGCACGTGGGCACCAGGGGCTTGGACATGGGTCCTTGTGCGTTGTAACACATGAACTCAACCAGCTGTTCCACCACCTGGCTCCAGAAAATACATTTGTAATTAACTTGGTATTCTGAGTTATCTCTAAGATCACGAAATAGAAATTTGTCCCATTTTTCCTAAGAAATATATAAAATTTAGAAAGCAAAAGAATGGTAACTAAATATGGTCATGACTAATGAAAATATTATATTCTGGACTGAGATTGAAGTGTATCTGAGGATAAAAACCCTACCCATGACACATGCTCAAAATCTGAGGCTTTTTGAATTAGCTGAATCCTAAGTGAATATTCATTATTGACTAAAGAAAATTATATGATATTCTCCTTCTTTTCAAGACATGAAATTTTACTGAATTTATACTAAGAGCTTGGAAAAAGTAAAAGAGTATTCCCAGAGGCAATCCTGTCACATTTTTTTCACTTGTGTGATAAGCTTTCAGGTGAAACTATGGAAAATAAAAATGTCAAAATAGATAATCCTAGTCTTGCCATATTCTCAGTGTTTTAAGAGTGGTTGTTGAATATAGATCTCATAGAATATGGCTTATCAGCCAAATGACAGATGGTCCAACATAAGGATAAAAAGAATCAAGATGTAGCTGAGGGTAAGACTGATTCTGGAAAGAGCTGAATAGCTGCTTAGTGCTTGTGTAAACACTGATCATTAGTGCAGTTGCTTTTAAATTCTGTAACTTCTTTTGTTATTGTTTTTTTGTTTTGTGATGATTCAACTAGGTTGCATAAGTACAAAGACTATATCTGCATAAAGTTCTACTGAATGAAGATATTATGAAACATTTAGCAATAAAAGTATTGTTTTAGCATAGAGAATCACAAATGCTCTGTATCATGTATTAGTTTAAAAAGCATTTAAATTTGTTCTTTATTGTCTTCATGATATATTTATATTTTTTATTTATAAAAGGGAAACACTGACAAAACCATAGGATAAGAGGAGGGCAACTCCATATAATTCCCACCACCAGAACTCCATATCCCATTCCCTCCCCTGATAGCTTTCCTATTCTTTAACCCTCTGGGAGTATGGACCTAAGGTCATTGTGAGATGCAGAAGGTGCAAGGTCTGGCTTCTATAATTGCTTCCCCCCTCAACATGGGCATTGGCAGGTAGATCCATACTCCCAGTCTGTCTTTCTCATATCTACCACTTTACCTCCAGAATTAAATCAGTTATCAGTCCTCAAAAAATCTAAAGAAACAGTTTTGGTTTTTTTTGGAAGTTTGTTTGCTTTACTCATTTGGTTTGTAAGGCAGCATTATTGATTCAAATAACAAAATGCCCCCATTTTAAATGTGTATTAGTGAATTTTGACAAATCTGAACCCTCATATAAGCAACACTGCAATTAAGATTTCAAGTATATTACTACCTTCAAAAGTTTCCTATGTCCCTTTTTGCTCAGCCCACCCCATGGCCTATGCAACCATGGATCTATTTCCTATATACTAGATTTACAGTTTTAGAGCTCTATAATAAATGGGACCATGCATTATGGATACTCTTCTTTGTAGCTTTCCTCTCTTAGTGAAATGCACTTAAATTGTGTTTCAATAGTTTATTCCTTTTTCATATATATATATATATATATATATATATATGTATTATTAGATTATAAAAATTCTTCCTTTCAAAAATTTTATTTAATTATTTATTGGATAGAGACAGATAGAAATTTAGAAGAAAAGGGGAGAGAGAGGAAGATATTTATCTGGAGCGCTGCTTCACCACTCAGAAAGCTTTCCGAAACCCTGCAGGTAGGACCAGGAACTTGAACCCAGGTCCTTATACATTGTAGCGCATGCACTCAATAAGATGTGCCACTATCTGGCCCTTATAGGAGTTCTTTATTTACCTTGGAAACAAAGTAATTTTTAGGTAGCTGTGTTAGGCAGATTTTTCCCCCTCCTAATATGAGACTTGATTTCACTTTCTCAAGAGAAGAGTGGAAATTTTAAACATTGCAGACATTGAATTGATCATGTTTTGGAGTTTGTATGTTTGTATTGAGATAGTGACCTCAGGTAATTCAACTATCATATTTGTTCAGTGATGCAAAGCAAAATCCCAATTAGCCTTGATTCATCTTTTCCCCTCGTAGTCTTTGTTGAACCTCCATAGAACATATTTTTCTCCGTCTTAACTGTCATTCATTTAGTCCAGATAATTATCCACTCCTCCTGGGATTATTATAATAACATTTCTGGGTCAGATTTCCTAAATATTTATGTAGAAGCTAGGGAGATACTCAGTGCTGGTTCAGCAGAATTCGTATGTTTGAGATCTCAAGTTCAATTTCCAGCAAAGCGATGTGCCAGAGTGGTATTCTGGTTCTCTTTGTCTTTATCAAATTCTCATCTAAATAAATAAATATAATGTATAGTAATGTTTACTTTTCTCTCTCTCTATTTATTACTATTTTTTAAAATCATTAAGTAGAGCACATATATTATCATGCCAGGGGACCTTGAATCAAGCCTTTGATCCCTACCTGTAGGGGAAGCTTCACACAATGTCAAACAGTGCTGCAGGTCGCTCTCATTGTCTTTCTTTCACTCCCCCATCCCATCCTCGTTTCTGTCTTTGTCTCCATCAAAAGAATGAAGCAAGAGGTGACAAAGATAATCCAAACAATCTCTGTTCAGTAAAGGGAAGAAGTCAATTTTAATAATAATGTCCACAGGGAAATTACAAAATATAGGTCTAAACACCAGTAAGAAACGAGGGCATTTTTTTTCTTTTCTTTCTTTCTTCTTTTTTTTTTTTTTTTTTACTTTACTTATAAAATGGAAATACTGACAGGACCATAGGACAGGAGGGGTGCAACTCCATACAATTCCCACACCCAAAACTGAAAAATTCAACTTGATTACCAATTTGAATTATTAAGTGCTTAGATTGAAGGAACATGACTCAGAGCTATGTTCTATGCATCAAAAAGTTTAAGACATTCAATCCATTTTCCCCTCTCATATTAATTAAATAGTGATTTATGAGACTATAAGTTAATAGGAGTATATATTAACACAATTCCCACCGCCAAAGGTTTGTGTCCCTCCCCCCATCCTCCACCCCCAGAGAAGCTGAACATCCACCCTCACCATACACCCAGAGATTTTTACTTTAGTGCCCTATTCCAAACTCAGTCAGATCCTGCTTTGAGTTTCCCTTTCTGTTCTACTTTTTCAGTTTCTGTTTGTGAGTGGGATCATCCCTTACTTGTCTTTGTCTTTCTGACTTAGCTCACTTAACATAATTCCTTCTAGCTCCATCCAAGATGGGTCAGAGAAGATGGGGTGGGTTATTGTTCTTCCTACCTGCATAGTATTCCATTGTGTAACTATACCACAGTTTTCTCAACCGTTCATCTATTGTGGGGTACCTGGTTTGCTTCCAGGTTTTAGCTATTACAAATTGTGCTGCTATGAACATAGGTGTGTACACATATCTTTTCTGGTTGGGTGTTATGGAGTCCTTGGGGTACATCCCTAGGAGAGGAATTACTGGGTCATATAGGAGGTCTATTTCTAGAATTGTGAGGGTTCTCTGTACTGCTCTCCACAGAGGTTGAACCAATTTACATTCCAACCAGCTGTGTAGGAGGGTTCCTTTTTCCCCACAGCCTCTTCAGCATTTGTTGTTGCTGTCTTTTTTTGATGTATGCCATTCTCACAGGGGTGAGGTGGTATCTCAATGTTGTCTTTATTTGCATTTTTCTGACAGTGACCTGAAGCAATTTTTCATATGTGTATTAGACTTTTGGATCTCTTCTGTAGTGAGTGTTCTGTTCATACCCTCTGCCCATTTTTGGATGGGGTCATTTGCTTTTTTGTTGCTAAATTTGCTGAGCTCTTTATATCTTTTTGTTATTAGTCTCTTGTCTGATGTATGACATGTGAAGATCTCCCATTCTGTGAGGGGTCTCTTTGTTTGAATGATGGTTTCTTTTTCTCTGAAGAATCTCTTCAGTTTGATGTAGTCCAGTTGATTTGTTTTTGTTTTAGTCTTCCTTGCAGTTCAGTTTGTATCATCAAAGATGCCCTTGAAGTTTAGGTGGGAAAGTGTTCCATCAATATTTTCTTCTAAGTATTTGATAGTTTCTGGTCTAACATCCAGGTCCTTGATCCATTTATAGTTGACTTTTGTTTCTGGTGAGATAAAGTGGTTTAGTTTCATTCTTCTGCATGTTTGAACCCAGTTTTCCCAGAAGTATTTGTTGAAGAGAGTCTTCTTCCTCCATTTAATAATTTGGGCCCCTTTATCAAAAATTAGATTTCCATATGTGTGAGGCTTTAGTTCTGGACTTTTAATTTTGTTCCACTAGTCTGTGTACTTATGATGGCCTTATAATATAGTTTGAGATCTGGGAGTGTGGCACCTCCATTTCTGTTCATTTCCTCAAGATTGTTTTGGCTATTCTAGGTGTTTTCTGGTTCCAGATAAATGATTGCTATTTTTGTTCTATTCTCTTAAAGAAACTTGGTGGGACTTTGATGGGTATTGAATTTTATTTGTACATGGCTCTGGGTAGAATATTCATTTTGATGATATTAATTCTTCCAATCCATAAGCATGGGATGTCTTTCCATTTCTTTGTATCATTTTCTATTTCTTTGAATAGTGACTCATAACTTTCAGTATACAAGTTTTCCACTTCTTTGATCAGGTTTATTCCTAGGTATTATATTGATTGTGCTGCAACAGTGAATGGGAGTGATTTCTGGATGTCTTCTTCAGATTTAGTGTTTGCATAAAGAAATGCCACTGATTTTTATACACTGATTTTTAGCCTGGCACCTTGCTGTATTACCTAATGATTAATAATTACCTAATAATTACCAGTAGCTTCCTGCCGAATTCATTGTAGTGTCTGAAAATAGTGAGAGTATGACTACTTCCCTTCTGATATGTATTCCTTGATTCCTTTCACTTGCCTGATTGCTATGGCGAGGACTTCCAATAATATGTTGAAGAGTAATGGTGATAATGGACAGCCCTGTCTAGTCCCCGATTTGAGGGGGAATGCTTTCAGCTTCTGTCCTTTGAATATGATATTGGCTGTAGGTTTGTTGTATATGGACTCTACTATCTTGAGGAATTTTCTGTCTATGCCCCAGTTCTTTCTGATGGCTCCTGCTGAGCATGGAATCTTAAAAAATGAGGGTTGTCTCCATAGGAGGCCTCTTTGTCTGTGGCTGGTTCCCTTATTGCTCTGGAATGAAGGGGTTGGAGGGGTGGGCATACAGAGGGCCAATTTTAACTCACTGAAACTCCACTCAGCTCACTATGCTTTGTCCTTTTGTAGTCTGTTCCAGCCTATCTGTGATCTGGGGCTCTCTTCTTTTGCTCCACTCTGACCTCTCTTATATACTTCCTCTACCACTGGCCTGGAAATCTTGCTCTCACTGGAATTTCCCAGTTTCAAGCAACTGCTTTGCAGAGAGAAAGTGAAAAGATGTCCTCACTCCACCATCTACCATCTTGGCTCTGCCCCTGAGGGTATTTTCTATTTGTAATTTTATTTTAAAGGGAGCTTGGAGAGGAGAGGAGCAAGAAGTAACACAGAAAAGAAAGAGAATAATTCTGAACTTGGACAAAAAAATGATCAATTATTATTCACTTTGGGCCCAAGTCGTGGTGCACTTGGTTAAGCATGCATAATAGTAAGCACAAGGACCCACACAAGGAATCTGGTTCAAGCCCCGGGTTATACCATCTGCAGGAGGGACACTTCATAAGCTGCGAAGCAGGTTTTCAGGTATCTACCTTTCTGTCCCTCTCTATTTTATACTCCCCTTTCAGTTTCTTTCAGTCCTGTGAAATAAAATGAAAATAAAAATAAAAGGGCTGCCATGAGCAGTGGATTCATAGTGCTGGCACTTCTTCTAGCGTTTGCCCTTCTTCCGTAGCCAGTCAACAGTGTCAGGTTGAGCCTGATGTAAAGTTTCGAGACCTCCTTTGAATCTGGAGAGGTGGCAGTCGTTGACTATGTGGGTCATAGTCTGTCTGTAGCTGCAGGGGCAGGTCGGGTCATCTCTGGCTCCCCAGCGATGGAACATAGCTGTGCACCAGCCATGGCCTGTTCGATAGTGACTGAGGAGGGCCCAATCATAACGTGCTAGGTCAAAGCTGGGTTGACGCTTGCAGGGGTCTGTGATGAGGTGTTTGTTCTTTACCTCAGCTGACTGCCAACTCTGTTTCCAAGAGTCTGGAACAGAGAAGTTCAGTGTAGGCGTAGGAGACCAGATTGGATGACGAGACGTCAAGCATTGGACAGGGTGGGCACTGGTTCAGTGCTGGCACTGAGGCCTAGCAATAACCCTGGAGGGGGAAAATGTTATTCACTTTGATACAGATTTGGTAAGGAGATATTTATGTTTCAGGCCTGCACTGTTATTTTTAAAAGATGTATTTCTTTTTTTGCCTCCAGGGTTAATGCCAGGGCACCGTGCCTGCACCAGGAATCCACTGTTTTTACAGACCATTTTTTTCCCTTTTGTTTCCCTTGTTGTTTTATCATTGTTGTGGTTATTATTATTGTTGTTGTTATTGTTGCTGTCATTGGATCGGACAGAGAGAAATCGAGAGAGGAGGAGAGACAGAGGGGGAGAAAAAGACAGACACCTGCAGACCTGCTTAACCACCTGTGAAGCGACTCCCCTGCAGGTAGGGAGCCCAGGGGCTTGAACCAGTACCCTTATGCTGGTCCTTGCACTTCTCACCAAGTGCGCTTACCCGGCTGTGTTACCGCCTACTCCCAGATTTATTTATTTTCATGAAAGCATTGCAGAAATGCAGAGATACAGCAATGCAGAGAATTGCAATGTTCATTGCTGTCATATAGTGGTTCTGGGGATTCAGTTCAACCTTGGACCTCTGGGGATGCAGGCATGCAAGTCTGGTGCACTATGACTATGAAATCTTCCTCCTTTCATCTTGGTTTATCACAATCTGCATATGAGGATGAGGAGGTGGAGCACCTGGTTAAGTATGTATATTACCTTGCACAAAGACCCTGGTGCAAGCCCCCAGGTCTCACCTGCAGAGTGGAAGCTACACAAGTACTAAGGGAGTGCTACAGCTGTTTATATATTTGTCTGTCTATCAATCTATCTATCTTTGCCTCCTCTCTCAATTTCTTTTTTATCCTATCAAAAGAAAATGGGGACCAAAGAAAGAAAGAAAAAGGTCACTAAGAGTGATGAACTTGTCCTGTAGGCATGGAGCCTCAAAAACACTGTCAATAAAAATTAATTAAAATATATTAAAAATCTGAAATATGCATAATAAATACTTCTTCAAAGTACCAGCTCTGATAATTTTCTTGAGGTGTTTTTATAGTTCCTTCAGTGAGTGATTGAGAAGATCTCATGAATGAAGCATTTCAGGTGCAGATTATATTTTATGCTTCAAAGTCATGCTTTACAATGTGAAACCTTATAATTATACCTTGATGAACTTGCACAATGAATTTCCCACACAAAAGGTAGAAAAAGAGTTTCTTTTTAAGATTATTTAAGCTCAGGGAGTCGCTTCACAGGCGGTGAAGCAGGTCTGCAGGTGTCTATCTTTCTCTCCCCCTCTGTGTTCCCCTCCTCTCTCCATTTTTCTCTGTCCTATACAACAATGACAAAATCAATAACAATAACAATAATAGCTACAATAATAATAACTACAACAACAGTGAAAAACATGGGCAACAAAAGGAAAAATAAATTTAAAAAAATTAAAAAATATATTATTTATGCTTTAGGAAGAGAAAGTACTGATTAGCTCAGAAGTTCAAACCTGTGCTCTCTGAGATCTGAGATCTCAGGTAGGCAAGTCTAGTGAACTTGTACTAAGGTGCTATCTCCCTGGTGGTGAATAAGTCTTTGTGATGTTTTTGAACTTGTTAGGAGTTAAGGTGAATGGCTAAAGTGAATGAGCAGTGGCCCATAGGGGGCAGCAGAAGACCAAATTCTAAGAAAGTCTATGTGTGTGGAGAGGGGAGCGAAGGTATGTGGGGTTGGACTAGCACTAGTGTTTAGGGAAAAGGATCTCCTGTCAGTCATTAGCCAAGAGGTTAAACTGTTTGTCCTTCTGTTCCTTGGCAGCTGATGAGAATAAAAGCTAAATCCACATCTCAATATCTACAGGACTGTGACGAGGAACATACTTCTATAAATATGACCACTGTTAAAACAAAGTGTGATGAAAAGTCTGAGATCAGTGTGCAGTATTTGCCCCACCTGGAGACATGCTAATGAGTCATTTTATTTTTTGTTTTAACCAGAATACCGCTCAGTTGTGGTTTATGGTCATGCTGGGGATTAAAACTAGGACTTTGAACCTTCAGGTATGAAAATCTTTTGCTTAGCCATCATGTTAACTCCCTGGCCCTAGAGACATACAAATAGATATAAATGAAATAATAGCAAGTTTTGCTAGTCAATCTATTTGCAGCATCTCTGCATGGGTGTCAAGAACCTGAACCTTTATCATGTCTGTAGAAGTAGGGTGAGAATGACTGAGCACATTAAGCTGCACAGGAACTCCACTTAACAACAGAAATGAGAGAGAAAGTACTAGCATGGGAGAACTAGACTCAGGAGTAGAATGAAGATAAAAATGAGGACCAAGCTGAGGTCTACCATGGGAAATAGAAATATTTGTGACCAAGGGTCACATGAGGGCTTAAAAATTCATTGAGTTCCCAGAATGTGTGTCAAGAAATCTATTCCCAATTTATCTCTTCATAAATTTATTTATTTAGTTATGGAAGATATCAGAGCACCACTCCACCATGTGTGGTGCCAGATATTGATACAATACCCTGAGCCACTATTTAGACTACTGTACTATTTATATCAATTCTCATAAAACCCTTATATTTTCTTATGGACACATGGAAAGATTGTATCTCTTATGCAACATCAGACAGATTTTTAAAAATACTTATTTATTTGTTCCCTTTTGTTGCCCTTGTTGTTTTATTGTTGTATATATTATTGTTATTGATGTCATTGTTGTTGGATAGGACAGAAATGCTGAGAGGAGGGGAAGACAGAAAGGGAGAGAGAAAGATAAACACCCGCAGACCTGCTTCACGGCTTATGAAGCGACTCCCCTGCAGGTGAGGAGCTGGGTAGGGAGTGGGGAGCTTGAACTGGGATTATTATGCTAGTCCTTGCACTTTATGCTTTACCTGCTGTGCTACCGCCTGACTCCCCAGGCAGATTTTTTTTTTTTTTAGATTTATTTATTAATGAGAAATTACTCTGGCACATGTGCTTCTGGGGATTAAACTTGGGACCTCATGCTTGAGAGTCCAGTGTTTTATCCACTGCACCATCTCCTGGACCACACATCAGACAGAATTTAGACCAATTTAACACTAACTTCAGGTTTCTAAGGTGAATGAGAGAATTAGTAAAGGGAGACTTGGGTATCAGAAATAAGTTGAAGAGGCAGTACACATAGAGTTGTAGGTCAGTATGTCTCAGGATTTAACTTCATAAGTAAGAATATACTGGAATTGTGGTATAATGTCTTTTCTGACACAGTGAGCCTGCAGTGGCCGTTTTTTCTATTTTGTCTTTCAATTTTCATTTGACAGGACAGAGAGAAATTGACAGGGGAAAGGAGATAGAGGGGGGACAGAATTTCTTCACTGCACATGAAGTGTTCCCCTTCAGGTAAGGAATAGGAGCTTGATCCTGGGTCCCTGAACACGGTGTTATGTGTGCTTAACTGTGTGCTCCACCACCCACCCCCTAAGTGTTTTTTTTAAAGAGTAAATATGTATATTGTGATAAATACTAATATCGCTGCTTGCCGGGCTAGCATGGGGGTGCCTCTTCCCTGGCACTTACTCTCTGGGTTGGAGAGAACTTCACCAGAGCCAGCCTGGGATGCTACTCACTCAGCGACGTGAGGGAGATGACTCAGGAACAGACTCATGGGGGTGAGACAATTCAATTATTTATGGATCAGAGAGCCAAGGCTTTTAAAGGGCAGACCTGGAAGTGGCAAGTCGGAAATGGAAATGGCTAGGAAAGGGGTGGAGAATGACAAAAGGGAGCTGGAAAGGTAGGAACTTCCTTAGTAACTGTTGCAAGGGTTTTAACTGTTAGGATTAATAATACCCTGCAGGCAGAGAGGGTCTTGAGGGTAGAAAGAAGATAGATCTAAGGAATGGAATGGGTAGGGATCTTTCAGGCAAAACAATGATTATGTAGATAATAAGTCTGATAAGACAAGAGGACGGATGTCCTCTCAAGTCAAGCCTTGCCAAGCTCAACCACATCCTCACAATTTCTCGATATCTCCCCCTTTCTTTTTTTCTAATGGCCACAATATCAGGAATGCTGGGTGCTTTGTGAGGCAGGGAGTCTGATAAGATGGGGCAAACATTTGGGGTTATTCCTTCCCCTCCTTGTTCAACCTCTTGGTACAGAGAGAGCCTGACAGGATAGACGCATTCCTCAGGTCAAACCCTGCCAGGCTCTACGAGACATCCTCACAATTTCCCGACAGCTCCTAATATAAATGTTCAAAAAATTCAATTACTACTTAATATCTAGCATATGGTATGGATTCAGATAATATTTGGTAATGATGATGAATTTTAAGCTGGAGTGTTTTTGAACAAGAGGAATAAAAATATTGAACCTTTATTAAGCATTTATTTGGGAAACAATGCTAAGCATTCTACTTGATTTTAAAAAAAATCATTATCAGTCCAACACAAAATGACAGGTATTCTTCTTTTTCTTTTCTTTTAAAAAAATTTGTCTTTATTTATAAGTAGCATAGAGACAGCGAGAAATCAAGAGAGAAGGGGATGACAGAGAAGGAGAGAGACGGACAACTGCAGCACTGCTTCACCACTAGCAAAGTTTTCCCCTTGCAGGTGGGAACTGGGTGCTTGAACCCAGGTTCTTATAACGTGTGCTCAATGAGGTATGTCACGACCTGGCCACACATTCTTAATTTTCTTTCAGGGTATAGACTAAAGCAAAAGGAAGACTCAGTGATACAGTGTTAGAGGTACTAGAAAATATTGTATTAATACCTATAAGATAAATTACTTAAGCTCCAGTTTGAACCATAAGTCATTCATATAATCAGCCACTACACTATTCTCTTTTGCCACATGATAGTTTAAAGTTATTGTGGTAAATTGTATAAAAGGTAATTTAAAGGCAGGACTGACTTCAGAAAAAGTACTGGTAAGTAAAATACTCACTTGTGGAACATTTTAATAAAGCAGTTGGTTATTCTGCATTTTGAAAAATAAACACATCAGGGGATGGGTGGTGGTACACCTGGCTAAGAGCACATATTACAATGTACAAGGAACTGGGTTCAACCCCTTGGTCCCCACCTGCAGTGCAGAAGCTTCATGAGCAGTGAAGCAGTGTTGCAGGTCTCTATGTCTCTTTCCCTCTCAATTTCTCTTTGTTCTATGAAATAAAATTTTTTTAAAAAATAAACACACCTCATTTTTAAGAGTTATTTCTTTTATTTTTTAACTTTTATTATCTTTATTTATTGGATAGAGATAGCCAGAAATTGAGGGAAGGGGGTGATAGAGAGGGAGAGAGATAGACACCTGCAGCATTGCTTCACCACTAACAAAGCTTTCCCCCTGCAGTTGGGGACTGGAGGCTTGAAGCCTGGTCCTTGTGCATTGTAACATGTGTGGTCAACCAGGTGCACCATCATCACTGGGCCTTAGTGTTAACACTATGAAGACCATTTTTAATTTTTTAAATATTTTTTTATATAGGATAGGTCAGAGAGAAATTGTGAGGGGAGAGGAAGATAGAGAGAAAGATAGACACCTGCAGCACTGCTTCACTGCTTGTGAAGCACCCACCCCTGCAGGTGGGGACTGGGGGAGGAGGGTGGGGCTTGAACCAAGATCCTTGAGCTTCAGCTTGGGAGTCCTACATTGTACCCGCTACCTGCCAAAGCACCTGGACACAAGGATCTAGTTCTTATTTTAGAAAACCTTGGCAAGTGTCACCAAACTCATACTATTTGTGTTTTTAATAATATTTAGAAATACTCTGGTTGATCTGACATTAACCACAATTCTTATTTTTTTAATTTGATCTGTTCTCAAATCATCTATTTTTCTATATTTAACCCTATATTTAAATATATTATTCCTCCTTAAATTGTCCATATATTATCTTATCTGGCTTTCACTCTCTTATTTTTATTATTCTAGTTCACAAATCAGTTGTAATATGTTAACAGTTTAATTATGATTATTGTACCATAAAGGTTGGGCAGAACCCAAGAGGTCATGCAATTCATTGTTAAACCCATTCTAAAATTTGTGTTTACTCTGTGGAATGGTGCGTAGATGTAGGTCAAAATTAGTCCTGTCTTGCAGAACAATCTCATCTTTTATGGTATCTTACTTAATTTTATTGCTGTAACAACATCTGATAATTTTATTTTAGAAACAGGAAAATCAGTATTTTTTTCTTTGACCATACATAGTTGCCTTCTAAGTCTCTTTGTAAAACTGAGATTGCAGCAAAGGTGTCCAACTTAAATCACTGTTTTTGTTTTTTTTTTTACTTCAGAATTCTACAATTCTGTGTATTAGTGGTAACCTCCATGTAGTATAATCTACTTTCTTCAGTGACTTTTTTTTTCCCTCTGACAAGCATCTGTCTCTTTACCACTTAGTGTCCACTGGTGAATTTTACTTGGGCTTGGATGAAAAGCTTGGAAAACCAATTATCTCAGCCTTACATATCTTCCCATCGAAGTATCAGTTTTGTTTGCTTTAATCATAGTGTCATGTAATACCCAAGCTGTTCCTTACTTTATTTTGAATTGCTACAAACCTTTGCTTTATTTTGACTGCTACTGGAAATGTACCCATGCCTGTCTATTTGTGTTGGCTAATTTATGAACATGAGCTACATGGACAGCATGTGGCATGATAAAGAGGACTACAAATATTTGTATCTGACTTTCAGGCTTCAAAAGTAGTTGTATCAGTTATTTGACATGTGATTTTTGGGCATGTAGCTAGTCCTCCTCTCTGAGTTCCTGCAGTGTCAGTGATAGATTACTGTTTTTTTTCAACCAATAATTATGAGGATATTTTACCATCTATCTTGTATAAGGTATATATTATATTACTATGATTGCATCCAAATATAATTTAAATATGCCTGAGAAATAACAGATGTGTTGTGTGTATTTAATGTGTGATCTCTTATTATTGTTATTTATTTTTAATTTATTTAGTTTTGTTTCAAAATTGTTGTTTTAACCCCAGACGAACCATTATATTCATATATTTTTTCTTTTTTTAGGCCTAAAAATTTATCTGTCTTATTATTTTATGATCTAAGGAACTTTGCAGTCTCTTATTTAAATAGTTACTGACTCTGACTCCCACTTGTTTTTAGAGAACACATGCATGCAACGTGCGGCAATCTCCCATACTCATTTCCCCAGAGTCTTACATTTTAGATTTAAACTCTTCCACAAACAGTTTTGGAATGCGTTAGCATTCTCTGTGATCCTTTTCTGTCATTCTGGTTGGATGCTCAAAATAATCTGCTAGCCCTCGAAAAGTGAAATGAATTATGTTTGGTTCAATAACAAAGGTCTTAAATTTCATAGAACTAGCTTTGCAAAATGTGTGGGATGAGGGCTGGGTGGTGGCACACCTGGTTGAGCACACAGGTTATAGTGCTCGAGGAACTGGGATTGAACCCTCAATCCCCATTTGCAGGGCAAAGGCTTTGCAAGTGATGAAGCAGTGCTGCAGTTGTCTATCTGTCTCTCTCCCTATCTATCATCCCCTTCTCTTTCAATTTCTCACTGTCTCTATCCAATAAATAAAGATGATACAAAAAGTTAAATAAGTGAATAAGTAAATAAATTAACAACAAAATATGTGGGGTCATATCCCCCACAGGTGGAGTGGAAATAAACATTTTTTTTCTTCTTTTTTAATTTATTTTCCCTTTTGTTGCCCTTGCTGTTTTTTTTTATTGTTGTACTTATTATTGATATTGATATCGTCATTCTTAGAAGAGAGAGAGAAATGAAGAGAGGAGGGGAAGACAGAGAGGGGGAGAGAAAGAGAGACATTTGCAGACCTTTTTCACCTTCTGTGAAGGAACTTCCCTGCAGGTGGGGAGCCTGGCTGGAATCTGATCCTTATGATGGTCCTTGAGCTTCCTGCCATATGCACTTAACCCGCTGTTCTACTGCCCGAACTCTTAAAAGAGAGACTAGTATATACAGAAAGAAAAGAATACAGCCAAGTGTTCTATGTAGAAAATGATGAAGAGCTAAGTCTTGGAGTGTCATCAAGATTGCTCACCCAGTAGCATGCCTTCTTTTCCATGCTTATAATCCAGGATTCATGTTCAATTCCCTCCACAATGGAGATAGCTTCAGTGATGTGGTATCATTCTGTCTTTCTCTCTATATGAAATATCAGCTCAAAATGGTGAAGCCATAGTGGCAAAAGAAAAAAGAACAGACAGAAGGTTGAAGGTCTGGCTTCTATAATTGCTTCCCAGCCTATGTCTCTCTTTCCCAAGTGGGGAGAGGCTCTGGGGAAGCAGAGTTCCAAGGCACATTGGTGGGGTTGTCTGTTCAGGGAAGCCTGGTCACATCCTGCTAGCACCTGGGAACCTGGTGGCTGAAAGAGAGTTAACATAAAAAGCCTAACTAGGGGGAGTTAGGAAGATGGCGGCCTGAGAAGTCGCTAACAGCGAGTGCTCTGATCGCATCATCGGCAACGGTAGGATTTTCTGCCTTTAGCAGGCCAGTCAGTAAGGGGGGACACCAAAGAAGTGATTACAATTTAATTTGGGTTAAGAATTAGAGTAAAGGTGACATGGACTAGCGGGGTGCCAGAATTCCCAGGTGGCGCCAGAATTCCCAGTCGGCACCAGGCAAGGCGAGTGCGCCGGGCATTGTCCTCTGCCAGCCCAGGAAGGCGGCTCCTCCGCCGGTTGCAGAGCGCGGCGGGCAGAGGACCCGGAGAGAGCACTTTAGCTCGGGGGCTGCCTCTTGGGAGTCTCCAGGGTCCACCACGAACCTGAGGGCGGATCCAAAGACTTCTTGAGTATAGCTCTCATTGGATCAAAGGACTTGGAGCTAGTTTTCATTTTTGAGAAATCATTTAAAAAAGTCTGGGGGAGGGGTTTCCCGGAAGATGGCGGACTGAGAAGCGGCTAGCCTTTGAGTTCCGGACACATCTCGTGTAAACAATAGGATTTTCTGCCTTTAGCAGGCCAGCCAATAAGGGGCCATAGCGGTCACAACAAGGAGGTGTCTATAACTTAATTTGGGTTAAGAATTAGAGTAGGGGAAAAAAAATTCTTTTTTCTTCCTTTTAATTTTCAAGCATACATCCTTCCCGCCACCCCCCCCCCCCCCCATAAGCAGTGCCTGGGACCAGCTACTAGCAGGATACCCCATACCACCAAACAGGGGTTTTTTTTTTTTTTTAATTCACTGATAGACATTTGGGAAGTTCCTCGCACTGCTCTTTAATTACAACTCTTCTTCTTACCTTCTCCCTTTTCTCTCTCTTATCTCTCTCTATCTCTTTTTTTTTTTTAATCTTGTCATACACTTCTTTCTTCTTTGCCTTTCTGAATTTGTGAATTACTTTGGGGAAGAAATCTGACCCAGAGTGGACTCTCTATGTGTGTATCTCTGCTCTAGTTCCCTTTACACTCTTGTTACCCCTAGAATATACACTGGATAGTAGATTTGCATAACTGTCTATTCTTGCTATCCTCTCTTTCTTTTCTCTTTCTTCACTGGGATTTGGTTACTATTTTTTCACGGACTGGAGAAATTGTTTGGCTAACTGGTAACGATTAAACTCCTTCAATACTTACTTCAGTTGCTACTGTTATTCCGGAGGATGGTGAGTGCAATTGTGATAAAGGTATTTAGTACAGTGTTACTTGTGCTCAAAACACAACTGAGGAACAACACAGCATAAAAAAAAAAGAGAGAAACACATAAAAAATAAATGGGCAGATTAAAAACAAATAAAACTGTTACCCCAATGAATGAAAGACAAGAGCCCAGAAGAAACCACAAATCAGTCAGAAGTAACCATAGATAAGAAAAGTATGCAAGCAATAATAAACTTATTAATCACAGAAATGAAAACAACATTGGAGGAAAGGAATGGCAGTATTAGGGAAACAACAGTTGAGACCCCCAAGGAAAATACTGATTATCTTGAGACAATTAGAGAACTGAAAGCTGAAATAGCTTTAATGAAGAAAGAAGCTGAGGCAAGAGAAAGCAGACTAACAGAAGCAGAAAACAGAATTAGTCAGACAGAGGATGAGTTAGAGAAAACTAAGAAAGAGGTGAAAGAGCTTAAAAAGAGATTGAGAGACACTGAAAACAACAACAGAGACATATGGGATGATCTCAAAAGAAGTAACATTCGTATAATTGGCCTGCCAGTGGAAGAAAGAGAGGAAGGGGAAGAAAACATTCTAGAGGAAATAATACAAGAAAACTTCCCAGACCTGAATAACAGAAAGGATATCAAGGTTCAAGAGACCCAGAGAGTACCAAACAGAATCAACCCACACCTGAAGACACCAAGACACATCATAGTCACAATGAGAAGAAGTAAGGATAAAGAAAGGATCCTAAAGGCTGCAAGAGAGAAACAAAAAGTCACATACAGGGGAAAACCCATAAGACTATCTGCAGATTTCTCAACTCAAACTCTAAAAGCCAGAAGGGAGTGGCAAGATATCTATCGAGCCCTGAATGAAAAAGGGTTTCAACCAAGGATAATATATCCTGCTAGACTTTCATTCAAGCTAGATGGAGGGATCAAAACCTTCTTAGACAAACAACAGTTAAAGGAGGCAACTATCACCAAGTCGGCCCTGAAAGAGGTACTAACAGACCTCTTATAAACAAGAACATCACTATAATACTTGCAATATATCAGAGTAAGCAAATTTTTTTTTTAGAACAATGGCACTACAATACATTAAATCCATAATATCAATAAATGTCAATGGCTTAAACTCACCCATCAAAAGGCACAGGGTGGGGGATGGATCAGAAAACATAACCCAACCATATGCTGCTTGCAAGAATCCCATCTGTCACAACAAGATAAACACAGACTTAAAGTGAAAGGATGGAAAACTATCATACAGGCGAACGGTCCACAAAAAAGGGCAGGAAAAGCCATTCTCATCTCAGACACGATAGATTTTAAATTAAACAAAGTAATAAAAGATAGGCAAGGACATTACATAATGATTAGAGGATCAATCAGCCAAGAAGACTTAACAATTATTAACATCTATGCACCCAACGAGGGACCATGTAAATACATTAAACACCTACTGAAAGAATTTCAAAAATACATCAATAGTAATACAATAATAGTGGGAGACTTCAATAGCCCACTCTCACACTTAGACAGACCAACAAAGCAGAGAACCAATAAAGATACAAGAGAATTGAATGAAGAGATTGACAGACTAGACCTCTTGGATATTTTCAGACTCCTCCACCCCAAAAAACTGGAATACACCTTCTTTTCAAATCCACATAACACATACTCAAGGATAGACCACATGTTAGGCCACAAAGACAGCATCAATAAATTCAAGAGCATTGAAATCATCCCAAGTATCTTCTCAGACCACAGTGGAGTAAAACTAACTTTTAACAACAAACGGAAGATTATTAAAAGACATAGAATTTGGAAACTAAACAACATGCTCCTTAAGAACCACTGGGTCAGAGACTCACTCAAACAGGAAATTCAAATGTTCCTGGAAACTAATGAAAATGAAGACACAACCTATCAAAATATTTGGGACACAGCAAAAGCAGTACTGAGAGGGAAACTTATAGCCATACAATCACATATTAAACACCAAGAAGAAGCCCAAATGAACGACCTTACTACACACCTCAAGGACTTAGAGGAAGAGGAACAAAGGAACCCTAAAGCAACCAGAAGGACAGAAATCACTAAAGTTAGAGCAGAAATAAACAACATCGAAAATAAAAGAACCATACAAAAGATCAATGAAGCCAAATGTTGGTTCTTTGAAAGATTAAACAAAATTGACAAACCCCTAGCCAGACTCACCAAACAAAAAAGAGAGAAGACTCAAATTAATAGAATTGTAAACGATACAGGAGATATCACAACTGACACCACAGAAATCCAGAGAATTCTGCGAAACTTCTATAAAGAACTATATGCCACCAAGCTAGAGAATCTGGAAGAAATGGAACAATTCCTAGAAACCTATGCACTTCCAAAACTGAACCAAGAAGAACTACAAAATCTAAATGCACCAATCACAGACAAAGAAATTGAAACCGTTATTAAGAATCTCCCCAACAACAAAAGTCCTGGACCAGATGGCTTCACAAATGAATTCTACAAAACTTTCAGGAAACAGTTAATACCCATACTTCTTAAGCTATTCCATAAGATTGAAGAAACAGGAATACTCCCTTCCACCTTTTATGAAGCCAACATCACCCTGATACCAAAAGCTGATAGGGACAGAACAAAAAAGGAAAACTACAGACCAATATCTCTGATGAACATAGATGCCAAAATATTAAACAAGATCTTGGCCAACCGGATACAGCAAGATATCAAAAAGATTGTTCATCATGACCAAGTGGGATTCATCCCAGGAATGCAAGGCTGGTTCAACATCCATAAATCAATCAATGTCATTCATCACATCAATAAAAGCAAAGCCAAAAACCACATGATTATCTCAATAGATGCAGAGAAAGCCTTTGACAAAATCCAACACCCATTCATGCTCAAAACTCTACAAAAAATGGGAATAGATGGGAAATTCCTCAAGATAGTGGAGTCTATATATAGCAAACCTACAGCCAACATCATACTCAATGGACAGAAGCTGAAAGCATTCCCCCTCAGATCGGGGAATAGACAGGGCTGTCCACTGTCACTAATACTCTTCAACATAGTATTGGAAGTTCTTGCCATAGCAATCAGGCAAGAGAAAGAAATCAAAGGGATACAGATTGGAAGGGAAGAAGTCAAGCTCTCACTATTTGCAGATGATATGATAGTATACATAGAAAGACCTAAAGAATCCAGTAGAAAATTACTGGAAGTTGTTAGGCAATATAGCAAGGTATCAGGCTACAAAATCAATGTACAAAAATCAGTGGCATTTCTTTATGCAAACACTAAATCTGAAGAGGAAGACATCCAGAAATCACTCCCATTTACTGTTTCAGCAAGATCAATCAAATACCTAGGAATAAAGTTGACCAAAGAAGAGAAAGACTTGTATGCTGAAAACTATGAGTCGCTACTCAAGGAGATAGAAACTGATACCAAGAAATGGAAAGATATCCCATGCTCATGGATTGGAAGAATAAATATCATCAAAATGAATATTCTCCCCAGAGCCATATACAAATTTAATGCAATACCCATCAAAGTTCCACCAAGCTTCTTTAAGAAAATAGAACAAACACTACAATCATTTATCTGGAACCTGAAAACACCGAGAATTGCCAAAACCATCTTAAGGAAAAGAAACAGAAATGGAGGCATCACACTCCCAGACCTTAAACTATATTATAAAGCCATCATCATCAAAACAGCATGGTACTGGAACAAAAATAGGCACACAGACCAGTGGAACAGAATTGAAAGCCCAGAAGTAAATCCCAACACCTATGGGCATCTAATCTTTGATAAGGGAGCCCAAAGGATTAAGTGGAAAAAGGAGGCTCTCTTCAATAAATGGTGCTGGGAAACCTGGGTTGTAACATGCAGAAGAATGAAATTGAACCACTTTATCTCACCAGAAACAAAAATCAACTCCAAATGGATCAAAGACCTAGATGTCAGACCAGAAACAATCAAATACTTAGAGGAAAATATTGGTAAAACACTTTCCCACATACACCTCAAGGACATCTTTGATGAATCAAAACCAATTGCAAGGAAGACTAAAGCAGAAACAAACCAATGGGACTACATCAAATTGAAAAGCTTCTGCACATCCAAAGAAACTATTAAACAAACAGAGAGACCCCTCACAGAATGGGAGAAGATCTTCACATGCCAGACATCAGACAAGAAACTAATCACCAAAATATATAAAGAGCTCAGCAAACTTAGCCGCAAAAAAGCAAATGACCCCATCCAAAAATGGGCAGAGGAAATGAACAAAACATTCACCACAGAGGAGATCCAAAAGGCTAACAAACATATGAAAAACTGCTCTAGGTCACTGATTGTCAGAGAAATGCAAATTAAGACAACACTAAGATACCACCTCACTCCTGTAAGAATGGCATACATCAAAAAGGACAGCAGCAACAAATGCTAGAGAGGATGTGGGGACAGAGGAACCCTTTTACATTGCTGGTGGGAATGTAAATTGGTCCAGCCTCTGTGGAGAGCAGTCTGGAAAACTCTCTGAAGGCTAGACATGGACCTTCCATATTGTTGGGTAGTTGCCATCTCCCCCTGGCTTCTGCTTAACCATATGCCTATATAGGGATTTTACTGATCCAAAGGTTTGGTCTATTTACATAAATCACTTTTACATAAAGCACTCCAGGGCATTGGTGGTTCAGTTATAGGATTCTCGCCTGTTCTGCCCCCTCCTTGTCACACTCTGATTTTCACCAGTCACTTTTCTCTCCACCCTCTCTATATCACATCCTGTTTCCACCCTACTTGGAGAGTATAAAAACAGCTGCTCTTCTGATTAAAGACACTTGGAAATTGCTTTCCGGCTCCGAGAGTTCCAGAGTGTATCTCCTGCGGAAGTTGGTGCAGCACGAGTTCCTGATCCCTCTCCCACACAGCAGCCTAGATCAGCTCCAGTTGAGTTCTCTCCAACCCAGAGAGCACTAGCTCGGGAAGAAGTACCCTCAGGCTATCCCGGCATCTGGCGCCCGGAACAGGGACCCGTAAGCAGCAGATTTACAAGAAGACATCTTAGATAAGTACACACCTTTTGGGTATCTGCAATATTGTGTTAAGGCACTGTGATTTTTTTTTCTTTTTTATTGTTTTCCGGAGATCTTTCCACCATGGAAAATCTTTTCCAAATCCTGCATTCTTTTTCCAGTATACAATTTTTATATATCTGGGACATTTTTCTCGGGGCTTCACCTTATATCCTGTTGATCATCATAGCAGCTTTTAAGGGATATATAGGGCAACCTCTCAAAAGGCTTAAGAAACTAGAGGCTGAGGTCCAAGAGATAAAGGAAGTAATCATAGAACTTAACCAGCACCTTAAAAACAAGAAGAAGCAAAGGCCTGTCGTGATCTTGACTCACCCTAATTCCTCTGCATCTTGCCCTGAGGCCCCTATTTTGGCAGACACGTGTCCGAATTCTCCTTTGGACTCCACAGCCACTTCTTCGGCCACCCCCATTTTGGCAGAAACGTGTCCGGAACCTCCTGCTGCCTCCACGGCTGCTTCTTCACCCCACCCTGTTTTGATAGACACATGTCCGAATTCTCCTGTAGCCTCCAAAACCACTTCTTCGGCCACTTGTCCAGAAGCTTCCACTTCAGTGACTCCTCCTACCACTACACACTTATCAGAGGAAGTCCACACATTTCCGGTCAATGTTGCCCCCAATAGACAAAAACCTCAGGCCTGGTATCCATATTCCGCCACAGACCTGAAGGAACTACGCCAGGCTATCAAAGATGACGGTGTTCATGCCCCATGGACCAAGTCCATTTTACAAGGCCTGCTTCAGAACCTTAATACCCCTCAAGATTGGAGAGATGTGACTCGTGCTACGCTCCCAGGCCCCCTCTTCCTGCAATGGGAGGCATTCTTTCGCGATGAATGTTTACAACAATCGCGGAAAAATATTCAAAATCAGCCAGAGGGTAATTTTGATGCATTGTTTGGAACAGGCCAATTAGAAACAGGGATTCAACAGGCGGAAGCCAAGTTTCCAGCGGGGTATTTTGATCAAGTACGCCTGTGTGCATTAAAAGCATGGGAGCGATTAACACCACCCATGGGAGCAGCCTCAGCCCCCATTCTCTCCCTGCAACAAGAACCTGATGAATCCCTCGCTAAATTCATTGCCAGGGTCCAGTCGAGTTTGGAAAGGAAGATTTATAATCCTGACGCTCGTTTTCTCCTTCTGCGATCCATAGTCTGGGATGGAATGCTTCCGCATTTTCGACAGGCCTGTATCACTCTTAAAAACGAACACCCAGATACTTGGATTCTAGCTACACAGGATCTCAGATCAAGCTCTTTTCAAGGACCTATGTTACAGGCCTATGCAGCTACCTTACATAAGCAAAAAGGAGCTTGCTTTCAGTGCGGTCGCCAAGGGCATTGGCGTAACCAATGTCCAGAAAATAGACCGCGACCCCGCCTCCAGTCAGGGCGACCCCACCTCCAATCAGGGCAACCCCGCCTCCAGACAGGGAATCAGAGACCACGAATGCCTTGTCCCAGATGCCAGAAAGGATTTCACTGGAGGAGAGATTGTTGGTCAAGGTTCCATAGGAACGGCACGCCTCTGCCAAATGTAAACAGGGATTTAAACTAGGTATGGGGCTTCCCTTAGCCCCGCCCCCAAGAGGGAAGGAAGCAGGTCGCCCGCTTGGTGCTGTGCCCTTCTTCCACAAACAGAAGCCCAGCTTGGGACCCAATCCGTCTCTATACCCACCACGCCAAGTAACAATAACAGAGGGTGAGCAGAAGGAGGAACCCGTGGTATGTGGGAACTTCCAGCATAGAAATAACCGGCTGGAGCAAGAGAACAGCTTGAATTCAGAGCCTGAGATTTTATGGACCACCCCTGTTTTAGAAAGGGGTCACCCAACTATGACAGTAAAGATTGGTAATATTCCTTTTAAGTGTTTGATTGACACGGGAGCAGATAAGACAATATTAAGACAAGCAGAGGTTCCCCAGAGTTGGGAACTCCTCCCAGGACCACGCTTACATGGTGTTGGAGGATTGACTCAGGCATTCCGCACACGAGATTCCCTTGTGTGGGAAGATCCAGAAGGGACTACCGGACGCTTTCAGCCTTTAATAGCTGATATAAGCACCAATTTATTGGGAAGAGACTTGCTGGAATCTTTAGATGTAGTGATATCCTCAGACACCTCTGCAGGACACCACACTCACTCCTGTGAGACTGCTAGACCCAACCAGCACCCCCAATACTAACTGCCACTGTTCGTAACAGAACTCCCCGCTTAGATTGGCTTTCTAATGAGCCTGTCTGGGTGGAACAGTGGCCTTTGCCTAGGGAGAAGCTAGAAATTTTAAAAAAACTCGTCCAAGAGCAGTTATCGTTGGGACACATTCGTCATTCTCGGAGCCCATGGAATACTCCAGTCTTTGTAATTAAAAAGCGCTCAGGAAAATGGCGCCTCCTCCAAGATCTTCGTGCAGTTAATAAAACCATGCAGGTTTGGGGCTCCCCCCAAAGGGGTTTGCCTCTTGCTTCCGCAATTCCCACAGGAATTCCAATCATAGCTATTGATATACAGGATTGTTTTTTCTCTATTCCCTTACACCCACAAGATTGTAAACGTTTTGCTTTCTCTGTTCCTTCTATTAATAATGCCAGCCCTGCCGATAGATTTGAATGGGTGGTACTGCCCCAGGGCATGGCTAATAGTCCTACTATTTGTCAAGAGGTTGTTAAATCTGCCCTTTTTCCATATATTCATAAGGGCCTTAAGGTTTTTCATTATATGGATGACGTGTTAATATGGGGAGAATTAGATACAGATCTCTCCGCCCTACGTGATTTTCTAATCCCTGCCTTAAAGAGAAGTGGACTTAATGTAGCTCCTGAGAAGATACAGCTAATCCCTCCAATATCTTTCTTAGGCTCAGAGATTTCCCTAACGCAGATTCGTCCTTTAAAACCTTGTGTTACTTTTCCTTCTAATCTCACTCTTGCTTCTTTACAAAGTTTTCTTGGAAATTTGAATTGGCTTAGGCAGTATCTTTATCTGCCTACGAGCTGCCTGCAACCACTGTTCGATCTGTTAAAAGGAAACAAACAGCCCTCCTCAAAGCGTATGTTAACCCCCGAAGCATCCTTGGCTCTGGAAAAAGTTAACCAGGCTCTCCAGGACATGCACCTCGTTCGATTCTCCCCCTCCTCTCCAGTAAATCTTCTAATCTTTAACTCCACCCCCACGGTAGTGGGGGCATTGTGGCAGAAACATGGCGTTCTCGAATGGCTTCATACGCCAGTAGGCGGAGCTCCAAGACTCCTTACCGAGATTGATGCCTTAGCATTTATGGTTCGCCAAGGAAGAAACAGATCGGTTCAGGTCTTAGGAAGGGAACCAGATTCAATCATTCTTCCCTTTTCTCTCACTGATACAGAATGGCTCATACGCCACCATTCTCGTTTTGCCATAAGTTTAATGGGTTTTCCAGGACAATTAGATAATCATTTTCCCTCTAATAATTTGATAGCTTCTTTACCTCTGTTGCCTCTACTAGTACCTAAACTTTTCTCTCGAGATCCCATCCCCTCTGCTCCTACAGTGTTCACTGATGGTGGAAAAAAGGGAGCTGCTGCCCTTATATATTATCCAGACCAGCAATACCCCAAACCTCTCTTTACTGAACTTCCTGATAATTCCCCTCAGTACAAAGAACTTTATGCTGTTTTCCTTGCATTAAAAGCTGTACCAGAATCCTTCAACCTTTTTTCTGACAGTGTGTATACTGTTAACTTACTTCCATGGCTTGCGCGATCTTATGTAAGAATTGATGACAACCCACTTTCTCCTCTTTTAATTCAAATTGCCTCTATGCTCTGTTCTCGAACCCATCCACTGTATGTTCAGCACCTACGTTCCCACAGCCCTCTTCCTGGTCCCCTGTCCGAAGGGAATGCTGCAGCTGACCGCCTTGCCTCCACAGGAATTCTCCTAGCCTCTGTCTCTAATCCTGCTGACTTTCATTCCCTAACCCATGTTAATCTTAAAGGTCTTCGAGCTCGATTTCCTGATATTCCTCTGCCACAGTTAAAACGTATTCTTGCTACATGTTCCTCCTGTGCAGGTCTAATCAAAACACCTGCTATTCAGACTCTAGGGGTTAATCCTCGAGGTTTAAAAGCCAACGCTCTTTGGCAAATTGATGTTACCCACATACCTAACTTTGGCAAACAAAAATATGTGTTCGTCTCAATTGATACCTTCTCTAAGTTTATGTGGGCTACAGCTCAGACTGGAGAAAACTCAAAAAAGCTTATAAGCCATATGCTCTCCTGTTTTGTTGTAATGGGCTTACCTCTTCAACTTAAAACGGATAATGGACCTGCTTTTACCAGCAAACAATTTAAAGATTTTTGTTCCCTCTGGAACATTACTCATACTACAGGCATTCCGTATAATCCACAGGGACAAGGCATTGTTGAGAGGGCCCATCAAACTCTTAAGGCTCAATTAAATAAAGAAAAAGGGGAAATGTACCCCCCTAATATCCAGCTGGCAAAAGCCTTAACTACATTAAATCTCTTTAATATTTACAAAAACTCCGACCAACCTCCTATAATTCTTCATTGGCAAACACCACCCACCCTCCCAGCTATTAAAGTCAAATGGAAAGACCCACTTGATAAAATTTGGAAAGGACCTGACCCCCTGTTGACTATGGGGAGGGGTTTCGCATGTATTTTTCCACAAAATTACTCCAAGCCTGTTTGGGTTCCTGCCCGCCATGTCCGGCAATACCCACATGATGGTGCTGATATCCCTGAAGAACAAGAAACACTGCAAGAAGACTGGCTGCAAGAGGACTGGCTACAGGATGCACCCCAGGATCCATAATACAGCATGGCAGAATCAAAAAAAAAAAATCTGATTCACAGAACTCTCCCCCCCCCCCGAATGAATGTCTTATGCTATGACTGGCCAGTTGTGTTTTGTGAGTGAGTGAGTGAAAAAAAAAAAAAAATTGAGTGAGTTGAGTGACCAAAATTTTTGTATGACCCATTGTGCTCAGAGTACTCTGAAAGTTAACTGACTTTATATCAAACGGCTGGACGCAGCCATGGTTTCTGGAGACGTCCAGAAACAGTCCAAAAATTGTTCATTCCCCCTTTTGATTTCTTTTTTAAGTCTTGATATCAATATGAAATGTTTAGTCTTAAACTGTGTGAGTAAAGATGGTTCAACTATGACAGTAGTTCTAAATTCACATTTGAAATGATATATCTTATTTACAAGTTTTTCTCCTCCTGTGTGTTATAAACTATATGTTTAATATGCGTGTTTCAAGTTTGGTAAACATTAACTTGACAGTTAAATCGTAACTTCGAAGTTACATTTTTATGAGAAGAGGTAAAATCAATTCATTTAAGTAACTGAGTGTTTAAGGTAAAACTCTAAATATTCAATGTGACAATTCATCATCTCCTAAGTTAAAATACAAATTCTCTATACAGGACATTTTTGGAGGGCCCCCAAAAATGTCCTGTAAGCTATCTTGTGGAAATTAATCCACAACAAATTTGGCATCAATCTGATATTGTAAATGTACCAAAAAAAAAAATTGTCACTAAAATGTGTTAACTCTAGTAACCTGAGTTTGCTTAAAAACCCAATGTAAAAATAGTCAAGAATCAATATATGTAACTTAAACTCGGTATGAAAACTTTGCTATATAAAGACTGCTACATGAGGTCACGTAAGATGACCTTTACACAAAATTATAAAGATACCTAAACCAGTTATAATCATTGAGTTATCAATTGTAGTAAACTTCTAATTTGTTACAAAGTTTTTTCATAAGTAATTGACTACAGCTATGACAAGCCTTCGCATAAAGAAGCATCTGCTCATATAGAATCCACAGAAATCCATCTTGGATCCCTGACCTCTGACATCACCCACAATTACAGCCATCCCCAGAAACCCGTGATGTGACCTGACACGATCTGGAGAACCTGATTCACAGACTCCGAAGGACAAGACTTTCCTACTGCCTTTCTCTCAACCATCGGTGTCTGCTCTTCCTGCTTCTGTTTCGCCCATCATGTTTTGGCGGTTCCAGGTCACTCTCTACAGAGAAGAAAAGTTCCGGTGGCCGTCCTCCTCCATCAAGATAGACGTGTGGCATTTATTTCCTGGCCGTTGACATTGGACTGATGCTTCTATAGAACTTGCTGGACACTCCTTTTATACTCCTGGACTTCTTGAAGAATGACTGTAGCAGGCTGACTCGGGATTTTGCAATGCCAGATCACCCCTCTAGCCCCTCGGCTTATCAGGCCCCCACTCCTCCACCCATCAGGCTCACTCTGTCTCTTGCTACTCTTACTTATCCCTCCGTCTTGTGCTAGTTCTTTTTAAAGACACTTACACACTATCATTCTGCTTTCTTCCCAACAGGTTTCTGTTCACCCCTACACTGCTATTCCCCTGACAGAGATGAAGCCTTTTACAGACATTGACCCAGTTATATATGTCCATTAAGTAAGAGGAAGATGTTGGGGAATTGTGAGGATATGGTTGAGCTTGGAAGGGCCTGAGCCTGAGGGGTGTGTCAATCCTGTTAGTCTCTCTCTCCACGGAG
This sequence comes from Erinaceus europaeus, assembly GCF_950295315.1. Lineage (NCBI taxonomy): Eukaryota > Metazoa > Chordata > Mammalia > Eulipotyphla > Erinaceidae > Erinaceus > Erinaceus europaeus. The sequence goes on along the minus strand of NC_080165.1, from coordinate 131,907,214 downwards.
AGGTTGAGCAAGGAGGGACAGTAGAACCCCAAAAAAGGTGTGCCTCTTATCAGTCTCCCTGCCTCACAAAGTGCCCCACACTCCTGATACTATGGCAAAAAGTTAAAAAGAAAGGGGGAGATGTTGGGTAGTTGCCATCTCCCCCTGGCTTCTGCTTAACCATATGCCTATATAGGGATTTTACTGATCCAAAGGTTTGGTCTATTTACATAAATCACTTTTACATAAAGCACTCCAGGGCATTGGTGGTTCAGTTATAGGATTCTCGCCTGTTCTGCCCCCTCCTTGTCACACTCTGATTTTCACCAGTCACTTTTCTCTCCACCCTCTCTATATCACATCCTGTTTCCACCCTACTTGGAGAGTATAAAAACAGCTGCTCTTCTGATTAAAGACACTTGGAAATTGCTTTCCGGCTCCGAGAGTTCCAGAGTGTATCTCCTGCGGAAGTTGGTGCAGCACGAGTTCCTGATCCCTCTCCCACACAGCAGCCTAGATCAGCTCCAGTTGAGTTCTCTCCAACCCAGAGAGCACTAGCTCGGGAAGAAGTACCCTCAGGCTATCCCGGCACATATGACCCAATAATTCCTCTCCTGGGGTTATACCCCAAGGACTCCATAACACCCAACCAAAAAGAGGTGTGTACTCCTATGTTCATAGCAGCACAATTCATAATAGCTAAAACCTGTAAGCAACCCAGGTGCCCAACACCAGATGAGTGGCTGAGAAAGCCGTGGTATATATACACAATGGAATACTATGCAGCTATCAAGAACAATGAACCCACCTTCTCTGACCCATCTTGGACAGAGCTAGAAGGAATTATGTTAAGTGAGCTAAGTCAGAAAGATAAAGATGAGTATGGGATGATCCCACTCATCAACAGAAGCTGACTTAGAAGATCTGAAAGGGAAACTAAAAGCAGGACCTGATCAAATTGTAAGTAGGGCACCAAAGTAAAAACCCAGTAGTGAGGGGTAGACATGTAGCTTCCTAGGCCAGTGGGGTGTGGGAGTGGGCGGGAGGGATGGGTCACAGTCCTTTGGTGGTGGGAATGGTGTTTATGTACACTCCTAGCAAAATGTAGACATATAAATCAGTAGTTAATTAATATGAGAGGGGGAAATCAATTGTATGTCTCAAAGTTTCTCAAAAGACAAACTGAATCTTTTTAATATATAGGCTACGTATTTGATATATGGACTCTCTCAAAAGCCTAGACCAAGTAGATTAGAAGCTTCCAATAGCACAGCTATATACAAGATACTGGGTACTGTACAGCAAACCATAACAAAGGGACTTTTCAAAGTTAACCCAATTAACAAATAATGTGATAATAATATTAACTATTGATTGTCTTTTTGAACCCTAAGACAGCAGGAACCTCACATCTTCACTATAGAGCCCCTACTTCCCCCAGTCCTGGCACCCTTGGATAGGGCCCACTTTCCCGTATGCATCTCCCAATCCAAATCAAATAATATTGCATCCGCTGATCACAACCTAACCAAAGCAACGATTGCCATCTCAACATGCTTCACCTCAGACTGTATCCAGAGACTTCACGTGTGGAATGACAACCCTTCAGCTTCATTACTCGGGTGAGACCTTTCCTTTAATAGTACACTCTAATTTCATCTCAGGTAGTTCACTTTCTAACAAAGTCCCATAACCTAGATATACACCAGTTTCTGTGAGAGAGAGCTTATGTGCACACGTATCCATAAACTACTGCAAAATATATACCTGAAAGCAGGATTACACTAGAGTTTGCAGTGAGTACCTCCCTAACACTTCCTCTCCACTATTCCAAGCTTGGGATCCATGATTGCTCAACAAATTGTTTGGCTTCATATGTTAACTCTCTTTTCAATCACCAGGTTCCAGATGCCACCAGGATGCTGGCTAGGCTTCCCTGGATTGAAGACCCCACCAATGTGTCCTGGAGCTCAGCTTCCCCAGAGACACACCCTACTAGGGAAAGAGAGAGGCAGACTGGGGGTATGGACCAACCAGTCAATACCCATGTTCAGCGGGGAAGCAATTACAGAAGCCAGACCTTCTACCTTCTGCAACCCTCAACGACCCTGGGTCCATGCTCCCAGAGGGCTAGAGAATGGGAAAGCTACCATGGGCGGGGGTGGGTTATGGGGATTGGGTGGTGGGAATTGTGTGGAGTTGTACCCCTCCTACCTTATGCTTTTGTTCACTAATCCTTTCTTAAATAAAAAATTTAAAAATAAAAAAAAATGAAAAGAAAAAAGAACAGAGGAACGTGTTTTTGTATGTTAAGGAAAGGCATTAGGAATGATCAGATCATTTTGCTTTATTTTGGTTCAGTGTTCCGATGACATTTTAAGGTTTCTTTATTTACTGTTATACCCAACAAAAGCAGTATGTGTGCTATGTAAGTGAAAATAGAAGTAACAATGTTAATTTGAGGGAGTATTTGAAATGGGAAAATTAGTCACATTTTTTATGGAAATAATTTAAAAAGTACATTTATGAGGGTGCGGTAGTTGACTTGTAGTCAGTGGAAATTTCGACCTTTAACTAGCTTCGTACACTTTCTTATATCTTTTGAAGACTTCTACTATACTTAAATATTTTTCTCTCATTTTGTATATTTTATCAGTGGTAAGTTATTCTTTCACTCCAATATACTTTTTTTTTAATCAACAAACATGCTCTCTTTAATCCTTAGATGAGCATCAACACTAATTTGTACTCAACAATTAGACAGAAGTTAGAGGAAATGTGTCTTTTAATATTTTACTGAAGGGAAGTCTTTTTTTTTCAATAGTTTACTTTTTAATATTTTGTCAAGAAACAGAGAGGAATTGAGAGGGAAGGGGTAAATAAGAGAGAGAAAGAGAGATACATGCAGCTCTACTTCACTGTTGGTAAAGCTTTTCCCTGGTAATATTATCAATATTAATTTGAGTAGGGGATATCATAAAATGAAACCATCTGTTGAAAAGTGAAGTGGGATTGGAGAAATAGCACACTTGGACAGTGTGCTACAGTACTTTGCTGTGTGTGTGATTCAAGTTCGAGCCAGGGTCCGGCTCCTATTGTATTAAAGGAAGATTTGATGCTGTGGTCTCTTTCACTGTCTGCCTCTCTGCCTACTCTGACTCTGTTAAAAACAAACAAAAAAGAAGACAGAGGAAGAGGAGGAGGAGGAAGAGGAGGAGAAGGAGGAAGAGGAGGAGGAGGAGGAAGAGGAGGAGGAAGATGAGGAGGAGGAAGAAGAGAAGGAGGAGGAAGAAGAGGAGGAGGAGGAGGAAGAAGAAGAAAGGAAGAAAGACAGAAAGAAAGAAGATAGAAAGGAAGAAAGAAAGAAAGAGAAAGAAAGAAAGGAAAGAAAGAGGAAGAGCAAGTGTTGGCACACCCAGTTGAGTGCATACATTAAGCTGCACAAGAACTTGACTTCCAGCCCCTGGTCCCCACCTGCATAGGAGAAGTCTAAAGATCAATGAAGCCAGGTCTCTCTCTGTCTCTCTCTCCCTCTCTCTCTCCCTCTCTCCTCTTCTATCTCCTCTTCCCTCTCAATTTATCTCTGTCCTATCAAATAGAGAAAAAAGTAAACAAAAACCTCTGGGAGTGATTGATTTGTTGTTCAAACACAGAACCCTTATAATAGCCTTGGTGACAATTAAAAAAATAAGAGAAGAAGGAGTAGAAAGTGATGTATATGAGCATGAATTAAGGGGTTAAGGAAATAACAAAAATTTGGACTAAGTTCTTTTTTTAAATTAGTGATTTTATATTATTTACAGAATTACAATATGACAAGGGTATGATTCCTTCTTATACAGCAATAATAACTGGAGTATATATATCTGGAATATATAGCTGTTATATCTGGAATATAACTGGAATATATAACTGTTATATCTGGAATATATATATATATATATATATATATATATATATATATATATATATATACTTTATATCCAGAGACAGCCCTCTGTACTCACAAAACATCAACACTTGTGGCAATAGATTTGGGGTACACTCGCAGTCACACTGAGGAAGAATTCGGAAGAGATTTTGTGGGTAAGATTTTTAAGAGTGTTAGTGGAAGTTAAAGGAACTCTAAAAGACTGTCAGAGAGGGCCAAAGAAAGTAAAAAAGATGTTATTGAATGCTGGAGAAACGGGCCTGAGTCATACAGTAAGAGAATGCTCAGGAAGTCTGTTGCCTGTATTAATATGGAAAACAAGAACATTAAACTGTACTTAAGTTTCCAGGCATAGTTCTGAAGGTTCCGTCTACCTTCTTCTTGCTGGAATTAGTAAAATGAAAGAGACTTTTTAATTTAAAAAAAAAATATATATATATATATATATATTTGATAGAGAAGAGACTACAAAGTACTTTTCCACCATCCATGGAGTTTTACTTATTTTGTCTACATAGGAACACTTCATTGTCCTGAGAGAGATGCATTAAAGAGCAAATTGTTAAGTTATTAAAGTTTTTTATTACCTATATTTATTTATTTGATAGAGGTAGTCAGAAATGGAGAGGGGGAGAGAAAGAGAGGAAGAGAGACAAAGAGACACCTGCAGTCCTGCTTCACCACTCATGAAGCTTCTCCCTGCAGATGGGAATCAAGGGCTCGAACCTGGGTCATATGCACTAAACCAGGTGCACCACCACCCGGCCACCAAGTTATTAAGTTTTTAAGTAGAATTTATAAGAAATATAAAGGGTCCAAATTAGCTTTTTTTTCCCCCTGTCCTGCTACCAAAGGCTCCGTAATGTAAGAAAATAGCTAGGCACAAAGATCAATAAAGGGTGGAATTCTTCTAACCTTTGTTAAAATCTTAAACTGACTTAGAATAGAAATACATTAGGAAATTTCAGACAGAGAAAAGATCCACTATTTTCTTGGGATTTTAAAGTTTCTCCTGAACTCTTCTGACTCTTCAGTTTGTATCAATAATGAAATAACCATGATGCATGTTGAAAATATATAAAAATAATGATAAATGTATATATATATATATATATATATATATATATATATATATATATACTGCCTGTAGATAAGAGAGACTAGAAGTTCTGTGTAACTGACTGTAAATCCTAAGAAATCATCTTTTTTTTAAAAAAATCTTTATTTATAAAATTCTTTATTGGGGGGCTAGTGGTTTACAGTTGACAGTAAAATATAGTAGTCTGTACATGTGTAACATTTCTCAGTTTTCCACATAACAATTCAACCCCCACTAGGCCCTTCTTTGCCATCATATTCCAGGACCTGAACCTTCTCTCCCATTCCAGAGTCTTACTTTGGTGCAATATACTGTTTTTCAATTTATGTATGTCTATGAGTGATATCATCCTATATTCATCCTTCTCTTTCTGACTTATCTTACCATGATTCCTTCAAGCTCCATGCAAGATAAAGTGAAGAAAATGAATTCACCATTTTTCATAGCTGAGTAATATATATATCACAACTTACTCAGCTACTCATCTGTTGTAGGACACCTGGGTTGCTTCTAGATTTTAGCTATTACAAATTGTGCTGCTATGAACATAAGTATACACACATTTTTTTGAATGGGTGTGTTTGTTTCTTTAGGATATATCTCCAAAAGAGGAATTGCAGGGTCATAGCCTTTTGAGGCTTTTCTAGACAAAAAACATCTTTAACTAAATTAACTAATTCAGACTACTTTGAAAATAAGTTCAGTTAGGAAGATTATCCAAAAAGAGCACAGTAAAGCAAAGATATTTAGCTTTAAGTTCTCCCTTCTCCATTAATTAGACCTCCCCAAGGAGACACATTTATTAGTAAGGTTATCTGCATTCTGCCTACAGTACCCCTCCAATAAAATTAATCTTTTGTCAAAGAGCTATTCTGGGGGCTGACAGATTTTTCATTCTCTTTCTTAAGGGTATATCTAACAGATAATTTTAATTAAACAATAGTACTCTAAGTCTCTGAACTATTTTGTCTTACTGTTGTGAAGGCTCTCATTAGAAAAAGGATAGACTAAAGAGATTTGTGGTTGAGGATTTTGTATCATTACAAAAACTACTACAGAATTTATAGAAGATTGAAAGTTACTAAGAAAGTATTTTGGACTGAGGGCTGTCTTAGTCAAAAAGTGCAAGAGATAATATAAACTGAAAATAGGACCCAGATCACTTTCTCAAACTTCTGTGACCGGAAAACTGGTTGAAAAATCTATCTGTAGAGATATAAACAGAATTCTTATATTTTGGAAATTAAGGGTATAATAGAAAGGTTAAACCATATCCTAGAGACACAGAATAAATCAGAAACATCAAGGAAATAGTAACACATGACTTGATAGATTTCAGAAAATTTCTAGAACACTGTTGTCTTTGAGCTTCTTACACACTTAGACATCTTGGTTTATGTGCCAAGAATGAAGGCCATGATCACTCTCTACGTTGGATGTTCCTCAAGATTGTATTTGCAATGGATAACTTTAAGGAATGAAGTAATATCTCTCTCTGGGTCAAAAAGTAGATTTGTTTATTTCTTGTTAAAATAGTGACAGATTCCTTTGAGTCTGATATCCTCAGCTACAATAGAAAGTTACTAGGTCAACCATTTAGTTCTTACCACACGCCTTAGTGGGTCTTGAGTACAAGTAAAACTGACACAAATATGGTGATTCTCATGTTTCTTCCCCACCATTAGCAACATTATTTTTCTCTATCTCAGGCATTCAAGTCTTATGACAGTACCTATAAAACAATAACAGGCTAGTGGTAAAGAGAAGAAGTTAAGTTCTAGACTCAGCTACAACAGCTGTAGACCTCTAGTTTTTGCCTTTGGGTATGGCTATACCTACTATGTTTTTTCATGTTGGCAGATAACTTACCTAATAGTTTTTAGTTGTTCATTTTAGCGCAAATAGTACTGAACGACCTGTATCTGAGTGATTGTATCTAAGAAGCATTATCTACAACAGGACTTGATTAAACTGATGTGATCCTGGACCTTAAGATGCTTCCATAGTAATGCAAAAAAAAAAAAAAAAAGAGGGAGTCAGGTGATAGCAAGAGAATGGGTTAAGCATACTTGGCACAAAGTGCAAGGACCAGAGTAAGGGTCCCGGTTCAAGCACCCGGCTCCCCACCTGCAGGGGAGTCCCTTCACAGGCGGTGAAGCAGGTCTGCAGGTGTCTATCTTTCTCTCCCCCTCTCTGTCTTCCCCTCCTCTTTCCATTTCTCTCTGTCCTATCCAACAGCAATAATAACTACAACAATAAAACAACAAGGGCAACAAAAGGGAAAACAAATAAATATTTTAAAAAATAGTCTTGAGAGAGGAAGAAGTATATTTTACTTGTGAAAGGGATGCAGATTATTATAAGTGATGATTAGCCATTAGGTTACTATATTACTATACCAACCTTTTGGTATAGGGAAGATTACTATACCAATATGTAAAATGTTTTGGAATTAGATTGATCTTTCTCAGAATTGTCCATCCCATATTCCTCCAGAAGAAGCTTTCATATTAATTTTAGTGTGGAAGACCTTGAGCAGACACCAGTAATCATCAGATTGAAAGCTCATGGGATATGGAGCATGAACCACCTATCCAAGAACTCTTACATTCCTGACTCACAAAATGCAAGAGTGATAATAAATGACAGCTACTATTGTTCTGAACCATTAAACTTGGTGTGGATACGTTTATGATATAGTAGTTGGTGACTAGAAATGCACATTAAAATAGTGGCAGTTGTCAATTATTTTATCCCTATTGAAGGATAGTCACAGAAGCATCAAGAGTCTTGACAAGAGAACTCCCATTTTGTGGAATTAAAACTCCATTTTAAAAGCTAGCAGTAAAGTCAGAAGAAAAGAAAAGGATTGGGGCTGGGCAGTAGCATAGCAGGTTAAGCGCACATGGCATAAAGTGCAAGGAATGGCATAAGGATCGAGGTTCAAGCCCATCACATCACCTGCAGAGTGGTCGCTTCACAAGCAGGGAAGCAGGTCTGCAGGTGTCTTTCCCTCCTCCTCTCGGTCTTCTCGTCCTCTCTTGATTTCTCTCTGTCCTACCCAACAACAACAGCTATAACAACAGTAACAATAACAACCACAACAAAGGCAACAACAAGGGCAACAAAGTGGGAAAAACAGCCTCCAGGAGCAGTGGATTCATAGTCCTGGCACCGAGCCCCAGCAATAACCTTGGAGGAAAAAAATAAATAAATAAATAAAGGAAAGGATTAGGGAGATCCAGCCTAGACATGTGGAGCCAAAGACATCAACATTAACAGCAGGGAGAGCATAAGGGACCAAACAAACAAAATCGCCTCATCGCCAAAACAAAAAAATAAAATTACCAATCAACAATGTACAAATATAAAGTTTCCAGGGCAATTATTTGGCCTACTGGCCCTGACTTAGGTTTTAAACTACCAGCTGCTTGCTTGCCCCAACTCTGCACTTTCGCTTCTTCCTGAGTTTTCCAGCCACAAACTCCAGGTTTGGGATACCCTGCCTCAGACCCAACTTTGCATTCAGCTCCATGCCCCTGCCTTACTAGCCAGTACCATGGGACAAGCTCCCACCCCAAGAGTAAGCTCTGGAGAACCTTGTTCGCAGACATGCTTTGTGCTGAATGGCTTGTATTAGTGTATGTATGTTGTTTATTAGTGTGAAATTTTAAGTAAGAACATTTCAAAAGGTAATCTGGAACTGCCTGTGGTATTTGTCTTCTAGTTTCCATCTTAAATGGGAATGAGTAACTGTATGCTGCTTTTTGAAATCTACCCGATCACGAAGGGGAAAGATCTGACTGCTGATTTGTCACCCTAAGTCACAAATAGAGTCAGTAATTTGTGATAAACCCAAAGTGACAAGTTACTATTTCATTTAAGTAATATTAAAAGATAAATATTGCATTACACTATTTTATAGAAACAAACAAAAAATGAACCTTAGGGAAATTCTGCAACTCTTGTATGGCCACAGAGTTTGAAGTAAAAAATACGTAATTTACAAGCAAATCTTGTTATGTCTTGCTACTATACTAACAAGATTTGGTTCTGCAACAATAACACAATTTTCAAAATGGTACCTGAGCTTAGAGTATTGTAATATCATGCTAATGTGTGTGTAGCATTTTTTCTTTTTTTTTTTTTTTTGCCTCCTGGGTTATTGCTGGGGCTCAGTTCCTGCACCATGAATCCACTGCTCCTGGAGGTCATTTTCCCCCTTTTGTTGCCCTTGCTATTTTAGCCTTGTTATGGTTATTATTGTTATTGTTGATGTCGTTCATTGTTGGATAGGACAGAGAGAAATGGAGAGAGGAGGGGAAGACAGGAGCCTGTGAAGCGACTCCCCTGCAGGTGGGGAGCCAGGATCCTACTCTGGTCATTGTGCTTTGTGGCACATGCGCTTAACCTGCTGTACTACTGCCCGCCCCCAACCATTTTGTTTTAATTGATGTGGTTTTTATTTTTCTGTTCTGTCATTCTTGAGTTGTTGTGTTTTGAGTACAAGCCCCGCTATACTAAAGACCTTTATGACAAATGCAGTCATCAACCTCAGAAATTACAATAATGGTAACTGAAGCAAGGATTGATGCAGTTCAACCAATACCAGTTAGCCAAACAACACCTCCAGTCCAAGAAAAAATAGCAACCAAACAAAAGAAAAAGAAAGAGAAAGGAAAAAAGGGAAAGCAAGAATAGACAATTATGCAAATCTACTGTCCACTATAAGTTCTTGGGATAGAAAGAAGAGAAAGGGAAGTAGAGAAGACACACACACATAGAGTCCACTATGAGTCAGATTTCTTCCCCCAAATAATTCACAAGCGAGTTATCAGTGAATTCAGAAAACAAAAGGAGGAAGTAAGAAAAGAATAAAAAAAGAAAGAAAGAAAAGAAAGAGAGAAAGAAAGAAAAGGAAGAGCAGTGAAAGGAGTTTTTTTTTTTTTGTGTGTGTGTGTGTGTTTTGTTTTCTTTTTAATTAGCTAGGAGGAGGAGAAAGGCAGAGTGGAGGGAAGAGGTAGAGAGAAACAAGTTCCTCTCACAGTGGATAGGACACCCAGTCACCTAGCAGTGGAAAAGACAACAACAATTAATTTTGGTCAACCTGAAGATGGTGGATGGAAAAGACCCAAGTGTATATAATAATAGTAATAATAAAATAAAATAGAGTAAAATACCCCTAACATAAGTCTGCAGCTTGAACTGCTTTGGATTGGCTGCAGGCAGTCTGAGCAAAGACAGCCAATTGTAAGAAGTATCCAAAAAAAAAAAAAAAAACCCTCCAGGTAGTCTTTCCCAAGCAGGGATGAGGCTCTGATTGGTCAGGTATTTTGTCACTCAAATAGAGCTCCAGCCACTTAAAAAAAAAAAAAAAAAGAGTAGTTAAACAAAAAGGATAAAGGAATGATACCCCTGCTGTGCCAGGAATCTTGGTAAAGAAAATAGTTCAGTGGGGAGCCTGCTAGAAGCAGCTGTCCAGCCCCTGAGGCCTGGTTCTTTGGTTGGGGGGAGGTGGTGGTGAGCTCAGAAATAATCAAAAGATTTTCCTTTGTGTCCCTGGCCTCCATTTGTCAGCCCAAGAGAGAGTTATGGCACTGTATTTTGGTGTCAGTCTGACCAGCCAGAGTTCACCCTCCTACAGACAGCCCAGTATTCTACCCTCTGCAGAGAATCCTGGGTTGCAAGCTGCTGCCTCTTGGAGCTCATGGCAGCTGCAGCTTAAGCAGGTGTGCCACCATCTGGCCCCTAGTTTCACATTTTACATTTAGGTTAATAATACATTTCAGTTAATTTTTGTCAGTTATGTAAGATATTTGTCTAGTTTTTCTTTTTTACGTATAGGTGACTACTTGTTTCAGTATCATTTATTAGATAGATGATCTTTACCTAATTGTATTACTTTTGTTATTTTATTAAAGATTAGATCACTGAATCTATGTTGGTCCATTTGGAGGCTATCTTATGTCATTTCTTTTTATTCACCAATGTCAAATCTTTATTATTGTATTCCATAGCACATTATATAGTACATGCTGAAATCAGGTAATGTCGGTCCTCTGACTTTGTGTTTTTTATTTCAATACTGTGTTGGCTATTCTGAATATTTTGCATCTACCTACATATAAAGGACTGAGTTTATTAATGTGATGTATCTTGCTTGGATTTATTGGAATTGCATTGAATTTATAGATCAAGTTGGGAGGACATTTTTATACTAGATTTTTCTGTTCAAGAATATTTGGGAGGGATCTAACACATGAAAATATCTTCATGGCCCAGAATGTGAAATTTAATGGATATTTAAAGTCAATCTGGAGAGAATATGTATTCTATTGGATAAGACAGTTGACATATGTCCATTATATTTAGTTGATCGATGAAGTTCCTTAATTCAACTAGCCTTTATTGGTTTTTGTGCCTACTGGATGTTTTTTGTTAGTTTGTTTCTGATAGAGGGTTTTGAAGATTAAAAATGTAATAATAATTTGTTCTGTTAGTCCCTGCACTTATATCAGTTTTTACCTCATTTAGTATTATGCTGTGTTGTTAGACTTGTATCTGCTAAAGATTCCTGCTACTTCTTGGAGAGTTGACCCTGTCAGTGGTGACCTTTTACTTCTTAAGTTTTTCTTTTTCTTTTTTTTTCAAGTCTTCTCATGAAATTGATACAGCTATTTCTAATTTCTTTTGATTAATTTTAACATAATATCATTTACTCTATCTGTTTGTTTTTATTCTACATGTGTCATTAAATTTAAAATGACTTTCTCTTCAAAAATTTATTAGGGATTTAATAATGATTGACAAGATTGTAAGATAAGAGGGACACAATTCTATGCATTTCCCACCAACAGAATTCCATATCCCATCCCCTTCATTGGAAAGTTCTCTATACTTTATCCCTCTTTGAATGGACCAATGATCTCTATGGGGTGGAGAAAGTAGGAGGGCTGGTTCTGAAACTGATTCTCTGCTAAAATTACTTTCTTATAGGTGATATATATTGGGTTGTCAGCAGTCATGATGCGTGATGCATGAAGTGCAGGGACTCCCACAAGGATCCCAGGTTGAGTCCCCAGCTCCCCGCCTGCTGAGGGGTGGGGGTCACTTCTCTAAATTTCTCTCTGTGCTATACAATTAAAAAAATGGAAAAAATGTCCTCCAGGAGCAGTGGATTAGTAGTGCAGGTACCAAGCCCCAGTGATAACCATGGAAGAAAAAAATAAAATAAAAAGAAACATACAGAAGAAAATGTCATGAGTTCCCTGACAACCCAATAGTTTCTTTTTCTTTTTCAATTTACCCTAACCTTAAACTATTACATTTTTTTCAAAATGATTTTGGTACAGTTGAGTAGTACTGCTTTTATTTGTTACTCTTCTATTTTTTACTCTTGCTCCTTTTTTGCATAACCATTTTGCTTTACCCCCACCCCAGCTCCTTTTTATTGTTTCTCTTTTATTTTCTTTTATAGTGTTAGCTAAACAATATATATATAATTTCATTTTTCTCCTTTCCTAGCATATACTTGTATATTTGACTTTGTTAACCAGTTGCTGTACACTTAGTAATATAACTTTACAATTCATCCAAACCACTTTGAAACAGCACTATATTCTTTTAATATTCTAATACAATGGTCTGGCAGCAACAAATCCCTTTAGTTTTGTTAGAGAAAAATTTTCATGTTTTCCTTTAAATTTGAAGGAAGAATAATTTCACAGAGCACAGAAGTCTAGGATGATGATCTTCTCTTTCAGTACTTAAATACTCTCCTCTGTTCTTTCTTGTTTGGTTGCTGAGGAAAAGTTAGATACTTATCTTTGTTATTTGTAATGTGCTTTCCTTCTGATCTCTCACAGGTTTAAAAAAACATCTTTGATTTTTCTGTAGAAGACACTAATATGCTTAAGTATAATTCTCTGGTAGTTGTTCTACTTATTAGTCTTTCAAATTATTATATTTATAGTTAGGCATCTGGCATTAATTTAAGAGGAATGCTTAGTCATTGTTTCAAACACGTCTATCTCTTTTTTCCTTCTCTTCATGGTAATCCCATTATGTATGCTGTTCTTCTAATAGTTGTCTCAGTACTTGGATCTTTATTTTTCAGTTTGGGAGGGTTGTGATGCTATTCTGTAAGTTAGATTCCTTCATTATATACCCCCAGTCTTTTCACAGGTCAAATGAAAGATATTTCTTGGTTTCTCTTATAATGTTCCTCATCTCTTGTAATGTTCCTATTTTTGGTTCTTTATCAAAAGAATAACTCATTCCAATAAAGCTCTGAGAGGCTTGAACTGAAAAACCAGATATTTTTTTTTTTGCCTACAGAGTTATTGCTGGGGCTCAGTGTCTGCACCACTAATCCACTGCTCCTTGAGGCCATTTTCCCCATTTTTGTTGCGCCCTAATTATTACTGTTGTTGTATAGGACAGAGAGGAGGGGAAAACTGAGAGGGGGAAGAGAAAGATAGATACCTGCAGACCTGCCTCATTACTTGTGAATTGACCCCCCTGCAGGTGGGGAGCGGGGGCTTGAACCTGGATCCTTAAGGTGGTCCATGAGCTTAGCATCATGTGCTCTTAACCCATCTTCAGTGATATCCTGAAGACAAGGAGAAATTTTGGAAAACAACTTTTTGCATAAGTAGGGGAATGCTCACAGAATATGTACCCACTATTTTTTCCTACTACTTTATTATTTGTAAGACTGCCAATTTGCCCAAAGATAGATATCTCAGGAGAAAAAAAAAAAAAGATGATATGTATGTAGTCTAGAAATTTAGGCATTATAAAGAGAAAAAAATGTTTATAAAATACTCTATATACTTAAATCTTTTGTGGCAACAAAGAAGACAAAACAGTTACCAGATCAAACAGCCTACTCTCATGATCAAGTATACTGTGAATATTTATGACTTCTTTTGTCTCTTCTCAGTATGTCCTCAGTGATAAATCAAAAGCAATGCTTTTTTTTTTTAATGTTGGTGAGAAAAGGTAATGGGAAAAGGAAAACATGTCCATTGATAAAAATTTAATAATATATTTTTATTTAATTTCACTGGGTTTGATTATATTTCCCTACTCTAAATAAAAGGCCTTCTACTCATGTTTGACTGGAAGTTTTGCTGACCTCTGGGGACTGCTCTCCCATCAGCATTAGTCAACCATGGCTCTCCCTTGCTTCTGTTGTAGAACTCTGGAGTTTCCTTGACACTCTGTGTATTTGTTCTCTTTCAGGTCTCTGACTATGCCAAGTGGGGCAAGCACCTGTCAGAGCTTTGCCTGGGCTGCTTGGGTGTTGTCACATTTCCTAGCTGCCCTGTCTAGGGAGGTGGATTTGGAAAGAACATCACACGCTACACTTTTATCTATTGTCAAGTCAGTTGACAAACAGGAATCATATGAGGATTTTTAACGTACCATGAACGAAAATAAGCAGAAAATAAGTAATTCTTAGCATTTCATTTAAGAAGCATTTAGGACAAGAAAGGAAAATAAAAAGTAAAACTTGGACTGAGTGTGATGTATTGCTTCAAAGTGAAATATTCTGCGGGAGGGAGGGGCAAGCTAGACAGCTTGGGTGTTGGTGCATGATGGCAGAAATTGACTTTAGTTGGGGATGAGAATATTTTGCGGTTAATTGTCAGGGTCTCTGGCGGGGTGATCTCCAGGGGAAAGGTAGGACCGGTTCCTTCTCGCTTGCAACAGGGGACGACACGAAGTAAAAGACACCAGGGAGACATGCAGCGTGCTCAGACCTCATATCTTAAGTCTCAGGTCTCAGGTCTCGTTTATTAGCAGGTGGACATGAGTTAAATAGAAAACCAAACAAAGGGAATTATTGAAATATGTCAGAAATTACAGGTTTCTTAAAGATCGGCTTGCCCCTATGGTAGGGGGCTGGTATGACAAGAATTGATTCAGATACATAAAGGTCAAGATAATTAGTCTCCGGATGCAGGCATTTAATTACCCAAAGGGGTTTGAGGGGAGGAGAGGGGTTGAACCAGTTAAGGCAAGATAGAGAGAAGATTAGCAAGGTTTGATGCAAACTGAGGACATCAAAGGGCACTGCTAGGAGTGTGTGATAAGTTGTGTTCTCTGTGATCAGAAGGTAAGGTGACTTTGAGTAAGTGAATCTTAAAGTAGGCGGCCATGTGGCCTGCAGTTAATGGGGAGAAGTATTGGGGTTTCTGTGGGCCTGAGAGTCAAGAAGGAAAGAACTAACTCTGAGCTTCTCCCCTTTGCTCACCTCGGTTGAGAGAGACTAACCAAGAGGGTATCTTCTCAGACCTCCATCTACGGATGGGGAGTTCTCTCTAAGCTCTATCAAGCTTAAACATAGTCCCAACAGTTAATTATCACAGGGAGATGGGAAACTCTACCCATATCTCAACAACTGGACTTTAAGCCATGTAGCCCCAATAAGACGATAAAAAATGTTCTCTCCTAACTTTAGTGGCAATGCTTCAGTGGATTCTTATCCACACTTTGAACATTTACTTTATTTAAGACTGACTTGGAGAGATAATTAGAAAGAGAAACTGAATTCTGATATATGAACAACAAATCTGTAGAAGAAATAAAATGATAATAAAATATCAACTAAAATCCTATGTACTTAGAAAATTTTCATAGACTTCAAATGTAACTCAGGATTTAATGTGTAATCTACCATATCTGAGACCCTGTACATCTTAGATCTTGATTCTGCTTCTTAATTTATCCTATTTGTACTCGACTACCTAGTTGTCTTTCTCCCTCTCTCAATTCTTTTCTTTCTATTATTTATTTTTTTGCCTACAGGATTATTGCTGGGGATCATTGCCTGCACTACAAATCCACTACTCCTAGAAGTCATATTTTTTTCCCATTTTGTTGCCCTTATCGTTATTGCTGCCATTGGTGTTGGATAGGACACAGAGAAATCCAGAGAAGAGGGGAAACAAAGAGGGGGAGAGAAAGACACAAACCTGCAGATCTGCCTCACCTATTGTGAAGCAAACCCCCTGCAGGTGGGGAGCCTGGGGCTCAAACCAGGATCCTTATGTAGGTTCTTGCACTTTGTTCCATGTGCACTTAACCCACTGCGCTACTGCCTGACCCCCTCTTTTTTTTTAACATTTTTTTCCTTATTCAGGGATTAATATTTTACAGTCACCAGCAAATAGAATAGTTTGTACATGCATAAAATTTCTCAGTTTTCCACATAACAATACAACCCCAGTATGTCCTCTGTCATCCTTTTCCAGGACCTGTACACTCCCCCCATCAACCCCAGAATCCTTTACTTTGGTGCAGTACACCAACTCCAGTCCAGGTTCTGCTTAGTGTTTTCTCTTCTGGACTACTTAATTTTTAACTATATTCCCAGTGCTTATAATTACCCTTCAATTTATGAATGCATTCTTAGTTGGAGTTTTGAGTTCGATTGTTGACCTAATAGAATGTTCCAGTTGGCTCCAAGAATCCAGGAAGTGAGGCATATAGCACTGTGCCTTCATTGAGGAATTTTTCTGTTTATTTGATAAATAATAATTACTGTGGTTTAATACCAATTATTATGTCTCCTTCTTTGCTTTATAATTTAAAATCACTTTCATAATTGTCACTCTGAAAGCACTGTAGCAATATATACAATATATTCTCCCTAGCATGTAGAATTTGAGAGATGATCTGCTTAAGTTCACATAAATTAGTAAAAGGTGAATTTAGGAATCCAATATCTAGTTTGAGAGATATATTATCTCCTAGCTGAGAAGGAAAGTTAAAGGAGCATCATTAACAAAGGTTAAGCACAGGGAAAGAGTCTATGTTTGTTTGGTTGTTTTTTCAATTGTATAACCTCTTAAAATTTGTAAATACTTTTTCATATGTTATTATTTTATAACTACAATCTGTTTTCAACATTCGTGGTCTTTTTATTTATGGAAATAACAACTGTAGACTATGTGAACTTACTGCTCTGACTAGATCACATTGATGTAGAGGAAAAGGTCATTTAATTTATTAAATTAACTAAATCCTAAATCCCATCTTTAGCCCTTATGCTAGGAGATTAAGTTTAATCCAAGTTTGGTTTTCTTCTATTTTCTCCTGAAGTCATCATTTTCTACCTACATTACAGGATCATACAGGAATCAGAGGGTTGCTTCTTTTTGCAAACAACTGGCTACATGCTGAAATTTTAGTCTGAGAGAAACTATTTTTGTTTGGTAGCCAGTTGGTATTATAAACTTTGTAGCTGAATATGGTAAAAAATTAAAATTTTATGTGATAGATAAGAGCTAGGGGTACAGAGGTTGTACAATAAAATTTAGAAAAATACTATAAAAGGGAGTCGGGCTGTAGCACAGCAGGTTAAGCGCAGGTGGAGCAAAGCACAAGGGCTGGTATAAGGATCCCGGTTCGACCCCCTGGCTCCCCACCTGCAGGGGTGGGGTCGCTTCACAGGAGGTAAAGCAGGTCTGTGAAGTGATTCCCCTGCAAGTAGGGAGCCAGGGGCTTGAACTAGGATCCTTCCACCGGCCCTTGCACTTTGCGCCACCTGTGCTAACCCTCTGCGCTACCGCCCGACTCCCTAGGGGAATGACACCTTCATGGTAAGTTTGGGTGCTTGTTTATATCTTTTGTCAGGTAGGACAGATATACTGTGTCAAAATAATTGTTAACTAGCTCCAGCTTGACAATTAAAGGCATACGCAGGAACTAAATAATTTAAGACAGTGTGACATCTGACTTCTCTTTAAAATAGCTATCTAAAATTACTATATTCAGTCTGAGAGGTTTTAAAGTTTAAGATAATTTTTACCTTCAAAAAGATTATGTTTTTTTTCATTGGGGTAGCAGTTATTAATATATCAAGGAAGATTCTGGATACTACCAAAAGAAAAATATTAGCAAATATTATGGAAACTCTTAGAAAAACAGTAAGTAAGGAAAAGCTTCATACAGGAAGTGCCATTTAAGATTGGAATTGTGAAGCAGTGATCTGCGTAGGAGCTTACCATTTGAGTCTTAATATAACTAAGAGAAACCTGGTGGAGGTAATTGCATAGTGGCCTTAGAGAACATAAAATAGCTAAAATAAGTAATAGAGTTGAAAATTTCAACTGTGTGTGACTTTATTTTTGAAGGGACATATATTTATTTGAAAAGGCACCTGCTGAAGGCAGAATGTGGGCTTGAGCTCAGGAAATGACAAGTATTTTATACAAGTGGTAGAAAATATATTTAGTGGGACAATAAAAAGACAAAAAATAAGGATTAGAGTGGGAAAATTATTTAAAGGAATAGTATACCCTCAAATTAGGAAGAACACCAGAAAATCTGCCTGTATGGTATTTGTTTCTTTTTTTCTGGATTCCATCTACAGTGTACGAATGTAGACTATCAGTGAAACATCATCCTGAAACTCACTTGAGAATAAAATATACAGGAAAATGTCAGAAGGTAAGTTTGAAATTTGGATAGGTGGACATATAATGGAATCTGATTTTATAATACACTATAAATATAGGGTCCAGGAAGTGGCACACCTGGTTAAGTGCACACAATACTAAGTCCAAGGGCCAGTAAATGCATCCTGGGTTGAGCTCCCACTCTCCACCTGAAGGTGAAATGCTTTACAAGTGGCAAAGAGTTCTGCAGGTGTCTTTCTATCTGTCTGTCTATCTATCTATCTTTCAATATCTGTCTGTCTATCTATCTATCTGTCTGTCTTTCTATATCTATCAATCTATCTATATCTATCTATCTATCAACCTATTTATCATCTATCTCCCTTTCCCCTCCCAATTCCTCTATGTGATATTTAATAGATCTTTCTATCTGTCTATCTATCTTTCAATATCTGTCTGTCTATCTATCTATCTGTCTGTCTTTCTATATCTATCAATCTATCTATATCTATCTATCTATCAACCTATTTATCATCTATCTCCCTTTCCCCTCCCAATTCCTCTATGTGATATTTAATAAAATGAGAAAAAAATGACCACCAGGAGTGCCAGCACTGAGCACCCAATGATAGCCCTGGAAGCAAAAAAAAGAGAAAAAAATGAAAAACCAAATAAACAATTAATATAGGCAAGAAGCATTGAAAGTTCCTGATTAAGAATATTTGTGAATGCAAAGATGAATGAAATAGAAACAGTCTGTGCACACTGATTACCCATAGTCAAATCTCAGGTGTGAACTAAAGGTTTTCTTGCTTTTACTCATTTGAGTCTACTCATAACCTTGGCAACTGATTGATGCACTACTGGAAATGCCCTGAAAATTGATTAGCACTATAAACATTTGTTAAGATTAGATTTTAAAATAAGATAAACTGTAGAACTAGGGCTGATTAAGAGGTTTACATGAAAGTCTAGGTAAGATTTCTGTGTTTTGTCTGAGGTAGTTAGTAATTGCCAGTGAACTAGTCCAGCAAAACCCAGAAATATATGTCTGTAGTGCAAATGCTATGGTACTGAGGTGGTATATTGATAATGTGACTGAGTCATTTTTAAAGAACTAAAAAGTATACACTCTTGATTTTTAATGAATCTAGATGAAATACTCGCTGATTTAGCACAGAACTAAGAAAAAGAGTAACCTTTTCAGTATGATGTCTAGGCATCTGAATTCAACAAATTGATTAAATAGTAGCAACCTAGGGAAATGAGGTTTCAGCTTCAATCTCCTTACATGTCTTTAGTCTTTGATTGGTTTCATGATTAAAGACTGATTTCCAAGAATTGGCACCTGTCAAAACATGGCTTGTAATTCCTTTTTTTCT
This sequence comes from Erinaceus europaeus, assembly GCF_950295315.1. Lineage (NCBI taxonomy): Eukaryota > Metazoa > Chordata > Mammalia > Eulipotyphla > Erinaceidae > Erinaceus > Erinaceus europaeus. The sequence continues at coordinate 131,887,414 of NC_080165.1, read as the reverse complement.
TTTCTTTTCTTTTTTTACTTCTTGTATATTTAAAAAAATTATTTTATTATTTATAAAAAAGAAACATTGACAAAACCATAGGATAAGAGGGGTATAACTCCACACAGTTCCCACCACCAGAACTCCATATCCCATCCCTTCCCCTGATAGCTTTCCTATTCTTTATCCCTCTGTGAGTATGGACCCAAGGTCATTGTGAGATGCAGAAGGTCTGGCTTCTGTAATTGCTTCCCTTATGAACATGGGTGTTGGCAGGTCGATCCATACTCCCAGCCTGTCTCTCTCTTTCCCTAGTGGGGCAGGGCTCTGGGGAATCAGAGCTCCAGGACACATCGGTGGGGTTGTCTGTCCAGGGAAGTCTGGTCGGCATCATGCTAGCATTTGGAATCTGGTGGTTGAAAATAGAGTTAACATACAAAGCCAAACAAATTATTGACCAATCATAGACCTAAAGGCTGGAATAGTGCAGATGAAAGTTGGGGGGCCCTCCATTTTGTAGATAGCTAGTAGGCATATTTTAGTTATATTCCAAAGGGCCTGTGGCTATACTAGTGTTTTTGTTTGTTTGTTTGTTTGTTTTTGCCTGAGCCTGAAATCTGCTATGCAGGTGGATCCTAATTATTGTCTGGGGAGGTGATGTCATGGCTGGCAGAAGGACCAGAAAGCTGGATCAGGGAAGAAAGTAACTCCCTAATATGGGAAAGGGATATAAATATTGTTGACTATAAACCCCATCAATTTGATGTGATCTGTGGCCCATATTCATCTTAGGAACCTGTGTAACCTCTGCATCCCTCTAGATCTGAGCTCACATTCTGTGGTAATAAGTAGGAACATTCCAAGCTGCCCCAATATCAACCCATCTTCCTCAGGTGTAGCATAGAAGATGTTGTCCGTCCTCCCTTCAGCAGATGAAACATTTTCTACTGTTGTTGATCCACATTGAGGGCAATGTCCTATGTTGCAGGGGGTCCACAACGGGGTCTATTGTGTTGTTCCTGATAGATATGATCGGTAATACTGGAGAGAGGGATTTATTTGAAATCTAGGCCCATCGTGTCTGTTTGGGAATCTTAGGACTCCCCGAATAGGGCCCCAGCTGATGGGGTGGCCAGATAATGACTAAAGAGTCATCATTAAAGTATGCAAGTGTTTTTCCCTTATTCAGCTTTTGCAGTCCTTGCTTTGCTAAGTTTAGCTTTGGAGTGAGTGAGAAAATTGTTAATAGGAAGTAGGTGAGGAGGGTATCTAAGTCTAAGTAGACACTATTTCATTAGTAACTTTATACTGACTCACTATTCTAATAAGAGAACACAAAAGGTTCAGCACATATCCTTCTACTTTGTGAGAAAATATAACTAAGTTCATGGATCAATTGTGTATATTTCTGAATAGTCCTATAGTAGCATAAAAGTTACATTTCCATTTTAATTAGAACACAGACCAGATTGTGAGTATAAACTGTTTTTATGATCATTTAGTTTGAAAATACTTTCCTAGGGTGGTTCATGGCACACATGGTTAAGCACATATGTTACCATGTGCAAAGGCCCAGGTTTGAACCCCTGATCTCCACCTGCAAGAGGGAAGCTTCATGAGCAGTGAAACAAGTACTGCAGGTATCTCTCTGTCTTTCTCTGTCTCCTCCTTCCCTCCCAATTTTTCTCTGTCCTATCAAATAAAGAAGGGGAAGGAGAAGGGGGAGAGGGAAGATAAGGGGAAGGGGGAGAGAAGGGGTGGGGTAGGGACAGGGACAGGGTAGGAGTAATGGTAGGGGTAGTGTTAGTGGTAGGGGGAGGGCTAGGGGAGAGGAAAGAAGGAGGAGGAGGAGGAGGAGGAGGAGGAGGAGGAGAAAGAGTATGAGAAAAGAAAATACTTTCCTATATGTTTCCCTTTAGTTTCCATGAACTAAAGAACTGAGATGATTCAAATGAATGGAGTTGATTAAATACTTGCCTTCCTGTCTGAAGTATAGTAGAAATTTTCCAATATATAACACTCTTACTTTTATTATGATTATTTATCAGTTTACTTCTCTCATTACACTGAGTCTTCAAGTGCAGAGATTTCACCAGTTCATCTTTGTAGCACTGCATTTTTATGTGCTTGTTGATATGAATGGAATTAAATATATAAATCATTTAGCTATGTATTCCATTTGGTAAAGATGCTCAGAGACTCGGTCTTCATCTAGAGGGAATCAATATACAGATGACATCCCAAGAACTTTGAATATTCTCATGTTATCTTGTACTCACAAATGATTCTATAGGATAAGCATCATCATTTTTCTCACTATATTCATCCACAGATGGTTTAATTATAAGGATATATTTTCAGGAATACATCACTAGGCAGTTTCATTGCTGTGCAAATAGAGAGTGTAATTTACACAAGCCTAGAAGGTATATGTTACTACACTCTTAGTTTATAATAGTATAACCCATTGAGATTACCATTGTATATGAGGTCCATCGTTGACTATAATATCATTAAGTGATAAGGCATGACTGTATGCCAATATTGAAACTGAGAGGCAAGATTAGGTAGCTCTTCTAAGACCATACAGGGAGAAAATAGCATAACCTACATGCACATTTAATATGACACTAGGTTATTAGCTCTTATCCATTCTGCTTTAGTCAAGTTGATTCTGTCAACATGGCTTTGTAACTGTACTATTTCACATATTTTTGAGGTACTTTCTGAAACACAGAGTTTCTCTGTTGTAGAGTCTATGCATGATTAACATCAAAAAACAACTATAGAAGTTTAACTGGACAAGTTTTAAATTGCAGGTGAAGAAATTAAAGCTCAGAGAAACTGTGATTTCCCAAGAGCCAGGACTACAGCCATGCTGTTCAGATGTTGGCGCATCTAGTTTCCTCATTTGTATTTTGGAGATAATAATACCTATATAGTTTTTAAAAATTTAATCTTTATTTATTTATTGGATAGAGACAGCCAGAAATTGAGAGGGAAGTGGGAGATAGAGAGGGAGAATGACAGACACCTACAGCACTGCTTCACCACTCACAAAGCTTTCCCCAGTAGGTGGGGGCTGGGGACTTGAACCTGGGTCCTTGTGCATTGAAACATGTGCATTTAACCAAGTGCACCACCGCCTGGCCCCTTTTGTTTTGTTTTGTGAGTAATCAGAGAAAAGTGACAGATCTGGGAATATGCATACTACAGATGCTTTCTTTTCGAACATTACTATACTAAGTATACAGCACTATGAACCTACTGCTCCTGGCAGCCATTTTTTTCCCCATTCTATTGGGTAGGACAGAGAAAATGAGAGGGGAGGGGGAAATAGAGAGGGAGTGAGAAAGACACCTGCAAACCTGCTTCACTGCTTGTGAAGCAGCCCCACCTCCACCCCCCACAAGTGGAGAGCAAGCAGGCTCAAATCTGGATCCTTCTGCAGGTCCTTGCTCTTAGTACTGTTTGCTTGACCACCCGGCCCCCTCCTTTTTTGCTATTAATGTCCAGAATCAGGTGATAGACCACCCATTAGATTATGTACTTACCTACTTATGTCTTGCTATATTCTAAAATTAACATTTGTAATAGCAACTGTAAATCATATATTTTACTTTGTATATGTGTTTTCTGATTACTTGAATCCATTATTTTTATACTCAGTGATCATGTCACCAAATCATTGACCGTTCATTTAAAGTTTAGTTTTTACACATTTATCGTTGAAATATCACTAAGCTTAGCGAGAATGTTGCCTTTGAGACGTTGATAGATACTGGGATCAAAGTTTTCACATTTTGATTGACTTATTTTTGTTTAATATTTTGGCAGTAGCAGTAACTAGCATGGTTCAACTTTTGTTAAATTGAGTATAACAGGGTTCTGTTATTCTGTGCCATGACACCACATAGTTCAAGTGTTTCTCCTCCTCCTCCTTTTTAAAAATTAAGCCCATTCTTTTTCCATTCTCTTCAATGTGAGTAATGTTTCTTGTTGCCATTTGACTTTTGAATATAAACACAATGAGTGTACATACATTACCTGGTAACGGAATTCAAATACCTTATGTGGGCTTATTTTGATTCTTTCACATCATAAGTGAAAAAAGATGCCTAAACTAGAACAAATGAGTACTTTCAATAATTTGAAAACAGTTTATAACTTTTCTTTATACAAATGATATATTTAATAGAAAATCTTACATTTTTATATGCCTATCATTCACTGATTATTATTATTTCATTTGAATATAAATATATTTAATTTACATATGATTGCTGTTGAGATAACAAAAAATAGGAATTTTGATTTCATGACTTCTAAGGACATATTTAGTAGTTGTATATTTGTTATTTAATTCAGCTTCTTCCTCCATCAATACATCTATAATATGTAAAATATATTTCTTTCTTTTTTTTTTTTTACCAGAGCACTACTCAGCTCTGGCTTATGGGGGATTGAAGCTGGCACTTTGGAGCTTCAGATATGAGAATCTATTTGCATAACCATTATGCTACATACCCTCACCCTGTAAAATATATCTTAATCAGTAATAATGTGGCAAAAGTAGCTCTTTTAGGTCTCTGTGTACAGTTTCCTTATGGATTTAAATTGAAATAAAATTGGCACACTTATGTTTTATTTTTTCCATGTTATCTCTTAAGACTTTCTGCAGTGTGTGCTTGTATACCTATATGCCTGTATTTTTATGCCTATCAAGCGACTTTATGTTAACAACTTTTTTTAGTAGTCTAAATGTTACTTATTATTATTATTTTATATTTTCCACTTTATTGGGGGAGGGTTAAGAGTTTGTAATACAGATGTTGGAACTCTGTATTACTCTGTACAACCTCTCATTTCCCCATAATAGATGTCTCCAAGACACTATCTCGAACTTAGATCCTTTCTACCATCATGCACCGGCAGCCCAGAGTTCCTCCATCTCACCCTTTTCCTTCCTTTAGTCAAAGGGAAGTTAGAGTTATTTTTAAGATCTGACCCTCAAAGCAGCTCTATAACCAACTCAACTGATTTGGGTTCTATTGTCTTGACCTTTGTATGTCTTCCTGGAAGAAAATGATGAGATTCTGAATTGCCTTATACTCTCAAGGAATTGCAAAATTCAAATGAGAAATGGATCAGAGGGGCTATAAAGAAAGCAGTCTCTGGATATTGAAGATTAGTTTTCTTGTCATTACAGTGTTACTCTGTATATTGTGCTGCCAAATTTCACTTTTTTATTTCTCTCTTCAGGTTTTTGTTTGTTTGTTTGTTCACTAATAAGCAAAGAGAATTAAGGAAGCTTACTTGATCAAATTCCCATAGCTATGGCCAACCCCTTTCCATTTGTAGTTTCCATATTGTTTTCAGAAACAAAATAATGAGAATTGTTGCATTTTGCTTCCCAAACATTTCTATAAATTGTCTTCCTTGCTCTGTTCAAGGCACCCATATTGGTGTCTGTTGTCTCACTACACTAAGGAGTCTTGAAGCATTTTTCCCTCTGTATTTTCTTGTCTTAGCTTGCTCTTGAATTTCATTTCTTTTTTTCTTCCTTTTTTTGTTAAGCTTTGTTTTATTTTTCAGATTGAATTCTCAGCCTCATAAAGAGGAGGTCCTTCTTCTTTGTTCTCTTTTGATAGTGGTCACAGTGTGCATTTTAACTATGTTATATTTGGCAAGTGAATTCTGAATAGCAGATGAGTTGTTTTCTAATTGCATCATACTGTGTGGTCTGTCTACTTTTTGTCTTCAGTAAAAGACTTCAAAAATATACTTGTCCAAGTCAATTCATGTGGACATATTTTGATTTATGTTACGCTTTGCTGTCATATTCTACTGAAATGTATATTGTCATTTTATTGTATCTTTAGTCACACTTAAGATCTTAAGTACATTACCTAAACACTTGTTTAAATGGAGTTTTCAGGCAACTTGGGTGAAAAATATAACTTTGAAAACAAATAATATCAATACAATTTTATTTTGAAACTTATGATGCCAGAGAAAGTCCTCACTAATATCAAGTATAGTAAGAATAGCTCTTGTTACTCTTTACATAATCTCTATGTAAGTGATATTATAGTCATAGCTATATTGAGCTTCTACTACTATGGTTGTAAATTCCAGTTAGTTTGTGGGAAGAACAGAGGAGATAACCACAAGTTCAAAATCAGAAGTTTGACACCAGAAGTTACCCAAGACACTAGAATGGTTCTAGGGTTGATAAACATCAGATGACATAGGATGGAAATGGGGAAGGTGGAGTGAGGTTGAGGTTTTCACAAGAGAAGATTAGACTGTATGTTTTTGAATATGTTTCTTAACAGCTGGAATAGGTTAAAAAATTCATCTCATGTTCAAAGACTACTTGCTTAGTGTGTTGTATGTTCTATAATAGCAAGAAGATATATTTTGACACTGGATACTAGAGTTTGTATCATGACTCAGGTCACTTCTCAGCTATGTGAGTGCACCTGTTTTTTTCTCAAGGGTGAAATTAGGATGACAGCCATATCATAATGTTATGAGTATAGGAATCCTGGAAAATTTTTAATTGCCTAGAATATGTTCACAAGTGGTAAGCATAATTCTTGTATCTCAGGTAAAGGAATTGGGTATTGTGTCTTCTAGCAATTCCAAGTGATATTTAATTAAGCTTTTCTTTTTATTTGAATAGTCTACATTTTTATAATTTGCTATAAAATATTTTTACTACCCTTTTCATTTCTAACACTTTTCTAGTGAGGTTATGATTATAGAAAGACTCTGGGGTGAGAGGGGGATGGTCAGGTCCTGGAACATGATGGTATGATGGCAGAGGAGGACCTAGAAGGGGTTGAATTGTTATGTGGAAAACTGGGAAATGTTACACATGTACAAACTACTGTATTTAACTGTTCACTGTAAACCATTAAACTTCCATTTAATTAAAAAAGAAAAGAGCACAATACTGTCAGCACATCAGAAGACAGCATGATCATTATTTACTGTTATCAAATATTCAATCAGAATTCAAATGCCCCTTATTGTTTTGTAAACATGTTTTTCTGGCCAATGCTTAGAATCAGTGTTGCGCTCATTGAATTGAGTGCACATGTTATAATGTTCAAGGACCCAGGCTCAAGCAGTACTGTGGGAGTCTCTCTTTCTCAATCCTTCTCTCTCTCCCACCCCTCTCAGTATCTCTCTGTTTCTATCGAATAAAGTAAATAAAGAAGTTAACAAAAAAGAAGAACAAAAGATGTAATTTGGGTCTGATAGGGATGCAGCTGGTTAAGTGTGCACATTATAGAGCTCAAAGAACGAGGTTCAAGCCCCTTGTCACACTTGCAGGAGGGCAAGCTTCACAAGCAGTGAAACAGTGCTGCAGTTATCTCTCTCCCTTCATTCCCTATTTACTCTCTTCCCTCTCAGTATCTCTCTGTTTCTATCGAATAAAGTAAATAAAGAAGTTAACAAAAAAGAAGAACAAAAGATGTAATTTGGGTCTGATAGGGATGCAGCTGGTTAAGTGTGCACATTATAGAGCTCAAAGAATGAGGTTCAAGCCCCTTGTCACACTTGTAGGAGGGCAAGCTTCACAAGCAGTGAAACAGTGCTGCAGTTATCTCTCTCACTTCATTCCCTATTTACTCTCTTTCCTCTCAGTATCTCTCTGTCTGTATAAAAAAAAAAAAAGAATCTTTGCTTATCCTAGTTGTATCTTAGGAAAAATAATATTTTGCGGGGACCAGGTGGTGGCACACCTGGTTGAGCGCACACATTACAGCACGCAGTGACTCTGGTTCAAGCCTCTGTTGTCCCCACCTACAGGGGAAAGCTTCACAAATGGTAAAACAGGGCTGCAGGTATCTCTCTGTCTTTCCCCCTCTGTCTCTTCCTCCCCTCTGTTTCTCTCTGTCCCTACCCAATAGTAAATGAATCAAAATTAAAAAAAAAAAATTTTGCTATTGCAAATTGTGCCAGGTGTCCAAAAACAGATGAATGACTGAGAAAGTTGTGGTATGGAATACTACTTAGCTATTAACATGATTAACTCACCTTATTCATCTCATTTTGGATGGAGCTTGAAGGGAATAATGGTAAGTGAGGTAAAGAAAGAGAAGGATGAAGATGGGATGTTCTCACTCATGGACAGAAGTTGAGAAATAAGAATAGAAGGGGAAACACAAAGCAGAACTTGGACTGGGCTGGTGTATTGTGCCAAGGTAAGGGACTCTGGGTAAGGTGAAGGGGGCTTTTAGGTCCTGGTGCATGAGGGTGGAGGAAGACCTAGGCGGGGGGCTATTGTTGTTCAAAAAGCTGAGAAATTTTACACATGTACCAAGAACTATATTTACTGTAGGTTATAAATCATTAATCCCCCCAATAAAAAACTAAAAAGTAAAATAATTTGCTTTCAGAGCTGACCTTCAAGGCCAGATACAGGGGTGTCATCAGGCACCTCTGAGTGATAGTGTAGCAAAGTAGAGGACAGGTGAAAGCAATGCTACAATGACTGATGATGCCAGAAATAGTGTGATGTGCCATTCTTTGCAACTTTCACTATACATTTCCTTGTATATTTAGAAATATTTTTCTCTCGGATACTCTTTTGTTTGGAAAAGTCAAAGTAGAGCAAGAACACTCTTAGAAGTGTTTAAAGTTACATTTTTTTTTGTTGTTGTTGTTAATTTTTTTTATTATCCTTATTGGATAGAGACAGCCAGAAATTGAGAGGGGAGAGGGTGATAGAGAGGGAGAGAGATAGAGAGACATCCGCAGCACTGCTTTACCACTCGCAAAGCTTTCCCCCTGCAGGTGAGGAAAGTTACATTTTCTAAATGTACTGGATATTAGATACGCACAAGAGAACTGTTATGTATTGTGAGGGCAGAGAAGGGCAGGCTTGGGGGAGAAATCACAGATGGAACACTAAAGTAGTGGTTTATAACCTTTGTGTATCTTGCAGTCACTTGTAGTCCTTTGAAAATCTTAGACATGGGCTCTATATTCAGTATGACATTTTAGCTCTGGATATTGACATTTCTTTAAAAAGTTTTCAGTTGGTTCTAAAGACTAGACATGAATAAAATCCATTGGTCTCAATGAAGGGTGAAGTTCTGGGGCAAATGTTTTTCATGTGTAATGTCTAGAATGTAATGTCAAGGTTAATAAAATCAGGAAAATAAGAATAGGCCTTTAATATAAATACATACATGTATGCACACATTATAGTGTTCAGAAAAATCTAAGTCTCATTTTATTCCAGGTGATTTTAGAATGGTGTGTATTTTTAAAGAGATAAGGAAATCTGCACTATATGTTTTATTCCATCTGAAAAATTTAATTGACAAACATAGAATTGGTATAATTAGAATTGGTATAATTATTTATTAAATCTATGATTTAATAAATAATTTTCTTTAAGATTTATGACAAAGAGTTGGTAGAAAGATATAATAAAGGATAAGATAAAAACATCTGGGCTGAAATATTATAACTTGGTAAAACATTATTAAACCACCAATAGAAATCATTCAATCTAAAAAAAAAAACATTTGAGAACTTGATCTCAGAAGTTTTCACTGGAGAGAGGAGCAGAGTGTGAGTCTTGATGGATGTTCACTTGGACAGCAGCCTTAGGAAAGTAAAAGTATTGTTCAGTGTACTGTTGTATAGCTGGAGGAGTTAAGAGTTATAGAATGAAAGTCTAAAATGAGAGGAATCACATGGCTGACCAGAACAAAAGTAGGGTTATCATGATTAAAGAAAAACAAACAACTGCAATACCGAACTTTGCAAAGACATTTGTGTAAGTCAAGCAGTAAGACCTGGGGCCAGAAGATAGCTGACTGAGCAGGCCACATGACTTCCTGTGCTGTGTGCACCAACCAGGCTTGAGTCCTGGCATCACACGATAGTTCCATGATATCACGGGAAAGTAAAGTACAGTGGTATCTCTCTTATTCTGTTTCTCTATCTGAATAGTTCAACCAGAAGCAGTGGAGTCACAAGTACATGAAAGCCAAGGAGCAAACAATAGTATAGCGGTAAGCACTCAAAAACTATAATAGTGGTAATAATTGCTAATGAGTTAGTATCATTATTACTAAAGGGCTAGCAGTAAGTAAAACTAGGATGCCAGTTTTGGTCTTTAGAACTGAACTCAGGAATCCTGATGAACCTGCAAACCATGGTATTTGAAAACATCTAGAAATACATCGAGGAAATACCTTTGAAAAGTATAGTAAGTAAATGCTTTCTCTCTCTCTCTCTCTCTGTCTGTCTCTCTGTCTCTCTCTGTCTCTCTCCTTTGTCTGTTAGAATTAAAAGAACTTTATTTCTGGGGGCCGGGTGGTGGTGCACCTGGTTAAGCACACACAGTACTAAGTGCAAGGACCTGCTCAATAATGCAGGTACCACTCCCTGCTTCTCACTGTAGGGGAGATGCTTCATAAGCAGGTCTGCAGGTGTCTATATTTCTCTCTCTCTAGTTATCTCCCCCTACCCTCTCTATTTCTCAGTCCTACTCAATCAAATGGGAAAAAATGGCCTCCAGGAACAGTGGGTTCTAGGTGCCAGGAATGAATCACAGTGATAACCCTAGAGCCAAAAAAGATTATATATTTACTGAGGGAAGGTAATGGCTTACAGTATATCCTTTAACACATAAACAAAGCCTCTCATCTCTCCTTGATTGGTATCTAGGAGACATACTAGGACACCAGTGTCATTTTCATCCTGTCCCTGTCCCTTCTTCCACAGGGTCCTTTGCTTTGGTGTGGTACACCATACTGGTCCACACTTTATCTAATGTTCTCCTTCACTATCCTTTTATTTTATTTTTTTATTTTTAAAAAGGAAACATTGACAAAACCATAGGATAAGAGGGGTACAACTCCTCCATAAAGTTCCCACCACCAGAACTCTATATTCCATCCCCTCCCCTGATAGCTTTCCTATTCTGTAACCTTCTGGGAGTATAGACCCAATGTCATTATGGGATGCAGAAGGTAGAAGGTCTGGCTTCTGTAATTGCTTCCATGCTGAACATGGGCATTGACAGGTTGATCCATACCTCTAGCCTGTCTCTGTCTTTCCCCAGTGGGGAAGAACTCTGAGGAAGCAGAGCTCCAGGACACATTGGTGGGGTTGTCTTTCCAGGGAAGTCTAGTTGGCATCATGCTAGCATCTGGAACCTGGTGGTTGAAAATAGAGTTGACATATGAAGCCAAACAAATTGTTGACCAATTATGAACCTAAAGTCTGGAATAATGTAGATGAAGAGTTTGGAGGGGGATCTCTGTTTTGTAGGTAACTAGTAGGTTTATTTTAGTTATATTCCAAAAGGCCTGTGGGTATACTAGTGTTTTTTGTTTGTTTGTTTGCTTGTTTGTTTCCTGAGCCTGAAATCTGATATGCAGGTAGATCCTAATTATTGTCTGGGGAGATGATGTCATGGCTGGCAGAAGGACCAGAAAGCTGGATCAGAGAAAAAAGTAGCTCCCAAATATGGGAAAGGGGTATAAATATTGTTGATTGTAAACCCCATCAATTTGATGTGATCTGGGGCCCATATTCAGCTTAGGAGCATATGTGATCTCTGTATCCCTGTAGATCTGAGCTCACATTCTTTGATTATAAGTAGGAACATTCCAAGCTGCCCCCAAATCAACCCATCTTCTTCAGGTGTAGCATAGAGTATATTGTTCAACCTCCCTTTGGAGGATGGAACATTCTCTACCATTGTTGATACAACTTGACAGGAAGGTCCTATGGGGGCCCACAAAGGGTCTATTGTGTTGTTCCTGATAGAGATGACTAGTAACAATGGGGAGAGGGATTTGTTTGAGGTCTAGGCCCATCATGTCTGTTTGGGAATCTGAGGACTCCCCAAATAGGGCCCCAGCTGATGGGGTGGCCTGATAGTGACTAAAGAGTCATCATCATTAAAGTATGCCAATCTCTTGCCCTTATTCAGCTTTTGCAGTCCTTGCTTTGATAAAGTTAGCTTTGAAGTGAGTGAGAAAATTGTAATAGGAAGTAGGTGAGGAGGGTATCTAAGTCTAAGTAGACACTATTTCATTATGAACTTGATACTGACTCACTACAGACTATTGTATATTTTTGCTTTCACGTATATATTTTGCCCTAATTTCTGGATACATGTGAGCATATGGTCTATCTTATGGAACCTGGTCTATATCTGGGTTTTGGGACTTTGTTAGGAAATGAACTGCCTGGAATGGATTTAGAGAATCCTGTGAAAGGAAAGGTCTCACCCTAGTAATGAGGATAAAGGATTGACATTCCATGTCTGACATCTCTGGACAGTCAAGTGAAGCATGCTGAGGTGGTACTCATTGTGTTGATTAGGTTGGGAAAGGAGGATGTAGTATCATTTGGTATGGATTGAGAGAAGCTTGCAGGAAAGTGAGACCTGCCCTAGAGGTTCCAGGACTGGGGGAAATATAGGCTCTATAGAGGAAGCTGGCATTCCTGCTGTCTTAGTGTTTAAGAAGACAATACTGTACTTTTTCTTTAACACTTATAGGTGAGATCATTTGGTTTTGATCATTCTCTTTCTGACTTGTCTCACTCAACATAAAATCTTTGAGTTCTGACTAGGATATTGCGATGGAGCTGTCTTCATCTTTTTTAACATCTTTCTCTGCATGGTCCTCTTTTGATGTACCACAACTTTCTTCATTTATATTTTTGGGCATCTGGGTTGCTTCCAAGTGTGGGCTGTTACAAATTGTGCCCCTATGAACATAGGTGAACATATGTGTTTATATATGAGGTTTTTCTTGTTGTTGCTGTTGCTGTTATTGTTTCTCCTGGATAAGTTCTTAGGAGAGGGATTGCTAGGTCATAAGGAAGGTCCATTCCTAGTATTCCAATGAGTCTCCAGATTGATTTCCATAGAGCTTGGACCAATTTATATACCACCAGCAATGTAAAAGAGTGCCTTTCTACCATATCCTTTCCAAAATCTGGTATTTCTGTCTTTCCTTTTTTAATTTTAATTGTATTTATTAGATAGTGACAGAAAAATTGAGTGACAGAAAAATATATAGAGAAACCATTTCTCTCTCTCTCTCTCTCTCTCTCTCTATATATATATATATATATATAGAGAGAGAGAGAGAGAGAGAAATGGTGACACCTACAACATTGCTTCACCACTCTTGAAGCTTCCCTCTAGCTCCCTGTATCCCCCGCCCCACAGGCGGGAACCAGGGGCTTAACCCTGGGTCCTTGAACATTATAACATGTGCACTTAACCAAGTGCACCTCCACACAGGCCAGTTCTCACAGTGTAAAGTGTTAGCTCATTGTTTTTACTGGCATTTCCCTAATCATTAGTGACTTTGAGCACTTTGTATATGTCTGTTGGCCCTTTCGAGTTCTTCTTTGGAGAAGATTCTCCTCATATCTCCCACTACTTTTGTTCCCTGTGTTTTTTTGTTTGTTTGCTTGCTTTTATTAAATTTGGTGAAATGTGGTCCGGGAGGTAGAGCAGTGGAGGAGGCACTGGACTCTCAGAGGCATGAGGTCCTGAGTTCAATCCCCAGCAGCACATGTACCAGAGTGATGTCTGGTTCTTTCTCTATTCTATCATTTATCATGAATAAATAAATAAAATCTTTATTTAAAAAGTTTGGTTAATTATTTGTGTAGTTTGGTTATCAGTCCTTTATCTGATATATGACACATAAATATTTTTCCCTTTCCTTGGGGGTGTGTGTGTGTGTCTTTGTGTTACAGCGGTGATTCCCTTTTTACTTTATTTATTCATTCCCTTTTATTACCCTTGTTGTTTTATTGTTGTAGTTATTATTGTTGTTGTTGAGGTCGTCATTGTTGGATAGGACAGAGAGAGAAAAGGGGAAGACAGAGAGGGGGAGAGAAAGACAGACACCTGCTTCACAGCCTGTGAAGCTACTCCCCTGCAGGTGGGGAGCCAAGGGCTCGAATTGGGATCTTTCCACAGGTCCTTGCACTTTGTGCCACCTGTGCTCAACCTGCTGCGCTACCGCCCGACTCCCCAGTGATTCCCTTTTTACCTGCAAAGGTCTCTCAGTTCGTTATAGACCCATTGGTCTATTTTTGCTTTTGTTTTCTTTGCAGTTGGATTTGTATAGGTGAAGATGTTGTAAAAACTTACATGGAAGAGAGTTCTGCCTATTTTCTCCTCCAAGTTTTTGATGGTTCCTAGCCTAACTTCTAAATCTTTTATCTGTTTGAAGTTAACTTTTGACTATATTAAAATTTGCTGGTCCAGTTTCATTCTTCTGCATGTTTCAATCCAATTTCCCCAAGGCCATTTGATGAATAGGTTCTCCTTTTTTTCATTTGATGATTCAGGCTCCCCTTTGGAAACACTTAGTGATCTTAGATGTGGGGCTAATTCCTGGGCTATCAATTCTATTCCACTAATATGTATGTCTATTTTGGTTCCTGTATCAGATTGTTTTGATTATAGTGGCCTTTTAGTATACTTTGAGTTCAGGAAGCAGAATGCCTCCATTATTTCTCTTTTCTCTCAGGATTGCTTTGGCTAGCCTAGGTATTTTTTATCTCCAGATAAATTTTTGTATCTTTTGTTCTACTCTCTTAAAGAAATTTGGTAGGACTTTTATAGGGATTACATTAAGTCTGTATATGGCTCTGGATACAATAGTCATTTTGGCAGTTTGAATTTTTCCAATCCATGAGCATGGGTTGTCTTTCCATTTATTTGCATCTGTTTCTGTTTTCTTGTGAAGAGTCTCATAGATTTCAAAACAAGCACATTTCATTTCCCTCATTAAGATTACCCCTAGATATTTGAATGCTTTTTGCTGCTATACTGAGTGGAATGATTTTTCTAGATATCTTTTTCTGGCTTGATGTTTGAATACAGGAGCCACTGATTTTTTTTTTTGTATGTTGATTTTGTAGTCTGCCACCTTACTATAAAAAAACCCCAGCAATTAGGAGTCAGGTGGTAGTGCAGCGGGTAAAGCACACGTGGCACAAAGCACAAGGACCTGCATAAGCATCCAGGTTCCAGCCCCCGGCTCCCCACCTACAGGGGAGTCGCTTCACAGGTGGTGAAGCAGATCTGCAGGTGTCTTTCTCTCCCCCCTCTGTCTTCCCCTCCTCTCTCTATTTCTCTCTGTCCTATCCAACAATGATGACATCAACAAAAATAACTACAACAATAAAACAACAAGGACAACAAAAGGGAATAAATAAATATTTTTAAAAAGCAACCAGTCATGTATATTACAACTAGCAGCTATGTTGTTTATCCACCTTTTATGTATAGACTTTTAACTGCTAAAGTACATGTTCTGGATGCCAGAATTATCTAGGTGTCAAGTGGTACATAATATGTTACTATCATTCTTCAATAAATCTTCATGGGAGTTTGATAGTGTGGCTTGTCTTCTATATGTTCTGATAGTCTATGAGATTCATTTGGGTGACTTGTTTTTATAACATTCAACAATTCTACTGACAGTCTTCTTCCCTGACCACTCCCATATCAAATCCACAGACTCCTTCCCTTGTTCTGTTTATTTTGAGCTTAACATATCATTTTTTACTAGCACATTTATCATGTAACTAGTAATGATGATAGTTTTTGATGCTGTTTGTCAGACTGAAAACTGAATATTTGTGTAAACCTACTTGTGATTAAACTGTGAGTTCCTGCAAGTTATTTATGCATGGTTTATGACACAGAGAAAGTATTGTTTTGTGTATTTCATTGCCACTACCAAAAATACACTACAGTAGTAATAATACTATTTGTTGCCATTTTCTTACCAGAAAACTATAACTCTGAGATTCTTTTATTTATCTGTTGAAATAAATACTGTTAATAATAATAAATGTATATTGAGTTTTTATCTGATTTGATTTTTATTACATAATGTATGACGCTTATGTTCTATACTTTGAAATAAGTAGTGTCCAGACTAAATATTAGAAAGGACTATGATGTAGGACAGCAATGGTAAAACAAACATTCAAGATTATAGTAACCACAAATTTGAATTTCTGAGTGAACTCCACTTTTAAATAAAATTTCTAAGGTGTGAGATCTCCAAATTAGCTCCATTTTAATATCAGTTTGATTTTGAAATATGAATAGTTCAATATTATGTCTACTGCATACATAATTTTATGTTTAGTATTTGTCTTAGGATACTTCTAATACAGAATAGCATGTTATATATGTTTTATTTACACTTCTTAATAAGATAGAAAGGCAGAAACTCAACTTGGAGCTTTGATATTGTAGAGTATGTTACATAACTGACAAGGTATTGCTCTTTTGTGATGAGGAAATAATAAGTTTAACATTTGTCATCACATTTCAAAACGGAGATTTCCTGGGAATTTTATTTACTCATTGCAGTTATTCTATAACACAGATAAATCTGTTTTTTAAATATTTATTTATTCCCTTTTTGTTGCCCTTGTTTTATTGTTGTACTTATTGTTGTTGTTCTTGATGTAGTTGTTGTTGGATAGGACAGGGAGAAATGGAGAGAGGAGGGCAAGACAGAGAGGGGGAGAGAAAGATAGACAGCTGCAGACCTGCTTCACCATTTGTGAAATGACTCCCCTGCAGGGGGAGCCTAGGCCTCAAACCAGCATCATTATGCCAGTCCTTGTGCTTTGCACCAAATGCACTTAACCCGCTGAGCTACCGCCCAACTCCCTAATTTTTTTTTTATCATATGTAGAATAAATAAGTATGCTGTCTAACTTGGCTAAGATAGCCTTTAAAATGAGGCATAGAGTTTCCAGTCTCTGGATTCAATAAGAATTCACTGAGACTTTTCTGAAGACCATTATATAGTTCTTTTTACGTTTTTTTTCTTTTAGAGACAGAGAGGCAGAAAGAAAGATGGAGATAGAGAGAAAAAGGAAGGAAGGAAGGAAGAGAGAGACAAACCATGGCACTGAGACTTCCTTCAGTGTAGTGAGGGTTGGCTCAAACCCAGGTCCTGCAAATGGCAAAGCAGTCCTTTATTCTAGTGAACTATTATGACAGCCACATCACATAGTTCTTGTAAGGTGACATTCCTAGAATTGACTGTTGTATTTACATCAAAGAGTCACAGCTTTTTTAACTAATTAAAGTTGTATTAATGTTTAAAGGAGTATTGTGATTGATGGGTCCTACATAATTATTAAAGCACACAATAACTTCTAACAGTCAAATGAGGGAACATGAGTGCAAGAAAGACTGGTAAGATGGCTGGCGTGGGTAGTATACCTGTGTTTGTTTATTTTTAAATAAATCAAGATGCTTGTATTACTTCAAGTGCTAATTATTTAGAAAGAAAAAAAATGGCACACCTCAGTAAACAGCTCGGTAAGTAAATAGATGAGCTATGTAAACAGATAAGCCTGATGTCTTTGAATGACATAGCAATTAAGCATTGTAAAGTACATCTTATGAAGACTTATGAATTAAAGGAATACTGGTTTAAAATGAAGATTATTAAATAAAATGCTTTAAAAACATCAGCTTCCTTGATTATTAGGTACTTCATCCATTTTACATTTTTTCCTGTGGAAGACTTTGACACCTGTTCTTCAGTGCGTGACTCAGGTTCAAATCTGACCCCTACTGTACTAGACAAGTGTCAGTGCTAGTGTCACTTCCTCTTTATTTCTGTATTTCTCTATCTGAAAAAGATGGTGAAACCAGTGGTGAAATCCTGGTGATGACAAAAAAAGTATCAAGAAAGAGAGAGAAGAAAGAAAGAAAGAGAGAAAGAAGGAAGGAAGGAAAGGGAGGAAGGAAGGAAGGAAGGAAGGAAGGAAGGAAGGAAGGAAGGAAGGAAGGAAGGAAGGAAAAAAGAACAGGAAACTATAGATTGACTCAGAGATGAAAATGTATTGGATGGATTTGGATCTATACCAGTGAAATACTACTGAGTAAGATTTGAACAAAATGGTAGACTTAGTTCATTTATATTCTACTACTCTTCCAATTGTTGAGCTGGAAAGAAAGAAAATCCCAAACTACTATTTCTACTTGCTGATGGATTAGTAAAAATGTATCACATTGTTGCATTTAGTATTATTAGAAATATATATTTTCATTAACATAAATATAATTATATTCAGATTTTTTTTGCCTCCAGGGTTATTGTTGGGGCATGGTGCCTGCACTATGAATCTACTGCTCCTGGAGGCTACTTTCTCCCTTTTGTTGCCCTTGTTGTTTATTTTGGTTGTTATTATTATTGTTGTTGCTGTCCTTGTTGGATAGGACAGAGAAAAATTGAGAGAGGAGGGGAAGATAGTGAGGGGGAGAGAAAGACAGACACCTGCAGACCTGCCTCACTGCTTGTGAAGCGACCCCCCTGCAGGTGGGGAGCCAAGGGCTCAACCAGGATCTTTGCCTCCATCCTTGGGCTTTGTGTCATGTGTGCTTAACCCACTGCGCTACTGCCCGGCCACCGAGAATTTTTAAAATGACAGAAATTATCCTGAATTAGAGTGAAAGAGTGTAAAATCATTATCAGTTCTTAAAGAAAGGATTGCTTTTTGGGGACCAGCCTTCTCAGAATAAGCATGAGTAGAGAATAGAAGTGGCTGCTCAAAGAATCTATAAAAATGTGTTTGGAGAATGTAGGCGTATTAATTTTTTTCTCTTTTGACTGTGCTATGCTGCAGGCAATATGGTCATTTGTACTGAGATTAAATCAATGAATGTTTGTACTTGATCAGAGAGTTAGAACATGACAATAAAAATTATTGACCTGCAAAAATGAAAATTATTTTCTTCCTTGAGACTGAAGAAAAATAAAATACAAGTTCAGAACAGCAAAATCATGCTTGTTTCCTCAAATTGCCACAGACAGCTTGCATTGAACAAAGCCATAAGCAAGTAAAGACTACAGAAGCTTAAATGCAAAGCTAAGCAAATACTCAAGAATTACCAAAGTCTAATTGAAACAAAAAAATGTGATATGAATCAAAATCAATAAAAAAGAATGAAATCTACAGTCATTGTGATTGTACCTGTGACCTTGGCAGAACTATTGTAGTTTCCAATGGAGGGAATGGGGACACAGAACTCTGGTTATGGGAATGCTGTGGAATTATAATTCCCCTGTTATCTCATAGTTTTGTAAATCAATGTTAAATCACTAATAAAAAATAATGAAATCTGAAGAAGTAGGGTCAATGTAACCATAAAAATAGTATTTTGTATTTTCTAGGAAATGATTTTAAATAAATTTGGAAGGAAATTGCATTTACAAAATTACTGAAAGTTAAATATGATAGCTGGAATTTGGGTCAAAAGGTTCATAGTTGTATCAGAAGATAACAAGATAAGATTTCCTGTTGATTGATTAGTTAATTTTCTGCTGTAGTCAGGGCTTCCCTGCTTGGGGTCAAGGGAGTGACAGAGAGATAAAGAGGGTGACACTGCAGCACTGAAACTTCCTCCAGGGACTTGAACTTGGGTTGTGTGAATGGTAGAGCAGGAACCTTCCCAAATGTGTTATTTAACCAGCCAAAAAAAAGAGATTTTCATAGAATTAAGTATAAGAGAACAAAAATGTTTGTAAGGCCTTGATCAAACTCAAAACTTAAAATTAAGAAGTTCACAATGTACATATGAGGTTATAGAGCACAAAGATATAAAAAAAGAGACAATATCATTTTTGGTTAAATAAATTGTGATAAAATGAATGCATTAAACGCTTCCAATTTCTTGCCACTAAGTATGATGCTGACTGTGGGTTTGCTATATATAGAATTGAGTAGACTGAATAATCAGCCACTCATTCCCATGTTTTCTTATAAGTTGTGATCAGAAAAACGTGCTGGATCTTTCACAAGCTTTCTCTGTGCCCCTTGAAATAATCACAGGTTTTTGTATTTCTTGTTGTTAATGTGATGAATTACATTTATTGAGTTTCATGTATTGAAACACCCTTTCATCTCTGGGATAGATCCCTTTTGCTTGTGATGCTTACTTTGCAGAACTTAAAATGATATACTCCCCTGCATGGATGCTATGACACACTCTAGTGAATTGTTCAAGCATGCATAAAGTACTAGTGAGACTGGCAAGGCACATGTTTTGACAGGTAAGATATTTCTTCAGTCCTGAAAAAAAAAATCAAGGTTATAATTTAGTACCCTTATTTATAGAAAATCCACTAAATCATATTGTATTTACAATAATTTTTATTTAATTAATTAATTTATATTTTATTGAAATTAAATATGTGTTTCTCTTTATTTATCCCTCCGTTCTCCTACCCCTCTCCCCTCCTCCACCCCTACTTTCCCCTCCTCCACCCCTCCCCTCTCTTCCCCTCCCCTCCCCTCCCCCTCTCCCCTCCTCCACTCCTTCCCTACCCCTCTTCTCTCCCCTCCCCTCCCTCCTCCCCTCCCCTCTTCCCTCCTCCCCTCTTCCCTTCCCCTTCCTCTCCTCCCCCTTCCTCCCCTCCCCTTTCTCTTTCTTTCTTTCTTTCTTTCTTTCTTTCTTTCTTTCTTTCTTAGTTTCTTTCTTTCTTTCTCTCTTCTCCTCCTCTTTCTTCTTCTTCTTCTCCTTCTCCTCCTCCTCCTCCTCCTTCTTCTTTTCTGTCTCTGTCTCTCTCTCTCTCTCTCATCTCTTGTCTTTCCATTGAAAAACTTTTATTTAGAATGACTGGAAGGGAGGGGATCCAGAGGTAGCTTACCTGGTACAGACACCACTTCACCATGTGCAAAGACCCAGATTTGAGTACCTGGGAATATAGGAGCGTAATGCATAGGGCGAGCTTCACAAGCAGTGCTGTGGTATCTCTCCTCTTTGTCTCTGTCCCTCTCTTTCTAAAAGATTTTTATAAAATTAAGGGATTATAGGAATATAGTCTCACATCATACTCACCACCTAAATAATTTACTCCCACACTCCTTACAATAACCATCATATGGAAGATTTTAATTTTTTTGAGGTTAGTCCAGGAGGATAAAATAGTATAGGCCTAGAGTCCCAGCAAAAATCTGGTAGTTTATCTGGGGAAACAGCGTAATGGTTGTGCAAAAGGATTTCAATCCTGAGGCTTTGAGGCCCCAGGTTCAATACCAGGCACCACCAGAAGCCAGCACTGAGTAGGACTCTGGTATCTCAATCTTTTCCTCTGTATCTTCTTCTCTCCATAAAATAAAATAAATTTAAAAGACCTGGAATTATATATATATATATATATATATATATATATATATATATATATATGAAATAATGCTTATTTGAATAGGTTGTATTAAAAATAAGGGAATTGTTTCTTTTAAGCTTTTAAAAAATATTTATAAAATTAAACAATCAAAATATTGACAAAACCATATGGTAAGAGGGGTATAATTCCACACAGTTTCCACCACCGGAGTTCTGTATCCCATCCTTTCTCTTGAAAACGTTCCTATTCTTTATCTCTCTGGACCCAGGGTCATTATGGGGTGCAGAAGGTGGAAGGTCTGGCTTCTGTATTTGCTTCCCCGCTGAACATGGGAGTTGGCAGGTGGATCCATACTCCCAGCCCGTTTCTATTTTTCCCTAGTGGGGCAGGGGTCTTGGGTGGTGGGGCTCCAGGGTACATACATTGGTGAGATCATTTTCCCAGGGAACTGTCAGGTTGAACTTGGTGTCTGAAAAACACTATGCTAGTAGATCTCTTTTAGGCATATTGTCAGGGACCCATGACTCTACTTTTTTTTTTTTTTTTTGCTTCCTCCTGACATCGAACATGCAGGGAAATATTTTTGATAAAGATTTATTTAGTAAATGAAAAATAGGCAATGTCAAATAAAAAATCTTGTGGAAGTTAGCTAATATGACTAGCATTTGTGTTATATGTTTCTTTGCTTATATTTGTAACAATGTTATCAGAAAAGAAGTGAACCCACTTCTTCAGACTATTTTCTATTGAATCCAGTGCTTTTTCTTTGAGAGGCATAAAGAATTTTCCAGGGGTGAAAATCAATTTAATTCCTCTTACTTTCAACTTCAGAAAAGTCAGGACTATATATCAACCATTCAAATATTTTTAGTAACCTATTATGAAGCTAACATCTACACATTTATTGAAAGCCATATTTTTAGCTTGCTCCAACCAGTTATAAGAATAAATTTCATGAACTTACTGCCTGCTGTGTAAATTAGAACTTTATTTTTGTTGTTTTATAACTATATCTTTTGGACTACCTAGGGTGCTCTTTAGTTTTGTTATTATGGAATTTGATGTACCCGATTGTAGGGTCTGAACATGGCTTTTTAGATTCTGAAAGTGTGAGGAAATTGTCAGATGACTATTCAAATATATTGTATTCAAGTCTATATTTAAACTCTCAAAAAAAAGAGTTTTAAATTGATTTTTTTGAAGAAAACATCTGATTTTGCTAACCAAAATTAAATGAAGCTTATCATTATAAAGTACATTGAGTAGTTTCAACCATGAAAGACATTTACTGAACCCAGTGCTTATGTAAAAACAAACAAATAAATAAAATATAAGAAGGAGAACGGTAGAGTTTTAACTTCACTGTAGGAGGTGAGGGACACTGAACCTTGGGTGGTGTGGATGGTATTAATATATACTCCTATTAATTTATAGACTTATGGGGAGATTGGATACAAAACTCTGCTGGTGGCCATTGTATGGAATTGAACCCCTCTTATATCACAAGCTTGCTGATCATTATTAAATATCTCTCTCTCTCTCTCTCGTCGTTAATGTTCAGGGGCTCCAGCAGCAGACAAAGACTCGAGGACACGTGGCTGGGCAGTGAAACTGTATTTCTTTATTCACGAACAACGATTCATAAACTAAACCAAACTAATCACCACACAGATCTGTCCTGCATCCTTCTCTTCCGGAGGCCATGCCAGAACTCTTGAAGTCTGTCGGGGTTCTGGGGGCAGGGAGAAGAGGGTCCGGAAACTAGCAGGGGCCATACCACAATTTCTCAGAGGCGGGTGGTGGTGGGGGGGTTGGGGGGGGCGGTGGTGAGACCAAAACCAATGTGAAGCATACAACACTCTCTCTCCCTCTCCCTCTCCCTCTCCCTCTCCCTCTCCCTCTCCCTCTCCCTCTCCCTCTCCCTCTCCCTCTCCCTCCCCCTCCCCCTCCCCCTTCTCTCTCTCTCTCTCTCTCTCTCTCTCTCTCGGAGAGAACCTAGAAACAGGCAGTATTAAATACAGTGAGAAACAAGTTACTACTTTTTCTCTATAATAATATTATTGAATAGTCAAAATTTTGTAAGGATAATATTGTTTCTTTTAAATTGTTCTTTCATTACACCTACCCTAAAAATCCTCAACATTCCATCTTGATAATCTATGCCTGTATCTTGAACAGTGAAAATTTCCTGAGACTATATCACATGTAGAATATACTGTGCAGCATTATAGCATGGTGGTTATGCAAAAACCTTTCACACCATTTCTCTGCAATCCTACCATATTAATCCAACTTAAAGAATATTGTTTTGATTTTCAGGACCAGGAGCTTCTGCTTTGCTGTTTCTGATTTTGTCTTTGCTTCCTTTCATTCTTTGCTTTTGTTTCTGACTGTAATATGCATTTTTTCTTTATTATTATTATTCTTTATTTGTTTATTGGATAGAGACAGCCAGAAATCAGGAGGAATGGAGAGATAGAGACAGAGAGACATCTGCAGACCTGCTTCACCACTCAAGATTTCCCCTACTGGTGGGGACTGGGTACTTGAAACAGGGTCCTTGTGCATTTTAACATGTTCACTCAACCTTGTGTGCTACAATCCAGCCTCTATGTGTTCCTTTTCCAGCTCAAAATAGCACCTCTTGGAATGTATTCCACATACACGTTTTAGTTACATAGAACTATCATTCAATTTTCCCCTCATATCCTTGCACCTCCAATTTAGTGCCTATATTTCATGTTTATTATTTTCTCCTTGTTTATATTCAAAACTCCTTTGCTATACTTTGCAGTTGAAATTCTCTAGTGTCATTTGTTCCAATCATCTATCATTTCCATCTCTACAATGCTGCACCTATAATTTTAGGGGGAAATATCACACACCTAGAATAACATGTTTACATTAATCATTATAAGCCTATTACCTAGTAGTACTCACCAGTACTTTGAGGTTTCTGTAATTAATCTGCTTTACCATTATTTGCAATGATTATTTAAAATCTTTTTTTATCCTTAAGCTTCTCATACTTTATGGGTGTCACACATTCTGAGCTGATAATCTTCTCCATATTACATTAATCATATGAAAGCAAATACTTTGTTCTCCCATCTCCAAATGAAAAAGCTTATCTGTGTATTTAATCATCTGGTTTTTTTTTTTGCCTTTTGTAATTAAAGACATGTCCTTCTTCATGTTTAATTCTTTCATTTGTGCTCTCATGCTATAGTTTTTCCCATTTTAACATCAAATTCTTTACTTTGATCTCATGTCCTCTACCCATATTTCACCCTATTTCTCTGGAATTTTTGAATGCAGAATTTTATAGAATAGGTCCTTACACAATGTCATTTCTCTCTCGAAGTTTTTTTTTTTATTTTTAAAATATATGTATTTTATAGTTTCAGGTCAAATTTCCATATATTTGGCCCATTTTGAGTTAATCTTGGTACATAATGTGAGGCAGTCTAGTTTAATCTTTCTACATATGTTTCACCCAACACCATTTATTAAAGAAACTTTCTTTTCCCTATTGGGCAGTTTTGGTCCTTTCATCATGTATAATGTGCCCGTACATGTGTGGGTTTAGTTCTGGGCTCTCTATCCTGTTCCATTCCTTCATATATACATTTTATTCCACTGCAACACTTTTAGCTACTGTTGCTTTATAATATAAACTGAAGTCAGGAATTGTTATGCCTCCATTTTTCTTCATTTTCCTCAGGAGTGCTTCTGCTATTCATATATATGTTTTATAGTTCCCCTCCCTTGAAAACTTTCTATTTGTTCTTTATCTCTCTGGGTGTATGGACCCAGGATCATTATGGAATTCAGAAGCCAGGTTCTATAATTGCTTCTTCACTGAACATGGCCATTGGCAGGTCGAGCCATACTCCTAGATTATTTCTGTCTTTCCCTAGTAGGGAAGGGCTCTGGAGAGGGGGTGCAGTCCTAGAGTATGTTGGTGAGGTTGTCTACCCAGAGAAGTCAGGTTGGCATCATAGTAGCATCTGCAACCTGGTGTCTGAAAAAGTATTAAGATATAAAGAAAAACAAATTATTTAGTAATCTGGAAATTAAAGGCAAAAATATAGCAGATGAAATTTGGGGTCTCCATTTTGGAAAAAGTTAGTAGCTCTATTTGGTATATTCCAAGGGGCCCATAACTTTATTAATTTTTGTCTGAGCCTGACAGTTAACATGTAGGTGGGCCAAAGTTATTAATTTGTAGTCTTATAATTCAGTATTAATCAATATGAGAGGGGAAAATAAACTAAATATCTCAAACTTTTTGATGCATAGACCCCAGTTCTGAGTGTATCTTCCTTTAATCTACACACTTAAGGCTTAAACTGATTAAATTTTAATTGTGGGCTTAAATTGTTAATAGATTTCTAATAATGACTTTTAAAAATATTAAATAAACTCTATTCTTAGATCAGAGAAACTAAAAGCAACTAGCTGTGTCACTATATTTGATGCAGCTATATGTAAATAGCATTAATTGACATAAATCATGGTGAGGTCTTGTAGGATACAGAAAATCCTAATAATGGGACTTCCAAAGTCAACCAAATTTCCAAATAAATTGGTTATAATAATAAACCATATTTCTCCACTTCTGGAACCTCTGCGGCATGACTCACTTTTCAGCAGGCATCTCTCAACCCATATAATTGACACTGCATCTGCTGATCTTGACCTAATAATGCTTCCAGTACCACCTCTATATGTTTCACTTTGGACTGTGACCAAGACTATAGTCCTGTGATGTCAACCCTGCAGCTTCATAGTTTTTTTAAAAAAATATTTATTTATTTATTTATTCCCTTTTCTTGCCCTTGTTGTTGTAGTTACTGTTGTTGTTAATGATGTCATCATTGTTGGATAGGACAGAGAGAAATGGAGAGAGAGGGGAAGAAAGAGAGGGGGAGAGAAAGATACCTGAAGACCTGCCTCACTGCTTGTGAAGCGACCCCCCTGCAGGTGGGGAGCCGGGGGCTTGAACTGGGATCCTTACGCCGGTCCTTGAGCTTTGTGCCACCTGAGCTTAACCTACTGTGCTACAGCCCGACTCCCTGTAGGGTTTATTTAATAGAAATTTTAATAGGGATTTCTTGCTTCCTAAGAAACCAAAACCAGTTTTGTGCTATGTATATATTGTATTAATGGATTACTCTCACATTTGTATCCTTTAATTTCTGCTCTGAACTGTATACTCAAATATTCAAACCACCAACCTAACACCTCTCCCTTGGTAATCTAACAGACGTCTCCAACCAAGCTTATGCAAAACAATCCTATATCCATCTCCTTCCACTATCAAAACTACTTCTCAATAGTTTGTACAGTAATAATTAGAGAAATGCAATTAATAGAGTATTTTAAGTAGGGGCATGACTTTCCCTTGATACTACATTCAACATTATCCTACTCATCCACCTATCAACAACTCTTTTTGGATGGAATCATATAGCACCTTTGTGTCTACAAGATCAGTGGTGTTCTCTTATCTGTGGCCCGCTTATATAGTTTACAACCAGAACAATCATACATGGTGACTTTTGCTCTACTTAACAAGATATACCTTAAAATAGATTTTTTTCACTTTTACTGATACTGTCCTAGAGAGTAGTGCTTATCATTATTATTTTTTTTAATTTGGACTGCTGCTGTAGCTTCTGGATTAGTTTTATTATGTTTTCCTTCATTTTATTCTGTATGCAATTGAGAGCATGATATTTTTTTAAACATTTTATAATGGGGTTAATGTTTTATAGTAAAACTGTTGACATATGGGAATGATTTCTTATCTCTCTGGTATATATAGGTATCTGCAAAACACTCTCACCTTCAATCTAAATCCTTTTCCACCATCAAGCACCAGGACCCACCAACATCCATGTTCTTAACCCTCTAAACATCATCTTTTTAAAAATACCAGTTTGAGGCATAAATGGTGGTACACTGGATAGGTAATATATGTTATAGTGAACAAAGACAAAAGTTCAAGACCTTGGTCCCCACTTATGGGGGGGAAACTTCATGGGTGGTGAAGAGGTGTTATAGGTATCTCTATCCTTGTCTGTCTTCCTCTTCTCTCGCAATTTCTCTGTCTCTGTCTTTGTCTCTATTCTCTATTCCCTGTATATGAAAACAAGCTATGTCATGAAATTATATAGATACAAAAAAGTAAGCTAAAACTATTTGGGGTCAGGTCCAGGGACCAAGTAAATTTAAGAAGACTTAAAAGTATTTGAGTGTAGAAAATTAGTATAAGAAAAGAAAATCCAGATGCTTGTAAGAATTGTTTTTCATTTTCATTTATAAAATGGAAATATTATAAGCATTAATCAGAGTATAGAGACAAGTTTCCCTTGATGTCCTGGAGGGAGGAAATCAGGTTCCTCTGCAAACTGATGTAGAAAATGTAAATAAAAAAAATAGTCTCATATATAAACTAAAACAACCTAAAGTAATTGAATGTAGTAGAAGCAAAAATAGAAAATAGGCAAAAATTACCCTTTTAAAGAATTCTGGGCCTGGCAAAATAGCTCACTTAGATAATATGTAGTTTTGTCATGTATATAAACCGATTTTGAGCCTGACCCCCATCACATTAAAAGAAATTTTGGTCCTGAGGTCACTTTCTCTCTCTCAACCTCTCTCAACTAAAAAAAAAAAGTAAGAAACTGGTATTCATGAAAAATCAAATATATCAAATATATAGATACCATGATAGATTATCATAGAGTCATAAAACTTTTTTTTAACTTTTTATTAGGGGATTAATGGCTTATAGTCAACAGTAAATACAGTTGTTGATATATCTGTAAGATTTCTCAGTTTTTCATATAAAACTCTAACCTCCCAGCCTAGATATTACTACACCATCATGTTCTAGGTGTACGTAGAAAAAGCCGATCAGTGCTCTGGTAAAAAAATAAAAATATACAGCCTACAATATGTATACACCTTTCCCATAATTGAGAGCTACTCTTTTCCCTGATCAGCTTTCTAGTCCTTTTCCCAATCGTGACATCATCTTCCCAGACAATAACTTGGGTCCACCTGCATATCTAAGATACCTTTTGACTTCATAATGTAGACCTGTGATTATCTTTTGTTGCTCTGAGGTGGTTCATTTTATGTATCAACTTGACTAGGCTATAGTGCCTAATTGCTGCATAAAACTCTAGTCTAGATGGTGCAGTGAAGGTATTTTGGAAGGCAGCCATAATCACTATTACACCACTAATGTACAGTGAAGGAATTTTTGAGATGTAGTTAACATTTATAATCAGATGACTTTAAGTAAAGGAGATTTTCACAAAGTTGTTGCTGTTCTTCATTGGGTCAGTAGAAAGGAATAAAGGCAAAAACTGAGGCTTAATAAAAAATATTCTGCAAGATTGTTATATAGAATTTTTAAAAAATTTCTAGCTATTTCTCACTTGCAGGTCTGCCCTGGAATTTTCTGTCTTGCCAACTCACACAATTACATGATTTGATTTCTTTTTTTTTTTTTTAATTTTTTTATTTTATTTTATTTTATTTTATTTTTTTTTTTACTTATTCCCTTTTGTGGCCCTTGTTGTTTTATTGTTGTAGTTATTATTATTGTTGCTGTCATCGTTGTTGGATAGGACAGAGAGAAATGGAGAGAGGAGGGGAAGGCAGAGAGGAGGGGAGAAAGACAGACACCTGCAGACCTGCTTCACCACCTGTGAAGCGACTCCCCTGCAGGTGGGGAGCCGGGGCTCGAACCGGGATCCTTATGCCGGTCCTTGTGCTTTGCGCCACCTGCGCTTAACCCGCTGCGCTACAGCCCGACTCCCATGATTTGATTTCTTAACCTCCTACCCTTCTTTCTCTATCATTTATTCCCTTTTGCTGGATAAGTCTAATATACTACCCTGTATAGACTGTTGTAATAGCAATAAAGGATGAACTGCATTTTTTTTTACCTTTGGTGGTAACGTTACATTATAAATATTAACAATATGACATTGTCTCTGAGGAGTACACTGTAGTAAATTGTTGGTAGTTTTCTAGCAGTATAATTTCTGATATTGTCTGACTTGTACATAAGGATTTGTGCTTATTTTATCTTATAGACTAATTGTCTTCAGTGGCTCATGTTCACAATAAAGTTTTGCAAGGTTTCTAATACTATAATAAGACAATAAGTCAAACAAGTAGTAAACCCTTAATCATAATTTTCCTTTTTCTTTCTTTTTTTTCTTTCCCTCCAGGGTTACTGCTCAGTGTCAGCACTACAAATCCACTGCTCCTGGAAGCCATTTTCCCCCCATTTTTAAAAGAAATTTATTATTGGATAGGAGAAAAATTTAGAGAGGTGGGAGAGTGAGAGTGAGAGAGAGAGAGGAATACCTGCATATCTGCTTCATCACTTGTGAAGTACCCCCCATCCCTGCAGGTGGGGCTCGAACCAGGATCCTTGAATGGGTCCTTCTGCTTCACAGTATGTGAGTCATCTCTCAGCCTCCGAAACATAACTTTTCAAAGGTAAGGAGTGATCCCTTATGAATTTACTCACTGTCCCACAGCTAGTTCTCTCTCCAAAGATGTCACTTTAAAAAATTATTATATTAGTAGGGGCTGGATGGTGGTATACCTAGTTGAGTGCTCATGTTGCAATGCTCAAGGGCCCAGGTTCGAGCCTCTGGTCCTCACCTGTAGGGGAAAAGCTTTGCAAGTGGTGAAGCAGTGCTACAGGTGTCTCTGTCACTTTCCCTCCGTCCCCCGTTCCTCTTGAATTCTATCTATCTCTACCCAATAAATAAATAAATATATATTACTATCCTTTTATAACCTTTCTAATTTTCTGTGACAAATGAAACCATCACTACATTTTCTGGCATGTTACACTTCCATTGTTATTGATGTGGTCTTTTAAATTTTACAACTCTCTTTTGACACCTAGCAACAGCTAATTACTGAAGTAACAATTGAGTGGTCTTTTAAATTTTACAACTCTCTTTTGACACCCAGTAGCAGCTAATTACTGAATAAACAATTGAGTATACAGAGCTAAATTAGAACTCACAATAAGGTCAAAGTGTAGTTTTAAAGAAACTTTGGAGTGTGGGGCTGGTTAGTGGTGCACTCAATTGAGCACACATAATTACCATACACTATGACCAGGGTTCACGCCCTCACTCTCCACTCTATGGCAGAAGGGATGCTTCACAAGTTGTGAAGCAGATCTATAGGTAATCTGTCTCTCTCCCTCTCTCTATCTCCCTCCCCTCATTTTTTTCTGTCCTATCAAATAAAATAGAAAGGAAAAAGATAGAGAAAAAATAATTGGCGTACCTGAAGCAGCCAAAATTATCACTGTGCCATCAACAAAGCCTGGTTGGGCAGTGAAAGGAAGGAAGGGAGGAAGGGAAGAAAGAAGGAAGGAAGGAAGGAAGGAAGGAAGGAAGGAAGGAAGGAAGGAAGGAAGAAAGAGAAAGAAAGAAAGAAAGAAAGAAAGAAAGAAAGAAAGAAAGAAAGAAAGAAAGAAAAGGGCCAGGCAGTAGAGCAGCAGGTTAAGCACACATGGCTCAAAGCCCAAGGACCTGTGCAAGGATCCCAGTTGGAGCCCCTGGTTCCCCACCTGCAGGGGGGTCACTTCACAAGTGGTGAGGCAGGTCTGCAGGTGTCTGTCTTTCTCTCCCTTTCTCTGTCTTCCCCTCCTCTCTCAATTTCTCTCTGTCCTACCCAACAACGACAGCAATAACAACAATAATAAAACAATAAATATGGTCAACAAAAGGGAAAAAAATGGCTTCTAGGAGCAGTGGATTTGTAGTGCAGGCACTGAGCCCAAGCAATAATCCTGAAGGAAAAAAAAAAAAAGGGAGGAAGGAAACTCTATAACTAAATAAATCATATCTACTAGTTTTCAGCACATTTATCTTTTATCTAAAAGAGGTCCAATTTGATGTCTTGCTATATTTCTTTTCATTTTGAGATTACACTGTATGCAGCATCCACTGACTACATTTATTGTGAATCCAAACTAGCTTTCCTAGTATGAATGTAAGATTCACTGTTCTGTACTTCCTTATATATTCTGAAATTCTTAGAGATAGTATATATGTTTAAAGAGATTTTTTTCAAAAACTGTTGGCCTGATTTAGGAAGCAAGTAACTGATGATTATTCAGATCATAAAAAAAAATTGCTGGTGAGGGGCACAGAAAAGTCAAATAGAGAGAGACCGGGTTTTCCTTTGTCCACAGTAGTTTATGTTTACAATAGTGAAAGTTAAAAGCTATATACTGTTTCAGAATTGGGGTGGCGGCCTTCCTGAGGATTTCAGTAGCTTTCTGAGTGCAGCTGCTCAGTGGTTACTATATAGAAATTCAGTCTCCATTGTAATAGAACTTGTTGGCAGATTTGAGGAGGAACATTCCCTTGCCAGAGTCTGTACCCCTGAAGAACAACTGTAATCTCTTTTTGTTGCTACTTGGATTTACAAGAGCTTTAGCCAGGGACTAAATTCCCAGACTTGCTCAAAGACAGATCCATGGTTTAGGTTTTCTTGTGGCATCAAATATAATAAGACAGAGGAAATTACACTTATTGATAGATTGAGATAGCATCTTGAAAAAAAAAACTCCAAAATCAATAAATAGAGCAAAGTAAACTTCCTAAAGAAGACTTCAAAGCTATTCTAACATGCTCACTGAAATGAGAAGCTTCAATTAAATGAAACTTTAATGAACTCTGATAGAGTATGTGAGAAGATATGAATGAAATCCTAACAGAAATCAGAGATTAATCATATATCATTGAACTAAAATATACACCAGCTTAAAAAGAGAAGCCAGGGTTGATGTAGTGAGCTGGAGTTTAGAATAGAGGAAAGAAATCAAACAAACCAACAAACTAGTGGTGGTGTGGGGATAGAAATGGATCTCACCAGGTAGGGGGCATGGTTTGCCATGCATGTGACCCAGGTTAAGTTTTGGCACAATATGGTGTTATTAATCAAAGGTTCACTACTCACTATTCAAAATGACAGCCAAAAGGTTAGGATTATGTAACAAGAACCGATTAGTTTTAGATTCCTAGCTGAACTGGAAGATAATAGTCATATTTCAAATATCTTCCTTTTTTTTTTTTCTAGGCTTGGATTCCTCCATGTTTATAAAAGCCAATGGGGTCGGAAGGAGTTTAGTTACATAATTATTTGACTAATGTAAAGGGGTCTTGTCTTAAGGTTACCCATCTGGTTAAAAGGGGTCTTGCCACAAGATTGTTTTTTCTGATTGAAAGAAGTCTTTTTATGAAGAATGTCTCACCTATGCTGGTATTTCAATATAGAATCATTAAGCAGTGCCTTTTTCCCAGGGTCTGCATAACAGCTTTATCTTTTCCCAGAGCTCTATTTGGTAGGCTTCTGGTACAAGTATATATGTGGAGAACAAGATGGAATGTCTATAATGGCTGTTCACTTACATCTCTGGGAAAAGCTCCAGGCTATGTCCTCTCTCTCTCTCCCTCTGACCCTCTTTTCCTCTTTCCATATGTATATACATGTAAATGTGGTCCAGCTGTGGTAAAACCATGCATTACATAGTCCCAGCGCGCGCGCACACACACACGCACACGCACACGCACACGCACACGCACACGCACACGCACACGCACACGCACACGCACACGCACACACACACCAGGAAAAGATCCTATATGAAATACTTGCTGGACTTACATAAATGGAAAATACTGAGTGATTTCACTCATATGATATAAATAAATACAGCAAGGGGACAATAAAGTTGAATGAAAGCTAACCTTTGGATTCAGACCCTAGAACCAAGTTTATTAAGGAGAATGGGGGTGGGGTGAAGTGGGGGGAGATTTGATTCTAAGGGTAGAAGGGGTCCAGTGACTTTGGTAGTGAAATATTAGTATTTTGGTTGTGGGCATTGTGTGATGACAAGTTTTGAAGAAGTATGAAATCATACTTTTAAAACTAATAATTGTGTAAGCCAAGGATATTAGGAAAAGAAAATTATCTTTTTTAAAAAATATGATGATTTGTGAAATCTCTAAAACTTATATATCAGTTCAAATATTCTCCCTAATGTGGAGACCATTAAGTATTAAATGAGGGAAGTTTTAAATGGCACAATGATATAAACAATATAAAATGCACTATCTAAATACAAATTTATATATGCATATGTATATTATTGTATATATGTAATGTAATATATGTAATACACACACACACATATACACACACTTTTTTTTTTTGCCTTCAGGGTTATTGCTGGGGGTCAGTGCCAGCATTATGAATCCACTGCTCCTGGAGGTCATTCCTCCACCCCTGTTTGATTGGATAAGCCAGAGATAAATTGAGAGAGGAGTGGAAGGTCGAGAGGGGAAAAAGAAAGACTTCTCCAGAATGACTCCACTGCTTCTGAAGCCACCTCCTTGCAAGTGGGTAGCCGGGGTCTCAAACCAGGATCCTTGTGTGGGTCCTTGTGCTTTGTACTATGTGCACTTAATCCACACCACTGCCTGACCCCTCCCACTTAATATATTTTATTTATAAAGCAGATGTTAGTAATACTGGTTGGTGATTTTGACCCAAAAATTAAAATAATGAGTTTGGTGGGAGCATGATCTATCCTTAAAAGAGTATTGTACACTAATAATATTTTTTTAAAAAAGGTAGGAACACAAGCAAGGGAGAGTAATCAAAAAACTACATTACACTTTAAAGTATATAATCGAAATGTTGTGGGATGATTTTTTTTTATAATGAATGTCAAAATTATTATGTGTACTCTGTGTGGGAGAGAAGCAAATGAGAGAAGGGTAGGAGTTTGTGCCAAAAATATTTCCTAAGCTGTGAGTCTTTTTGAGATATGCTAAAGGAGAGAATATTTGAATAAACTCTGTTAGCAAGGAAAATTAAGTACTATCCAGATATTTCTTACATTGACTTTGATTCCACATAGTCAACGACTGACACCTCTCCAGATTCAAAGGAGGTCTCGAAACTTTACATCAGGCTCAACCTGGTGCTATTGACTGGCTACGGAAGAAGGGCAAACGCTAAAAGAAGAAGTAGACTATTTTTCAAGAAGGTATTTTGTTGTTATTGTTGTTGTTGCTTTTCTATGTTTTTACTTTTCTTCTTTCTTCCCCCTGCCCACTCTCTCCCCTTCTCTCTCCCTCTCTTTTATTTTTCTGTTACTTCCATGAGTTCTGGAGAGAATAGGTGGTCTAGCAATAAGCCCTATGCTATTTCCACTATTTATTTATTATTATATTATTATTATTTTTATTTAAGAAAGTATTAATTAACAAAACCATAGGGTATGAGGGGTACAACTCCACACAATTCCCACCACCCAATCTCCATATCCCACCCCCTCCCCTGATAACTTTCCCATTCTCTATCCCTCTGGGAGCATGGACCCAGGGTCATTGTGGGTTGCAGAAGGTAGAAGGTCAGGCTTCTGTAATTGCTTCCCCGCTGAACATGGGCGTTGACTGGTCGGTCCATACTCCCAGTCTGCCTCTCTATTTCCCTAGTAGGGTGGGTCTCTGGGGAAGCAGAGCTCCAGGGCACATTGGTGGGGTCATCAGTCTAGGGAAGCCTGGCCGGTATCCTGATGACATCTGGAACCTGGTGACTGAAAAGAGAGTTAACATACGAAGCCAAACAAATTGTTGAGCAATCATGGACCCAAAGCTTGGAATAGTGGAGGGGAAGGATTGGGGGGGTATTCACTGCAAACTCTAGTGTACTTCTGCTTTCAGGTATATATTTTGTAGTAGTTTACGGATACATGTGAACATATGCTCTCTCTCACAGAAACTGGTGTATATCTAGGTTTTGGGACTTTGTTAGAAAGTGAACCACCTGAGATGGAATTAAGAGTATACTATGAAAGGAAAGGTTTCACCCGAGTAATGAAGCTGAAGGGTTGTCATTCAACACGTGAAGTCTCTGGACACAGTCTGAAGTGAAGCATATTGAGGTGGCAATCGTTGTGTTGTTTAGGCTATGATCGGCAGATGCAATATTATTTGATATGGATTGGGAGAGGCATAAGGGAAAGTGGGCCCTATCCAATGGTTCCAGGACTGGGGGAAGTAGAGGCTCTATAGTGGAGATGTGAGGTTCCTGCTGTAATTTAGTCAGGTCCTACTTTTAGTTTCGCTTTCAGATCTTCTTACTCAACTTCTGTTGAGGACTGGGATCATCCCATACTCATCTTTATCTTTCTGACTTAGCTCACTTAACATAATTCCTTCTAGCTCTGTCCAAGATGGGTCAGAGAAGGTGAGTTCATTGTTCTTGATAGCTGCATAGTATTCCATTGTGTATATATACCACAGCTTTCTCAGCCACTCATCTGTTGTTGGGCACCTGGGTTGCTTCCAGGTTTTAGCTATTATGAATTGTGCTGCTATGAACATAGGAGTACACACCTCTTTTTGGTTGGGTGTTATGGAGTCCTTGGGGTATAACCCCAGGAGAGGAATTACTGGATCATATGGAAGGTCCATGTCTAGCCTTCTGAGAGTTTTCCAGACTGCTCTCCACAGAGGCTGTACCAATTTACATTCCCACCAGCAATGTAAAAGGGTTCCTCTGTCCCCACAACCTTTCCACATTTGTTGCTGCTGTCCTTTTTGATGTATGCCATTCTTACAGGAGTGAGGTGGTATCTTAGTGTTGTCTTAATTTGCATTTCTCTGACAATCAGTGACCTAGAGCAGTTTTTCATATGTTTGTTAGCCTTTTGGATCTCCTCTGAGGTGAATGTTTTGTTCATATACTCTGCCCATTTTTGGATGGGGTCATTTGCTTTTTTGGTGCTAAGTTTGCTGAGCTCTTTATGTATTTTGGTGATCAGTTTCTTGTCTGATGTCTGGCATGTGAAGATCTTCTCCCATTCTGTGAGGGATCTCTTTGTTTGTTTAATAGTTTCTTTGGATGTGCAGAAGCTTTTCAATTTGATGTAGTCCCATTGGTTTGTTTCTGCTTTAGTCTTCCTTGCAATTGGGTTTGATTCATCAAAGATGTCCTTGAGGTGTAGGTGGGAAACTGTGTTACCAATGTTTTCCTCTAATTATTTGATTGTTTCTGATCTGACATCTAGGTCTTTGATCCATTTGGAGTTGATTTTTGTTTCTGGTGAGATAAAGTGGTTCAATTTCATTCTTCTGCATGTTTCAACCCAGTTTTCCCAGCATCATTTATTGAAGAGAGCCTCCTTCTTCCATTTAATCCTTTGGGCCCCCTTATCAAAGATTAGATGTCCATAGGTGTGGGGATTTATTTCTGGGCTTTCAATTCTGTTCCACTGGTCTGTGTGCCTATTTTTGTTCCAGTACCATGCTGTTTTGATGATGATGGCTTTATAGTATAGTTTAAGGTCTGTGAGTGTGATGCCTCCATTTCTGTTTCTTTTCCTCAAGATGGTTTTGGCAATTCTAGGTATTTTCAGGTTCCCGATAAATGATTGTAGTGTTTGTTCTATTCTCTTAAAGAAGCTTGGTGGAACTTTGATGGGTATTGTATTAAATATGTATGTGGCTCTGGTGAGAATATTCATTTTGATGATATTTATTCATCCAACCCATGAGCATGGGATATCTTTCTGTTACTTGGTATCAGTTTCTATTTCCTTGAGTAGCGACTCATAGTTTTCAGTATATAAGTCTTTCACTTCTTTGGTCAACTTTATTCCTAGGTATCTTATTGATTTTGCTGAAACAATAAATGGGAGTGATTTCTGGATGTCTTCGTCTTCAGATTTAGTGTTTGCATAAAGAAATGCCACTGATTTTGTACATTGATTTTGTAGCCTGATACCTTGCTATATTGCCTAATAACTTCCAGTAGTTTTCTGTTGGATTATTTAGGTTTTTCTATGTATACTATCATATCATCTGCAAATAGTGAGAGCTTGACTTCTTCCCTTCCAATCTGTATTCCTTTGATTCCTTTCTCTTGCCTGATTGCTATGGCAAGAACTTCCAGTACTATGTTGAAGAGTAACGGTGACAGAGGACAGCCCTGTCTAGTCCCCGATCTGAGGGGGAATGCTTTCAGTTTCTGTCCATTGAGTATGATGTTGGCTGTATATAGACTCCACTATCTTGAGGAATTACCCTTCTATTCCCATTTTTTTTAGAGTTTTGAGCAAGAATGGGTATTGGATTTTGTCAAAGGCTTTCTCTGCATCTACTGAGATAATCATGTGTTTTTTGGCTTTGCTTTTATTGACATGGTGAATGACATTGATTGACTTATGGATGTTGAACCAGCCTTGCATTCCTGGGATGAATCCCACTTTGTCGTGATGAACAATCTTTTTGATATGTTGCTGTATCTGATTGGCCAAGATCTTGTTTAATATTTTGGCATCTATGTTCATCAGAGATATTGATCTGTAGTTTTCCTTTTTTGTTCTGTCCCTATCAGCTTTTCGTATCAGGGTGATGTTGGCTTCATAGAAGGTGGAAGGGAGTATTCCTGTTTCTTCAGTCTTATGGAAAAGCTTCAGAAGTATGGGTACTAACTGTTTCCTGAAAGTTTTTTAGAATTCGTTTGTAAAACCATTTGGTCCAGGACTTTTGTTGTTGTGGAGGTTCTTAATAGCAGTTTCAATTTTTTTGTCTGTGATTGGTGCATTTAGATTTTGTAGTTCTTCTTGGTTCAGTTTTGGAAGGGCATATGCTTCTAGGAATTGTTCCATTTCTTCCAGATTCTCAAGCTTGGTGGCATATAGTTCTTTATAGAAGGTTCACAGGATTCTCTGGATTTCTGTGGTGTCAGTTGTGATATCTCCTGCATTGTTTACAATTCTATTAATTTGAGTCTTCTCTCTTTTTTGTTTGGTGAGTCTGGCTAGGGGTTTGTCAATTTTGTTTAATATTTCAAAGAACCAACATTTGGCTTCATTGATCTTTTGTATGGTTCTTTTATTTTCAATGTTGTTTATTTCTGCTCTAAATTTAGTGATTTCTGTCCTTCTGGATGCTTTAGAGTTCCTTTGTTCCTCTTCTTCTAAGTCCTTGAGGTGTGCAGTAAGGTCGTTCATTTGAGCTTCTTCTTGGTGTTTAATATGTGATTGTATGGCTATAATTTTCCCTCTCAGTACTGCTTTAGCTGTGTCCCAAATATTTTGATAGGTTGTGTCTTCATTTTCATTAGTTTCCAAGAACATTTGAATTTCCTGCTTGAGTGAGTCTCTGACCCAGTGGTTCTTAAGGTGTATGTTTTTTAGTTTCCAAATCTGTGACTTTTAATAATTTTCCGTTTGTTGTTAAATGTTAGTTTTACTCCTCTGTGGTCTGAGAAGATACTTGGGATGATTTCAATGCTCTTGAATTTATTGATGCTGTCTTTGTGGCCTAACATGTGGTCTATCCTTGAGTATGTGTTATTTGGATTTGAAAAGAATGTGTATTCCAGTTGTTTGGGGTGAAGGACTCTGAAAATGTCCAAGAGTTCTATTCTGTCAATCTCTTAATTCAATTCTCTTGTATCTTTGTTGGTTATCTGCTTTGTTGATCTGTCTAAAGTGAGAGTGGGGTATTGAAGTCTCCCACTATTATTGTATTACTATTGATGTATTTTTGAAATTCTTTCACTAAGTGCTTGATGCATTTAGATGGTCCCTCATTGGGTGCATAGATGTTAATAATTGTTAAATCTTCTTGGCTGATTGATCCTCTAATCATTATGTAATGTCCTTGCCTATCTTTTATTACTTTATTTAATTTAAAATCTATTGTGTCTGAGATGAGAATGGCTGTTCCACCTTTTTTTGTGGTCCGTTAGCCTGTATGATAGTTTTCCATCCTTTCACTTTAAGTCTGTGTTTATCTTGTTGTGACAGATGGGATTCTTGCAAGCAGCATATGGTTGGATTATGTTTTCTGATCCATCCCCCAACTCTGTGCCTTTTGATGGGTGAGTTTAAGCCATTGACATTTATTGATATTATGGATTTAATGTATTGTAGTGCCATTGTTCAAAAAAAATTTTTTTTGTTTGCTCTGATATATTGCCAGTATTGTAGTGATGATCTTGTTTATAAGAGGTCTTTTAGAACCTCTTTCAGAGCCGGTTTGGTGATGGTTGCCTCCTTTAACTGTTGTTTGTCTAAGAAGGTTTTGATCCCTCCATCTAGTTTGAATGAAAGTCTAGCAGGATATATTATCCTTGGTTGAAACCCTTTTTCATTCAGGGCTCGACAGATATCTTGCCATTCTCTTCTGGCTTTTAGAGTTTGAGTGGAAATTCTGCAGATAATCTTATGGGTTTTCCCTTGTATGTGACTTTTTATTTCTCTCTTGCAGCCTTTAGGATCCTTTCTTTATCCTTACTTCTTCTCATTGTGACTATGATGTGTCTTGGTGTCTTCAGGTCTGGGTTGATTCTGTTTGGTACTCTCTGGGCCTCTTGAATCTTGATGTCCTTTCTGTTATTCAGGTCTCAGAAGTTTTCTTCTATTATTTCCTCTAGAATGTTTGCTTCGCCTTCCTCTCTTTCTTCCTCTGGCATGCCAATTATGCGAATGTTACTTCTTTTGAGATCATCCCATATGTCTCTGTTGTTGTTTTCAGTGTCTCTCAATCTCTTTTTAAGGTCTTTCACCTCTTTCTTCGTTTTCTCTAACTCATCCTCTGTCTGACTAATTGTTTTCTGCGTCTGTTAGTCTGCTTTCCCTTGCCTCAGCTTCTTTCTTCATTACAGCTATTTCAGCTTTCAGTTCTCTAATTGCCTCAAGATAATCAGTGGGGGTCTCAACTGTTGTTTCCCTAATACTGCCATTCCTTTCCTCCTATGTTGTTTTCATTTCTGTGATTAATAAGTTTATTATTGCTTGCATACTTTTCTTATCTATGGTTACTTCTGGCTGATTTGTAGTTTCTTTTGGGCTCTTGTCTTCATTCATTGGAGTAGCAGTTTTATTTGTTTTTGATCTAACCATTTTTCTTATTTATGTGTTTCTTTTTTGTGCTCTGTTGTTCCTCAGCTGTTGTGTCTTGAGTACAAGCAACACTGTACTAAATACCTTTATGACAATTGCACTCACTAACCTCCTGAATTACAGTAGCAACTGAAGCAAATATTGAAGCAGTTTAATCACTACCAGTTAACCAAATAATTTCTCCTGTCTGTGAAAGAATAGAAACCAAATCCCAGTGAAGAAAAAAGAGAAAAGATAGAAGGGATAGCAAGAATAGACAGTTATGTAAATCTACTATCCACTGTATATTCTAGGGGTAACAAGAGGGAAAAAGGAACTAGAGAGAAACACACATAGAGAGTCCACTCTGAGTCAGATTTCTTCCCCAAAATAATTCACATATTCAGAAAGGCAAAGAAGAGGATAGAAGCAGTGTATGAAAAGATAAAAAAAAAAAGAAAAAAGAGACAAGAGTGAGAAACGAGAAAAGATAAGAAAAAGAGCTATAATTAAAGAGCAGTGAAAGGAAAGGTTTTTTATTATTACTTTATTTTTAATTTAATTTTTTTAATTAGGTAGGAGGAAGAGGGAGGGGAGAGTCTGTAGAGGAGGTAGGAGTAACGAGACAAGTTCCTCCCACAATACATAAGATGCCCACTACCCTAGCAATGAAAGATACCCTAAGAGTTAATTCTGATCAACCTAAAGGGGTGGAAGATATATGCCTTTATATAATATCAATAATAAAATAGAGCAGGGTACAAAAAAACAAACCCTGTCCCAGATTACCTCAAAGCTCATGATCAGAGGCAGCTGATTGTTAAGAAAGAGAAAAAAAAAAAAAACATCAGGACTAGACAAGGATAGGTGAAATACAGTTATGCAAATCTACTATCCACTGTATATTCTAGGGGTGGCTAAAGTAGAAAGGGAAGTTGAGCAGAGATACTCATAATGAGAGTCTACTCTGAGTCAGAATTCTTCCCCAAAATAATTCCCAAATGTGTATCAGTGAATTCAAAAAAGCACACTGTTTGGTAGTGTGGGGGATGGGGCTGTGGCTTTGGAAGCTGTAGGATTAAGGAAAAAAGGATGACAAGAATGAGAAAAAGAAAAAAAAAGAAAGAGAAAAAAAGAAAAAGATAAAAAAAAGGACAGTCATAAAAGAGCGGTGAAAGGAAAGATTTTTATTTATTTATTTATTTTTAATTATTTAATTAGCTATGCGGGGTGAGGTGGGGGGGTTGGATACTTAGAAAGAAAAAAGGCCAGAGTTTTCAGAAGTGTATAGACTTAGAATGAATGATACTCCCTGTTGGGACAGGAATTTGGTAGAGACAGAAGCTCAGCAGGGGAGCCTGCTAGGAGCTAGTCCCCAGGGACTGGTTATGGGGGGGGGGAAGGAGGAGGTGGTGTGCTTAATAATTAAAAGGAAAAAATTTTTTGTTCTCTTTTTTTCTACTCTATTTCTTCACCCAAATTAAGTTATAGTCACCTCCTTGGTGTAACCGCTAGGACCCCTTATTGACTGGCCTACTAATGGCAGAAAATCCTACTGTTTCCAGAAGATGTGGTCAGAGCTCAAGCCACTAGCAGCTTCTCAGTCCACTATCTTCCCTCATACCTGCCTATTTCCACTATTTAAAGAAAGGCTTATGGAAAAAAAAACCTGGATGAAATTTGAGATTGTTTTTGTTGTTCTATATAGTTTTCATTATTTTCCTAACTTTGACTGTAGTAATTAGAGTAGGTCCTAGCTGCTTCGGTTCTTTATCAGTTATCTCTCAAATATAACTTTAACAGGTTATTTTCTCCAAATTCTATAACCGACTGCATTGATTAAACTGTCTACCTGTTTTTGCTCAGTGCTCTCTCTCTCTCTCTCTCTCTCTCTCTCTCTCTCTCTCATTTGTCCGTGTCTCTCATTGCCACTAGGGTTATTGCTGGGTCTCTCTCTCTCTCATTTGTCCGTGTCTCTCATTGCCATTAGGGTTATTTCTGGGTCTCTCTCTCTCTCTCCTTCCTCTCTCTCTCTCTTTCTCTCTCTCTCTCTCTCTCTCTCTCTCTCATTTGTCCATGTCTCTCATTGCCACTAGGGTTATTGCTGGGGCTCTTTGCAGGCACTGCAAATCCAACACTCCTAGCAGCCATTTTTTTCTTTTCTTTCTAATTTTTATTAGAATAGACTTTGAGAGAGGATCGGGAGATAGAGAGAACGGAAGAAGGATGGACACTTGCAGACCTGCTTTACAGCTTATAAGTCATACCCCCTACAGGTGGGAAGTGGGGTCTTGAACTAGGTCCTTGAGCTTGCTAGTATGTGCTCTTAACCAGGTGTACCACCACCTTATTAAGTAATCTATTCAACCAACATGTGAGCCTCACAGTAACCCTTTTACTACTCCCTTCCCTCCCATTTGACTTACTTTGTCTCTAATTTGATAGAATGTAATGTGTAGGTTGTTAGTCAACTGATAATTTGGGTCTTTTAAAATAAATAAGCACATTTACTTTACTGCCATCTGGATTATGTTATGGCTCAGTGCTGGCATGACTGACCCACTGCTCCTGGTAGTCAATTTTCTATTCTCCTCCTCCTTTTTTTTTTATTTGATAGGACAGAGAGAAATTGAGGGAGGGAGAGATTGAGGGGAATATACCAAGTAACACCTGAAATACTTGCTTGACTACTCCAGAAGCTTCCTCCTTGCAAGTCTTGTGAATTTGGTTCTTAATAAGAAAGCAATAATAATAATGATAATAATAATAATAATAAGTAAGAAGAAAAAAAGCAAGCCAAGAAAGTATGTTGTTGACCAATATTTCTCTTGCTACCTAAGAGTAGAGCATTCTTGTGAAAATTCCTCATACACTTAAATGGAGTAAAGCAAGGAACAATCACCATTAATTGAATAGGAAAATTTTAGAACTTTCCCAGACCCACACCACCCAGTAACCTACAAAGTCATCCATCCATCAATACATACAGCATAAAAAGATAAAGTTATTTGCCTTTGATTTAAAAACTAAAATACATTATAATCATTGTATATATTTGTTATAAAAGACTAGTTTTACTAAGTCCTCCTAAAAGTAATTATTATAGAAAGCATCAAACATTGCATGTCTTAGGCAATGGGGATATTAAAATAAATTATATATACTTCCTGAACTTTTTAAATTACCAGTTGGGATATACTTATAGGAATTGTAGTAGCAATTCAGGAGTTTGGAATAGACACCACATCATGCTTCAGTAATAGTTATTAATAATACTTGTCTGTAGAGTTGTGTCAAGAAGCTTTACCTAATAGCTTAGTCAGAATGAATACCAAGAGTGAATAGTGATGTTTGCCATAAGCAAAGTAAGAAGTAAAACATTGCTAATGTGTTTGCAGTATATGCCTTTT
The DNA here is from genome assembly GCF_950295315.1 of Erinaceus europaeus. Classification (NCBI taxonomy): domain Eukaryota; kingdom Metazoa; phylum Chordata; class Mammalia; order Eulipotyphla; family Erinaceidae; genus Erinaceus; species Erinaceus europaeus. The sequence goes on along the minus strand of NC_080165.1, from coordinate 131,843,864 downwards.
TCTGAGAGTCTTGTATTGGGTACAAGAAATTTATTACAAAGATTATTAAATCATAAAAGAAGTAACATTTGAACTGGCCCTTGGGGGGAAAATAAGCACTATAGTAAACTAAATGTTGAGTTCAGTGAATCGAAAGGAAGCAGATATATGATAGTTTAAGGATTTGAGCAGATCAGGCTAGGTCAGGAAATATAATGTGATGAACTATACCAAACAGAATGCTAATTGAAGTCCTTTATCTGCATTTTTGTAAAGGTCAGAGACTTGAGAATCAAATAACTGCATGCCTGGTGGTATGAATGGTGTGCAAATTGTGCCCCTGCTCTCTTTTAATTGTGTAAACCAATATTAAATCACTGATAAAAAATAAGTAAATAAATGAAAAAAGTAAAAGAAAATGAAAAAAAATCTCATGCTATTTACTTTTATATCCCAAATTAAAGTTACAAACCACCTAAGCAAGATATACAAATTAACTTTCTGAGAGCTGATTATGAAATTCTTAGCTTCCCTTCAATGTGTAGTCTTTGGAACAGCAGAGAGTCTAGCAGAGACTTTGGTATTAGCCAGAATAGTTGACTTGCTCTCTATCTTATCCCTGGCCTCCTGGGAATCAGGAACAGGTTGCTTCCTCTTCTCTCTTCAAGTTACCAGGAGAGGACTTGATAGGAATTCAGCCATACCTCAGATAATATCCCTCTAGTTGTGTAGCATTCAAATATGATTCTCATTCGAGATTATATAGGCTGTTTGAGGGGTCATAGAAAATAGGTGTTAATAACACTGAAAATATATCAGGAGAGGCTAAAATTGGAATTTTTTCTCTGATAGTTGCAACATTTTGGTGCCTTTATTTGTTCAACTTACACTCCCATAATTTGACTGGTGTGAAGTTTTTTTTCCCTTAATTTACTGAAGAATAAAAATGAATGAGAGAACTTCCAGATTGGAATTTCCCTAGACACTAAGCAAGAAACCCATGTGAGTATTTGAGGAATCCTCAGCAGGAACAGGAAAAAGATTCTTAGGAATTCCCAGAAGGTAAGGAACGACAGAAATAACCATTCTGAGGAGTTGCCTTTACTTTATAAACTGCAATGCAGGTGAAAAATTTCCAATTATAAGAAAGATCTCTAACGAACACTCAAAGCTCCTTTTAATCAGAATTCTTAGTTGCAACCATAAGAAACCAGGGATTTATTTTAGACCACTGTATCATTTAGCCAATTTTTGAATAATTCAAAGTTAGGAGTATAAGAAGTCAGGAGAAGTAGTACAACTCATTGCAGAACTGTTTTTTGTGTCAAAAAAATTTACTGCTGTTGCTTCACACAGACACTTTTTAATGAAAATTCCCTTATTTGTGACTTTATTTTTTTCTGCTTGCTTTCAGGATTCTATTTATATCATTGTTGTTTTAATTATAATGTTTCTTGATGTGTATCTGTTTGGACTCACTTTGAGATTCTTTGAGTTTCCTGCATCTGGATAAATGTCTCTTTTCTTAATCTGGAAAAACTCTCAGATAGCTTTTATTCAAAGAAAAATTTTGACTCTTCCACTCTCTTCTCTATCTAAGAACCCATATGACACAAAGGTATCTTTTCTCTTGATGCTGAACCATTATATTCATATGTTCTTCATTTATTTTTCTTTCTGATTTTATTTTTTGATGGTTTTCATTACACTATTTCCTCGCTGGTTTGGTCTTTGGTTTCTATAATTGTGCTGGAATATTGAGTTTAGATTTCTTCTGCATTATTTTTAATGTGCCAATGGGGTCTGAATTATTGACCATTAGCATGTGTGATATTGCACAGTGACATCATTGCTGCCCTTTTGGTTCTATATACACATATGCTGAGAGAGAGAGAATCAAATCAAATCACCATTATAATACCCATGAATTTCTCTTGGTGTTGTCCATTTTCTCTGTGAGGGCAAGGACTGAGCATGTGGATTCACACATGGTATGGTGCACACTATACCCACTGATTTATCTTCTGGTCCCAGACACTATATTACTTAGCTTTATGATTTCTGTTTGGTCTAGATTAATTTAAATATCTTTTTCTTTTTCTTTTTAAAGTTGTCTCATTTTAGTGAACATCATTAAAACCATTGCTTTTCTGTTTAGAAATCTTACAAATCTCTATGTTGATTTTCTCTATCAGTGTGCATGAGCTCTTTTGTCTCCTCACTATGTCTGATATTCCATGAGTGCCTGTACCAGGGGCGCATGTAGGAGTGAACCTTTGTGGCCATCAGAGGTTCAAAATTCTTTCTAGAAGTGGTAAAATTGAAGTTGAGTAGGCTTGGGTGTCAAACAGAAATTCTCAATGGTGATTTCCTAGCAGTAACTAAAGTTTTGTGCTTGAGAGAGCCAGCAGATGGTTGCTTAAAGTCATGTGTGTCTGGTTCCCTTTACGTAATGAACTCTAGTCTTGAACAAGACCAGACATATGGTTATGAGAGCCCAGAAGTCAGTAGGATCCTGAAGTCACATAGAACTGGGCTTGGATATGAATCCTTGTCATGGAAGGGTCTGAAAGGAAATACGGGACTCAGTCCCACCTGGCAACAGATAAGCATAGTGAGTCTGGCAGGGAGGACTCTGGCAGGTTGTAGATCTTCAAGGGAGCATAGTAGACAGTGGACTTCTCCAATAGCTGGCTATATTTTTAGAGGTCTCTAGGGTTGTTGATGGCTGTAGGAGCTTGGTTTACTTGTAGTCAAGTATGGAGAGACAGGTGCATGGTTAATCTGCGAGAATTAATTACCCTGCATAAATAACTCTCCATCTTTAGTTCAACTGTTGAGTTGTTGGAAAATTTATGACGTATTTTTGTGTGCAAAAGACATCATGATTTTTCTGACAGCCCAATCTTTGCTAGGCATAGATGGAACTCTCCTCAGGAATTTGATCTCACAGTATGTTAAGAAAATGAGTACTAATATTGTATTGAATAGTTGTTAAAATCAAGGTTGTGAGAAGTCATCAAAATGGCACTTGCTGGTCACTCTGACAGGTTTATATTCTATAGTTTCTTATCTTCTGTTGTGTCTTAAATACAGGATCACAGAATTGGATTGCCTGGGAATCAGGATGCAATTCAGTTCCACATCTTAGAAATGTCTTTTGAAAATTTTATTATTGGAGGATTAATGGTTTCTTGAGGCAGAATGTTAATAGTTTAGAGTCGACAGTTGCAGCTCATTTTTACATGGTATTTTTTTTTTCCTTCAGTTACTGATTTTCTCGCTATACAAAAGCTATACTTTTGTTCCCTGCTTTGGAAGTTCAGTTTACTGATTTTCTGACTGGCTTATGTGTGGATTTTTCAAATTTCTAGTGTAGTTTTACTGTGATTTCAGGAGACAGTCAATTCAGGTTCTACTGTTGGCCTTCTTGGCTGTCCTCTGATGCTTGTTTGAAAATAGTTCTTTAATTTAATGATGGATATGGTGTGAAACTATACCCCTGTGATCTAATAAACTATTATTAAACAATTGATAAGATTACCTTAAGTTAAAAATAGTATTCAATATCATAGAAAATATAGCTTGTTTATGGCAGATAGATAGCATGTTTGTGAATATTTTCCTGAATGCAAAGGATATAAAATATTATATTTCATTACTTTACAATGCTTACTCCCAGTTCTTATCTGCAATTAAAAAATTTGAGCTTTTTTATTTTTTAGCATCTTTATTTGTTGTTTAACTATGTTTATTGATCTAAATAGTTTTCCTGGTAAGGAAGGAGCTTACAAATGAAAATTAGGAGGGTTCTTTATAATTATGTTTAGTATTAAAGAGAAATGATGAAATAGTTATACCAACTGATCACCCTTCACAATTGGCAAGAAAATGATTAAAGAAGGAAATATAAATAACTGAAAGTATTTCATAAATAGCCCTCTCAATAGAGGCAATGTAAACACTAAATAGAGTATTAAAAATCTGAGCATGGTCTTCTTATGACAAGAAATATGAACAAAGAACAAGAAGCTGAATTCTCTGTGGAAAGGCATAGATTAACATGTCTTGAAAAAATAATTAAAACAAAATATTCAGAGAGGATGAATAACCTGGAAATAATATTGTCAAAAAGACCTATGGTAATAGAGAAAAACAAATTAAACATGAAACTGAAATGTGATGGTACACAGGACTGTTATTATGATTTTAGAGATGTCTATGGAAACATCAAATAGCAGGAGGGAACAGTGCTTCCTTATAGGACAGAGACACAATCACAATTAGAATAATAAATAATACCTTTGTTTGGGAGATCTAATTACCAGAAAATTATAGTTTAAAAAAAGTGAAGGAAGTACAGAAAAGAGTAATAATAGAGGTTAAGGAACTGTCGGTATTACTTCTAGAAAAAACATGATCAAAATAATAAAATGAATTGTTTTAAGGGATACTAAGAAGGTGGGAGTGTTTACAATCACGGGGAGATAGAAGATGATTAGCTCTGTAGAGAGGGCACTAGTCAATCATTTATGATAGTGGTATGAGATACAATTTTAAAGCTGTTTAGGGAGATGAGAGAGGAAGATTGAGACACCATTCCTCAGACCCATCTGCACCCTGGCTGAGGAGAGTGCTCAGGAACAGAATTTAGTTTATAGCTTACCGTTTTAGTTTCCATGGTTCTGAACATTTCCATGTATTTCACAAGTTCTTTCCCCCTTTATTCCCTCTTCTTCTTATAGTTTTTATCTTTCTTATTTGAGTTATAAGTTCTCTGTTCTTTGGTGTCAACATACTTCATGTGTCATCTGAGGATTCCTACCCACTTCAATACACTAGCTTTTAAAATTTATGGTTTACCCTTCAGTTAGCAATCATTTCACAAGTGCAACTTGTTTCCTTACAAATTTACCTTCCTTTAATCCATGAGGATATCATATCTCCAGGTGCAGTGCAGTACATTTTGGTAACCAGAGCTTCTCAAGTGTTTGAATAAAAGAAATAAAAAGGTATAGCTATTGGTAACTCATTCTAAATGTTATACCATAATATTCAATGCTTTCCTGACAATATATTTGTCTTAATATGAACGTTAAACAGATTTGGCTTTGAGTTATAAAGAAAGTGAAATGCAGCAAAATGAATCACCAGGAAATATAAATTAGTGGGCTTTTATTATGATACTGAAACCTTCTTTTAATAACAGCATTTATTTTATAAAACTCTATAATTTAAGTTTTATAAAATTACCAATATAAAGAAGAAACACTGTGATCTGCTTTGGAAAAACAAACATCATAATCCTTAGTAGCACACAGAAATAGAAATAGATCTTAAAAAAAAATGAAAATAAAAGTAATGCAGGCATCAGTACTCAAGGAAGACCATAGTAGCTTTACTGATGCTTGTGTTCATATCGCTTTAGTTCCCTTAGGAAGAATGTTCTTTTAAACAAAAATGAAAACATCCCATGTTCTTTTCAAAATTCAGTGTGATTTCCAGGAAGACTGAAGGGTGATGTGGGAGAATTCATCCCACGACTACAGGCAACAAAGAAATAAACTTTAATTGTTTTTAATTTAGAAAAACAATATTAAACTTACATTTAGAGAAATGCGTGTGTGTGCGTGTGTGGTGTTGGGATGTGGGGGGAGGGTGAGTCAGGGTCATACCCTGTGATTTCACTATTCCAGGTTACTTTTTTCATTTAGATAAAAGACTTTTTGTAGTGCCATAGTATCTTCCATGTGATTCTGGGAATCTAACCTGGGCCTTGTACTTGGCAAGATTGTGCCCTATTGGTAAACTGTATCTTTGCCACTTAAAGAGATGCTTTCCTTTTTCCTTTTTCCTTTTCCTTTTTCTTTTAATTTATGTTACTAAAAGTGAGATATCAAACTGCATAGACTAAGTAAAATATTGTGGTTTATTTGTAGAAATGTAAGGAATTGGTGTTGTTGTTGTCAAAATTATACCTAAACATTTCATTCTTCTGAATTCTTTTTAACAAACTCCTTAAATTTTTGTGAAAACTGTTTTCTAAAAATAAAAATCTTAGTAGTTGTTTTGATGGCTAGAATGCCTAGCTTCACAAAATAGCAACATTTCAATTAGACTGCTTTCTAGTACATTTCCAGTATTCAACCTCAAGGCCATCCATTACTTACTAGAACATGATGAAATCCCTGGCTAAATAAGCTTGTGTTCAAATTCTGACTTTTTTGCTGATTGGTTATTTGGCCCATGACGTGTTACTTATCTGCTCTTGTTTTAAAAAATAATATTTAAAATACAAATAAGAACTGTGTGTTCTTTGTAGGATGATCATGGGACTGAATGATCTAATGCATATGAGGCACTAAAACACAAGTCAGCACATAATGCATGCTCCATAAATGTTAGCTGCTATTATTGTTATTACTTTTGCCTGGATTACTGTAGAATTGTTTTAACCATTCTCCTAATCTTTATTTGGAGCACTTCCAAAATATTCTCCACACAGCCTAAGAGTAATGTTTTTTGAAATTGTCTTGCTTAAACATTTCTATTGAGCTTTATAGATTTCATCATGATGTTTTGGCACTTTGCTCATGGGCTCATTCTAACATTATGTTCTCTCTCTAGTCTTGTCTCTTGCCAGTCTCCTCTAAACTTTCATTGCTCTTATCATAAATAGTTATGATTCACTGAGAGTCTTATGCATTTTGTGTATCCTCAGCATTGTACACATTCTTATTTACAGAAAAAATGTTGCTAGGTTTATTAAGATTGTTGGAATTCACCACAGTATAGGTTTAGTGCACACAGCAGGATATTTTGATGTAAAAATATTAAGAGATGACTAATAGAGCCATCTAACATCTATTTTTTTCATTTAGATACATAAAAATAAAAGAAAATTAATAAAGATCTCATGGTGAGGGCTACTACAACAGTTTTCCTGTTGTGAATAAAATATGTTATGCCTTATTAATAAACAAAAAGAAGGCTATGCCCTGTATAATGCTGATGTCATCAGCATATGATAGACATATAGCATAAGATATAAACTTGAAAGGACTTGTGGTTACTGGAAGTTATTTCAGGAATTATCTGGCAGAAATATGGCCCTTTTCACCCTTTTTTCCCTGTTTCTCTTTTCCTGCCACATCTTCTTGTATTCTTCTGGGATGCACATGTCCTAAAGCTGAATTCTGGGGAATGTTTAAGGACTCATGTCTTTCCATTTTTTTTTATATCTCTTTCTATTTTCTTGAAAAGTAATTCATAGTTTTCATTGTATAAGTCCTTTACTTCCTTTGCTAGTTTTATTCCCAAATACTTAATTGTTTCTGCTGCTATGGTGAAGGGGATTGGTTTTTCTATCTTTTCTTATTCTTATTTGGTATTTGCATAGAGGAATACCGTCGATTTTTGTATATTGATTTTTTAGCTTGCCACTTTATTATATTGTTCAATGATATCTGGGAGATTTCTACTGGACTCTTTTTGAGATAGTCATCTGCAAATAGGGATAATTTAACTTCTTGTATTCAAATCTGTATCCCTTTGTTTCCTTATCCTTGCATAATGCTGAAGCTAGTACTTCCAAAACAATGTTGAATAGTAGTGGTGAAAGTGGGCAGCCCTACCTTGTACCTGACTGGAGAGGAAATGTTTTCAGTTTTTCACCATTGAGTATGATGTTGGCTGTTAGTTTACTGTGTATAGATGTAACTAGTTTGAGGAATTTTTCATTTGTCCCTATTTTTTTTTAAGTTTTAATCATGAAAAGATGTTGGACCTCATCAAAAGTTTTTCTCTGCATTTATTGAGATGATCACATGATTTTTAGTTTTATATTTGTTGATGTGATGGATTAAATTTATTGATTTATGTACATTGAACCAACCTTGCACCCCCGGGATAAAACCTGCTTGGTCATGGTACAAGGTCTTCTTGATGTATTCGTGTATGCAATTGGCTAGAATTTTGTTGAATATTTAACATCTATGTTCATCACGGATATTGGTCTGTAGTTTCCTTTTTTTTTTTTTTTTTTTTTTGCATCTCTGTCTGCTTTAAGTGTGTATTTTTTAAACAATAGGAATTTATTTCCTTACAGTTCTAAGGATGGAAGTCTCTGAGATTAAGGTGTTGATAGTGTGGTATCTTTGTTGAATGTATTTTATTAGTAGTTTAAAAATGATCAATAAGATTGTGGGATAAGAGGGGTACAATTCCATAAAGTTCCTAGCACCAGAGTTCTGTATCCCATCCTCTTCATTCTTTCGTTGCCTCTGGCAATCTAAATTGTATCTCTTTCATTTCTAAACTTGAAATTTTATTTCTAGATTCCATGTATAAGTGAAATCCTACAATAATAATTCGTCTTTGACATTTCACCATGATCAATGTCTTCAAGGTCCTCCAGTGTATTACAAATGGCCGTGTGGCCTTGTTTTTGCATGACTGAATGATATCCCATTGTATGTATGTCTGTCAAAATAGGTCTAAATATGTATACCAAGTCTATACCCCTTTAAACTTTTATTTATCCATGAATATTATAGTTGCTTTCATGGAAATATCTTTGTCCTCATTTTTTTTCTTTAATTTTTACTCATTAGTCAAAGTCTAGTGAAAGTATTACAGCTCCCAGAAATCCTGTTGTTGTCTGAGTGCGACTGAGAGCACCTCACTCTTCCTCATTAGTCCCAGTTAAATAAGTTTATTCAAGTACTTCCATGAAATACTTCACTTATTTCTTTCCCATATTTTGATTATTCAATTAAATGCTCTTCAAGGACAAAGATTATATGTTACCATGTATCTTCAATGCTTATAAGAAGTGGATAGTAGGCACTTAATGTTTGTTGACTAAAACCCTGACAGAATACATGAACAAATAAATATTAAAGAAGGTATGAGTGGGGTGAGAAACAGAATAATATTTAGGGAGTCAGGAGGTAGCACAGTGGGTTAAGGGCAGGTGGCACAAAATGCAAGGACCTGAGGAAGGATCCCGGTTCCAGCCCCCAGTTCCCCACCTGCAGGGGAGTCGCTTCACAAGCAGTGAAGCAGTTCTGCAGGTGTCTATCTTTCTCTCCCCCTCTCTGTCTTCCCCTCTTCTCTCCATTTCTCTCTGTCCTATCCAACAACGATGACATCAATAACAGCAACAATAATAACTACAACAATAAAAGAATGATATTTAGAGGAAGGGTCAAAGATGTTCTATCCCACAGTTCAATTCCACTTTGTATAGGTATGAAAAATTGTGTGTGTGTGTGTGTGTGTGTGTGTGTGTGTGTGTGTTTGCAGTGCCTATCCTTCCTAAGCTATATGCAGAAACCCTTTGTGATTCTCACATGTAGCAGATAATACACACTCATATTTTGGTTGAATTCTAGGAACTGACCCTCTTTAAGATTTTAGTAAATAGCTGTGTTACTTATTTGTACTCAAGAACCTCCTGATGGTGGGTGCAGTGTGGATCAATACACCTGTAACTCTACCCTCTTGCAAACTATTATTGAATCAAATAAATAAATAAACAAAGAGATCTCAAAGCAAAGAGTAACCAAATAGTCTCTTATTACACTGTGCAAACTATGGTGATTATCAGTTGGAAAAGTTGGTACAAAACTTTGTTGGTGCGAATTAAATACATAGATATGGATGTGGAAATATAGACTTTCAAATTTTGTAAACCCCAGTTAAATGGCTAATAATAAAAATAATAATATAATTAAAAAATAACCTTTTTATAACAAATCTCAAATATCTCATATGTTGGTTATACACTTTATGTCATTATACAAACTTTTCAGGATTATATATTTACTCTTTCCAATCTCCTTGAACAAATAAATGATTTACATACCCAAATAAAATTTACATTTGAAACAATAGCTACATTACATTGATGAAGATAAAAATGGCTAGAGCCTAAACTGATGTTTTGTGAAAAGAGGCTTTGTATCCATACTTGCATGAGGGTTGTTTACGTTATTCAGTATTGTTTTCCTTCTTAAAGTTTCTTTTATTTTTCATAGTATCTAATTTGCGCTCAAGACAGTAGCATTCAGTGGTTAAAAAACATGTATCTTTATTATATACATATGTATTAAAAGTCGTTATTAGAAGAAAATTTTCCAAAGGTTATATTTGACCTAATCACCACATTCTGAGGAACAAAAAAGTTTGAAAATTTTCTAATAATAGAAAAATAATTTTCTAAAGTGTGTATTATCCACAAAGAACTTCAACAGCTATGCCTGTAGCAGATATGTAATGTAGTATTTCACAGCCTCTGCTGCTGAAATTCAATTATTGAGCTTTTAATAAAGGACATCATCAGGAAATTGAAAAAATGCTTTAAGGTGAAAAATATTGAGAGAACACTATAAATGCTTGAAACCACAGATTATAAATATCTAACCCTTAAATAGAATTTTAGAGAAAGTCAATTTGGCTACTTAGAATTGTTAACCAGGGTGTTTGGTATTAATTTTAATAATAATACAAAAAAAGAATATTTGAAATTGCTTATGTTTTAAATTAGAATTATTTATAATGCTATTATCAAGTTAACTTAAAATTAAAATATGATGAATTCAAAAGGCAATTATAATTTTCAGCTTACTGATGATTTTTGTTTTCCTATAGTTTCTTGGTTTATTTACATTATTCATTGAATAAACACAATAATTAAAGTCTCATAGGATTCCCAAACCTGGAGATGGAAGTTATTTCATACTTCTGCTAAAAGGATTATACTAAATATTATGACACTATTTTACTGGGAAAGTGAATTAAGTATTTCTGTTGGGATTGTTGGGATTTTAGCAACACAACTTGTTTGGTTGCAGAGGGAGTGTAATAACACTAAACAACAGAGTTCTCAGAACTGTAATGGTGATTTCTGTCTTGGATTTACTAAGTTGTTTTTTTGTTTGTTTGTTTTTTGCCAAAGTACTGTTTAGCTCTGGCTTATGGTAGTGCAGGGAATTGAACCTGGGACTTTGGAACCTCAAGCTTGAGAGTCTGTTTGCATAACCACTATGCTATCTACCCCTCCCCCCAAGTTGGTTCTTATATGATATTAAAGAGTAATCAACTTTACACCTTTGAGAATTCCATATATGAGAAAAGACAGAAACACCACCTGTTGGAGAAGATGTGTGGACAAAGGGTTTTTCCTACATTGATGATGGGAATGGAAGTTTGTCCAACCCCTATAGAAAACAGTTTGGAGATTCATTATAACTCTAGGTATAGACCTACCTTATAATCCAGCAATTCCTCTTCTGGGAATTTACTAAGAAAAAAAAATCTATCTAGAAAACTCTATACACACTAGTGTTCAGAGCTGCACAATTTATAGTAGCTCAAATTTGGAAGCAGCCCAGATACCCAATGACAGAAGAATGACTAAGGATGTTGTGGTAAATATTTACAATGGAATACTATGCAGCTAGTAAAAGTTATGAGGTGATCTCCTTTGCAATATCATGATCAGAACTTGAAGGCATGATCAGAACTTGAAGTTGATTGAGAATAGCCAGAAAGAGAAAGATATCCAGTACCAGATGAGCTCTCTTAAAGGTGGAATTCAATAATAAGAGACAGAATGGGAAACACAAGGTAGAGCACAGACTAGGTGTGGTTTATTTCACCAAAGCAAAGGACTCTGGAGAAGGAGAGAAAGGGACAGGATGAAGGGACATTGGGGTCTTGGTATGTTTTTTAGAAACCTGTCAAGGGGAGCTGAAAGGCTGTGTCTGTGTGTTAAAGACTATACTGTAAACCATTAAACCCACCAACAATCTATATATTTCAGGTCTTAATGTTTTGTCTTATAAATGGTTTGAAATTTTATTTTATTTACTATACTATCCAATAATTTTAATAATGGCTCCATTTGCTGAAGTTTTTAGTATGATGCAGTTTTATTTGCTTATATTCTTCTTTGGTTTTCTTGCTGGTAAAGGTAAATTCAATGATGCCAGGTGGTGGTGCACCTGCTTGAGTATACACATTACACTGCACAAGGTCCTGGGTTCAATCCTCTGGTCCCCACCTGCAAGGGGGAAACTTCACCAGTGGTGAAGCGGGGCTGCAGGTGTCTCTGTCTTTATTTTTCTCTATATACTCCTTCATTCTCAATTTCTCGCTGTCTCTATCCAATAACAAATAAAAAATAGAAAGGCTTTTAAAAAAGATAAATTCAGAAAGACATCACTAAAATCCATCTCAAAAATCTAAGTTTTCTTTTATGTTTACTATGGTGTCAGAGTATTCCAGTCTTTATTTTGATAAAATTTTAGAATATATATTATTATTTATAATATATATATTCCTGAGGGAGTGGGGATGTGGAACTTGGTTAAGTGCATGTATTATCATGCACAAAGACCCAGGTTCAAACTTCTGGTCCCCACCAGAATGAGGAAAGCTTCAGGAGTGCTGAAACAGTGTTGTGGGTATGTCTCTGTCTCTCTCCCTCTCTGTCTCTTCTCCCTGATAATTTCTCTCTGTTCTGTCAAATAAAATAAAGTTTTAAAAAATATAAATATTTTTGTTTTGTGTGTGGCTTAACATGTGACTGGTTGTCTAGTTTTTCTAGCAACATTTTTGATAAAGGCCTTCCTTTCTCTACTGTAGACTCTTGGTCCCTTTGCCATAAATTATATTACATGTATATGTGATTTTAATGCTGGGCCCTAAATCATAGCTAACTGTTCTATATACCTGTTTATTGATTCCAATGCCATACTTCTTTGATTAATATACTCGTATAGTATAGTTGGAAATCAAAGTGCACAATCCCTGCATTTACACACTTTTTTTCCCCCTCAGGATTTTTTTTTTTTTTAGCTACTTGGGCTCTTCTATGTTTCCATAAAAGATACAGGTCTTGTTATTGTTGTATATCTATGAAGAAGTTTATAGAGACTGTAATCGGGGTTACATTAATCTTTATATTGTTTTAAATAAAATGACTCTTGTGACATTATTAATGCTTCAGAAAATCTTTCTACTATTTTGTATTTTCCTTAATTCCATTCAATAGTACTAAGCACAAGGAACTGTTCAGAGATACAGTTGCATACCTTGCTCCCCACCTGCAGGGGAGAAGCTTTACAAATAGCAAAGCAGGTTTGCAGGTGTCTTTCTCTCCCCTTCTCGATATCCCCTCCTCTCTCAATTTCTCTCTGTCCTATCCAATAAAATTGAAAAAAAATGGCCCCTGGGAGCAGTTAATTTGTAGTGCTTGCAACAAATCCCAGTGATAACCTGGGAAGTGAAAAAAAAAATTTTACATCAGTTGCTATAACACTAGGATTTTTATTTATTTATTTTAAAAAGGAAACATTAACAAAACCATAGGACAAGAGGGGTACAAGTCCACACAATTCCCACCACCAGATATCCATATCCCATCCCCTTCCCTGATAGCTTTCCTATTCTTTATCCCTCTGGGAGTATGGACCCAAGGTCATTGCAGGATGTAGAAGGTGGAAGGTCTGGCTTCTGGAATTGCTTCCCCGCTGAACGTGGGCGTTGACTAGTCAATCCATACTCCCAGCCTGCCTCTCTCTTTCCCTAGTAGAGTGGGGCTCTGGGTAAGCAGAGCTCAAGGACACATTGGTGGGGTTGTCTGTCCAGGAAAGTCTGCTCGGCATCATGCTGGCATCTGGAACCTGGTGGCTGAAAAGAGAGTTAACATACAAAGCCAAACAAATTGTTGACAATCATGAAACTAAAGTCTGGAGTACTGAAGATGAAGTGTTGAGGGGTACTCACTGCAGACTATTGAGTACTTTTTCTTTCAGGTATATATTTTGCCCTAGTTTAATGGATACGTGTGAACATATGCTCTATCTCAGGGGACCTGGTCTATATCTAGGTTTTGGTACTTTGTTAGGAAGTGAACCGCCTGGAATGGAATTAGAGAATACTATGAAAGGAAAGATCTCACCCAAGTAATGAAGCTGAAGGGTTGTCATTCCACACCTGAAGTCTCTGGACACAGTCTGAGGTGAAGCATGCTGAGGTGGTGCTCATTGCATTGATTAGATTGGGATCAGCAAAGCAATGTTATTTGGTATGAATTAAAAGAAGCATGCAAGAAAGTATGCCCCACCATAAGGTTCCAGGACTGGGGAAAATATAGGCTATAGTGGAAATGTGAGGTTCCTGCTGTCTTAGGGTTCAAGAAGACAATGGATAGTTATTGTTAACATAACATTATTTGGTAATTGGGTTAACTTTGAAAAATCCCTTTGTTAGGGTTTGCTGTATGATACCCAGAATCTTGTATATAGCTGTGCCACTGGTTGTTTCTGTTCTTCCTGGTCTAGGTTTTTGAGAGAGTCAACATATCAAAGACTCAGCCTATGTATTAAAAAGACTCAGTCTGTGCTTAAAATGTTTGAGACATACAATCAATTTTCCCCTCTCATACTACTTGAATAGTGGTTTATATGACTACACTTTAATAGGAGTGTACATAAACACCATTCCCACCACCAAAAGTCTGTGACCCATCCCACCCACCCACCTCCACACCCCCCACCACCGGGGAAGCTGAATGTCAACCCTCCCCCTCACCACAGGGTTTTTACTTTGTTGCCCTACTCTCAATTTAATCAGAGCCTGTTTTAGTTTCCCTTTCTGTTCTTCTTTCTCAGCCTCTGTTGATGTGTGGGTCATCCCATACTCATCTTTGTCTTTCTGACTTAGTTCACTTAACATAATTCCTTCTAGCTCCATCCAAGATGGGTCAGAGAAGGTGGGTTCATTGCTCTTGATAGCTGCATAGTATTCCATTGTGTATATATACCACTGCTTTCTCAGCCATTCATCTGGTGTTGGGCACCTGGGTTGCTTCCAGGTTTTAGCTATTATAAATTGTGCTGCTATGAACATAGGTGTACACATATCTTTTTGGTTAGGTGTTATGGAGTCCTTGGGGTATATCCCCAAGAGAGGAATTACTGGGTCACATGGAAGGTCCATCTCTAGCCTTGTGAGAATTCTCCAGACTACTCTCCACAGAGGCTAGACCAGTTTACATTCCCACCAGTAGTTCAGAAGGGTTCCTGTGTCCCCACAGCCTCTCCAGCATTTGTTTCTGCTGTCCTTTTTGATATATGCCATTCTCACAGGAGTGAGGTGGTATCTCAATGTTGTCTTAATTTGCATTTCTCTGACAATCAGTGACCTGGAGCAATTTTTCATGTGTTTTTTAGCCTTTTGGATCCCTTATCTAGTGAATGTTCTGTTCATATCCTCTGCCCATTTTTGGATGGGGTCATTTGTTTTTTTGTCGCTAAGTTTGCTGAGTTGTTTGTATATTTTGGCAATTAGTCTCTTGTCTGATGTCTGGCATGTGAAGATCTTCTCCCATTCTGTGAGGGGTCTCCTTGTTTGTGTGATATTTGTGTGATAGTTTTTTTTGGCTGTTCAGAAGCTTTTCAATTTGATGTAGTCCCAATGGTTTGTTTCTGCTTTATTCTTCCTTGCAATTAGGTTTGTATCATCAAAGATGTCCTTGAGATTTAGGTGGGAAAGTGTTCCACCAATGTTTTCCTCTAAGTATTTGATAGTTTCTGGTCTGACATCCAGGCCCTTGATCCATTTGGAGTTGATTTTTGTTTTTGGTGAGATAAGGTAGTTCAGTTTCATTCTTGGAATGCACTGGATCGACCTTCTCATGGTGCATCCTGTGAGTACCCATTCATTGGGGAAACTGACGATCCTTCCTAGCCGACTGAATCCACATGGATCCCAGTCACTTTCAAAGCCATTGACTGGCTACAGAAGAAGGGCAAACACTAGTACAAGAAGTTTCATTCTTGTGCATGTTTCGACCCAGTTTTCCCAGCACCATTTATTGAAGAGGACCTCCTTCCTCCATTTAATACTTTGGGCTCCCTTATCAAAGATTAGATGTCGATAGGTGTGGGTGTTTAGTTATGGTCTTTCAATTCTGTTCCACTGGTCTGTGTGCCTATTTTTGTTCCAGTGCCCTGCTGTTTTGATGATGATGGCCTTATAATATAGTTTGATATCTGAGAGTGTGATGCCTCCATTTCTGTTTCTTTTCCTCCTCAAGACTATTTTGGCAATTCTAGGTGTTTTCTCGTTCCAGATAAATGATTGTAGTTTATGTTCTATTCTCTTAAAGAAGCTTGGTGGAACTTTGATGGGTATTGCATTAAATCTGTATATGGCTCTGGGGATAATATTCATTTTAATGATATTAATTCTCCCAATCCATGAGCATGGGCTATCCTTCCATTTCTTGGTACCATTTTCTATTTCCTTGAATAATGACTCATAGTTTTCATTATATAAGTCTTTCACTTCTTGGTCAGGTTTATTCATAGGTATTTTATTGTTTTTTTTTTCTGCTACAGTGAATGGGATTAATTTCTGGGTATCCTCTTTTTTGGATTTAGTGTCTGCATGATGCATTGCCACTGATTTTTATACATTGATTTTGTAGCCTGACACCTTGCTATATTGCCTAATAACTTCCAGTAATTTTCTGCTGGATTCTTTAGGTTTTCCTATGTATACTATCATATCATCTGCAAATAGTGAGAGCTTGACTTCTTCCCTTCCAATCTGTATTCCTTTGATTTCTTTCTCTTGCCTGACTGCTATGGCAAGAACTTCCAGTACTATGAAGAGTAATGGTGACAGTGGACAGCCCTATCTAGTCCCCAATCTGAGGGGGAATGCTTTCAGCTTCTGTCCATTGAGTATGATGTTGGCTATAGGTTTGTTATATATGGACTTCACTATCTTGAGGAATTTCCAATCTATTCCCATTTTTTGTAGTGTTTTGAGCATGAATGGGCATTGGATTTTGTCAAAGGCTTTCTCTGCTGCATCTATTGAGATAATCATGTGGTTTTTGGCTTTGCTTTTATTGATGTGGTGAATGACATTGATTGACTTAGGTATGTTGAACCAGCCTTGCATTCCTGGGATAAATCCCACTTGGTTGTGATAACAATGTTTTTGATATACTGCTGTATCCGGTTGACCAGGATCTTGTTTAATATTTTGGCATCTATGTCCATCAGAGATATTGGTCTGTAGTTTTCCTTTTATGTTGTTTCCCTATCTGCTTTTGGTATCAGGGTAATGCTGGCTTCATCGAAGGTGGAAGGGAGTGTTCCTCTTCAATATTGTGCAAAAGCTTTAAGAGTATAGGCATTAACTGTTTCCTGAAGATTTTGCAGAATGTTTTTTTCAAGCCATCTTGTCTAAGACTTTTGTTGTTGGGGAGATTCTCAATAACTGTTTCGATTTCTTTGTCTGTGACTTTTGCATTTAGGTTTTGTAGTTCTTCTTAGTTCAGTTTTGGAAGGGCATATATTTCTAGGTATTCTTCCATTTCTTCCAGATTCTCTAGCTTGGTGGCTTCTAGTTCTTCATAGATATTTTGCATGATTTTCTGGATTTCTGTGGTGTCATTTGTGATATCTTCTGTATCATTTACAATTCTATTAATTTGAGTCATCTTTTTTTTTTAGTAAGTCTGGCTAGGGGTTTGTCAATCTTGTTTAATTTTTTATCATTTTATATAATCGCTGTGGAGTTAGAAATTCTCTAAATCGTTAAATGTCAATATTTTAAAATGAGGCCCCTTTGATCTTCAAGCTAACATCCTCTGCTAAGCTGAAATTTCGGTAAGTCTAGGTCATGATTAATCTATAGAGAGTTCTTTATCATTAACTGTGTGGTCAGGGTGTGCAGTCAAGATTAAGAGGCCATAAAACGTTATCCAGGAATAAGATCGGCACATTATTTGTCATCCAGGAAAGAGATGAACACATTCTTTGAGGTCACTGAGAACAAACTATATGTGGCCAATACGAGGGAGAATATTTACTTACAGGAGGAAATGAGAAAGCTTGCATAAGATCCAGCTGTTTGCAATGTGTTAGTTCCCATGGCCAGTAGATGTATTCTGAAGCAATCTAGGGCTCTCTGCCCTATGCAATGTCTTAGGCATTATATTCACTGCCCAAGCTGCAGTGGAAGAAGATTGTTTTCCTTTAGCCCTACCTTCTTAAATAAAGTGAACTGGAGCCTTGTCTAAGGGCTGTTGACTCAGTGGCAGAGGTCAGATAGAACTATGATTACATACTGAGTCAGAAACAGGAAGTAATATTTTCACATAAAGTGACAAACTTTGAGAATTCGATAATGAAGTCTTCCAGGCCAAAGGCCCATTCACCTATTACTGGATGCCAAGTTCTGAGGGCAGGGGGACTACCTTTTCACAGTGAAATCAGAGTACTCTTAACTAAGAGGTATGGATGCTACTTTTACCACTAAGTAAGGAAATAAAGAACACCAAATTTTACAGGTTTCTCTTTCTTGGGCAGGGATTTCTGAAGAGTGTTCCTAGAACTTTCTATCAATATTTAACAAGACTATATGCAAATATCACCCTGACCTCAGGAATACAGGGTTTTCAGTCCATGTAGGTTATGGTGACCTCCTCCCCAGTTACTAAGCTCTCATGACACCAACCTTATTTGAGTATTTCAGACATAACCACAGTGCCACTGCATCCCCTTGAGAAATTTGAGACCAGTTCGACCCTCTGCCTTACCACCACTCTAAGTTTAGGTTTTGGACTAGGTGGTGGTGCACCTGGATAAGTGCACACATAATACAACACTTAAGGACCTGGGTTCAAGCCCCTGGTCCCCACCTGTAAGGGGAAAGTTTCACAAATGGTAAAGCAATTCTTGCAGGTGTCTCCCTGCCTCACTGCCTCTCTATTTCCCTTCCTTCTAAACTCCTCTCTGTCTTATCAAATAAAATAAATAAATAAATAAATTTAAAATGTTCTTGAAATAAGAAATAAAATTAAATAAATTCAGGTTTTCAGGGGCCGGGTGGTGGTGCACCTGGTTGAGCATACATATTACAATGCACAAGGACCTGGGTTCAAGCCCCTGGTCCCCACCTGAAGGGGAAACCATGAGTGGTGAAGCTGGGCTGCAGGTTTCTCTCTGTCTCTCTCCCTCTCTATCACCCCCTTCCCTCTTGATTTCTGGATGTCTCTATCCAATAAATAAAGATAATATTTTTTTAATCAAGTTTCCTCTCTTACTATTTCCTTTCACACAATTTATCTCTTCAACTGTTTCTACCACTATAAACAGACAGGTGAGAGAATCCTTCTTCCACTATTCCTCAAATAGAATCAGAATCTCTGTTATAATCCCCAAATTGACTTTTTTAAAATAATTTTTTATATTTATGTATTTTCCCTTTTGTTGCCCTTGTTTTATTGTTGTAGTTATCATTGCTGTTGTTATTGATGTCATCATTGTTGAATAGGATAGAGTGAAATGGAGAGAGGAGGGGAAGGTAGAGAGGGGGAGAGAAAGATAGACATCTACAGACCTGCTTCACTGCCTGTGAAGCTACTCCCTTGCAGGTGGGGAGCCGGGGGCTTGGACCAGGATCCTTACCACCAGTCCTCGTGCTTAGCGCCACGTGCGCTTAACTGGCTGCGCTATCACCTGACTCCCTGACTCTGCTTTTATAGTCTCTTCAAGCTACAGACACGGTTCTTGGAGAGAGAGTCATATTTCCAATACTCTACAATACTCTCTCTACTATATCCTCCTGTAGTGATTCTTTTATGGTCATTGAAATTATCAGACGCATCCATCATATACCTTGCTTTGCCACAGCCATTTTCACTGGTTAGTGGCTAATGTTACCACTCAACTTGCATTATCTTTCCTCCCTCCTTGTTTCTTGTCGCCAAAATCCTTTCATAAAAGTCAAGACCTAACACACCCAATACACACTTCTCGGGCTGCAATTATTTGAGCTTTTAAAGCATATACTGCCATTTAAATACAAGGGTCCTCTTCTACCCTGTCTCCCAGTGAGTAAGGATGAAGTAGTCATCACTTCTGAAAGGTTCAGTTAAACATAAGAATAATCTATAAAATAAAACAAGTCTATTAAGTTCTTATGAGTTAATTTCATTTTCTCCTTTGAAGTACTTTAAGAGGTATGCATATAAGTCATTACTATAATCATGTATTAAAGGGAAAAAATGGGATGTGGAAAATAAGAAGCTACTTCCAAGTTGCATAAGATGATAGAAGCTGAGAATAAAACTTAGATTCTTTCCTGATGCTCCTTCTGCAGTATCAAAATGTACTAATGAAAGAATAATAGGGCCACATAAAATGCCCTGATAGATGAATTTTAAATACAAATTGTGATCTGCATTTATTATTTAGTAATGTAGGAAGGGGGCAACTATTAAAATACAAATTCTGAGAGAGATTTCTTAGGTGACTTTGCATTCAGAAAATTGTTTTGAAGCTTATTTAATTGAACAGAGAGTGGGAAACATGGCTCTCCTTCTGCTGTTTCTATGTGTTTTGATATGAAAGAACTACTCTGTGAAACTTGCAATTAAAATAAAGCAGAATAATATTTTTTATGTAACCTTTGTAGCAGAAGAATCTTAATGGTGGGTAATAAAAAGTTAAAATGAGATATATTTTAATTAGGTAATAATACCAAGCTTTGTTTATTAACTACTCTGAAGGTTCTAATGAGCTGTGAATTTCTGAGGGCTCTTTGGCAAGGAAATGAGACCATTTAACAATTTCCCAAACTAATCTCATTATGGAGAAGTCAGCTTTGCACACACTTATTTAAAAATGAAGGAGAAAGTGTAAACTTTAGCTGCCTTCTCACTACACATCTTGAATGCAATTGCCTATGTTCTATCATAAGTCTGAAAAATATTATTTTCATCCCCGGAAACTAGCAAGTCATGTATCTTGACAGAGATCAATGTAATCAAGTGGAATCTTCTATTTTTGCAGGATAAGGTTTCAGGAAAATGTTGAGTTCCTTTTCAGTTATTCCTGTGCTTATGTTACTCAGAAATATACTGTATATGTGATACTTTCCTCTAGATGACAGCAGCTGTCTAGTAACAGTCTAGTCTTCTAGTTCCAAAACAGAAAATGCTGACTGCTAAAGCAGGAAATGACCAGAACCTGCAAGTTGCAAACATGGAACATAATTCCAACTTGGGTGGGTCAGCATATGAAGACCTTAGCCTTTCAATTACATAAGTCAAAGTCAATGTCAGTTCATTCTGCTTACCTTGTAGTACCACAGTACTACTGAAATTGATTCCTGAAATCCAAACTCATTGGAATGTTTCTGAATGCAATTTGATCTTTTCTCAAAAGGTTAATTTTTTAAAATAAATAGATTTACACTCTAGTATATGCAAATGAATAGATTTATACTCTCTTAATATGTGAAGGGTTGAAATATATTTTGCTTGCATATTTTTCATGAACTGATAAAAATAAAAAAATAAAAAGAAACCTTGCATTATTTTTTAAAAATAGCTTTATTAAGGTATAATTAACATATGTCGACAATAATCAATCAGATAGGTCATGACATATATTCACATTTTACAGTACCTCAGCAGTCAAGATTATGAATATATCCATAATTCTCAAAAGTTTCCTCTACCCTCTTGGTAGTCTCCTTCCTACCACTTTTCTTTATTTCCTTCCCCCCCCCTT
Source organism: Erinaceus europaeus (assembly GCF_950295315.1). NCBI lineage: Eukaryota > Metazoa > Chordata > Mammalia > Eulipotyphla > Erinaceidae > Erinaceus > Erinaceus europaeus. The sequence continues at coordinate 131,822,277 of NC_080165.1, read as the reverse complement.
TATTGGGGGATCATTGCTTTACATTCTATAGTAAATACAATATTTTTTACATGCATAACATTTCTCAGTTTCCTACCACTTTTTATTTTATTTATAAAAAGGAAACATTAACAAAACCATAGGATAAGAGGGGTACAATGCCACAAAATTCCCACCACCAGAACTCTGTATCCCATCCCCTCCCCTGATAGCTTTCCTATTCTTTAACCCTTTGGGAGTATGGACCCAAGGTCTTTGTGGGATGCAGAAGGTGGAAGGTCTGGCTTCTGTAATTGCTTCCCCATGGAACATGGGAGTTGACAGGTTGATCCATACTCCCAGCCTGTCTCTCTCTTTCCCTAGTGGGGAAGGGATCTGGGGAAACAGAGCTCCAGGACACATTGGTGGGGTTGTCTGTCCAGGGAAGTCTGGTTGGCATTATGCTAGTATCTGGAATCTGGTGGCTGAAAAGAGAGTTAACACATAAAGCCAAATAATTTGTTGACTAATCAATAACCCAAAGGCTGGAATAGTGCAGATGAAGAGTTGGGGGTCTCTGTTTTGTAGATAGGCATATTTTAGTTATATTCCAAAGGGCCTGTGGTTATAGTAGTTTTTTTTTTTTTCCCTGAGCCTGAAATCTGAAATGCAGGTGGATCCAAGTTATTGTCTGGGAAGATGATGTCATGGCTGCATAAAGGACCAGAAAACTGAATCAGGGAAGAGAGTAGCTCCCTAATATGAGAAAAGGGTATTGATATTGTTGTTAATCCCCTTTGATTTGATATGATCTGGGGCCCATATTCAGTTTATGAGCCTATGTGACCTCTGCATCCCTGTAGATCCAACCTCACATTCTGTGGTCATGAGTAGGAACATTCCAAGCTTTCCCAATATCAAGACCCATCTTCCTCAGGTGTCGCATAGAGTATGTTGACCAGCCTCCCTTAGGAGGAGGATGGAACATTCTCTACCATTGTTGACCCAAGTTGAGGGAAAGGTCCTATGGGGGAGCTCTGTTGTGTTGTTCCTGATAGAGATGACTGATAACAATGGAAAGAGGGATTTATTTGAGGTTTACGCCGATCATATCTGTTTGGCAATCGCAGGACTCCCAGAATAGGACCCCAGCTGATGGGATGGCCTGATAGTGACTAGTGTCATTTGTTAAAGTATGCCAGTCTCTTGCCTTTATTCAGCTTTGCAGTCCTTGCTTTGATAAGGTTAGCTTTAGAATGAGTGAGGGAAGTGTAGTAGGAAGTAGGTGAGGAGGGTATTTAAGTCTAAGCAGACACTATTTCATTAGGAACTTTATACTGACTCACTGCAGACTACTGTGTAATTTTGCTTTCATGTATATATTTTGCCCTAATTTATGGATACATGTGAACATATGCTCTATCTCACAGAACCTGGTCTATATCTATGTTTGGGACTTTGTTAGGAAGTGAACCACCTGGAATGGAATTAGAGAATACTATGAAAGGAAAGGTCTCACCCAAGTAATGAAGCCAAAGGGTTGACATTCCACACCTGATGTCTCTGAACACCGTCTATGTCTTTAGGAAAGTTCTTTCTTAATTACTTAAAAAAATTAATATTTCTTTTCCTTTTTGTTGGCCTTGTTTTATTGTTGTAGTTCTTATTGTTGTTCTTGACGTCGTTGTTGGATAGGATAGAGAGAAATGGAGAGAGGAGGGGAAGACAGAGAGGGAGAGAAAAAGATAGATACCTACAGACCTGCTTCACTTTCTGCGAAGGGACTCCCCTGCAGGTGGGTGCCAGGAGCTCGAACTGGGATTCTTGCGCAGGTCCTTGCGCTTTGCACCACATGCACTTAACCTGCTGCGCTACCATCCAACTCCCTTGTAATTAATTTTTAATATTTATTTATTTATTGTATAGAGACAGCCAGAAATTGAGAAGAATGGGGAAGATAAGGGAGAGAGACAGAGAAATACTTGCAGCACTGCTTCACGACTTGTGATGCTCTCCCCCTGCAGACCAGGTCTTGAACTCAGGTCCTTGCATGATATAGCATGTGCACTCAACCAGATGAGCCACACCAGGCCTCTTTTCTAAATTAATTATTTTGTACTGTGTCCTTACTCTTTGACATAGATACAGCATACTGATGTCCACATCGGTCTATTATACTTCACTCTAGATTGCTCAGTTGCTTCATTAGTTTCATCTCAGGGTACAATACAACCTGAAGTTTGATTCTATTGATATTTATCATGTGAGGATGTACAATAGTATACTTCCCTGAAATGGAATTGTAGATATTTTAGTTTAATATCTGATGTTTAAAACAATCATGTAACAAACACATGGCAGGATACTGAAAACTTGTTAAAATATTAATAGTTAATGCTATGTTAAATATTAGTAAAGGTAACAGGTAAGATTAATATATGAAACTAGCATCAGGTTCTGATTCCAGTTCCCAGAATCTCATATACCAGAGTGATGCTGTGGTCTCTCTGTCTCTACCTTTCTCATATAAATAAACCCATCTTTAAATTTAACATCTGTTGATATGAAATAAAACTTATATATATATATATATATATATATATATATATACCAAAAATAACAATTCATTTTTAACTATTATTTTACAATAAGGTGGGAAATAACACACACGCACACATAAACATGCACATGTATTTCAATTATAGGAATGTAAGTGCTTAGATGGTCACATAAAGTGCCAAGAAACATGGGAGATAACATCTTCACAGGCCTATAGGGGTATGAGGTGATGGGTAGGATGTAAGAAAATTTTTACATTTGAGACCACAATTGGGATATGGAAACCTTCTGGCATGTGATTGCTGGGAAATTGTGCAGATGTAGTTGAGCTTGGCAGGGCCCACAAACCACCCTATTTCCATGCTAGTATTATTATCTACATATCAATATTCTGCTTTGTCTTATAAATGATTAAAGGTTTCCCTCCTAAACACCCCCCCCCCCAGGGTATTGCTAGCCTAGCAGTGGCACCTAGCAACCTTTGCTGGGTAGGTGTTTTTCCCTACCTCTCTCCTAACTACAAATGGGATTGTAAAGCCACTTCCGTTTCTGGTTAATCTCTCTTCTGCATCTTGACCTAGAGAAGGTCAGGCGTGCAGACAGGGAGACAGGCTCCGACCACTGCGCCTGGCATCACATGGCTTAACCCTCTGCACACACTCCAGACTCTGGGGCTCTCGCATGAATAAAGATTTGTATTGCTACCACCAGGAGCTTGGTTCCTGGATCCTCTCTCCCGCCCGTGATGCTAGCCCAGCATGTGATAACAAGTTCTTATTATTATTGAATTTGACTTCTTCTGTGTGGTGTGTTAATAAAATACAAGATTTTTTTTTGTATGTAGCTTGTTAGTCTCTAAATGAGGGATAGTAGTATCTATTCCATAATGTTGTTAGGACTGAATACAGTAATGGCTCATGTAACCCAAAGTAAATACTTAATAAATGGCAATAATTCTTCTTTTACTTAATGTAAATGACAGTGCCCCTTATAAAGTAGTGAACACTCATGTTCAGTAGAGAAGCAATTACAGAAGCCAGAACTCCCACCTACTACACCTTATAAAGAATATTGGTCCATACTCCTAGAGAGGGAGAAATGTTAGGGGGAAGATGACCTGAGGGCTCTGAACTCCAACTCCATCAGGACCCAGAGAGAGAAGGCAGATAAAGGACATTCATAAGTGCTAGTGGGTGGAGGCTTGACTTATAGGGGAGGAGAGGGCAAGACTGTGGAAGAAGTGGGCAAATATATATAAATATAGAGAGAGTACAGAAATAGTAGTTGACCCATGTCTGTGACCTTGGTAGTACCACTGAAGCTTCCAGTGGAGGAATGAGGACTTAGAACTCTGGTGGTGGAAGAGGTGTGGAATTATACCTTTCTTATCTCATAATTTTGTGAATTAAAACTAATTCACTAATAAAAAATAAAATAAAGTAGTGAAAAAGACACAAAAGCATAGTATATTGGATTTAAAATAAGGTTTGTGTTTATTCAGCAGGTCTGCCAAGAGGTCAAAACTGTGAAATTTGTCTCCAAATTTATAAAGCTATCTTCACTAATCAAAGAAGAGAGAATGTAATCTTTTCAATTATTACTGATTTGGGGAAAAGATTAAGTAGCAAGATAAATTCAGCAAATAGGTTCAGTGAATCCAGGGACAAAGTCATTGATAGATGCCCTGGAGCATAACTTAAGAGGTCATACATGAGTACTATATCTGTACAAATAAAATGTAGAAATATTAAGACTTTTTAAGACCCATCTAACAACTACCTTGAACAAAAGTGCACGATTTACTGGATTTCAGGAAGGAAATATTAGAACTATTTTTGCTTCACTTTTAAAACTTCTTTTTATGTTTTAGATGTATATTATACATTAGCAAAATAAAATAGACACATAGTTTATGAATAAATATATGCATATATGTTTTAATGCCCACACATTTTTTTTTTACTAAGAAGTAAGTCATCCAAAAAAATTCTTTTAATTGGAGAGGTAATGGTTTACCGTGTAGTCTTCAATATATAACCATAATCTTCAGCTCCCCTTGACTGGTGTTTAGCCGACACACCAGGAGCCAAATATCCCTTCATTTTGTCCATCTCCTTTGTTCCACAGAGTCCTTTGCTTTGGTGCAGTACACCATGCTCACTCCATGTTTTACCTTACTTTTTCCCTTACTGTCCTTATTCTTAATTTCTACCTGTGAAATCATTTGATATTGATCTTTCTCTTCCTGGTTTGTCACACTCTACATGGTATGTTCAACACCTGACCAAGATACATCAAGGAAATGACCTCATCATTTTTAATAGCTTTATTGCATTCCATTGGTTAAATGTACCACAACTTCTTTAGCCATTCATCTGCCATTGGGTATCTGGGTTGCTTCCAAGTTTGGGGTATTACAAACCATGCTTCAATGAATATAGTGAATAAGAATAAGTCTTTTCAGATAGGTGAATTAGTTTTCCCTGGGTATATTCTCAGGAGAAGGATTGCTAGATCAATAAGTTAGATACATTTTTAATGTTCTGATGACTCTCCAAACTGTTTTCTGTAAATGCTGGATCAGTTTACATCCCCACCAGCAAAATAGGAGTGTCCTTTTCTGTTCACATCCTCTTCAATAGTTATTTTTTCTGTCTTTTCTAAGGACATTCCCATAGTTGCAGAGTCAACCATGTTACCTAAATAAAGTTAAATATTTCTTTTTCTACCCTAAGAACAATCATAGCTTATTGTGACATTTTTTAATTAATTTATTTATTCCCTTTTGTTGCCCTTGTGGCTTTATTGTTGTTGTAGTAATTATTGTTGTCATCATTGTTGGATAGGACAGAGAGAAATGGAGAGAGGAGGGGAAGATAGAAAGGAGGAGAGAGAAATAGACACCTGCAGACCTGCTTCACTGCTTGTGAAGCGACTCCCCTACAGGTGGGGAGCCAGGGGCTCGAACCAGCATCCTTACGCAGGTCCTTTCGCTTTGCACCAAATGCATTTAACCCGCTGCACAACTGCCCAACTCCCATGACATTTTTTAAAAGTTGGAAATAAATGCTAAATTTTGTGGGACAAAGAAAGTATTTATTTTGACATTTTATAGAATAAATATCTCATTTAAATTATAGCCCACTTCTCACCACAAGTTTCCAAAGTTCAACTTTCCAGTTTGAGTATACCAAGGATCAAGGAATAGCAGAAAAACGTTCTGCTATTGATTATTTTTGTCTTTGTTATATTAATATAGATTTAATAATCTCCAAGCAACTTATAAACGTGGAAAAAGTGATGCCAAGATAGACTCCAGTCACTGATGAAAACTCTTAGCATTCAATCCTTAATAGAGTTTCTAATTCCCTTCTTAACATATGTAAAGCAGATCAAATTAAGCACTCTTGACATTTAGACTCATAAAACAAAACAAGAATTTGATTTGAATTTCACTCAGGATGAGGAAAGAGAGAGACCCACAGGTGCAGCCTACTCTCTACTCAGCCCCTGCAGTAGAGTCTTAGGGATAGAATGCTTTTCAAGAACAGATGGTGGCCAACTGATTGATTCTCTGGGTATAACAAGGCAGTATAGGCCAAGCAGTGAGTCTTCTATTCTGACTTCAGAAAAGTGAGTTGAGATTGATGCAGGAACTGATTGGTAAATATTTCTATGGAAGAGAAAGGTTATATTTTTCAGTCTTCAAGATATAATGGTCCCTTTATTGTTACTGATTGTTTCACAGAGAACCTTTCATTACCTAATGTTTATTTATATAATGTCTGAAACAGCAAAAGATCCCAACCATTCAGGACCTAAATAATCTCATGTTTTTAAACTTTTAAATAGTTTGACTTTCTATCCTAAGAATATTTTGTACTTGGTTATTTTATTGATCATCCCATTACAACTATACCACTACTCCTCTCTATATAATAACACAGGGTAACCCAAGATATGAATTTGAAATGTGTGTCTTTTTTGTCTACTTATTTTTGTGATCTGCAAGAGAGAACACCTTAATATTTATTATTTATAAAGACATTACATCGGGGTTAGGCAGTGGTACACCTGGTTAAACTCTCATATAATAGTGTACAAGGACCCAGTTTCAAGCCCCGAGTGTCCCACCAAGTGGGAGAAGCTTCGCAAGTGGTGAAGCAGGACTGCAGGTGTCTCTCTACCTCTCTATCTCCCCCTCTCCTCTCAAGTTGTATCTGTGTCTATCCAATAATAAATAAATAAATAATATTTTTAAAAGACATTACATCAAGACATACTAAAGCAGTTAGGCATATTTTAAAGAGTATCTTTAAGATTATTGATCATAATAAAATGTATCTTAAATGAAATCCAGCTGTATTACAACTAATTATAATTAATTTTTGGAAGGATCTTTCAAACTTGTGTTTGTCAGGCAAATGACAGAATTTTAGAAAGGCAGGGAGTGATGTGCTTATACTCACAGATCAAGAGCTATAAACATGGAAAAACATTTCACATAAACAGCAACTATATAAACACACCAGAAATTGTAAAAATGAATGAAAAACCCTCAAATCCTAGAGATAGTTTACTCATGAAATTATTGCTGAAATTGGTAATAATTTAGAGTTTGTTATTCCCTAATCTAAATTATTGTCCTCCCTTAAGGCTGTAGAAACTGGCTAAGTGTGCTAGAAATCAGAGTGCAAGACTGGCACAGCAGCCAGAAACTTAAAGATGGAAAATCCTGCATAGGAGAGCTGCATGGGGGCACCTGGTTAATTGTGTATAGTATGAAGCACAAGGACTCACACAAATATCCAGGTTACAGCCCCTGGCTCCCCACCTGTAGTTGTGTGGGAGGGGAGCACTTCACATGTGGTGAAACAGGTCTGCATGTCTTTCTCTTTTTCTCTCTCACCATCTGTCTATCTCCTCTCTCACTTTCTCTCTGTTCTATCCAATAAAATGGAGAAAAATGTCCATCAGGAACAGTGAATTCATAGTACTGGCACTGAGCTCCAGTAATTACCCTGGAAGCAAAAAAAGAAAACGAAAATTCTAAGAAGCATAATATACAACTAACCCTGTTTTCCAATGTACAAAATTTCCAAATACCTTGCTGACAGGTAAATTACTCATGTATTGGGGAGAACCCATCAGTTATGATGAAAGAGAGATTAGAATACCAGAGAATAAAATACAGAGTATTATAGTTGCAGATCTCTAAGTCTGATGCTTTCTTTAACTGAGTACATTCTTCAGCAATGCTCAGTCCTCTCAGTAATAAGACTTAAGTGTCAGAGTGCAGGGCCCACAGCAAACACATTGACTAGAAATTAGTGAATTCACTGGAAGAAAGAGAATAACAAAAAGCATAGGCCATAGCTCTGTCTAAATTTTCAGATGATTGACACTTATAAGATGAACCGTAAGAAGTCATGCTGAAAATGTAGCAGCAGAAAGGCATAAGAACATACCAGATATTTTAGCTATTGCAACTGCTAGACCTTAAAGTGAAGTGAAGGTGAAAGAAAAAGATGGATGTGGTAAAATAATTTGCAATTTTAGTCTCTGCGGAATAAAACAAAACAAACAAAAAAGCATAGTAATCTTTGGAAGAACAGGATAGAATTTGGAGGCACTATACCATATCTGCAAATTCTGAGTTTCAACCAATAATGAATAAGTCAAAGAAATAGGAGGACTTCTGGGAGGCATGGCCATGGAGTAAGGATGAACAGAACAGACTCTTCCTGGAAACAATAATTATCTAAAACTATAGAACTTAACAAAGCTCACCAACCACAACTGAGACATCCCCAGAAGCACTACAGCCTCAGGTGAGAGCTTGCCTGCATGGTTGTGGTCAGAGAGGGTGTGGGACTGAAACCAAACACCCAGAATTTAAAGCTCCATCAGAGCACAATGTCATTTTCTGTCTATGCATAGCAGTACTAAAAGCAACATACAGTGCTGGCTTTGAGAGAAGTGATACTATGACCTAATAATCTATGACCTCAGGGACAGTAACCTACTGAATTATAGGAAAGGACCCAACAAAAAAGCAGGAAGCATTTGTGAACAAAAGGAGTCTAGTCTGGCACCAAAACATACACAATAACTGGGCAACAGTGATAGCTAAATGGTAAAGTGAACCCTGCTTCTATAAGTACAGCTGTAGCCCAGCAGCAAACCTCTGGCGCTTGGTTTCAGGCTGAAATCATACAGAGAAACCATATATACACAGCAAATGGAGTACAAAACAAGTGAAGGAAACACCAAAAAAAAAAAACCCCAATACCAGCCCCTACCCCTTCACCATGTAATGTATAAACAAAGTGAAGCCTAGTGATCACAACAATAGCACCACCTGCTGGACAACTATAACCAACAGAATAAATATGTAAACAAAAAAATGCAGAAACAAATCACTAAACATGCCCAGATAGGACAACTGGACAGATAGGAATTAAACAGAAGGACTCCAGGAAGTTGTAGACATAAAGAGACTATCAGAAAAAGACTACAGAAATCTCATTATGAGGACTCTGCAAGAATCTAAGCATAGTATGGAGAAGCATATTCAAGAAAAAATTGAAAAAAATATTTTACTAAGGAGTTAGGAAACACAAAAGAAGAGCACTGAATAAAGTTCTCTAAGAAGTTAGAAAACATGAAAGAACTTCAATGAAAGTACACTAAGCAGTTGGAAAGCAAGAAAATAAAACATATGAATATCTTTTTAGATTAAGTGTTTAATGTTTCATATTTGTATGATGATGAAATTCTGACACAGGGTTTAAATTGTTTGAGGTGCTCTAAAAATACATTTGTATATAAGTATCTACATGCACACATACACACACACACACACGCATACACACATAAATATCAAAGTTGTCTACAACTTTAGACCAAATAGATTAAAATCATTTGGCCCTCTCAGTATCTAAGACACAGTGATTAGAAGATACTCCTATAGAGCACAAAAAAATAGTGAGGTCAAGTATATTACAGTAGATTTTAACCTTTGGATTTTAATTTAAAAAAACCCGATAATTTGTTTTAATAATAATAATTAACTATTGCTATTTTAAACTCTTTGTAAGACTATGAGGGACCATTCCCATTCTCTTTAAGATCTTTATTTCAGGGAGTCTGGCACAGTTGGTTAAATGCATATGGCGCGAAGTGCAAGGACCTGCGTGAGGATCCCGGTTTGAGTCCCGAGCTTCCCAACCTGCAGGGGAGTCGTTTCACAGGAGGTGAAGCAGCTCTGCAGGTGTCTATCTTTGTCTCCCCTCTCTGTCTTCCCCTTCTCTCTCTATTTCTCTCTGTCCTATCCAACAGCGACTATAATAGTAAAACAACAAGGGCAACAAAAAATTAAATAAATAAATAAATATTAAAAAATTAAAACATAAGAAGATCCTTATTTCTACTACTTTGGCACCTCTTGGACTATGCCAGTATTTCCTGGTGTTTTTTTTTTCCCTCTGATTCCTTACTGTCATACTCCCTCTGTTAATCTCAACTAAATCAACACTAAAAGCACGGCCATGCCAAGTTATGCTGAAACTGACATATTACTGTAGATAGTTGCCAGAGATGCCAAGCCTGATATATCAACCTCCCCAATCCTCTAATCTGGTGAAATCTTTCCTATCACATGTGACTATCTGGTTCGATTTCAGATGGCACATTATCTCACAAAGTTAGACAGTAGAGACAGGCTAGGTGGTAGGGTGCCAGGTACAGGTGTTCATATATGTATAAGCAAGGGGAAATTATATACCTTAAAGTAAATATACTTAATAGCCCTCCATGATTAGACTTAGACCTAATAAACCAGGGATCCTAGCAGAATGGCCCAAAGAAGGCATCATAAATTCTCTAATCAATTAAACTTAATCCAATAAGTTTGGCAATCTAGTAGAAAGCTCCAAAGAAGGAAGACCCCATAAGCCTAATACCAGTTTGGATAGAAAAAAATGACATTCAACACTTTAACAACTGGAAGAAAGTCTAAGCCAGCCAAATAAAGAGAAGACTATAAAATCTGGATAAGGGCAAGATGCTGGCTCACAATGATGGCCTTTTTAGTCAGTACCAGACTACCCCATCATCTTGAGCCCTCAATAGGGAATCGTTGAATTCCCACACATATATGATAGGCCTAAACTTCTAATAGATTCCTCTCTCTACCATCACTGGTCACTTCCATCATCAATGTCAGTATAAGCCTTCTTTTAGGCCACTCCAGAAACTTGTCCTCAATATAAAGTAGCAAAGGTAGGGACTGCCTCACTCACTAAAGGGATCTTGGGTCATCCCTTGCCACTTGAGGAAGACTGGTCCTGAAATGAGTGCACCTAGAATGTTCCTAGCTGTGACCATGGACTGTGAGCTCAGACTGAAAGGGTCTCAGAGGTTATGTAAGATCCTGTGCTAAATATAAGTAAATATGGGCCCTGGATGAGGCTGACAGATTTTCTTCAAGTTTGGGAGATACTCTGCCCTATTCCAACCTTCTAGACCTATTCTTAACTCTGACACCATCTTTTCAGACGTTTTTAGTCTACCTCAATGTTAGCTATTAAAGTCAAGCAAAAACTACAAAAGTCATAGCCCCCCCCAAGTCATATATAAAGTAGAATTCCTAGATCTTTTCTACCCTAAAATTTGTCCTATTCCTACTCTTTGGAGTTCATTAATCATTTTGTGCTGCTTTATATCTTACCACTTTTTAGCCACCAATTTGCGAATGCTATCATAATTCCATTCTGACTTCTCTGGGAAGATAACTACACCTCTCCAGAGTTCTACCCCACTAGGGGCAGATAAAAACAGGCAGAACTTTCACTTTATGCTCCCTATAAGAATTTTTGGTCCATACTTACAAAAGGAGAGAAATGATGGGAGGGGATGACCAGAGGACTCTATACTCCAATTCCATTAGGACCTGGAGAGAGAAAATGAAAAAAGGAAGGATATTTAAGTAGTAATAAGTGTAGGTGTGACTTGGAATGGAAAAGAATACAGGGCCTTAGAAAAATGGATACATATATATATATGTACCCATATCTCCAACCTTATAATAACTACTGTAGTTTCCAATAGAGGGAGTGGGGATGAGTGGGGATACAGAACTCTGGTGATGAGGCAATGGTGTGAAATTATAACCCTATTTTCTCATAATTATGGATAAATATTTTTAAAAGAAAAGAAAATTATCCATCTAAAATGCTACCCTAGGGTAAAAAGAAGTCATGGTATATATACTTTTATGTAATATAAATGTGGATTTTAGGTTCTTCCAGACAAAAATGGATAGACCTAAAAGTGATTATACTTAGAAAATAAGTTAAAGGTGAAAAACCACATGGTCTCACTCTAATATGAACCTACAAAACTGAAATAAATGTATTTGCAAAAAAATAAATAATAAACTGTCTCTAAAAAAATTCAGATGCAACAAATAATCATGAAAAGTAAAAGTAGTTACTGTTAAGTAATTCTGGAATGTGGATGTGAGATTTATTTGATAGTCACTTCAAAGTGTACCAACATATTAAAGGAACTAAAGAAAAATTATTTAATGCCTGTATCTTAATATTTACTCTTTATATAATCCAAATTCATGGCTAGAGTTTTCTCCAGTTGCTCCCCAGAATCAGAAATATGACTTTAAAAAACCCATTATTAAAGAAAATAAGATTTGCATACCAAAAATTGTGAGTCATTATTCAAGGAAATAGAGTTAAAAGGAGAAAGGGAAAGATATACCATTCACATGTATTGGAACATTAACATTAATTAACTTAGAACCACATATTGATTTAATGTAATCCCTATTAAGATCCTAAACATTTTCTTTAAAGGAATACAAAAAGTCTACCAAAATTTATCTGGACTGAGAAAATACCTAGAATTCTCAAAGTAAACTTGAGGAAAAAGGCAAGACATTGAGGCATCACATTTCCTGACCTCAAACTATAATGTAATCAAAACATCCTGGCACTGGAAAAAAAATAGACACTAACTGAATAGAATGAAAAGCTCAGTTGTCCACTCCTATGGACAATTAATTTTTGATAGGAGGTAGTCAAAAACATTAAACAGAGAAAGGAGAATCTCTTAAGCAGTGATGTCAGAGAAATTGGGTTGAAACATTCAGATGAAAGAAAATTCACATGTCACCATATGTGAAGTTTCACCACATACAAAAGTAACCTGCAAGTGGATTAAAGATTTGAATGTTGGATCAGAAACCATGAAGTATTTCATGGAAAATATTGGTAGAGCACTTCATAGTCTTTACTTATGAAATATCTTCAAAGACTTGAGTCCAATAGTAAACAAAACCAGAAATTAAACAGTTATAATACATCAAAATGAAAAATTTACATACAGCAAAGTGAATAGTCATCAAAACAGACACACTACAGAATGGGAGATCTTTACAGGGCACACATCAGATAAATAATTAATAATCAAAAAATTAAGAGCTCACTAAATTCATCAAGAAAAATAAATATAAACAGCCACATTAAAAATGGGAAGAGGAAATAGACACAATCTTCACCAAAGTAGTTCTCCAGAGGACCAATAGACATATTATAAAAAAATTAAGAGCTCACTAAATTCATCAAGAAAAATAAATATAAACAGCCACACTAAAAATGGGAAGAGGAAATAGACACAATCTTCACCAAAGTAGTTCTCCAGAGGACCAATAGACATATTATAAAAGGCTGAAGTCCTGATTATAAGATTAATGCAAATAAAGAGAAAAATGAGATATCACTTTGCACCTGTGAGAAGATAGCATATTAAAAATGGTAGAAACAACAAGTGTTGGCAGTGAACTCAGAAAGAGAAACACTTCTACACCACTGGTGGCAATGTAAGTTGATTCACCCTTTGTTGAAAAACAATCTGGACATTCTCAGAACACTAGCAATGCACCTTCCTATAACCCAGCTATCTTCTCTTCTCTGGACACTTATCCAAAGGGGGTGGGGGCTACCCAAAAAGATCTATGTGCATCTATGTTCATAAAAGCACAATCTGTCATAGCCCAAACTTGGAAGCAACCCAAATGTCCAATGATAGATGAGTATCTAAGAAAGTTGTGGTAGGGGCTGGGTGGTAACTGATCCAGTAGAACTCAACATGTTATCGTGCTTGAGGACTCAGGAACTAGCCCCAGGTCCTCACCTATAGGAGAAAAAAACCCACAGATTGTGTAATACTGCTGCAGGTGTCTCTCCTTTCTTTCACTCCCAGTCTGACACTCTATGCAAACAAAAATCAATCAATCCAGTCTTTGAAAAAATAGAAAGATGATGTTGTGATATAGATACATACAATGAATACTCCTTGGTTGTTAAAAAATGATGAATCTATTTTCTTTGCTGTAGGGAGGTTGTAGGTTGTCGTGGAGCCTGGCAGGGCTTGACTTGAGAGGTGAGTCAGACCTGGTAAGTCTCTCTCTCTACGGAGGGGTTGAGCAAAAGGGGGGACACATGAACCTCAAAAGTTTGGTGGCCATGTAAGTCTTCCCTGCCTCACAAAAACATCCTTCATCTTCCCACCTCCGGGAGCCTGGCATTCCTTAAAACATTAAGCCTGCTCCACCCTGCATTCCCTGATACTATGGCCTGTCCTTTTAATATATATATATATATCTTCTGCTTAGTCTTACAAATGACTAAAGGTCTCCTTCCTAATTCCCCGTAGGGCATTGCTAATCTTACCAGTTGAACCCCTAACAACAGTTGCTGGGGAGGTCCATACCATTCCCAGCCCCCTTTGCCTTTCTCCACCCCTTTCCTAACCATGTATGGTTTTGTCAAGCCACTTCCATTTCCATCTTGTCTCTTCCATGTCCTGAGCTGGAGGAGGGTGGGCATGCAGACCAAGAGGCTGATGCAGGCCATTGCTGTTTGCACCACATGACCTAACCAGGTGTGCCCCCGGCCAACTCTGAGGCGCTCGGATGAATAAAGATTTGATTTGCTTGCTGCCATGAGCTTGGTTCCAGGGTCATCTCTCTCCCTCACGATGCTAGCCCAACACTTTGCCTCATCTTGATTGGAAAGTTAAGAAATAATGCTAAGTGAATAAACCAAAAATAGGACAAATACTAGGTGGTCTCACTCAGTAGATATTAAGAAACAAGGAAAGAAAAGTGAAACATCAAGTGAAACTTGGACTGGGTATTTTGTACCAAAGTAAAGTACCCTGTGGAAGGAGGGGAAATAAAGAAGTGGAGAGGGCTTTGGAATCCTGGTGTAAGGGGCAAGCTAAAGTCAAATGGAGGCCTTGGGGAGAATGACTTCCTGAACAGAATGTGCACATCCTGTTATGGTATGGACTATGATAAGCCCCTATGCAAAGGAGCATCTTGGAATGACCAGTCACTGCTGACCAACCACAGAGGCCAAAGGGTCAGTCTATTGCCATGTAGGATCCCAATGACTTTATTTTTGTTTTGTTGTCTCCAGGGTAATTGCTGGGGCTCAGTGCTGGCACTATAAATAAACTCCTTCTTCTTCTTCTTCTTCTTCTTCTTCTTCTTCTTCTTCTTCTTCTTCTTCTTCTTCTTCTTCTTCTTCTTCTTCTTCTTCTCCTCCTCCTCCTCCTCCTCCTCCTCCTCCTCCTCCTCCTCCTCCTCCTCCTCCACCTCCTCTTCCTCCTCCTGCTCCTCCTCCTTCTCCTTGTCATCCTCCTCCTTCTTTTTCTCCTTCTCCTTCTTCTCTTTTTTGTTTTATTGGATACGACAGAGAGAAATAGCAGATGGATTACAATAACACTTGCAAATAAGTGCTTAGCACTGGGAATCTGAGATAATCAGTCAAAGATTACTGTGGTTTCCTACATGTCATTCTATCTTTCATATAAGTAAAGATCATCTTACCAGTTTCCTGGGATTCCACTGATTCTTCTGTGGCAATTACCATGACAGTTCTAGGAAATGTAAAGGTCTAGGAACTGTAACACTGAACTGGGAAGCTAGCATAGTGGCTATGCAAAATATTTTCATGACTGAGACTCCACGGTCCCAAATTCAATCTCTAGCACCATCATAAATGAGAGCTGAGGAGACTCTCTCACTTTCTTTAACACTCTCTCTCTCTCTCTCTCTCTCTCTCTCTCCCATAGCACAATGCCAGTGTTCTGTCACATGTTAAAATATTTTCATCTCACCATCAAACATGGTGCAAAATGTTCTAGATTATTCTGATATTGAGAATAGCAAAACTGGTCACACTGTATAACTTCTACACTAGGTAATTCACTAAGTAGTCTACAGATATTTTTTGTATCTTATCTTCACAGCATCCCTATGAATCAGGGAAGCCTTCATTTATAATATCTTTAATTAACATATAAATCAATATAAGCTTAAAGTTACTAACTTATTCAAGTTTCACAGCTACAAAAAGAGGATTTGGAATTCACATTCAGGAATATCTGGCACTACTGTTTTTTATTACATCCTTTTGCAAATTATTGTGTACATTTTGTAATTCAGCATTAACAAAATAACTTTGTATATTGAATTATTATGCTCTAATTTTATAAGAAATATTTATTTATAAGAAATAATTTATATATAAGAAATATTTATTTATAAGAAATAATTATTATGCTCTAATTTTATAAGAAATATTGCAGAAAATTATCCCAATCCATATTCATAAAAACAAAGTTGATATATACATATATATGATACCTATATCTATAGGGTATATAGAGAAATAATATAGGGTAGGGGAGATAATATAAGAGTTATGCAAGAAAAGCTGATGCCTGAGGCTTTGAAGTCCCGGGTTCAATCCCCAGAACCACTGTAAACCAGACCTGAACAGTGCTCTAGTAAAATAATATAAAGTAATAATATAAAATGTGACTGTACTAGAATATATGGATATGATTAAAATGTATATTTATATTACAACAGTGACTATCTGTTTTTGTCTACAAGTCAATGGCATAGTCCCTCTATCAATATATTTTTATACTTAAGATAAAATAAAATCACCAATAATAACTTCACAGTATAACTAACTTTGAAAAATGCATACATACATATGGCTTTCACAAAATTTAACTTTTTTATCTTCCAAATTATCCTCATGTTTCTTTGCTATTAATTCTCACACTATCTTGGTACACTGAATTGCTTTCAGTCACTATACTTTACTCTTTTCTGGAAGCCATATAAATTATATAGTGTGTAAATTTTTGTCATTCTTACAGGTACTAATGTTGCCATATATTTTAAAATGTGAAGAATTTTAAGATCTTTTTATAATAGAGATCTGCTGGCAGTGAATTCTTTATGGTTTCTAAAATATGAATATATTTCTTTATCTTCATTTTCAAGAATAGTTTAACTGGCATGTTACTGATCAATTTTATTTAACTCAAACATTCAGAAGGCTGCTATCCCTAGACTTGTTGTTGGGAAGGTTCTTGATAACTGCTTCAGTTTATTTTTTAAAATTTATTTATTCCTTTTTGTTGCCCTTGTTTTATTGTTGCAATTATTATTGTTGTTGTTGTTGATGTCGTCATTGTTGGATAGGACAGATAGAAATGGAGAAAGGAGGGGAAGACAGAGACGGGGAGAGAAAGATAAACACCTGCAGACCTGCTTCACAGCTTGTGAAGTGACTCCCCTGCAGGAGGGGATACAGGGGCTTGAACCAGTATCCTTAAGCCACCAGTTGTTGCACTTTGTGCCACCCGACTCCCAACTGCTTCAATTTCTTTGGCTTGTTCATGTTTTCTATTTCCTCTTGGTTCAATTTTAGAAGGTTCTATGTTTCTAGGAATTTTCGATTTCTTCCTGGTTCTCTAGTTGCTCATAGAAGCCTTGCATGATACTTTGGATTTCTGTGTTGTGTGATATGATATTCTCTCTTTTATGTATAATCCTATATATTTGAGTCTTTTCAAAATGTGTAAGCAACAAGAGATGAGTGACTGAGGAAGTTGTGGTATATATACACAATGGAATATTACTCAATTATTCTATAAGTATGATGAATTCACCTTTTTCTCCTCATCTTGGATGGAGCTTGAAGGACTCATGTTAAGTGAGATAAATCGGAAAGAGAAAGATGGATATAGGATGACCTCACTAATAGACAGAAGTTGAAAAATAAGAACAGAAATGGCAAACACACAGTAGAAACACAGAGTAGACTGGGTTTGGAGTGATGCACCAAAATAAAGGAATCTGGTGGGGGGGGGACTTTTAGGTCTGGTGCATGATGGTGGAAGAGGACCTAGGTAGAGGGTTAGACTGTTTTGTAGAAAA
This sequence comes from Erinaceus europaeus, assembly GCF_950295315.1. NCBI lineage: Eukaryota > Metazoa > Chordata > Mammalia > Eulipotyphla > Erinaceidae > Erinaceus > Erinaceus europaeus. The sequence continues at coordinate 131,804,435 of NC_080165.1, read as the reverse complement.
TAAATTTTACATGTGTAACAACAACTGTATTAACTGTAAAAAATTAATAACCCCAATAAAAAATAAGTAAGTAAAAGATCAAAATGAAACCAAGAACAAAAAGTTTACTACTCTAGTTCAGTCCTACTCCAGCTCAATCCTACTCAGTTCAATCCCTCAGATTTCCACAACCTAGTGAAAAAAACAAAGAATTATTCTTTGATTTTCTGTTATGCAATGTGCCATTTTTCTCTGATTTCTATACTCTCATTTTTTATATATTTCATCAATTTTGTTAGAATGTTCACAGATATATATATTTATTTTATATTAGGTTCTTTGAAGTTCTGAATTTTGTGGGTCAATGATGTCCACAAAATTTATAATGAATTAGACTCTTCTTTTTTAAAAAAAATTTGTTTTCTTTTTTTAATATTTATTTATTTATTTTTCTTTTTAATTAATTAATTAATTAATTAATTTTTAATTTTTTATTTAAGAAAGGATTAGTGAACAAAAGCATAAGGTAGGAGGGGTACAACTCCACACAATTCCCAGCACCCAATCCCCATAACCCACCCCCGCCCATGGTAGCTTTCCCATTCTCTATCCCTCTGGGAGTATGGACCCAGGGTCGTTGAGGGTTGCAGAAGGTAGAAGGTCTGGCTTCTGTAATTGCTTCCCCGCTGAACATGGACGTTGACTGGTCGGTCCATACCCCCAGTCTGCCTCTCTCTTTCCCTAGTAGGGTGTGTCTCTGGGGAAGCTAAGCTCCAGGACACATTGGTGGGGTCTTCAATCCAGGGAAGCCTAGCCAGCATCCTGGTGGCATCTGGAACCTGGTGATTGAAAAGAGAGTTAACATATGAAGCCAAACAATTTGTTGAGCAATCATGGATCCCAAGCTTGGAATAGTGGAGAGGAAGTGTTAGGGAGGTACTCACTGCAAACTCTAGTGTAATCCTGCTTTCAGGTATATATTTTGCAGTAGTTTATGGATACGTGTGCACATAAGCTCTCTCTCACAGAAACTGGTGTATATCTAGGTTATGGGACTTTGTTAGAAAGTGAACTACCTGAGATGAAATTAGAGTGTACTATTAAAGGAAAGGTCTCACCCGAGTAATGAAGCTGAAGGGTTGTCATTCCACACATGAAGTCTCTGGATACAGTCTGAGGTGAAGCATGTTGAGATGGCAATCGTTGCTTTGGTTAGGTTGTGATCGGCGGATGCAATATTATTTGGTTTGGATTGGGAGATGCATACGGGAAAGTGGGCCCTATCCAAGGGTGCCAGGACTGGGGGAAGTAGGGGCTCTATAGTGAAGATGTGAGGTTCCTGCTGTCTTAGGGTTCAAAAAGACAATCAATAGTTAATATTATTATCACATTATTTGTTAATTGGGTTAACTTTGAAAAGTCCCTTTGTTATGGTTTGCTGTACAGTACCCAGTATCTTGTATATAGCTGTGCTATTGGAAGCTTCTAATCTACTTGGTCTAGGCTTTTGAGAGAGTCCGCATATCAAATACGTAGCCTATATATTAAAAAGATTCAGTTTGTCTTTTGAGAAACTTTGAGACATACAATTGATTTCCCCCTCTCATATTAATTAACTACTGATTTATATGTCTACATTTTGCTAGGAGTGTACATAAACACCATTCCCACCACCAAAAGACTGTGACCCATCCCTCCCTCCCACTCCCACCCCCCACTGGCCCAGGAAGCTACATGTCTACCTTTTTGTTGCCCTTGTTGTTTTATTGTTGTTGTTATTATTGTCATTATTATTGATGTCATCGTTGTTGGATAGGACAGAGGGAAATAGAGAGAAGAGGGGAAGACAGAGAGGGGGAAAGATACACACCTGCAGATCTGCTTCACCGCTTGTGAAGTGACTCCCTTGCAGTTGGGGAGCCGGGGGCTCGAACCGGGATCCTTCTGCTGGTCCTTGTTCTTTGCGCCATGTGCACGTAACCCGCTGTGCTACCACCGAAATCCCATGAATTAGACTCATTACTTAATTCTTCCTACTTAATTCTCCTTTTGACGTTTCACTTACATACTGAGAAAATATGCAGTGAATTATGTATACACTTAGTATTTTCCCCCCAATCTTTTAAGATTTAGCTACTTTCCTTCATTCCATTTTCTTATTTTTTTAATTTTATTAGTTTTTTATTGGGTAGAGACAGAGCAATTAAAAGGGAGGGGGAGATAGGGAGGGAAGGAGGGAGACACCTGCAGCTGGACTTCACCACTTGTGAAGCTTTCCCTTATAGGTGGGGACCAACGGCTTGAACCTGGGTCCTTGCCCACTGTAGTGTGTGCACTTAACCAGGTGTGTCTCCACCTGGACTCTTATATTACATTTTCTTTCTTTTACCTTCTTTTTTTATTATCTTTATTTATTGAATAGAGACAGAAATCAAGAGGGATGGGATGATAGAGATGGAGAGAGACAGAGAGACACCTGCAGCCCTGCTTCACCACTTGTAAAGCTTTCCCCTCTGCAGATGGGGACTGGGGGCTTGAACCTGGATCCTTGTGTATTGTAATACATGTGCTCAACCAGGTGTGCCACCACCTAGCCCCTACATTTTCAATTTAATAATTTTTATTGATCTATTTTGGATTTGCTTCTTCTTATTCTTTTCTGTCATCTGCAACCTACTGTTGAAATAATTTAGTCATGACATTAATTTTTCTACTTACATGTTTACACTCATAATTTACTCATTTCTTTATTGATAGGACAAAGAGAGACAGTGAGAGGAGATACATATAGGTAGAGAGGAGAGAGAGACCTACAGCATTCTTTCAGCACTCACTAAGCTTTCTACCTACAGGTGGAAACCAGGGACTTGAATCCATATCCTTATGTATGGTAGTGTATGAACTTAACTGGGTGTTCCACCAATTGGCCCCTACACTCATAAATTATTATTATTATTATTATTATTATTATTATTATTATTATTATTTTGCCTCCAGGGTTATCACTGCAGCCTGGTTCCAATACTATAGATCCACTGCTCCTCATGGTCATATTTTCTCCCTATTTTATTTCATAAGACAGAGAAGTTGAGAGAGGAGGAGGACATAGAGAAGGTGAAAGAAAGATAGACACCTGCAGATCTGCTTTGCTGCTTGTGAAATGTCCCCTCTTCAGGTGGTGTGCTGGAGCTTGAACCTTAATCCTTGCTCAGGTCACTGTGCTTACTACTATGTGCACTTAACCAGGGGTGCCACTGCCCAGACCCCACAATTTATTATTTTTTAAATTATTTTAATTTGCTTGTGAGATTTCTCATCTGTTCCTTTATAGCATGTTTTTTTTTTTATCATTTTGCTGGTTCATTAATAGTATATAGTTCACTTGTTGACATATGGGTACAATTTTTTTCTCTCCCCATGATAGCATGTGCAGAACTCTCCCACCCCTAACAGGTACATTTCCAGCACCACAAATCACTGCTTTTGGGGAAATAGGTTTCTACTCTTGAAAAAGCTCTGATGGTCAAGGAACTCCAGGGAAAGTGGGTACCTAGGCCCAGTGGAGTATTAGATCTCCTAGGGAAACCCTTACAAGCTTTCTAGTTCAGGGTCTGTCATGGCAGTTTCCACAAAGAATCAGTGGAGCCCCATGAACCAGGTAAAATGGTTTTTACTTGTAGGAGTGGTGGAATGACTTTCACTGAATAGCAAACAATGCCCTTCTCTCAACTTCACAATGGCAAACACATGTATAGGTTGTTGTGATCCTACATGGGAGCAGATTAGCCCTTCTACTATTGATCGCTGCCATTGGACAGAAGCACTTGGTCATTCCAGGAAGCTCATTGGTGTAGGGGCTTTGCATATTCCCTCCCATAATACAATGTAGACATTCTATCTATAAAACTCCACCCCCCCAAGATGTCCATCCGAATTTAGCCTCCCCCAACACTTGGAAAAACAAATGTAGCACTCATGCATTAAAAAAATATATTATCTCTATTTAATTATTATATAGAGACAGAAAAGGAAAAGTGGGAGATAGAGAGGGAGAGAGACAGAGAGACACCTGTAGCCCAGCTTCACCACTTGCAAAGTTTTCCCCTTGCAGGTGGGGACCAGGGGCTCGAACCTAGATCTTTGAGCCTTGTAGCATGTGTGCTCAACCAGGTGTGCCACCACCCAGTCCCATAATATATATATATATATATATATATTTTTTTTTTTACTGAGGTCCTTTAACAAGTCTTTTCGTTTTCTAGTAGATCTACAATCTACTTGCCTAAAGTACGTGTGATTTTCCAACTGCCTTTTCCGCCATCTTCCTCTCTGATATTCCTTTTCTTTATTCTACTATTGCTGGCATATAATCAGTTGTTCCTTATATGAATATGTTGGTGTCTCCCAACTGTAGATTTTTTCTTTATATTAGTACGGATGTGTAACTATTCCTCACTTTTTACATCAGTAATGACTTCCTACTATTCTACTTTTTTTTTTTTGCAGAATTTTCTCTCTCTAAATTGCCCAAGTTGATTTTTCACTCCTGAGAACTCTGTTTTCTCCTACACTTTTTTAAAGCATGTTTTTTTTTGTTTTGTATTTATTCCCTTATATGTATTTATTCCCTTTTGTTGTCCTTGTTTGTTTTATTGTTGTAGTTATTATTGTTATTTTTTATTTTTATATATATATATTTATTTTATTTATTTATTCTCTTTTGTTGCCCTTGTTTTTTTTTTTTTTTTATTGTTGTAGTCGTTGTTGGATAGGACAGAGAGAAATGGAGAGAGGAGGGGAAGACAGAGAGGAGGAGAGAAAGATAGACACCTACAGACCTGCTTCACCGCCTGTGAAGCGACTCCCCTGCAGGTGGGGAGCCGGGGGCTCGAACCGGGATCCTTACGTCGGTTCTTGTGCTTTGCGCCACCTGCGCTTAACCCACTGCGCTACAGCCCGACTCCCAGTTATTATTGTTATTGATGTCATCATTTTTGCATAGGACAGAGAGAAATAGAGAGAGGAGGGGAAGACAGAGAGGGGGTAGACACTTGCAGACATGCTTCACCACTTGTGAAGTGACTCCCCTGCAGGTGTGGAGCCAGAGACTCAAACCTGGATTCTTATGCTGATCCTTGAGCTTTGCGCCACGTGGTCTTAACCCACTGCTCTACTGCCTGACTCCCTATCCTACACTTTATGTCCCATTCAAAGAATAGGAAAGCTCCAATGGAGAGGATGGGATATGGAAATCTGGTGGTGGGAATTGTATGGAATTGTACCCCTCTTATTCTATGGTTTTGTCGATCATTATTAACACCTCATCACAGACCCCTGCAAGCGTCAACCCGGCTTTGACCTAGCACGTTATGATTGGGACCTCCTCAATCGCTATCAAACAGGCCATGGCCGGTGCGCTGCTATGTTCCATCGCTGGGGAGCCAGAGATGACCCGAACTGCCCCTGCAGGTACAGACAGACTATGACCCACATAGTCAATGACTGCCACCTCTCTAGATTCAGAGGAGGTCTCAAAACTCTACATCAGGCTCAACCTGACGCTGTTGACTGGCTACAGAAGAAGGGCAAATGCTAGAAGAAGATTATTAAGTCAATCAATTAGTCAATCAAACAATCAATAAAACATTGAGATAAATTTTACTTGAGTGGACCTGGGAAGTAATTTCCATTTAGATGGCTATTAGAAGGACAAATGTTTTAGGAAACAAAACCTAGGGAGAGACTCATGGAAGAAGGGTTGAAATAATGGAGCTCCACCTTTAAAAAAAAATCAGTAACATTTGCTGATTCTGGAGAAAAAAAACACTGATTAATACTTCATTAAAAGGAAACTGTGTAAATTCAAAAGAAAATGAATGAAGGAATAAACTGACTCAAAAGCATTCTACTCAAGGACATAGAGGAGAAAATGGAAAGCTAGGATGCAGAGCATCGTCAGTTGATGTTCTGAAGCTATGGGAAGCATTGTTTTATTTTAATTTATTTATAAAAAGGAAACATTGACAAAACCATAAAAAAGAGGGGCACAACTCCACACAGTTCCCATCACCAGAACTCTGTATCCCATCCCCTCCCCTGATAGCTTTCCTACTCTTTATCCCTCTGAGAGTATGGACCCAAGGTTATTGTGGGATGCAGAAGGTGGAAGGTCTGGCTTCTGGAATTGCTTCCCCACTGAACATGGGCATTGACAGGTTGATCCATACTACCAGCCTATCTCTCTCTTTCCGTAGTAGGGCAGGGTTCTGGGGAATAAGAGCTCCAGAACACATTTTTGATTTTTATTTACCAGTATGATTTGGAAATATTGGGTTGTAGGAAAATGTTGTGACATATCTTGTTGCAAAAATATGTCAGCAATTTTTTTTTTTGGACAACCCAATAGTTACCAATGGAAACATGAATCAGATTACTTTGAAAAGACTAGGATGTTCTATTGTTGTTATTTGTTTTTGTGACTGGAAGTTTAAGTCAAAAATCAATGTATGGAAAGAAGGAAACAAAGATATAGGAAAGAAAAGAATTGATAGAAAAACATAATTATAGATAAGAAAGCTGAGTAAAAAGGGGAAGTAAAACAAAAAATACACCCTATGTCATGAAGGATAAAGAAGTAAAACCATTAAGAAAAAGTTGGTTGGGTGTTCAGGTGGTGGCACACTGGGATAAGCACAAAGTTTGAGCAAAATCAATAAAATACCTAGAAATAAAGTTGACCAAAGAAGTGAAAGACTTATATACTGAAAACTATGAGGTGCTACTCAAGGATATAGAAACTGATGCCAAGAAATGGAAAGATATCCCATGCTCATGGATTGGAAGAATAAATATCATCAAAATGAATATTCTCCCCAGAGCCATATACAAATTTAATGCAATACCCATCAAAGTTCTACCAAGCTTCTTTAAGAGAATAGAACAAGCACTACAATCATTTCTCTGGAACCTGAAAACACCTAGAATTGCCAAAACCATCTTGAGGAAAAGAAACAGAAATGGAGGCATGACACTCACAGACCTTAAACTATATTATAAAGCCATCATCATCAAAACAGCATGGTACTGGAACAAAAATAGGCACACAGACCAGTGGAACAGAATTGAAAGCCCAGAAATAAACCCCCACAACTATAGACATCTAATCTTTGATAAGGGGGCCCAAAGCATTAAATGGAATAAGGAGGATACTTCAATAAATGGTGCTGGGAAAACTGGGTTGTAACATGCAGAAGAATGAAATTGAACCACTTTATTTCACCAGAAACAAAAATCAACTCCAAATGGATCAAAGACCTGGGTGTTAGACCAGAAAAAATCAAATATTTAGAGGAAAACATTGGTAACACAGTTTCCCACATACACCTCAAGGACATATTGGATGGATCAAACCCAATTGCAAGGAAGACTAAAACAGAAACAAACCAATGGGACTACATAAAATTTAAACGCTTCTGCACAGCCAAAGAAGCTATCACACAAAGAGACCCCTCAGAGAATAGGAGATCTTCACATGCCATACATCAGACAAGAAACTAATCACCAAAACATATAAAGAGCTCAGCAAACTTAGCACCAAAAAAGCAAATGACCCCATCCAAAAATGGGCAGAGGATATGAACAAAACATTCACCTCAGAGGAGATCCAAAAGGCTAACAAACATATGAAAAACTGCTCTAGGTCACTGATTGTCAGAGAAATGCAAATTAAGACAACAATGAGATACCACCTCACCCCTGTGACAATGGCATACATCCAAAAGGACAGCAGCAACATATGCTGGAGAGGCTGTGAGGACAGAGGAACCCTTTTGCATTGCTGGTGGGAATGTAAATTGGTCCAGCATCTGTGGAGAGCAGTCTGGAAAACTCTCACAAGGCTAGACACAGACCTTCCATATGATCTAGTAATTTCTCTCCTGGGATTATACCCCAAGGAATCCAAAACACCCAGCCAAAAAGAGGTGTGTACTCCTATGTTCATAGCAGCACAATTCATAATAGCTAAAACCTGAAAGCAGCCCGGGTCCCCAACAACAGATGAGTGGCTGAGAAAGCTGTGGTATATATACACAATGAAATACTATGCAGCTATCAAGAACAATGAACCCACCTTCGCTGACCCATCTTGGACAGAGCTAGAAGGAATTATGTTAAGTGAGCTAAGTCAGAAAGATAAAGATGAGTATGGGATGTTCCCACTCATCAACAGAAGTTGAGTAAGAAGATCTGAAAGGGAAACTAAAAGCAGGACCTGACCAAATTGTAAGTAGGGCACCAAAGTAAAAACCCTGTGGTGAGGGGTAGACATGCAGCTTCCTGGGCCAGTGGGGGGTGGGAGTGAGTGGGAGGGATGGGTCACTGTCTTTTGGTGGTGGGAATGGTGTTTATGTACACTCCTAGTAAAGTGTAGTCATATAAATCACTAGATAATTAATATGAGAAGGGTAAAATTAATTGTATGTCTCTAAGTTTTTAAAACGCAGACTGAGTCTTTTTAATATATAGGATGTGTATTTGATGTGCGGACTCTCTCAAAAGCCTAGACCAAGTAGATCAGAAGCAACCAATAGCACCGCTATATACAACAAACTGGGTAATGTACAGCAAACCCTAACAGAAGGACTTTTCAAAGTTAACCCAATTACCAAATAATGCGATGATAACATTAACTTTCCATTGTCTTTTTGAACCCTAAGACAGCAGGAACCTCACATCTCCACTATAGAGCCTCTCCTTCCCCCAGTCCTTGAACCTTTGGATAGGGCCCACTTTTCCGTATGCCTCTCCCAATCCATATCAAATAATATTGCATCTGCTGATCACAACCTAATCAACACAATGATTGCCACCTCAACATGCTTCAGCTCAGACTGTGTCCAGAGACTTCACGTGTGGAATGACAACCCTTCAGCGTCATTACTCAGGTGAGACCTTTCCTTACATAGTATACTCTAATTACATCCCAGGTGGTTCACTTTCTAACAAAGTCCCAAAACCTAAATATACACCAGTTTCTGTGAGAGAGAGCATATGTTCACACGTATCCATAAACTAGTGCAAAATATATACCTGAAAGCAGAAGTGCACTAGAGTTTGCAGTGAGTACCTCCCTAACACTTCCTCTCCACTATTCCAAGTTTTGGGTCCATGATTGCTCAACAAATTGTTTGGCTTTGTATGTTAACTCTCTTTTCAGTCACCAGGTTCCAGATGCCATCAGGATGCTGGCCAGGCTTCCCTAGATTGAAGACCCCACCAATGTGCCCTGGAGCTCCGCTTCCCCAGAGACCCACCCTACTAGGCAAAGAGAGAGGCAGACTGGGAGTATGGACTGACCAGTCAGCGTCCATGTTCAGCGGGGAAGCAATTACAGAAGCCAGATCTTCTACCTTCTGCAACCCTCAATGACCCTGGGTCCATGCTCCCAGAGGGATAGAGAGTGGGAAAACTATCAGGGGAGGGGGTGGGATATGGAGATTGGGTGGTGGGAATTGTGTGGAGTTGTACCCCTCCTACCCTATGGATTTGTTATTTTATCCTTTCTTAAATAAAAAATAAATAAATAAAGTATTAAACTGAAAAAAAAAAACCTGCACAAGAATCCCAGTTTGACCCACTGGCTCCCCAGCTGTTGGGGGGTGGGGTAGTTTCTTCACAAGCAGTGAAATATATCTGCAGGTGTCTTTCTCCCTTTCTATTTTCCCTTCCCCTTTCAATTTCTCTCTGTCTTATCTAATAAAAGGTGGGGGGATGGTGACCAGGAGCAGTGGATTTGTAGTGCTGGCACTGAGCCCCACCAATAACCCTGGTGGCGAAAAAGAAAAAGTGGTTAGTACTAAAATTGGATTAGGAAGTGATAATTGAAACTACGTATTCTTTTAGAAGACACACTGTTTAATTTTTAAAGTATAATATATTCTAATAGGGGTAATTTTAGCTTTTACATAAAGCTTGTACAGTAAGATTTTAGGTCAATTTGCTTATATACATCGTCTAGAAAAATAATATTTATACTGCATACTGTGTTGTTTTTTCCCTTTAGTATCTAGCTGGCCTAAAGCAAAATGAGATTTTTCTTAAATTGTTTTTACAAATAAGGCAAAACTAGCACTTTAAAATGAACAGGATTTAACCTTCATATGATTTTAATTGTTGCAACTGACACAGAGAAATATGAAAAATTAAAGGCAATGAATCAACCAAACTGAATTTTCTATTATTGTACAGAATAAACTCAATTCATTTCTTTAAAATTTTTGTCTTGAGGGAGGGCATGAAAAGCATTTAAAGGTTGCCTTTCTCTCTCTATTATCAGACTTTAAGAGCAGCTCAAGTCTTTTACTGCAAGAGATGCATGACAATACTGTGTTGTCTCAGATGACTTTGCCCCTTTGCTTTCTATATTTTTCTTGCTATCTGTATCATTATCCTATAACTACACTAACACTACTTTTGTTCAAATAATTATCATTTCCCTTCCAAGAAGAAAAAAACTATGATACCTTTTTCTATATAATACAACCCCAAATATTTCCCTTGTCTCTCAAATATTTCTTAGTTTCCTTAATCTTCCTACAGTATTTAAACCATCAGCAGTTTTCTTCATTCTACCATTTCAGATTTTTAGAAAGTGTTTTTTTAAAGAATTTCTTAATCTCCAATGATTCTATTTTTAATCAATGTTTGCACTTCTGTTTAAGATTAAACAACTCTGTAAGCTCTGACAAAATATTAGAGAAATAGAGATATAACCTACATATGACCTTAAGAAGTATCTGCCATAATGGAAGATACGGCAATTCAAAGAAAGGTTTAAATAATAGATACAGTGGGATCCAGGGGCAGTTGGGGGCAGAAATTGAAAAACATATAAGTTAACTTTTGCTTTGTACCACTGTCACTTTTTTCCCATCTAGTCATGGGTTCGCAAGCACAGAATTCTTACTAAGTTATGACACATGCATATCATGTGTTACTTGCTTATATGTTACTCCTTTGGCTCCCTTCATGTTGTATAGTATGCCAGCTCCCCCTGGCTTCTGCTTAACCATATGCCTATATAGGGATAGATTTAATCCCATCCAAAGCTTTGGTCTATTTACATAAATCACTTTTACATTTACATAAAGCACTCCCTCCAGGGCATTGGTGGTTCAGTGATAGGATTCTCGCCTGCTCCGCCCCCTCCTTGTCACACTCTGATTTTCACCAGTCACTTTTCTCTCCACCCTCTTTATGTCACATCCTGTTTCCACCCTACTTGGCAAGTATATATAAAGACAGCATTGTGAGTTTTAGAGTACCTTGAGTTTAGCTTAGCTCATCTTAGATTGTGCTGTGTCCTGCATGAATAAAGAGATACTGCCTACAGCTCAACCATGAGTCCTTGGTCTTCTGTTACCCGCCAATGAAGCCAACCCGGTGAAAACAACATAACCCGCGCAAAACAACATATGGCACTACAACGTGGGACTGGACCTACGCAACTCCCAGATAAGTGAAGACTTTGCCTACCTATGCAGTATGGTCTTCTCTTCTACTTATGAAGAGGTTTGCCAAAGCCTCTACTGTTTCATCATGAGACAGTTACTCTGTCTCTGGAACATTTTACTCTGTGCCACACTTCGGTTCCCTGACTGGGAACTTTGGTTTCTTATGACTGGGATCATAGAGCTTGGGAGATGCACGGAGATTTCTCCTTGGACTTTCTGGATTCCCTCTCCCATGTTTCCTGAGGAAAAGGACTACATTTTGCTCTGGGTCACAGTTTGGTTCTTTATGACCGTGATTGTAGACCTTGGGATATGCATGGGGATTTCCCCTGGGACTTTCTGGACTTCTTCTCGAATGTTTCCCATGGAGAAGGACTGCTCTAATTTGAAGAACATTCTCGAGTACCCTGGCAGTTCCCAAGTATGGAGACACATGGTTAGTTCTACTCTCCTGATTGGATTCTTTCTTTGATGGGAAGACACTTTTAAAAATGGGTGCCTGAAGCAATCCAGCAGGAACAGTCAGAAGCACCCTAAATGGAATTTCGAGGAGCTTTTTGGACTAGGACGCCCTCCGGGTACTCTTAATCCTACATGGTGAGATCTTGATAATCTGGTTCAAGTTGCATTTCATAAAAGAATGATTTGAATGACTGAATTTTTGTTTGACATTGACTTAAAAAAAAATGCTGGACGCAGCCATGATATCTAGAGACATCCAGAAACAATCCAAAAAATTATTTTTTTCCCTCCTTTGATTTCTCTTTTACGTCTTGACATGAATCTGAAACGTTTAATCCTGAAAACTGTATGAGTTATGGGTGGGGCAGATAGTGCAATGATTATGTTAATTATTCTCATGCCTGAGGCTTTTAACCGTGGTTCTTCTGTTTACCTTTCCACATTTTATTGAGTTTAAACTGTTTAAACAACCTTAAAATCATACTAGAAAGGACTTCCAATTATAATGGAGTTATCAATTATAGTAAACTTCTAATCTGCTACAAGTTTTGTTTGACAAGTAAGTGAATTTCAGCTGTCAAGTCTTCACATGAAAAAGCATCCACTCAAATGGAATTCCTGGAAATCCATTTGGATCCTGTTCTCTGACATCGCCCACAAGATGGAATGACTACAACACACCCCCAGAAACCAATAAGGTGACCTGGCACGACCTGAAGAAACAGATTCACAGACTCCAAAGCTCACTCTCTACAGAAAAGCAGAATTCTGGTGGCCGACATTCCCCATTGAGACAGACGTGCAGCGTTTCATCCTCTGGCATTTTCTTCTGTGGTCAGCTACTTTGGACTGACACCTCCATCGGACTTACTGGTACACGCTGCTGTGTTTCTCAAAGACTAACTTCAGCCAATTGCCTTGAGACTTTATAGACCATGTCCCCTCGCCTGCAGGCTCTTCCCCAGAGGCAGAAAACTCCCCCTTCTTATTAGGTTATGCCCACAGAGGCATGAAGCACTGCCAGAGGCAAGAAATGCCCTTTCGCCTGCTAGGCCTTGCCCTTTGAGGCAAGAAACGTTCCCCTTGGCATCATACTGGTTATTGCTGCTCACCTATTTTGTTTTCCATGTCTTATGCCAGTTCTTTTGATAACATCTGTACGATATAGGTTTCTGTTCACCCCACAATGGCCATTAGGTAAAAAGAAACGGGGAGATTTTGGATAGTATGCCAGCTCCCCCTGGCTTCTGCTTAACCATATGCCTATATAGGGATAGATTTAATCCCATCCAAAGCTTTGGTCTATTTACATAAATCACTTTTACATTTACATAAAGCACTCCCTCCAGGGCATTGATGGTTCAGTGATAGGATTCTCGCCTGCTCCGCCCCCTCCTTGTCACACTCTGATTTTCACCAGTCACTTTTCTCTCCACCCTCTCTATGTCACATCCTGTTTCCACCCTATTGGCAAGTATATATAAAGACAGCATTGTGAGTTTTAGAGTACCTTGAGTTTAGCTTAGCTCATCTTAGATTGTGCTGTGTCCTGCATGAATAAAGAGATACTGCCTACAGCTCAACCATGAGTCCTTGGTCTTCTGTTACCCGCCAGTGAAGCCAACCCGGTGAAAACAACATAACCCATCGAAAACAATAACTTCATGAATTCTGATTCCTTAATTTTAAAGCCATAGGCAAAGTGTTAGGAGTTAAAAAAAAAAACTGCATTGCACTAAAGTGTAATTGATTGAGACTTATTTAAAGTCAGAGGAAACCTCCTCCCTCTTTCTCTTTCTTTCCTGTCATCACTGTGATTTCATTGCTCAGAGTTGACTTTTGCAGATAGAAAGAGACACAGAGAGAGAAAGACAAAGAGACCACAGCACCACAATTTCCTCCAATGTGTTCGGTGTTAGGGTTCGAAAATCGGTTAAGTATGTAGTAAGGCAAATGCACTATCTAGAGGATATAGTAATTAAAAAATTTAAAAAGAGTATAGCATTAGCACTTGGACCACCCTCCAGGTAATTAATTTTCAGATAGAATTGTAGACCTAAGTTACAACTATTTATAAAAAATATTAGTAGAAGATAGATGGATATTCTGTAGTTCCTAAATCTTACTACTTAACATCACTTTCTGATTCTCTGTTATTAGTCTGACTGGCCATCACTCACTTCTCTCTCTTTCTCTCTCTCTGGAGTAAGGTGTGGGTAGAATAAGGATATATGTGCTAATTAGCTTAATGTATTATTAATACAATTGGAAATCATATGTTAATTATTTTTTATTGGTGATTTAACAAGGATTAACAAGATTGTAGGATAAGAAGGGTAGAATTCCCACCACCAGAGTTCCATATCTCATCTCCTCCATTAGAAGTTACACTCTTCTTTATCCTTCTGGGGGTATGGACCAAAATTATTTATGTGGTACAGAAAGTGGAAGGTCTGGCTTCTGTAATTGCTTCTCCATTGAGTTTAGACATTGGCAGGTCGATCAAGGTGTTCAACCTGTTTCTATCTTGACCTAGTAGGGTAGGGGTCTTGGGAATTGAGAGGTTTTTAGGACACATTGGTGAGATCATCTGCCCAAGGAAGTCAGGATGAAGTCATGGTAGCATCTGCAACTTGGTGGTTGAAAAGCAGTAAGATATAAAGTAGGACAAATTGTTTTATAATTGGGAACCTAAAGGTAAAAATACAGCAGAAGGAACTAAGGGTCTTTGTGTGGGGAGAAGCTAGGAAGTCTATTTTAGGTATATTCCAAGGGGCCCATGACCTAGTAGTTTTTATCTGAGTCCAATAGCTAACATGCAGGTGGATTATCTCGGAAGACGGTGTCAGAGTAGGGAATAGGACTAGAGATCTGGATCAGGCAGATGACAAATATGAGGAAACTATATAAATACCATTAACTGTAAATCTCATTAATATGACCTATGTCTCTTTTATTTACTCCTATTTATTTCAGGAGCCTATGTAACCTCTGCATCCCTGTTGGTATGAGCTTGCTGTCCATGATTGCTGCTAGTAACATTCTAAACTGCACTTATTTCAGGACCAGTCTTCCTCAAGTGGCAGAGTAAGTTGTCGGAGGATGTTCTACATTGTGAGCAAGGTCCTATAGAGGACCCAAAGATCTTATGATGATGTTCCTTCTGAGAATGACCAGTGATGGTGGAGAGAGGGATCTATTAGAGGTCTAGGCTCATTATATCCAAGTATTCCCTCACTAGAGCCCCAGATGATGGGGTGGCCTGGTAATGACCAAAAGGGCCATCATTAAAGTATTCCAGTCTCTTGCGCTTATCCGACTTTTATAATGATTACTTTACCTGACAAGAATAGACTTAGAGTGATGAATGAGGTGAAGTAGGGGATAGGAGAGGAGGGTATCTAGGCCTAAATAGGAAATATTTGATTAAGTACTTTATGATATCTTCTTAGGTCTTATCACTCATTTACTGGACTTACTGAGCCTATCTAAGTCTTCTCACTGCAGACTATTGCATACTTCTACTTTAAGGAATATATTTTCACTTAACTTGTGGATACCTGTGTATATGTACTCTATCCCT
This sequence comes from Erinaceus europaeus, assembly GCF_950295315.1. Taxonomy (NCBI): domain Eukaryota; kingdom Metazoa; phylum Chordata; class Mammalia; order Eulipotyphla; family Erinaceidae; genus Erinaceus; species Erinaceus europaeus. Next base: position 131,788,898 of record NC_080165.1, on the reverse strand, counting down.
TGGGCTCTGGTTTTTATCTAGGTTCTGTAACTTTGTTAGGAAGTGTGCCACCTGAGATAGAACTAGGGAGTCCCATGAGCTTGGAAAGGTCTCACCAGAGTATTGGAGCTGAAGGGTTGACATCCCAAGCCTGGTGTCTCTGGACATAGTCCGAACTGAGACATGGCGAGATAACACTGGTTGCATTGAATTAGTTTGATACTGTTGGTCTGCTTCTACTTCTGCTTCTAAGACCCCCTTCTGTTTTGATCATCATGTTAGGTTTGCTTGCATTGCTTAACGCTGTTGTCTATTTACATAATTATTGTTTTGTTTGAGACCCGCATTGGTTTAATCCCCATTGGTTCAAGCTCTTTTTCCACTCCGCCCCCTCTCCTGGTCACAGCCTGTTTTCCACCATTTAATCCCCACTGGTTCACACGCTTTTTCCTTCTCCTCACCCCCTGTCCTACGTATTTCTTCTTCCGATCTGACACTTCTGCCTCAGGAGATACAAAGGACAGGATTTTCTAAGGAAGAGAGATTAGATAGATTGCACTGCATTCTCGCTCATCAATAAAGATTGAACTGTGTCCAGCTCAGCCATGAGTCCCTGGTAATCTGTCTCCTGCCTGTGAAGCTAGCCCAGCATGATACTGCATCTGCTGTTAATTTATTTTAAAATTTTATCTCTATCTTTTCTTTTATTATAATTTTATTATGCTACAGAAGTATAGGAATTGGAGTTTTTTGTTTCATTTTTCATCTATTTTGTAGAGACAGTAAAGGCCAAGGCAGAGGGAGGGTGAAAGAGATCATAGAATCAAAGTTTCATTCAAATTGGTGGAGGCCTGGCTCAAATCTTTTTTTTTTTCTTTTAACAAAGTACCAATATGGCAGTCTTAGTTTGTGAATAAGTAGTGAGTCCAGCCTGCTGGTAGGACAATACTTTCCCTCTAATCAAAAATAAGACAATTGAGTGATCTGTTTAGATTCACAAATTAAGTATCTGTTTTATCTCTGCTGTTTTAAAAATATCCCAGTTGAAATAGTACTCTGTTTAGTCATATAACCTTTTATTTCAGTCTACAGACTTTATTTAAATAGCCAAATCCACCTCTTTTTCTTTTATAGTATGTAAATGAGTTAGAGAGTTGGATTTACTTGATTATTCTCCTCACTCTAAACTATCCTCCCTGTGCTATTAATACCAATTTTCCTTTCTGTGTGTTGGGTACTTCTTTTACATTAGATTGCTTGATATGCATTGCTATAACAGAGAAGTTAAATGGGACACTTCTAGTTTATGGTACCGTGAGCATTTTTACCCTCCTTTATTTTATAGAGTAATGCCTCACATTGTTTCTAATGTATCAACATCGTTGAAATTCAGGTACAGAAATACACATACTGCCAGATCTAGACTTTTAGCCCTCTGGGGACTTCATTAGTAGATGACTTCTTCAGTTCAAAGATGGCATCTGAGATTTTCAAAACTCTCTAGTTTACTAATTAGCTTATCCCCAAAGACCATGTTTAACATTGCTCAAACCTTTTTCACTTTTATTGATATGGGCATTTGCACATAACTGTCTTCAATTTAATGTGCCCAAATCCCTATACACTTTCAAGGATAAGTGCTTAAAATACATTAGAAATCTTGTTCAGTGATTGTTTTTGTCATTGTATACATATACATATATATATATATATGTAAATAATTTGTCTTATTTTACCTTTATCCACCTAAGTACATTCTCTTTGTTGTAATTCCCTGAAGCCTTTAGATTATAGTAACCACATAAAAGTAAATTCATTTTGAATTGGGAAATTATGAACTTAACTCCACCAAGTGGGTTATTAATTGCAATTGAAACCTGTGACATGAATCTGTATTCATTAGACTGTATTCTAGAAATTAGAAAAGCTTTCTTGGTAGATAATTGTGTGAAAAATTTTGTAAACTAAACTGCCCTATTTACTCTTTTCTGTACATTACTACTAAGTAGCATTTAATTCAAACTATTTTTGTAATTTTTTTTCAACTTGGGCTCATAAAGAAGCAATTGATATTTAATTTCTGACATTAAACTTCTACACCACACAAGGCATAGTTCTGAGCTTCCTGTTTTTCATCTCCAGTGTCACTGAGTCTTACCTGCATTATGTCAGTGGTTCAACAGTCTCACTATCTTTCTTTGTTCGCATCCTTGCCCCTTCCATGTGAATAATAAACTTTTTATGAATTTTGGTCAGGTCTTACCCTTTTTTAAAACTCTTCAGTTTTTTTTTTTTTATTCATTGAGACCAGCCCCTATGTGATCTACTATTCACCCATTTCTCTGGTCTTATCTCTTTTACTGTTCATCTTTGATAAAACATGTCTCATTGCCTACCTTTCAATACCATGAAAATTTGAAGATGGTTTTCCACATCATAAGTGTTTTTTTTTCATATTTATCCACATAAAGTCATACACACCTTGTAAATTCTAATATTCTTTTAGAACTAAGGCACTTATTTATTTTATTAGTGATTTAATAATGATTAACAAGATTGTAGGATAAAAGGGGTACAATTTCATACAGCTCCTACTACTAGAGTTCCATATCCCACCCCTTCCTTTGGAAACTTCCCTACTCTTTATCCCTCTAGGGGAATGGACCAAAATTCTTTAAAGGGTGCAGAAAGTGGAAGGTCTGGCTTCTATAATTGCTTCTCTGCTGAATATGGATGTTGGCAGGTCAACCCATAAACCTAGCCTGTTTCTGTCTTAACGTGGTGGGAAAGGGATTTGGGGAGGCAAGATTCCAAGACACATTGTTGAGGCCATCTGCCCAGGGAAGTTAGAATGGCATCATGGTACCATCTGCATCTTGATGGCTGAAAAGCAGTAAAATATAAAGCAGGACAAATTGTTTAGTAATGAGAAATGTAAAGGTAAGAATAGAGCAGGTGGAACTAAGGGTCTTTGTGTGGGAAGAAACTAGGAAGTCTATTTTAGGGATGCTCCAAAGGCCCCATGACTTTAGTATTATTTATTCATTTATTGGATAGAGACACAGAAACTGAGATGGAAGGGAGATAGAGAGACCTGTGCCACTTCTTTACTGCTCATGAAGTTTCTACCTGCAGGTGGTGACTGAGGGCTTTAACCTGAGACCTTAAACATGGGAACATGTGTTCAACTGAGTGTGTCATAATCCGGATACCCAGGTTAAGTGTTTCTTTCTCTAATCTAAATTATTTCTTTTCTTTACAAATTACTTTCCTATTTCATAACAAACTTTTTCAGAATATTTGATTTTATGTGTAACAGATTAAAATTTCACTTTATATAAAATGCAGACTATGGTATCAGAGAATATTTTATTATCTTCTGAATATTAAGTCATAACTTTTTTACTTGATAGATATACATTTGATGCTTGAGTTGATATACAATATACTGAATATTTTATTTTATTTTTTATTTATTTTTTATTTATTTAAGAAAGGAGACCTTAACAAAACCATAGGATAGGAGGAGTACAACTCCACACAATTCCTGCCACCCGATCTCCATATCCCACCCCCTTCCATGATAGCTTTCCCATTCTCTATCCCTCTGGGAGTTTGGTTGTTGTGGATTGTAGAAGGTAGAAGGTTGGGCTTCTGTAATTGCTTCCCCACTGAACATGGTCATTGACTGGTCAATCAATACTCCCAGTCTGTGTCTCTCTTTCCCTAGTGGGGTGGGTTTCTGGGGAACCGGGGCTCCAGGACACATTGGTGGGGTCTTCTGTCCAGTGAAGCCTGGTCGGCATCATGCTGGCATGTGGAACCTGGTGGCTGAAAAGAGAGTTAACATAAAAACCCAAACAAATTGTTGAACAATCATGGACCCAAAGGTTGGAGTAGTGGAGATGAAATGTTAAGGGGTACTCACTGCAGATTCTTGTGTACTTCTGCTTTCAGGTATATATTTTGCCCTAGTTTATGCATATGTGTGAGCATATGCTCTATCTCATGGAACCCGGTCTAAATCTAGGTTTTGGGACTTTGTTAGGAAGTGAATTACCTGGGATGGAATTAGAAAATACTATGATAGGAAAGGTCTCACCCAAGTAATGAAGCTGAAGGGCTGTCATTCCACACGTGAAGTCTCTGGACACAGTCTGAGGTGAAGCATGTTGAGGTGGCACTCCTTGCATTGATTAGGTTGAGATGGGCGGATGCAAAATTATTTGATATGAATTGGGAGAAACATATGGGAAAGTGGACCCCACCCTAAGGTTCCAGGACTGGGGGAAATATAGGCTCTATAGTGGAAATGTGAGGTTCCTGCTGTCTTAGGGTTCAAGAAGACAATGGATAGTTATTGTTATCATCACATTATTTGGTAATTGGGTTAACTTTGAAAAATCCCTTTGTTAGGGTTTGCTGTACAGTACCCCGTATCCTGTATATAGCTGTGCCACCAGTTGCTTTTGTTATCCCTAGTCTAGGCTTTTAAGAGAGTTGACATATCAAAGACTCAGCCTATGTATTAAAAAGACTCAGTCTGTGTTTTAAAAACTTTGAGACATACAATCAGTTTTTCCCCCTCTCATATTAAATAACTAGCAATTTATATAACTACGCTTTAATAGGAGTGTACATAAACACCATTACCACCACCAAAAGACTGTGTCCCATTCCATCCACCCACCCCCTCCCCCCCCACTGCCCCGGGAAGCCAAATGTCCACCCTCCCCATCACCACAGGGTTTTTACTTTGTTGCCTTACTCTCAATTTAGTCATATCCTGCTTTTAGTTTCCCTTTCTGATCTTCTTTCTCAACTTCTGTTGATTATTGGGATCATCCTATACTCTATCTTTCTGACTTAGCTCACTTAACATAATTCCTTTTAGTTCTGTCCTTGATGGGTCACAGAAGTTGGGTTCATTGTTCTTTTTTTTTCCCTTTTGTTGCTTTTTTTAAAATAATTTATTTCTTTATTGGGGAATTAATGTTTTACATTCAACAGTAAATACAATAGTTTGTACATGCATAACATTCCCCAGATTCCCATTTAACAATACAACCCCCACTATGTCATTCATCATCTTTCATGGACCTGTATTCTCCCCACCCACCCACCCACCCACCCCAGAGTCTTTTACTTTGGTGTAATACTCCAATTCCATTTCAGGTTCGACTTGTGTTTTCTTTTCTAATCTTCTTTTTCAACTTCAGCCTGAGAGTGAGATCATCCCATATTCATCCTTCTGTTTCTGACTTATTTCACTCAACATGATTTTTTCAAGGTCCATCCAAGATCGGCTGAAAACGGTGAAGTCACCATTTTTTACAGCTGACTAGTATTCCATTGTGTATATATACCACAACTTGCTCAGCCACTATCTGTTGTTGGACACCTGGCTTCATAGTACTCCATTGTGTATATATACCACAGCTTTCTCAGCCACTCATCTCTTGTTGGGCACCTGGGTTGCTTCCAGGTTATAGCTATTATGAATTGTGCTGCTATGAACATAGGTGTACACACATCTTTTTGGTTGGGTGTTATGGAGTCCTTGGAGTATATCCCCAGAAGAGGAATTACTTGGTCTTATGGAAAGTCCATCTCTAGCCTTGTGAGAGTTCTCCAAACTGCTCTCCAGAGAGGCTGGTCCAATTTACATTCCCACCAGCATGTTAGTTTTACTAAATGTTAGTTTTACTCCATTGTGGTCTGAGAAGATACTTGGGATAATCTCAATGCTCTTGAATTTATTGATGCTGTTTTTGTCGCCTAACATGTGGTCTAACCTTGAGTATGTGTTATGTGGATTTGAAAAGAAGGTGTATTCCAGTTTTTTGGGGTGGAGAACTCTGAAAATGTCCAAGAGGTCTAGTCTATCCGTCTCTTCATTTAATTCTCTTGTTTCTTCGTTGGTTCTCTGCTTCGCTGATCTGTGTAAGTGTAAGAGTGGGGTGTTAAAGTCTCCCACTATTATTGTATTACTATTGATGTATTTTTGACGTTCTTTCAGTAGGTGCTTGATGTATTTAGATGGTCCCTCATTGGGTGCATAGATGTTAATAATTGTTAAGTCTTCTTGGCTGATTGATTCTCTAATCATCATGTAATGCCCTTTCCTATCTTTTATTACTTTATTTAATTTAAAATCTATTGTGTCAGAGATGACAATGGCTGTTCCTGCCTTTTTTTGTGGTCCGTTAGCCTGTATGATAGTTTTCCATCCTTTCACTTTAAGTCTGTGTTTATCTTGTTGGGTCAGATGGGATTCTTGAAAGCAGCATATGGTTGGGTTATGTTTTCTGATCCATCCTCCCACTCTGTGCCTTTTGATGGGTGAGTTTAAGCCACTGACATTTATTGATATTATGTATTTAATCTATTGTAGTGCCATTGTTCAATAAAATTTTATTTGCTCTGATATGTTGAAAGTATTATAGTGATGTTCTTCTTTATAAGAGGTCTTTTAGAACCTCTTTTGTGGCAGGCTTGGTGATTGTTGCCTCCTGTGACTGTTGTTTTTCTAAGAAGGTTTTGATCCCTCCATCTAGTTTGAATGAAAGTCTAGCAGGATATATTATCCTTGGTTGAAACCCTTTTTCATTCAGGGCTCAATAGATATCTTGCCATTCTCTTCTGGCTTTTAGAGTTTGAGTGGGGAAATCTGCTGATAGTCTTATGGGTTTTCCTCTGTATGTGACCTTTTGTTTTTCTCTTGAAGCCTTTAGGATCCTTTCTTTATCCTTACTTCTTCTCATTGTGACTATGATGTGTCTTGGTGTCTTCAGGTCTGGATTGATTCTGTTTGGGACTCTCTGGACCTCTTGAATCTTGATGTCCTTTCTGTTATTCAAGTCCGGGAAGTTTTCTTCTATAATTTCCTCTAGAATGCTTGCTTCCCCTTCCTCTATTTCTTCCTCTGGCAGGCCAATTATATGAATGTTACTTCTTTTGAGATCATCCCATATGTCTCTGTTGTTGTTTTCAGTGTCTCTCAATCTCTTTTTGTGCTCTTTCACCTCTTTCTTAGTTTTCTCTAGCTCATCCTCTGTCTGGCTAATTCTGTTTTCTGCTTCTGTTAGTCTGTTTTCCCTTTCCTCAGCTTCTTTCTTCAGTTCAGCTATTTCAGCTTTTAGTTCTCTAATTACCTCAAGGTAGTTAGTATTTTCCTTGAGGGTCTCATCTGTCATTTCCCTAATACTGCTAGCCCTTTCCTCCAATGTTGTTTTCATTTCTGTGATTAATAAGTTTATTATTGCTTTCATACTTTTCTTATCTATGATTACTTCTGGATGATTTGTAGTTTCTTCTGGGTTCTTGTCTTCATTCATTGTAGTACGAGTTTTATTTGCTCTTGGTTTAACCATTTTTTTATTGATGTGTTTTTTATTTTTATTTTCTGTTGTTCCTCAGTTGTTGTGTTTTGAGAAGAAGCCATGCTATACTAAATCCCTTTGTGATAAATGCAATCAACAACCTCAGAAATTACAATAGTAACTGAAGCAGTTTAGTCAATACCAGTTAGCCAAACAATGTCTCCAGTCCGAGAAAAAAAGCAACCAAATCCAAGTGAAGAAGAAAGAGAAATGAAAAAGGGATAGCAAGAATAGACAATTATGCAAATCTACTGTCCACTGTATATTCTATGGGTAGCAAGAGAAGAAAGGGAAGTCGAGCAGAGACACACACAAAAAGAGTCCACTCTGAGTTCGATTTCTTCCCCAAAATAATTCACAAACGAGCCTCAGTGAATTCAGAAAGCTGAAGAAGGAGGAAGGAAGAAAGGAAGACAATAATGAGAAAAGAGAGAGAGAGAAGAAAAAAAGAAAAGAAAAAAACAGTAAAAATAGAGCAGTGAAAGGAAAGAGGTTTTTTTTATTATTTATCTATTTTTTTTAATTAGCTAGGAGAAGGGAGAAGGGGGAGTGTGGGTAGAGAAGGTAGGAAGAGTGAAACAAGTTTTTCTCGCAATGGATAAGACACCCAGTCACCTAGCAATGGAAAATACACTAAGAATTAATTCTGGTCAACCTGAAGGAGGGGGGAAAAGTGATACACATATGTATAATATTAATAATGAAATAGAACAGAGTAAATAAACCTGTCCTGTCCTCAGCTTGGATGGCACCAGATTGCCTCAAACCCCATAAGCAGATGCATCTTGTTGTTAAAAAAATAATAAATAAATAAATAAATAAATAAATAAATAGAAACCTCCAGGCAGTCTTTCTCAGGTGGGGTGAGGCTCTGCTTGGTCAGATATTTGTAGCTCCAACTGGCCATTTAGACAGAAAGAAAAAGGGCCAAGTGATTCAGAAAGGAACAGGATTATAATGAAACCTCTGATGAGCCAGGAATCTTGGTAAAGAAAAAAGCTCAGTCAGCTAGCCTGCTAGGAGCAACTCTCTGGCCCCCCGTGTCTAGTTATGGGGGGGGGTTCACTTCGGGAATAATAAAAAAAATTACTTTCTTTTTTCTCTATTTCCTAACCCAAATTGAGCTATAGTCACCTCCTTGGTGTCATGCTTAGAACCCCTTGTTCCCCATCCTGCTGAAGGCCAGGAATCCTACCGTTTCCAGCCATTGTTGGAGTTCATGCCAGTAGTGCTTCCAAGTCACCATCTTGGCCTTATTTTGTTTTTTTTTTTTATCTTTATTTATTTATTTATTGGATAGAGACAGTCAGAAATTGAGAGGGAAGGATGAGATAGAGAAGAAGAAGAGAGACACACACCTACAGCCCTTCTTCAACACTTGCAAAGCTTTCCTCCTGCAGGTGGGGATGGGGGTTTGAATCTGGGTCCTGGTACCTTGTAATATGTGTGCTCAATGAAACACTCCACCACTCAGCCCAAAGATGTTGAATTTTTAAAAATTGTTTTTAATATTTTGGATCTTTATGGCAAGATGAACATTTTGTATATAAACAAAATCTCGTGATTATTTATTGTATTTTTATAAGCATCTGTAGACACATGGCTTATTAGTGAGGGCACAATAAGTGAAATCATGTAGTTTGCAGAAATAACTTTCTTTAAACATAGTACCTGGAGATTAGTATTTTCTGCCATTTATTACATAGAAGATATAATGCATATGTGATGCAAAATAATATAACGTTCTGCTAGAAGGGACATTTAGGTCTCCTAATTTATTTCTATCTCTTTTAGAAAATTCCAGGCCACTTAGATAAACCAGGCTATGTGGTCTTTACATTTTTGCATAATGGAAAAATTACTTTCTTCTATATATTTTTTTACTCTCCTTATAAGATACCCTCAATATTTAAACATAGTAGAACTAGAATGGAGCTATTCATAGTCAGATTTTATGTTCTCTGAATGGTGATTATGAATACATGAGATCGGGGTTGGGTGGTGGCACACCTAGTTGAGTGCACATGTTACAGTGTGCAAGGACCGAGGTTCAATTCCCCAATCCTCACCTGCAAGGGAAACCTTCACAAGTGGTGAAGCAGGGCTGCAGGTGTGCTGTGTCTCTCTCCCTCTGAATTACCCCCGTCCCTCTCAATTTCTGGCCGTCTCTATATGATAAATAATTAAATAAATAAAGACAATATAGAAATTTAAAAATAAATGTATGCGATGAATTTCCATTAAGTCTTCTTAAATAATTCTGGAAATATTTCCAAATATTAGAATTCTAAAATTATATCTAAGTGATACAAACTACAATGGATTGGTCTGAATGAAAACAATTTTATTCATATAGATTTATACATGATTTTTCTTAAAAATATATTAGCCTGCTGTTCTTGTCCATGGAATTTCTATAATATTTTGTAGGAAAGAAAATAATTGTGCCTAAAGTAAAAAAAAAATTTCCAGATTTTTTAGGTTTCATGGCACTTATCAAAGGCATCCCAGAGCAATACATCACAAGGATATGATTGGTTACTTTTTTCTTACTGAAAATTCCAACTGTATGATGTTGGAAGGTAACTTCCCTTTTTATATAGATCTGTTTGATTCTACCAATCCCATTCCAAGAAAATCACCTATTGCATTTGGTACCAATTTTCTTGCCTTATGGATTGCATTTGTGGTTGATAGTCTATTAAATTACTGTGCAGATTGGATTCAGGCCAGTGGTTAAAATATTTCTATTAGACTCCAATGGCATACGTGCATTTCTTACAAATTCACATCACTCTCTTATCATTCACAGTGTTTCATTCTGTCTTAAGGAGGTTGAATTGGGTGCACACTCAATTTCACAGGTGAACACCAGCCAGCAGTTTTTCTGGACTGAATGTTTGGGAACAGAGAACAATATTCATAGTTCATATAGAAAGACTTGTGTGTCACCAGCACTCCATTAAAAGTATCTCATGTCTCATTTATGAGTTACCAGAGAAGAAATTCTGTATGGTTTTATTGTTAAGTACTCTGAAATTGTATTTTTTTTACAATTCACTTTTGGGAGTTTTCTATGTGCTTATTTAACATTTTTTAATCTCTCTTATTTTGATTATCAGTATTTCTCTCTTTGCTATCACAAATAGAAATCATGTTATTGTTTTGAAAATCGCATCACAGAAATGAGATCAAAGGCCAATTTTTATTCAGAAGTTATACATCCAGTGGTTATTGGTATTTTATTTTTAGTAGACTAAAGACATGTTATTCTATTGTGGGAGATGTTTAATAGGAACAGTAAAGTGATCTTTTTTTTTTTCCTGTCACTTAATTTGTGAAATATTTGACCCTGAGACTCTTTATGTTCTGATAATAAACTATTCTGTTTAATTTGATCTGTGATTGATTCCCTGGGGATTGTAAAGATGTGATGACTAAATGACAAAAAGTTCCTGGTTGACACTATAAATCATTAAATTGTTGTTATCAAACTTCAGTGTAGCTACAAAGATAGTGGGAGCCTGATAGTCAGAGTGAATGATGTATCACAGCTGGCTCCTTCTTCAGTTGGCTGCGTTTGGTGTTACCTTGGCATTTTGGCCTTCCCTTAGATAAAGGCAAGCTAGCAATTACTGATTGACCTTGGATAACCTTGTGGTTTTCCAAGGCATGCAGTAGCAGTTTCTCATATCTGTATTTCTTCATTATTTTTTTTGAAAAATTTCTGTTATTAGTAATTTATAGTTTATGAAATTTTAAGATTTCAGAGGCACAGTTTCACATTCATATATGTATGAATGTTCTCAACTCAGTGTTTATGTCTTTGAAATGTACTATAACCAAACATCTCTGAACTATTCAAAATGCAGAAAGATCCTGAGGGTTAGGATGGAGGTTGCAGTAGTATGAGAACTATATTTAACTCTCTAATACATTTGCAGTTTTGACAAATACACTAATACTAATCCTCATATTAGCATGGAAAAGTAGATATTCTCTTTACTGAGACTTATCTTACTCATCCAAAATCTAAGAAAGATATAAGTATCAGAAAATTTCCATCTAGTTGTGTTATTTAGCATCATTTTCTTTTGACAAAACTACACTGCCTAGTACAGGAAAATAATAAATGTTATGTGAGGTAACACACATCCAGACTGGGAATATCCTGTAAAATTTATAAAGAAACTAGTATTTCATCTAAACTTCAAAGATGAGCAAACTTTTGGTGCATTGAAAGTTTTGAGGAAAGGTTCAGAATGAAGGAACAATGTGATTGAAGATTTAGAAGCAAGAAAGTTCATTGTATTGGACAGTGAGCTATAGATAGGAATATGGTAAATCTTCAGCTAAAGGGAGTCTTGAATGCCATGACAGGTAATTCCATGATTACTGGGAAGGTGATACTACACAGGGAAGAATTATAAAGATAAATTGATTTTCTGTAAGATGTGTACCTTCATCCCATCAACCTGGTTCTTATATTTCCACAATTTCAAGTATTAAAATCAAGGAGGAAAGAACATAGAGATTGTCTTTGCAATACAGTTGAGTTTAGATATTGTCTTAAGGCACATGCCCTTGGGTAAATGGAAAAGGAAGATTTATCTGAATTTACCAGGGAAACCATTAACTGACAGTAGATATTCAGCATTTGTAATAATGATTTAAGAAATCCACTTTGTAAATTGGTAAATGCATTTTCAGGAATTTCTGAAATTTATTCTCTCAAATTCTTAGGTGAGGAAAGAATCTATAAGTGTTAATCTTTTTATTAGAAATTTACAAAATAATAGGGGTACAATTCCATACTATTCTCACTACCAGAGTTCTGTATCCCCATTCCCTCCACTGGAAATTACAGTTGTTTTCCCAAGGTCACAAATATAGGTTGACTATTATTTATATAACTGTCTATCCATATACATTTTTGCCCATTTTTTTCCTATAGTCCTGTCTTCTATTCCATTTTAAGTCACACCTACACCTATCACTATGGTTAAATGTCCTTCCTTTTTTCCTCTTCTCTCTTTGTGTCCTGATGAAATTGGAGCTCTGAGCCTCTTAGTCATCTTCCCCTATCATTTCTCCCTGTCTGGAAGTAAGGAACAAAATTCTCTTCAGGGTACAGAAGATGGGAGGTCTGGCTTCTGAAGTTGCTTCTCTGCTGGACATGGGCATTAGCAGGTCAATTCATATCCTCATAGCCTGTTTCTGTCTTTCCATGATGGGGTAGGGCTCTGGAGAGGTGAGGTTCTAAGACATATTGATAAGGTTATCTGCCCAGGGAGTTTGGGATGGAATCCTAGTAGCATCTTTAACTTGGAGTCTGAAAGACAGTAAGTTATGAGGGAGGACAAAATAATAAATAGGAATAAGAAAGTAGGAATAGAAAAGATGAGAATAACAAGATAGGAATTCTATTTTAGGCGTTCTGTTTTTCCTAGGGGCCTGTGACGTTAGTGATTTTTTTGCCTGAACTTGATGATTGACATGGAGGTGGGCTAAAATTATTGTCTAAGGATATACAGTCAGAGTTGAGAATACAAACTATAAAACTGGATTAGGGCAGAAAGTAGCTCCCAAACTTGAAGAAAAGCTATAAATACAATGAACAGGGAACCACATCAATCTGACTCAAGGCCCATATATATTCATATTTATTGCAGGAGCCTGTGTAACCTCCAACTCCCTATCAGTCTGAGGTCATAGTCACAGTTCATAGTCACAGCTGGGGAAATTCTAAACTGCACACATTTCAGGACCAGTCTTCTTCAAGTGGGACAGTCATATAGGGGCATGGTCCTCAAAAGAGCCACCAAAAGGCTTATGATGACATTCCTGATGGAAGTGACCAGCAATGGTGGAGAAAGGGGTCTGTTAGAGGTCTAGACCCATAGTATCTGTGGGAGAATCCTATGATTCCCTGACTTGGGCCTCAGGTGATGGGGTGGCCTGGTAGTGACTAAAGAGACCATCATTTAGTGAGCCTGTCACTTGCCCTTTTCCAGCTTTTGTAGTCTCTTCTTATGCTGATGAGCTTGGGTTTTCTCCCAGTTGTTAAAGCATTGAATGTCATTTGTTGTATACAAATTGGCCTATGGTGTCTGGCCTCAAATTTGAGAGGAAACACACCTAGGATTTTATTTGGGTTTAAGTTGGCCTTGAGTTTTATTGCATTTTTTTTTATGATTCTAATAAAGGTTGTCATAGAGACAATAATTATCCATTAGTATATATGTATATATAGATATGTGTGTGTGTGTGTGTGTGTGTGTAGTGTGTATAGTATATGCCTATATATCTCTTAGACAATTATATCCTTTTTTTCTTCTAGAGATTATCAGTTATATCTTTCCTTCATGTAGTTAGCTGAATAAGATAGAATGAGGGAAGTGAGGTAGTAGGTAGGAGAGGAGAGTATCTAGGGATACATAATACATATATATTAGACAATTTATGGTACCTTCTTTAAGTTATTATACCAGATTGCCAAGTTTATTATGTCTCTGTCTAATCATAGAAGCCTATTAAGCATTTTTATTTTGACATATATAATTGTCCCTAATTTATGGATACATGTATACATGTACCCAGTCCCCTAAGCCCTAGTCTATATCTAGGGTCTGTAACTTTTTTGGAAAGTGTGATATCTGAAATGGAACTAAGTAGTCCCATGTGTTAGGAAATGCCTCACCAGTTTATTGGTCTTTGAAGGTTAACATCTCAAGTTTGCTGCCTCTATATACAATCCAAAGCAAAGAGGTAGTGGCAGAATAAAATGGCATGGGGACAGTGGTTGCATTGATTTTGTTGAGGTCAATAGAGGCAGTATGACAGCGTAAAGGATAATCTAGAGGAAAGGTATCAAGAAATACAAGCAAAGTCACAGAGGTTCCAGGACTGGGAAAAAGATATATTTTGAAAAGAATGGGGAAGGTTCCTTGTGGTCTTAGAGTTTAAAAAGGTAATAAATAATTATTATAACCAAATTAGTTGAGAGTCTGTTTTTTCTTTGAAAATTCCATGGTTAGGATTTTCCATAAGATATTTGTCTTCACTATGTTTTATGTCATTTAATGATGTCAAATAGTAACAATATCTTAGATACTGACAGGAGCAAATGGTTCTGGTCTATGTGGTCTAAGGTTGTAAGTAAGTTAGTACTTTAAAACTTTATTTTTAGAAATACTTTAACAATTTAAGCTCAGCATCGTAGTCCATCAATTTACAAATTTGACATATTAAATTCTTAGACTAAAGGAATATATACTTAGAAATAAAAACTAGACAATTAAAGAACTTAAAATATTCCATCTATTTTTCCCTGTCATATTGATATTAGTTACATTTGCTAAATGGATTTGTCTAAATATTATACTATATCAACACCTACTAAATAGATGATTCTATTTCCAAGTTTTATTATATAATTTTAGTTGGTTATGGATAAATGCACAGAATTAAAAATAATAGGTTGTGTATATTCAGTCAGTCCATTTTTAATGTAATTTCAACCATGACCTTGGGTTTTTATATTATGATCTAACTTTTGAAATTTTATCTTTAAAAATAAATGGACACTGCATTTGAGAAATGAATTAATCTTAGTGTTCTGAATCTGTTGTGAATGCATTGAAAGTGAATTTTATTTAGCACAGCCTCCAGGGTAATTAACTACAGTAATGTGTGGATGATGAATACCCAATAGTTGTCCACTTAGAGGTGACAAAGAATTATAAACACATTATAAGTCTTGGCCAGGAAATAGGACTTAATTCTTTCAGTTTTTTGTCACTAAGTACACATAGGATAAAAGAGCTAGCCTGAAGAAATGTTATAGTCTCAAATATTTGACTAATGTAATTTTTTCCATGACTTTAAAACTAGTTTATGAAGTGTTTTTATACTTAGATTAGTTTATATTTTCATTAATATGTAATTCAGTTATGGGTAAAGTAGGAAATACAAAAAGGATTTTTCAGTTTATATTACTTAAAATGAAAAAGTTACACATAACCATTTAAAGCAAGTGAAATTGCAGTTGTAGGAACTTCTTGTGTTCAAATTACTTCTAATTTTATTTGAATCTCTTACAAGTTTTTCTTTTTATGTTTATTTTTGCTTTTAGGCAAATGAACTGGGAAGTATTTTTTTATTTGGAAATATACTAATAATAAAAGAATAAGAGGATTTTTCAAAGACAGTAAGTGTTTCTTGAAGCAAAAGTGAGTACTAGTTGCCACTTTCTACTGAGCATTTAAGTCCAAAAACAAAACAATAAAAAAGGTAGACTAAGGGCTTTTTTCCCTGATTTTAATATATTTATGGATGATGTCTGGCACCACATGAATTATGTTCAGTTTGCAGCATCATCCTCTCAGGTGACAGGGGGACCTTACATGGATGAACTATGTTCACAAAATTGAAGGAAAAATTATTAAATCTAATGTCCTTATATGTGAATATTATTTATTTTTCTAATGTGAGGTAATGATAATAGTGATAATTTGAACAATAACAGTAGCATCTAGAGCTTGTTAAATTTTTCTGCTATGCTTTCAGTCTATGTGTCTTTATGTTTTGTTTTTGCAACCAGGGTTATCTTTGGAGCTCAGTGACTTATACAAAGACTCTACTACTCTGGCAGCCTTTTTGAATTTTGGGTGTTTGTTTGTTTGTTTGCTTATTGTATGTTATTTTCTAATAGAGGATGAGAAACAAAGATGGAAAGAGGGAATGGAGAGAGGCAGAGAGAAGGAGACACACCTATAGCACTGTTCTGCCACTCCTACTACACATAGGAGCAAAGGCTAGACCCTACACCCTTATGCATAGTAAAGTGTGTGCTTATTAAGTGAGCCAGCGCTTGGGCCCTATTCTAAGACATCTACTATCTCAATTAAATCCCACACTAATTATATAGCCGATATCACTATAATAATATAAATGAAGTACAAACTTAAGCACATACCAGTTAAGTAGCTGTTGTGTTGAAGCTAATCTGCTCTGCTTTTTTTTTAAAAAAAAAAGATGTATTGGTATGTTTGTACACAACTGAAAATTTTTTCAAAAAGTGGAACTCATTGAAATTGTATCCAGTATCTTTAATTTGTTAAAGATAATCATTTGTAATCATCTTGGAGTGACTTATTTGCCAACACATTAAAAAGTATATATGTTATGTCAGGAAAAGGAGCCAAAGCCTGGAGCTTGCACCTTACCACTGGGTTACTAAGCTGACCTACAATTTTTAGTTCTATATTTTTAGAGAAGGTGGGGAGAAACTCCAAAGCACACTATGTTACTATTCATGGAGTTTCTCTAATTTTCATCCTTAATAGTCTCCTTGGAGTTCCTGTGTGGTGCTAGGGATTGAGCCAAGCACCTCATGAATGGAAGAGGTGCACTTTACTTAGTGAACCACTCCTCATTCTCCAAACATGCTTTTAATGCCAACTTGAATTTAATACCAAGTTCATTAGAACCTAGTGTTTATGTTAAAATAGCACAAAGAAGCTATGTCAACAGATTGAAAGGGGGTGATATTAATTCTTTAACATATTGATTGTAGTGTTTCTCACTTGTTTGCACTTGCTATATTGATCCTAGTGTCATTTACTACTTTAGAATTCATGAGTTTCCTTCC
Organism: Erinaceus europaeus; assembly: GCF_950295315.1. NCBI lineage: Eukaryota > Metazoa > Chordata > Mammalia > Eulipotyphla > Erinaceidae > Erinaceus > Erinaceus europaeus. Next base: position 131,771,885 of record NC_080165.1, on the reverse strand, counting down.
TCCCTCCTTCCTTCCTCCCTTCCTCCCTTCCTCCCTTCCTCCCTTCCTCCCTCCCTTCCTTCCTTCCTTCCTTCCTTCCTTCCTTCCTTCCTTCCTTCCTTCCTTCCTTCCTTCCTTCCTTCCTTCCTCCCTCCCTTCCTTCCTTCCTTCCTTCCTTCCTTTTCGAGGGTTATCACTGGGGCTCGGAGTCACCATTATGAATCCACCACTCCTGGCCGCCATTTTTTCAATTTTTTGTTTCATTTTTATTTGTTTTCCTTTTCTGTATTTGTATTTTACAGGACAGAGAGAAATTGGGTGGGGGGGAGGGAAAGAGGCACTTGCAGAGCTCATTCACTGCTTTTGAAGCCATCCCACAGACCAGGAAACTAGTCCTTGTGCCTGGTAGTCTGTGTGCTTAACCAGGTGAGCCATTGCTTGCCCCGCCCACAGTTTTCACAGACAACATCAAAGAATCTTACCATACTTTCTGTTAAATCGACACAGTGTAACCTGGAATAAAAATTGCAGTGAGGTTTCAGTGACCTGATTTCTAATCATGGTTCCAGTATTAAGATAATGTAGAATTCATGTTCTCTCCTAGTGCTTTCGTTTCTTCATCTGTAAAATGAAGGAGTCTGTTAGATACTACTACATTTAATCTTCAGTTCTAAAATACTTTGACTCCATGTTTTATTTTTCTTATAATAAATAGAAGCAAGTGAAAATGAAAAGGAGATTTATGATTTACAGCTTGCTTAATTGCAATTGCATTCTAGACAATATTCAGAAACATCTTATTTGGGATATTTCAGTTGTATCAATGTTTGTTTGTGAGTGGACAGGCTAAGTTCTTTATTTTTTTATTTCTGGATTCACTTGTGAAATGTTTTCAATAAGAATTGTTTTTAACTTAGCTAAGTATAACCCACTATCAGTCTTTGAGTTATACATTAACTTACAGAGAATATGACACCTGGTAATATGAGTTAACTGATAACAAGATGAATTTGACCCTCTTAAAAATAAATATCTACCAATTATTGGGTATCACAGATAGGCCTATTGTTCATATATTATAACACTGATTGCTAGCAGTGATTCTGTAGTTTTTAATTGCCCTGAGAGAACAAAAGCATAAGCTGAGGTTGCAGTTTAGGTAGAAAATTTAACATTGAAGTGTTTGCCTGTCTCTAAATCTTGAACTTTGTTCAGTGCCCCCTCTTATAAATAACTGAAGATCACCCCCGACCCTTTGCTAGCAGTCGCTTCCAGTAATTTTTGAAGAATGTATCTTAAGTGTTGTAATGTGCAATTACATTTTTCATGATAGAATTTTAAAACTTACTGCAGCTGCTAAATATAAGTTAGGCTACCATCTGAAGAATTTTATCTCATACTGAAGAAGAGATCAGTCCAGGAGAATCTGTCATTCACTTCTAGACAGCTGGTTTCATGAGTTCCTCCCACTTGCCTGGGTGTGAGTCCATCTGTATCTGTTGAGAGGACTGTTTTAAATCTCCATATATTCAGGTCAATAGTTATGTCACACTCTAAAGGAAGTTGTCTGGCTCCATAATGTGACTTAGCAGAAAACAGCAAACAATCTTCTGAGTCACATATGGTTTGATGGCTTTAAATGAATAGAACCATGTAATTCTGCAACTGATGATATTGGGGGGGGGGGAGAAAGCTCTGTTTTTCTCAATTCTGTATGTTTTCAAAGATTAGAACAAAAATGTATGGTTTTCAAACTGGCTATATAAAAATAATTGCTTGAAGTTTTCCAAATCATGCAACAAAACTGAAAGAAAACCTCAAATAAAGCAAATTCATAAACTGCAACTCTGGAGAAATGTGTACCTGAAGGAAAACACTCAATTACCATTTCCTAGATTAGCCCTTGTTGCAGCTTTAATACATGGCTTTTCCTGTGATATCATTGAGTTGTTTGCTTGAATACACATCAGAAATAAAGTGTTCCTTTCTTTCTGTTCCCATTACATAATGCCCATAAGAGTAATGAAATTAAATGCACTCACCATTTTATACTGTTAGGAACACACATTGCTTGAAGGAGTGAAACAATATTGGAGTTTAATTTAGAAATGAGATGTTTTATTCAGAAATTTCATAAATCTAGTCTTAGTTGTGTGTGATATTCTGAATTTTAGTCAAAGTGGCATACTTAGTCCGTTTAACTTATAGTATACAGACTCTTACATGATGAGGAACACTGAATTAGGAGACCATTGAGTTAGAGCAGAGTTCCAGTGGATCAATTTACATCAATGACCTTCCAGAAACTTCTTCAAGGAAGTTCATCTACGCCGATGACATCTGCTGTGCAACTCAGGCATCCAAGTTCGACATCCTCGAGGAAACACTCAACTCACGAAAGACATGTCTCTGATATCTGATGACTGTAAAAAATGGCGACTAATCCCTAGCACTGCAAAAACGGTATCATCTGTTTTCCACCTACACCATGCCTCGGCCTCGCGTGAGCTTAATGTGCAGCTTGACGATACGAGAATCCGGCATGAAGCCCAGCCAGTCTATCTTGGCGTTACTCTCGATCGCACTCTGTCATTTCGCGAACATCTCATAAAAACTGCAGCAAAGGTGGGCGCGAGGAATCACATCATTGCAAGACTGGCCAGCTCCTCATGGGGCGCAAGCGCTTCCACACTACGATCATCATCTCTGGCATTATGCTATTCCACTGCAGAATACTGTGCCGCAGTATGGTTCCGTAGCCCCCATGTCCACTTGTGTTGCTGAGGAGTTATTCTGATGCAGTCTCCGCCCCCAGGTTTCACTACGCTCCGCGTGAAACCCTAGCATTGCCCCCTTCAACCAATCCTGGCCCTACACGTCACCCCTGGTTGTCGCCCAATAAAAAGCCCCCTCACCCCCCCCCCCACTCTCTGGACTCTCAGCTCTCCCTCTCTGAGGTCTCGCTCCCTGCTCTCCCCCCGTGGTCAGGTAGTGGGGACGGCTATTGCCGGCTGGCTCCACGTGGTCTGAAACAACCCCCCCCCATCCTATAATAAAGATTTGTGTACCACTTTGCTCTGGACGTCCGCTCTCTTCTCCGCGGTGCAGCCCGACACCAGACCACCACAACAACACACTTGGTCGATTCCAAATTATGTTCCTCCATGAGGATCATTTCTGGAACCATCCGTTCCACCCCGGTTCCATGGCTGCCAGTTCTTAGCAACATCGCCCCGCCAGATATTCGTCGGGATGCGGCATCATCTAAGTTCATTTCCCACTTCTACGCTCGACCGGACCTGCCAATATACACGGATATCTTCGCCCACCCTGTCCAACGCTTGACGTCTCGTCACCCAATCTGGTCCCCTACTGAACTTCTCTGTTCCAGACTCTTGGAAACAGAGTTGGGAGTCAGCTGAGGTAAAGAACAAACACCTCATTACAGACCCCTGCAAGCGTCAAACCGTCTTTGACCTAGCACGTTATGATTGGGCCCTCCTCAATCGCTATCCAACAGGCCATGGCCGGTGCGCCACTACGTTCCATCGCTGGGGAGCCAGAGACGACCCGAACTGCCCCTGCGGCTCCAGACAGACTATGACCCACATAGTCAACGACTGCCACCTCTCCAGATTCAAAGGAGGTCTCGAAACTTTACATCAGGCTCAACCTGACGCTGTTGACTGGCTACGGAAGGAGGGCAAACGCTAGAAGAAGAATGAAATCATTATGCCTGTCGTAAGAGATGAGAAACATTAAGAGAAGGATTGAATTGATTGAATCCCAGGATGCCTCAATACATTTTTAATCTAATCTTGAATTTTCACTGTTGACATTCTGATTTAGAAAGTTGTTCTGAACTTTGAATTCTGATTAGACTAACATATCAGTTAATAAATATCTATGTAGTATACAATTTGCTGGTAAATTATTACCAAAACTTGGTTTTGAAAACAGAATTAGTCTCTAGTCAGAAACTATACAAGCAGTCTAAAAACACAGGCAAAATTGTCTCCCCTATTCCTTCCAGGAGTAACTTACCACACCTCCTATTCTTCCTCACAGTGTTAGTCTGAGAGAACAAAGTGCATATTGTCATCCTATTCACTTAGAATATTCATATAAATATTCACATAAAGTTGAGCAGGTTTGCCAGGTGTGTCAGGCTATGATGCATTTCTTTCAGGCCTATTGCTTTATTTCATTCAAGTCCTTTATTTTTGAGAAAATTGCTGTTCTGTAAAGTAGATTTAAGGAGTTAAGATGATTGGGGCTGCATAAACAGTCTGAGGATAGATTTAAGGAAATTATCTATTTCTCCCTAGATGAAGTCTGGATCAGTGGGCAAAGTCACGAAGTTCTCATTATGTCGTTAGATTGCCTAGTCAGATCCTTATCTGGATTATTCTATTCTAATTTCAAGGCTGCACCACTCGCCTCTGGTTTATAGTTTAACACCCCCTTAGCTATTTTAAGCACTTTATAGTCAGAAGATAACATTGTTTTATATTTCACAAGAAAAAGAGTGCCATCAATTAAATAAAACACCCCATCCAAAAGTCACTTTGGCTTAGCCCTAGCTATTAGGTATACTTCTGGCCAAATTGTACTCTCCCATTTCACCTGAACCCTGCCCCTACAGATTCTTTCTTTCTGTCTTGATTCTTTTGTCTATATTCTAGGGCCAGAAATATTCTATAGGTGATATACAGTTAGATGTTTGTAGGATAAGTATCACTGTTCAGTTCTGTAAACAATGCTATTGGAAAAAAGTGAATTTTTATTTTTCCAACAAAGATAGCTCTGTAATCTGCTTTGCTTTGGCATGTTGGATAATTCATATGGAATAGTCATATGTTCTAATGCTACATTTAAAGATGAAGCAAAATAAATATCAGTCAAGTGTTTTTATTTCCTTAATGCATCATATTTACTTATGTCTATAGATTAATTTAATCTAATAACTCCTCCTTAGTATTTAAAAAGTAGAGGTAGATTATATTGAATATAAAATATCTCAATTTAGTTTGTCTACATTATTCCCATTAGACATAAGTCTGTGCTCATCACATGACATTCTGTCCATGGCTCACAACATCACTTTATCCTAATATTGATGATATCTGAACTGATCACTTAAGGTGCTAACATATATATATCTCCATTGTAAATTATTCTTATTCCATTTGCAATTAATGAGTCTTTTGTGATGAGGTAATTTGAGTATATGTAAACATCTCATTACTAATTAAACTTTCAAATAATTTATTTCAGGACCTGGGGGTGGGGTTAGGTTGTTATCTGGAAAACTGAGAAATATTATATATTTACAAATTACTTTATTTTACTGCTTCTGACAAGATAGGCATCTGGAAAACACACTCACCCCCAAATTATTTCAATCATCATGTACCAGGACATGTAAGCCCCTAAACTTCCTTCTGCCCTCCATTCCCAGAGTTCTTTGCTTTGGTGCAGTACACTAAACCAATCCATGTTTTACTTTTACATTTCCCCTTGTTGACCTTGTTTCCTGAGTTCTGCTTGTGAATGAGATCATTCCATTCATTCTTCTCTTTTTGGATCATCACACCTAACATGATTTCTTTAACAACATCCAAGATGATATGAAGAAGGTGACATCATTATTCTTAATAGCTGAGAAGTATTCCATTAAGTATACCACAGCTTTTTTTAGCCACTCATCTGTTATTCAACACCTAGGTTGCTCCTAGTTTTTGTCTATTACAAATTGTTCTACTATGAATATAGGTAGACACAGACCTTTTTGGATGGGTGTGATTGATTCCTTAGGATTTATCCCAGGAGTGGAATTGCTGAGTCATAGGTTATGCACATTTATAATCTTCTGAGAGTTCCAAAGACTGCTCTCCACAGTGAATGGATCAATTTACATTCCCACCCACAGTGCAGAAGGATTCTTCCTCCCCCCCTACCACCACTACAACCTCTCCAACATTTGTTGTTAATATCCTTTCTGTTGTATGATATTCTCACAAGAGTGAAGTGGTATCTCAGTTGATTTTTTGTATTTCTCCTATGCTTATAATCAGTGACTTTGAGCTTTTTTTTTTATGTTTGTTGGCCCTGTAGATTTCTGTAGTGAATATTCTATCCATGTTCTCTCCTGTTTCTCACAACACTTACCTTATAATAGAATAAATACTTGAGCACAAGGAATAGGAGAAAGAGTAATGGTTATGCAAAAGACATTCATTCCTAAAGCATCAAAGGTCTCAGGTTCAATCTACTATAAACTAGAGTTGAGTTGTGTTGAAACACACACACACACACACACACACACACACACACACACACACAGCTCTGTCATAAATTGAAACCATAAATTCCCCAGGGAATGACATAAAGATGAATCTCCCTGGCAGTGGTCTTGAAGATGTTTTTGAATTTGATATCAAAAAAACAAAAATTAAGTAAATACACATCACTACATCAAACCAAAGAGTTTCTGTACAACAAAGGAAACCACAAAATTAAAAGACAACAAAGTATATTCATATTATATATATGATGGTGGTTTAGTATCCAAAATAGTTTAAAATGTATTATAAACCAAGAGCAAATAATCTAACAGTAAAACTTCAGATGTTTAGAAGAACCGAGTAGACTTTTTTCCAAAAAAGATATACACATGAGTAAAAGATTCATGAAAAGTTACTGATCATCAGGAAACTGGCTATCATAAAAAAAAGAGAGAGAGAAGTAATGTTTAGAGAACTTGAAGATATGGGAGCCCCTGTGCATTGCTCATGGAACTATTAATTTATACATCTACCATGGAAAGCAGTATGGAAGGTCCTACTAAATAGAACTACCATATAATCCATCAATTCCACTTCTTACTATATATAAAATGAAAAAAAGAATATTAATGAGATACCCCCACTCCTGTGTTTATTGCAACATTATTCACTGTATGCCACATCGGGAAATAGCTTACATGATCATCAACAGAAAAAGAATAAAGAAGATTGTGTGTGTGTGTGTCCATCTCTGTGTATAGATATGCATGTATATACATAGCAAATCCATGTATGTATATGTAGAATATTAGTAGATCATAAGGAAAAAAATTCCTGTCATTTGAAAAAGAGTACATTATACTAAGAGAAACAGTTCAGAGAAAGATACCACTTTTTTATTGATTTAATAATGATCCACAAGACCATAGGATTAGAGGGGTACAATTAACACACAATTTCTGTGACCAGAGGTCTGTATTCCACCACTCCATTTTCCAATGGAAGCTTTCGAATGGAAGCTTTCCTATTCTTTATCTCTCTGGGAGCATGGGCCCAGGATCATTATGGGGTACAGAAGGTATAAGGTCTGGCTTCTGTAATTGCTTCTCTGCTGGATATGAGCATTGGCAGTTCCATCCATACTCCCAGCCTGTTTCTATCTTTTCTTAATGAAGTAGGGCTCTGGGGAGGCAAGGTTCCAGGACATATTGGTGAGGTCCTCTGTTCAGGGGAGTCAGGTTGGCGTCGTAGTAGCATCTGCAACTTTGTGGCTGAAAAGCATTAAAATATAAAGCAGAAAAAATTGTTTAATAGTCAGGAGCCTAAAAGTAAGAATAGCACAGGTAATATTTGGGGGTCTCCATTTTGGAAAAAGCCAGTAGGTCTATTATAGGTATATTCCAAGGGGCCCATGACTTTACTAATTTTTGTCTGAGCCTGACAGCTAACATGCAGGTGGGCTACAGGTATTGTCTGGGAAGATGGTGTCAGAGTTGACAGTGTCAGGTATTGTCTAGGCATATGGTGTCAGAAAACTGGATCAGTTTTCTGAAAATAGTAGCTCCCAAAATGGGAAAACTATATAGATGCTGTTAACTATAAACCCCATAGATCTGATCTGGGTCTCATATTTGGCATACGAGCCTGTGTAACCTTTGCATCCCTGTAGGTCTGAGTTCTGTAGTCATATTAAGGAACATTCTACGCTGCATTCAGGATCTGTCCTCCTCAAGTGAGAGAGTATATTAAAATACATCACTTCTTTGTATTATACCTTATGTGAATAAATATAAATCCATATGTATTGATCTTTAAATCTATATGTATTGATCTTGTCATTTTGGTGTCAATTATTCTTGTCCTTCAAAGAGCCCATGCTTTCTCTCTTACCTCTGTATCAGATAAAACTAACATGTAACCCATTTTGGCTTCCCAGAATAGATATTAGTTTGAATGGATTAAATCAATTCTGGTTATTAGGCATTAAATTAAGCATTTAAGGCATTTAATCTCATATGAAAGACTACTCAAATCAGACCACATTTATTCATGCTTCTTATTAATCATTTACCTCAAATTCACAGGACTTTTTTTTTTTACTTGACACATGTGTTCATGAACTAAGTTTGCTGTGGTCTTATTTGTGGTCTCTCATAGTGTCCAGGATGTCAGTGCAAAGAATGGGATATACTCACTAATCTGTAGTTCTCTTTGTAGTGACTTCTGGCAGGGAACACAAAAAGTAACTCCTTTAAACAGAAGCAAACTCTTAATTAACCAATGATCTTAAGCAAGTAGGATTTAACAACAGTTCCCTTTAAAACTACCTAATTAGATGTACAGATCTGTCAGACTAGGAGATTCCATGAACTTCTCCTACTCTACATTTTCAAAGACACATGGGAGCCAGTTCAACACCTGTCAGGAAGAAGACTTTAAGTTTTTCAGAAGAAAAGGCTTTGCCAAAGAGCTTTATACAATCCAGGCCGCTGGTCCTGGCAGTAAACATTTTCATGTGAATGTTTCAAAGCATCTTTAGTTTAAGAGAGTTAAAGATATATGTCTTATAATATCTGTGTATATTTTGTTATCTCAAGTTCAGCTAAAGGTACCAATATTTATCCATTGCCAAAACCTAGCAATCTTTAACTCCAAAATGTATATTCTTTCAGTCAACTGCTATCTATTTCCATCTTTTTTATTTATAAAATGGAAATATTAAAGAGACTATAGGATAAGAGGGGTACATTTCCACATAATGCCCACCAGCTGAGTTCCATATCCTATCCTCTCCCTTGATAGATTTCCTATTCTTTATCCCTCTGGGAGTATGGACCCAGGGTCATTATGGGGTACAGAAGGTGGAAGGTCTGACTTCTGTAATTGCTTCCTCAGTGAACTGGGTGTTGGCAGGTTGATCCATACTTTCAGCCTGTCTTTCTCTTTCCCTAGTGGGGCAGGAATCTGTGCAGACAGGGCTCCAAGACATATAGTGGGGTCATCTGTCCAAGAAAGTTGGCTTGGCATCATGGCATCATCTGGAACCTGGTGGGAGAGTAATGAAGCTGAAGAGTTGACGTTCCCTGCCTGACATGTCTGGACACAGTCTGAAGTGAAGCATGCTGAGGTGGTACTGGTTGCATTGATTAGGCTGGGATCACCAGATGCAGTATCAGTTGGTATGACTTGAGAGAAGCATGCCATCTTTTTAATAGTTTTATTTAATATCTCTAGTCTTTCTTGGCTATATAATTGAACTACCTTTCTTTCTTCCCTTTTCTGAGAGCTACTGGTCTACTTGGAAAGAATAATTGTCAGGAAATTTGTTCAGTATTTGGTGTATTTGTGGAGGTGGGGGATAATCCAACATTTACTCCCAGAAATCATGTAATACAGAACCAGGACATTTTAGAAAAAAATGCATGGAATGTGACTGCTACAGTTAACCAAGTAGCTACAGAGTACCCAGATTAACCATCATTTCTGAAATTGTTTCCAAGTAAGACTAGTGTTTGAATAGACTCAGTAGAAGTAGGTTGTCTTCTCCAAATTGGTTGATCACTCAATTCATTGACAGTTAATTAAGAACAAAATGCAGAGTACAGAGAAATTCTCATACCTTCAAACTGGGATTGAATCAGCTGATTAAATTTTGAGTTTTAACTCTCAGGCTAACTGTGTTTCAGTCTTTCTGGATCTCCACCTTGTAAATGACAGATGGTGTGACTTCCCATGAATCCATTATTATGAGCAAATTTCACCAATTCCACACAATAAATTCCCCTCTCTCCCCCCCTCTTGCCTTCTCTCTCTCCTCTTCCTCTCTCTCTCTCTCTCCCTCCTTTTCTCTCTCTCTCTCTCTTTCTCTTTCTCTCTCTTTGTCATTATCTATCTATTTAATCTCATCTGCCACCTCCTATTGATCCTGTTTCTGTGGACCCCTGAATGATACTGTGTAGAATTGTATTAATGTGCTCAATTACTTCAATTGTCATATTATTTGTTTTGAGACAGTAGAAGCACTGTGTTGTCATTAATAAAGAATTACTAAATCAAAAATAACATGTTGGGAACAATATTACTGCTAGTAGTTCCAGATATTTTATTCCCCAACCTACAATCTCTTTCCTACTTCTCCAACATATGGGTGGCTTATATGAGTCACATATAGACCTTACAGAATAATCACATACATTATTTATTTGTAATTAAGACCTGTATATGTTTCAGGGGCACAGTTTTGTACCTTTTCAAAATGTGTCAACACACCATCAAAGTAAGCTGTCCTTCAGCTATAACCCAGATCTTTTTCTTTTCCACCTTCACCCCTTACTTCTTGGCAACCTCAGTTCTAAGATCCAGATCCAAGAGTTAGTTTTAATTTGCATGTGTCTGTTTCCTCTCTTTCATTCACATATACCTAGGGTCATGTGATACGTAGCTTTCTCATTTTTACTAAAATTATATAGTATGACCCTCTTCACTTCCATCAATGTTGCAAGTGACAGTGTTTTATTTTGCATATGAGTAGTAAAAATATTTCTATGTACTTTAAAGAGATTTAGAAATATCCAGGCATTATGCATTTTGGTGTCCTTGTGTATCTTCATAGGTATTTAAATCTCAGGTCTTTTCCTAGTCTACTTAGGGTTTATTGGTACAGATGTAGAATCTTGGAATATATTACTACATGCATCAAAATGGATTTTGCTGTGAGTTCTGAGCAAATATGATCAAACAAATAGTATGAATATTAAGTATGTATCTATGAAGAGAGCTCTTTCTCATTACTGGACTCAATGGAATGTCAATTTATATTAAAAGAAGTGGAGCATAGTTATTAGAAGGTCTACTTTGAAGATGAAATGATATGAGAAATTGGTGAAGGTGCAGGACATGGTGACTAGGTAGATTGGTCTGAAGTACCATAACTGTACTACTACCTTATAGTCTTTAGATCTTAAACCACTTCTATTTAATAATACATTTTAGTTGAATGTATTGGCTTATATACATTGTTCACTGGATGTGTAAAACATACGCAAATACTTTAGTAGTAACTTCCTACTGTTTAGGAATGTTAATGTTAGGAATTTGGGAATGCTTTCTCTCTATGTCAGGAGTCAGAGTTTCTCTATTTCTTTCCTGCTTCTTTTTAATGGCAATTTTCTATTATGGATAGAGATCTACCCGTGGAAGTACATGTAATTTCACAGGAGATTTAAGCTCCTTTGGAATAAGTGTTCACAACGTATGTTTGACTTGAACTCTTTTCCCCACATTAGGTGTTTATTTTCACCTGGGTGAGCTTTAGGATTCAACTAAGTTTCCTAGGCACCGCTAGCATTATTCTTGGCAACAAAAATCATCATCAATTTGTTCCTTAGCATATTTTGACACATACTGAAGAACAGCTTTTCAGGAGGAATTTAGACTCCTACTTTCATCTAGGTGAAATGGAAGTAATGTCAAAGGTCTTAGAGCTTTTTCATATACACACATCAGTTTATGGCACATAAACCCTAAGGCAAGGAAGCAACCAAATTCCCTGAAGATTTTTCACTATTTGAGCAGATGGGTTTGATCTTCAGCAGCCAGCAGTGCACATATGCTGCTAATGTTGAAAAGAAAATTCTGAGCCAAGAATGACTGTAAAAGTCTGTCTCTTCATACCTCCTCACTCAGGTGGCAGCAGTAAATATGGCCCTCAATAGGATTAATTAAATAAAATGAAAAGCACAGTCACATTAAAAAATGAAATGGAAGAAGCCGTGTGGAAGAAAGTCCAATAGTGATTTTATTTAGCTGGGAACTGTTGGAGAAAACCCTTAACATAATTTTATTTAGGGCATCATCAAATTAGTCAGCATGTGTTTCCAACTATGAATTATTTACTATGGAAAGTGTTGACCATAAAAAGCCTCACATGACCAACCTTCAAGTTCATGAACACAAACATTAAATATGATGTTTTGTGTCAGCATTTGTACCTTCACATTATGTAGAATATTCAAATTACTGAATTACTAATTGAGGATTTTCCTCCATCATGTAACAATTCAATAATTTTTTCTTGAATTTTCAGTGAATATAATTGCTTACCAAACATAGTATAAGATATAACATAATTTTTTTTTTAAATTTATAATCTCCAGTGAAACAGTTGTGTGCATTACAGTAAAACTGAATGTTTGCAGGAGTAGAAGACCCCATTAGATTTTCTATAATAGCAAAATTTCTGCATGTTAGTTGAGTAGAATGAAATGAGTTATAATTAGGATAAAAAAAATAAAACAAATGCTAACTAAAATGGGATGAAACTAATGCCCATAGATTTTTCTCAGTTAAACAAAACCTCTCACTGACCTGCAGTGGTTATTTTCAGCTCGCTCCTCCATGCTGCAAAATATCTGGTGAATAATCTGAGACTCATTCAGTTCAACACAAATATTTACTGGGCCTTTCACACCATCACTGAAAGATGAAAAAAAAATCCTAATTTCTGTTGGTTACAGGGCATCTCTGATGATCAGTATTGAAGAATAAGATAGTTAAGTATTAAAAAAATAAGTATAAGAAATACAAAATAAGGATAAAAGAAATTTTATTTCATCTGCAAAAACTGGATCAAAAACTAAAGAAGTATAAAGTAGTGCCTTGAGGGTTCATTCTTGTTCATATGTTATTAAATCTTGGAGGAGTCAGAAAATTAGACTTTGTTTTATACTTGTTAGATGCATACCTCCCATTTAGCTTCTCACACCCCACTCCTTATTTTTAGGAAGGATATAATATTTTCTCTGCCGAATGAAAGTGTTGAGAGAATATACACCTGAATATTTTATACATTTGAAAGAGTGACTTTCTCATACATATCGTTACAGATTGAGTGTTTTCACCTTCCTAAAATTCATATTGAAAATCTAACATGCCAGGTGATGGTATTTATTAAAAGGTGGGACTTAGGGACGGTCCTAGGTACTGGTTTAGTTTTCTTGTAGGAGGAACAAGAGAGTTCACTTGGTTTAAGTCAGGTCTCCACCACATGATGTCTTTCCTATTTCTCTGTCTCTGTTTCTGTTTACAAATCTGAAAAAAATCATCCCAAAGCAGTGAGGACCTGATAATGAGAAAGCAGAAATAGAGAAATAAAAAAAGAAAGGAAGGAAAAAAGGGAGGGAGGGAGGGAGAGAGAGAGAGAGAAAGGGGGAGAAAAAGAAAGAAAGAGACAGACAGGAAGGAAGAAAGAAAGAAAGAAAGAAAGAAAGAAAGAAAGAAAGAAAGAAAGAAAGAAAGAAAGAGAAAAGAAGGGAGGAAGGGAGGAAGGGAGGAAGGAAGGAAGGAAGCAAGCAAGCAAACTGGATGGCCGCACACCTGGTTGAGTACATACATTGCTGTGTGTAAAGACCCAGGCCCACACCTACAGTGAGAAGCTTCACAAGCAGTGAAACAGTATTGTACGTGTTTCTCTTTCTCCCTCTCTATTTCCCCCTTCCATCTCAACTTTTATGTCTCCTTTCTCCACTTCATGCATAATTTGAGGTCTCTAGTCTTGTTTTTATCTCAAGATTCCTTTGGCAAGTCTAGGTATTTTCTGTTTCTAGATAAACTTTTTTAGCTTTTCTTCTATCCCCTCAAAGAAATTTTATGGTATCTTGATAAGATGGAATTAAATCTGTATATGGCTCTGGGTCATTTTTATTGTGTTAATTCTTCCAACCCATGAACATGGGATATCTTTGTATTTCTGTTTCCTTGAGTAGTAAGTAACTTGAGGTACAAGTCTTCTACCTCCTTTGTTAACTTTATTCCTAAATAATTTATTGGTTTTTGTCTACTATAGTAAAAGGAAATTATTTCCAGATATCTTCTTCTAGTTTAGTGTTTGAACAGAAGCTTGCCACTGATTTTTGTATACTGATTTTGTAGCCGGTTAGATTACTATATTGTTCAATGATTTTCTACTAGATTAGTTTGGAATATATACATGCATAAATACACATACACACAAATATATATGTATATATACATATATATGTGTATATGTATATATGTGTGTGTATATAATATATGTATGTTCTAGAAATAGTGACAGTGTCACTTCTTTTTCTTTTTTTTTCGCCTCCAGTGTTATTGCAGGGGCTCAGTGCTTGCCCCACAAATCCTCTACTCCTGGAGGCTTTTTTTCCCCTTCTGTTGCCCTTGTTGTTTTACTGTTCTTGTGGTTATTATTACTCTTGTCATTAAAAAAATTATATATATATTTATTTATTTTCCCTTTTTGTTGCCCTTGTTGTTTAACATTGTTGTGGTTATTGATGTTGTTGTTGTTGGATATGACAGAGAGAAATGGAAAGAGGAGGGGAAGACGGGGGGGGGGGAGAAAGACAGACACCTGCAGACCTGCTTCACTGCCTATGAAGAGACTCCCCTGCAGGTGTGCAGTCGAGGGCTTGAACCGGGATCCTTATGCAGGTCCCTGCGCTTTGCGCCACGTGCGCTTCTTTTTTCAGTCTCTGTCCCTTTAGTGCCATTCTCTTGCCTAATTTATATGGCTAGACATTATAAAACTATATTGGATAGTAATGGTGATAGTGGGACACCATGCCTTGTTTCAGATTGATGAGCACACTTTTTAAGTTGCTCACCATTAAACATGATATGGGCTATGAGTTTGCTTTATATAGACTCAGCTAGTGCCAGCAATGTCCCATCTCTCCATATTCTTTTTAATGTTTTGGTCATTACAAGATGCTCAATCTTATTAAAGGCTTTCTCTAAATCTATTGAAATATTTATGTCATTTTTGGTTTTCCTTTTGTTAATAGGAGAATCACATTTATTGATTTACATATATTGAACAGACCTTGCATTCCTGGGGAAAAAACACACTTGGTCATGACCTTTTTAATGCACTGCTGTTTCCTGTTGGTTAAAATTTTGTCTAATGGAAGTCAGGTGGTAGTGCAGTGGGTTAAGTGCATGTGGCCTGAAGCGCAAGGACCAGCATCAGGATCTAGGTTCGAGCCCCCAGCTCCCCACCTGCACAGGAGTCGCTTCACAGGCGGTGAAGCAGGTCTGCAGGTGTCTTTCTCTCTCCCTCTCTGTTTTCCCCTCCTCTCTCCATTTCTCTGTCCTATCTAATAATGACATCAATAATAACAATATAATAACTACAACAAGAAAACAACATGGCCAACAAAAAGGAAAATAAATAAATAAAATATATAAACAATTTTGTCTAGTATCTTAACATCTATGGTCATCAGGGATATTTTAATTTTTTTCTATGAAAATTTTAATTTACTCTTTGATCCAGTATTTATTAAGTGATGTGCTGTTCAGTTTCCATATTTTGGAATTTTTTCTAACTTTCTTTATTTTTATTATTTAAGAAAGGATTAATTAACAAAACCATAGGGTAGGAGGGGTACAACTCCACAAAATTCCCACCACCCAATCACCATAACCCACCCTCTTCCCTGATAGCTTTCCCATTCTCTATCTCTCTGGGAGCATGGACCCAGAGTCATTGAGGGTTGCAGAAGGTAGAAGGTCTGGCTTCTGTAATTGCTTCCCCGCTGAACATGGGTGTTGACTGGTCGGTCCATACTCCCAGTCTGCTTCTCTCTTTCCCTAGTAGGGTGTGTCTCTGGGGAAGCTGAGCTCCAGGACACATTGTTGGGGTCTTCAATCCAGGGAAGCCGGGCCAGCATCCTGGTGGCATCTGGAACCTGGTGATTGAAAAGAGAGTTAACATATGAAGCCAAACAAATTGTTGAGCAATCATGGACCCAAAGCTTGGAATAGTGGAGAGGAAGTGTTAGGGAGGTACTCACTGCAAACTCTAGCGTACTTCTGCTTTCAGGTATATATTTTGCAGTATTTTATGGATACGTGTGCACATAAGCTCTCTCTCACAGAAACTGGTGTATATCTAGGTTATGGGACTTTGTTAGAAAGTGAACCACCTGAGATGAAATTAGAGTGTACTATAAAGGGAAAGGTCTCACCTGAGTAATGAAGCTGAAGGGTTGTCATTCCACACGTGAAGTCTCTGGACACAGTCTGAGGTGAAGCATGTTGAGGTGGCAATCGTTGCGTTGGTTAGGTAACTTTCTGTTTGCTGTTGAATGCTCCTTTAATTCCCCTGTGATCTGAGAAGGGGCTTGAAATGTTTTTAATGCTCTTGAATTTATTGATGCTACCTTGTGGCCTAGCATATCCTCTATTCATGAGAATGCTTGATGTGGACTTGAGAATAATATATATTCTGGGGCTGTGGTACACCCAGTAGAGACCATGCACAGAGACCAAGGTTCAAGCCCCCAGTCCCTACTTGCAGGTAAGTGGTGAAGCAGTGCTGCACATGTCTTTCTATTGCCCCTTCTCTCCCTTTCTTCTTTCAATGTCTCTGTGCCTTTTGATGGCTGAGTAAAATATGCAAAACAGATAGAGACTGCTGAGAAGATACATTGATAGTAATACAAAAGGCACAGAGTAGGAATGTCTATCCAGAAACATGACACAATCATATGCTTCCTGCAGGAGACTCACTTCCCCCTGACAGAACAAAAATAGGCTGGAAAACTTTCATACAAGTATGAATGTACCTGCTGTTTTTTGATATCCATTCACTTGTGTGAAGGTTTTTCATTCTTTCAATACCATTGCTTTATGCAGATATTAGGGGTGTGTGTGTGTGTGTGTGTGTGTGTGTGTGTGTGTGTGTGTCTGCTAGGAAGGTACTCAGTGTGATGAATACTTGAAGAGCTGGGTCTCGGGGCAGTTGAAGATTCCTGTGGTGGACAACTGTTGCCCATGGGACTCTGGTGTCAGAGAGGACACTGACTAGAACTTTGGTTGACCTAGTTTCAATGAAGAATCCAAAAGACTCCCTGTGTGTTCAGTAGCTGGTTCCTTTAGGGTGCCAAATGTTGAGGCCGGGCAACAGGCAAAGGCTCCTGTCATTGCAGGAGACAAGAAGTTTGTAACCTGGGGTGACTGAGAGTTAAAAGGCAGGTAGCATGTAGGGTCAGTGTTCCGGAAGTTCTTATGGCAGGGAATACTCTGGCCAGACTCCTGGTTGTTATTTTTACAGTGTTTTCAGTAGCCTTGTACCCTTAGAGCAGGAATATCAAGCCCTGCACAAGACAGATGTATACTTGTCTTTTAAGTTTCCTTGCCTCTTCTCTTGAGATCTTTGGGTTTCTCTTCCTCTGCTTTTAGGAAAACAGGACAAAATATTAAACAGGAACCAAAAAGTAGGCATAAAGAAGTTGAAAATAGGGAATTTTAGGGTGGAAAGAAGTGTATAAGTCTACTCAAATCTTGCTGATGGTGGACTGAGCCTCAAGAATCAACATCTTTTGTATAGCCACCATGCCATATCTCTGACTCACATATGATGTTTGATTGTTTGTCCAACTTGGAAAGTTTGTGATATGTTTTCCATTTGATATAATAACACATAATTATGGTTTAAAATTCATTTCTAGCACAAGGACTGGTTTAAGGGTCCTGATTCGAGCCCCTGGCTCAGCTCCCAATCTGCAGGGGAGTTGCTTCACAGGCAATGAAGCAGGTCTGCAGGTGTCTATCTTTCTCTCTCCCTCTCTGTCTTCCCCTCCTCTCTCATTTCTCTCTGTCCTAACAGCGATGGCATCACTAACAACACTTAACAACAACAACAATAATTATTACAACAATAAAAAGCAACAAGGTCAGCACAAAGGAAAATAAATAAATATAAAAAATTTCATTTTTAGGGGCCGGGTGGTGGTGCACCTGGATAAGCGCACATGTTACAGTGTGCAAGGACCCTGGTTTGAGCCCCCGTTTCCCGCCTGCACTGGAAAAACTTTGTGAGTGGTGAATCAGGGCTGCAGGTGTCTCTTTATCTCTCTCCCTCTATATCACTCCTTTCTGTCTCGATTTCTGACTGTCTCTATACAATAAATAAATTAATTAATTAAAATTCATTTTTATATTTATAAGTATGATTTTTAGAAAATATTATTTGGGAAAAACATTACATAATGACTATGTAGAGATCAATAGAAAGATAGAAATATACATTTGCTACTAACTTATGGATTGAACTGACAACTACAGCACTGAAACAAACAACTAATTCACTTTTCAGATTAGTCATCTCAAATTCAGGAAAAAATTCTTTTTTTTTTTTGTAATGTACTGGACTTCTGATGAGAGTGGCAGAAGGTTTCATTTTCATTTTCCCCCTTGTGGCCTTAACCACAACACAGTATGGATATGAGGCATTTCTGTTTTAATAACTTGGTAAAAGTTAATGTAGCATATAATAGACTCTAGCTGGTTTGACTTGAATAATTCTCATTGACTTGTGAATAGGACATTTGATTTGGAGTGAATGTGGATGTTAAAATGGAATTGGGTTAGGTTGAGTTCCAATGACTTCACTTAAGCCAATCTCAGTAATTCTTCCTTCCTATTCCAGCTATTGGTTCTAGTGATAGTAGCCCTTAAGAGTGTATGTGTGTATGTGTGTAAGAGAGGGGGAGGGGGGAAGAGGGAGAAGGAGGAAAGGGATTTTAAACTTAAATATGTTGCATTTTGTCATTTTCTTGCTGAGTTATTCTGAAGCACAAAGCCATGTTTTTCTCTAAGCATCTGCCACAGAAAGGGTCAAATTATTTGACCTCTCTACTTCCCATCTCCAGGTATGGTTTAATTTATACTTTGCATTGCACCATATCAGACTTCACACTGTTTAACAGGACATTCTGAGGAAATTTGTTGAGTAAGGAATATTGTTCATTTTATCATTCTTGATGTCATTGTTAGTTCCCCCATGTCCTTTCATCTGCAGTCTCCCTGCCACTGATGGTTTCTTAGTAAAGACCATTTACTGTATCATCTGTCACCTCATCTCTCCAGCAAATGACTTTGTTTGTTTCCAGGTCCTGTCCATGACTGATTGCCAGAAGTATATTTAATCAAATAGAGAAACCTCAGTTAGTGTAGAAACAAACTGGTTTTTCTCTCCTAGGTAATCTAGTGGATTTAATACTTTGCCTCTCTAAAAGAGCACGTATCTTAGACTGTCCCTGTGGGATGTGTGCAGCCTGAGAAATTAGTGCTGGTGAGAGAGGCGTTTTCCCATCCTGTTGGCCTAATTAGCTTTTACAAATACTGCTCAATGGAAAAAGATCAGGAGGAGGCAAGCCAACCCCCACGGTGAGGACGACATATTTTATGAATATAAAATATTGTGAATGAGGGGATAATGCATAGACTGCCTAATTGCCAATGTTATGCTACTTCAGAAACTTTTACGCATTACAATAGTAAAATGATTTAGAAACAATAATTTTATTAGTGCTTGTTAGAGTTAAAATAGATAAGTATAGGGATTATATTAAACTTCATAATTTAATATCAAGTTTTAAAATAAAAATAACAGTGTGCTTAGTTCATACAGAACATTAGAATGTGTTAGCTGCTAATTTTCACTGTTAACGTCTTGTTTTCATTTCCTATCTCTCAAACACAGCCACATGAAAATATTGCATAGAATAAGCAGGAATTATAGGATATAGCTGGCAAACTACTCCTCAATCACCTTCTGCATTGTGTATTTAAAAATCTGTGGTTCTGGATCTTGTCTTTAGGTTACTAAAGTGCTCATAAGAAAATTCATCTTGGTGGCTAGGTGCACAAGGACTCGGGTTCTAGCCCCTGATCCCCACCTGCAGGGGGAAGGTTTCATGAGTAGTGAAGCAGGGCTGCAGGTGTCTCTCTGTGTTTTTCCCTCTCTATCTCCCCTCCCATTTCAATTTCTCTCTGTGTTTCTATCCAATAATAAAAAATAATACATATAAAAGAATTTTAAAAAAGAAAATTCATCTCAAGGCAATGATTTCAATAATTGAGATCTTAGGTCTCCTGGCCTTTTTTTTTTCCTCTTTTTTTAAATTAATTTATAAAATGGAAACACTAACAAGACCATAGGATAAGAGGGGTACATATGTCTCTCTTTTCCAAACTCACACTTATGCCACTTGGGATCTCTTATTTATATCTAGCTCTTTCATTTTCTCACTTTTCCCCCCTTGGGGTGAATAGAATAGTCCAGGGAGTCGGGCTGTAGCACAGGGGTTAAGCGCAGGTGGCGCAAAGCACAAGGACTGGCATAAGGATCCCGGTTCAAGCCCCCACCTCCCCACCTGCAGGGGATTCGCTTCACAGTCAGTGAAGCAGGTCTGAAGGTGTCTATCTTTCTCTCCCCCTCTCTTCTCCATTTCTCTCTGTCCTATCCAACAACAAAGACATCAATAAAAACAACAATAATCAGTATAACAATAAAAAACAAGGGCAACAAAAAGGGAAAATTAATAAATAAATATTAAACAAAAGAAAACAAAGAAATTCCTTTAAAAAATAGAATAGTCCAAAGGTTGTGTTCCTTTTAGGCTATTAAATAAGGAATGGAGTCAGTACAAGAAGTTCCTGATACTTGGTGCTGCTTTACTCCTGTTAACTTCTAAGTAAGTCCGTTATCAGTGGGAAAGGCAATCTTCCCAGGCAAATAAATGGGCAGGAATGAACATTTCTGGTTCCATCTACCAATAGATGTTCTCTGTCAATTGATCTGGCAAATGAGAATGTATGAGAATGAAATTTGTGAACTCCTTGGGATTCCTTACCTTTAAAGAATGACATTGGCCAGCTGTTCCCCTATCCCCAGGGCATTTGAAGCTTCTGTAGACAAATCCTTGTTCCAGCATGCGGATGCCAAAATGTGGGGTTTCTGTTTCTGACATCTCCCTAAAGTGAAACATACACATGCAATGGTGTGTTTGAATCTTGGCTAGAGGGACTACATCCAGGAAGGTTCTGCACAGACAGATAAAACCCAAATGCAGCCCAAACAAAAAGTATGGGCTCCTTTTATTGTTTTTTAGTACAGTTACATCAGAGAAAGCAGAAGTTCAAAGCAAGTTAGCCAACACAATTCAATGAGGAATGTGTGTTAGACATGGCTTTCATGAGCTAGCTTTCATGAGATATGTTGTATGTGACTCCCACCCACAAACAGGATCTAATCATACAAACCATATATCAAAAAATCTTACATATATTAACCTACTTATCATCCACCTAGTTATCATGACCCTTTGCTTGGTGAGGTATGGTTATCAGCAGAAGGTACAGGTCGGGCTTTTTCCTATGGGAACTTTTGCTCTAGACTCCCTTTTCTGTGATAATGAGCATGCACTTGCCTTGTTTTCAGGACACAGAAAACTATTAATTTCTCCTTGCCAGGGAAAGTTATATCTTTACTCATAGGAATTCCAAATACTACTACTACCACTGCCACTACCACTACTACCAATAATATAGATAGACACTTTAGGTTCAGGGTTTTTGTCATTAAAAAGAGGCTGATAAAACTGTCCTGCAAACTCTCCTTTGAACTTGACACAATAGGGGGCCAGCGGGTGATGGATGCCCAGGTTAGCTCACATAGTACAAAGCACAAGGACTTACTCAAGGACCCCATATTCCTGCCCAGGCTCCCCACCTGCAAGAGGGGTCATTTTACAAGCAGTGAAGCAGGTCTGCAGATGTCAATCTATCTTCCCCTCCTCTCTCAATTTCTCTCTGTCCTATCAAAAAAGGTCACAGGAGCAGTGGATTCTTAGTGCAGTCATTGAGCTCTAGTGATAACCCTGGAGGTAATAATAATAATAATAATAATAATAATAACAATAATAATTTGATGTAATGTGCCTCAAAGTATAAGATCGAAGTGATTTGGACCAATTAATATTAATCCTGTCCACAGTAGAAAACAAATAAGACCTTTAAAAAGGCAACATATTGCTTGATATTCAATAACATGAAGAAGTTCAGTTTCTGCAAAGAAATATGCACAGGGTAGTCTTGAAAATATTTTTTAAATTCTTCATTCACTTGACCTAATTTTGTATTCAACATACTCTAGTCAAATGCTATTGTGATTTGGGCAATTTTTTTTCTAAGGTGAACATTTATAAACAAGAGCCAAGGTATACTTTGTGTAGAAATAATCTTAATACTACTTTTATGAATGTAATAAAATTTGTCATAATATTTAGAAATGTATTATCAAAAACCAAATTAATTCATCTAAATTGTTGCTGTTGTGCAACTTATGGTTACTGGTTACAATTTGTTTATAAGTTACATATATAGAAATAGTAGCAATGATACTTCTCTAAACTTTCCTATAGATTTTGACCTCATCTCTCCAGTATTAGTTGTGAAGTTGTTTATAGTATCCCCTAGACTATCCAGAATAATTTCATACAATTTGCATAATTATAGAAATGGATTTTGCAAGACCATCATATTATACCCCCCCCTTTTCACTGAATTCGCTGAGTCTGGTGCAAAACAAAGCAAAACGACAAAAGAAAAGACTTGCAAGCTTGTTTTCATGAAGCTAGAAATTTCAGACTCATTAATCATGTGGTATTGTTTTGTGTTTATTTTTTTCCAGATACCCAGGTAAGCAATATTAATTTTTTTTTTTTTTTACCAGAACACTGTTCATCGCTGGCTTAAGGTGGTGTGGGAGACTGAACTTGGGACTAGAGTCTATGTGTAACCATTATACTATCTACCCCCACCCAAATGGGGCTATTTTTATAAAGACCTGCAATCATGTAGTTTTTTTTATTTGTTTGTTTATTACTAATATGTTTGTTATATTATTTTAAATACTAGAAGAGAAGGTTACTGCTTTAGTAACTCTTTCTGAACAATGTGCTCATAAAAAAATTATCTTAGTACTGTTTTCAATAATCTATCACCCACTGGACTTTAGTTTTTAATGTGAAATTTAGAAAGTGTCAATTACATTTTACCTGGGGCCAACACACTGAGGTTTATGAAAATTTTGTCATGCTATAATATTGTAATCTCTTATTTCTATGTATGATATGTTTGATGACTCCAAAGTACAAAACTAGGAATTAAGTTTTAATTGAAGAGAAATACTATTGAAATTTAGTTAAAAAAAAAAAAAAGATGAGTTCCAGATAAACGTTTTTAGGTTTTTTTCTATTCTGTTTAAAAAAAAATAGTGAGACCTTGATGGTGGTTACATTAAATTTGTATATGATGCTGGGTAGAATAGTCATTTATTTTATTTTATTAATTTTTTAGTAAAGCTAGTTTTTTTAAGGTTGATGTATTTATTGGATAGAGACAGTCAGAAATCGAGAGAGACAGAGGGGAGAGAGAGGGAGACACCTGGAGCCCTGCTTCCCCATTTGTGAAGCTTTACCCTTGCGAGTGGGGATCAGAGGCTTGAACCTGGGTACTTGCACATGGTAACATGTGCTCAACCAGGTGCACCACCACCTGCCCCCCAGAATAGCCATTTTGATTATGTCAATTTGTAATATTTTATATAAAAGAGTATTTTCACTAGCTACTGTTAAACAGAAGTCATTCCAATGCTCAGTTTAACCTACTGCCTTTAAAATTCAGTTACCATACCCTATGATTTAAGTATCATTAATCATTCACTCAACTATTTTTTCTGATTTATCCTCAAATCTGCCCCTTGTATCTGAAATTCCTGATGTTTTGTAAACCTTGTTTATAAAATGACTCCGAACCTGAAGTGAACCTTTTAGCTGGTCCACTTTCATTTACTGTGGGTCAGGAAAAGCACACATCCAAGTTTTCAATAAAGACTTAGGACTTTTAGCGGCTGCCAGATGGTGCACCCAGTTAAGTGCGTATAGTAGTACTAAGCACTGGGACCAATACAAGGAACTGGGCTCAGACCCCCACTCCCCACCTGCAGGAGGAACACTTTGCAAGTTGCGAGCCTACCTTTCTCTCCCTCTCCTCTCTCAATTTCTCTCTCTCCTTTCCAATAAAATGACAAAAATGGCCATAGGAGATGTACATTCTTAGTGTTGGCATCGAACCCCTGGAGGTGTGGGAAAAAAAAAGATTTCAAATTTTCTTTAATTTTTAGCATGAATATGTGGAAATGTTTTATGATGAAAATGGGAAAGCAAAAATATGTCAAGGAAAACTGTAAATATATTTACTCATGCCACACATATATATGCACATAGATGTTCTTCCGTCTGTTTGATGATATCTTTATATAGTGTTCATTGCAATGTATGTGGGAGATAGAAGGATATGTTGAATATAACTCAAGATGACTATGTGGAAGTCATGACTGTATAGTAATTCTTTAAGAAATGGAGATGTTAAGCCTTGCAAATAACTGCTTATAGTCATTCTATGTTATATATAGAACACAGAGCACAGTGAAGGTTGTGCACTGGTTACCATATTCTGATATTCTTAAAACTATTTAGAATATGTTGCAAGTATTTGATTATCTAAAAATTACTCTAAAAATTCTAACTTATTAAAAAATGAGATCCAGAAGCTCATAGTGTTTTGATTAATTCTCTGGAAGAGATTAGTGGTTCCTCCTATTAATAATTGTTCATATCTTTCATTTAGTATATTAGAATTGTCTTACTTCTGCCTCTCTTAAAAATAGATAAAAAATTCCATTGTCTTTTTGACTCAGCATGTATTTCGTCAATTATTTTTAATAAAGTAATGACACATATTTCGTGTATTCTACAAAAGATTGAGGAGGGAAACTAATGAGCTACAGAGAGGAGTTAGCTAATTGGAAAGGGCCACATATGAAAAATTAGAACAAATTATGTAAATGATATCCTTGTACATTTAGTATACAAAAAGTAAGAAATTGTATACCAACTGCTACTCTAAATGGGCTAGCTACTTCCCTTCATTCTCATAGTAATACAGTGAGGAGGTAATTGCTACTAGTTACATTTTATCATGAAAGACATTAAATTAATAGTATCTACCATGTCCTCACATAAGGTCACTTTTCCATTTCCAGAGTAGTCTCATATTTTTGGTTAAAATACTGAAAGTAAATAGAAATTTGGATGGTGGCCCAGTTAGTCAATAAGTTAACTAAGATAGGATTTTTTGTAATTAGTTTAAATTACTAATGTTTTGTCTGTTTAAACAGTTAATACGCATACTAATAACAGATGATCTTTAAATTTCTATAATATTTGTTCTTTAATTTCTAATTTTGTCAACTAGAGTTTTTATTTATTTTATCCATAGCACATATTATATAAAGCTTGTCAGTATTTTCTTCTTTTTCAGAGAATCAGCTCTTAGTTTTATTGATTGTTCTGTGTTGCTTTAATAATTCAGTAATTTTGTGCCTTTGAGGAATAAAAACTAAATTCAAGTAAAATAAAAAGTTCTCTATCCCAACACCCATTCATGCTCAAAACACTGCAAAAAATGGGAATAGACGGGAAAGTCCTCAAGATAGTGGAGTCCATATACAGCAGACCTACAGCCAACATCATACTCAATGGACAGAAGCTGAAAGCATTCCCCCTCAGATCGGGGACTAGACAAGGCTGTCCACTGTCACCGTTACTCTTCAACATAGTATTGGACGTTCTTGCCATAGCAATCAGGCAAGAGAAAGAAATCAAAGGAATACAGATTGGAAGGGAAGAAGTCAAGCTCTCACTATTTGCAGATGATATGATAGTATACATAGAAAAACCTAGAGAATCCAGCAGGAAGCTACTGGAAGTTACTGGCAGTATAGCAAGGTGTCAGGCTACAAAATCAATGTATAAAAATCAGTGTCATTACATTATACAAACACTAAATCCAAAGAAGAGGATATCTAGAAATCAATCCAATTCACTGTTGCAGAAAAATCAATAAAATACCTATGAATAAACCTGACCAAGAAGTGACAGACTTGTATACTGAAAACTATGAGTCACTATTCAAGGAAATAGAAAATGATACAGATAAATGGAAGATATCCCATGCTTATTGATTGGAAGAATAAATATCATCAAAATGAATATTCTACCTAGAACCACATACAAATAAAATGCATTACCCATCAAAGTTTCACCAAACTTCTTTAAGAGAATAAAATAAAAATTACAATTATGTATCTCGAACCAGAAAACAGAATTTCCAGAACAATCTTAAGGAAAAGAAACAGAAATGCAGGCATCACACTCCCTATCTCAAGCTATATTATAAGGCCACCATCATCAAAACAGCCTGGTACTGGAATAAAAATAGGCACGCAGACCAGTGGAACAGTATTGAAAGACCATAACTAAACCTCCACACCTATGCACATCTAATCTTTGATAAGGGGGCCCAAAGCATTAAACGTAAGGAGGCTCTCTTCAATAAATGGTGCTGGGAAAACTGGATTGAAACATGCAGAAGAATGAAAATGAATCACTTTATCTCGCCAGTAACAAAAATCAACTCCAAATGGATCAAGGACCTGGATGTTAGGCCAGAAACTATCAAATACTTAGAGAAAAACAATGGTGGAACACTTTCCCACCTAAACCTCAAGGACATCTTTGATGATACAAACCCAGTTGCAAGGAAGACTAAAGCAGAAACAAACCAATGTGATTACATCAAATTGAATAGCTTCTGTACAGCCAAAGAAACTATCACACAAACAAAGAGACCCCTCACAGATTGGAAGAAGATCTTCACGTGTCATACATCAGACAAGGGACTAATCACCAAAATATACAAAGAGCTCAGCAAACTTAGCACCAAAAAAGCAAATGACCCCATCCAAAAATGGGCAGAGTATATGAACAGAACATTTACTACAGAAGAGATCCAAAAGCCTAACAAACACATGAAAAATTGCTCCAGGTCACTTACTGTCAGAGAACTGCAAATAAAGACAACATTGAGATACCACCTCACCCCTGTGAGAATAGCATACATCAAAAAGGACAGCAGCAACAAATGCTAGAGAGGCTGTGAGGATAGAGGAACCGTTCTGTACTGCTGCTGGGAATGTAAATTGGTCCAACCTCTGTGGAGAGCAGTCTGGAGAACTCTCACAAGGCTAGACATGGACCTTCCATATAACCCAGTCATTCCTCTCCTAGGGATATACCCCAAGGACTACATAACACCCAACCAAAAAGATATATGTACGCCTATGTTCATAGCAGCACAATTCGTAATAGCTAAAACCTGGAAGCAACCCTGGTGCCCAACAACAGATGAATGGCTAAAAAAGCTGTGGTATATATACACAAAGGAATACTATACAGCTATGAAGAATAATGAATAGCTATTAAGGACAATGAACCCACCTTCTCTCACCCATCTTTGATAGAGCTTGAAGGAATTATGTTAAGTGATGTAAGTCAGAAATACAAAGATGACTATGGAATGATCCCACTTATAAACAAAAGTTGAGAAAGAACAGACAGAGCCTATATTTCCCCCTGGAACTTCTAGGGTGGGGCTCATTTTCCATGCTTGCTTCTCTCAATTCATTCCAAATGATATTGTATCATGCGCTGATCCCAGCCTAATCAACACAACGAGCACCAACCTTAGCATGCTTCACTTCAGACTGTGTCCAGAGACATAAGGCATGGATTGTCAACCTTTCAGCCTCATTACTTGGCCACCAGGTTCCAGATGCTACCATGATGCCAATGGGACTTCCCTGGACAGACAACCCCACCAATATGTCCTGGAGCCCTGCTTCCCCAGAGCCTTGCCCCACCAAGGAAAGAGACAGACAGGCTGAGAGTATGGACCGACCTATCAATGCCCATGTTCAGTGGGGAAGCAATTACAGAAACCAGACCTTCTACCTTCTGCATCCCACAATGACCCTGGGTCCATACTCCCAGAGGGATAAAGAATAGAAAATCTATCAGGGAAGGGGATGGGATACCGAGTTCTGATGGTGAGAATTGTGTGGAGTTGTATCCCTCTTATCCTATAGTTTTGTCAATGTTTCCCTTTTATAAATATGTAAATAACAACAACAACAATAATAAATTTCTCTATCTTATTTTATGTTTGTTTATAAGCATATTGAGTAATATGCTTATGGAATCTTGTGCCTTCTTCCCTAAATGTCTGAATGTGTCTAATTGGTAAACACAGATCTTAAATTTTTTATGGTTATTTAATGTGCTAAATTCTAGGATAAATTGCACTCCATTCCCCCACATTCTTATTTTAGAAGTAAAATTTGGAAAGCAACAAAATATTTCCTTATATTTTCTGATCAGGTCTTTGAATTGGTGCCTGTGAAATAAACCCTTATAGTGACTTTTCATCCTTTTGAAAGGATTATATATTTCCTTATGTATTTGCTAATTTAGAAAATGCCATTACCACTACATATCTAGTAATGTTTTCTTTCTTTCTGTACAGGAAATTGCATATCAATTTTTAAATTTCATTGTACATATTTTTAGTCAAATCTAGTTCTACATGACACTTTGCTAAAGTGAGAAATGTAAGGCAGAGTCTTGCATTCCTGTTGCATGCCAAATATGAAATCACTCCTGAATCACTTAAGATGAAAATCACCAGATTGGAGGGCACAATTAAATGAACTGAATTTCATTCAGGAGTTCTACACCATTTACTTAGAAAAGAGACTGTGAAAGGCAAAAGCCAGACACTAGACACTGTAGTGGAATTTATCATTAAAAGACCAGACAATCATAAGCTGAAGGAGTTGTACTTCTGAGGCTATAAATTTTATAATATCTATGATATTATCAATGAGTGGCAGACAAGTTATGCAGAATTTTACAACTAGTGAGTTATTTGCAATTTTCTTAAAGTTGATTTTCATTATAATCTTGCCATATTCATAGAATGTGTAGGATTTTATATATTAAAAAATGAAGTATCACATCCTTGATGTGATGTTGGATTTTCCATTCTTAGAGCACTGTGATTTGTATTCATTGTGTGTGCTACATTTTAGATGAGGTATTATTAAAGTCTACTGTGGCAGAGAAGTTAAAATTCAGGAACTTGCTTAGTAGAACTGGAGAAAGTTCCTCGCTACTTTGATTAAGTGTTTTTTTTTTTTTTAAAGTCTTTAGGAGGCGTATTCTGTATTCAATACTGAGTTCTGCTGTTGTCACAGAAGCTTCACTGCTCAGGACTGTGTATTTCAGCTAAAAAGAGACAGACAGACAGAAATAGGGAATGGCACCATACAACTCCAATGTTATAGGGATCTAGCTCAAACCAGGGTCAGAAACTTGGCAAGACAGATAGCCACTACTATCTTTCCAGCCCTACTCCATTTTTTTTTCTAAAAATGGGAGGTGAACTTTTATACCAATTTCCTTCCTTCTGCTTTCATTCTCTCTTTCCAGTAGAAAACAAAATATATTCCTTATTTACTCAGATAACTATTTTTCTCAAAATACTAATGTAATCTACTGACAGGTCACATATGTGAGCAAGGAAATTCAATTATAAATTTGAGGAATATACTGGGACTTGCTGAAGTGTGGTCATGGAGTAGCAGCTGCCTCTAGTTGTGTCCCTAATCAACTAGTTAAAACAATGAAAATCACCGTAACACTTACTAAATTACAACTGGGATTTCTTCAAAAACTTGTTTAGCTACAGGTGGTTGCAGTCACACATGATCAGTGGATGGAAAATGTTAAGGAAGAGATATTTGGGGTATTACACAACAGGTTAATTACTTTGTGTGTGGCAAAAGATAGGTCTGGGAACTAAGCCTGTGAACTCAGGGTCAACATGATATTGAACTCCACACAAGGACTCACCAATGTTTAAGGAAAATACCTGGCCAAGAACTAAAGCCATGTGATCAGCTTAGCACACAACACCCTCCCACCCCTGCCCAATAGTCAGTTAGGAAAATAAATCCTGGATAAATTTTGAAGGTGTGGTCAAGTTAGTTGTTGTACTTTATTCCCTGGCTAACTACTTAAAGCAATGAGAAAAATTAGCTAAAATCTCATCAGTTACATCTGGGATTTCTGATCAAACTCACTTAGTCCCATGTGGGTGCAGGTACATGTGGTCAGTGGATGGAAAAAGATGGTAGGCTGCTCAGGCCCCAGCACCCAACTAGGGAAGAAATCCTGCCTGTTCTCTGAACACTCAAGAGAAAGAAATTCTCCCATGCTATTACTTCACAGTAGCTGGAAACATAACAGCAAGATCCTATGTCAATATCACAGGCACTAAAACAGCTGATGACATGTGATAGAACTTCTCCTTCCCTCTATATCACATGACTTATAAACAAGAGATAGCTAACACTATGACCACAGCACCACCTGGCAGCTCAATAGCAAAAGCCATATTAAATGGGCAAGCTTAGCAATTCAGCAATGCCTGACAGCACAACTGGCCAGATATACATAGATCTAAAGATAATGACAGAGCAATACCTCAGAAAACTCATAATGAAGACAAGTCAAGAAATTAAACTTACACAAATTCAGGAACACAGAGATCATTTCACTAAATAATTACAAAAAGGAGAAAGGGGACGAATGAAAGAAAACAAAACAAAACAAAAAGCAGAGGTGCAAAGTGTGAATGACACTTTGAATGCTGTTCAGGCTCAGATAATGGCTAAGAAGTAAACTAAATCAGGTTAAGGAGAGAATATCAATGCTAGAAGAAACAACCAAAACATTCTGTGAATTAGAAGCTTTTTGAGAGGCAAGATTTAGGAAAAATGAAAGACTTCTCCATGAAAGAGTAAACTTCATCAGTTCTCCAGGATGAATTCCACTTAGTTTCAGTGAACTATTTGTTTGAAATATTGTTGGATTCAACCCACATATTCCACTTACTCATGAAACCTTATGCATTTCCTCCCCTACTGCATTATTTTCTTAGTTTGGGACTATGGCATCTCTCACTTCTTCAGTGGAGTCTTCTTTTTTTCTCTGACTATAGGAGATAGAAAGGAAGTGAGTTTGACCTATTTGGAGAAATTTAAAAATAACAGTAAATGTTCCTAATTAGATAAATCTTTAACTCTAGGGCTTGGTGCAACTATATGGATCATAAAAAAATAGCAGAACATTAAGGGGAGTAGTATAACTTTGAGAGAAGCATATATTTACCTCTTTGACCTACCTCTTTGAATGGCTGTGACCCATTGCCACATTTCATTAACTTGAATTTTGTCTGTTTTATTAAATAAAATTTATTTTTTCCTTTTATTTTGACAGAGACAGAAAGAAATTGATAGGGAAGGAGGATATAGGGATACAGGAAGAGATAAAACTGCAAAACTGTTTCATCACTTGTGAAGCTTCCCCCTTGCAGGTGGGAACTGGGGGCTTGAACCTAAGTCCCTGAACATGGAAATATTTGCCCTACCAAGTGTGCCACTGCCCAGCCCCTTGTCTGTAAAATTTAACTAATAAAATTTAATAAATACTATAAATTACTTCAGAGTATGTTAAACAATATACCTTGCTGTTTTAAGCAATAGGAAAAAATAGACAATAGATTTCCAGAAAATGATATATCAGTCACTTTTGTAAAAAAAAAAAAGCATATACTATTACACTTTCCCTCCCTCCTATTTTATGTCCTAAAAATATACATCTGAAAGGAAGAAAGAGATCAAATATATGTGATTTTTAAATAAGGATTCCAAAAAACAGTTTTTATTTAGTCATTCTTCTGTTTAAATATTACTGTTACATATAAGCAAATGCTATGCATTTTCAAGAACACAACTTCATGCTTGGAATTTCCTAACAGATTTCCTGATTTCCATTCCTACATCAGTTGAATTTCATCCTGTTTTATTTTTTTTTAAATCTAAGTCTCTTATATTTCAATGAGTCATTTTCTGCTCACATTTCTCAAAACTTTAGACATGTTAAGGTGTATGTCTCCCTAAAGTAGAATTAATTTATCTTCTTTATTTTTTCTCTCCTTCATGAGTTACCTTATAATCTGTTAGTAAAGCATTATTTCATGTCCTTGCAAAATCTGCATTTGTTAGCATCCCATTATAGGTAAATATAGTCTGCCCCCTGAGTGAAGTGAAAGAAAAATAATGTATACTCCCATGATGGATCAGGTCAAGGGCTCAATCTATTTCTACTATCACTTTATCTTCTGTACTCTAAAATTCCTGCAGGATGATGAAATCTTTTATACATTGTGATTTTTGGTATTATCAAAGTCTCTTCTTCAGTGTTCTCCACTGAAGG
Organism: Erinaceus europaeus; assembly: GCF_950295315.1. Taxonomy (NCBI): domain Eukaryota; kingdom Metazoa; phylum Chordata; class Mammalia; order Eulipotyphla; family Erinaceidae; genus Erinaceus; species Erinaceus europaeus. Next base: position 131,739,484 of record NC_080165.1, on the reverse strand, counting down.
TTGTAATTTCTTGATAGTCAGGTAAAGTGTAGTCTTTGTGTGCTTAAATTAAAGAGAAGCAAGACCTAAACACATGCCTGGGTCTTGAGCTGATAAAATCTCTTAATAAATGTCCAATGTTTCTGAATCTTCAGAGTTTGGTTAATGCTTTTAGGATTTGTGTTCTTTGACTTTATTTCATTTGGCATATTTTCGGTATCATTTCCCAAGAAATAACACTCCCTATATTACTTTTACCATTAATAAAATATATCTTACAAAATCTAAATTAATAGAAAAATGATTAGTGGTTAAATAGGCAGTTAACCATAATCAACCATAATGACTTTTCAACTGTTGGAGAAGAGAGGATAATGAATTTTGTTTATTGTTATTTATTAATAGCTGACTGTGTATGAAATTTGGTGTTGAAAATATGGTATATCTTCCAAATTCTTTTAATGAAAATATGCATTTTCCCAGCTCTTTGTCTTTTTCATGTCTTTAATGCTTGGCAATCACTAAGATTCATTTCTTATCCAAATAACAACCATAAAAATAACTTAGAATTTGTGTGAATGGAAACTCATTCAATTAACAGTGGAAACAGTGTTCTTACATGCTCTCAAATATTGCTTTGTATTGTAGATAAACTCACACATCCTATGTAGACAAGCTCATATTTCAATTACAAGGTGATAAAAGTTCTGTTTGCAAACTGATTGGTTTTCTGTTTCTTTTCCTACTCACGGATTTATTCTAACCTATGTTGACAACTACTTGTTCATTCTCACTTCTTTGTTTATATCATTTTTTATAATACTTCCACTGAAAACTACTATTTAAAACCTTGGCATTCTAATTCTATTTCTTTATTTTACTTTATTGGAGGGTTAGTAGGTTATAGGATAGTCTTTAACACATAGATACAGCTCTCATCTCCTGTTGATTGGTGTCCACTAAGACTCCAGTGTACCTTTATCTTGTCCCTTTCTCTCCTTTCCCAGAGTCCTTTGAATTTGGTGCAATATGTCACACCCAGTCCAAATTTCACCTT